>NC_064841.1:62525315-63775315 GCF_024166365.1 Elephas maximus indicus | reverse complement strand
AAGTTTAAATTGCTAGATTTCAGTAGGTTCTAGAAACCAGATATTTATCATTCTTTGTACCATTCTGTGTATTTCTTGTAACGCTGATTTTTTTTTTTTTTTTTGGTTTAAGGACCAGTCGTGACTTATTAAAGAACACATGCGGTTGTGAGCTGCCGTTGAGTTGATCCTAACTCATAGCCACCCTATGCGACAGAGTACAACTGTCCCATAGGGTCCTCTAGGCTGCAGTCTTCACAGAAGCAGATCACCGGGTCTTCCTTCTGCAGACCCACTGGGTAGGTTCAAAGCCCAATCTTTTGGTTAGCGGCTGATGGCTTGACCGTTGCGCCACCAGGGTTCCTTTGGTCTAAGATATAAGGAATGTTACCGTATCCGTGCATAGCATGTGGTGGCAACTTGTTGTTGGGTGCTGTCAAGGAGATCCTGACTCAGAGCGATGCCGTGTGATAGAGTAGAGCTGCCCCATGGGGTTTTCTTGGCTGTAATTCTTGTGAAAGCAGATCACAGGTCTTTCTCCCTTCGGTCAGCAGTCAAGTGCTTAACTGTTGCACCATCAGGGCTCCTTAAAAAACACTTACTGTTCTTATTTATTTGCTTGGGTAATACACTTGGAAAGAGAGGACAGGCTGACAGACTAAGTGGCTTTTCTTTTAAAAACTTTTTTTTTTTTAATCTAAGTAACATGGTCTCCATGCACTTTCCAACAGATACAGTTTACATTCGGTGAGTCCACTGCATTATGAACGCCAATGTTCAGCATGTTTTCAACTCTGGGCAGCTTCTTCCAAGTTCTGGGGAGGAAACCATAAATATGTAACACGAACATGGATAAACGTGAATGTCCCTCCCCTATCACACCCATTCCAACCAGGCGCCCTTTCTCAGCCTCTCCTTCCTGCCAGGAATTTGCTCCCTCCTGGTGGCACAGTGGAAGCCCTGGTGGTGTAGTGGTTAAAAGCTACAGCTGCCAACCAAAAGGTGGGCAGTTCGAATCCACCAGGCGCTCCTTGGAAACTCTATGGAGCAGTTCTACTTTGTCCTACAGAGGTCACTGTGAGTTAGAGTCGACTCGACGGCAATGGTTTGTTTGTTTGGTGGCGCAGTGATTAAGTGCTATGGCCACTAACCAAAAGGTCAGCAGTTTGAACCCACCAGCTGCTCCTTGGAAACTCTATGGGGCAGTTCTACTCTGTCCTATAGTGTCACTATGAATCGAAATCAGCTTGATGGCAATGGGTTTGGTTTTTTTATTGGTCCTTTGCTGGTTCTCTGAGATCTAGCTAAACCCTCCACCAGAGCATCTCTGAATATGCCAGACCATTTTTTTAAAAAGACTTTTTAGTTTTTTTATTCAATTTTTAGTTTTTTTTTATTCAGTTTAACATGCTTATATGGTTGGCAGATTGGTTTTTGTTTGTTTGTTTTTATTAGTAATATTTTATTTTATTCTTAGTGAAAATATACACAGCAAACCCCACTCCCAGTCAACATTTTCTAGACATATTGATCAATGCCATTGATTACACTCTTCACATGGTGTTGACATTCTCCTTATTTCTGTTCTAGTTGTTTCACTTTCACGGACTTAAACGTCCTGCCCCCAGACATTCTCATCTATGCTTTAAACCGGCTGTTGTCCATTGGTCTCATACAGATAATTTCTGAAATGAGTGCAGTGCTCAGGAGTGACAGTCTTTGCTTTCTGAGCTGCACTCTCACTTAAGTCTAAAGGTGACGTCAGGGAATATGCTAGACTATTTGATCTCTCCCTTTTCTGGACTCCAGAGAAGTCGAGCATCTAATCACCATGTTTGATATGCGTGATGTTCTTATTTTCTCATTAAGACCGTGTACGCCTGAGGTCAAGGGTGCTTTTTGGAGAGCCACTGTGAGGCCTGGTGGAGAACTAGGGACTCGACAAATACTGGCTGGTGGAAGGCTCCCAGGAGTTCCCTGTGGGTCCTAGTTGGGGTTTGATGAGCTTCTTAGGAGAAGATACTGGGCTTCTGAAGTCAGGTCCATGAAGAAGTGGACCTGATTTATGGGCACCACACCCTGAGGGCAGGTGGGAAGAACTTAGACCTGGTATCAATGACCTCACATTTTAGGATAGCTCTCTGACTTTTTTTTTTTCTTTTTCTCTGACTATTAATGCACATGAATGTTCTGAGGGACAGTCTTTCCCGCAGCTGAGGCAGGAACAAAGAGCTTGGTCCAAAAGAGAGATGATTAACTGTGGAGAACACGGGGGCATTCTCTCTCTGCGTCCCTGCTAACAAAAGCAAGGCAGAGAGCTCTTGATTTCAGGGATGTCTGGGCCCTCAGTCCTGGTCGATGAGATAAGATGAAGTCAGCAAAGGAACGTGTGGAAATTTTTTGCTCCCTGATAAAATGTGAAATTAATGTGAGATGGTCTCTCTTTCTCCCTCATTTTCGGTCTCCTCTGAATTACCCTCCTCCTTCTGATTTTATACAGAGTTGTGATGTCTGGAGCTGTCACAGCCAATGTGCTAAGGATGGTGAAATGACACAGTAGAGACTGAAGACCCTGAACGACACCAGTGGTAGGCAAAACCAGTGCCAGCAACCAACTATACCCTGCCACTTTTCTTAATGAAAGAAACATAAACCTTTTAAGTCTGTTAGGAAATTTTCCCTATTACTTAACAGTGTTGTTGTTAGGTGCCATTGAGTCGATTCTGACCCATACTGACCCCAAGTGAGAGTAGAACCACCTCGTTGGGTTTTCTAGGCTGTAACCTTTGCCAGAGCAGATCTCCAGGTCTTTCACCCTCAGAGTCCCTGGGTGGGTTTGAACCATCAACCTTTTGGTTAGTAGCCAAGCGCATAACTGTTGCGCCCCTAGGGTTCCATAGTGATTACAGTAATTTACTGCTTATCCTATAGTCATTGGTCCTCCTATGGTTTTATTTGAGGCTTTTTTTTTTTTTAATCTCCTTTTAAGGAGTACACCAAATATCTTTCCCCATTTCTCCATTGTCCATTTTTGCATTGACATCCAGAGAGAGTCTCTATTTCAGCACACCCTCAGATGTCTTCCAACTTTCCCTAAAATGACGAAGTCCTTAGCTAGTTTACTTCAGACAGGGGAAAACTCACTGCAGTCCAACTCTTAGGGAAACAACTAGATTTTCTTTTTCTTTTCTTTTTTTTTCGTAGCCAGTAAGTCTCTGGCTTCTTCCCAGTTCCTTAAAGCAGTAACCTCCTCTTATGATAAACTGTATCCACTTACTAGAAACTTGACAACTTTGTTCTTTTCTTTCTTCAGAGCTCCCAGATGGCCACCAGCTGGCTAGAGCTATTTCTTGCATTCCAATCCCTTTGTGGGTCTCCTTGGCTTTCTTTTTGATCTACTGAGTCTCCCCTATCCTCCTTCTAGCCCCCACCATCCTATGCCTCTTTCTGGAAACACCTATTTCTTAAGGAAACCTTGAAGATTTTTGGAGGTGTTACTGCTTTCTCACTTTTTTTTTTTAAAGTTTCAGAATGAAAACCAGCTGCAGAGCCGCGTGGGAGGCCTGGCTCCAGCTCCATCTGCAGCGGAGGCTGCCTTGGAGGGCAGGGCGTGTTTCTTGACAAGGCTTTGTTGTTGTGGAGGTGTCTGTGAAGGTGTCCGTGGGGGTGTGGGTGGGGGTGTCTGTGGAGGTGTGTGTGTGAGGGGTGTGTGGGTGTGCACATGGGTGTATGTGGATGCTTGTGGGAGTGCGGTGTGTGTGGGTTGTGTGGAAGTGGGTGTGTGTGTGGTGATGTGTGAGGTGTGTGTGGGGGTGTATGTGGGGTATGTGTGTCGAGGTGTCTGTGGGGGTGTGTGTGTGGGAGTGGGGGGGGTTGCACGTGTGGGTGTGTGTGGAGGTGTCTGTGGGGTGCCTGTGACGGTGTCTTTGGGTGTGTGTGTGTGGGATTTCTTTAGATCTCTGTGTGACTCTGTCTGTGGGAGTGTCTGTGATCTCATAGTACACAAAGGCGAGATGACCTCTGAAAATTCTACCAGGAACAAACCTTACCTTGGTGAGTCGGTATCCCGGATGTGACTGTGACGGACGCAGCTCCTGGCGTGGCGGTTCTCGTTCCTCAGGCCTCTCCCAGTCACAAACAACTATTTGCTGAAGACTGTGCTGAATGTCGCGGCTTGATGTGGGTATACCTCCCTTCCAGGAGCAATTGGAGGAGAGAACTGCTCACGCCCAGGTGTGCGGGCATGTGTCGGATGGGTTTGCACCCCATTCCTGGGCGTGTACGAGCACACCTATAGATGTCTCAGCCAAAAAAGCACAAACTCATCTCCAGAACTAACTTCCGGGAGCGTGGAAAAGGTGGTGGTAGGTAGAACACCCTTCTTTCTTGCCATCTTCCAAAAATGATACAAAGGAGCAAGAGACACTGGAATTTCAACACACTCCTTCAAGGTAATCACACACCACTTCCTCTCTAAACAGAAATGAGATGCTCTATAGGGGTTATGCTCTTAACTTTATCCAGCCAGTTTAAAATTAATCAAGTGTGCTTCCATTCAGAGGAATCCTGGCTCTACTGTGGGTGAGTTGGTATTTATATTTAATGTGCAGACTTGGTGTTCTGTGTTAATGATTAAGGCCTTACAGTAACTCCAGGATGCTGCTCCGATTTGTTCTCAGGTTTACAAAAGGGGAAACTGAGGCAGAAGGCAGTCGCTCGTGTGGGACTGGGTCATAGAAGTGCCTGGTTGCAATGGGGGCACTGGCTCACCAGGCCATTCCATTCAGTGAACCCCCAAGGCCTGTCTGTATTCATTCCTAAGTAGCTTGAGTAACAGTCCAAGAGTGAGTCCAGAGGTGCGAAGCAAAACCAAAAGCTGACAAGGAGGCAGGGGAATGGGTTATTAAGATCCTTAGCAGTAAAAAGTGTACTTACCTTTTGTCGTTGTTGTTGTCAGCTGCCGCTGAGTTGGGCCCCCAACTCCTGGCGACCCCATGCACAACGGAACGAAACGCTGCCCGGTCCTGCACCATCCCCATGACCCGTGGTGGGTCGGTGGATCGGATCCCTAGGGTTTTCACTGGCCGACTTTCAGAAGTAGATCACCAGGCCCTTCTCCTTAGTCTCTCTTAGCCTGGAAGCTCTGCTGAAGCCTGTTCGACATCATAGCAACACGCCAGCCTCCGGTGACAGACGGGCGATGGCTGAGCGTGAGGGGCGTTGGCTGGGAACTGAACCCAAGTCTCCCTCCCGGAAGGTGAGAGCTTTACCACTGAATCACCACTGCCCTGGTACTTACCTTTAGGGATTAACATGCTATTTTAAGCAGAGCTCTGACTTGCCACCACAGAGCGATTTATCTGGTCATTTTTGTTTGTTTGTTTGTTTGAAAAGTTATCCTTTAGTGAACTTCAAAGCCAAAAGCCAGATGTGCATTCCTGCCATGTTGTTTCCTATTCACTTCAGAGAAAACATCTCTAGTTTCCAAGAAGCACCACAGGTGGCCATGCCTCCGCCTCCTTGTCTGCAGACACAGTGGAGGGTTTCGTTCTCCTCCCTGGCAGATGCTGGGCTACCACCTGAGCCACAGCCCCATGACAACCCTGTATGTGGGCTCCCCGTTGGCTGGGGTGAGCCAGATGACTAATCTCCTCCTTGAGAACCTGAGAGGGCTTCACTGGCATGGCCTCTGTGAGGACACCAAGGCAGAATTAGGCACTGGGCTGAGGCTGACAGCAGGGACCTGAGCTTCCGGCTTGAATGCCGCATTCTCTCTTGTTCTTTCACCCAGTGACTATGAACTGAGGGCCTACGTACTATGTGACAGATACCATCCTCTCTAAAAGCATATTTCTGTTTGAAGGATAACACATATCTCTAAAACCTCCAAACCAGCTGGTGAATGAGCAAGGCCCTGTGGGTGGTATTACGTGTGGGATCAGGGAAGGCTTTCTAGAAGAGACGGGATTTGCTCTGAGCACTGAAGGTGGGAGAGGACATTGAGAAGCTGAGATTAAGAGAAGGACACATTCCAGGTACGAAGTTTGTAAGCCAAGGTGCAGAGGGAGGAGAAAGCCCAAGGCAGGCCGTGAAGATGGCTGCTCTGAGAGGCGGCAAGGAGGTGGGTCGGCAGAGTGGGCCGTGGCAGGGAGGATGGAAAAGCAAGGACAGGAGGGAGAGGTGGCGGGAAGAGAGAATTCCCTGGCAACAATGAGGTTTCATGCCATCAGCAGAAACATCCTAGGGGACAGACAACATGTCGTTTCTTTGATATCTTACTTTTCAGGCCACAGGGCAAAGACTGGCTCGCAATTTACATACTCATTTGTCTTTGCTTGTTCACCTTTCCTAGCTTCCCTTGTAATTAGAGGGCCATGTGACTGAATTCCAGAATATGAATGCAAGAGATGGACAGCACTTCCAGCCCTGGTGGCACAGTGATGAAGAGCTGTGACCACTGCTAACTAAAAGGCTGGCAGTTGGAATCCACCAGCCACTGCTTGAAACCACATGGGAGAGTTCTACTCTGTCCTTTATGGTCGCTATGAGTTGGAATTGACTTGACAGCAGAGGATTTGGCTTTGACTCGTTTAGAAACCTCAAGCATAGCAACAATTATGAGCATGACTCAGGACAGTGTGGTGTTTGTTCTGTTGTACACAGGGTCTCTATGAGTTGGAACTGACTTGACGGCAGCTAACGACATAACAGAAACCTCCTGCATGACCCTTCATGCTATTTCTTCCCCAGTATGCTGCCTGGATGGAGAGAATTCAAGGCTCTAGGGGAGCCTGGGTCCCTGAATCACCACATGGAGTAGTTGTTAGGTACCATTGAGTAATTTTTGACTCATAGCGACTCCATGTGACAGAGTCAAACAGCCCTATAGGGTTTTCTTGGCTGTAATCTTTATGAGAGTGAATTGCCAGGCGTTTCTCCCACCAAGTCACTGGGTGGGTTTGAACCTCCAACCTTTCAGTTAGCAGCCGAGCACTTAGCTGCACCATTAGGGCTCCTTTACTACATACCGGTCATGCGATAAACTATGACGTGAGCAAGAAATACATTCCTATTGTGATAAGCCCCTGATTTGGGGTTCCTTTGTTATGGCAGCTTGCCTACCCTAATACAGGATGATTCTGTTATACCTGATCTTTTGAGCATTTTATATTTAGTGGAAATGTTTATTTGGACTTTTTCACTGACTTGGTCTCACTGCTCCAGTACCAAAACTGAGCAGAGTGTTCTGGTATGTCCTCAGAAAACATTGCTTGAAGAATAATACGTGCACCAGTTTGCAGTGCCACAGTGGTATTGTAAGCATGATGGAGCATCAGAGCAAAGCAAGAAAATGAATATACCAGGGGGTGGGAATGTGAAATGACAATCTGAGAAAGTGAGAAAGGAGAAGAAAAAGCAAATGCAAACCCTAAGCTATTTTAAGAGCATTTGCTGGGTTTATTCTTTTACCCCTACGGTAAAAGAAATGTGTCCCTGCTTTAAAAATGCACTGTTCTCTTTGTTTTGAAATTCCATTTAAGTTTCAATATTTACCTTAATAGTTCACCTACAGAAGCCCCAAACAGAATGTTCACACAACCTTGCAAAAGAGTTAAAAAAAAAAAAAAAAAAAGAAAGAAAATAAATTTCCTTCAGAGGTTAAAAAAGGCAACACATTCCATTTGTTTCCTGTGCACTAAAAGCCTGTGCTCTCTTGACAGAAACAACAAGCAATATTTTTCCATTTAAAAGGGAGTGGAGAGTTTTTCAGCCTTCTCTGCTTCTACCCAAGCAGATGGACTTCTCACATTCTAGAGCAAGAAAAGCTGCCATAACCCTGAGTGGGAAATGAGGTTGGCCAGACCACACTATACAAATGCCAGGACCCAGGGTCACGGGGCGGGGCGGCGGGGGGGGGGAGTTTCCAAGAGCATGCGACGCTGTGCATGGAGGACCTTGATCCCTCCAGGACGTTTCTCGCCGTAATCTGCACTCAGGGCAGCATTCGATACAGAGGAAAACATGGCATGATAGTCAGGTGTGTATAATAGCAAAACTTGCTGGCTCCCATGTGAAATACATTCTGCTAATTCGTTGGCGGGGGCTACCGGAAAATATCTCCTTGAATAAGTGCCAGGCACTGCATTAACTAAATGCATGCATTATCCTCGGATCTTTACAATACATCTGATCGGGTGGGTGGTTTTATCATTTCCATTTTACAGACGAGGAGACTGAGGCAGAGAGAGGTGGGATGACATGTGTAAGGTAACTTACGTTACAAGTGGCAGAGCTGGACTGGCTAAATTCCAAGTGTCTGAACTCAAGTAAAGGAGCCCTGACAGTGCAATGGTGAAGCACTTAGCTGCTAACCAAAAGGTTGGCAGTTCGAAGCCACCCGGTGACTTTGTGGGAGAAAGACCTGGAGATCTGCTTCTGTAAAGATGACAGTCTAGAAAACCCTTTGGGGCAGTTCTACTCTGTCACATGGGGTTTCTCTGAGTTGAAAATCTACTCAACAGCACCCTATAACACAAGCTCTGGTAGATGCGTCCTGGAACAAGCTATGGTCTTGTTGAGTTCATGATATATAGTGTCGTTTCCTTGCTTAGCTACCTGAGTCTGGGTACAAATTGAATCTCAGTCCACTGTTTTTTTGTTTTTGTTATTTTTTTTTTAACCTTAGTATGACACACACCAGAAATTCTATGTCAAGTGTGTCTTATGTAAGATTGTTTCACTGCATAAGCCATTAATGGGAATGATCCCAGCATCATTGGTTTCTGTCGCTTTCTTGGGCCATTACAGTGTCACTTAGAAACTCATTTCATTTCAAGGAATCACTGTATGCTCTCCCCCTCCCTCCGTGTCTCTCCTCCTAGCTAACGGTGTCATTTCCTCGCTCCCGTCTCCCTCTTTGTGCCAGCCTTGCAATCTGGCTTCTCTCCCTGTGCCTCCACAGGCATTTTTCGCACTACTGGCTCCACTTCTAATAAACCTAATGGGATTTTCTGAGTTTCTCGTCTTTCTCAGGTGCCCTGGATTTTTTTTTTTTTTTCCTCACCTGGTCTCTCTGGCTGTCCTTTCTACCTCAGCTTCCACCAGCTTCTTGTTGCTGCTGTGTGCCATCGAGTTGATTCCAACTCATAGCCACCCCATGTGACAGAGCAGAACTGGCCCACAGTGTTTCCTAGGCTGTATGTAATCTTCATGGGAGCAGATCACCACGTCTTTGAACTGCTGACCTTCCAGTTAGCAGCCGAACACTTAACTGTTGTGCCACCTGGGCCCTTTCCCCCTCTGCTCCCATCACAGCATCTCTCTTTATTTGCAGAGAAAATCTAGCATGTGCACAGCATGAAAACTGGGAGGCCAATAACACCCTTAAAAAACAAAACAAAAGATAAACCCATTGCCGCCAAGTCAATTCCAACTCACAGTGACCCCAGAAGAGAGAGAAGAACTGCCCCATAGGGATTCCAAGGAGCACCTGCTGAATTTGAACTGCAAACCTTTTGGTTAGCAGCTGTAGCTGTTAACTGCTACACCACCAGGGTTTCCTTATACCCTTATGTTGTGGAAAAAGGCCTATTTTGATGTCCAGGCCAAGATGGAGGCTTTAGGGAGAGAAGCATGACGGAAGTTCGATTGGAAGCAGCTATTTGAGAGAACGCATTACGTGGCAGCCATCTGCCAGGATCTCTAGGACATTCTGCAGGTGGGAGGCAGGGGCACGCTTTCTTTAATGCATTTGAAGGCAATTAGAAGTTCATTTTGCCCAACGGAGCAGCCTAGCTTTTTGACAGTGGACACTTCTGCCTTATGGAGAGATGCTGGAGTCAGGGCCTGGCAGGTTATGTGGCTTTCGGTGTAGGATGAGAGCCCAGGAGCTAGGCTCAGGTTCTCTGAGCCCTTAACACTAGACGGCACATGCCCTGGGTTCAAGTCCAGAAGAAAGGCCTGGCAATCTATTTCCAAAAAATCAGCCATTGAAAATCCTATGGCACACAGTTCTACTCTGACACACGTGGAGAGCAATTCTCCCCATGCTTCCCACCTCGAGTGCCCCTTGAGTCGTACAGGTGAGCTGTCTTGCTTAAGTTAATGCCATTCTAGTCGATGTCTCTCCCCTGAACCCCATAGCGGGACTTTCTGACAGGACCCCTGCACATAACCCTTCTAAAGTCACCTCACTGTCAACCCACATAACACTGAGCACAGCCAGAAAGAGTGGTTCCCTGTCCCTTGTAGGGCAGGCCATTCACAGGGCTTTATACTTGGACCTGGGGCCCTGAGAACTGTTGTCGAAACATTTAGCGTAGCGTCTGGCATGGAAAAGGTGCTCCGTAAAGCTAGTGTCCCCTTCCCTTCCCTTCTCATCTTTCCCAGTGTTTAATTTGGTTTCTGACTATAATGCTTTATAATTATATATGTGAAAAAAATTTAATGTTGTTGAAAATATACACAGCAGAACATACACCAACTCAACAGCTTCTACGTGCACAAGTCAGTGACATTGATTACATGTCTTCGAGTTGTGCAACCATTCTCACCCTCCTTTTCTGAGTTGTTCCCCATTAACATAAACTCACTGCCCCTCAAGCTTCTTACCTAACCCTTCACGTTGCTGTTTCAATTTGATCCCATGTAGATAGATCTTTAAAAAAGCACAATGCTCAAGGCAGACATTCTTTACTAATTAAACTACTGTTAGGTTTGCAGAAGACTTCAGGGGATATTTTTCATTTAAGGATATTTTGATTAAAGATTATCTCGGGACAATAGTTTTGGGGGTTCATCTAGCCTCAGTGCCTGCCCAGTGTTTACGAAGGCATCACGTCTGTCTGGTGTAAGAAGGAGACATCAGCTTTATCCCATCCATCCATCCCTCATTCCACCATGTCTGGTATTGCACCATGGCCCTAGAACTCACCCCCAAGCCTTCCTTTCTTGAGTGATTGTCCTGTTCACTGAAAAACCAGGTAAATCTTCCTAAACCATGGTTCTCACGCCGCTGCTTTCCTGCTAAAGAAGTTGCAATGTCCCGCTCAACTAAGCCACTTCCCACTGAGTTGACTCCAAATCATGGTGATCCCATGTGTGGCAGAGTAGAACGGCTGCGCTCCACAGGATTTCAATGGATGTGACCTTTTGGAAGTAAATCACCAGGCCTTTATTCTGAGGTGCCTCTGGGTGGATTTGAACTGCCAACGTTTTTATTAGTAGCCAAATGCTCAACTGTTTGCACCACCCAGGGACTATTAAAAACAAAATAAAAAAACCCAGGGACTATATGAGGGCTAAACTCTTTAACTTGACTTTCAAGGTCCCCTGTCAACAGGTCCCTCCTTCATTCACTACACTGAAACATGAGCTGTTTCCTCCCATCGGCCCAGCTGCCTGGCTCCTACTGTGCCCACCATCTCCGTGTCTTTCTCACATTGTTCCCTTCATCAGATACCCTCCCTCTCTACCCAGAATTTAAGGACTCCCCGTGGCACAATGTTTTAGACCTCGGCTGCTAACTGAAAGGTTAGCAACTCAAGCCCACCCAGCAGCTCAGGAGGAGAAAGGCCTGGTAATCTGCTTCCATAAAGACTACAGCCTCAAAAACCCTGTGGGGCAGTTCTAGTCTGTCACATGCTTCGTCACGAGTAGGAATCGACTTTATGGCGCCTAACAATCAACACCCAGAGTATAGGTTTCCTTCAGGAGCTGTCTGATTCATAGAGATTCCCTTGCTTGCCCCAATTGACAATGTTCTTTATTTTCTCTGAATTCCTGTAGTACTTAGAGTCAGGATCATGTACCCTATAAACTATTTTATGTAGGATTTGTTGAGTTCTTAAGGAGCCCTGGTAGTGCAATTGTTAAGCACTCAGCTGCTAACCAAAAGGTTGGCGGTTTGAACCCACTCAGTTGCTCCACAGGAAAAAGACCCGGCCATCCGCTCCTGTAAAGATGACAGCCTAGGAAACCCCATGGTGAAGTTCTGTTCTGTCGTGTGGGGTCACACTGAGTTGGAATTGACTTGATGGCACATAACAACAACGCTGAGCTCTTAACTGTGTAAGGGTTGCTTCAATTACTCCTGAAAATACCTCCAAGAGAGAAACGTCCACCTGATTTTGCAGGTGAGAAAACTGAGGTCCAGAGGTGAATTTACCCAAAGTTGCAAATGGGATTTGAACCCAGGAAGTCTGACTCCAGAGCCCAAATGCCCTCAACTGATGGCAACCTCACGTACAATGGGATCAGACCATTGCGATCCATAATTGTTTCATTTGTTTTTTATCATCTCCCAAAAGGATTTAAAATTTTCAGTGGCAAAGATAATTTATTTTGCTGTTTTGTTTCTTTTCTAATGGGCTTGGCTAAGGGCTGAGCGCGTGATATTATCGATTTTGGAGTCCCTGGGTGAGTCGGAATCAACTTGATGGCAATGGGTTTGTTTTTTTGGTTTGGGCGGTACAAAAGGAGCCCTGGTGGTGCAGTGGTTAAAGCACTTGGCTGCTAACAGAAAGGTCAAAGTTCAAATCCACCCATCGATTCATGGGAGAAAGATGCAGCATTTTGCTTCCATCAGGATTTACAGCCTTGGAAACCCTGTGGGGCAATTCTACTCTGCCCTTCCAGGGCTGCGATGATGGCAATGGGTTTGGTTTTGGGTTTGGGTTTGGGTTTGGTGGTGCAAACAGTTAATGCTCTTGGCTGTTAACCAAAAGGTCGGTGGTGATTCAAGTCCACCCAGAGGTGCCTTGGCAGAAAGGCCTGGTGATCTCCTTCCGAAGAATCAGCCATTGAAAACCCTGTGGAGCACAGTTCTGCTCTGACTCGCATGGCATTGCCCTGAGTTGGAATTGACTGGACAGCAGCTGGTTTGTTTGTTTGTTTTTCACTGATTCTGGCTTCTGACTTCCAGGCTTAATGATACCGTGACTCCAAATGAGTAAAGTAGTTTCTGAAAGCAGTTGTCTTGTCAGGATTATTTGCCCCAATAAACAGACCATGACCAGCACCACATTGACCAGTGGTGCCCTGACCGTAAGCGGTTCCATCTTTCTGGTCCCTCATCTTCCAGTTCCTTTTGGAGAAAAAATAAAAGAAAGCCAAGGTGAAGCCCTGTAAACTGACTGCTATTCTGAAATCATTTTGCTTCCAACTCTTATTCCCATCCTCTGGGGGCGGGGGGTGCTCAGCTGACATTATCCAGGAAGGGCTGTAATCCGTCTTTCCAAATGGAGGGAGCACCAAGCAGTCACAGAGGTCTGGGGACTGAGACCACCTCCTGACCGATAGGGCAAACTCTCCGCCACCAGGCCCACTGTGGCTGCCAGGTCTGTGAGCGCTTCCCAAGACTCATATTTACAGTTTTGGATGGCTGGGTGTGGAGGAGCTTCCTGGAATTCATAATAAAGGTGGCCTTCATTAAGACAAGACGCCCCAGAAAGGTGCCCTTGCTCTTGAGGAAGGAAGACCAATCCTGAGCCGGCCACCCCTCCTCGGTGTGGGAATCACGCGGGTCAAGTGCCTTGTCACGCATTAGCAGCCTTTTTAACGTCCTCAGCCTGCAGATTGAGGGGAAGGGCTCAGGTAAATGTGTGAAGGGGGCGCGAGCTGTGTGTCTTGGTATCATCAACGCTGAGACACGGCAGCTGCGTTTATACAGAGCAATTTGCTAAATGAGTGGCTAGCCACTTTCCAGATGGCCAATGTGACACAGGGCTGGAGGCATCTTTTATTCAATCATGCGTCTGTCTAGAAGGAGACCTGACAGGCCAGATCACAGCCACCGCAGTGGTAGTGGTGGCGGCGGCAGCAGCTTTGAAAACCTTCATAACGGATGCTCAGTATTGCCAATGAGGCTGCGGAGCTGTCACCAGCTGGAGCAGGTGCTGCGGCATGGTGCGTGCGGGGGCCCAAGGAAAGCCAGCTCTCAGCCGAGGACCATCTGGCTAGAGTATCGGTTAACCCACCTACCAGGTGCCAGGGACAGGTGATCTTAACAGGGTGAGTCAACACTATCCAGTCAGAAAACAGAAACACTAGTTGTTCCATGTGTTTTCTTTATGTGTATTTAATAACCCTTTCATGTCCCTGGGTGGTTTAAACGGTTTGTACTCTGCTGGTAACCAAAAGGCTGGCAGTTTGAACCCACCTAGTGGCACCCTGGAAGAAGCAAGCCTGGCCATCTGCTCCCCTAAAGATTACAGCCAAGAAAACCCTACGGGAAAATTCTGCTCTGTGACACGTGGGGTCTCCTAAGTCACAAATTACAACAAAAACAAAACCAACAATAAAAACCACTTCACATTGTTTTGTCTTCATTATTCTAGGTAGATGGTAAAATTCCCAAGAGAGACGAAAGAATGTTCTTAGCTTGAAACTACAACCCCACACTGCCTTCCTTTCTCCCTGCTCCTACTAATCCCTGCAGTCCCGGCTGGAGGGCCCTGCTGGAGATGCTATTTCAACGCTACCGACTGCAGAGGCCAGGGGTACGCCCGCTGCCCTCTGAGTCCAGGAGGCACGCTGACGGACTGATTTTAAAGCACTAACGCGTAAAATTAGGAGACCCTGGGTGGCAAATGCTTAAGAGCTTGACTACTAACTGAAAGGCTGGCAGCTTAAAGCCACCCACAAGCACCTCGGAAGTAAGGCCTGGCAATCCGCTTCTGGAGGGTCACAGCCTTGGAAACCCATGCAGCAGTACTGCTCTACACACAAGGCTGTTATGAGTCAGAATCGACTTGAAGGCAACTAACAACATCAACCAGTAAAATCAGCTGCCACCCGGCCAACTCGGACTCATGGCGACCCCATGCGTGTCAGAGTGGAACTGGGCTCCACAGGGTTTTCAGTGGTTGATATTTTGGACGTAGATCACCAGGTCTTTCTTCCAAGGTACCTCTGGGTGGACTCGAACCTCCAACCTTTCAGTCAGCAGCCAAGCACGTTAACAGTTCGCACTACCTAGGGATGCCTTTAAAATACTATATGAGGTAAAATGGAGTCACTCTGCGGCATTTGGCTCAACTCCTAAAATAATTTGTTGTTAGTTGTGTAATGAATTGAATTACGTCCCTCCAAAATGTGTGTCAACCCGGCTAGGCCATGATTCCCGGTATCATGTGATTACCATTTTGTCATCTGATGTGATTTTCCTACGTGTTGTAAATTCTACTTCTATGACGTTAATGAGACAGGATGAGAGATGGTTAAGTTAATGAGGCAGGACTCAATTTACAAGATTAGGTTTTGTTTTAAGTCAATCTCTTTTGAGATATAAAAGAGAGAAGCGAGCAGAGTGACACAGGGACCTCACACCAAGAAAGAAGCACTGGGAGCGTAGCATGTCCTTTGGACCTGGTGTCTCTGTACTCAGGAGCTCCTCATACTACCAAGAAAGGAGAGCCAGGTGAATGGCATGTCCTTTGGACCTGGGCTCCCTGTGCTGAAAAGCTCCTTGACCAGGGGAAGATTGATGACAAGTACCTTCCCCTGGAGCTGACAGACAGAGAGAAAGCCTTCCCCTGGAGCTGGCACCCTGAATTCAGACTCCTAGCCTCCTAGACTGTGAGAGAATAAATTTCTCTTCGTTAAAGCCATCCACTTGTGGTATTTCTGTTATAGCAGCACTAGATGACTAAGACAGGTGCCGCTGAGTCAGCCCTTGACTCTTGGTGACTCCATGACCCCATGTACAACAGAACAAAACATTGCCCAGCCCACTGTGGATTTTGAATGCCTTCTTTTTTTTTCCAGCCTAGGGGGCTCATCTAGCACCTGGTTCATAAGGTTTTTCATTGGCTGATTTTCGGAGTAGATAACTGGCCCTTCTTCCTAATCCGTCTTAGTGCGGAAGCTCCACTGAAGCCTGTCCACCATGGGTGTCTCTGCTGGTATTTGAAATGCTGACATCATAGCTTCCAACATCACAGCCACACACAAGCCACCACAGTACAACAAACTGACAGATTAGAGCAACTCTAAGGAGTCCCCGGCTGGCAAAAAAACTTAAGCGCTCAGCTGCTAGCTAAAAGGTTGGTGATTCTTGTCCACCCAGAGGTACGTCAGAAGACAGGCCCGGTGATCTGCTTCGGAGAGGTCACAGCCTTGAAAACCTTATGGGGCAGTTCTACTCTGCTCATGTGGGGTCGCCACAAGTCAGAATCAACTAACAATAACTACAAAGCAAACAAAGGCAGCCACCAGGGTTCATTGGGCTGAAATGGGGCCCCAGAGGAAGGCAGCTCTGCTGACCTGCTTCTCTGGTAAATTATACCCACAAGCTTGTTTTATTTTTACTAAAAAGTTTCTGTGTGTGAAGGTTTCACAGTTCTCCAGCAGCCATTCGAGTTTCATGGTTGGAAAGTTCTCAGGACCTCACCCTCCATACTGGGCAGCAGCTTTCCTTTATTTCTAACTCAGGAGGAGAAGTTTAGCCTGATGAATCAGCAACAGTACCTCCGGTGACATTCTGGGGAAAGATTTGAGTTCTGCTCCGTGCCGATGCACCGAAGTGTTCTCACCAACATTTTTCCCTCTTGGAAGCTTCCTAACATCGAGACTAATTCTGTGCTAAAAAAGAGCACTTGCCATTGAATCAACTCTGACCCATGGTGACCCCATGTGTGTCACAGTACAACTGTGCCCCATGGGGTTTTCAACGGCTGTGATCATTTGGAAGTAGACTACTAGGACTTTCTTCCGAGCGAGGCACCTCTGGGTGGACTCGAACCGCCAACCTTCATCAGTTAGCAGCTGAGTTTGTTAACTACTTACATCACCCAGGGACTCCTAGTCTCTCCTATTCAAAACCAACCGAACCAAACAAACTGGTCTCTGTCGAGTTGACAGAGTAGAAGAGCTGCCCCATTGGGTTTCCAAGGCTGTCATTTTTATAGAAGCAGAAGCCCATATCTTTCTCCCCTGGAGCCACTGGGTGGGATTGAACCACCGACCTTTTGGTAAGCAGCCAAGCACTTAACCACTGCACCACCACAGCTCCATATACTCAGCCTGAAATCAACAAAGTAAGAAATGAACAAGACTGTCCTAGACAGGAAAATAGCATTATCTCTCCTCCAGTCTCACCCAGAGACCACTCCTTTTGCGGCTGTTCTGAGCTCAGTTTCCTCATCTGAACCGTAAGCACAGAAAGCGATCTGAGGGGCTATTTTCGCAATGGTCCTTAACTGGTACCGTTCAGATGCATCCACACGTACAAGGGATGCCTCAGGGCATGGTCAGCTTAGACTTTATAGACGGAGGTCTTTGTGGCAAGAGTCCAGATATGGAAAGGAAGTCTTTCAGGCATACCTCCAAACTAAACCCAGTGCCATCGAGCCGATTCCGACTCATAGCGACCCTACAGGACAGAATAGAACTGTCCCATGGGGTTTCGCAGGAGAGCCTGGTGGATTCGAACTGCTGACCTTTTGGTTAGCAGCCAAGCTCTTAACCACTGCGCCACCAGGGCTCCAACAACCATACAGTACTAGTAATTAAGAACCCCAGCCACTAGCAACAAAGATGAAAGCAGCAGAGGCAGTAAACCATTCCTGCAATAAAACGCAACCGGATTTGCTTAGAACTTCGGAATCCTAAAAGGACCCAGTCTCTCGGGTCATTCACACTTCGCCCACTAGGTGGCAGTGAATGATCGAGTCTCCACCAGGAGGGCCTTCATGACGGTTGCTATACATACACCTGAAGGGTGGCGGGCCTTTTACACAAAGTGAGCAGTGCCGCAGCGATGACAGGTGTAGAGAGCAGTCAGTTCCTGCTACCAGCACGCTCTGTCAGGAGGGCGACGTGTAAGCCATCATTTGCATTTTTACCAAGGATCTTGCATTCTAATGAGCAGGCAGCGCTTCCAGGATTTGCCCTTCGCTTTGTGTCCCTGACTCCTCGTGGACAGCAGCGACACAGTGTCCCGGCGGGGCCGCGCCCAGGAGGCTGCAAGGTGGAGAGGCAGAGCCTCGGAGTCCGTTCTACACAGTCGCCCGGGGCTGGTAGCCACAGGGGCACGACTGACGGAGGACGGGCCCCCATCTCCCAAGGCGTCCCTGGGGCGGTGCCTTTTTGGGGTTGCCAGCCTGGAGGGAGGACAGCACACACCCAGGGTACCATCCATGTCGCGGGCCGTGTGGACGGCGTCCCCTAGAGTCGAGCCGGGCCCAGCTCATTCCCGCTCCCGCCGCGTGGGAAGCTGTGGGTCTCCTTAGGCCTGCCCATCCACACTCTTCCATGGGCCTCATTTTTTAAAAATCTGCGTTAAAAAGGCTTCTGGTAAAGTAGAGTGGAAGGCAACAAACCCCTCAGCAGAATCAGGAATTGGGGCCAGTTTGGTTTCAGCGTCTGCAGTCTCCGTCCTCATTCCTTCTTCATCCCCCTCCCTGATTCCAGAATCCAGTGGCCTCCTGATGTTCCTGCTGAGACAGTAACTGGCTTCCGTGGAGTCGACTCCGACTCAGGGCCACCCCATGTGTGTCAGAGTGGGACTGTGCTCCACGGGGTTTTCAGTGGCTGCTTTCTAAAAGTAGATGGCCAAGCCTTTCTTCCGAGGTACCTCTGGATGGACTCAAACTTCCAAACTTCCGGTGAGCAGCCGAGAGCCTTAACCTTTTGCAACAGCCAGGGACTCCGATGCTTTTCTGTGTAAAAAAGACCAAACTCCTTTCTGTGGAGTCTATCCCAGCTTATAACGACCCTATAGGACAGAGCAGAGCTGCCCCACAGGGTTTCCAAGGATTTAGGGAAGGAGGCTGCCACATCTGTCTCTAGCAGAGTGGCTGGCGGGTTCGAACCTCCAACCTTTTGGTTAGCAGCTGAGCACTTAACCGCTGCAGCACCAGGGTTCCTCTCTTCTGTGTTAGCCCTGTCCACACCTGTCCTTCAAAAAGATTCTAGGATTTCCAACCATTGGACTTGAGTTGTGTTTACACCCCTCTGCCTCCACTCCTGGGACATCTGCATTTAAGCCTTATTTCTAATTGGGAAACAAAATAGAGAGAGACGATTCCTCCCTCCTGGCCAGGTTAACAAGAGCCTCCCCTGCCGATTGTGCCATTTCCCCCAGTGCCCTGGCTGTATGCTTTCCAGGGTGACCCCTGCATTCTCAGCCCCAGTTCTTCACATAGCTACCTGGAGCATCTCTTCTGTTTTACCTGAAAGCCAACAAGGCACGTTGTCATTAGTTGCCGTTGAATCAGCTCTGACTCGTGGTGACCCCACGTACAACAGAAGGAAACGTTCCCCGGGCCTGCACCGCTTTCGTGGTTGTTGGTATGTTTGAGCGCATTGTTGCGGCTATATGGAACAATGTTCTGTTGTGATCCGTGGGGTTTTCACTGGCTAATTTTTGGAAGTAGATCACCACGCCTTTCTTCCTTGTCTGTTGTAGTCCCGAAGTGGAGTGCCAGACTTTTTTCCTAGTCTTTCCTTAGTCTGGAAGCTCTGCTGAAAACCTGCCTACCCTGGGTGACCCTGCTGGTATTTGAAACACTGGTGGCTAGCTTCCAACATCACGGCAACATGCAAGTCACCCCAGTACAACACGCTGACAGATGGATGGTGGCAGCAAAGCATAGGGGTCATTAAGTGCACAAACTCAGGTCACCCTGCCTGGGTTCAAATCTCAGTTCTGCCACCTCCTGGCAGCTTGAAACCTTGGGCAAATGGCTTGACTGCTCCATGCCTCAGTTTTCCCACTCTCACAAATGGCAACAACAATATCCACCTCACAGTGGTACTGAGAAGATGAGATGTGAGGCACCAAGAACAGGACGAGGCAGGAGAGCAAGTATTCCTTACCTGTGACCTCATGTTATTTTATGTATTTGACATAAATCTGCATTTCCTTCCCTGTGTTCTTCTTCATTCTGTCTGGGCTTGGAGACACAGGCGCTCCCGTCCCCTTCCTTCTTCCTCCTTCTGGCCCCCAGTCAGCGCCCCCTGCTCTCCTGCCTCCCCAGCCCTGCACACACCTACCTGGTCATTCCTGTGTGAGAATCAGGCGCTTGTCAGGATCGTGTAACCAAAGCAAAGAAAACAAAAACATAGCGACACCTTCAGACGTCAGAACAACAAGCTGGGGGGTGGGGGGGGCGGTGGGGAGCAAATGCCCTGTATGTCATGTCCACATTCTGAGTGTAGAGCAGGCTGGGAAACAGCCATTTGTTCAATTTGCCAGGATCAAAAGTGATTTCAGCATCTCCTCATTTAGTTGTCTGCTCGCTCCCACGGCGTGGGTTCATATTAAATAAGGAACTTATTTAGGAAGCCCAGGGATGGTTGTACAGAGGCGCCACCCATGCAGCTGAGGGGTCCTGTGTGACATTGACGCTTTAGACTCCTGGTCTGGAAAGAGCACAGGCATCTCCTGAGGTGGTGGTGGGAGAGAGCCCTTCCTGAGGGGTGTCCCCTCGGGGAACGAAGGTCATGATACCCACAGGGTGGCTGGAGGCATCCTTGGGGCCTCTGGGGTAGAGATGGCTGGGACTCCCCAGGAGAAGGGGTAGGGACCTCTTGAGGAGAGGGGGCACAGACTACCTGAGGAAAGTGGGCGGGGCTCACCCAGAGAGGGGGCAGGACTCCCTCAGGAGGGGGTAACTCTCCAGGGGAAGGGGCGGGGCTCCCTAGGAGAAGGGGTGGGGACCCCTTGAGAAAAGGGGGTGGAGAGGGACAGGGACTCCCTGGGCTTGGACTCCCTGAAGTGAGGGGTGGGATTCCTTGAGGTAGCCAAGGTTCCTCTCCGAGAAGTGCTGGGTTTTCATGGGAAGTAATGCATGTGGGTAGACTCTCCCAGAGGGACTTCAGGAGCAGCTTGTTAAGCTCCAAAATAACCTCACAGGGTTTTTGACTGGAATTCCGTTGAATTTGATGTTTGACTTTGAGACAGTTAACAACTTCACAATATTGAATTTTCCCATCCAGGAAGTATCCCCTGATTCTAAATCAACCTGGTATGTGATTGCCCCATTTATTTGGGCCTCATCTGATGTCCTTCAGAAAGTTTGCTTCTCTTCCTCCCAGACATACCTAACACATTTGTTATTAAGGTTATTTCCTGGGTACATCCAATAATCTTTCAGTCAATTTCTTCCTCAAACAGACAGGAAGAAAAAACAGTAATGAAGAGTTAAATTCCCAAAAGTCCCCTTCGGAAGCTAGTCATATTCATCTGCAAAGATTCGACACAGCTTTTTCCAGCAAAGACCAGTTTAAACCATGTAGCATGTTGAAAAGATGGGCTAAGAATTGTTGGTCAGTTGTGTAAGTTACCAAAAAAAAAAAAAAAAAAAGGTCTCAAGAAGGTAAAGATTTCAGGGTCTCGATAAGCTACCAAAAAGGTCCCTGGATGGTGCAAGCAGTTTGCACTTGACTATGAGTTGGAATCAACTCTGTGGCAATGGGTTTTGTGTGACTAACCTAGCTACTAACTTAAATGTTGATGATTTGAACTCACCCCGTGGCTCTGCGGATAAAGACCTGTTGACCTGCTTCTGTAAAGGTTACAGCCTAGAAAACCCTTTGAAGCAGTTCTACTTCACATAGGTCAGAAAAGACTCGATGGCAATAGGTTCCTTTTTTTTTTTTTTTTTAAGCAAGCTACCAAAAAGACCCGTTAGGACCAAACTAAAAAATCTCTATAACCCATATTTTTATTCAAGATTTTAAAAGAATTTAGCTCCTCATACACCATCATTCTCCCCGACAATTTGCCTTCTTGTAATTTGGGGATTTCAATGTCAATTATGAATAATCCTTCTGGTCTGCTGGCTTCTCACTTCCTTAACCTCATGTCTTCCAATGGTCTTGTCTTTTCCCACACTTTAGCCACTCACTGCCATGGTTGTGGCCTTGATTCTGTCGTTAGTAATAACCGGAACCACTCCAGAACCTGGATTTCAAACATTTTACTGCCAGTCTTTCCAGTTTACTTCTTCTATACTCCAGCTCCTTCATTCTACTTGGATCCACAATCAACGCCCATGGAGGCAGCAGGCAAGAAATTAAATGGCATATTGCACTGGGCAAATCTGTCGCGAGAGACCTTTTTAAAGTTTTAAAAAGCAAAGATGTCACTTTGATGACTAAGGTGAGCCTGACCCAAGCCATGTGCCTCATGTGAAAGCTGAACAAAGAAAAAGGAAAACCAAAGAATAGCCACCACCGAAAAAACCAAACTGCAAACCTGTTGCCACTGAGTCGATTCCGACTTATAGCAACGCTATAGGACAGAGTAGAACTGCCCCATAGGGTTTCCAACAAGCAGCTGTTAGATTTGAACTGCTGACCTTTTGGTTAGCAGGCAAGCTCTTAACCACTGTACCACCAGGGCTCCAAAGAATAATAGATGCATTCAAATTGTGGTGTCAGTAAAGAGTACTGAATACACTTGTGAACTGCCAGGTGAACGAACAAATCAGCCTTAGAAGAAATACAACCAGAATATTCCTTAGAAGCAAGGATAGTGAGACTTCAACTTATCCACTTTGGACATTTCATCAGAAAAGACCAATCACTAAAAAAAGGACATCATGTTTGGTAGAGCAGAGGGTCAGCAAAAATAAGGTCACCATGAGATGCAGCCAACATGACGGCAACTAACAACAACAATATCAACAACAAAAACAACAATAACAATACTCCAGCTTAAGCACCACTTGCAATCCACTGATCCGGACATGTACCGTCACCGTCCCTGCACCTTCTACGCCTCATCCTCCCTCCTTACCTGGCTTAAATTCCATGGTCAGTTATAATGACTCCCTTGCCTACACCTTAAACTTCCTTGCTCTTTATTATTATTATTTTGGTCTTGACTGATAAAAACACAACTGTGATTAAATTTAACTTTCCATTTACCCCACGCCTGCATCCATAAGACTCAATGCTGCTGGAGACAAACCACACAGCTGGGCTGAATGGTCTGACATTAAATGCATGACCACATCTAATGTTAAATGCATGACCACAACCCATGTGAAGTTCTAAATGCTTCCTGGTAGCCATCCTGTGCCCCCTTCTCTATTCCCTCTCCCAGCCTCCAAGACCACTTCATAATCCTCTGCAAACCTCCAACACTCCTCCCCCATCTTCATTCCCTATATCACTGAGAAAACTGAAGCCATCAAAAGAGACGCTCCACCAGGTCTCAACCCATACACACACACATGCCTGCCCCTATCCCACCCACTCTGCCTTCCCTTGAATCCCTCAAAATGAACTGTCCACACCCAGCCCTGCGCTTCTGCACTGGAACCCATTCTCTCTTGCCTACCAAGGGTATTGGCCAGCATTTCTTCCCTATCTGTCCTGCATCATCAATTTTCCATATTTTATTGGATCATTTCCATCAGCACACAAATATGCTGCTACTTATCCCACTGACGAAAATTAAAAACAAAAAAACTTATCTTGATCCTCTTTCTCCTCCAATGCTTACCCTATTTTTCTCCTCCCCTTTATAGCAAAATTCCTTGAGAGTTTCCTACTGGTGTCTCCATTTCTCTCCTCCTATTCTCTCTTGAAAGCATGTCCATCAGGCTTCTGCCCCGTCTTTCACAAACACCGCTTGACCTCCCTGGACTCTGTGGGTGCTGCAAACGATTAACACGCTTGGCTGCTAACCAAAAAGTTGGAGGTCCAGTCCACTCAGAGGCACCTGAGAAGAAATGCCTGGAGATCTACTTCTGAACAATCAGCCACTGGACACCCCATGGGGCGCAGTTCTACTCTGACACATAAGGGATCACACAATTCACTGGCACCTGGACTGGACTGGACAGTGACCGCTACGCTGCTAAAACCTGAATCGTCATCTCATCAGCAGCTGCACTTGACACTGGCCCCCCGGTGATTGCCCAGAGCTCAGTCCTCGCGATTCACTGCATGAAGTCGCAGTTGGATCTGGTCAGTCCCATGGCTTTCAATTCCATCTCTCAATGCTAACAGCTCTGCAATGTTCCCCAACACACACTCTCTAACCACCTTGTATTTCTGATGTCCCTTACCTTACCCTATTTTTCTTCATAGCACTTATTGCTAACATCCTACTTGATTATTTATTATGTGGATTGTTTATTGTCTAGAACCCAGGCTCCACTGGGGCAGGAGTTCCTGCCTGTTTTATTTGCTCACATGTTCCAAATGCCCGGAACAGTGTCTGGCCATAATCTTGTTGTTGGCTATTGTTGAGTTGCATCCCAAGTCAGGGCGACCCCATGCACAATGGGATCTGGGCTGTTGCCCAGCTCCTTTCTGTGGGTCAACTCTGCCCACCTGCCACAAGCTGTGGGCCTCACGGCTTCTCCCGCTCTGTGGGCTGGACCCCCCTGCGTCTCCCACCACAGGCTCTGCCACTGTTACCTTCGGTCTTTGGTGTTACCGGCTCAGTGTTATAGCCCTTTCACTCAGGTCTAGGAGGTTCCCAGCACAAGGACCCCAGGTCCAAAGGACGCTCTCCTCTCCAGGTTCTTGTTGATCAAAAGGTCTTCAAATAACCTCTGTGAGATTGGCTGCTTATATAGGACAACTCCTTGTTAATTTCAAGGTGTGGCTTTCCTCGCAGGATGGTAAACTGACCAATTCTCTTAGGTGGATTGCAAACTGATTAGGTGGATTGCAAACCAACTAATACTTTCAGGTGGCTTGTGAGCTGCTTAGGTGGATAGCAAACCAACAAGTCCTCTCAGTAGACTGCAAACTGACCAGTCACTTCAGTCAGACTGCTGCCCACCCAATCATTTTAGGAGATTTGCAAACCCAGAAAGGCCACAGAAGAGAAACCCATGGCACCACAGAGGCCGTCGAGCCACATTTGGCGCTGCCAGCTCCCCCACGCTTGGCCTTGCCTCCCCATGGAATGAAGGTGGGTGTCTAGCACAGTGCCTGGCACATTCCAGGAACTCCCCCAAATCCACCCATCCCTGCCCGCTACAGTATGTATGGAGCATCGACTGCCTGCCCGGCACTGTTCTAGGCCCTTGGGATACAAGAAATAAAGTTCTTGCCATCATATTCTAATGGGAGAGGGGCCAATAAATAAATAACCAAATAAGCGACTACCAAAAAACCAAAACCTTTTGCCGTTAATTCCGACTCATAGCCACCCTGTAGGACAGAGTAGAACTGCCCCATAGGGTTTCCAAAACTGCAAATCTTTACAGAAGCAGACTGGGACATCTTTCTGACCTTTTGGTTAGCAGCCAAGTGCTTAATCACTGCACCAGCAGGGCTCCTTAATAAGTATATAGGATAAAAGCAAATAGACAAGCCAGTTAGCTAGCGTCAACTCCAACCCATGGCAACCCTGTGTTCTTCGGAGTAGAACTGTACTCCACAGGGTTTCCAATGGCTTGTTTTTCTGAAGGAGATTGCCACGCCTTTCTTTCAAGGTTCCTCTGGGTAGACTCGAACCTGCAAGCTTTCGGCTAGCAGCCAAGCACATTAACTGTTTGCACCACCCAGGGACTCCCATACAGGGTATCAAATGGTGATCGGTGCTGCTGTTGTTGTTGTCAGGTGCCCTCAAGTCGGTTCTGACTCATAGCAACCCTATATACAACAGAACGAAACACTGCTTGGTCCTGTGCCATCCTTCCAATCACTGTTATGCTTGAGCTCATTGTTGCAGCCACTGTGTCAATCCATCCTGTTGAGGGTCTCCCTCTTTTTCGCTGAGCTTCTACTTTACCAGGCATGATGTCTTTCTCCAGGAACTGGTCCCCCCGATAACATGCCCAAAGTAGGTGACACGTAGTCTCACCATCCTTGCTTCTAAAGGAGCATTCTGGCTGTACTTCTTCCAAGACAGATTTGTTGGTTCTTTTGGCAGTCCATGGTATATTCAGTATTCTTCCCCAACACCACAATTCAAAGGCGTCAACTCTTCTTCAGTCTTCCTTATTCATTGTCCAGCTTCCACATGCATATGATGCGATTGAAAATACCATGGCTCGGGTCAGGTGCACCTTAGTCTTCAAGGCGACATCTTTGCTCTTCAACACTTTGAAGAGGTTCTTTGCAGCAGATTTGCCCAATGCAATGGGTCTTTTGATATCTTGACTGCTGCTTCCATGCCTGTTGATTGTGGATCCAAGTAAAATGAAATCCTTGACAACTTCAATCTTTTCTCCGTTTATCATGATCTTGCTCATTGGTCCAGTTGTGAGGATTTTTGTTTTCTTTATGTTGACGTGCAATCCATACTGAAAGCTGTAGTCTTTGATCTTCATCAGTAAATGCTTCAAGTCATATTCACTTTCGGCAAGCAAGGTTGTGTCATCTGCACAACACAGGTTATTAATAAGTCTCCCTCCAATCCTGATGCCCCGTTCTTCATATAGTTCAGCTTATTGGATTATCTGCTCAGCATACAGATTGAATAGGTATGGTGAAAGGACACAACCCTGACACAAACCTTTCCTGACTTCAAACAATGCAGTATCCCCTTGTTCTGATTGAATAACTACCTCTTGGTCTATGTACAGGTTCTGTGTGAGCACAATTAAGTGTTGTGGAATTCCCATTCTTCACAACGTTATCCATAATTTGCTGTGATCCACACAGATGAATGCCTCTGCATAGTCAATAAAACACAGTAAACATCTTTCTGGTATTCTCTGCTTTCAGCCAGGTTCCATCTGACATCAGCAGTATATTACCACTAGGTAATGCCACTTGTTTCTCAACAAGATTGTTGAAGACTGGAGGGAGCTGTCATACGTACAGGTCCCAGCTCTCTGCTCTGTGGCTGCCCACCCTGAAAGGAGCCTCCAATCTGCCCCAAAGCGTGAAATCGCTGATTTCTCCAAGAGAGATAGACACCAAGAGTATTTCTGTCACAAAAATCCCAGAAACACATCCGTCCTGAGTCCAAGAGCCCAGAGATTATGCACGTCACTCTGCGGCTCTGGCAGGGGCCCAGCTTCCTGGAATTGCAGGCATCGGAAGCATCTCATTGCACTGTGGCCACGGAGACAGGCGTGGGCGAGAGCCATCTGGGAAGACTGCCTTTTTCATAACATGCATAATTTATTTTTCAGATGTGAAAAGGCCCAATTTAGGACTGGCATTTCCTTCTTTCTTCAGGAATTTCTCATCTCTAGCCAATCTGTGTGTATTCTAATATTAATAAAGGGAGCAAAGGACACGTTTGAGAATAAAGATAACAAAGAGAACTTTACCACAGCAGATACCAGCACAGTGGCTCATGAAGGCATTTTGCTGCATCTAATAACCTGAAGGAAACCCTGGTGGTGTAGTGGTTAAGAGCTACGGTTGCTAACCAAAAAGGTCGGCAGTTCAAATCTACCAGGTGCTCCCTGGAAACCGTACGAGACAGTTCTACTCTGTCCTCTAGGGTCTCTATGAGTTGGAATCGACTCAACTGCAGAGGGTTTGGTTTGTGTTTGGGTTAATAGCCTGAAAGGTCCTTGAGGGCTCAACCACTAAAACCTAAAGGTGGCAGTTCAAACTCACCCAGTAACGCCATGGAAGAAAGGCCTGGCCATCGGCTTCCGTAAAGATTAAACAAAAAAACAAAAAAAACCCACTGCCGTTAAGTCGATTCCAGCTCATAGTAGAACTGCCCCATAGGGTTTCCAAGGCTGTAATCTTTACAGAAGCAGACTGTCATGACTTTCTCCTGTGGAGCTGCTGGGTGGGTTCAAACCACCAACTTTTGGTGAGCAGGTGAGCACTTAACCACTGTGCCACCAGGGCTTCTTAAATGGCAGTGAGAATAGGTGAAGTGGCTGGATCAAAAGAAGTGACGGTTCCTTACTCGATGTCACACCACACTGTTGGTCTTGTGTGGATGTGACACTTGAGGAGAGTGACTTGCATCTTAAAACCACATAGATTCAAGAGTTGGAGCACTAGCTGTTTAGGCTGACGAGGAGATAACCAGGGATCAGCTCCAAACACTGGAGGACTGGCACAGGCAAGAGAAAACCAAACCAGGGGCCGTCTAGGCAACTCTGACTCATGGGGCCCCCATGTGTGTCAGAGGAGAACTTGCTCCATAGGGTTTTCAGTGGTTGACTTTTCAAAAGCAGATTGCAAAGCCTTTCTCCCAAGGCACCTCTGGGTGGACTCGAACCTCCGACTTTGGGTTAGCAGTAGAGCACGTTAACAGTTTGCACCACCCAGAGACTCCATGAGAATGGGCCTTATTTCAGATGCCCAGGGTAGAACCAAGACCAGTGAGTAGAAATTCCAGAGACACAGATTGGCCAACACAAGAAAGACCACTTTTAGTCCGAGTGTGGAGTGGGCTTCCTACAATGGCGGTTTTCTCGGCACCAGAGGTATTCAAGCCTAAGCCTGACACAGGCATCAGTGGGGCATGAAGACACAGGGAGTGGCTGGAGAGATGTCTTTTAGGGTAACTGTCTGCTCTCAGATGCTGTTACTTTTCAGTAGAGGTCTGGTGCTACCTCACCTCCTCTCAAGCCTTTGCTATAACAGCTGCGAGCTTCAGCAGTATTTCTGCAAAACAGTGGGATCTGGGGACAAATTCCATCTTTAATATGACTTGAGTTTTATCTAAAGCCTGGGGCAGTCAGAAGAGGAGAGATGGTGGTGGAGGGAAGAGGAAGGGTTGGGAATCAGGGAAGCAGTGCTCTCTCAGTAGTTTTGAGGCCAAAAGGTAGGTGGTTCAAAGCTACCCGAGAGCTCCGAGGGAGAAAGACCTGGAGATGTGCTCTTGTAAAGATTATAGCTGTCACATGGAGTTGCTGAGGCAGAATCGACTCAATGGCACCCAACAACAACAACACACACTCAAGATGCAAATCTGTTCAAGGTCACTCCTGGGACATCCAGTACGAAAGGGTCCTACATCCCTTCCAAGTCATCACACTTGTCTCAGGACTGACTGATTTTATTCCTATGCCTTAGAAACCATTATTTTTTTATGGTTTTTGAAAATATACACAGTAAAACATATGCCAATTCAACAGTTTCTACATGTGCAACTCAGTGACATCGATTACTTTCTTCAAGTTGTGCAACCATTCTCGCCCTCCTTTTTTGAATTGTTTCTTCACCATTAACACAAACTCACTGTCCCCTAAGGTTCCTATCTAACCTTTTGAGTTGCTGTTGTCAGTTTGATCCCATATAGATAGTTCTTTAAAAGAGCACAGTGCTCATGGCAGATATTCTTCACTAATTAAGATAAACTAATCATATTTTTAACCCCTTTGCTGTCTTGTCAATAGCCTTTCTATCTCTATTCCTCACCACAGAGTTCTGGAAAGAGTGAGCTCTGCATCCAATCTACTGTTTCTTATCTCTTACTCATTCTTTAGCCAGTTCCACTCTTGCTTTCGCCCCCACCATTCCTTTGAAACTGCCCCTCGCCCCCAGATTCAAGGAGTCATGGCATCTGTCTGTTGTGTATCTACCATGTTTTTGTGATACCCCTAGGGCCCTGTGTATGACCCCACTGTCTTTCACTGACCTCCTAATGCCAAAACCCAGAATTGCTGCGGCTGAGTCAATTCCAGCTCATAGCAACCCACATGATAGAGTAGAACTGTCCCATAGGGTTTCCAAGGCTGTAATCTTCATGGAAGCAGACTGCCACATCTTTCCCCTGCGGAGTGGCTGGTGGATTCCAACTTCTGACCTTTCAGTTGGCAGCCAAGTGCTTAACCACTGTGCCACCAGGGTTCCTTGACCTCCTAATAGGCAGATGCTTTTCTCCCTTTGGAGTCTTCACTATATCAAAGGCTGTGACCTATAACCTTCTCCTTCCTTGACATCTGCCACCAAGTGGTCTCCTGGGTTCCCGTGCTCTCTTGCCCCTCCCCAACCCCACTTCCTCCTCACCCTTCTCACATGCTGTAAGGCCCTGAAGTTCTATCCTTGGCCTTCTTGCACCACATTTTTTTCCCCTTAAGTATGTCTTTCATTTTCATGGCTTTGGCCACGATACAAAATCCTCTCCTTGACCTCTGTCTTCTAAATATCACGTGCATTTCCATGTGGATGTCCTACAGGGCTTTCAAATTTGTTGTATCAAAATACAACTGCATCTCCCTTGTGCCCCCAAATTCTGAAGGTTTTTCTGTGTTTTCTATCTTGATTAGTATATTGGTCTCCATTTCATCACTCAAGTTAGGCGCCTTAGAAAGACCTGTGGTTTCTTCCTCTTTTTCTCACCTTCCATGTTCAAGCACTGACCAGTTCTTATCCATTTTTCCTTTCATCTCTGTAACTAGTGTGGTTCTCATAATTTCTTACTTGATCTATTTTGTTTATTTATTGTGAAAATATATGCAACAAATATACGCACGCCGCTTCAACAATTTCTACAATTCATGTGACATTGATTACATTCTTCAAGCTGTGCTACCTTTCTCAGCAACCTTTCCATGTTATTTCATCATCGTTAACACAAACTCACTGCAGAACAGAATCAAATTCTCATGGAATCCAGGCTTTCTGGAGCCATTGAGGCCATTAAGCCTCTCATCTATCTTTTCGAGTTTCTGTTGTCAATATGATCACATACAGGTACTTCCTTAAAAGAGTATACTGCTTAGTGCAGGCATTCTTTTCTAACTAGGCTAAGCAATTATTTAGTTCAAAGATGACTTCGGGGGATAGTTCTGGTTAGAGGTTTAAAGGGTTCCTCAGGGTAATAGTTTCGGGTGACCATCAGCCTCGATGACTTCAAGAATTCTGGATTCCATGAGAATTTAAAATTCTGCTCCAGATTCCCCCTTTTGATCAGGATTCTTCTATAGAATCCTTGATCTAAATGCTCAGTAATGGTAGCCGGTGGTAGCTGGGCACCATCCAGTTCTTCTGGTCTCATGACAAAGGAGGCAGTTGTTCACGGAGGCAATTAGCCACACATTCCATATCCTCCTCCTATTTCTGACACTCCTCTGGTGCTCCCACTATTGGCTCCCTGCTTCCAGTTTCTCCTTCTTGCAACTTAAGCCCCAGACACTGGGTGGATTTGACTGCACTCTGTTCGACGACCTTCAACAGACCCCAACTGCCTGTAAATAAAGTCTAAACACCAGAGCATGTTACTCTGGAGATCCCTTCACGACCTGTACTCTACCTCCCTCTTGCCTTCCTCTCAGGCCTCAAGTTCCATTCCACTGGGAGACTCACTTCTTCTGTACACGTGGGCAATTTCCTATCACAGAGCCTGAACACAGTCCTCTCTACCTGGCACCACCACGCACCATCCACTTCTTACCGCTACCATCCTGCCAGTCACTCAAGTTCCAACTCAGGTGCAAATTCCTTCACAAGAGCCTTTGCACATTCGGGAGCTGGAATGAACTTCTTCCTCTTCTGGGTCTGCCTAGTACTTTATTTAAGTCTCTATTCTACACATTGAGGAGCTCTGGTGACACAAACACTTAAGTGCACAGCTGCTACCTGAAAGGTTGGCGGTTTGAAGCCACCCAGTGGCTCTGTGGAAGAAAGACCTGGCGATCTGTTCCTGTAAAGATTACAGCCTAGAAAATTCTATGGGGGCAGGTCTACTCTGCACACATGGGGTCACTATGAATCGAAGATGAGTTGATGGCTCCTAACATTCTAGACATTAGCATCCTCTGTCTTATGTTATAGTTAGCTAAGTTCATTCACTCAACAGATACCGTGTGATCACAGTGGGACAGACATTCTTCTGGGGGCTGGTAATGCATCAATGTACAAAATAAATAAGATTTCTTCTCTCAAGGAGTGTTCATTCTAGTAGGTGGAGACGGACAATAAATAAAAAGTGCTGTATAAATATTAGAAGGTGATAACTTGTTGCCGAGGAGTCAATTCTGACTTATAGCGACTCTATAGGACAGAATAGAATTGTCCCATAGGGTTTCCAAGGAGCATCTGGTGGATTTGAAATGCCAACCTTTTGGTTAGCAGCCAAGCTCTTAACCACTACACCACCAGGGCTCCAGAAGGTGATAAACCCAAATCCAAACCAAACCCACTGCCGTCGAGTTGATTCAGTCTCATAGCGACCCTATAGGACAGAGTAGCACTGCCACATACAGTTTCCAAGGAGTGCCTGGTGGATTTGAACTGCCGACCTTTTGGTTAGGAGCTGTAGCTCTTAACCACTATGCCACCAGGGTTTCCAGAAGGTGATAAATGCTATGGAAAAAGGGAAAAAGTAATGCCAAGGATGTGTGTGTACTGGGTTGGGAGGTGGTGCTGTTGGTTGTAGTATTAAATAAAGCAGTTAGGATTGGCCTCAATGAGAAGATGACATTTGAACGAACACCTGAAGGAGGCAAAGGAGGGAGCCAAAGGAGTCAAGGAAATATCTGGGAGAGAGCAGCCCAGACAGGAGTGGTTGGGGCAAAGGCCTAAAGTGGGACATGCCTGGCATGTTCAAGGGACACAACAAGGAGGCCACTGTGGCTGGAGCGAGTTAACAAGGACAAGAGCAGGAAGAGGTGAGGTCAGCGAGCTAACGGACACAGAGCATGTAGCGTCTTTCAGATCAGTGTAAGGACAATATTTTTTTTCATTGTGGTGAAAATATACACAACAAACCAGGCCAATTCAACAACTCTACACGTACGAAACAGTGACATTGAATACACTCTTCAGCTTGTGCACCCATTCTCGCAATCACTTTCCAAATCATTCCACCACCATCAACATAAACTCGGTGCCCCCCGAACAAAACTCCCCCTTGTCCCCTCCTTCCCACTTCTGGCAACCGTAATAATCTTTGGTTTCTATATATTTGCTTATTTCATATAAGGGAAGTCATACAGTATCTGCCCTTTTGCAACTGACTTATTTTGTGCAGCATAATAAATATTTTCAAGGTTCATACATGTCGTGGCATGCATCAGGACTTCATTTCTCTTTAAGGCTGAGTAATATTCCAGTGTACGTAGGGACCACATTTTGTTGATCTATTCATCTGCTGATGGATACTCGGGTTGTTTTCCCCTTTTGGTTAATGTGAATAGTGCTGCAACGAACACTGGTGTACATGTGTCTGTTTGTGTTCCTGATTTCGCTTCTTTTGGGTACATACCTGGAATAAGGATTGCTGGGTCATATGACAGTCCTATGCTTAACTTTTTCAGGAACTGACAAATTGTTTTCCACAATGGCTGCATGATTTTTATATTCCCCCCAGCAATCGATGAGGGTTCCTGTTTCTCCACAACGTCACCAACACCTATTGTTTTCCATTTTTTGATCATTGCCATTCTAATGGGGGTGAGGTGGATAACAGTTCTCATCTGGGTAGAAATGAGAAGCATATAGGGTTGCGAGCAGAGGTGAGACATAATCTGATTTAGTTTTAAAGGATTATGTTAGTTGCTGGGTGAGAATAAACAGTAAAAAGAGGCAAAGATGGAAGCACAAAGACCACTTAGGACTCTGCTACAAGAAATCCAGGGACCAGATGATGGTGGCTCACACTGGGGTGGGAGTAAGACGTGGTCAGATGCTGAATACACTCTTAAGGTGGAGCCAACAGGATTGTCTGGTAGATTGAATTTGGGTGTGTGACAGAAAGGGTGATTCCAAGGCTTTTTCCCCGAGCACCTGGAAGGTTGGAGTTGTCCTCATCTGAGAAAGAAAGGTTGTGGATGGAGCAGTTTGGGGGTAGGTGGGACGGAAGAGGCTCTGGACGCATCTACCAGACTTCAAAGTGGAGATGGTGAGTAGGGAGTTGGATATAAGGAGTCCCTGGGTGGCACAAGCAGTGAAGAGCTCGGCTGCTACTCAAAAGGTAGGAGGTCTGAGTCCACACAGAAGCACCTCAGAAGAAAGGCCTGGTTCTACTTCTGAAAAACCAGCCATTGACAGACCTGTGGCACACAGCTCTGCTCTGACCCACATGGGCTGCCGTGAGTCTGAGTCTGCACAATGGCGACCGGTAAAAGGAAAATGCTATATGCTAGTCAGCAGTCCAAAGGATTCACATGTACTCATTCATTTAATCCTCAAAAGAAACCCCTACTTTTACAGCTGAGGAAACTGAGGCAGCAGAATGTCTGTAATAATCTCCCCGTCAGAGTTCCTGATCCCAGTCTAATCCATCCCCACCTCCAGCTAGACTGAGCCTGTTTAGATGTTTATGTAAAATCCTAATGGACAAACTCCATAGAAGGGTGTAGCTGGCCCTTCATCAGCAGCCTCCTTCCTGTCCTTCCTGGTCCTCTCTCACCTCTCCCCTCCAAAAGTTCCCTGCATTCCAAAGAATCTGAGGTCTCCCATCCCTCACCATGACCACGCCCAACATGCTGCTGTGGATTGGAATGTACTTTCTGTCCCTTGGGCCTGGTCATCTCCTGCTTGTCCTTCAGCTCAAAGGTCATTTCCCCTGAGAAGCCTTTTTTGCCTGCTCCCCCATCCCTCTCCCAGTATGAAAGGGTAAGACACCCCCCCACCCCATGACCGCTTTACATCTCTAGTCTGCTCTCAGCCTCTGTGATATAAAGGTCGGCTGGCTAGTGTCTCAGGCAGAGTTCTCTAGAGAAGCAAAACCAGTAAAACATATAATTATATACATAGGGAGAGAGAGACAGAGATTTATATCAAGGAAATGGCTCAAGGGGTTGTAGCGACTGGAACATCACAAGTCTGTGGGTCAGAATAGAGGCTCCTCCTGATTCACGTAGCTGCAGGGACTGGAGAATCCGAGATCTGCAGGTCAGAGAGCAGGGCTCTTGCTCACAGACTGCAAAGATCAATGAATCCCAAGATTGGTAGGCAAGACTGTGGGTAAGCTTCTAGTTCAAGTCCCAAGAACCAGAGGCTAAACAAACAAGAGAGAGCTGCAGGATCCAGCACAAGCAAAAATCCCCTGAGTCTTGCCAGAATGTCCACTTATATTCGGTGCAGGCCACACGCCCAAGGAAACTCCCCTTCAACTGACTGGCTACTCACAGCAGATCCCACCATGGGGATGACCATATATCAGATCTCAATACGGAAGTGATCACAACATTATACAACTGCCAAAACACTGACAATCATGGTCCTGTCAAGTTGACACACCATCTTAACCATCACAACTGGTCTACCTCCCTGATCTACCTCCTTAGATAGCAGTCGAGCACTTAATGTTGTGCCACCAGGGCTCCTCAAGGGTTGCATTAGACAAGTGCATTTGTCAGTCATCAGTGATAGTTCCTCATCTTCCCGTTTTATTTTTGCGTCTAAAATTTTAAAGCTGAGGCACAACCTAGAGTGTCTACAGTGGTGGGAAACCTGCAAAATAGGAGTCGGATTGTATTTGAAATCATGTATTAAAGGTAATGACAGAGCCAGGCCCGTGGATGGTAATTAGTTTACAATGTGCTCCCACAAACGCACTCAGACTTGGTGATTAATATTCCCTGGAGCATTCAGCCCCTGTAACTAGCTATCATTGTACTCACCGGAGCCCAGCTCTCCCAGGATATTATGATAAATACCACGTAGGCACTAATATTGCTCTAAGTGATTAGGGTGGGTGTCAGAGGGGGTGGGAGATGAAATGGAGATAAAATGCAGTTTATGCTCTGGTTGCTTAGCTAGTGAGCAGTAAGGAGCCAAGCCAGCCATCCTTGAGTGATGTTTTAGGGTGGCATGGGGATATCCCATTCCACCCCCATCCAACACCCAACCTGAGGGGGTTAGGAAGGTTTCAAATTAGTTTTCTCTTGGGCGTGTCTAAATGCTAAACATCAGAAAACCAAAACACCAAACACGTCCAAAGGGAATCTCATCTGCTAGTAAATGCCCACCACGCTGTCTCCCGTTGAGGCTGGGTCTCCTGTGGGTCCAATCTCTGAATCTCTAGCCCATAGCACGGGACGCTCCCCCCGTCACACATACACACATAGCTTCAAGTCCCAGAAACCAGGAGAGAGTCACAACAGGGTACCTGTGACTTCCCAGGGCCACAGAGTCCCTGTTGTTATCTCCCTTCGAGTCGACCCCCAACTTATGGCAACCCTGTTACTGAGGGCCCCTTCCTCGGTTGAACCCTACAGGAATCATGCCGCCCAATAAGACTACTGAGGCAGCCTGGAGTCACACAAGCAAATTTATTTTGCCAGAAGCTAGCAAAAGCAGACAGTAAGGGCTAGAAGCTTCAGAGACTGTCTCACCAATTTGCCTACGAGCCAAGTATTGAAATGTTTCACAAGGAGGGGAAGAGAGGTTTTGATGTTTATTCATGAGGTTGAGGGGGCAGAGATTTCCGAGAAGGGGTTGGGTTAGGCAAATGCAGGTGCATATGCAGGATTTCTTCGGGATGGAAATCCTTTGGTTCCCCTTGACATAACTCATTATGGGGCGTGACACAGGCGCACTGGTTCACCTTTGTCACATTGCCCGCTTCGGCCAGCACTGGAAGGACAAACCGTGGTTGCTTTTACTTCTTTTGCACACACTCTGCTCCTGTGGAGTCCTGCTGGAACTACATTAACAGTTTATTTGCAATATTTCGGTTCCTACCACCCCTCAGCCAATACATTTTGCCCACGGGGCCTGTGTGTTCTGATCTCCAGAGGTGGGTCAGGTTGTTTATTCCACTCTCTGTCCTGCTTGTCTTTTGCCCCCTGGCCTATGTGCAAAGCGGGGGCCCAATCGGCCCTGTTCCAGCCTAGTCCTGTCTCATTGTCTCAACCCCATGTACAACAGAACAAAACGCTGCCAAGGCCTGTGGCAACCCATCAATCGAACTGCTGAGATCCATTAAGTTTTCACTGGGTGATTTTCAGAAATAGATCACCAGTCCTTTCTTCCTAGTCCATCTTAGTCTGGAAGCTTCACTGAAGCCTGTTTAGCATCATAGCAACACGCAAGCCTCCACTGACAGACGAGGGTGACTGGTCATGAGGTATATTGGCCGGGAACTGAAACCAGGTCTCCTGCACACAAGGTGAGAATTGTAACACTGAACCACACTGCCCTCCACAGTCTCCCTAGAACCTTTACTAATTCAGGCGCTCTCGCTCGGCCATGCCTCTCCAAGAGTTCATCTAATCATGGTAGTAACAGAAAACAGCATTTATTTACGGAGTCTTTCTGGGTGCCAGACAAGTACCTGACCAATATTCTTATTAAATCCTCCCAACAGCCCAATGAAATGGGCACTATTTTTATTATACCAATTTTCCAGACAAGGACACCGAGGCACAAAGAGCTCAAACAACCTATCAGGACTCCAACTGAGATGTGACTTCAGAGTCTAAGCTTTGTATTCATTTATTTTAATAAGTGTGGTGAACAGCTACTATGTACTAGGCACTGTTCTAAGTGCTAGGCTTATCGAAACCAAAACAAACAAAAAACCCATTGCCATCACGTCAATTCCGACTCACAGCGACCCTATAGGACAGAGCAGAATGGCCCCACGGGGTTTCCAAGGTTTTTAATCTTTATAGAAGGTGGGTTCAAACCACCAACCTTTTGGTTAGCCCGAGTCCTTTAACCACTGCACCACCAGGGCTCCTTTGCTAGGCTCACAGCAGAGAATAAAACAGATGTGGTTCCTGCCCTCATGGAAAGCTCAATCTAATGGATGGAAGAGCCAATAAAGAAAGAATTCCACATCTATGTTTCCAACCTGGGGTAAGTGCAATGAGAAAATGAGCGTGGTCAGAGAGGAAGGGCCAGTGCGGACAGAGGTAAGGCGTTTAGGGAAGCACTGCAGAGGAGGAGGGACCTGAAGGAAAAGGTGAGTGGAGGTGGGACTGGTATTTCTGGCAGAGGGATCAGCACATGCAAAGGCCCTGGGGTAGCAAAGTGCTGAGCAAGTCTGAGGAACGGAAGGAGGCCAGAGGGTGGGTCAGGGAATCAGGGGAGGGTGAGTGGAGGGGATCTGAGGGGCTTTGAGGCCATGGTGAGAGGCTCACAGCACATCAAGGACTGGATGGAGCTTCTACTCTCAGTTGGGCACTGTCAGGGGCTTTACCTACAGTGTGCCATTTCATCTTCATCACAGCCTGCAAGGCCAGTCCTTAGGGTGTACATTTTGCAGACAAGACACCTGAGGCTGAGAATGAAGAAAGGACTTGCCCCACGTCTCCAGTGGTGAGACTGAGCCCGGATCCCTCAGGGGCCAAGCCTACTTTTGTCCATCACACTGCCCTGCCCTGCCTTGCCCAGAACCTCTGAGCTGCCCGGGAGGGGGCCTGGCCTTCCAGATGCTGGAAGAGCGAATGGTCCAGCACACTGGGGCTGAGCTCTAGGTTCTCCACTGGAGACTGGGATCTGCCACAGAGATTAGCCCTTTGTTCCTCACCAGTGTCCCTTCCGCAAACAGTGATTGCACAACGTGTCGCTCTCAGGGAACTATAATGGTTAAGAATCAGAGGAATGTGACCAAAGCTGAGTATCGCAAAAATTAGTCCAACTGCATTTAAAACATAGATTAATGTATAATCACGTGACGTGAGAAAGTGTTTCGCCAGTCCGGGCTTCCCTCTCTCTCACTAGGCGCAGGAGCTCCCTCTTTGCTTGGCACTGCTGTGGCCTGTGGCACGTCCACAGTGAGGGGATTGAACACAGACTTGTCCAAGGAGAGAGGAAGGAAGTTTCCATGTGGCCAGCAAGTGCTGCCCACCAGGAAGCCTTTTCGGCCCTGGGGTTGCCCCTTTCTTACCAGAAGTCCAGTTTCAAAGGTACAGCCTCCAGGCCACTGATCTGACAATTGGGCTCCCAGTTAGAGAATTCATACAGCTGGAGCTCACGGCTCCTGTTCAAAAGCCAAGGGCACGTGAGATAAACTTTAAACCAGCCCCCCCACCCCCATCACTGCTGTGAAAAATGTTTTATATTCCTGAGAGAAAACCCACTGATTCTGCCCAACAGAGCCCCCTGAAGGCCAGTCCTACTGACGACATTCCATAGATACTGTGAAGCCGCCCTCCGGCCACTGGGGACATGGCTTCTGCCTGGCTCTGAACTGGGCCGTGGAGTTAGAGGATTGAGTGAGACGGCCTGTGTCAAAGTGCCCGATTCAGTGCCTGGTACTTGGTAAGTGCTGAAAACATCTTTTCCCTTTTTCGATGCTGATAACAAAGATGTTTAGACCTACCAAATGTAGAGTTGAAGGCCTTTTTCTGTACACGGAGGGGTTAACTGTGCTCCCCTAATTTGCCACCTTCCTAACCTGCACGCTTGACCTTTTCTCATCTATATCAGGTTGTCTACCTTGGACCTGGGAGTTCCTGGGTGTGCAAAGGATTAACTCACTAGACTGCTAACTGAAAGGTCAGAGATTGGAATCCAAGCAGAGGCACCTCGGAAGAGAGGCCTGGCAATCTCCTTTTGAAAAATCAGCCATTGAAAACCGCATGGGGCACAGTTCTGCTCTGACCCACATGGAGTCCCATGAGTTGGGGTCGACTCAGTGGCAGCTGGCTACCTTGGAGCTGATTAAGAAGAAGCTTGTGGGTGTGAGAAAGACCTGTATGCTTAGAACACAGCAGAGTCGCTCTCGAAATCCTAGACCTGAGCTTTGCCTTGTGTGGAATGTCTTTGTCCACTTCCTTTCTACTTGTAATGCAGTTCCATGGTGTTTTCCTGCCTCCAAGTGTCCTCTCTCTTTGCCCCATGCGGTTTTCAATGGCTGATTTGTCCTCTCAGTTTGCCAGCTCAGAGACTGTACTAAGTTACTGTTTTGATCTCTGAATGGATATGTGTATACCCATTGCCATCGAGTCGATTCCAACTAGTAGCAACCCTATAGGATGGAGTAGAACTGCCCTGTAGGATTTCCAGGCCTGTAATCTTTACGGAAGTAGACTGCCACATCTTTCTCCCAGAGTGGCTGGTGGGTTCGGACCACGCTGAGCGCTTAACCATTGTACCACCAGGGCTCCTTTATGTGGGTACAAGGCATGAAAATTAAAGTTATTGATAATATTTTTAAAAATCAAACTTGAATGAATTTATAAATCCAAATTTGTTGCTTTTTGGTAGTTAACTTTGGATTATCTGCAGTCCCTGGGTGGCGCAAATGGTCAAGTGCTCAACTACTAACCAAAGGATTGGTGGCTTGAACCCACCCAGAGGAGCCTCAGAAGAAAGGCCTGGAGGTCTCCCTCCAAAAGGCCACAGCTGCTGAAAACCCCGTGGAGCACGGTCCTACTCGGACACGCACGGGGCTGCCGTGAGTCAAAACTGACTCGATGGCAACCGGTTTGGGGTCCCTGGGTGGTGCAAAAGGTTAGCATGCTTGGCGGGTAACCAGAAGGTTGGAGGCAGGTTCAGGTCCATCCAGAGGTGCGTTGGAAGAAAGGCCTGGTAATCTCCGTCCAAAAAATCGTCCACTGAAGACTCTACGGAGCACAGTTCTATGCCACACAAGGATGCCTTGAGTTGCAATCGACTGGATGGCAACTGATGTGTTTTGTTTTTTTTGGTTTTTGAATTATCTGAGGTTGGATTAGCTACTTGTTCATCAAAGTGATTAAAGCCTACGTGAGAACCAGAAGCTGCTGCTTCCTAGGGGTCAAGGGAGAGCCTCGTTGGGCGGGGCTGTTGTGGGAGCCCCCCTTCGAGCTCTGCCCTTTGTCTTAACTGCTCCAGAGCCCCGCGTTCAAAGGCTCGTGCATCATAGTCCATCTGCCCACAGTGCTGGCCTGGCTTTTGCTTTTGCCTCGATCTTGAAGCTTTCCAAATTTCCTTCCACCAGCCCCAGCCCGTTGCTGAGGTTGATCGCGTGGCCCAGGCCCTGCACAGTTATTTTCATTATATTGCCATTAACTAAAACCTCAGGATCTTCCTTCAGAGCCCAAGATCCGCTCTTCTGAGGATTTCCGACACTGCATACAATCATCTTTTTACTGTGTATTTTAACTTATGCATCAATCCAAAATGTTAGGGCTAAATTTTGGTGGAAGGTGGAAATTTTGAATCTGAAATTATTTTTGTTCTTAGCTGCCATCGAGTTGAATCTGACTCATGGCGACCCCATGTGTTACAGAGTAGAAGTGCCCCACAGGGTTTTCTTAGCTGTAGTCTTTATGGAAGTGGAGCACCAGGGCCTTTCTTCTGCGGCAAACTGTTTGACCGTACAGGGACCTCAAAATGCACCACCTAGGATGGTAAAATAGGAAATTTGAATCTAAAATAGAGTATGCTAAAAAGCAACAAGAGGGATTTTTTTTCTCATCCGGCCCATACATTAGCTGTGGAAGTATTCAGAATGTTTCCATCAGTGTTTTAAGCAATGCCAGCCTCATTGGAATAGACCTAACAAAGTGATAACGCTGGACTGTTACTTGGACTGATACATAAGTTCTAGAATTTTTTTTAAGGGCCTCATGGCATTACTCATACCACACACATGAATATATTTGTATAAACTCGTACACAGAAATTTGTATAAAACAACAATTATTCCCTTCCAAGTTGAGAGCTCCAAGCACTTATTCAGTCCCTATGATCAGTCCGTTGTACTGTGGCATGCTGACGATGTCTGTCACCCATTTGGATTGCCAGTTGATGGGCTCGTCCTAAAGGATCAGAGGGTAGAAATGAATAACATATTGCATTTTTAATGAGAAGGCAATTTCCATTGTCTCAAGCCATTCCTGCCCATTATATGCATCCTTAACATTATAGGGCTTTTTTTTTTTTTTTAGTTGATTTATTCCTTCAATTATAAAGAACTTGTTACACGAATTTAAAGAGTCAACTTTATCCCCTGTTTCTAGGGCGGGTTCATTCTGCAGCATGAAGGCTTTAGGTTAGCTGTAGCCTCTAGTATAGGAGTCCCTGGGTGGCACAAACAGTTAAGTGCTTGACTACTAACCGAAAGATTGGCAGTTCAAACCCACTCAGAGGCATCTAGGATCTGCTTCTGAAAGATTACAGCCTTGAAAACCCAGTGGGACAGTTCTACTCTGCCCACATGGGGCCGCCATGAGTCAGAATGGACTTGACGGCAACTGGTTACTCTCTACTATAGATTATAAGATTCCTGAGGGCAGAGAATGGGTTTCTGTGTCCCCAGCACTAGCACAAAGCCTGGACTGTGAGAGAGGCCAGCTTTTTGTTGAATGAAATGATGAAAGAATGGCTGTAAAGAAGAATATAATCTGGATGGGTCAAGCATTGTGCGGTGCAATGAATCTCTTTTATATGGCCTTTCTAGCCGTGGTCTTATAATTCCCACCAAATGATTCTGTGGGTCTATGCCAATAAGCAGCTTGTGGCCCACCAAGCGGATTGGACAGCTTGCTAATAAAATTTGTTCCTCACCATTGTGGTAAACAACAACAATAAAAAACCTTGTGGTAAAGGAGCTCTGGTGATGTAGTGGTTAAGAGCTATGGCTGCTGAGCAAAAGGCTGGCAGTTTGAATCCACCAGCTGCTCCTTGGAGACCCTATGGGGCAGTTCTGCTCTGTCTGATGGGGCTACTATGAGTCAGAATCAACTCAATAGCAATGGTTTTCTTTCTTTTTTTTTATTGTGGTAAAAGCAGCCGACATGATAGAAGGATGAAATGACCTCCTAAAGACTCAACTACATTGCCAGCTACCTGGCAATACCTTGCAGGGTTGGAGCAATATTCTCCAGGAGGCTGTATATGCACTAAACCTGTGTCCAATACATGTTGCTATTTCTCCCATTGCCAGGATTTATCCGTCCAGAAATGAAGGGGTGGAAACAGGAGTGGCACCTCACTATTACCCCTAGTGACCCACTCACAAAACTTTTGCTTCCTGTCCCCGCAACCGTATGCTCTGTGGGTCTAGAGGTCTTAGTTCCAAAGGGAGGAATGTTCCCACCTGAAGACACGTCACTGATTCCATTGAACTGGAAGCTAAGAATGCCATCCAGCCACTTTGGGCTCCTTATACCTCTGAATCAACAAAGAAGGGAGTTACCACATTGGCTGGTGTGATTGATCCTGATTTCCAAGAGGAAATTGGATTGATATTACAAAATGGAGATAAAGAAGAGTATGTTTGGAATGTAGGAAATCCCTTAGGGCATTCTTTAGTACTACCATGCCCTGTGATTAAAGTCAATGGAAAACTACAGCAACCCAATTCTGACATGACTACTAACGGCCTAGACCCTTCAAGAATGAAAGTTTGAGTTTCCTCACCAGGCGAAGAACCATGACCAGCTGAGGTGCTTGCTGAGGATAATGGGAATACCGAATTGGTGGTAGAAGAAAGTAGCTCTAAATAACAGCTATGGTCACGTGATCAGATGCTGACGCGAGGACTGTAATTGTTATGAGCAGTTCTTCATTGTATGTGTTCATCAAATATTTTTCTTTTCTTCACTTATAAAATATGAGATGTAAACAGGGAGAGCACATATGCAGTTTTATGTGTGTTTGTTGTATCCTGTTAGGTGTGGGTATGACTTTATAATTGTCTTTTTTCAGAGATTATGTATAGTTTAAGGAGATGTGTTCAGGTGCCTGGTGGACAAGGGGTGGACTGTGATAGTTAAGGCTGTGTGTCAACTTGGCTTGGCTATTATTCTCAGTGGTTTGGCAATTGTGATGTAGTTTGTCTGTTATGCAATGATGTAGTCATCTTCATGATGAAATCTGATATAATGTAATTACCTATATGATGAGGTCTGCTATGAACAGCCAATCAGTTGAAAGGAGTTTCCTTTGGGAATGTGGCCTGCCTCCAATATATATAGGCTTTCTGGCAAAGCTTGCTGGAGTTTGCTCTGCTCTGGATCCTGCATTCAGCTTGTCATCATCTGACCTGTGGTTCTTGGGACTTGAGCCATCAGCCTGCTGTCTTACCTCCTGATCTTGGATTCATCAGCCTCCTCAGCCTGTAAGCCAGCAGCCTGCCATCTGATCTGCCAATCTTGGGTTTGTCAACCCTTGCAGCTACATGAGTCAGGAGAAGCCTCCAGCCTGATGCCTGACTCACGTACTTGGAAATTTCTAGTCTCTACAAACCATGCGAGCCATTTCCTTGATATAAATCTCTCTCTCTCTCTCTACGTATATATGCTTCACTGGTTTTGCTTCTCTAGAGAACCCAGCCTCAGACAGTATGGTTGTGAGTTCTGTGAGATGCTGCAGCAAATTACGGAACCCAAAGACAAGAAGGAGAGGTCTGAGGGGAGGGGAAGTTGTTGCTGTTAGAGATGATGGAGGGGGACAGCAGTTTGGAAAAGTTGGCCATTTGGGACCTCTTTAACCTCTGCCTTGAAAGAACCAGCTTTGTGCTGATCCTTATAAAAGAAATTATTCATTTACATTGCTATTCCTATCCTAAGTGTACTTCCCAGGAGCCCTGATGATGCAGTGGTTAAGTGCTTGGCTACTAACCAAAAGGTCAATGGTTCAAACCCACCAGCCTCCATAAAGATTACAGCCTAGAAAACCCTATGGGCAGTTCTGCTCGGTCTTATAGGGTTGCTATGAGTCAGAATCAACTAAACAGCAATGGGTTTGGTTTTTAAATGTACTTCCCAAATGCCTTTGCCTCCTAATTTTCTGATTCTGTGATTTAGTAAGTTCTCTGACGAGAAACCTGGCATAGCTACCTGCATGGAAATAACCATTAAGAGGGGGAAAAACTTGAAAATTCTTTTCCATTTGTCACTCATTAAGACCTATCATAAATTACATGATGAAATCACCTGTGATTCATCACATCGTCTGATTTTAGAAGTAAAGCGAGGCATTACCTTGTACCATGTACAGAGATCATATTTTATTTGCATTCCACGGACTAGCAAAACCCACCATGAATATATTCTACCCGAGGACACAATTTATGTAATCACGCTACTTAAGCAGCAGTTTAAAATAGCAAATACAAATCAAACTGTAGCACTTAGCCTCCTTATCAAATGAAAATCACATACAAAAATGTGCTTTCTTCTTTTTAACTTCAGCTGCAGAGACCAGAAATAAAGAGCTCCATCTTCTCTGATCATGATTAAGGTGCCATCAGGCATCAAGTGGATGCAAAGCACGGGTCCCCATATGACAGCCCGTGCAGCTCAGCAGACAGCAGGAAGGAGACCTCGTTCTCCTGAGCCAAAGCATCAGCTTGCTCCAAGTGCTCTAGCTGCATGTATGTACAGAAGGATCCTGGAGAAGAAAGAACAATTCGTTAAACGCTCATTATCCGTCTGCTTCAGAATTTCTCTTTACCACCAGGGCACCGATAACTCCTTCCTTGTACACCACGTAATCAATAGCACGCCAGCATGGCCACCAAAAACTTGAGGCTAATAACCAGGGTGTGCCAGATCATTTGGGATTGGAAGTCTGCAGCCCAGCTACTGTTGGCTTTCTCCTTCTCCTAGTATCTCTCTCTAATCACCATCATCATCACCATCACCATCATCATCATTACCTTCATCATCATCACCATCATCATTACCTTCATCATCATCACCATCATCATTACTTTTATCATCATCACCGTCATCATCATCACCATCATCATCATTACCTTCATCATCACCATCATCATCATCACCATCATCATCACCGTTGTCATCATTACCATCATCATCATCACCATTGTCATCAGCATCAGCATCACCATCACCATCATCACCATTGTCAACATCATTACCATCATCATTGTCACTGCCACCACCATCGTCATCATCACTGTGGTCATCATCATCACCATCATCATCACCATTGTCATCATCATTACCATTATCATCATCACCGCCACCATCATCATCATCACCATGGTCACCATCATCACCATCATCATCGTCATGTCCAAAATACGTGAGACAAAGTCTCACCATCCTTGCTTCTAAGGAATGTTCTGGCTGTACTTCTTCCAAGACAGATTTGTTGTTCTTCTGGGAGACCATGGTATATTCAATATTCTTCGCCCACCCCATAATTCAAATGCATTAATTTTTCTTCAGTCTTCCTTATTCATCCATTGTCCAGCCTTTGCAGGCATATGAGGCAATTGAAAATACCCTGGCTCAGGTCAGGTGCACCTTAGTCCTCAAGGTGACAGAGATCTTTTGCAGCATATCTGCCCGATGCGATACGTCATCTTATTTCTTGACTGCTGTGTCCATGGTCGTTAATTGTGGATCCAAGTAAAATGAAATACTTGACAACTTCAATATTTTCTCCATTTATCATGATGTTGCTTATTGGTCCAGTTGTGAGGATTTTTGTTTCCTTTATGTTGAGGTGTAATCCACATCGAGGGCTGTAGTCTTTGATCTTCATCACTAAGTGCTTCAAGTCCTCTTCATCTTCAGCAAGCAAGGTTGTGTCATCTGCATATTGCAGCTTGTTAATTAGTCTTCCTCCAATCCTGATGTTGTGTTCTTCACATAGTCCAGCTTCTTGGATCAACATACAGACTGAATAAGTATGGTGCAAAGATACAACCCTGACAACTCCTTTCCTGATTTTAAACCATGCAGTATCACTTGTTCTGTTTGAAAGGTTGCCTCTTGGTCCATCTACAGGTTCCACATGGGCACAATTAAGCGTCCTGAATTCCCATTTTTCTCAATGTTATCCATAATTTGTAATGATCCACACAGTTGAATGCCTTTGCATAATCAATAAAGTACATATAAACATCTTTCTGGCATTGTCTGCTTTCAGCCATGATCCATCTGACATCAGCAGTGACATCCCTGGTTCCACAACCTCTTCTGAATCCGGCTTGAATTTCTGTTATTTCTCTGTTGATGTACTGCTGCAGCTATTTTTGAATTATCTTTAGCAAAATTTCACTTGCATATGATATTAACGGTGGGAAAATTGGTTAAAGATTTGAATTGAGGTTTCTTACTGTTCAGCTTGTCACTTTAGAACTTAATTCATCCTAGAACAATAGAAAGACACTGGCAGACACAATGGTCAAGAATGTTAAAGGCAGTTGTGTCAGTTCATTGTTGTATAAACATGAAAAAATATTAATCATGATGATAATAATCTTGTTGAGAACTTTCTCTTTGACAATCCCTACTCCACACCCTTCCCATGTATAACCGATTATCAGCAAGTGCCATTTGGTCCAGAATTTCTTTCTTTTCTTTTTTAATAATATTTTATCCTGTTTTCTGTGAAGGTTAACACAACAGTTCAGCTTCCCATTCTACAATTTCTACACGAATTGTTCTGTGACGTTGGTTACATTCTTCATAGTGCGTGAACACTCTCATTTCCGTTCTGGTTGTTCCATTTCTGTTTGTCTAGTTTCCCTGCTGACTCCTTACATTCTCATCTTTGTTTTAAAGTCATCGTTGACCATTTGGTCTCATATAGGTGATCCAGGATTTGTTGCTTACTGCTGTTTCACTTTTTCTTTTGGGTAAGGTGGCAGATGTAGCCTTCATTCCCTGGTTTTAGGATGCCCTTCTTGGAACTTGCTTTAGCTACTGAAATTTCTAACGCTCCTCCTACAAGTACAACCTGACACTGCAGTGATTTGGACATTGTGAACATGCACTTCCTCTTTGTTTAACTCCAAGATGGCAAATGTACCGAAGGGGCCTCATCTCCCAGTAACCTCGTTCATGTCAGTTAACTCTAGGAAGAAGCAGGTTCAGAACTAAACATAGTGTACATTTTCCCTGTTGTTGTTAAGTGCCGTGGGGTCGATTCTGACTCACAGCGACCCCATGTGACAGAGTAGAACCACCCTGTAGGGCCTTCTAGGCTGTAATCTTTACTGGAGCAAATCTCCAGTTCTTTCTCTCGTGGAGGTGCTGGTTGGGTTTGAACCGCCAACCTTTCAGTTAGCAGCTGAGCACTTAACCATTATGCCACTAGAGCTCCTTTCCCTACTATCTTAAAATCTGACCCACAAAAACATGACCCAATTTACCCACTGAATTCTACCAGCTGCTGTATCGTTTATTTTCCCATAAAGTTGTTCTGTTTGTTCAATGTTCTAGAGAGAGAAAAAAAAAATATGTTTACAGACTTCACAAGAGTAAACTATTCACTGGGTGGTTGGGGTATGCAGAAAGAGGGACAAAGTCTTCATTTTTCTAACGTATGAATGTCATACTAAAAATACCTAATGCTCAACGATCTCTGGAATGTTTGTGCCAAAACATTAATCAACCAGTTGCCATGAAATTGATTGCAACTCATGGTGACCCCATGTGTGTCAAAGTGGAACTGTATTCCATAAGGTTTTCAATGGCTGGTTTATGGAAATAGATCACCAGGCCTTTCTTCCAAGGTGCTGGATGGATTTGAGGCACCAACCTTTCGGTTAGCAGCTGAGCACTTAACTGTTGCACCACCAGGGCTTCCAGAACCCCATCCTTGATTGCAGGGCAGCTCTGATCTCCCTGAAAACAGAGACCAAGTCTTAGGTGACTTCGTACTGTAGGGGCTGAGACAAAGGTTCAACCAATAAATATTCATTGAGTGACTTAATGAGTAAATAAATGAGGGAGTGAATGGATAACTAGGTGGGTAGGCAGGTGACCGAAAAATACAGGTAATTCGGTTGCTTTGGTTCTAAAGATCTAGGGTACTGTTGAAACATCCAGTAACTTGCCCATTTAAAACACTCCTCTCTCTTTGCAGCAGAAGTTCTTTGTTTAGTGTGACACAAATAGAGGGAAGACTTTTTTAAAACAGGTGCTATTTAATGTGTCCTGGCCATGGCAGGTGCAATTCTACATACACCTGCACCTCTACTGTAGCCAGTAGCTCCGAGGGCTTTGCACTTGGAAGTAGCAATTGGGGAATTCATCCAGCTACCGTTTGATGAGTGTGTGTTTTTCTTCAAGCTCCAGGGAGAAGATCGTAGAGGTATACTTTGTATAATTTTTTTTTCTGTAATTGTAGACATCATCACGAGACCTTAAGAAGTAGACCGTTTAAAGATCTCACTTTATTGTGTTTTATCTTGTAATGTGAAAGGGGACCTGGTGGTGCAATGGTTAAGGGCATGGCTGCTAACCCAAAGGCTGGTGATCTAAACCCACCCAGCGGCTCTGCAGGAGAAAAACCCAGCAATCTGCTTCCATAAAGGTTGTTGTTGTTGTTGTTGTTAGGCACTGTCCAGTCAGTTCCAACTCACAGCGACCCCATGTACTACAGAATGAAACACCGCCTGGTTCTGCGCCATTCTCATAATGGTTGTTATGCTTGAGCCCATTGTTGCAGCCACTGTGTCAATCCATTTCATTGAGGGTCTTCCTCTTTTTTCAGTGACTCTCTGCTTTACCAGGCGTGATGCCCTTCTCCAGGGACTGATCCCTTCTGATAACATGTCCAAAATATGTGAGAAGAAGTCTTGCCATCCTTGCTTCTAAGGAGCATTCTGGCTGTACTTCTTCCAAGACGGATTTGTTTGCTCTTCTGGCAGTTCATGGTATACTCGATATTCTTCGCCAACACCACAATATAGGGTTGCTAAACTTGATGGCAACAGGTCCTGTAAAAGGTACAGCCTAAAAAAACCCTGTGGGGCAGGTCTGCTTTGTCACGTGGAATTGCCATGTGTCAGAATCCACTCAATGGCACACGATAGCAATAACAATATGAATACCACCTTATTCATTAAGAGAATAAAATAACTGTGCTAACCAAAATGAGAGAGAGAATGTTCAAAACATTTAATTCCAGCAGCTCGGGGGTGAGGGAAGTCCCTAAGCTCTTCGGAAATAACACGTATACAAATTGCCAGTCATCTCGTAACAATCTTTTTCACCTTTTCAGGAAAAATCTCCAACTGTCTTGTTGGTCTAGTATACTAGGCAATTTTAAAATATTTTCTCATATAAGCTGTTCAGTAAATCAGCTGGGTCTTAGAAGAAATCAGGGGTTAGAGCTGAGAGTAATCTTTCAGATAGATCATCAGGCTTAATTGGTTCACGTGATTAAAGTTTTAACTGTGGTTTCCACAATCCAACGTTCATAAAACCCGTTGAATTTATTCTGTGACCTCATACGTGACTTCACCATGCATTTGAAAGTTTCCATATCCAGCAACTGTCTTCCTCTTTCTTCATACTCCCGAAAAGAGGAAGAAAAAAAAAAAAAAAAGCTATAAACATAGTTGCATTTTGTTTAGTCTTGGAACAAGTGTCCAAAGAACTGAATGTCTAATTAGACTTAACTCTGTCAACTTCTAAAGTAGTATCCCTTTTGTTCATGTCCCTGATGCATTCACGATTTGTCTCCAGTTCCATTAAAAGCTGACAGTTAAAAAGAATTTATAACAGAAATTTTAAGAATTGTACTTCTCACAGAAAAAGAAACTACCAAAAAGAGAATCAAATTACCCAGATGAATATGTATTTTGGAAAGTTTACGTGGCCGACTCCTGCCTGAAAGAGTGTGTGTAAATAGCTCTTCAAGGGTCACTTGGGGTTCAGTCTCATCAAAACAAAAAGAAAATAAATTAAGAACATATAATGCCAGTGGTGATGCCCATCAAATGCAATTCCTGGAAAACCATAATTTCTTTCTTCATGGGGCCAATAGGCTAGCTGAGCCTCCACGTAGCAACTTAGGATGTGACTTCACTGTTTTTGAAGTCTCAAGTCCAGTTGAACTGATTCCCCAACTGCAGATGCTATCCTGGCTCTGGAGTAGGGTTGCCTTGACGTGGCTGGAAGAAAGGAAGAGGTAGAGAGGTGGTGGGAGGGGAGGAGAGGTGTAGACCTTGACTTGGGAGAGCAAAGAGGAAGCCTACAAAGGAACAAGAACTGGACTGAAGGGAAAAAAGGGGTTCTGTACATTTGAACTGCCTTCTGACACAGCGTCGGCTCCCCGGCTCAGGCTGTTGGGTGGTGTCGAGTTGGTTCCAACTCATAGCGACCCCATGTGACAGAGAAAGCCCTATAGGGTTTTCTGGGCTTTAAATCTTTATGGGGAGGGAGCAGATCACCAGGTCCTTCTCCTGCAGAACTACTGGGTGTGTTTGAACTGCCAATCTTTCAGTTAGCACCCGAGCGCTTTTAACTGTTGAGCCAGCAGGGCTCCTTTTAGCTCATGCTACTGGTGCTCAGTGAGAATGAGATCTTGGGGGAACTTATCTACAATCTCTTTTACTGGGGTAAATTTTCTTTTTAAAATTTTTTGTTGTACTTTAGGTGAAAGTTTACAAAGCAAATGAATTTCCCATTTGATAGCTTGTACATAAAGTGTTCCATGGCATTGGTTGCATTCCCCACAAATGTATCAATACGCTACCTGTTTCCACCCTGGGTTCCCCATTTCCTTTGGTCTGGATCTTCTACCCCTTCTTGCCTTCTCATCTTTACTTTTGGGCAAATGTCGCCCTTTTGTTCTTGTATAATTGTTTGTTCTATGGAGCACTTTCTTTTGGGGTGTTATTATTTTATAGGCCTGTTTATTGTTTGACTGGAAGATGATTTCCGGGAATGGCTGCAGTTCCAAGTCAGAGGGGTATCTTAGGGCCATAGTCTCGGGGGTTCCTCCAGTCACTGTCAGACCAGAGAGTCTGGTCCCTTTTGTGAATTTGAGTTTTTGTTCTATGTTTTCCTCTTGCGTAGTCCAAGACCCTCTGTTGTGATCCCAGTCAGAGAGGTCGATAGTGGTAGCCGGGCACCATCTAGTTCTTCTGGTCTTGGGGTAGAGTAGGATGTGGTTCATGTGGCCCATTAGTCCTTTGGACTCATCGCTCCCTTGAGTCTTTGGTTTTCTTTATTCTCCTTTGCTCTGGATGGGAAAAGACCAATAGTTGTATCTTAGATGGCCTCTTGCAAGCTTTTTAGACTCCAGATGCTACTCACCAAAGTAGGATGCAGAATATTGTCTTTATGAACTATGTTGTGCCAATTGACATAGATGTCCCCCGAGTCTATGGTCCTTCACCTTCAAGCTTAGGAACTGTATCCTGCTAGGGGTTTGGTTATGTCCGAGAAGTTTTCATGACCATACCCTTTGTGTGCTCTATTGTCTGTATTAATATATATGTAGCACCTACAATTATGTATGTAGAAATATTCACAAAGAAACCTATAACGGCAGGTGGGCATCCTCCCTTACACCATCCTGCACCTCTACCGACCTATGTATCCATTTGTAATTTATTGTTTGTTAATACTATTGTTGCAATATTGTCTGTTATAGTACCATGAACCAGAAAACCAAGCCTGTTGCTGTCGAATTGATTCAGACTCATAGCGACCCTATAAGACAAAGTAGAAGTGCCCCATAGGATTTCCAAGGAGCAGCTGGTGGATTTGAACTGTCAACCTTTCCGTTAGCCGCTGAGCTCTTAACCACTGAGTCACCAGGGCTCCTAGTAATTACCATAAAAAAAATTTTTTTTTTTGCCTTTTATTCTTGTGTTTCTCTCAGTGTCTTCCTTTGCCTTGGTCATATCGTGTTTATTTCCCTCATATTGTGTGTTGCCGTCGGAATCGACTTGACGGCAATGGGTTTGGTTTGGGTTTGGTGTGTTGCCTTTCCCTTCACCAATATGAACATGTGTCTTCTATCTAGTTAGTAATTTTCCTTCCCTCCCCCTATTATCCCTAGTAACCATTGAAGAATTTATTTTTTCTTGTGTGCAAATCTCTTCTTGTGTTTTTATAATAGTGGTCTCACACGGTATTTGTCCTTTCATGATTGACCTATTTCGCTCAGCATAATATCCTCCAAATTCATCCATGTTGTGAGCTGTTCCGTGGATTTGTTGTTATTCTTTATCATTGTGTAGTAGTCTCTTGTGTGTATTTACCATACTTTGCTTATCCATTCATCCGTTGATGAACACTTAGGTTGTTTCTGGGGTAAATTTTCTGAAGCCATGGCCAGAGGGTCTTGGTACTCTAGTGCTGGGGCAACTGGTTATTTTTTAGCTGCCTTAGCTCAATAGGTAGGTTACCTCCTCGCTTACTGCCTCCTAGCTACTATCTCAACGCATTGGCTTCTATAAATGAAAATCCTCAAACTTCTGGCTTTGAATGAACAAATAAACCATCCTCACTGAGTAAAGCCACGTTAATCTCTGATGTCCTTGCACCATCTCATGCAGCCTGAGGAATATAGCCTCAGGAGAAGACTGGCTATTTTCCTCAATAGGATCGTTTTCTGAAATTGCCGTGAACCCGCCGTCAAGGTGGTGGTCCTTACCATAAAACTCAGGTCGATCCCAAAGCTATTGTGAGATTCATAGTTTTATAAAACGGAAGCACCTCTTAAATTTTGTCTTGAGTGATCCCATACTTACTTTTCAATAAATTTTTCGTTGAAGAAAACAAAATTGGAATTTCCCAACTGTAGAATGAGAAAAAACTTAAGTTTCTACTTAAAATTTCCCCATAGGATTCTTCTGGCAAGACCTGAATCCAAGAGGTCACAAGAAAGTAGCTGAGTGGAGGAAGGGTCTCAGTGGAAGTCAGCCAGATGCTGTCGAGTCAGTTTTGACTCATGGTGACCCCATGTGTGTGTCAGAGTAGAACTGCGCTCCGGAGGGTTTTCAATGGCTGATTTTCTGGAAGTAGATTGCCAGTACTTTCTTCTAAGAAACCTCTGGGTGGACTCGAACCCCTAACCTTTTGGCTAGCAGCCGAGTACGTTACCCTTGTACCACCCAGGAACTCCATGGGAAAGATGACCACATCAAATTTACGGGCCATTCCCCTTGCCAGACAAAAGACATTACCACCAAAAGCACTCAGGATTTCCTGGGACCAAACCTTCAGAATCCAAGAAAGCAGATGAGAGTTTACCAGGCTCCCACACAACACATATGAGAAAAATGTACTTAGGGTCTGACGCATAACAAGAAGATGGTGACTCTAGGGCGTGTGGCTTCTCATCCTAGACTGGAGATGTGAGTTCCAGGGGCTGGAACAATTCTGTAAGGACTTTAAAAATGATTACTTCCCTTAAGATTGGACAATTATGAGGGAAGACATGCTATTATCTCAATTTTTTACATTGTGTTTTTTTTTTTCCCCCGGGCCTTTAGATGTCTAACTATAAGCCAAAAATACTTCATGAGCCCATAGCACACCCAGTTGCTATGGGGTAGACTCCAACTTATAGCAACCCCATGTGTGTCAGAGGAGAACTGTGCTTCGCGGAGTTTTCAGTGGCTGATTTTTTGGAAGGAGATCACCAGGCCTTTCTTCTGAGGTGCCTCTGGGTGGATTCAACCCTCCAACCTTTTGTTAACAGCCCCACTTGCTAACCATTTACATCACCCAGGGACTCCATGAGTTACATAAAATATTTATATTCCTAAACTGACAAAGTGACTCCAGATTTGTACAAAGCAAAGAAAAAAAAAAGTATTACACACACCCCATCCCTACTGCAAATTTCTATCTCTCCATTGCCCCCAAGAAGCTTTTTCAAAATGTCATGAAAGTTGGAGATCATAATCTGTCCACTAAACTACGTTATTATATGAAATTTTCTTCTCACGTTTCTGCAGCTCATTACTGAAAAAGGCAAACAACCAAAAAATTGCCCTGCATCCCACGAGGGGGCTCCCCAATCCATCTTCTCTCTGTAAATGGACCAGAAACACTGCTAACAGAGTGTGGAGTGAAAGCCATAATTAATTATAGTAATGAAGGGCACGAGATCGAAAGCCAGTGTGATTGTATCGTTTATATATAGCTGGACGGTCATTTTCATTTAGGCATAAAATGCTCCCCCAAATTTCACTTGCTTGCTTCAAAAAGTTCTTCACCCCATAGTCATCCCTCTACCCCCAACAAATATCCCACTTCACCCCACATGCCTCAAGCATCCACTCCTTACAATCTTCAGTGGCAGCCGCAGTTTCTCTTTGTCTTTTGGTCATTCTACTCCACCAAAGCCTTCTCCAGCGCGCGCGCGCGCACACACACACACACACACACACACACACGCTTGCACGCGTTCACGTGTATTTCCTCTGTCTCTGTCTTAGTTACCTGGTGCTGCTATAACAGAAATACTACTAGTGGGTGGCTTTAACAGAAATTTATTTTCTCACAGTTTAGAAGGCTAGAAGTCCGAATTCAGGGTGCCGGCTCCAGGCTTTCTCTCTGTGGCTTCAGCGGGGAAGGTCCTTGTTCCTTGGCTCCTGGGTGATCTTCATGTGGTGTGGCACCTATCTTCCCCCATCTCTGCTTCTTGCTTGTTTCGTCTCTTTTGTATCTCAAAGGAGATTGCCTCAAGACACACCCTACACAAATACTGCCTAATTAACATACCAAAGAAAACCCATTCCCAAATGGGATTGTAACTACTGCTATTAACCTGACGGGTTGGACCGGATTCGGACTCAATAGCGACCCTGTAGGACAGAGTAGAACTGCTCCATAGGGTTTCCAAGGAAAGGCTGATGGATTTGAACTGCTAACCTTTTGATCAGCAGCCGAGTGCTTAACCACTGCGCTACCCAGGCTATACCACAGATACAGGAGCTAGGATTTACAACACATGTTTTGGGGGGACACAATTCAATCCATAGCACTTTCCCTCTGCAAAAATAAGAAAACGGAGGAAAGGTAACTACTGCAGAACCGAACTACGTTAACTAAATTTCCACTGCACCTAAGAAAACGCTCCTTAAATCTCACAGACCTCATCAAATTTTCATATGTCAGGATGGAAAGCAAAAACCCAATGATCATTAGCCAACTTCTCATGAAAAGGCAGCAATATAAATATGTTTGAGGGAAACATAGCCACAAGACAGGACCATTGTTGTGCTTTTTCTTGAAAACATAAATCAGGCCTTCACATAATTACATGTTTTGAAGGCGAATTTGGAACACAAGGCAGAGGAAACATATGTCCCTTCGGGGTGCTCCTGGGCTTGGCTGTGCCTGAAATTCTCTAACTGCTGTGGAAAGCGAGTTGCATTGTATCACTAAAAGGCTTAAATGTTTTCCTACAAATAAAAATGGAGGGGAAAGCTGGACGCTTTTATAGCCAAACTCTTGTAGCTGTGGTGACAGTCATAAATAATTCAGCCCACAATTGTGGATTTGATTTTTTTTTAAGATATTATCTGGTACCCGGCAAGGCGTTTTGTTTTATTCACATGTGATTTCATAGAAAACTACCTGGATAATTCCCTAATATACTCTATTAGCGGGGATTCACGGAGCTATGATTTTGCTTATCCTGACACCGCCGTCTCCCCCAAAGCCAGCGGTTTTTGTGATTAGAGTGGTTTTCCCATAAGGGTTCATTTGCTTGCTGCTTGCTCATTTGCATTGCAAATAAAGCTCTCCTATTGTTCTAACCCGACACTACTCTGCGTCTCATCCTAAGAGGCTCCTCTCTCTGTATGGTTTAGGGGTAATTTCACATCTATCACAAGGGAATCGACTAATTAATTGAATAAAGTATCCTTTGAAAATTTTGTTTCTGGAGTGGCTGCCTCTGCAGCTTCAGAAAATAGACAGATCTGATCCTGTGGTCTTAAGATTCTGAAAGAGAACGGACCTCCAGAAGTTTTGGGAGGCTCTCTTGGTAAAATGTCTAGGGCTCCGTTGCAGATTGTCTCAAGAAGAGGGAAAAGAGGAGGCTAGAGAGATTTCTCCAGTGAATCTAGTTTGTGTAAGCCCTGGGGTAAGAAAATGAAGAGCTGATCACATAACCACAGGAAGAAAACAAAACAAAGCAAAGGCCTGAAAGATTCAGCCAGGAGCTTTCAAAACTACGATAGCTGAGGTTTTAAAAAAGGTTGTCTTTTTAGCCTGTTGTAATCCTTGTTAGGTGCCGTTGAGTCGATCTCGACTCATAGTGACCCCATGTGACAGAGCAGAACTGCCCAATACAGTTTTCTAGGCTGTCATCTTTATGGCCAATATCAGCCCATTTCAGCTCACTAATGCCTGGGTTGAACAACTGAAATGGCCAACGTTCAGCCATTTCAGGAGGTAGCATATGCTCAAGAACCTATGGTACTGGTGGAAGAAGTCTAAGCCGCATTGAAGGCACTGGTGAGAAACAAGGCTGCACGAATTGGTGGAATACCAACTGAGATGTTTCAACAAACTGATGCAATGCTGGAAGCGCTCATTTGTCTATGCCAAGAAATTTGGAAGACAGCTACCTGGCTGTCCAACTGGAAGGTGATCCAATGGAATGCAGAAATTATTGAACAATATCATTAATATCATATGCAAGTAACATTTTGCAGAAGATCATTCAAAAGTGGTTGGAGCAGTACATGGACAGGGAACTGCCAGAAATTCAAGTTCGATTCAGAAGACGACGTGGCACGAGAGATATCATTGCGGATGTCAGCTCGATCTTGGCTGAAAGCAGAGAATACCAAAAAGATGTTTACCTGTGTTTTATTGACTATGCAAAGGCGTTTGACTGTGTGGACCATAACAAAGTATGGATAACATGGCACAGAATGGGAATTCCAGAATACTTAATTGTGCTCATTGAAAATCTGTACATGGACCGTTTGAATTATGGTGTTGGCAAAGAATATTGAATATACCGTGGACTGTCAGAAGAACAAACAAATCTCTCTTGGAAGAAGGACAACCAAAACGCTCCTTCGAGGCAAGAATAGCAAGATGTCATCTCACTTACTTTGGACATGTTATCAGGAGGGACCAGTCCCTGGAGAAGGACATCCTGCTTGGTAAAGTAGAAGGTCAGTGAAAAAGAAGAAGACCCTCAACAAGATGGATTGATACAGCGGCTGCAACAATGGGCTCAAACATAGCAATGATTGTGAAGATGACACAGGACCAGGTACTGTTTTGTTCTGTTGTACATATGGTAGCTATGAATCAGAACTGACTCAATGGCACCTAACAACTAACAACAGTCCTCACAGGAGCTCTGGTGGCACAGTGGTTAAGCACTCGGCTGCTAACTGAAAGGCTGGAGGTTTGAATCCACCAGCTGCTCTGCAGGAGAAAGACGTGGCAGTTTGCTTCTGCAAAGATTAAAGCCTTGGAAACCCTATGGGACAGCTCTACCCTGCCCTATAGGGGTTCTATGAGTTGGAATTGACTCAACAGCAATGGCTTTTTTTTTTTTTTTTATTTAATCTTTACAGCAACAGTCTATCAGGTCCTTCTCCGCAGAGCCACTGAGTGAGTTTGAACCCCCAACCTTTCGGTTAGCAGCTGACTGCTTAATCATTGTGCCACCAGGCCTCCTTCTCAGCCATGTTAGGAGCAGGAAGATAAAAAAAGTGACTTCAATGCTAAAATAATTAATATAGCCTTAGGTGGCACTGCCACTAATATCTAGCCTTTATTGAGCTTATTATGTGCCAGGAACTAAGTACTTTTTATGCATTATTTCCATTAATCCTTACCTCAGCCCTGTAAGGGAGATGCTATTATTGTACCCATTTTTCAGATCTGGAAACCAAGGTACACAGAGGTGAATTAACTTGCTTGGGTCCCCATAGCTAGTAAGTGATGAAACCAGGATCCCAACACAGGCCATCTGTTCTGCTCACCAAGTCACTCAATGGCCAAAACTCTGTTGCCCAGACTCTGCCTCAGGTCCCAAGCTCAGCCCCAGACAGAGAAGAGATGTGGTTTTAGGACCTCTAACGCCCACTAAGGAAACCCTGGTGGCGTAGTGGTTAAGTGCTACAGCTGCTAACCAAAAGGTCGGCAGTTCGAATCCGCCAGGTGCTCCTTGGAAACTCTATGGAGCAGTTCTACTCTGTCCTATAGGGTCGCTATGAATCAGAATTGACTCATTGGCAGTGGGTTTGGTTTGGGTTTTGGTAATGCCCACTAAAGAGGCAGGGGTTGTTCAGTGGCCCAACTCTCACTTTCTATGTGGAAGACCAGGGTTCGAGCTGCCAGGCTAAGATGAACTAGTCATGCAGTGATCCCAGGAGAACCTTGCCCATCTCCAGATGTGTGAGCGAGTCTTGCCCATTTCCAGAGGTGTGAGCCAGCAAGCTACCATTCACTGAGCTTTCTAGCTGACTTCCCAGGCACGTGAGAAATAAACGCGTCTTGTTGCACGTCACTGAGATTTTGAGGTTCTTTGTTCACGGTGTCACTGTGGCAATAGCTAACTGGTACGGTTATCTGTTAACTTACGTACTGGTTGGCTCTGCTACAGACTTACCAGCCTGAGACACATCCCCCCTTCCAATGTTATGTTCTGTAAACCAGGACTCTCAAATTTCCTTTTATAGCACAACCTTCAGTAAGAAATGTGTTAAACATTCATACTGCATATAAAAAACAAAGTTGCTGGCAATGACGCACAGTGACCTCAGGAGTGTCAGAGTAGAACTGCATTTCATAGGTTTTCAATGACTGAGTTTTCAAAAGTAGATCGCCAGGCCTTTCTTCTGAGGCACGTCTGGGTGGACTCGAACCTCCAACCTTTTGGTTGGCAGCCAAGAGCGTTAATCATTTGCACAACCAAGGGATTCTGCATAACACACACACTCACATGTATAAACTGGAACAAAGTTTTGTGAAACATTATTTACCTTTAATATATGCTATGTACTTTGATATTTTCTATTTTATTCTATTTCCTTCTCCCCTGCCTAATTTATTAAGGAGCCCTGGTGGCACAGTGGTTAAAGTGTTTGGCTGCTAACCAAAAGGTCAGCGGTTTGAACTAACCAGCTGATCCACGGGAGAAAGTGTGGCAGCCTTGGAAATCCTATGGGGCAGTTCTACTCTGTTCTATAGGGTCCCTGTGAGTCAGAATCGATTCAGCATCAAGGGGTTTGGTTTTCTTTTGGACCTGCTAAATCGATTTCATGGACTGGAACCTGCAGTTTGAAAATAACAGCTGTGATGGATAATGTTATGTGTCAGCTTGGCTTGGCTATGAGTCTCAGTGGTTTGGCAGACACTGGACTGGGTGCTTTTCCATAATGTAATATAATGTAATAACCTTCCATGCTGTGATCTGATATGAGCAGCCAATCAGTTGAAAGGGGACTTTCCTTGGGAGTGTGGCCTGCCTCCAGTATATAAATGGATGCTCTGGCAGAGCTTGCTCTCTCTCTCGACCCTGCACTCTTCTCGTTGCCTGACCTCCAGTTCCTGGGACAAAAGCCTGAAGAAGTCTCTGGCCTGCTGCCTGACCTGCAGACTTTGGATTTACCAGCCCCCACAATTTTGTGAGCCATCTACTTGAAGTATACCTATAAAAAAAAAAAGCCATTGCCATCGAGTCGATTTCGACTCATAGTGACCCTATAGGACAGAGTAGAACTGCCCCATAGGGTTTCCAAAGTTGTAATCTTTACGGAAGCAGATCGCCAGCTCTTTCTCCCACAGAGTGGCTGGTGGGTTCAAACTATTGACTTTTCAGTTAACAGCCAAGCACTTACCCACTGTGCCACCAGGGTTCCTTATCTATAGCTATAGCTATCTGTCTCATTGATTTTGCTCCTCTAGGGAACCAAGACTAAGATAACAGTATACTGCGAAGCAAGACATTTCATCTTTATGTTTTTGGTCCCCTTCTCAGTAATAGGCCCTTGAGAAGTCCTCAACAAATGCCCGCTGACTTCAACTGAATTAGAAGTTAACAGCTGCAAAATCCCTGGGTTTCCATCTCTGATCCCTCCCTGTCTTCAAGTTTTCCAAGACAACAGTCACTGTATCCTTCGTGGGGTGCTATTCCACTTAGCCCTGTCCTGGGCTTTAGGACTCCTGGCTACATTTCTAGTCTCAGTGGAAACCATTTATAAGTCACCATTCATAAACCAAAAACCAAAACAAACCTGTTGCCATCGAGTCGATTCTGACCCATAGCGACCCTGTAGGACAGAGTAGAACTGCCCCACAGGGTTTCCTAGGCTGTAGTCTTTACAGGAGCAGATTGCCCGCTCTTTTCTCTCCTGAAACCACTGAATGGGCTCCAACTGCCACAACTCTGGTTAGCAGCTGAGTGCTTAACTATTGTGCCACCAGCGTTCCTTTCTTTATCTCTAAGGGAAGGAAAGGTAGAGCCATCAGGATTTGCTGGTAGACCCAACATGTGAGAGAGAAAGAGTGGTGTAAAAATGACTGACTCCAAGGTCTTTGCCCTAGATAGCTGGAGGAATGGAGTCGCCATCTGCGATAGGCTAGGCAGGGAGGGCCAGCAGCGGGTAATCCAGGGTTCAGTTTCAGACACAGATGCCACCCAAATGCAGTCATGGTTATTGTTCATCGCACTCTGACTGGGTAAAATGAGAAGAGAGTTCTTCTAATAATGCTGTTGGTGGTGGTGCCATCGAGTCGATTCCAACTCTATGAAACCCCTTGTGACAGAGTAGAGCTGCCCCTATAGGGTTTCCCGGGCTGTGATCTTTACAGGAGCTGATCACCAAGTCTTTCTCCTGTGGAGCTACTGGGTTTGAACTGCCAACCTTCAGTTAGCAGCTGAGCGCTACCAGTGCTCCTTTCTCTACCTCTAAGGAAAGGAAATTTGACCAGGTTCTTTCCTCCTTTAAAAATCTGATTCTAAATAGCGCCAAGCAAATCTGGCTTTGTGTGTAGGTGGAATAAGCAGCTCCTATTTTTTTTTTTTTTTTACCTGCTGGGTTTGAATTGTGTCAAGAAAGTCCCCACAACCCTTATAGATGCTCTACCCAGTGACTGACACCAGAGAGTCCAGCTAGAGCATCATGCCTTTGGATTCATGTAGTACTCAGTTTTCCTTAAATCAAAATGTCTATAAAAGTAAATTGGAGGGATTGATGGTTCCGTGGTAGAATTCGTGCCTTCTATGCAGAAGACCTGAGCTTAATTCCCAGCCAGTGCACCTTATTATGCACGTCTACCACCCATCTGTCAGTGGAGGCTTGTGTCGTGGATTGAATTATGGCTGGGCCATAATTCTCAATGGTTTGGTAGTTGTGTAATGATGTAATCATCCCCCATGTGATCTGATATAATCAGCCAATCATTTGGGATGCAACATCCTTACTGAGGTCACAGCTCTGATCCCATGTAAGGGGAGTTTCCCTGGGGTGTGGCCTGCATCACTTTTTATCTTACAAGAGATAAAAGGAGAGAGGAGCAAGCAGAGAGAGAGGGAACCTCCTACCACTAAGAAAGAAGAGCCAGAAGTAGAGCTAGTCCTTTGGATCTGGGGTCCCTGAGAACCTCCTAGATCCAGGGGAAGATTGATTCCAAGACACATGGAGATCCCTAAGGAATGCTGGGCCCACAGATGTTGAAAGGAGACAAAGACTCCCTCCAGAGCTGACAGAGAGAGAGAGCCTTCCCCTAGAGCTGGTACCCTAAATTCAGACTTCTCGCCTCCTAAACTGTGAGAGAATAAATTTCTGTTTCTTAAAGCCATCCACTTGTGGTATTTCACTTATAGCAGCACTAGATAACCAAGACACCTTGTATGTTTCAGCAGAGCTTCCAGACTAGGAAGGACTAGGAAGAAAGGCCTGGCAATCTACTTCTGAAAATCAGCCAATGAAAACCCTATGGCTCACAATGGTCTGATCCTCAGCTGATCATGGGGATGGTGTTTAGTTCCATTGTGCATGAGATCGTCACAAGTAGGGGGCTGCCTCAACTGCAGTTAACAACAAGAGCTAACAATAAAAGTAAATTTAAGCTATTATCAGACTTTTACACCAGACCGAGACAGAATTTCATAGATGATCTTCCGAGAGCATGCATATCTTAAGAGAGGGAGGAGTATTATATAAAGGAGCTGACCCGGGCTGGTACAGGAACAAGGTGGGGGCCCTCAAAGAAGAAAGAAGTCTAGAGACAGCAACGATAATCTCGTACCAGCTCACAGATGGGCGGTCCTGCTATCCACCACCTTCCCTGGGCTGTTTCCCACTCTCCGTTAACAAAGAAGGTAGTGGTGGAGCTGAGAATGTATCCATCTCCATCCTCCAAAGCCATACTCCATCCTGGGCAACGCTGCCTCTTCCATGTTCTAACACAAATTAAAAATAGCTCCCATGTGTCTGTTTCTGCAGTTAATTTAAATGTGTGCCACTCGCGGCGCCCCTTTTGCTTTGAAGTGGCATCATCCCACTGCCTCCCGCGCGGCCCTGCTACCGTTTGCACCATCCCACACACACATCATGCCAGAGCTCCAGCTCCTGTCACTATTCTGGGATGGCGAGAGGAGCCTCAGGCCTCAGAGGCACCCGACAAACACAATCAGTAACAAGCAATATGGCCTGCGCAACCGCAGTCCCCAAACTGGTTAACCCAATTAGCTACGGAGCAAAGCCCAGGTGAGCTGCAGATCACTAAAAACTCACCCTCAACCACGAAAGGCCCCCACGCAGCTCTGCCATCCTCTGATAGTTCCAGAAACGTCTTCACTTAATCCCAGGAGATGGAAAAGGGTTTCACGGATCATGGGAAGTTTGGGGTAGATTCTACAGGGATGACATCTGTAGGTGCTACTTGAGGGGTGACCAGAAAGAGAGTCCTTGTAAGTTCCTACAGAAGAAGGCTGGTGACACAGTGGTTAAATACTTGGCTGCTAACTGAAAGGTTAGTGGTTCAAACCCACCCAGAGCCTCTGCAGGAGAAAAGGCCTGGTCATCTGCTCCTATAAAATTCACAGCCTAGAAAACCCTATGGGGCCATTCTACTCTGTCACATGGGATCACTATGAGTCGAAATCAACTTAATGGCACCTAAGAACAACAGCAATTATTAAAAGGACTCTCCTATCATTTTGCCCAGAGTGCAATGAACGATAATAATGACTTTGTTTGGGTGGCATCCATGTCCACAAAGAACCCCGGGTTACCCACTGCTGTTCTTCCCTGCCTGCTCCATCTCAGATTTAAACTCCATTCTTCCAGTTGCCTAGGGCAGAGACTTTGGAGTCATCTTTCATTCCTCTGTTTCTCTCCCAAACACACATTCAGTCCACCAGCTAAGTGTTGGCTCTACCTTTGAAGGACATTCAGAATCCAACCACTCTTCACCTTCTCTGCCAATACCTCCTTGTCCAAGCACAACGACAACAACAACGTGAGTTCCCACAGTGCCTGAAATCCCTATCACATGGGGGCAAGCATTCCAGACTTTTCTGGCTGCAACCCATTTCACATCATGACACAACGCGTACTTAGAAAACAAGCTTCGTGATACAATACTTGGCTTATTCTATGGGATGCACAATGATCTTAACTATTGTCTGCCATTCTTTTAAATGCCACTTATATCCCAGTAAATGACTTTCCTGACCCATTAAATGATCTCACGCTGGGCTGCCATTACTGAATGTTTTGATTAAAGGCTCTACAGAAGAATTTTGCTCGAAAGAGGTAAAATGCAGAACAGAATTTCAAATTTGTGTGGAATCCAGACTTTCTGGAGCCGTGGAGGCTGGATGAACCCCCTAAACTACTGCCGTGAGATAATCTTTAAACCTTAAACCAGAAATATGCCCTGAAGTCTTCTTTAAACTGAACAATAGTTTAGCTCAATTAGTAGAGAAGGTCTGCCTTGAGCATTGTGTTCTTTTAAAGAGCTATGGGTATGGAATCAAATTGACATCAACGACTGGAAAAGTTAGAGAAGAAACTTAGGAGGCAGTGAATTTATGTTAATGGGGGAGGAACAACTTGGAAAAGGAGGGTGAGAATGGTTGCACAACTTGAAGAATTTAATCAATGGCCCTGAACACATTAAAATTGTTGAATTGGTGCATGTTCTGCTGTGTATATTTTCAACAACAACAAAAATATAATAAATTATTTAAAAAAATTGTTGCCCTGGAAGAAGCCCCTTTGAGATGTTATCTACACAGATTCCCCAGGCAAAAAGAACAAAACCTAATTCTTAGCAACTCATTATTCATTTCCAACTTCACCTCCCAGCCTTAGTCCATTTCTGCTCCTCGGGCCCCCTTTACTTCAAGTAAAGAATAATCACTTACGTGCCTTGCTGTTTCCTCCAAGTGGGCTAGACTTTATATCACACGACCATGGAAAAACATCTAGCCATCCTTCAAGGCCTACCACAAATGCCACCTCTTCCATGAAGCCTTCCTTGTCTCCCAAATCAGAAGCAATTTCCTCTCCTCATCTCCCCATTAGTTATTTGGTTGTAGCAGTGAGTACGTGTCTTTTGAATACAAGTCTTTCTCTCTTAATTAACTCACATTTCCTAAAAATCAGTCATGATTTTCTCATCTGCACAGATTTTGCCCGGTGTTCATTACTTAATATTTTTCTTTAAGCGGGCTCAGTTATTTTATATACACCTCTTTAGCCTCATTCTCAATGATAGTAATCATGGGTTTGATGTGCTCATTATATTTTTTAGGGCACATTAAAATAAATGTACAACTATTAGATTCCCTGGGCTGGGCAAATGGTTAACAAGTTTGGCTGCTAATACAAAAGCTGGAAGTTCCAGTCCACCCATAGGTGCCTCAGAAGAAAGGCCTGGCAATCTACTTTTGAAAAGTCAGCCATTGACAAGCCTATGGAGTGCAGTTCTACTCTGACACACATGGGGTCGCCATGAGTTGGAGTTGACTGGAAGGCAACTGGTTTTTATTATTAAGAGAAAAAGATCTCATCATGGAAGGTGTCCTTTGAGGAAGAGCTGAGGTAACTATGCAAAGTCTTGAGGGGCTGGATTTTAAGTTTGATTTTTCTCTAGAGCTCAATCCATGGCGTTAACAAATGTTGGCCAAATTAACATCAAGTGAAATGGATTAATTGGAATTTATTCATAACCTGGATATGTAGTAAAATCTGTGAAAAGCTAGAACCTGTGTAAGGCAGAAACCTGTTGAGTAGGAAAACTCAAATATTTTCCACTAAAACGTGCAAACAGAAAACTGGTAAGACTGCACCCTTTCAAAGGCGGAAAACTTGCGGGACCTGGAAAATAAGGCAGTCCCACTGAGTCTGGCTCTCAGAGGTTTCACTCTACTCCTATGAGTCTGATTCATCCAAACAGGCAGTTGTTACCTTGGAAGGCAAAGAACAGGGTTGGAAAGGCAGTGGACCTAAGGAAAAATGAAAATGCTGGACAACAAGGGGTAGGAAAGAGACAGAGAAGGGAGAAAGCTGAAGGAGTCAGGCCACAGTGTGTGTGTGTGTGTGTATGTGTGAGTGAATGTTGGGGGAGGGAGGTAGAGAGCGGTAGGGATAGGGGTGTAAGTGGGAGGAGGCTGCAACACCCCTAACATGGACGATAGCTTTAAGCTGGGCAATTGGAGACAGGCTGGCCTCCTGAACATGGGCTCTGCAGGGCTTCCAGCCTGGTAGTGGGGCAAGGACCCTGATACCCCACTGTCCCACCCAGGCGGGGCACGCCCGCCCTGTCCTTCCACCTTATGTGCAGTCCTCTCCCGGGCCAGATCCCCCAGGCTGTTGGAGTGAATGGCTCCGCGTCCTCCGCTCAGTGATGCAGACCCTCAGCGGCCAGGCTGGGGCCCGGGCAGCCCCTGGAGGCTCAGCGGGTCAGGTTTGAGCTTGAAGTACCCTCAGCCTCTCCAGAATCGTAGAGGTGTCCAGGATGATGTGTGGCCCCGCCCCAAGACACAGCCCCTTAGGGGGTCTCTGTAAGGAGGCTGCGCGGCCCACCCCCATTGCCCGTGGTGACTCCAGATGCGATTCAGTCCTGGGCAGCGGGAGCACCGCCTTCAGAGGAGGCCCTGAAGAGGAGTCTAAGGAGATTGCGATTCCTACACCCTCAGAAGTCCTATAGGCCCTTTGGGGCCTGAGGGACGGGGTGTCACCTTAATTGACCAAAGAGGCAAATTTCAAGTACAGCCCTTCCCACCCTGCTTTAGGAAAGACTAAAAAAACAAAAAACAAACAAGAAAAAAGACGAAAGTGATCCAGGATACCAGTCCAGAACCACTAGTTTTTTCTGTATTTTCAGTTCTGAAGAGACAATACAACAAGTAAGCAACAAACGATTAAGATAAAGTCCATGGAAGTTACGGGCTGTAATTAAATAACTCCTGCAACACAGTGAATCTGACACGCACATTCCATGATGGTTTTTATCGTTGTCCATGGTGATTGGATATAAATGACAGGTCGTTTAAGCAACACTCCTAATTACTATTAATTTTACAACAGTGTTAGGGGAGATGCTCAGAAACAAATCCCCAAAGGTGCCTGAGATGTTGCTTCTTCCAGGTCAGCGTCCCCTTGGGAAGACGACAAAGGCAACAATGTATTGTAGACCTTGGGTCTTAAGCGCTGGGCCCTTTCCTATCTGTACTCTGAGACAATTGCCCCTCCAAGACCTTTGCTTAAAACTTCCTTGCTTTAAGAATCTTGTTGCTGGATCTTTTTGAAAAACAGAATAGGGAGAGCCTCATGTCTTTGATTGCCAAACAAGGCAAGAGAAATTTGTATCTCATTTCATCTTGATGGGTCCATAATTTTGGCTCTGGGGAAAGGAACAGGAAAGGTAGACCAGCCATCCCTTTAGGGGCTCAGCTGTAGGCTGTGGGCAAGACCGGCAATCTCCCCTCCCCCGTCATCACTGCCATCTCCAAGGTGAGGATTATTGGATAGTTAGGTGTCCCCTCTTTAGGTTGAAGGCTGGAAGCACTTTGGGTAATACTGGATGCTGCTTGGACGTTGCACATCGTAATGGAGACCATAGGGCCTTATGAAAATCTTTGAAAAATCGAGAGACTTATGCTTTTTTTTTTTTAATAATATTTTATTGTATTTTCCGTGAAGGTTTACACAGCAGTTTAGGTTCTGATTCAATAATTTCTACAAAAGTTCTTCAGTGATATTAGTTACATTCTTCACAAAGTGTGTGCATTCTCACGATTTCTGTTCTGGTTGTTTCCATTAATCTGGTTTCCCTGCCCCTTTACATCCTCATCTTTGTGTTAAAGTTGAGGTCTCACACAGGTGATTTTTTAAACGAGCACAGTACTTACAGGTGAGTATTCATTGTTTTGTGAGCTGATTTGTTACTTAGCTATAAGGTCACCTCGGGCTAGTTCTGGTTCAAGGTTTGAAGAGTACCTCAGGGCCAGAGTCTCTCCGAGTCCTTCAGTCTCAACCAGTCCAGTCTTTTTTTTTTTTTTCCTTTAGGAATGTGAGGTTCCGTTTCACATTTTTTCCCCTTGTGTCAGGGTTCATCTGTTGTGTCCCTGATTAGAATGGTTGGTAGTGGTATCCAGGCAGCATCTAGTTCTTCTGGTCTCAGAAAAGATGGGGCCATAGTTCATGTGAGATTTTTTATGAATTTGATTTCATTGTGACCAAATGAAACAATGTAGAGTCCATCCTAGAGGCAAGGCCCCTCTAATAATGGCAAGCCCTATACAACAAACAGGAGTCCTGGGGTGGTGTGAATGTTAATACACTTGGCTGCTAACCAAAAGATTGGAGGTTTGAGTCCACCCAGAGATGCCTTGGAAGAAAGGCCTGGCAATCTACTTCCCAAAAATCAGCCACTGAAAACCCTATGGAGCAGAGCTCTACTCTGACACTCATGAGGTCGCCATGGGTCAGAATGGACTTGATGGGCATTGATTTGGTTTTTTGGCACACAGCAAACAGCCAAACCAGGGAGGGGTTAGAAGGCAGGGGTGAACTTGGATGCGTAAGAGAAGGGAGAGAAGGAGTAGGGACAGTTTTCATGGATGGGGCTTTTAAATGTTGAGCAACTAGAATGAGAGCCAGGAGAAGGGTGAAGGGGAGAGAGAAGGGCTAGGAGCGGGAAGCATTGCAGAAGCACGAATAGAAAGAGAGAGGGCTTCGACATTTTCCCCTGCGGCGGTGGAATATAGAGGAAGTGCCACATGGCCTGGAAACTCTGGTGGTGTAGTGGTTAAGTGCTATAGCTGCTAACCAAAAGGTTGGCAGTTCGAATCCACCAGGTGCTTCTTGGAAACTCTTGGGGCCGTTCTACTCTGTCCAATAGGGTCATGATGAGTCAGAATCAACTCAGCTGCAATGGGCTTTGGGCTACATGGCTTACAAGATGCCGTTTCCCCAACCGAGAAATGGTGAAAATCATAGTGCCTACCTTGTAGGGTAAGAAGTAAGGTAAACATTATGATGTATGTCAAGTATTCAGAGCAGCGCAAGGCACATAGTAGGTGCTTCTTAAAACAAACCAACTGTTGCTATGGCGTCAACTCCAACTCATGGAGACCGCAGGTATATCAGAGTAGAATAGTGCCCCATGGTGTTTTCAATGGCCGATTTTTTGGAAGTAGATCACCAGGCCTTCCTTCCACAGTGCCTTTGGGTGGACTTGAACCTCCAACCTTCTGGTTGGTGCTTAACCATTTACACCACCCAGGAACTCCAGATGCTCCATGCGTGTTAGCTATTATGATCGTTAGAGTCAGCTCCGCTTCCGGCCATCCTAAGAGAGGTGGAACCAAGCACACTTGCCCCCTTTGCCTGCAGCTGAGGAGGCATAAGACCTCTCCATCAGCCTGAGGCCCATGGAAAAGATGAGCTGGGCCAGTGTGAGTCTCTCCCTCAGTGCTCAAACTCGGAAAGGTGGAAAGTCCCCAGGGACTGGTGGCAGAACAGAAAGATGCAGACACGTGGAGTGAGCTGAGTTATGTGAGCAGCGATGCTACAGATCTCACATCGGGAGCTCTTCTGGATCCCTGTGCCTCCTGTGATTCCAAAGGCCCTCCGCGCTCCAGCCTCGTTAGAGCCCAGCCCGCAGACATCCTCCTGCTCTACGGGTTCCGTGAGATACCTGGTACTCTGTGTACGTCCCACCACAGAGCCCCTGGCTTGAGGGGGTTCTGTCCCTTGCAATTCAAAAAGCCAAACTGAAGGAACTGGTTGTCCCTGGCAGAGGGTCCATCGCAGCTCTTATTTTCTTCTTTTTGTTTTCCTCTCTAGTCTATACTTTTTACAATGAACCTATACAACCAACTTATAATTTTCTGTAGAAACCAGTTGCTGTCAAGTCAATCCCAACTCACGGCGACTCCATGTGCGTCAGGGTAGAATTGTGCTCCATGGTGTTTTTGATGGCTGATTTTTTGGCAGTAGATCACCAGGTCTATCTTCTGAGGCACTCCTGGGTGAACTCGAACCTCCATCCTTTTGGTTAACAGCTGAGCGCATTAGCTTGTCTCACCCAGGACCCCAAACCAGTTGCCACGGAGTCCGTTTCGACTCATGATGAACAACTTACTTTGCAACTGGAAAAAAAGTATTAAAATAAAAGAGTTAACCCACTCATTTGCAGTGAGGAGAAAGTTTATATGGGAAAAGAGCAATGAACTCTGAGTCAGGTCTGTGTCGAGTGGCTTCCCCATTATCCAGCTGTGTGACGTTGGCCACGCTGCCTGACCCTCTGAGCTTTGTCCATGAAATGAGAAATTGGGCTAAGGAATATCCAGCTTCAATTTTAGTTCTAAATGGTGTTGTCATCCCACATGTGCTCCAGCTTAGCAGAATCTGTACCCCCGAAACAAAAGCTAGTCTGAGAAGGTTGGTAAATCCCTAAGTCAAGGGCAGGTTCAATCCTGGAAGCGATAACCCTCCCAAATGGGTGTGGGTCTGGTTCCATAGCATTGCTGAGATTCTTTATTCATCTTTATTTATTCTTTTCTTTGATCAGCATTTATGAAGCTTAAACTTTATGCCAAGCATTGTTCTAGATGCTGAGACTTGGACCAAATAAAGTATGGTCCTTGTCCTTCTGCAATTTGCAGTCTTGTAGGAGACAGTCTATATGCCAATGGTCTGCCAGAAGAATGAACAAATCTGTCTTGGAGGAAGTATGGCCAAAACGCTCCTTAGAAGGAGCATTGTTTCACTTACTTTGGACATGTCATCAGGAAGGACCGATCCCTGGAGAAGGACATCATGCTTGGTAAAGTAGAGGGTCAGCGTAAAAGAGGAAGACCCTCAGCAAGATAGATTGACTCAGTGGCTGCAACAATGGGCTCAAACATAGCAACAATTGTGGGGGTGGCACAGGACCGGGCAGAGTTCCGTTCTGTTATACGTGGCATCGCTATGAGTCAGAGCTGACTCAACGGCACCTACCAACAGCAGCAACAGGAGACAGAGTGGTGAGCCAACTATTTTAACACTGTGATCTGCGCTATGGTACTGGCATGCCCCTTGGATCGCGAGTAGAATGCACAGAGGAAGCACTTAGCCCTGTCTGGAGAGGTCAGGGGCAGTGTGGGCTTCCCAAAGGAGAAGACATTGGAAGGATAAGTATTAGTTTTCTGGGCAGACAAGGGGGCAGTGCCTTCTGGGAAGAGTCATGACAAGTAAAGCAGAGCAGAGGCAAGAATGGGCTGGATATAGTCATGCTGCTGTAAGTAGCTAGTTGTTGTGTGCCAATGAGTCAATTCCCACTCATAGTGACCTCATCTGACAGAGTGGAACTGTCCCATAGGGTTTCCTGGACTGTACCCTTTATGGGAGCAGATTACCAGGTGTTTCTCCCTGGGAGCCAATGGCTGGGTTCAAACCACTAACCGTTTGGTTAGCAGCAGAGTGCCTAACCAATGTGCCACCATGGCTCCTTGTAAGTAGTTAAGCATGAGGGAAATGCTGCTGCCAGCCAGGAGGAAAAAGACCAGAAATTAGTGGGGATCAGATCCTAAAAGGCCACATACGTCATATGAAGGAGGTTGGATTTCATCCTTAAAATGAGGAGCCACCTCAGCAAGACATCTAAGACCCTTCTGTCTGCAACATTGTAGTGAGTTTGAGGAAATTTGGGGCTGGTCAAGGAAAAAGACGTGACTACCAAATGTCGTTGTTGTTGGGTGCCACTGTGTGTCGATTCCAGCTCTGGTGAGGCCTCTGGATTTTATTTTGAATGCGATGGGCAGTATGGCAGGGCATTGAGTAGAGGATTGACATTCTCCACCTTCCATAATAAAATGATCACTCTACTTAGAATGTACTATTGCTGTTAGATCAAGCTCAGTCAATTCCAACTCATAGCGACCTCATGTGGCAGAGTAGAATTGCCCCATAGGGTTTCCTAGACTGTAATCCTTATGGGAGCAGATCCAAAAACCAAACCCACTGCCGTCAAGTCGATTCTGACTCATAGTGACCCTATAGGACAGAGTAGAACTGCCCCATAGAGTTTCCAAGGAGCACCTGGTGGATTCGAACTGCCGACCTCTTAGTTAGTAGCTATAGCACTTAACCACTACACCACCAGGATTTCCAGGGAGTAGATAGCCAGGACTTTTATCCCATGGAGCTGCTGGGTAGATTCGAACTGCTGAGCTTTAGGTTAGCAGCTGAGTGCTCAACTGTTCTGGCACCAGGGTTCTGATAACATATCACACATGCAAAACAGGCTGTCTTATAGTCCTATTGTTCCTTGGATAAATGTTGTCAGCGTTTTCCTTTCATGCCCTAATAAATCCATGCCTTTTCTCGATGCTTGCCCCTCCCCCCAATTCCTCCTTACTCCTTTAATCTGTTCAAACAGAGTGTTTTTGTTGGGTGCCCTTGGGTCAGTTTAGACTCATAGGGACCCCAGGTGACAGAGTAAAGCTGCCTGTAGTGTTTCCAAGCCTGTAATCTTTATGAGAGCAGATCAGGTCTTTCTCCCACGGAGCCGCTGGTAGGTTTGAACTGCTGACCATTTCATTTAGCAGCCGAGTGCTTAAACACTGCGCTACCAGAGCACCTTTTATCTTATCTAAGGCTCACGAATGTTGGGCAGAGTTTCCCAGGGTGTGTAAAGCAGGCTGCCTCTATGTGACTAAAAATCTGCTCACTGGGGCTATTTTAAAAATAATTGCATGTGTACATATTTGAGTCTGGTGCCAGCAGGCGTTCTGGGCTAACAGGCTTCAGATTTTACGAAGATGTAAGCAACGTGGGGCCCGTACCCGAGGCCATCTTTGGCTCATGTATATAACAAGCATGAAGGACAGATTGACTGGGGCAGAGATTCGAGGCCGGGAGACCCTTTGTATCGGTCCGGGAGATGATTTCTGGGTGCCCGAGCCAAACCCATTGCCCTTGAGTTGATTCCTACCATATCGATCCTACAACACAGAGCAGAACTGGCTCTATGGTTTTCAAGGCTGTATTCTTTACAGAAGCAGACTGCCACACCTTTCTCCCTCGGAGGCTGGTGCGTTTGAATCATCAGCTATTCGGTTAACAGCCGAGCGCTTAACCACTGCACCACTAGGGCTTCTTCCAACACTCCCAGTGCCTGTATTTTCCCAGTGGACCTCCCAGTTCCCCTTCATAGCTTCCTGTGTCTTCCTTTTGTTTTTTCAGCAGATAGACTCCAGCTCCCAGCTTGGGTCCTCTTTTTATGAAGAGCCGCTGGGCCCACTTCTCTGGCTGACTCACCAGCAGACCCCACCCCCTCTGGACCTGAGCACCACCTTGAGTTTCCCAGACCACCGGCCACGATGGGTGAAAGCCCTCATTACCTGCCCCAGCCTCACGGCCCCCTTCCCACTCCTTCCCCTCCACCCCCCAGCCTGCTTAAACACAGGCAGCGTGGAAGGGGTGGTACAGAATTCCTGTGCGAAGAGAAGTCTAAATAAAGCTAAGCAATTCAGACAAGAGGTAATCCAGACCATCGCAGGGGTGCATTTGAGTGGCAGTCGGATCAGAGCCAGTGCGAGCGAGTGAACGTCCTTGGCTCCCTTGAATTCTGTCTGCTGAATGTGTTTAAGAGGCTGGGGATACGTCGGCTGCTTCAGATCCCTGGCTGGCATGCCCCCGTTGCCCATGGCAACCCAGCTGCACTGAAGTGCTAGCATTTGTAAATGTGTATGGGCTTAAAATTATATTATTGATTCTGTCTGGAAGACGGCCGTCTGATTTGTATGTAGCTCTGAATAAATTACTCGTTATCCTTTATGGCCATTGGAGTAGGAGCCACACTTTCTCTTTCTCCTTTTTTTAAAAAGATTTTTTTTTTTTTTTTTCGAGAGACAGCAAATTGTGTCAGCAGATGCGAAATGAAATGTTTCCCATAACAACCATGTTTGAGGAATCCGCATCTCGGGCACAAGCTGGGGAAGGGGTCAGGGCATTACCGAATAAATCATAAACAGACTCAAACTGGGGAAAGATGGGACCTGTGTCGGGTGGTCTATTCCAAAGAGGCCATAAGGTAGAGTTTGAATTAAGGCGAGAAGCAGACAGGAAGAGGGGGTAATGTGGCTCCATCCTGGACCGGCTCAGCTCAGCCTGAACCCCAGGCTTTCCCTTCTGGTTTTCTTTTTTTGTGTTTTTCTGTTTTTTTATGTGTAGTATATCCTTGGGTGGCTCCCTAAGGGCACAAATGGTTTGTGCTCGACTACTAATCTAAACGTTGGCAGTATGAGCCCACTCCTTTGTGGCACAGTGGTGCCACAGAAGAAAGTCTTGGCAATCTGCTTCCATAAAGATTAAAAATTTATAGCCAAGAAAATCCTGTGGAGCAGTTCTGCTTTGACACACATGGGGTCACCATGAGCCAGAATCAACTGAACGGCAATGAGATTGATTTCGTTTAGGTTTACATCCTTGAGAAGATGGAAGTACTGCTCATATTTGCCACCCCTCCCTGTATCCATGTTCTTTGCCGTATAACTCTGTAGACCCTCCCACAAAAGGTACCATGAACTGCCCTTGACTTCGGGCTTGGTCCTGTAGCTTGCCTTGGCTAATTGGCAGAAGTGGCGGTGGACCAGTTCTGTGTGCATTCCCACTTGCCCTCTCGAGCTTTCCTAGGGTAGCCGTTGCCCCATCAACCTTGACCTGGAATAGACGGAGCTGAGCCACCCCAGTCAAGCCTAGCCAGATCTGCAGCTTGAAGAACTACCCCAACAATGCCAGCCTAGATGAGCCACCCCAGTCACCTGCAGATGCTCATTGGAATATGCCACCATTGAGTAGGTGCTTGTTAGGCAGCGGGTAGCTGATAGAACCCTCCATCTTTCCAACATCATGGAAATCAGCACCATCAACAATGGAAAAGACCAGCACAACCTCCTGATCACAGCTGTGTTGAGAGAAAACCCAGACCCCGCATTAGAATTTTGGTTGCCATGGGGCCCTCTTTGTGCACTGCCCCATCAAAAGTGGCATGGCCACCAAGAGTATTATGGAGGCCAGTGCATCAATGGGAAACTCTTCGCAAATTGTAAGATTTCATCCTCACCACCTTTTTAGTGGAGCTCTGGTGGTGCAGTGGTTAAGAGCTTGGCTGTTAACCAAAAGGTTGGCAGTTCGAATCCACCGTCCACTCCTTGGGAACACTATGGGACAGTTCTGCTCTGTCCTGTAGGGTCACCATGAGTCGGAATGGACTCATTGGCAATGGGTTTGGTTTGGTTTTTGTTTACCCCTTTAATACTCATGGTTGTGTTGTTGTTTTGTGCCACAAAGTTGATTCTGACTCTGAACGACTCCAAGTGACAGAATAGAACATCCCATAAGGTTTTCTTGGCTGTAATCTTTAGGGAAGCAGACTAAGTGGCTGGGTGGGTTTGAACAGCCAACCTTTCGGTTAGCAGCAAAGTGCTTGAACCATTGTGCTACCAGGGCTCCTTTTTGCCCATGGCAGTCCTGTCCAAAGATGGGTGAGGTTATGATGGAGTCGGGGGAAAGGGTAGCATTTACTCTCAGTAGCATTGTAAACCTTCACTTCAGTCCATCCTAACACAAGCAGTTTTATCAGAATGCCACACGTTATTTACTCTCAGCTCTTTCCAACCTCCATGTTTCTACTTCTCAGTCCAGGTGTGTACTATGCAATTATATTCAACCAACTTTCAACAAGTATTGACGAGCACCTACTATGGCTGGGTCCTCGGAGTGGCATGCTAGATGCTGTGTTGAACAAAAGAAAGGTGAATGTACCAGACTGAGCCCAGGACAACTAGGTAATGCCCAGCTACCACCACCGACTGCTCTGACAAGAATCACAATAGAGGGTCTCAGACAGAGCAGGAGAAGAAAGTAGAACAAAACTCCAATTCATAAAAAAGAAAAATAAAAACGAGACTTGCTGATCTGACAGAGACTGGAGAAACCCTGAGAATATGACCCCTGGATGCCTTTTTAACTCAGTACTGAAATCACTCCCAAGGTTCACCCTTCAGGTCTATAAAACAGACAGTAACACGCATAGTTCGACCATGTACTCGAGACTAAATGGGCACACCAGCCAAAGGCAAAGACGAAAAAGTACGAAGGGACAGGAAAACTGGACAAATGGAAACAGGGAACCCAGGGCGAAGAAGGGGAGAGTGTTGACACATGGTGTGGCAACCAATGTTGCAAAAACAGTTTGTTTATTAATTGTTTAACGAGAAACTAATTTGCTCTGTAAATTTTCACCTAAAACACAATAAAAAAGGGAAGGTGGTTGTGAAGTCAGGGAAGGTCGGAATCAAGACAGGCTCCAGGGATCTGTCCTGGGTGGCTGGACAGTTGGAGATGCCACTTATTGAGATGGGATGGTCTGTGGAAGAGTTGGTTTTGGGCATGTCGTGTCTGAGATGTGAAAGTAGAGAAGTCAAGTGGGCAGTTATATGTTCAAATATGGATCTCAGAAGGGAGGTCTGTGCTAAGACGGTGATTTGGGGGGTTGTCAGCAAGTAGGTAGATAGCTGCTGTTGAGTCAAGTCTGACTCATGGCAACCCTATGAACCACAGCATGAAACGTTGACCGTTCCTGCATCATCCTTAGGATTGCTGACATAGTCTAGTCCATCGTTGCAGCTACTGTGCCAGCCCTCCTCACCGAGGGTCTCCCTTGCCCTCGATGGCCCTCTACTTCACCAAAAATGATGTCCTCCTCCAGTGATTGATCCCTCCTGATGATGTGCCCAAAGCACGCCAGCTGGACTATATTCTGTTGTGATTCATAGACTTCTTATTGGCTAATTTTTGGAAATAGTTCACCAGGCCTTTCTTCCTAGTCTATCTTAGTCTGGAAGCTCTGCTAAAGCCTGTCCACTCTGATTGGCCCTGGGTGGCCCTGCTGATGTTTGAAATACCAGTGGCATTGCTTCCAGCATCACAGCAACATGCAAGCCACCACAGTATGACTGGAAAACCAAACCCGTTGTCATTGAGTTGATTCCAACTCATAGCGACCCTGTAGGACAGAGTAGACTTGCCCCATAGGGTTTCCTAAACTGTAAATCTTTGTAGGAAGCAGGCCGCCACATCTTTCTCCTTCGGAGCGGCTGGTGGGTTTGAACTGTGGACCTTTTGGTTAGCAGTTGAGGGATAAACCACTGTGCCACCAGGGCTCCTCCTCAATCTTAATATGACTTTAATATTATACTTGAAATTTGCTTCCTTCAACAGCGAAAAAACAAATTCTCCTGCAAAATGAAAATCATGTTTTATTTTAGTCATCTCAGAGGATATGGACCACTCTTAATTAAAGCATTTCATCAGCCTTCACCCAGTAAGAAGGATGGGTTGAAAGAGTGAGTTGGAAATATTCTAGGATTTACTTTTCTGCTAAAATGGGAAAGATTCATCATGGGGCAAAGTGAGAGGGGGAAGAAGAGATACCTAATGGACAGGACAAGAAGAAGATTTGATAGAAACTGAAATATAAATAAAGAACCCTGAAGTCAAAATGTTGTTTGGAATGACACTTGTCACCTTCATTAACCAGATTTTAAGATAATGGCTGTAGAGTCTCTACCTTCAAATTGTTCAGGAAGTCCCTACAGCTCCTTGTGTAGAATTCTTTTTATTCAATTAATGCTTCTGGAAGAGCTTTAATTTCACATTAATCAAAAAATAAAAAAAGTCCTCATGATATTCTCGGGATGTACTCAAATTCAAGTTTCTTTTTTTTTTTTCCTAAGTGCAATTAACTTATCAAGGCAGAAGCTATGATTAAAAAAAAAATGATTACAAGGACAAAATTCCATAGCAACAGCCAGTGAGACACACCGAAGCCTGAGGGATCACTGTGAACCATTGTCTGAGCTGGGCCCAGAGGGAGCATGGTCAGACCCTATAAGGAATGGGGTTAACCTCTCTCTACCTTCCTTCTCAGAGCAGATTCTACTTCCTTGACAACATAAATAGTCCCCTTATAGCACCAGTTTTTACAGCAAACAGCTCTCTGCTTGTACCCCAAGCTCACAGAATTCTAGAACATTCTGTGAGGGGAAAAAAGGCAAGAAGGGATAACTTTTCCTTGCATGTTAACACGAGATGTTTCAAACCATCCCAAAACAGAACTTGCCCTTCTCCCTCTCCAATTCATGCCTATCAGACAGGAGAACTTCCTAGTGACACCCTGGCTGACTGGAATTGAGTCCACTCAGTTTTCTGGAGCAATTACTAACAATCAGAGAGATGCAGTCCGAAGAGAACCTTGCTATGTTCTTGCTGGAAGCAGCTGATACCGAGCTCTAGCATCGTGGTGGCTTGTCTCCTACTGTCAGCGCTACTTCATGACTGGAGCACCAAGGCAGGTCTCTCCTCTCTGAGCCCCTCCCCAGGTATGCTAGTCCCATCACAAGTGAAGGTAACCGATGCCAGGGAGTGAGCAAAAAAGCGACCTGTTGCCGCCGGGTCAGTTCCTACTCATAGCGACAATATAGGACAGAGTAGAACTGCCCCATAGGGTTTCCAAGAAGCGGCTGGTAGATTCGAACTGCCAACCTTGTGGTTAGTAGCCGAGCTCTTTAGCCACTATGCCACTGGGGAGTGAGCAAAGAGGAAAAAAATAACCCTGGCATTATTAAAAGAAGGATCTCTGACGGTACAATGGTTAAGCACTCAGCTGCTAACCGAAAGGCTGGTGGCTCGAACCCATCCAGAGGCTTTTCTGGAGACCTGACTCTCTGCTCACATAAAGATTACAGCCAAGAAAACCCTATGGGGTAGTTTTACTCTGTTACATGACGTCTCTGAGTAGGAACCGATTCCACAACACAGAACAACAGCAATTATTAAGAGAACTCTTACCATTTTGCCCAGTCAGAGCGCAATGGACGATAATAATGAGTTCGTTTGGGTGGCATCCATGTCCACAAAGAACACTGGATTACCCACAGCTGCTCCTCCCTTTCTGCTCTGCCTCAGATGGCAACTCCATTCTTCCAGTCGTCTAGGGCAGAGGCCTTGGAGTCATCTTTCATTCCTCTATTTCTCTCTCAAACACATATTCAGTCCACAAGCAAATCCTGTTGGCTCTACCTTTGAAGGATATCCAGAATCCAACCACTCCTTACCTTCTCTGCCAATACTTCCTCATCCAGGCACCTAGGTCTCTCGCCTAGACTTGGGCAATAGCCTCCTAAATGGTCTATTTCAATTTTTGCATCCCTACAGTGTTACAGTGTCAGTTTGTCGTACAGTGGGAGCTTGCGTATTGCTATGATGGTGGAAGCTACGCCACCGGTATTCAGATACCAGCAGGGTCACCCATGGAGGACCGGTTTCAGCTGAGCTCCCAGACTAAGACACACTAGGAAGAAGGACCCGGCAGTCTACTTCCAAAAAGCATTAGCCAGTGGAAATCTTATGAATAGCAGCAGAACATTGTCTGATATAGTGCTGGAAGATGAGCCCCCCAGGTTGGAAGGCACCCAAAAGATGACTGAGGAGGAGCTGCCTCCTCAAAGGAGAGTCGACCTTAATGATGTGGATGGAGTCAAGCTTTCGGGACCTTCATTTGCTGATGTGGTGGCATGACTCAAAATGAGAAGAAACAGCTGCAAACATCCATTAATAATCAGAACCTGGAATGTACGAAGTAGGAATCTAGGAAAACTGGAAATCATCAAAAATGAAATGGATGCACAAACATCGATATCCTAGGCATTAGTGAACTGAGATGGACTGGTATTGGCCATTTTGAATTGGACAATCATATAGTCTACTATGCTGGAAATGACAACTTGAAGAGGAATGGTGTTTCATTCATCATCAAAAAGAATGTTTCAAGATCTATCCTGAAGTACAACACTGTCAGTGGTAGGATAATATCCATATGCCTACAAGGAAGACCAGTTAATACAACTATTATTCAAATTTACGAACCAACCACTGGGGCCAAAGATGAAGAAATAGAAGATTTTTATCAGCTGCCGCAGTCTGAAATTGATCAAAGATGAAATCAAGATGCATTGATAATTACTGACAATTGGAATGTGAAAGTTGGAAACAAAGAAGAAGGATCAGTAGTTGGAAACAAAGAAGAAGGATCAGTAGTTGGAAAATATGGCCTTGCTGATAGAAACAATGCCAGAGATCGAATGATAGAATTTTGCAAGACCAACGACTTCTTCATTGCAAATATCTTCTTTCACCAACATAAACGGCAACTATACACATGGACCTCGCCGGACAGAACACACAGAAATGAAATTGACTACATCTGTGGAAAGAGACAATGGAAAAACTCAATATCATCAGTCAGAACAAGGCCAGGGGCCCACTGTGGAACAGACCATCAATTGCTCATATGCAAGTTCAAGCTGAAACTGAAGAAAATCAGAGCAAGTCCACGAGAGCTAAAATATCACCTTAAGTACATCCCACCTGAATTTAGAGACCATCTGAAGGTTTGAAGCATTGAACACTAGTGACCGAAGACAGGATGAGCTGTGGAATGACATCAAGGACATCATCCATGAAGAAAGCGAGAGGTCATTGAAAAGACAGGAAAGAAAGAAAAGACCAAGATGGGTGTCAGAGGAGGCTCTGAAACTTGCTCTTGAATGTCAAGCAGCTAAAGCAAAAGGAAGAATTAATGAACTAAAAGAACTGAAGATTTCAAAGAGCAGCTCGAGAAGACAAAGTATTATAATGACATGTGCAAAGAGGTGGAGATGGAAAACCAAAAGGGAAGGACACGCTCAGCGTTTCTCAAGCTGAAAGAACTGAAGAAAAAATTCATGCCTCGAGTTGCAATAGTGAAGGATTCTATGGGGGAAAATAGTAAACGACGCAGGAAGCATCAAAAGAAGATGGAAGGAATACACAGAGTCATTGTACCAAAAAGAATTAGTCGATGTTCAACCATTTCAAGAGGTGGCATATGATCAGGAACCAATGGTACTGAAGGAAGAAGTCCAAGCTACTCTGAAGGCACTGGCGAAAAACAAGGCTCCAGGAATTGATGGAATACCAATTGAGATGTTTCAACAAACAGATGCAGCGCTGGAGGTGCTCACTCATCTATGCCAAGAAATTTGGAAGACAGCTTCCTGGCCAACTGACTGGAAGAGATCCACATTTATGCCTATTCACCCGAATGTGGAAATTATAGAACAACATCATTAATATTACACGCAAGTAAAATTTTGCTGAAGATCATTCAAAAATGGTTGTAGCAGTATTTTGACAGGGAACTGCCAGAGACTCAGGCCGGTTTCAGAACAGGACATGGAACCAGGGATATTATTGCTGATGTCAGATGGGTCCTGGCTGAAAGCAGAGAATACCAGAAGGATGTTTACCTGTGTTTTATTGACTATGCAAAGGCATTTGACTGTGTGGATCATAAAAAATTATGGATAACACTCGAAGAATGGGAATTCCAGAACACTTAATTGTCTTCATGAGGAACATTTACATAGATTAAGAGGCAGTTGTTCGGACAGAACAAGGGGACACTGATTGGTTTAAAGTCAGGAAAGGTGTGTGTCAAGGTTGTATTCTTTCACCATACCTGTTCAATCTGTATGCTGAGCAAATAATACGAGAAGATGGACTGTATGAAGAAGAACGGGGCATCAGGATTGGAAGAAGACTCATTAACAGCCTGCGTTATGCAGATGACACAACCTTGCTTGCTGAAAGTGAAGAGGACTTGAAGCACTTACTAATGAAGATCAAAGACCACAGCCTTCAGTATGGACTGCACCTCAACATAAAGAAAACAAAAATCCTCACAACTGGACACCAATGAGCAAGATCATGATAAACGGAGAAAAGATTGAAATCGTCAAGGATTTCATTTTACTTGGATCCACAATCAACAGCCATGGAAGTAAAAAAAAAAAAAAGACGCATTGCATTGGGTAAATCTGCTGCAAAGGACCTCTTTACAGTGTTGAAGAGCAAAGATGTCACCTTGAAGACTAAGGTGCGCCTGACCCAAGCCATGGTATTTTCAATCACATCATATGCATGTGAAAGCTGGACAATGAATAAGAAAGACTGAAGAATTGACGCCTTTGAATTGTGCTGTTGGTGAAGAATATCGAATATACCATGGACTGTCAAAAGAATGAACAATCCTGTCTTAGAAGAAGTACAAACAGAATGCTCCTTAGAGGCAAGGATGGCAAGACTGTTTCTTACATACTTTGGACGTGTTGTCAGGAGGGATCAGTCCCTGGAGAAGGACATCATGCTTGGCAGAGTACAGGGTCAGCAGAAAAGAAGACCCTCAAGCAGGTGGATTGACATAGTGGCTGCAACAGTGAGCTGAAGCATAAGAACAATTGTAAGGATGTCTCAGGACTCAGCAGTGTTTTGTTCTGTTGTGCATAGGGTCGCTATGAGTCGGAACTGACTCGAGGACAACACCTACGTTACAACGCCCTGGTGATGTAACGGTTAAGGGCTCTGCTGCTAATCAGAAGGCCATTAGTTCGAACCCATCCAGTAGCTCTGACAAAGAAAGACCTGGCAATCTGCTCCCATAAGGATTACAGCCTTGGAAACCCTGTGGGGCAGTTCTACTGTGTCACATGGGGTCGCTGAGTTGGAATTGACTGGATGGCACCTAACAAGAACAATAACAACAGTACATTCTATGTACAGTGATCATTTTATAATGGAAGGTAGAAAATGTCAGTCCTCTACTCAAAGCCCTGCCATGCTGCCCATCTCATTCAAAATAAAATCCAGAGGCCTTACCAGAGAGAGGCTTAACTGGAGGGGAGCAGACAGGGCACCGTACCCTGGGCATCCTGTGCTGTTCCCTGGGGTCCTCTTGAGACAGGACAGGAATTGTTGTTGTTGCTAGGTGTGGTCGAATTGGTTCTGACTCATAGCGGCCCTATGCACAACAGAACGAAACACTGCCTGGTCCTGCGCCATCCTTACAATTGTTATGGTTGAGCTCATTGTTGCACCCAGTGTGTCAGTTCACCTCGTTGAGGGTCTTCCTCTTTTCCGCTGACCCTGTGCTTTGCCAAGCATGATGTCCTTCTCCATCAATGGACCATCAATTGCTCATATGCAAGTTCGAGCTGAAACTGAAGAAACTCAGAGCAAGTCCACGAGAGCCAAAATATGACCTTAAATATATCCTACCTGAATTTAGAGACCATCTGAAGAATAGATTTGATGCATTGAACACTAGTGACCAAAGACCAGATGAGTTGTGGAATGACATCAAGGACGTCATCCATGAAGAAAGCAAGAGGTCATTGAAAAGACAGGAAAGAAAGAAAAGACCAGAGGAGACTCTGAAACTTGCTCTTGAACGTTGAGCAGCTAAAGCAAGAGGAAGAATTGATGAAGTAAAAGAATTGAACAGAAGATTTCAAATCATGCCTCGAGAAGACAAAAATATTATAATGATGTGTGCAAAGAGCTGGAGATGGTAAACCAAAAGGAAGAACACGCTCGGTGTTTCTCAAGGTGAAAGAACTGAAGAAAAAATTCAAGCCCGGAGTTGCAATAGTGAAGGATTCTATGGGGACAGCAATTAGCTATTTCTATTGGTCATCACAGTTCCCATTGCAGCTATGAGAGATCATTTAGCTATTTAACACTAATTGCCCTAGGTATTGTTTTCCATAGTTATAGCATTGGGCACTATTTCCCTGGCCTCTGAGGTTCTGCAAGATCAGCCCTTACTACTTGTCCAACCTTACCACCTACCTGTCTCCCGTTACTTCTCTGGGACCACACTGACCTCTTCTAGCAGGTGCAGAGCTTCTGCCCTTGCTCCCTCTGCCCACAAGGCTGTCCCCCCAGGTACCCCCAAGATTCTCCCCTCTGCCCCCCTTCCCTCAGGAGCAAGCTCAATACCATCATATAGAGAGGCCGTCCCTGAAACCCTACCTAAAATATCAACGCCTGTGACTCTCAATCTCTTTACTCTGCTTGTTTTGCTTCATCTGACTGAATTTGCTGAACATTTTTCCAGTCTCAGCATTTATGTGTAGATATGCATTTTATATAAATGCGATCATGCCATTTTGTAACCTACTCTTTTCACTCAGCACAATATCTCGACTATCTTTCCATATCTATAAATAGAAACCTCAATGGTGTTCCATTTCTGAATTTACTTAAAGGTCCTCTGTTGATGAACATAAATGTCATTGACTTGTTTCTTCCCTTTCGTATAGAGCTATGATTAAAGAAGAAAAAAAAAAAAACTGGACATATAATTTTCCCAATTGTGCAAGTATCTCACAAGGGTAAATTCATAAAAGCGGAATACTGGAACAAACTGTGAAACTATTAAGATTCTTCCAACCTACACTCTGTTATGGACTGAATTGTGTTCCTCCAAAATACGTGTTAAATTCTAACCCCGTACCTGTATATAGGATCCTGCTTGTTAATAGGGATTCTTTTGTTATGTTAATGGGGATGTACCAGTGTAGTGTGGATCCTAGCCCTAATTACTTCTGAGTTATAAAAAGACCAGACTAGACACAGGGACACACACAAGGGGAAGACAGATGCCACGTGAGGGTCATCTACAGGCCAAGGAACCAAGGAATGCCCGGAGCTACTGACAAGGAAGAAATCAACGTGATGGAGACCCTGATTTGGATTTCTAGCCTCCAGAACTCTGAGAAAATAAATTCCTGTTCTTTAAAGTCACTCGCTTGTGGTATTTGTACTATAGCAGCACCAGGAAACTAAGATGCACTCCAACTACATACGAGCGTGCCCTTGCACACGCTTGCCAGCACCGTCTGGCTAATCTTTGCCAGTATGGCCGACCTTCACCCGTGCTTCCACTTGAGTGTTTGATTTTTAAGAATGATTTGAATATAATAATACTTTGTTATATGTAATGCAAATACTTTTTCAGTTATTTGTCTTTCAAACATTTTTATGGTAGGCCTTTTTTTTTTTTTTTCTATTTTCCAAGCGAGGGGGAATTGTTTTGGTTTGCATATTTGTTTTGGTCATAGAGAAGTTTCTAATTTTAGGTAGACACATTTATCGTATTTCTGTTTAAGCTTCTGGTTCTTGAAACATACTTCGAAAGGGCTTCCTTACCTGACATTAAAAAAAAAATTCTAGTACTTGGATGATTTTATTTTTTACATTTATTTATTTCATCCATCTGGAATTTATCCTTATTACAGGTTTGACATGCAGATACATCATTAAAAAAAAAAATGGTTGCTTTTTAAATAACAGTTATTCAACAAGCCATTTTCTCCCCGTAGTTTTGTAATGGCACCTTTATCATATACCTAACTGCTGTGTGTGTGTGTGTATATATATTTGAGTCTATTTCTACTTCTGGAGGCTTTTTTTCTTCCATTAATCTGTTCACCCTTCCCAAAACTAGTAATATTAGATAGCTGCCATTGAGTCAATTGCGACCTTACATACCAGAGAAGGAAACTCTTGCCTGGTCTTGCATCATCTTCACGATCACCAGCATGTTTGAGTCCATCATGGCAGCTTTTGGGCCAATCCACCTCACTGAGCATCTCCCTTCCCCTCGCTGATCTTCTACTGCAACAAACATGATATTCTCCTTCAGCAGTCGCTTCCTCCTGATGATAGGTCCAAAGAAAGCGAGTCAGACAATGTTCTGTTGTGATTCGTAAGATTGTCACTGGCTAAGTTTCAGAAGTAGATTACCAGGCCTTTCTTCCTAGTCTGTCTTAGTCTGGGAGCTCCATTGAAACCTGTCCACCATAGGTGACCCTGCTGGTATTTGAAATCCTGGTAGCGTACCTTCCAGCATCACAGCAACATGGAAACTACCGCAGTACAACAAACTGACAGACAGGTGGTGGTAATTTAATTAAAAAAAAAAAAAAAAAAACCTTACTGTTAAGTCAATTTCGACGCATATCAACCCTATAGAATAGAGTAGAACTGCCCAATAGAGTTTCCAAGGGGTAATCTTTACAGAAGCAGACTGCCACATCTTCCTTCCTTGGAGTGGCTGGTAGGTTCAAACTGCCTACATTTCGGTTAGCAGCAGAGCACTTAATCACTGTGCCACCAAAGTTCTGATTTAATATAGTAATTTTATAATGAATTTCAATATTTAAAAAGGGAGATTTCTCCTAATTACTCCCATTCTGTATTGATAATTTCCTGGTTATTCTTGATATTTACCTTTTACAAATGAGTTTTAAAATTTTTAATCAAGTTACATAAACACAGGAAAAAAATACTGTTGGAATTTTTATTGGCATTAAATTTACAGGTCGATTTAGGAAGAAATGACATTTGAATACAATACATTTCAATACAATATTGAATCTTCTTGAATAACAATATAATGCCTTTTTGTTTACTCAAGTCTTATTTTATATCCCTTCGTAGTTTCATGAAGGTATTCTGGTGGCCCAAAGGTTAAGCACTCAGCTGCTAACCAAAATGTTGATGGTTTGAACCCACTCAGCAGCTCCATGGGAGAAAAACCTGTTGATCTGCTCCCATAAAGGTTACAGCCTAGAAAACCCTATGGGGCAGTTGAACTCTGTCACACGGGATCACTATGAATGGGAATTGACTCGATGGCACCCAACAACAACAACAGTTTTGTAGGTTTTCTTCATATAAGTCTTGCACATTTCTAATTAAATGTTATCCAAATTCTTTTATGGGGCTTACAGTTAACTATAAGGAGCCCTGGAGCCCTGGTGGTGTGGTGGTTAAGAGCTTGGTGGATAACCAAAAGGTCTGCAGTTCAAATGCACCAGCTGTTCCTTGGAAACCCTTTGGAACAGTTCTATTCTGTCCTGTAGTGTCGCTATGAACCAGAATGGGAACCAACCGAACAGCGCCTAACTACAACATAAGGAGCCCCAGTGGCACAGTGGTTAAGAGCTACAGCTCCTAACCAAAAGATTGGCTGTTCAGTTATAAATTATTATAACTGTAATTTATAGTTATAAATTATATCATTATAAACTATAGTTTATAGTTAACTATTAAAAAAAAAAAAAAAAAACCACTGCCATGAAGTTGATCCCGACTCATAGTGACCCTATAAGACAGAGTAGAACTGCCCCATAGGGTTTCCAAGGCTGTAAATCTTTATGGAAGCAGACTGCCACATCTTTCTCCCACGGAGCTGCTGGTGGGTTTTAACTGCCAACCAGAGCTCCTTATAGTTAGCTACAAAAAAAAAAAAAAAAACAGTTAACTATAATTTTTTAAAAATAGTTCCTGCACCTCAGAAGAAAGACCTGGTGATCTATTTTAGAAAAATCAGCCACTGAAAACCATATGGAGCACAGCTCTACTCTGACATACGTGGGGCCACCACGAGTCAGAGTCCACTCTACAGCACTGTGTGTGTACAGTTACCGTAAAAATTAAAATAAAACCAATAAACTAATCAATGCTAATTAATAACTAACTGTTGTGTTGTTGCTGGGTACTATCTAGCCAGTTCTGACTCATAGCGACCCCATGTGGCAGAGTAGAACTTCCCCATAGGGTTTTATAGGCTGGAATCTTTAAGAGAGCAGATTGCCAGGTCTTTCTCCTGTGGAGCCCCTGGGTGGGTTCAAATCACCCATCTTTTGTTAAGAAAACAAATACTTAACCATTGTACCACCAAGGTGCCTTGACATCCATCAATTAATTATAAAAATTTAATAAACAAGAAAAGACTCCTGTCTTAAGACTTATACCTTCAGTTTGTCTAAGCAGGACTGGAGAATTGCCTGGCCCCAAACTGGTCCATACTGTTATATAACAAGACCCCTGGAGCAGAGGCCACAAATGGGTACCCAGGGGCTATACGTGTCCCAGATGGATTTTGGCCTGCACATTTTTAAAATTTGAATTAGTTGGAAACTGTTAAAAGATGATTTCAAATAAAAGCCATATTTTTGACTTCTGCTCTCTGCTCAGGAATCTAGAGAGCTGGAAAGGGCATAGTTCCCATTTTTAAAACAACAATGGCAGCAGCAAGCTGGATAAATTGCAAGTTTACAGCTTCTCTTGTGCAAAGTGAAGACAGCAAGTTCTGCCAAAATATTTATTAGTAGTCTGGAGACAGACCACACCCTAAGAAAATTCCCTTTTCAAAGGATTGATTATATAACATTAGATTATATTATGAAAGGTGATTACATTATACTACATTAGGTTACGTTATGGAACAGCAGCTAGACTAGCATTTGGCCAAACCACTGGGAACAAGTTTAAACATGTTTACATAAGTAACAGTTTCCTCAAGAGGCTAAAAGCAAAGAAGAGATATTTCTGAAAACATCGAAATCTGGCTATATGTACTTTTTTTTTGTAGGGTATGTGTGTGGGGTTGGGAGTATGTTTTCCAGAGGTGTAGAAAGGACATCAAAAGAGCCCTCAGTAGATACCACAAGAGAAGACTTTTTAGGATCATTATCTGTGTTGAAAAACTACTATTTTTCAAATAATAGAAGTACAAGTACTGCATAATTAACTCATGCCAGGTGTAGTAACTGACTTGCTTTTAACGATCTGCTCTGAGAAGGAACCGTATTAAAGTGATCATTTACATCCTCTGGCACATTAACCTGAGCAGTGGCTACTGGCCTCATGACCATAAAAGTGTCCAGTGTTTAAAATTTCTTCACCATTTGGCAGATGTCCTGGTGGTGCAATGGTTAAGCACTTGAGTGCTAACCAAAAGGTCTGCAGTACAAACCTACCCAGGGGCTCTGAGGGAATAAGACCTGGCAATCTGCTCCTGTAAAGATCAAGGCCTTGGAAGCCCTATGGGCAGTTCTACTCTGTCACATGGGGCCACTATGAGTCAGACTTGACTCAATGGCACACAACAACAACAGATTCAGTTGTGTCCCCCCCAAATATGTGTTGGAATTCTACCCCTTATACATGTAGATGTAATCCCATTTGGGAAGTTAAAAAAAAAAATTAAATACGTAAAATAGAAGACATTTCCTGAAGCTAAAAAATGATCCCAGATAAGACTTATAGCCTCAAAAAAATTAGTCCAAAGATAAAGGGACAATATTATAAACTTTAAGGAAAAACAAACAAACAGGCCACTTATAGTGGTAATATAATCAGACCAGTAACTGACTTATAAATAATACTCTGAACTGGAAGAAAATGGAACAATGACACTGGACTATTGAGACAGTAGAACTGTAAGATTCAAGAATTTTATACCCAGCCAATATGTCATCATTTAGACCAAAAGAATGGCATTTTGGACAACTAAAGATTTAGTATGTTGCCGCTGTTGTAATTCACCTGAGGAAATACATAGAAAGTATTCTGATAAATCGGAACATGGATTTCATGATATGGAAAGATGAGGGTGTGAAAGGAACAGTGATAGTTAAATGCAAATGGTATCAATAATGTCAATGAAAATTTATAATATGCCTTAAGGCTTCTTTAATCAGAAAAGGAAATTACGAGGAAGTCCCTAATAAAAGCTGGGAACAAATATTCCAAACTAGCTCAGCAATGACGTGTGTGTGTGGGCACACACACACACACTCAGGGGATGGAATAGGAAGTACAATATGGAAGTGGGAGGGGTGGGAATTATAGGGAAGTAAAAGGTACTGGAGGCATAGGAATTATGTAATTTTTACGTACCAGTGGAGAAATTCAAATTTAGTAATAACCATGTGGGATAAAAAAAGTAGCTACTACAATAAAATATTAAAAAATAAACTCATCACAGCATAAATATTTTTATGAAAATAGATTTTCCAAAACAAAATTTAGTGAGAACACTGACAATTTTTTATTTTTTCAAATCTCTTTAATGTCTCACTTAATAGAAGACAAGTGGTAAAAAAAAAAAAAAAGTACTTAGAATGAACACAGTATATTTTTAAAATAGTGGAGGAAAGAAATGAAGAAAATTAGGAAGAGCAAAACTAAAAAGAACTACAGTAGCAAAGAGCAAACAAAAAATAATACAGAAAACATACAATCAAATGTATCTAGTGTGAACACTACCGTGTACTCACTGAATTCTCCTATAAAATGACACAGGTTGTCATATTAATTATAATATAAAACTCAGTCACAAGGTATTTTTAGAAATACACCAAAACAAAGTTACAAAGGTGGGAAATTAAGAAAAGCGAAGGATATACTAAAAAAAAAATGCAAAAAAGAAAACCAAAAAAAACCCAGCCTGAGTGCAAATACTAGTATCAGTTAAAATACAATTCATGACAAAAGAGCTTATGAGGACAAAGAGAAAAATAACATGTAGTGGGGAAAAAAGTTAATCAATAAACTCTAAATAAGTCCTAAACCTTAATAGAAAAACAGCATAGCAGCCAAAGATATAAAGCAAAAAAATCCTAAAAATACAAGTAGAAATTGACTAAAACATATTTATTGTGGAATATTTTTAACATTTATCTTTCACAATTTGACTGTTCAAGAATAATTAAGGCAAAGATATAAGGGATTTGAAAAATACAATAAACACTATATTTTTTCTCTTCATATATTCATGTAACACCCACAAAGATTAATCATATACTGATTGATACATGATATGCGATCAATATATGATATACTGATAAAGTTCCCGAAGCAGAGATTTTTTTTTACTTTAGTCCATTCCAACAAGAAATCAGCAAAAGATTTTTTTAAATATTCTAATTATTGGGAAATTAATAACTCCTCTTCCACATAATTATTATTTCAAATCAGAAATCAAAATTGATATCACAAATTAATTATTGAAAAGGGGAAAAAACGTTACACCCAAACCTACTGGATACAGCTAAAGTTATGTTCAGGAGAAAATTGATAGCCTTAAATAATTTTGTTTGTTTAAAAATAAAGCTAAACTAGATAATCTGTATAAAAAGATGTGGCAGGGCCTCTGATTTCCTCTAACTTCACAAGGGGGAAGGAGAACCAAGAGCAACAGGCAAAGGCTGATTTCTATGAGGTGGAGGTCAGACATACCTCGCCTCCGATCTTTTTACCAATTCTGATACCAACTGTCCCTCTTATGGCACTCTCTACTTCTCTGGTAGGTTTGATAATTTGTTGCAATGGTCACACAGAACTCGCAGACCATACTTATAATTATGGGGTTTACCAGGGAAGTAACAGGTTATAATTCATGTTCAGGAAAGTTCAGGATACAGTTCTTCGATCAGGACAGCCTCATCTCAGCCGTGTTACAGACAGGTCTTACTCTGGCCCTTGGCCCCTTGACCTGACCTCTTCCCTGCTTGGGCAAGTGTTAGAAAGCTCTTTTATTTCTGCCGATAAGTACCCCACTCCACCAGTAAGCTTCAGCATGTAGGTGCTCAGCTCTAGCTCCGTGGGTCCGCAAACCTAACTCCACCAAGTGCCCAGAGGCACCCTACTCCACCAGTAAACCTCCTGCCTGAAGGTGCTCAGCTTTCTTGCTCTATGGGCCGGGAAGGCCACTGTGCAGTTTCCTGCCAGCCTCCTGTCTCTGCTGCTGCCATTTCTCTGCCGCCACTTCTTACCATCTTTAGTGTTATAGCTCTCTCTCTTTCACTCAGTCTGCTGGGTCCAGGAGCTTCTCAGTGCAGGGATCCCAGGTCCAAAGGATGCGCTCCACTCCTGGCTCTTCTTCCTTAGTGGTGGTGAGATCCTCCCTTCTTGCCTCTGGCTTGGTTCATTTTAAGCCTAGCAGGATGATCAATTCCCTTGTTAGGGTTCCATACACCTTATTTGCATGGTAGCACCCCCACAAAGGTGCCATGCATTTTATTACCTTATAAGCAAGCTATCCAATCCTCTTGGTGGGCCACAAGCATCTTATTTGCATAGTCCCACCCAGTCCTTTGGTGGAAATTACAGAGACTATGGCTAAAAGGGCCATATTAAGTAGTTCACTGCAACAGTCAAACCAAACCTGTTGCTTGCTGTCTAGTCGATTCTGACTCATAGCGACCCTATAGGGCAAAGTAGAACTGCCCCGTAGAGTTTCCAAGGAGCGCCTGGTGGATTCAAACTGCTGACCTTTTGATTAGCAGCTGTAGCTCTTAACCACTACGCCTCCAGGGTTTCCGTTCACTGCACGGCAATCTTTAAATCTTAAACCTAAAGTATTCCCTGGAGTCCTAAAACTAAACAATAGTTTAGCTTAACTGATAAAAAAAAAAAAAAAAAGTCTGTCTTCAGCACTATGCTCTTTTAAGAACTATTTATATGGGATCGAATTGACAACAGCAACTCTAAAAATCAGAGAGAAACCTTAGGGGGCAGTGATATTAATGGTAGAGAAATAGCTCAGAAAAGGAGGCTAAGAATGGTTACACAACTTGAAGAATGCAATCAATGTCATTAAATGATACATGTAGAAACTGTTGAATTGGTGTATATTTTGCTGTGTATATTCTCAACAACAACAAAAAAATAAAATTATATATAAGAAATAAGGCTAAACGAGATAACACAAAGACACAAATACCACAACATAATTCGAGCAATTTGCATCTTAATTTTCAGTGATGACCAAGTCTGCCCTAGTGCTTCTATTGCTTCTCGGACTGTCTTCACTTGATCTAGTTTCCTTTTTCATGTCTTCTGTTGGTCAATGTCACAGTGAGACCGAATGAAGCGCTCAAGAATCTGTCTGTCTGAAAATTACCAAGAAAAAACAAGATAAAAATGTCCATTAAATTAAATGACAAATAGAAGAATTCTATCACTGAAGGAGGCAAATATCTGATAATAATGGTATAGGTACAAATTTAATAAGGCATCAGAATAACCAAAGGACATTATGTCTAAGACCTAAAAAGGCATAATTGCATAATTATTGATTAAAAAGAGTAAGTTAATATTCAAGGATCTGTAAGTCTTAGCGGGAAGAGCATGAGTTTTAGAATGAAACAGACTTTAGGTTTCAGTGCTATGCTGGCAAGTATTAGGAAGTCAGTTAACCTCTCTGCTTCTTCATCTCCTCATCTTTGAGTACAGTCAACAGTACTTACCTCGCACACTTGTTGAATGGATTAGCAACACCATGTGTGAGTTATCTACAAAGTGCACGGCCCATAAACGACACTCGGTATCTTATCTTATCCTTTCACAGTGAGGAGGTCTGGGGATGCAATAGTACAGCACTTGGCTGCCAACCGAAAGATTGGTGGTTCAAACCCATCCAGCAGCTCTATGGATCTGCTTCCACAGAGATTACAGCCTAGGAAACCCTATGGGGCAGTTCTACTCTGTCACACTGGCCACTATGAGTTGAAATTGACTCCACGGCGCCCAACAACAGCAAAGTGATAAACAGTGATAGTAAACAAACAATAAAGGTTATTGTCCCCAAAGTTTCACAGCAGGCGGGATCATTTTTTCCTACCCACCAAAGTTGGCAGGCTTTACTACCCTTGAGCGATCACTGTTTGACCATGGGAAGGCCTTCCAGCTAGTTCCCTGAACTCCATCTCCTCATCAGTAAAATGAAGCGGTCTTGTTTAGTTCTGAACATCTCCTGTTCCCTAGTCCTGATTACGTATTATTTTTTTCTGTTGTGGTAAATGTGTGTGTGTGTGTGTGTGTGTGTGTGTACACACAGGTTTGTGCTGCATAGCGTCTGTTCGGGCAACTTCCGACTGCACGTACGCCCATGGTTCCCTAAAGTTGTAATAGAGTTAAGAAATCCTGATGGGAGAATGGGACATACTTTGCTAGGTATTGTAGATCCTATCTGGAGAGGCAGGCAAGGGAGTCCTGGTGCCCATCTGTGGCTGCCTGTCCCACCGCACCCCCCTCAGACAGGGACCACAAAGATGTCGCTGGAGTCACTGAGAGTAGTTTGCCCCTCACAGCTGCCCCACTTGGCCAGGATGCCCTGCGCATCACGCTCAGGCCTGAAACCGTGGCTTTTCCTAGGGAGGCTGCCGCGGGGTGGTCCGGGCTGCTGCGGTGGTGGGAGAAGGAGCAGAAGAGGCCCTCGAGGCAGAAGACAGAGGAGGGGCGGTCAGGGTTGGTAGAGTTTAGAACCCACTGGGGGGCGAGGAAGGCAGGCAAGGAGGAAGAAAGGGAAGGGAGCCAGAGGCCTCCCTGGAGGCGGCCAGCTGGAGGGCAAGTGCCCACACTGTGGAGGCTGGGCGCCGTTCTCGGAGACTGGTTGGCGACCACGCAGGACCGGTGTTGTTGGAACCAAATTTTCATAAAGTCCCTTGGCTCAGTGATGGTGGCCCAAGTCCCAGGCCGGCCAATTAACCATCCTGCGAGCCTCTCTCCTGTGTATAATATGGTGTTCCCGCAACATCTAAACCGTATAACATCTCATTGCATAGAATGTATGGTGGATGTTAAAGTGATGCATACCTCTGTGTGTGTGTGTGTGTGTGTGTGTGTGTGTGTGTATACCAAAAACTCTCTTGCTGTGGAGTCGATTCCAACTCATAGTGACCCTATAGGATAAGGGAGAATTGCCCCATAGGGTTTGTAAGGAGCGGCGGGTGGATTCTAACTGCTGACCTCTGACTTTTGGTTAGCAGCCTAGCTCTTAACTATATACAGAGAGAGAGAGAGCGTTGTTTGTGCTGTCAATTTTGACTCATAGCCACGCTATGTGACAGAGCAGAACTGCCCCATAGGGTTTCCGAGCCTGCAATCTCTACCGGAGCTGATTGCAGATCTTTCTCCCTACTAGATGCTCCACGGGAGAAAGATGTAATAGTCAGCTTCTGTAAAAATTAGTCTTGGAAACCTTATTGGGCAGTTCTACTCTGTCACGTGGCGTCACTATGAGTTAGAATAGACTCGACTGCGATAAGCTTGGTTTTTTTCTTTTAAGGTTTACTGATTTTGGCTGCGGACAGATGAAGGACGGAGATTGGGGACCTGAGTCAGGTAGGAGAAAGAGCAGTCTCCAGAGTGGGTAGCTGGTAGAGGTCCTGAGCTTAGTCCTGACCACAGGACACAAAGCCAGTTAGCGACTCCCAGGGCACAAAGTGGGGTGCATAAGATGGCCCATTCAGAGCAGGAAGAAATACTAGAACCCCTATATTTATTACTTCTTTTAACATTTTGTAAAATATATAAAACCAGCAAAATCCAGGACCTGTGTAAGGCAGAAACATGTCAGAGAAGGAAAAGTCAAATATTTTCCATTAAAACAAGCGACAGAAAAATGATAAGACTGCACCCTGTCAAAGGTGGAAAATTTGTGAGACCTGGAAAAACAAGACAGTCCCGTTGAGTTCCGGCTCTCACAGGTTTCACTGTATTTCCTTAGTGGCATCTGAATACACTTTATATAAACATGAATCTGCAGTGGGGACATGTACTCAAAACAATGAGTGAGTGGGGTACATGGTCACTGGCATGGGGTGCTGTGAGCAGCTGCGAGAAGTGCTTAGTTTTCTCTCCTCTAACTCCTATTGTCTGAGTTGACACGCCCTCAGTTAGACTGACTAGTTTCCCCGATGTTGTTGCTGTTGGGTGCAGTAAAGTCAATTCCGACTCACTTTGACCCCATGTGACCGAGTAGAACTGCCCTGTAGGGTTTTCTACACTGTAATCCTCACTGGAGCAGATTGCCAATTCTTTCTCCCATGGAGGTGCTGGGTGGGTTTGAACCACCGACCTTGCGGTTAGCAGGTGAGTGTTTAACCATTACTCCACCAGGCCGGGCTTCTTAGTTGTCCTGAAGATGCTCCCCAATAGATTCCAGTCACCAGGCCCTGAACTGGCTAAATCATCTTGTGTGGAGTGAAGCAAAACTGCCCTGGAATAGCATTTGCCCTCTTTGAAGATGTGATATATGAAGGTTCTCGTGTACTTTAGGAACTCAGGTGGCACAGTGGTTAAGAGCTTGGCAGCTAACCAGAAGGTTGGCAGTTCAAATCCACCAGTCGCTCCTTGGAAACTCTTATGGGGCAGTTCTGTAGGGTTGCTATGAGTGGGAATCGATTCCATAGCAACAGGTTTTTCATGTACCTTAAAAATCCCTTCGTTTATTGATAGAGGGATTGTAAAATGGTGGTTCCTCACAAAATTAAACATAGAATTACCACGTTGTTGTTAGGTGCTGTCGAATCTGTTCTGACTCATAGCGACCCCATGTAAAACAGGACGAATCGCTGCCCAGTCCTATGACTCAGCAATTCCACTTCTAGGTATAGACCCAAAAGAACTGAGAGCAGGGGTACCAACAGGCACACGTACACCAATGTTCGTTGAAGCATTATTCACAGTAGCCAGAAGGTGAAAACAACCCAAATGCTCATCAACACAGGAAATGGATCAACAAAGCGTGGTGTACACATACAATGGACTATCACTCAGCCATAAAGAGAAATGAAGTCCTGATACTGGCTACAGCTTGGGTGAGCCTTGAAAACACTATGCGGAGTGAAATAAGTCAGTCACAAAAAGATAAACAGTGTAGGATCCCACTTCTATGAAATACATAAAATAGGCAAGTGTGTAGAGACCAAAGTTTACTAGTAGTTACCAAGGGTGGGAGTAGTTACCAAGCGGCTACAACTTAGCAATGATTGTGAGGATGGCGAAGGACAGGGCAGCGTTTTGTTGTGTTTGACACAGGGTCGCTATGGGTCGGAACTCACTTTACAGCATCCAACAAGAAGGAAGGGGGGCGAGGGGACCATTGGGCAGGGGCCACTGAGCTTCTGTTAAGGGTGGTGACTGTACAACACGAACGTAGCTAATGTCACTGAACTGTATACGTAAAAATATGTTGAAATGGTAAATGTTTTGATGTATGTATACTTCCCACAATAAAAAAATAAAAAGGCTGCCACAAAAAAAGTACCGCCAAATGGGAAGGAAAGATTAAACAAAACCACGGAATAGTACAAACACCCACCGGAGAAAACGATTAGCTGTAAGCAAAAGAAAAGTCATCCTGGCGCAATTCAACCACAGGCAAAATGAGATTGAAAATGAACGAAAAGCCTTCTAAAGAAAAAAAATTGCTTTCAATGGACTCAGGTTTGCACAACTCAATGGGATTTTTTTTGGAGGCAATATTTTCCTTTTTGTGGACATCAAACCCCAGTGGGCTGGAATGCGACCAACTTCTATTTGGCCTGAAGCAATTTATTATGCTCTGCAAAGGCATAAATAGCAACTCAAGACCTCTTCTTACCTTTGTAGGAAACCTTATTCAGGTACTCCGTGATTTGAGAGGGGTTGACTGAGTTTAAAATCATCAAGAAATCCAAGTAGGCATTCCCGTAATGACTCTGGTATGTGGTTTGACTCTTGGTAAGCTCCTGATTCCTCATGTAGCTATGGAGCACAGAAGGAACTATGGAAACACGTAAAGGAAACAGAGAAATAGTGGCTGTTACCAAAGCAAAGAATTCTTGCCTTTATTTTTTGAACATGTCGTTGGGCAACCCTGAGTCCAACTGGGAGCTAAACTGGCATCCTTAATGATATTGCAAACTAAGAAATGGCATTAAACTGATTCTTGCATTAATTAGGGACTGTCGTCCCTCGATGGTGCAAATGGTTTACACTTGACTACTAACCTAAAGGTTGGTGGTTCGAATCCATTCACTGATGCCACGGAAGAAAGGCCCGGTGATAAAGATTACAGTCAAGACAACGCCGTGGAGCTCAATTCTACTCTGTTTAACATGACTTAACACGGGTTTGGGATTTTTTGTTTGTTTGTGCAGATCTATTGGAACTTCGGGACTGTTCCTGCTGAAAATGGGAGCAGTGGAAGACAATGGCCAGAAGGTTGAGTTTGACCACCGTTTCCAGAAAAAAAGTTCTTCCTGAACTCTACTCTTAAGCAGGTCAGTGTGTTTGGATGGTAATATTCACCACCTGCTTAATAAGCTAATGCCTTCTGTCATGATTAATGTTATGTGTCAACTATGATTCTCAGTGGTTTGGCCAGATAGTGGACTAGTTGCTGTTCCGTGAGGTGAGGTGAGGTGAGGTGAGGTGAGGTGAGGTGAGGTGAGGTGAGGTGAGGTGAGGTGAGGTGAGGTGAGGTGAGGTGAGGTGAGGTGAGGTGAGGTGAGGTGAGGTGAGGTGAGGTAATCATTTGCATGCTATGATCTGATGTGATCAACCAACCAGATGAAAGAGGGAGTTTCCTTGAGGGTGTGGCCTGCCTCCAGTATATAAATGGATATCCTGGCAAAGCTCACTCCATCCTGTACTCATCTCGTCACCTGACCTCTGATTTCTGGGACGTAAGCCAGCAGAAGTCTCCGGCCTGAGACCTGACCTGCAAATATTGGATTCACCAGCTCCTTCAACCCCATGAGCCAACAGAGGTCTCTAGCCTGCTGCCTGACCTATGGACTTGGGATTGCCAGCTCCCACAATTGCATGAGCTATTTCCTGGAAGTAAATCTCTCTGTATATATTTACATACACATCTCACTGCTCCTGTAGAGAACCCAGACTAAGAAACCTTCATAGAAGCTGCGTTTTCTTTCATGACATCCCTTGTGCAGACTTGACACCCTAAGAGACTTACTTCCAGGGACTGCAGTACCTTAGGACGAGCAGTTTGGAAGAACGAAGGCAGCAGCTTCAGCCAACACTCATTGTCCACTCAGACTAATGGAGGTATGAAGTGCAGGCAACCCAAAAAAACCACTTATATTTGATTCTGAATATTGTTCATTTACTGTGGCTTCTGATGTGAATGGAATCTTTATGAAGCCAAATAATGAAGATGTGATGTGAAAATCCAATTTCTACCACCTACTCAATCTTTGTAAACCTTACAGACACCTTAAATAAGTGCTTTCAGTGCCAGCTGTGCCCTCTAACAGGAGCATGGCCAAAGAGAGGAACCAGGCTGGTGAGGGGACTCGAGAAGAGTGTTCATAGGGTCTAGGAATGCTTTAAATATTGATGACCAGACTTAGAAGGCACATGATAAGGTTTTCATAGAATGATAGGAGTCCATGTGTGGTGCAAATGATTAATGAATGTGCTCAGATGCTAACTGAAAGGTTGGAGGTTTGAGTCCACACAGAGGCACCTCCTTAGAAAGGCAATCTACTTTCAAAAAATCAGCCATCGAAAACCCTGTGGAGCACAGTTCTACTCTGACACACATGGAGTAGCCATGAGTTGGAGTCCACTCGATGGCAACTGGCTTTGCATTGTTTTGTTTTAATAGAATAATAGATTTATAATATGTAACCTCTGTGGGAAGAAGCAGAATCATTGACTCAATGTTTTAGTAAGGAAGATTCTACTGAGAATCGTTAAGAGGTTGGAGTTATGTGACAATGGAGAGAAGCTGCCTTGGGGGATGGAGCACTCCACTGAAGAGTTTAAGCAGGGACGCTGAAAGGAGCTCTGGTGGCACAATGGTGGCTCGGCTGCTATTCAAAAGGTTGGTCATTCAAACCCGCCAGCCACTCCATGGAAGAGAGATATGGCAGTCTGCTCCCATAAAGGTTACAGCCTCGGAAGCACTTTGGGGCATTTCTACTCTGTCCTATAGGGTCGCTATGAGTTGGAATCAACTCGATGGGAATGGGTTTTTAGGTTTTTTTGTTCTTTCATTTTATAATGGGGAGGTGTCTCCTAATCCCAACAACGGCCCCTCCCAGGCAGAATATGACCTCAATTTGCAACATATGCAGTCAATTCTCTTCTGAGACTTACTCGTCCCCTGGGTTTGAGGCTAGGCACCATAGAGGCATAGTTTTTGATTCCATGCAAGCGTTGCCAGTATTCTCTCTGACTTGTCAAGATCGCCTGCAAGCTCCCTATGTATTGAATACTCTTGGAGTGGGGGCATAAGATGGATGAAGTTGTTTTAAAAGCTACAGATATCCTTACCTATGCCTCGAGAAGCAACCGGCAGGCTTGAGTAGCATCCATATTTGAAACTAAAATCCTGATACTCAGGCATTTTAGCGGGAACTTGGTAATTCCGTCGAAATTCCGTGTCTAGAGGTCGGGGAAGTGACTTTTTCCATTCAAGAGACACTTGAGAACTTTCCTTAAGCTTCTGAGCTGGGTTTGGGAGTAGAAATGGAAGGCAATAATTAGTCCTTGTAAGCCATTCACCATTCGTCTATCAGTCTGTCATACCGTAGTGTCTTGTGTGTTGCTATGATGTTGGAAGCTACGCCACCAGTTATTTCAAGTACCAGCAGGATCACCCATGGTGGACAGGTTTCAGTGGAACTTCCAGCCTAAGACAGACTAGGAAGAAGGACCTGGAAACCCACTTCTGAAAAAAAAAATTAGTCCATGAAAACATTATGGATAGTAGTGGAACACTGTCTGATATAATATTGGAAGGTGAGCCCCTCAGGTTGGAAGGTACTCAGGATATGATTAAAGAAGACCCTCAATGAGATGGATTGACACAGTGGCTACAACAGTGGGCTCAAACAGCAACAATTGTGAGGGTGGCTCAGGACCAGGCAGTGTTTCGTTCTGTTGTACAAAGGGTCACTATGAGTTGGAACCAACTTGATGGCACTGAACAATGACAACAATCTATTTCTTTTTTTTTAAATATTTTATTGTGTTTTTGGTGAAAGTTTACACAGGAAATTAGGTTCTCATTTAACAATTTGTAGACATCAGTTACATTTTTCAAAATATATCAACATTCTCATTATTTCCATGCTGGTTATGTTTCCATTAATCCAGCTTCCCTGTCCTCCTTTGCCTTCTCATCTTTGGTCTAGGGTAAATGTTTACGATTTGGTTTCATTTAGATGAAATTATTTTGAGGTGCACAGTACTCATGGATGATGTTATTTACTTTTTGGGCCAATCTGTCATTTGGCTGAAAGATGACCTCTTGGAGTGGTTTGAGTTCCAAGTTTAAAGAATATCTCAGGGTTATAGTCCCAGGGGTTCATCTAATCTCTATCAGTCCAGCAAACCTGGCGTTTTTTTTAATTTGAGTTTTGTTCTACATTTCTCCCATTCTATCTGGGACCACCTATTGAGTCTCTGGTCGGAATGGTCCATAGGGGCAGCCGGGCACCATTTGGTTCTTCTGGTCTCAAGGTAGGTGATGTCATCGTGTAGACTATTGGCTCTATAGACTAGTTTATTCTTTGAGTCCTTGGTTTCCTTCTTTCTGTTTTGGTCCAGACGAGCAGGGACCAATAGAACAAGAAGCTATTTCTAAGGAGCTTTGGTGGTGCAATGGTTAAGTGCTCAGCTGCTAACCCAAAGGTCAGTGGTTTGAGCCCACCCAGGGACTCCGTGGGAGAAAAAACCTGGAGATCTGCTCCTGTAAAAATTAAAGCCTAGAAAACCCTATGGGCAGTTATACTCTGTCACATGGGGTCATTATGAGTTGGAATTGACAACTCAACACCACCTACTAACAACAACAGCTATTTCTAAGGAGCATCATATTGTCATTCCATTTGCTTTTGGCAGTAGCTTCCAACTGATTGCACTAACACTCACTCTTCTTGCATTTAGAACTATGGTCCACGTGCTTTTTGTGGCAACTACAACCAAGAAATAATTTGCTACTTTGTCATTCATAGGAAGTATATGCTGAGATGATTAGAAGTCATTTCTAATGAGTATGTTTGTATGTCCGTTAAGAGCGCCCTTCTGTTGTGCTCAGTGGGTATAGAATGCATTCCTGGGTTAGGGGACAGAGTGGGAGATTTTGGATAAGGTGAAAGGAGCCCTGTGGCACAATGGTTAAGCTTCAGCTGCTAACCTGCTGCTCCGTAGGAGAAAGACCTGGCGGTCTGTTCTTGTAAAGATTACAGCCTTAGAAACCCTATGAGGCAGTTCTACTCTGTCACATGGAGTTGCTATGAGTCGGAATCGAACTTGACAGCCCACAACAACAAGATTGCCTTTTAAAACACAGGAGGCCCAGTGCTATGGATTGAATTGTGTCCCCAGAAAAATAATGTGGAAGTCCTAACCCCTGTACCCATAAATAAGACCCTGTCTGGAAATTTTTTTTTTTGGAAATAGGTTTTTTTTTTGTTATGTTTATGAGGCCATACCAGAGTAGGGTGAGTCCTAAACCTAATCTCTTCTGAGTGATGTCTTATCTAAAGAGCAGAATAGACACACATGCACTTGTTCAGGAAGAAGAGGCCATGTGAGGAGTAAACCCAGGAATGCCAAGGGTTGCTGGCAGTTACTAGAAGCTGAAAGAGACAACGAAGGACCTTCCCGTAGCGTCAAAATCCCAAATTTGGACGTCTAGCCTCCCGAACTGTGAGAAAACAAATTTCTGTGAAGAACTGACTTGCGTTGTTTGTATTAAGGTACCCCTAGAAAACTAAAAAAAAAAAAGAAAAAAAAAATTTTTTTCTTTTTTTTTTTTTTTAGAAAACTAAGGTGGAGCCATGGTGGCACAGTGGTTAAGAGTTCAGGCTGCTTTCCAAAAGTTTGGCAGTTCAAACCTACCAGGCTGTCCTTGGAACCCTATGTGGCAGTTCTACTCTGCCCTATAGGGTCGCTATGAGTCGGAACCGACTTGACAGCAACAGGGTTTTTTTTTTTTTCATTTTTATAGGAGAAAATCCTATTAAAATACTTCACACACGTTCTTATCTCCCTCCTCATTCAGTAGCAAATGTTTTGCATTCCTACATGTGTTTTATGCTATATGTCAGTAATTACCTTTGTGTTGATTCCAACACATGGCAACTCCATGTGTGTAGAGTAGAACTGTGCTCCATCAGGTTTTATGGCTGTGGATCGCCAGACGTTTCTTCCAAGATGTCTCTGGATCAGTTTCAATTGCCAACCTTTCAGTTAGTAGCCAAGCACTTAACCGTTATGTCACATGGGTATGTTGGTTTGTGTGCCCTTGAGTCAATTGTGACTCAGTGACTCTATAGGACAGAGTAGAACTGCCCCGTAAGGTCTCCAAACAGAAGCAGGCTGCCACATCTTTCTTCCACAGAGTAGCATGTGGCTTTGAACCACTGACCTTCAGTTAGCAGCTGAGGGCTTTAACCACTGCACCACGAGGGCTCCATTTACCCTTGCATATAGGCTACATATAGATTTAGCCTATATACCGAGAATAAAGATAATTAAGTCATCGTTCTATCTTAAGACAACATCACACTAGTGTGCTTAGAGAGATGTATACAGAACAGATGTGGAATGTGATAAGTCTTGCAACCACAACACTTGAAACTGTGGTTTGCATACGGAGATATGTATCAGAATGACCTGGGAAGGTTCTTTTCAAAATATATCTGACGAACCTCATCCCAGATATTGAGACTCTCTAGAAGTCGATTCCAGGCATTTATATTGTTCACAAGAACCACTGACTCAGAGCTTTGAATAACGTGCTACAGAAGCCCAGAGAGAGTGTGGTGAGCTCTCTTGGGGCACGAAGGAAGACAAGCACCCAACAAGAGGATGCAGAGAAGGGCATGCTTTGACAAAGGGCCAACAGTGAGTGCGTGCAGCGTGGTCTGCCTGGTGGAAGTGCAAGGTATTCAGGGAGGACTAGTTGAGGTGAGGCAGGAGAGCTAAGCTGGAGCCAGACTGTGAAGGGTCTTGAATGGTTGGTCCATGTGATTCAAAGTGGACAAGTATAGAAGTGGAGTAAATGGAATAGAAGACCCAGAAGAGACAAAAATCAGGACCTAGACTTACTGTAGTAAGGAGCCCTTGTGGTACAATGGTTAAGCCTTGGCTACTGACCAAAAGGTTGGCAGCTCGAATACACCCAGCGGCTGTACAGAAGAAAGAACTGGCGGGCGATCTGCTCCTGTAAAGATTACATCCGAGAAAACACTACGGGGAAGTTCTACTCTGTCATACAGGGTTGCTATGAGTTGGAATTGATGGCACCCAACAACAACAACAGATTTACTGTGAGTTTCTTTAAAAACAAAAATAAAATCTCATTCTTCATTGATCCTCAGCTGTTATCACAGTAATAGACCTCATTAAATATTACTAAATTAATGAGTGATGAAAAAAACTAGAAACATAATTGATATAGATTAGCAATTAATATCTGAACCAAACTCTAGTGGCTGCATATGTAATATGTGCTTAGGTAACTCTTAGTAAGCTGCATATCGTTCATTCCATAGTGTGGGCTTAGTACTTCTCAACTTGTCTTTATAAAATTTCATGTTTATGAGCTCCTTCTGGCTTTACTAAGAAGAGAGGTTTCTGAAACAAGGGGCCCAACCAAACTCTGAAGTCTCCATGGTGGTCTGAAGTCTGGACAGACAAGATAAACAAGACCCAGAGCTACCCTGGTCCAATGCCAATCACACCCACAAGGTTTTGGCCTCTCCCCAGGAGTCTTTAACTCATCAGGAGCTCATCTCCTTCTGTTTTCTTTTTCACTTGAGAAATGTGATACTATACTAGATTGAGTGCAGTATTGGAGGTTCAGTGGTAGAATTCTTACTTTCCATGTGGAAGACCCAGGTTTAATTCCCAACCATTCTCAGCCACCACCTGCCTATCAGTGGAGGCTTGTATGTTGCTATGATGCTGAACAGGTTTCAGGGGAGCTTTCAGACTAAGACAGACTAGGAAGAAAGGCCTGGTGATCTACTTCTGAAAATCAGCCAGTGAAAACCCTGTGGATCACAACAGTCCAATCTCCAACTGATTACGGGGATGGTGTAGGACCAGACAGCATTTTGTCCTATTGTTCATGGGGTTGCCATGAGTTGGGGTTCAACTCAACATCAGTTAACAACAACCACAATGACAACAACAAGTAATGTAGGAAGATCAGTTGCTGGGGGAAAGATAATATTACGAGCTGAACCCACGTGAGACTTCTACTCAGTACTCAAATACATAAAACTAGGGGTCTGAGGAGAGGTTTAGGGAGGGGATACAAATGTGGAATTTCTCAGTAGCCAAGCGCTTAACTGTTGCACCACCAGGACTCCTAGTTTCATAGTAAATCTGCCTCTGCTCCTTTGTAAGCATGATGGTCAAATTTTCATTAGACCTTTAAGACAGTGAAAATAGAGACAATGCAAGAACAGATGAAAATACTAAAAAACTAGATATATCATTAATATCCTAAGTATATCATTATTAATATCCTAGGTATATCATTAATATCCTAAGATTTATAAGAAATCACTGCATTTAGAAAACAAGAAATAACCATAGAGAGGAAAAAAGAGAGCTTGGAAATTAAGAATATGAGAGCCGAAATAAGAACCGATAGAAGAGTTTGACAAAAAAGTAATAAATTTTTCAAATAAACAAAACAAAAATACAAAGAGAAGAACACTGGGAGAAAAGGAAGAAAATTAGAGGATTGATCCAACTAAAGGGAGTCCCAGAAAAGAACAGAGAAAAGAAATGAGAGACAGTATTAAAAAAATACGGGAAAACATTCCCAGGATGAATCTCCCGATTGAAAGGACCCCTGAATACCCAACATAATAAATGACAAAAGATTCCTACCAATGCATGTAATAGTGAAATTTCAGAATGTCAGGAATAAAGAGAAGCTTTTAAGAGCTTCTAAGGGAGAAAAGCTATCCAAAAGGATGAGGATTCAAAATGGCATTGATTTTCTCAATAGCAATCCTGGATGCTAGTAGGCCTTTGGAAAAATGAATTCTGAGGGAAATGATTATCAACCTAGAATTCTATACCCAGTTAAACTATCAAGTGTAAAGGTGGAATAAAAGACAATTCTAAATATGCAAGAACGCATTCAAAAAGAACCTTCCATGCACCAGTTCTTAGGAAAAAAAAAAAATTTTTTTTTTTTTTTTTTGCTCAGCAAAAAGAAGGTAGAAGGACAAGAAAGAGGAAGATGTGGATTCAGGAACTAGGGGATCCAATACAGGAGAGAGGCAAGAGAATTTCCTAGGATGGTGCAAAAATGAAGTGCCAAGGCAGAGTGGGGCAGCACACCTACAGAACAACCAGTTTAGACTAGGGGAGAGTGGCAGAGGACATCAGAGTGACAATCTCCAGGGAAAATACTGAAACTGATAAAATGTTTGAAACTGTGTTTGGGGAAAAATCTTGGTAAGAGTGTGATAAAGTATTTGGAAAAAAATTAGTGACAGACGCATAGAAGAACTAAGCACATGAAAAAAAAGTCAATTATTAACTCTAGTAAAAGCAAAACAAAAAGAAAAAGGAAACACTACCGTAAAGTACCACCTGGCTCTGCAGCAAATGTTTACATAATCGTACTAACATGTTGTTGTTGTTGTTAGATGCAAATTTGTAACATATTAACACGGATGGATAGGGAGTGAGAAATAGTAGGGAGTTAAACCCTCAGCTACCACAACAGGAAGTCAAAAATAATGTCTAAAACTAAAGACTCAAAAAATAGCAGTACAAGCACATTATTTAAAAATATGAAGGATCAGGTGAGACGAAAGAGTTAAAAGGATTGAAATTGATTGTCTATAGGGAGTAGGACTGGGAGTGGAAGGGGGGGTGTCCAGGAACTGTTCTTATTTCATTATAAGCCTACAAGCAGCCATTTGATTTAAGTAGATAAATGCATTAGTTTGAAGGAGTCCTGGGGGCACAAATGGTTAAGTGCTTGGCTGCTAACCAAAAGGTTAGCAGTTCAGACCCTCCAAGGAGCTCTGTGGGAGAAAGACCTGGTGATCTGCTTCTGTAAAGATATAGTCAAGAAAACTCTACGGCAAAGTTCTATTCTATCACATGGGGTCGCCATGAGTCGGTAATGACTCATAGCACCTAACAGTAGCCTGTATTAGTTTAATGAAAGTAAATTTTTTAATTTTAAAAATAGAAAAGGAGAAGTTAAGAATTGGAAACTGCTTGTGTAAATTCTCTTAAAGACATTTTAGCTGTGAAGGAGGTAGTGTGAAAGGGGAGCCAGAGTGCCTGGGTTCAAATCCCAGCCTCTACCATTTATTACCTGCGTCATCCCAGGCAAGTTGCTTAACTTCTCTGAGCCCCAGATTCCTCGTCTTTGATTGGGAATAATAACCTCATGGGTTGTTGTGAGAATTAAAGTTGTTAATTTATGAAAAGCACGTTGGAAGAGCTCAGAAAATGTAGCAGCTTATGAAGGGAAGCAAAGAAATGAGGCAGCAGCTAAAGGGAGATGTGGAGTCAAGGGCAAGTCTTTTTTTTTTTTTTTAATGAAATACTAGAGCTGATGTGTGTGCTGGCAGGGTGGGATTAGTCATTTAGAGATGGAAAGATTATGATGTAGAAAAAGATGGATAACAGGAATAAAGGTCTTCGTGAGGGTATGCGTCCAAAAGCTGGACAATGAAAAAGGAAGTCTGAAGAAGAATTGATGCCTTCAAATTATGGTGTTGGCGAAGAATGTTGAATATACCATGGACCGCCAGAAGAACGAACAAATCTGTCTTGGAAGAAGTACAGCCAGAATGCTCCTCAGAAGCAAAGTCTCACATACTTTGGATATGTTATCAGAAGGAACCAGTCCCAGGAGAAGGACATCATGTGTAGTAAAGGAAAGCATCAGTGAAAAAGAGGAAAAACCTCAATGAGTTGGATTGACACAGTGGCTGCAACAATGGGCTCAAACACAGCAATGTTTGTGAGGATGGCGCAGGACTGGGCAGTGGCTCGTTCTGTTGTACATGGGGTCGCCATGAGTTGGAGCCAACTCCACGGCACCTAATAAGGGGTCAGGGAGGTTGATCCATAGCACACTTGATTAAGACTCAAGGGAGGAGGAAGAACAAAGGTGAAGAAGCCTAGGCTTTGAGATTCATTATTATCCTCTCTAGAGTCACAGAAACACTTAGGAGGACTGCGTTCCTAGGTGCTCTCTGGTTTGTGTTCAGTTCCCACTAAAGCGTCCAGGCTTTCTCAGCTGTTGTTGGGTGTCATGTTAACAACCAAAGAAGCAGGAGATGACTAATCCTCCAATAGCCGTTTTGTCTCAAGGCCACTGGTAGTAACCCAGCAAACACTGTTTTCTCAGTAATTTAGGGAACTGTTTCCTTATTTGAGTTTTAAAATATCTACAATCAACATTCATGAATTTTCAGTGAAGGAACTTTCCTGCTGACATGCAATAACAGGACTGTACTGTATCAGCAAATAGGTAATTTCTGCAAAACATGTCCAGATTTACTGAACTCACTTTTGGCCTCTGAGAAGTGGGGGCGAGTTAGAGACAAAGTCATGGTGTCACCTCTACCTACCCTCACAGAGAACCAGTCATAAGCTTGCTTACCTACAGACCTTGAGATAGAGCCAAGGTGACTCATGGAAGAATCTAGACTCTTCTGGAGAAAAATCTGCAGAGCAGGGCTCCTACCCCAGAAGGAGACATGTGTTCTTCTAAGCAGCAGAATGAGAAGAGTGCTAGAGTTTTCCATTCTGTCTGTTGTTGTTGTGTGCCTTCAAGTCGAGTAAATTCCAATTCATAGAGACCCCATGTGATGGAGAACTGCCCCATAGGGTTTTCTAGGCCGTAATCTTTATGGGAGCAGATGGCCAAGTGGTCTGTCTTCCCCAGAGCCACTAAACCAAAAAAACCAAACCCGTTGCCGTCGAGTTGATTCTGACTCATAGCGACCCTATAGGACAGAGTAGAACTGCGCCATAGAGTTTCCAAGGAGCACCTGGCAGATTCGAACTGCCAACCCTTTGGTTAGCAGCCATAGCACTTAACCACTACGCCAACCATTAGCGGCTGAGTGCTTAATCGTTTGTGCCGCCAGGGCTCCTTTCATTCAACCTAGGGAGAGACTAAAACAGCCCTTGCTCTACCCTCCTCTGGTTTCCCTATTTATTATCTGCAGGAGATAGCACCATCCCATCCACACAGATCCCCAAGCCACATATCTGGCTCCTTTTACTCCCTCATTCCTATAGTCCATCAGTCACTTATTCCTATGATACATACTTTCCTTTGGTCAACCAATATATATTTTCTTTTTATTTATTTACTTCAGATGAAAGTTTACAAAACAAACTAGCTTCTCATTAAACAGTAAACATATTGTTTTATGACATGGGTTAACAAACCCACGACATGTCAACACTCTCCCTTCTTGACCTTGGGTTCCCTATTACCAGATTTCCTGTCCACTCCTGCCTCTAGTCCTTGCCCCTGGTCTGGTGTGCCCCTTTAGTCTCGTTATGTTTTATGGGCCTGTTTAATCTTTGGCTGAAGGGTGAACCTCAGGAGTGACTTCATTACTGAGCTAAAAGTGTGTCTGGGGTCTATACTCTTGGGGTTTCTCCAGCCTCTGTCAGGCCAGTAAGTCTGGTCTTTTTTTGTGAATTAGAATTTTGTTCTACATTTTTCTCCAGCTCTGTCTGGGGTCCTCTATTGTGATCCCTGTCAGAGAAGTCAGTGGTGGTAGCCAGGCACCATCTATTTGTAGTAGACTCAGTCTGGTGGACACCGGGGTGGTTGTGATCCATTGGTCCTTTGGACTAATCTTTCCCCTGCATCTTTACTTTTCTTCATTCTTTCTTGCTCTGGAAGAGGTGAGACCAGTGGAGTATCTTAGACGGCTGCTCACAGGCTTTTAAGACCCCAGATGCTACTCACCAAAGTCGAATGTAGAACGTTTTCTTTATAAACTATGTTATGCCAATTGAGCTAGATATTCCCTGAGACCATGGTCCCCATAGGCCTCAGCCCAGTAATTCAGCCCTCAGGGAGTTTGGACGTGTCTACGGAGCTTCCATGACCTTGCCTTGTACAAGTTGTGCTGGCTTCCTCAGTATTGTGTACTGTCTTACCCTTCACCTTGTCTATTTAGTGTTTTCCCATCCCCACACCTCCCATCCCTCATAACCTTCAAAGATTGTTTCTTTTTGTGTGTAAACCTTTTCATGAGTTTTTATAGTAGTGGTCTCACAATATTTGTCCTTTTGTGATTGATTTATTTCACTCAACATAATGCCCTCCAGATTCATCCATGTTATGAGATGCTTCGAAGATTCATCATTGTTCTTTATCGTTGTGTAATACTCCATCGTGTGTATGTACCATAGCTTGTTTATCCATTCTGTTGATGGACGTCTAGGTTGTTTCCATCTTTTTGCTATTGTGAACAATGCTGCAATGAACATGGGTGTGCATATGGCTATTCTCTTATTTCTCTAGGATATATTCCCAGGAATGGAATTGTTGGATCATATGGGATTTCTAGTTATAGCTTTCTAAGAAAGCACCATATCGTTTTCCAAAATGGTTGTATCATTTTGCATTCCCACCAGCAGTGCATAAGAGTTCTGATCTCACCACAGCCTCTCCAACATTTGTTATTTCCTTTTTTTTTTTTTTTTGATTTGTGCCAGTAACTCCGGGGTGAGGTGGTATCTCATTGTGGTTTTGATTTGCGTTTCTTTAGTGGCTAGTTTTCTCAAGCATTTCCTCATGTGTCTGTTAGCTACTTTAATGTCTTCTTTGGTAAAGTGTCTGTTCATTTCGTTTGCCCATTTTTTAATTGGATTATTTGTCTTTTTGTTGTAGAAGTGTTGGGTTTTCTTGTAGATTTTAGGCATTAGACCTTTGTCTGATTTGTAATAGCCAAAATTTTTTCCCCAGTCTGTAGGTTCTCTTTCTACTCTTTTGGTGAAGTCTTTTGATGAGCTTGAGTGTTTCATTTCTCGAAGATCCCAGTTATCTACCTTAACTTCTGGAGTTTGTGTGTTGTTGGTTATGGTTTGTATCCTACTAATGCTGTGTATTAGGGCCTCTAGCATTAGTCCCATTTTTTCTTCTATGAACTTTATAGTTTTGGGCTTTATATTTAGGTCTTTGATCCATTTTGAATTAGTTTTTGTGTATGGTGTGAGGTATGGGTCCTGCTTCATTTTTTTGCAGATGGACATTCAGTTTTGCCAGCACTGTTTGTTAAAAACATTGTCTTTTCCCCATTTGGTGGACTTTGGGTCCTTGTCAACGATCAGGTGACCATAGGTGGGTGGATTTACATCTGGGTTTTCAATTCTGTTCTATTGGTAAGTATATCTGTCATTATACCAGTATAAAGCTGTTTTGACTATTACAGCTGTATAATAGGTTCTGAGGTCAGGTAATGCAAGTCCTCCCACTTTATTCTTCTCCTTCAATAGTGCTTTACTTATTCGTGGCTTCTTCCCTTTCCATGTAAAGTTAATGATTAGTTTTTTCATCTCTTTTAAGAATGTTGTTGGTATTTGGATTGAGATTGCATTGTATTTGTAAATTGCTCTGAGTTGTCATTTTCACAATATTGAGTCTACCTATCCATGAGCATGGTATGTTTTTCCATTTATGTAGATCTCTTTTGGTTTCCTGCAGTAGTGTTTTGTAGTTTTCTTTGTATAGGTCTTTTACACCCCTGGTTAGATTTATTTCTAAGTATGTATTTTTTCAGGGGCTGTTATGTTTTTCCAATTTTCTTTTCATCTTTCTCGTTATTGATGTATAGGAATCCAACGGATTTTGTATGTTTATCTTGTATCCTGCTACTCTGCCAAATCTTTCTATTAGTTCCAGTAGTTTTCTCATGGAGGGCTTTCTATGTATACCATCATATCATCTGCAAATAGGGACAGTTTAGCTTCTTCATTACCAATTTGGATGCCCATTATTTCTTTTTCTTGTCTTATTGCTCTAGCTAGGACCTCTAGCACAATGTTAAATATGACTAGTGGTAAAGAACATCCTTGTCTTGTTCTTGTCCTCAAAGGGAATGTTTTCAGTCTCTCTCCATTAAGAATGATGTTGGCTGTTGGTTTTGCATAGATGCCCTTTATTATGTTGAGAAATTTCCCTTCTATACCAATTTTATTGATAGTTTTTATCAAGAATGAGTGTTGGACTTTGTCGAATGCCTTTTCTGCATCGACCAAGATGATCATCTGATTCTTTTCTTTCCTTTTATTTATGTGGTGGATTATGGTGATTGATTTTCTAATGTTGAACTATCCTTGCATACCTTGTATGAATCCTATTTGGTTGTGGATGTATTATTTTTTTGATATGATGCTGAATTCTATTGGCTAGTATTTTGTTGAGAATTTTTGTGTCTATGTTCATGAGAGACATTGTTCAGTAATTTTCTTTTTTTGTGGTGTCTTTGCCTGGTTTTGGTATCAAGGTTATGCTGGCTTCATAGAATGAATTCAGAAGTATTGCTTCTTTTCTATGTTCTGAAATTGTTTGAGTAGTACTGGTGTAAGCTCTTCTGTGAATGTTTGGTAGAATTCTCCAGTGAAGCCATCTAGGCCAGAGCTTTTGTTGCTGTTGTTGAGAAACCAATATAGATTTTCACTGACTATGATGAACTAGGCACTGGAGTGAGCCCTGGTAACACAATGGTGAGCCAAAGAGCCACAGTTCCTACCCTTTCCATGGTTCATAGATTACTAAAGTGCTTATTGCATGTGATCATTGGGGTTGTGTGTCAACTTGGCTGGGGCATGATTCTCAGTGGTTTGGCAGTGATTCAACAATGTGATCACTTCCATGATGAGATTTGATATAATGTGATCACCTACATGGTGGGAGCTACTGTGAGTAGCCAGTCAGTTAAAAGGAGTTTCCTTGGGCATGTGGCTTGTATTGAAGATAAGTGGACATCCTGGCAAGGCTCATGGGCTTTTGCTCACTGTGGATCCTGCAGCTGGGTCCTGTTTGTCTGACCTCTGGTTCTTGGGACTTGAGCTAGCAACTTACCTGAGGTCTTGCTGCAATCTTAGGATTCCTCTATCTTTTCAGCCTGTGAGCAAGAGTCCTGCTCTCTGACCTGCCAATCTTGGGTTGACCAGTCCCTGCGGCTGCGTGAATCAGGAGAAGCTTCCAGCCTGACCCATGGATTTGTGACGTTCCAGCCTCTGCAACTGCGGGAGCCATTTCCTTTATATAAATCTCTCTACATAGATATTTATATGCTTTATTGTTTTTGAACCCAGCCTAAGACATTATATAATCCTGCTGGTTCTCCCTCCATCCCCACTGCCAAGGCACTGGTTCCAGCTGCTCTTCTGTTCCCTAAGCTACAGTGACAGCCTCCTGCCTGGCCTCCTTCCTCCAGGCTAGCCTACCTCTATTCTTCATGCTACAGCCAGTGCATGTCTTCTACAACTCAGAACTGAATGGTTTCACTATTCTAGGTCAAACCTTTCCATTGCTTCTAGGATGAACTCCATACCCCTTGACATGCCTAACAAGACCCTTCGGGACTGGGTCCTCTCTGCCCATGTGGTCTCCTCTCTCAGTCTCCTCCAGGCACGATCTGCCCCATTGATGCTGACATTCATTTAGTCCCTGACCACGCCATGCTCTTTCACCCTATGTCTTCACGGTACTGGAGCACTCTTCCCCTCATCTTCGCCGGCTAATTCCTCCCCATCCTCCAGGCTTCACTTCTGCTGGGAATCGTTTCCTGGCCCATTCCCCTCCATTAGACAAGATGTCCTGCAGTGTGCGCCTATAAATCTGTTGCATTAACCCATTGCCATCGAGTCCATTCTGACTCATAGCGATCCCACGGGACAGAGTAGAACTGCCCCATAGGGCTTCCAAGGAGCAGCCAACCGTTTGGTTAGCAGCGGAGCTCTTAACCACTTTGCGTTTCCCACAAAATCAAACCAAACCAGTTGCCATGGAGTCAACTCTGACTCATAGTGACCCCATGTGTGTCAGAGAAGAACTGCAACCCACAGGGTTTTCGGTGGATGCATTTTTGGAAGTAGATCACCAGGCCTTTCTTCTGAGGCATCCCTGGGTGGATTCAAACCTCTAACCTTCTGGTCAGCAGCTGACTTCCTTAACCGCTAGCACCACCCAGGGATGCTTGCCATTTCCTAGACCGGGATCTTTTGTTTGCTAAATTTCCTGTTGTGGTTTCTAGACTAGGAGTTCCTTGAGGGAAGGGACTGCATTTATATGGCTTCCTACTGCAACTGGAGGTGCCCTGGTGGTACAATGGTTAAGCGCTCAGCTGTTAACAGAAAGGTTGGCAGTTCGAACCCAGCAACTCTGCAGGGGAAAGACCTGGTGATCTGCTCCTGTCAAGATTACAGCCTAGGAAACCCTATGGGGGCAGTTCTACTCTGTCACATGAGGTCTCTATAAGTTTAAAATAGACTCACCAGCACACAAGATTGCAACTCCAGCCCTTGGCACATTCCTGGGGAACAGGGAAACATCATCACGTTTACCTTTTGTTCTGTCCACAAAGTCCCTCTTTGTAATGGAAACAAACTGATTTGACATTGCTCTCCTAATTTCTTCCACTGATGCCGCTTTCCAAGGGAGGCAGCTGTTCACTGAGGCTGGAGAGTGACCTGGAGGCAGGGTCCATTGCAAGAATCCCTATGAATACAAACATAATATTCAGGAAAATTCGTACTTGTTCACAGAATACAATCAAGGCATGTGTCTGTCATAGCATTAATTCTTAGTTTCTTAGTGCTGTCATAACAGAAATACCACAAGTGGGTGGCTTTAACAAGCATAAATTTATTTTCTCAGAGTTTAGGAGGCTAGAAGTCTGAATTCAGGGCACCGGCTCTACCGGAAGACTTTCTCCCTGTATCGGCTCTGGGGGAAGGTCCTTGACTCTTTCAGTTTCCGTTCCTTGGTTCCTTGGTGATCTTCATGTGGCATTAGTCTTCCCCCATCTGTGCTTCCTTGTCTCTGTGCCTAATCTGCTCCTTTTATATCTCAGAGGTGATTGGCTTAAGGCACATTCTACAATAACAGCCTCATTAACATAATAAAGAAAATTCTATTTCCAAATGGGATCACATCCACAGGTATAGGGGTTAGGATTCCAACACATATTTTTGTTGTTGCTGTTGTTGTTTGCTGTAGAGTCGATTTTCAACTCATAGAGATCCCATGTGACAGATGAGAACTGCCCCATAGGGTTTTCTAGGCTGTAATCTTTATGGAACCAGGTCTTTCTCCCACAATGCTGCTGGGTGGGTTCGACCTGCCAACCTTTCAGTTAGCAGCTTAACCACGGCATCACCAGGGCTCCTCAATTCAGCCCATAACCAGTCCCTATCGGTACAAACACAACGTTCAGGAAAATCCGCATTTGTTCACCCGAATGGACTCAAGAACTTGAGTTTGTGTGCATGTGTCTTTTGACCCCATCACATCCAGCTACAATGCTGCAATTTTGCTGTGTGCAGCTGCCTGTCAACAGGAGTCATCGGTTAACCCAACTCGAACACACATTTCATCCACTTCTTGAACTTGTCAACTTGATGACCAGAAAACATGATTGCTAAGCCCAAAGAGTTGTGCCTCCAGCCAAGACTCTCCTACAGATAAGACACCCCAAAAAGAAACACCAAACCAGTTGCTGTCCAGTCAGTTCCACTCATGGCGAACCCCTGTGTCAGAGCAGAACTGTGCTCCATAGGGTTTTCAGTGGCTGTGATCTTTCATAAATAGATTGCCAGGCTTTTCTTCCAAGACACCTCTGGGTGGATTTGAACTGCCAGCCTTTCTGCTAGTAATGGAGCACTTAACCACTTATGTCGCTCACAAGACCAGAAGCGAAGAAAACCCGTGTTAATTCTAGCTCTGGCCGCATGTGCCTAAGGAGCAGAGAAAACCAAGCTCCTTATCCCTTGGACACCCCAGGCCCAGAGAGAAACCTTGTCCCACAGGTGGGAGCCTCACCCACATCCTGTAAAACAGGAGAGGTGCAGGCTTTCTCTCCTTTCACCTAGAGTTTTTATGATGATAAAATGAAACCTCACCACCTCCTACCATCCTTTCTCTCTCTCTGATACCCTTACTTCCTGTTTTCCTGAGAATACAGAGGACTTTGGAAGAGAACCCCACAACCCACAATGCATCTCTTAGCCACTCTGTCCAAACTCACAGGTGCACTTCCTAGAGAGGGTGAAGGGCCAGCCCCATATGGTGCACGGGGTCCCACTCCTTTTGTCTGCCCCAGCACATCTCTTCAGCTATTCTCACTTCTCTTCTGCAACTTCAGTTTTTCCTCCTGTACTGGGTCACTGCCATCAGCGTCACTATCTAACACCTTTATTTCTCTGTCTTAAAAAGAAATCTCCCTCCTCACCCTACTTTCCCCCCATCCCATTGTTGTCATTGTTAGGTGCCATTGAGTCGATTTCTGACTCATAGCAACCCCATGTGACAGAGTAGAACTGCCCCTGAGTGTTTTCTAGGCTGTAATCTTTACGGTAGCAGATTGCCAGGTCTTTCTCCTGTAGAATGTCTGGGTGGGTTCAAACCGCCGACCTTTTGGTTAGCAGGGAAACTATATGCTTACGTGTATGTACATGTATATATATACAATGAAATATTATAATTAATTATTTTACATTAACTAAAAATCTTAAGGAAAATATTTAAGAGACTAATAGAGTTATAATGAAAAACCCAGTTAAGTGGGGATGTATGTGTGCCCTAATGGTTCCCAAGTCCACACGTCCACCTCACCCAACTCACATGGGCTCCAGACCAGCATATTCAACTGCCTGCTGGACACAGCGTCAACCAACATGACTTACACTGAATTCATTTTCTTCTTCTCCCTTCTCCACCAAGACTGGCTCTCCCCTGTGATCCAGGTCAGCAAACAACATCAGCATATACTCAGGTGTCCACCTCCAAAATATGAACAGCGCCCTTGGCTCTTTCCTCTTCCTTATCTCTCCCATCTTTTCAGTCATCAAGATCCTGTCCACTCTGCCACTGTAACACTCATTGGATGCATCCAATTGGCTTCATCCCAGCTGGCAGATAAGTAAATGGAACCCTTTAATACAACTGAGCGTTGCCTTTTATGATGAGAGAAGGTTGTACAGTGCCAACTGAACACAGAGAGGATCAGTTATAGGCAGTCCCCGGGTTAGGAACGTCCGACTTACATACAACCTGTAGTCACGAATCAACCACTGTAAAGGCTATTTTATTAAAAATTTGAGGTACATATAATGGTTTGTAATAACAAGTGGGAGCTACTTTGCAACACGCATCAAAACATTACTATTACTACCGTATTATGTTAAAGATATTTTAGTGTATCTGGAATTGCTTCTTTAATGTTTTTTAGGCATAGAAAGGTACACTATATGCTATATACTAAGACAAACATTTGACTAACTGATGTTAAATATGAACAGTGCCTAACCATTTCGGTTTACATACAAATTTGACTTAAAGACAGACTTAGGAGGAGAACTCGTTCATAATCTGGGGACTGCCTGTACTTCTTTCCAGGAGAGAAGGCAGTTAAAGATGGCTCTCGTTAAACTTGGCCTTGATGGATAGGATAAACACATTCTAGATAGAGGCAATGAAATTATACAAGGCAGCATGGAGGTTTGAGAGTGCGCAAAACACAGGTCATGGGGACTAGGGATGGGGGGATGTGGTTAGAAATAAATGTGAGAAGGTAGGCAGGATGAGAAGGACCTCGTATCCCAGGGTCTTTGCAGCATACTCAAACTCACATTCTTAGGTGTGATGCTACAGCATCCAAGTAAAAAGATCTACAGATATTATCTTACTTGACTGGGGTGAAGTTTGTGGTTTCTGATTCCTCTGTCAGTCCCAGGGTTGATCAAATCTTCTTTAGAATAGGATTTCCAGCTGTACTCATCATTGTAATGTGTCTGGTTGGGAATAGGATCGCTAAGCGAGTATGTATATCCTAATCTTCTGATACTTTTTTGTCTATGAATAAAAGACAGTAGAAAGTACAGTAAGGGATTAAATGCAAAATCTCAACAGTATGTATGTCAAATAATTTCACTCATCGTATTTTTTTTTTTACTTTAACAAATTGAAATTTATTTTCTCACATTTCAGGAGGCTAGAAGTCTGAATTCAGACAGCTGGCACTAGGGCAAGGTTTCTCTTTCTGTTGGCTCTGGAAGAATGTCCTTGTCCCTCCTGAACTTCTGCTCCTGGGCAATCTTCATGTGCCTTGGCATTTCTCTTCTCCCATCTCTGCTTCTTTTGCTTGCTTGTTTAATCTCTTTCATATCTCAAAGGAGGTTGACTTAAGACACACTCTACACTAATCCTGTCTCATTAACATAACGAAGACAACCCATTCCCAAGTGGAATTGTAACCACACGCATAGAAGTTAGGATTTACAGTACGTATTTTGGGGGGACACAATTCAATCCATAACAATGTACTACTAAAAATGAATTATAGGTTGGTTAGATTGTTGGTCTGGCAGAGTTTTGATTCCTGTGTCCTTGTACCAGTTCTACTGATGTCATTGTAAGCATAATCTAGAGTGAATGAGTAAAGTGAAAATTGCTAACTTTTTTTTTTTTTTGCTTAAGCAGCACTCATTTATTATCTTACATTTCTGTAGGTCAGAAGCCTGTGATGAATCTCACTAGAGGCTCTAAGGGGAGATAAATTTTCTTGCTCACTAGGGTTGTTGGAAAAATTCAGTTCCTTGTGGTTATAGGACTACCGTCCCTGTGTTCTTGCTGACTGTCAGCTGAGGACCATCGCCAGATTCTTGAAGTTGCCTGCATTTCTTGTGGCCTCCTTCCTCTGTCTTCAAAGACAACAAACAACAGGGTGAGTCCCTCTCTCTATTTGAATCTTCCCTCCTTCTTTCGTCATCAACTCTTTCTCAGATCAGCTAGGAAATGTTCTCTGCTTTTTTTTTTTTATTGTGCTTTAAGTGAAAGTTTACAAATCAAGTCAGTCTCTCATATAAAAACTTATACATACCTTGCTATGTACTCCTAGCTGCTCTCCCCCTAATGAGACAGCACACTCCTCCTCTCTACCCTGTGTTCCCCATGTCCATTCAACCAGCTTCTGACCCCCTCTGGCTTCTCCTTTCACCTCCAGACAGGAGGTGCCCACATAGTCTTACGTGTCTACTTGAGCCAAGAAGCTCACTCCTTACCAGTATCATCTTCTGTCTCATAGTCCAGTCTAATCCCTGTCTGAAGATTTGGCTTTGGGAATGGTTCCGGGCCTGGGCTAAGAGAGGGTCTGGGGACAATGACCTCTGGGGTCCTTCTAGTTTCAGTCAGACCATTAAGTCTGCTCTTTTTATGAGAATTTGAGGTCTGCATCCCACTGTTCTCCTGCTCCATCAGGGATTCTCTGTTGTGTTTCCTGTCACGGCAGTGATTGGTAGTAGCTGGGCACCAACTAGTTCTTCCAGGCTCAGGCTGATGGAGTCTCTGGTTTATGTGGCCCTTTCTGTCTCCTGGATTCATGTTTACCTTGTGTCTTTGGTCTTCTTCATTCCTCTTTGCTCCAGGTGGGTTGAGACCAATTGATGCATCTTAGATGGCCGCTTGCTAGCATTTAAGACTCTAGACGCCACTCACCAAAGTGGGATGCAGAATGTTTTCTTAATAAACTTTGTTATGCCAGTTGACCTAGATGTCCCCTGAAACCATGGTCCCCAGAATGCCGTTCCTGCTACTCTGGCCTTGGAAGCATTTGGTTGTATTCAGGAAACATCTTAGCTTTTGGTTTAGTCCAGTTGTGCTGACCTCGCTTGTATTGTGTTGTCTTTCGCTTCACCTAAAATAGTTCTTGTCTACTATTTAATTAGTGACAAACCCCTCTCCCTCCCTCCCCACCCTCATAACCATCAAGGAATATTTTCTTCTGTGTTTAAACTTTTTCTTGAGTCTTTATAATAGCGGTCTCATACAATATTTGTCCTTTTGCAACTGACTAATTTCATTGAGTACAATGCCTTCCAGATTCCTCCATGTTATGAGATGTTTCACTGATTCGTCATTGTTCTCAATCGTTGTGTAGTATTTCATTATGTGAATATATCGTAATTTACTTATCCATTCATCCGTTGATGGGCACCTTGGTTACTTCCTTCTTCTTGCTGTTGCAAACATGCTGCAGTGAACATGGGTATGCATGTATCTGTTCCTGTGAGGGCTCTTATTTCTCTAAGATATATTCCAAGTAGTGGAATTGCTGGACATACAGTAGTTCTATTTCTAGATTTTTAAGGAAGCACCAAATTGATTTCCGAAGTGATTGTACCATTTTACATTCCCACCAGCAGTGTGTAAGTGTTCCAATCTCTCCACAGCCTCTCCAACATTTATTATTTTGTGTTTTTTTGATTAATGCCAGCTTTTTTGTTGTTGTTGTTGTTGTTGGGGTGAGATGGTATCTCATTGTAGCTTTGATTTGCATTTCTCTAATGGCTAACGACCATGAACGTTTCCTCATGTATCTGTTAGCTATCTGAAGGTCTTCTTTGGTAAAGTGCCTGTTCATATCCTTTGCCCATTTTTAATTGGGTTATTTGTCTTTTTGTTGTTGAGTTTTTGCAGTATTGTCTTAGTCATCTAGTGCCGCTATAATAGAAATAGCACAAGTGGATGGCTTTAATAAAAAGAAATTTATTTTCTCACAGTAAAGTAGGCTAAAATTTCAAATTCAGGGTATTGGCTCCAGGGGAGGGCTTTCTCATTCTGTTGGCTCTGGAGGAAGGTCCTTGTCCTCAATCTTCCCCTGGACAAGGAGCTTCTCAGTTGCAGGGACCCTGGGTCCAAAGGATGAGCTCTGCTTCTGGTGCTGCTTTCTTGGTGGTATGAGGTCCCCAACTCTCTGCTTGCTTCTCTTTCCTTTTATCTCTTGAGAGATAAAAGGTGGTGCAGGCCACACCCCAGGGAAACTGCCTTTACACTAGATCAGGGAGGTGACCTGAGTAAGGGTGGTATCACAATCCCACCCTAATCCTTTTAACATAAAATTACAATCACAAAATGGAGGACAATCGCACAATACTGGGAATCACTGCCTAACCAAGATGACACATATTTTGTGTGTGTGGGGGGGGAGTGACACAATTCAATCCACGACAAGTATCGTGCAGATTATAGAGATCAGACACTGATTGAATTTGTCGAAGCCAAAACCTTTTTCCCAGTCTGTAGGCAATCTTTTTACTCTTTTGTTGAAGTCTTTGGATGAGCATAAGTGTTTGATTTTTAGGAGCTCCCAGTTATTTAGTTTCTCTTCTGGTGTTTGGGCATTGTTAGTAATGTTTTGTATACTGTTTATGCCGTGTATTAGGGCTCCTAGTGTTGTCCCTGTTTTTTCTTCCATGATCTTTATTGTTTTCGTTTTATATTTAGGTCTTTGCTCCATTTTGAGTTAGTTTTTGTGCATGGTGTGAGGTATGGGTCTTGTTTCATTTTTTTGCAGATGGGCATCTAGTTATGCCAGCACCATTCATTAAAGAGACTATCTTTTCCCTTTGTAACGAACTTTGGGCCTTTGTCAGCTGCTCATATGTGAGGATGGATTTATATCTGGATTCTCAATTCTGTTCCATTGATCTATGTGTCTGTTGTTGTACAAGTACCAGGCTGTTTTGACTACTGTGGCGGTACAATAGGTTGTAAAATCAGGTAGTGTGAGGCCTCCCACTTTGTTCTTCTTTTTCAGTAATGCTTTACTTATCCGGGGCCTCTTTCCCTTCCATTTGAAGTAGGTGATTTGTTTCTCCACCTCGTTAAAAAATGTCATTGGTATTTGGGTCAGGATTCTATTGTATCTGTAGATCCCTTTGGGTAGAATAGACATTTTTACAATCTTGAGTCTTCCTATCCATGAGCAAGGTATGTTTTTCCACTTATGTAGGTCTCTTTTAGTTTCTTGCAGTTTTCTTTGTATAGGTCTTTTATGTCTCTGGTTCAATTTATTCGTAAGTATTTTATCTTCTTGGGGGCTATTGTAAATGGTATTGATTTGGTGATTTCCTCTTCTACATTCTCTTTGTTGGTGTAGAGGAATCCAACTGACTTTTGTATGTTTGTCTTGTATTCTGATACTTTGCTGAAATCTTCTATTAGTTTCAGTAGTTTTCTTGAGGATTCTTTAGGGTTTTCTGTGTGTAAGATCGTAGCATCTGCAAATAGAGATACTTTTACTTCTTACCAATCTGGATGCCCTTTATTTCTTTATCTAGCCTAATTGCTCTGGCTAGGACCTCTAGCACAATGTTAAATAAGAGTGGTGATAAAGGGCATCCCTGTCTGGTTCCTGTTCTCAAGGGAAATGCTTTCAGACTCTCTCCATTTAAGATGATGTTGGCTGTTGGCTTTGTATAAATGCCCTTTATTATGTTGATAAATTTTCCACCTATTCCTATTTTGTTGAGAGTTTTTATTGTGAATGTCAAATGCATTTGTCAAATGCGTTTTCTGCATCAATTGATAAGATCATGTGGTTCTTGTCTTTTGTTTTATTTATATGATGGATTGCTTTGATTATTTTTCTAAGTTGAACCATCCCTGCTTACCGGGTATGAGTCCCACTTGGTCATGGTGAATTATTTTTTGATGTTGTTGTTGTTGTTAGGTGCCATTGAGTCAGGTCCGACTCATAGCGACCCTGTGCACAACAGAACGAAACACTGCCTGGTCCTGAGCCATCCTCACAATCGTTGCTATGCTTGAGCTCATTGTTGCAGCCACTGTGTCAATCCACCTCATTGAGGGTCTTCCTCTTTTCCACTGACCCTGTACACTGCCAAGCATGATGTCCTTCTCCAGGGACTCATCCCTCCTGACAACATGTCCAAATCATGTAAGATGCAGTCTTTCCATCCTTGCTTCTAAGGAGCATTCTGGTTGTACTTCTTCCAAGACAGATTTGTTCGTTCTTCTGGCAGTCCATGGTATATTCAATATTCTTCACCAACACCACAATCCAAAGGCATCAATTCTTCTTCAATCTTCCTTATTCATTGCCCAGCTCTCACATGCATATGATGCTATTGAAAATACCATGGCTTGGGTCAGGCGCACCTTAGTCTTCAAGGTGACATCTTTGCTCTTCAACACTTTAAAGAGGTCCTTTGCAGCAGATTTGCCCAATGCGATGGGTCTTTTGATTTCTTGATTGCTTCCATGGCTGTTGATTGTGGATCCAAGTAAAATGAAATCCTTGACTTCAATCTTTTCTCCCTTTATCATGATGTTGGTCTTTGGTCCAGTTGTGAGGATTTTTGTTTTCTTTATGTTGAGGTGTAATCTGTACTGAAGGCTGTGGTCTTTGATCTTCATTAGTAAGTGCTTCAAGTCCTCTTCACTTTCAGCAACCAAGGTTGTGTCATCTGCATAATGCAGGTTGTTAATGAGCCTTCCTCCAATCCTGATGCCCCGTTCCTCTTCATATAGTCCAGCTTCTCGTATTATTTGGTCAGCATACAGATTGAATAGATATGGTGAAAGAATACAACCCTGACACACACCTTTCCTGACTTTAAACCAATCAGTGTCCCCTTGTTCTGTCCGAACAACTGCCTCTTCATCTATGTAAAGGTTCCTCATGAGCACAATTAAGTGTTCGGGAATTCCCGTTCTTTGCAATGTTACCCATAATTTGTTATGATCCACACAGTCGGATGCCTTTGCATAGTCAATAAAACAGAGGTAAACATCCTTCTGGTATTCTCTGTTTTCAGCCAGGATCCATCTGACATCAGCAATGATATCCCTCGTTCCACGTCCTGTTCTGCAACCGGCCTGAATTTCTGGCAGTTCCCTGTTGATATACTGCTGCAGCCGTTTTTGAATGATCTTCAGCAAAATTTTGCTTGCGTGTGATATTAATGATACCCAGTACCCGGTGCCATCGAGTCGATTCCGACTCATAGCGACCCTATAGGACAGAGCAGAACTGCCCCACAGAGTTTCCAAGGAGCGCCTGGAGAATTCAAACTGCTGACCCTTTGGTTAGCAGCTATAGCACTTAACCACTACGCCACCAGGGTTTCCTATATTAATGATATTGTTCTATAATTTCCACTTTCGTGTCCCCCACATGTCTGTCAGTTTGTTGTACTGTGGGGGCTTGCATGTTGCTGTGATGCTGGAAGCTATGCCACTGGTATTCAGATACCAGCAGGGTCACCCATGAAGGACAGATTTCAGCTGAGCTTCCAGACTAAGACACACTAGGAAGAAGGACCCGGCAGTCTACTTCTGAAAAGCATCAGCCAGTGAAAACCTTATGAATAGCAGCAGAACACTGTCTGATATAGTGCTGGAAGATGAGCCTCCCAAGTTGGAAGGCACCCAAAAGATGACTAAGGAAGAGCTGCCTCCTCAAAGGAGAGTCGACCTTAATGATGTGGATGGAGTAAAGCTTTTGGGACCTTCATTCGCTGATGTGGCACGACTCAAAATGAGAAGAAACAGCTGCAAACATCCATTAATAATCAGAACCTGGAATGTACGAAGTAGGAATCTAGAAAACTGGAAATCATCAAAAATGAAATGCACGCATAAACATGGATATCCTAGGCATTAGTGAGCTGAGATGGACTGGTATTGGCCATTTTGAATTGGACAATCATATAGTCTACTATGCTGGGAATGACAACTTGAAGAGGAATGGTGTTGCATTCATCATCAGAAAGAATGTTTTAAGATCTATCCTGAAGTACAACGCTGTCAGTGACAGGATAATATCCATATGCCTACAAGGAAGACCAGTGAATATGACTATTACTCAAATTTACGAACCAACCACTGGAGCCAAAGATGAAGAAATAGAAGATTTTTATCAGCTGCTGCAGTCTGAAATTGATCAAAGATGAAATCAAGATGCATTGATAATTACTGGCAATTGGAATGTGAAAGTTGGAAACAAAGAAGAAGGATCAGTAGTTGGAAAATATGGCCTTGCTGGTAGAAACAATGCCGGAGATCGAATGATAGAATTTTGCAAGACCAACGACTTCTTCATTGCAAATACCTTCTTTCACCAATATAAATGGTGACTATACACATAGACCTCGCCAGAAGGAACACACAGAAATAAAACTAACTACATCTATGAAAAGAGATGATGGAAAAGCTCAATATCATGAGTCAGAACAAGGCCAGGGGCCCACTGTGGAACAGACCATCAATTGCTCATATGCAAGTTCAAGCTGAAACTGAAGAAAATCAGAGCAAATCCATGAGAGCCAAAATATGACCTTGAGTACATCCTCTGAAGAATACATTTGACGCATTGAACACTAGTGACCGAAGACTGGATGAGTTGTGGAAGGACATCATACATGAAGAAAGCAAGAGGTCATTTAAAAGACAGGAAAGAAAGAAAAGACCAAGATGGATGTCAGAGGAGACTCTGAAACTTGCTCTCAAATGTCGAGCAGCTAAAGCAAAAGAAAGAATTGATAAAGTAAAAGAACTGAACAGAAGATTTCAAAGAGTGTCTCGAGAAGACAAAGTTAAGTATTATAATGACATGCAAAGAGCTGGAGATGGAAAACCAAAAGGGAAGAATACGCTCGGCATTTCTCAAGTGGAAAGAACTGAAGAAAAAATTCATGCCTCGAGTTGCAAGAGTGAAGGATTCTAAGGGGAAAATATTAAACGACACAGGAAGCAACCAACGAAAATGGAAGGAATACACAGTCATTGTACCAAAAAGAATTAGTCAATGTTCAACCATTTCAAGAGGCAGCATGTGATCAGGAACCAATGGTACTGAAGGAATAAGTCCAAGCTTGTCTGAAGGCATTGGTGAAAAACAAGGCTCCAGGAATTGCTGGAATATCAATTGAGATGTTTCAACAAACAGATGCAGCGCTGGAGGTGCTCACTTGTCTATGCCAAGAAATACGGAAGACAGCTTCTTGGCCAACTGACTGGAAGAGATCCACATTTATGCCTATTTCCAAGAAAGGTGATCCAACTGAAATTTTTTTGATATGTTTTTGAATTCTATTGGCTAGAAGTTTGTTGAGGGTTTTCGTGGCTTCATAGAATGAGTTTGGGAGTACTGCATCCTTTTTTATGCTCTAAAATACCTTTAGTAGTAGTGGTGTTAACTCTTCTTTGAAAGTTTGGTATAATTTTCCAACGAAGCCATCAAGGCCAGGGCTTTTTTTTTTGTTGGAAGTTTTTTAATTACCTTTTCAATCTCTTCTTTTGTTATGGGTTTATTTAGTTGTTCTACCTCTGTTAGTTTAGGTAGGTAGTGTGTTTCTGGAAATTTGCCCATTTTCTTCTAGGTTTTCAAATTTGTTACAGCACAGTTTTTCATAGTAATGTGATATGATTCTTTTAATTTCGCTTGGGTCCGTTGTGATATCGCCCATCTCATTTCTTATTTGGGTTATTTGCTTCCTCTCTTGTTTTTCTTTTGTCAGTTTGGCCAGTGGTTTATCGATTTTGTTAATCTTTTTAAAGAACCAGCTTCTGGTCTTGTTAACTCAGTTGTTTTTCTGTTCTCTATTTCATTTAATTCTGCTCTAATTTTTATTATTTACTTTCTTCTGGTGCCTGAGGGTTTCTTTTGTTGCTCTCCATTTGTTCAAGTTGTAGGGATAATTGTTTGATTTTGGCCCTTTCTTGTTTTTGGATGTATGCTTTTATTGCTAGAAATTGACCTCTTAGGACTGCTTTATCTGTGTCCCAAAAGTTCTAATAGGAAGTATTTCTCCTTGGATTCTATGAATTTCTTTATTCTGTCCTTAATTTCTTCTATAACCTAGTATTTTTTGAGCAAGGTGTTGTTCAGTTTCCATGTGTTGGAACTCTTTTCCCTGATATTTCTGTTATTGACTTCTAGTTTACTGCTTTATGGTCAGAGAAGATGCTTTGTAATATTTCAATGTTTTGTATTCTGTTAATGCTTGCTTTATGACCTAATATGTGTTCTATTCTAGAGAATGTTCCATGTATGTTGGAAAAGAAAGTATACTTGACTGCTGTTGGGTGAAGTATTCTGTATATGTCTATGAGGTCAGTTGGTTGATTGTGGCATTTAGATCTTCTGTGTCTTTATTGAGCTTCTTTCTGGATGTCCTGTCCTTCACCGAAAGTGGTGCAAAGAAATTTCCTACTATTATCGTGAAGCTGTGTATCCTACTTTTCAGTGGTGGTAGAGTTTGTTTTATGTATCTTGAAGCCCTGTTGTTGGGTGCATAAATATTTAATATGGTTATATCTTCTTGGTACATTGTCTGTTTAATCATTACGTAGCATCCTTCCTTATCCTTTGTGAATTTAACTTTAAAGTCTATTTTTTCAGAAATTAATATTGCCACTCCTGCTCTTTTTTGTTTGTTGTTTCCTTGATATATTTTCTTCCATCCTTTGAGTTTTAGTTTGTTTGTGTCTTTAAGTCTAAGGTATGTCACTTGTAGGCAGCAAATAGAGTATTTTTTTATCCATCCTGTCACTCTGTCTCTTTATTGGTGTATTTAATCCATTTACATTTAGTGTATTTATGGATAGGTATTTTTTTTTTTTATGAGTTTAGTGCTGTCATTTTGATGTCTTTTTCTGTGTATTGTTGGGTTTCTTTTTTCTACTTAAGTTTTTGTGCTGAGTAGTTTTTCTTTAGATATTGTCTTTTCTTTTCTTTTCATTGTTGTTGATTTTGTTTTTGCTGAGTCTTTATGTCTTTCTTGTATTTTATTTTGATGTGTAGGATTGTTAGTCTCCTTTGTGGTTACCTTATTATTTATCCCTGTTTTTCTAAGTTTAAACCAAACTTTTATCTCTTTATATTGCCTTGCCTTCCTCTCCATAGGAAAAATCTATGACTACATTTTTTAGTACTTTTATTGATTTAGTGCCATCTGTTACAGAATGGCATCACTGTTACCCTGTTTTGAGCATTTTTTTCATCTTGATTTATTTTTGTGATTTCCCTATATGGGTTGATATCTAGTTGCTCTGTCTTGTGTTCTAGTCTTGGGTTGTTATCTGATGTTACTGATTTTCTAGCCAGAGAACTCCCTTTAGTATTTCCTGTAGTTTTGGTTTGGTTTTTTATAAATGCCCTAAGCTTCTGTTTATCTGAAAATGTCCTATTTTCCCCTTCATATTTTTGAGACAGTTTTGCTGGATATATGATTCTTGGCTGGCAGTTTTTTCCTTGAAGGCTTTATATATGTCATCCCATTGCCTTCTTGTCTGCATGGTTTCTGTTGAGTAGTCTGAGTTTATTCTTACTGACTCTCCTTTGTAGGTGACTTTTCATTAATCCCTAGCTGCTCTTAAAATTCTCTCATTATCTTTGGTTTTGGCAAGTTTGATTATAATATGTCTTGGTGACTTTCTTTTGGTATCTACCTTGTGTGGGGTTCGATGAGCATCTTGCATAGATATCTTCTCGTCTTTCACGATATCGGAAAATTTTCTGCCAACAACTCTTCCACAATTCTATTGTCTGTTCTCCCTCCCTGCTCTGGTACTCCAATCACTCATAGGTTATTTCTCTTGATAAAGCCCCATGTGATTCTTAAGGTTTCTTCATTTTAAAGAAAAATCTTTTTTCTGATTTTTCTTCTATTATATTGGTGCCGAGTGTTTTATCTTCATTCTCACTAATTCTGACTTCCATTTCCTCAAATCTGCTCCTCTGATTTTCTATTGAGTTTTCTAATTCTGAAATTTTATTGTTAATCCTTTGAATTTCTGATTGCTATCTTTTTTTTTTTTTCTCTCTAAGAATACCCTGGTAGCATAGTAGTTAAGTGCTACAACTGCTAACCAAAAGGTCAGCAGTTCGAATCCACCAGGCCCTCCTTAGAAACCCTATAGGGCAGTTCTATTCTGTCCTATAGGGTTGCTATGAGTCAGACTTGACTTGAGGGCATGGGTTTGTTTTTTTTTGTTTTCTTTTCTTTTATCTCTCTAAGGTTTCTTTCAGCCTATTAAGTTTTTCACTATGCTCTTGAATAACCCTCTTAATTTCTTCAGCTGCTTTGTCTCTGTGTTCCTTGGCTTGTTCTGTGTTTTGCCTGATCTACTTCCTGATCGCTTGACAAGTTCTCTATATTAATCTTTTGTATTCTACCTCTGGTAATTCCAGGAAAATATCTTCATCTGGAAGATTCCTTGATTCTTTGTTTTGGGAGCTTGTTGAAGTTATTATGGTCTGCTTCTTTATGTGATTTGATATTGAATATTGTCTCCAAGCCATCTATAAGTTATTATATTAATTTATTTTATGTTTGCTTACTGTATCCTAGCTTCTTGCTTTGTTTTGTTTTGATATACCCAAATAGGCTGCTCAAGTGAGCTAGCTTGATTATTGTCACCTTTGAAGCTTTAATGTCCTGTCACCAGATAGCTAGAGCTGTGACCAGGTATATAAGCCTAGAAGTCCATTCACTTTTCTTGCATGGATTCAGCTCAGGTGTCCAGGTAGTCAGTCACCAAGTGTGTGGTGCAGGCTCTCACCTTTGGTCTTAGAGGATCAGGGGTGATTGGTGTAGGCACAGGTATCTGGTTGCAGCAGGGGGTCACACTCTGAGCAAGGCATGGGGCTGACAACTGTCCCCCAAGTGTCTATGAGGAAAGTACGTCCCTGTTCTCTAGAGTGCACAGGTGGATGGGCTCTGCAGCTGGACCATGGGTGCACAGTGCTTTTGGCTGTAAGGACTGGGAGGCACCACTTATCCTTGGACCCCTCTCGTGGGTGGCTAGGTGGCCTGGGTGGAGCCACCAGTCCTCAGATCCCTGATGTGGGTAAGTGAGAACCCTGCTTAACAGGCAGAGCAGTGTCAAGCATCAAAAACCCTCCTCTCCACCACACAACTGGAACAGTTGAAGTCAGACCTCAGGCACATACACTGTTGCACTGTGCCAACAAGGGCCTAAGGTGCTGAAATGGGCCCATGCAGGTCTCTTCAGGGATGAAGGGTATGCAGAATCTGTGGGCCACTTGTGCCCAGAGTTCCCAGTTAAGGGGAGAAGGCAGATTATTTTTTCCCATTTGTTAATTTGTTCCTTCTCCAAGGCTGGGAGAATAGCTCAGGGCACGCAGCAGGACCTATCTCAGGCCCAAGGAAATCAACCACTACCGAAGCTGTCTCGGAGGCTGGGGGAGAGGGAGGAGGGATCAGATTAATTGGAGAGAGTTCTTTCGAAAGCGGGACTTTTTGATCTGCGCTGTAGATTAGATGTAAGGACTTATTTTTCACCAAGAGTGCTGTTCTTTGCTGATTCTGGAGGCATGAGTTGACTCTGTCCTGCTCGCTCTCTCTTGCTATGGAAAGCGCGTATCAGATGTTACTGCCAGACCTGCGTGGTAGCACCAGGAGATTGGGCCTGCACTGCTTGCTCTCTTGCTGAGGAAACCACCTCCTGAATGCTACCACCAGCCCTGCCATGATTGTGCCGAGTCAGGTATGGCAACTCCTTGCTGCTTCTGGACCGTCTCTCCCTCCCCCTGCTGCTCAGTCTGATTTCTTAACTTTGCCTTTGATGTTCAGGGCTCCTAGCTTGTCATATATTTAATCAATTCACATGTGTTTTTTTTGAGTCTTTGTTGTAAGAGGGACCACCAGAAGGGTCTGACTACTCCACCATCGTGGCCTGGCCTCCCACTCATTGTGTTCTTCAAAGACTATTTGGCTTAAGACTTGATTCCAGAAGTAATTTAATTCCCAGCTTCCTAAAGAGACACAATTCTGTATCCTAAGATGACTCTTTAAAAAATTATGGGAGGTATAAAATGGAACTAAAGAATAGCAATCTAAAATTTATTAATATTTTAGGATCCAAGTACTCTCCTGTACAAACTATACCTTAATGCAACCAAATAGTTGGGGAAAAATGTTTTTTTCTCTATTGACGTGTTCCTCCCTTGTGTCTGTTGGTATGTTGTGTTCTGGGGGCTTGCATGTTGCTGTGATGCCATGCTACCAGTATTCAAATAGCAGCAGGATCACCCATGGTAGACAGGTTCCAGCTCAGCTTCCAGACTAAGACAGACTAGGAAGAAGGACCTGTCAGTCTACTTCTGGAAAAAAACTAGCCAGTGAAGCCTTATTAATAGCAGTGGAACATTGTCCGATATAGTGCCAAAAGATGAACCTTCCAGGTTGAAAGGCACTAAAAAGACAGCTGGGGAAAGGCTGCCTTCTCAAAAACCTTAATGACGTGGATGGAGTCAAGCTTTTGGGACTTTCATTTGCTGATGTGGCGCAACTCAAAATGAGAATAAACAGCTGCAAACATCCCTTAATAATTGAAATGTACAAAGTATGAATTTATGAATCTAGGAAAATTGGAAATTGTCAAAAAAGAAATGAAACACATAAACATTGATATCCTAGGCATTAGTGAGCTGAAATGGACTGGTATCAGCCATTTTGAATCAGACAATCATATGTCTACTATACCAGGAATGAGAACTGGAAGAGGAATGGTGTCTCATTCATCATTAAAAAGAACATTTCAAGATCTATCCTGAAGTACAATGCTGTCAGTGATAGGATAATATCCATATGCCTACAAGGAAGACCAGTTAATACGACTATTATTCAATTTTTCACGCCAACCACTAAGGCCAAAGATGAAGAAATTGAAGATTTTTACCAACTTTGCAGCCTGAAATTGATCAAACATGCAATCAGGGTGCATTAATAATTACTGGTGATTGGAATGTGAAAGTTGGAAACAAAGAAGGATTGGTAGTTGGAAACTATGGCCTTGGTGATAGAAATAACGCTGGAGATTGCATGATAGAATTTTGCAAGACCAACAACTTTTTCATTGCAAATACCTTTTTTCACCAAAATAAACAGCGACTATAAAAAAAAAAAATACAGTAGATCTCACCAGATGGAATACACGGGAATCAAATTGACTATATCTGTGGAAAGAGACGATGGAAAAGATCAATATCATGAGTCAGAACAAGGCCAGGGCCGGACTGCAGAACAGACTATCAATTGCTTATATGCAAGTTGAAGTTGAATTTGAAGAAAATTAGAACAAGTTGACTAGAGCCAAAGTACAACCTTGAGTATATCCCATGTGAGTTTACAGACCATCTCAAGAATAGATTTGATGCATTGAACACTAACGACCAAAGACCAGATGAGTAGTGGAATGACGTCAAGGGCATCATATGTGAAGAAAACAAAAGGTCATTAAAAAGACCTTTTAAGTAGAAAATGATACTGATGAGGAGTGAGCTTCTTGGCTGAAGTAGACACATGAGACTATGTGGGCAGCTTCTGTCTGGAGGGGAGATGAGAAGGCACAGAGGGCCCGAAGCTGGCTGAATGGACACAGGGAATACAGGGTGGAGAGAAGGAGTGTGTTGTCTCATTAGAGGGAGAGCAACTAGGAGTACATAGCAAGGTGTATATAAATTTTTGTATGAGAGAGTGACTAGATTCGTAAACTTTCACTTAAAGCACAATAAAAATAATAATAAAGAAAAGATTATAGCCTAGAAAATCCCATGGGACAGTTCTACTCTGTCACATGGGGTGGCTATGAGTCAAAAAGTGACACGACAACAGTTAATAACAACAACAAACTTCAGTGTGGTAAAATATTTCAGATAAGTCTACCTACCACCTCAGTAGCGAAAGGAATAATGTAATAATAATAATAAAGATTATCAAGGAGAAAAAATAAAAACCTTTTAAAAAGACCTATTAAAAAGACTTTTCTTTCTTAAACGGAAGAAAGAAAAGACCAAAATGGATGCCAGAAGAGACTCTGAAATTTGCTCTTGAACATAGAGTGGCTAAAGCTAAAGGAAGAAATGATGAAGTAAAAGAACTGACCAGAAGATTTCAAAGAGTGGCTTGAGAAGACAAAATAAAGTATTATAATAAAATGTGCAAAGACCTGGAGACAGAAAACCAAAAGGGAAGAACACACTCTGCATTTCTCAAGCTGAAAGAATGGAAAAAAATATTCAAGCTTTGCACTGCAATAGTGAAGGATTTTTGAGGAAAATACTAATGCGGGAAGCATCAAAAGAAGTTGGAAAGAATACAGAGTCACTGTACCAAAAAGAATTGGTCAACGTTCAGTCATTTCAGGAGGTAGCATATGATCAGGAACTGATGGTACTGAAGGAAGTGGTCCAAGTTGGCACTGAAAGCATTGGCAAAAAACAAGGCTCCAGGAATTGACAGAATACCAACTGAGATGTTTCAACAATCAGATGCAGCACTAGAAATGCTCACTCATCTATGCCAAGAAATTTGGAAGACAGCTACCTGGCCAAAGGACCAGAAGAGATCCATATTTGTACCCATTCCAAAGAAAGGTGATCCAACAGAATATGGAAATTATCGAACGATATCATCAATGTCACACACAAGTAAAATTTTGCTGAAGATCATTCTAAACTAGTTATAACAGTACATCGACTGGGAACTGCCGAAAATTGAAGCCAGATTCAGAAGAGGACGTGGAACCAGGGGTATCATCACTGATGTCAGGTGAATCCTGGCAGAAAGCAGAGAATACCAGAAAGACGTTTACCTGTGTTTTATTGACTGTGCAGAGGCATTCAACTGTGTGTATAATAACAAATTATGGATAACATTGCGAAGAGTGTTAATTCCAGAATGCTTAAATGTGCTCGTGAGGAACCTGTACATGGATCAAGAGGCAGCCATTTGAACAGAACAGGGGGATACTGTGTGGTGTAAAGTCAGGAAAGGCGTGTGTTAGGGTTGTATCCTTTCACTATACCTATTCAATCTGTATGCTGAGCAAATAATCTGAGAAGCTATGTGAAGAAGAACTCGGCATCCGGATTGGAGGAAGGCTCATTAATAACCTGCTATACACAGATGACACAACCTTGCTTGCTGAAAGTGAAGAGGACTTGAAGCACTTACTGATGAAGATCAAAGACCACAGCCTTCAGTGTGGATTACACCTCAACAGAAAACAAAAATCCTCACAGGTGGACCAATGAGCAACATCATGATAAAAGGAGAAAAGATTGAAGCTGTCAAGGATTTCATTTTACTTGGATCCACCAGCAACACCATGGACGCAGCAGTCAAGACATCAAACAACCCATTACATCGGGCAAATCTGCTGCAAAAGATCTCTTTAAAGTATTAAAAATCAAAGATGTCCCTTTAAGGATTAAGGTGTGCCTGACCCAAGCCATGATGTTTTTGATTGCCTCATATGCATGTGAAAGCTGGACAATGAATAAGAATTACTGAATAAGAATTGATGACTTTGAATTATGGCATTGACAAAGAATATTGAATATACCACGGATTGCCAGAAGAACAAACGAATCTATCTTGGAAGAATACAGCCAGAATGCCCCTTAGAAGCAAGGATGGCAAGACTCCATCTCATGTACTTTGGACATGTCGCCAGGAGGGATCAAGCCCTGGGGAAAGACATCATGCTTGGTAGAGTAGAGGGTCAGTGAAAAAGAGGAAGACCCTCAATGAGATGAACTGACACAGTGGCTGCAGCAATGGGCTCAAGCCTCATTGCAAAGATGGCATGGGACCGGGCAGTGTTTTGTTGTTGTCCATAAGGTGTATAATGAGTTGGAACCAACTCGACAGCACCTAACAACAACAGAAATACTCCAGCTAATAAAAGGAAGAAATATAAGAATCAGGATATCTGTCTGCAAACCCCTAATGAAATAATAATAAGGAGCCATATTGGCTGCTAACCAAAAGGTTGTTGGTTGAAGCCCACCCGCCAGCTCCAAACGGAAAGACCTGGCAATCTGCTTCCATAAAGATCACAGCCTAGGAAACCCTATGGGGAGTTAGACTCTGTCAAATGTGGGTTACTGTGAGTCAAAATCAACTTGATGGCACCTAACAACAACAATGAAATCATGCATCCAGTCGACAATCAACATGAGACCTATAGTTCAGAAAGAGAGACCACCAGGTAATACATGCTCCTGAATGAACATACACAACACCACCTGTGAAATATTTTGGCCAAAATACCGAACCTGAATCAGATGAAGTCTTTAGTGTATCAGATGACAGGAAATATAATGAAGAGAGAAACATTTTAAATACCAGGATGGAGATAAAATCAGAAGAATCTAAAACAATGATCTGGTTTTTTTCAAGAAAGAAGTTGTCAGCGGGGAGGGAGGAAGAAAAGAGGGGGAACATGTGGATTAAATGAGACAAGAAACACAGTAACCAATTGAAAGGATTGAACCAACTTTTGTTTGTTTTCTAATTAAGAGACTTGGGGAAATTTGAACGCTGATTGGGTATTTATATCAAAGAAAAAAAATTTTTAACGTGAGATGACCATATCATTATATACATTTGTTGTTGCTGAGTGCCATCAAGTCAATTCTGACACATAGCGACCCCATGTGACAAAGTATAACTGACCCGTAGGGTTTCCTAGGTTGTAATTTTTATAGAAGCAGATTACCAAGTCTTTCTCCTGAGAAGCAGCTGGGAGGGTTTGAACCGCCAACCTTTCAGTTAGCAGCCAAGTCCTTAACCATTGCACCATCAGGCTTCCTATATATAAATCCTTATATTTTAGAGATGCATACAGAATATTGAAAATTGAAATGTGATCAGGACTGGAATTAGCTTCAAAATAATCCAGCGGGAAAGGTTTGTGTGTCCATGTGTTGTTGATTGTTATAGCCAGGGGGTAGCTGGGGATTTATTGTGTATCCTTTTGTGTATGTCTAAAATATTTCATATTAATACTTTTTTTTTTTTTAAAGAACTGGGTAGATTCAGGTTGCTATGTCGATAAGGTGCCAAACATGTGGAAATAGGAGGTATTTGGGTTTTTGGCTATTTTTTTTGTCCTTCGGATGTTTGGGGTCATGGAGGATGTGGTCGTAAATCAAACCGGAGTGACTGAAGGAACACGAAGATTTTCCAAAGGGGACACAGCCCAAATTAAAAACAAAACCAAACCCGTTGCCGTGGAGTCTATTTCAACTCACAGAGACCCCAGGCTTTACAGAAATCAAGTTTCAGGCCTCACTTTCTAAATCTACTCTTTCCTAAAGTCCACCTCCCCGAGAACAAACCTGCATATTTATGCTGCCTATTTATGCAGGTTCTTTCTCTCCCACACACTCTTTCATAATTCTCCTTTTCCCACTTTATCAAAGACTTAAGCCCATTGCTGTCACATCATTAAGAGTCACAACGACCCTACAGGGCAGAGTAGAACTGCTCCACATGGTTTCCAAGACTGTAATCTTTAAAGAAGCGTATTACCAGGCCTTTCTCCCGAGGAGCAGCTGGTGGGTTTGAACTGCCAACCCCTCGGTTAGCAGGCAAGCACTTAACCACTGTACCACCACGCCTCCTTATGAAAACGAAACAGCTCTATTTATCTCATGAAGATGCAGTTCCAAAAGATTTACTTTTTATATTTAGTGATTATTAACATTTATAAAGCATGTAATGTCTTGAGCAACTGTGTACTAAAAATAAGCATGATAACTCAATACTTGGGGTCACATAACATGTTTAAAATTTAATTTAAATTAATATACTAAAGTAGTTGCTGAGAAGTATTAATAGAGGGATCAGTAAATTACTTTCAAACATAAAATATATTACAGCCAGGTAAAATTCTGTGGAGGAAGTGGAATGAAAATAGAGTTCAAGAAGCAAAAGGGATGAAATAAATTATCTGACATTTAATGAGTTTGTTTGTGTGTTTTCAAAAAGGAACATGATGGGTACCTATTTACAGTAGCCACTGGCTGTTCTTTTTTCTTTCTTTCTCTCTCTCTTTCTTCGTTGTGCTTTAGGTGAGAGTTTACAACTCAAGTTCTCAGACAAAAATCTATACACATATTGTTTTGTGACATTAGTTGCAATCCCTACAACATGACAGCACACTCCCCCTTTCCGGACCGGGTTCCCTGTGCCCATTCAACCAGTTTCTGTCCCTCCCTACCCTCTCATCCTGCCTCCAGACAGGAGTCACCCATTTGGTCTCCTGTGTCTGATTGAACTAGAAAGCACACTCCTCATGTGTATTGTTTTTTTGCTTTATAGTTCTGTCTAATCTTTGTCTGAAGAGTGGACTTCCATCACGGTGTCAGCTCTGGGTTAACAGAGCATCTGGGAGCCATAGTTTCGGGGGTTCCTCCAGTCTGTGTCAGACCATTAAGTCCGGTCTTTTTACGTGAATTTGAGTTTCACACCACACTTCTGCGCCGTCTGGGACGCTCTGTTGTGTTCCCAGTCAGGGTGGTCACTGGTGGTAGCTGGGCACCATCTAGTTCTTCTGGTCTCAGGCTGGTGGAGTCTCTGGTTTGTGTGGTCCTTTAGTTTCTTGGGCTAATATTTTCATTGTGGCTTTGGTGTTCTTCATTGTCCTTTGCTCCAAGTGGGATGGAACCAATTGATGCATCTTAGATGGTGGTTATTACAAGCTTTTAAGACCCCAGACTCCACTCGCCAAAGTAGGATGCAGAACATTTTCTTGATAAACTTTGTCATGCCAATTGACCTAGATGTCCCTGAAACTATGGTCCCCAGGCCCCAGCCCCAGCTATTCTCTCCCTCAGAGTGTTTGGATGTGTCCCGGAAACTTCTTGGCTTTTGGTTTGGCCTGGTTGTGCTGACTTCCCTGTATTGTGTGTTGTCCTTCCCTTCACTGAAGTTGATCCTTGTCTATTATCTAGTTAACGCGTTTCCTTCACCCTCCCTTCTCTACCCTCGTAACCATCAAAGAATGCTTTTTTCTGTTTAAACTGGTGGCTATATTTAAAGATGTGTTTTAACAGCCTTATTTTCAAATGTCAATACTTGGGATGTGCTGGAAATGTTATCTTTTGTAACTATTTAAATTCAGGCTGAGAACTTGTATGTGAACTTAAAAAATAGGTGACTTTGAAGTCTAGCAACACAGGCTCCTTGAGTATCCATTTGGTTTTGGCTTTCCTCCCAAATGTTTCTTCTTCTTCAGTCAAGAGTTACCTGGTGTAATCATTACAGTCAGTTGAAAATCTCCCAGTTAGCTTCCAGAACTGTGAGACCATAAATTTTTGTACTTGGAAGAACTACAGCCAGAATCCTCCTTAGAAGTAAAGATGGGGAGACTTCGTCTCACGTATACTTGGGACGTGTTATCAGGAGGGAACAATGTCTGTAGAAGGACATCATGCTTGGTAAAGTAGATGGTCATTGAAAAAGAGGAAGACCCTCAAAGAGATGGATTGACATAGTGGCTACAACAACGGGCTCAAACATAGCAATGAATGTGAGGACGGAGCAGTGTTTTCTGTTGAACGTAGCGTTGCTACGAATTGAATGACTCAATGGCAGCCAACAATAAATATCTGGCAAGACTAGCATTGGTGATGAGTAGTGGTAACAACCCACCCATTCACCCAACCATTCAATAGTCATTACCTGCCTGTTATGAGTCAGAATTGACTCAGTGGCAACAGGTTTGGTTTGGTTTTCATATGTAGTAATAGGAGCCCTGGTGGGACAACGGTTAAGTGCTCAGCTGCCAATCGAAAGGTCAGCAGTCCAACCCACCTAGCAGGTCTGTGGGAGAAAACCCGGGCAATCTGCTCCCATAAAGATGACAGCCCAGAAAACTCTATGGTGCAATTCTACTCTGTGACACACTGGGTCGCCATGAGTTGAAAACTTACTCTAGGACCCAACAACAACAACATGTACAGTAAAAAAAAAGCCAGAGCCTATGTATGGGGGAAACCTGTCAGAGAAGGAAAACACAAATATTTTTCCAACAAAATGATTACTTCAGCCTAATAAATATTCTCTGAAAGCCGGATCCTGTGAGATGCACACAGAATCAGAAGATTGTTGGTATTGCGACCCCAATAGAAGGAAGTGCAGACGCAAAAGCCGGAAATAGTTCCAACAAGTGCAACAGTCAGAGAGGAAGGTTCACTCTTCCACTTCCGTTTGTGTTGTTGTGTGTTTGAAGGCGTGCTGTGCGTCCCTACTGTTCTGTGAGTATGTCTCTTCTTTACATTTTTGTCTTTTAGTTTTTTTTTTTGCCCGTAAATTTTTTCCAGCGAAGAACAACATCCATACGTTTCAAAGAAGGTAAGAGATACGAATGAAGTCTCTATTTTCATTAAAGTCTAGCAAAGCAGCCTTTATTTCCCCTTATTTTTAATTTTTAGGTTTCGCTTTGTGTGCTTGCAATTTTGATACACATTATTACGATTTTCAAAATCTGCTCCTTTATTTCCTTGAAATTCTTTTGTTCAAAATGTCTTGTTTTGCCCCCAAAATAGTAAAGCATTTCCTCACTGAACTCATCCGATGTGTGTACTCAAGCAAAACGATTAAGGAAGAAACCCTAAGAAAATGCTCTAAGAATTGGGGCTTCTTATCTGGCAGTGGGGACAGTATGCAAAACGGAACCGTTAGGGATCCCGCTAAGGTCATGCAGGTTCAAGACACAATAGATGGCATTTACAGTGGTGTTGGAGAAAACAGGCTCAGGGCTTGGTATTGACAAGGAAATTGCCACAGAAATGGACGGTATAAACCAGCCGGAAATTGTGGCCCCAAGCAACCTGAAGTTGAAGATGATGAAGACTTCCCATTAGAGGGCCAGAGCCTTCAAGTGAAACACAAGCGTTCGGCTCTATACAGGCTCTGAAGGACTTTGGAACAGTTAAAGGAGGCCAAGAGCTTTTTTGATAAGCCTGTGGATTTAGAAATTTGTTTCAATAACTTCATCAAAAAACCCAAACTAAACAGTAGACATTAGATTTTTTTAATAAAAAGTGAATTTTACCCATATCTTTGAATAGCATATGCACGTATCTGTACATAATTTAGACAGACATGCAAGTGATACAAAATGGTTTAGTGTCTTTTCTAGCCCTGTAAAATCGAAAAGAAACCTTTTCTGGGTGTTTAGGAGGTAGGATTCTTTTTATTTATTTATTGTAAAACATTTTGACATATTTTAATTAATTTATTTATTTTTGGCATTTATTTATTGTGCTTTAGGTGGAGGTTTACAAATCAAGTCAGTCTCTCATGCAAGAAGCCACACACACCCCGCTGTGCGCTCCCAGGCACTCTCCCCTTAACGAGACAGCACATCCCTAGGAGGTAAGATTCTTAATAGAGAGCGATAGAAAAGTGGTAAGACTGCACCTCTGTCAAAGGTGGAAAACTTGCAAGACCCGGAAAAACGAGGCAATTCCGTTGAGTTCCGGCTCTCACAGGTTTCAGTGTGTTAAGTAATAGATTCAAATCCCACATCAGGCTTAAGTAGTGCGATCCCCTTTACCCGTAGATGGCGCTATTGTAAACCATGGAACGGTAACTCTCTGAAGAACCAATGTGTCAATCTTCTTAGTTTCCCTGTAAGAGTTTTCCCTACTGTTTGAGGGGAGGAAATCTGATGCTCCCAGGAGACCTGGGCAAGCAATAGATCCTACCCCACAGCCATTTTCCTGAAGCACTTCTGCAAGCCTTCTCTGATAACACTGTTTGTTTCAGATACTAATACAGCCCAAACCAAAAACCCATTGTTTTTGATTCAATTCCGACTCATAGCGACCCTATAGAACAGAGTAAACTGCCCCATAGAGTTCCCAAGGTGCAGCTGGTAGATTTGAACTGCCAACCTTTTGGTTAGCAGCTGAGCTCCTACCCATTGCACCACCGGGGCTCCAGCTAATAGAACACAAGCAGACAAATTAAAGTGTGTCTATCAATCTGACTTGAACAAGGATCTCACCGAATTAAATCGGGCACCACTGCCGTCTTTGGTGTGAACGCCCTCCTCATTGTTGTTGCGTAGGAATCCCAGTTGGTGTCACCTGCTGCGAGTATAACAAAGCACTTTTCAGTGTGGCAAACCGGAGTACTCTGATCAAATGATGTTTTAAAAATCCAAATAATTTTGCAAGAGGAAAACCTTTCAAATAGCAATTTTACTCTCAACTTTCGAGTCTAGAGAAGTAAAGGTCAATTTGTGGCTTTTAATAGGAAACAGGGGAAGATTAATTACCTGGGTTCCTTCCCACCCTACCCCCAAATAAAAATCATTCTATTGTTTTTCCTCATGCTATTTTAAAGAATTTAAGCAAAGCATAAAACTATAAGTAAATTGGGTTTTTTTTTTTTTTTTTTTACGTTCTATCATCTTAAGATTGGAAACCCTGGTGGCGTAGTAGTTACAAGTTTGGCTGCTAACCAAAAGTTGGCAGTTTGAATCTACCAGGCGCTCCTTGGAAACTCTCTGGGGCCGTTCTACTCTGTCCTATAGGGTTCCTTTGAGTCAAAATCAACCTGACGGCAATAAATATCATATTGAGATCACCACTATTACTGGTTTAGTGATCAACTTTTCATGTATGTCAATATCAACATACACATATCATACATACTCATATCATATATACACATACACAAAATACAAAGGGGTTATATCCAGAGCGTCAAGTTTTATCCTGGACACCTTCCTGGCTCCTTCTCCCCATCACTATCACCCTCCCCGCCTTCGTCCTCCAAGGTAGCCCATGTTAACAAGTGTGCCCACTTCTTTTCATATCGTTATCCATGCTGATATATGAAGATAGATGAAGTCTTACTCTATACCATATTTTTGTTACCGAGTTGATTCTGACTCACAGCAACCCTACAGGACAGAGTAGAACTGCCCCATAGAGTTTCCAAGGCTGTAAAGCTTTAAGGAAGCAGACTGTCACATCTTTCTCCTGCAGAGCGGCTGGTGGATTTGAATCACTGACCTTTCGGTTAGAAGCAGAGTGCTTAACCACTGCGCCACCACGGCTCCTTTATTAGATACATATCATACGTACATAAATGCATAGACATATGGGGTTTTAGTTCTCATCATGATGTTTTACAAAAATGAGCTCATATCACACAAAATGTTCTTTTCCTGTCTGGGGCAGCTCTTAACTGCTCTTCTTCGTGACTGTGGGAAAGCTCTGTGGTGTCCATGTTCTTTTAAGCTGTGAGAAGGAACAAGAGAGACTGTATACAGAAGAGAAGGCTTCCAGAGCCTGAGGCCTTGAGCACTCCATCGTTCAGAGGTTGGGGAGATGAGAAGTTACCAGAAGAGGACGCTGAGAAGGAGCGGGCCACGAGGGAGAGAAACAGCAGGAAGACGGCGTGTCCTGGAAACCAACGGAAGACAGTGTTTCCAGAGGGAGGGAGGGGTCACCTATGGCAAACGCTGCTGATGGGTCCAGGAGGGCGAGGACTGAGAATTAACCATTAGGCAAAAGAAGCCCTGATAGTGCAATGGTTAAGCACTCAGCTGCTAACCAAAAGGTTGGCAGTTCAAACCCACCAGCAGCCCTGTGGAAGAAAGACCTGGCAATCTGCTCCTGTAAAGAACACGGCCTACTCTGTCACCTAGGGTTGCCATGAGTCGGATTGACTCAACAGCCACGACAATAGAATTTATCTGCCCAACGTCCCACTGACAACAAAGGTGCACCAAGTTACTTGGGAATATACATTTTAAATTCAATTCAGTCGTTCTATCGCCTCCCCATTAGAATACTGTAGCCACCTCGTTCTCTCATTCTTCACATCCAGGCAGTTACCGGTTGCTTCTTACATTTCAGTAGAACCTGGGTTGAAATGTTGCCTTTAGGTCTTGAGTACATGGTGCTGTCTAGCATCTATCACCTCCTCCTTAAATACTGTAGCCACCTCATTGCCTGTGTGTGTTCCCACTCATGCACTCTATATATAACTGTTGTGAAGTTCCTTTCTCAAGTACATCTTCAGTTTCCCAATATTCTTAAACTATATGCCATGACTGGACATATAGTTGTTGTTAGGTGCCATCCAGTCGATTCTGACTCATAGCCACCCCATGTGACAGAGTAGAACTGCCCCATATGGTTTTCTAGGCTGTAATCTTTAACGGGAGCAGATTGCCAGGTCTTTCTCCCATGGAGCTGCTGGGTGGGTTCAAACCGCCAACCTTTCGGTTGGTGGCCAAGCCCTTAACCATTGTACTACCAGGGCCCCTCTACTGGAGTATTGTGGGTCCTAAGCCTAATCGTTTCTGAGTGGTGTCTTATAAAAAGGAAAAACAGACACGGAGGGACATACACACAGGGGGAAGACACCATGTGAGGACCCGTCTGCAAGCCAAGGACACCAAGAAACACCTGGGTCTGCCAGGAGCTGAAAGACACATGAAAGGATTTTTCCCCTGCAGCCAACAGAGAGAGAGAGAGAGAAAGCCCAGCTCTGCTGACACCCTGACTTGGACTTCTGGCCTCCTGAACTATGAGAAAACAAGTTTCTTTTCTTTAAAGTCACCCATTTATGGTATTTTTGTTATGGCGGCGGTAGGAAGCTAAGACACTCAGTGACAGGAAAGATAGCAATGTATCTGACATTACCCTATGAGGCTTCTACTTTACTTGGAATCAATTTATGCTTAAAAAGTGTTTTATTCCAATACCCATCACCATGGAGTCAATTCCAACTATAGTGACACCATAGTACAGAGTAGAATTGCCCCATAGGGTTTCCAAGGCTGTAAATCTTTACGGGTGAAGACTGCCACGTCTTTCTCCCTAGGAGGAGCTGGAGGATTTGAACTGCTGACCTTTTGGTTAGCAGCCAAGCACTTCAACCACTACTCCACGGGCCTCTTTATTACAATTAAAAAAAAAAAAAAAAGCCCTTTGCTTTCTAGTTAATTCCGACTCATAGCGACCCCATAGGACGGAGTAGAACTGCCCCATAGGGTTTCCAAGGAGCAGCTGTTGGATTTGACAGCAGACCTTTTGGTTAGCAGCTGAGCCCTTAACCACTTTGCCACCAGGGCTCTGATAGTAGGACCAAATATTCTTTGTTAAAGGAAATTTCAAGTGTGGACAAGTAAATGGAAAGAAATTGTGAGGAATGCTGCTCTGAAAAGAAGCCTTCGTTTAACCTGATTTGAACCTCCAGGTTTGCCTCCTGGAAGCATCAGGATGGATCCTCTGTGCAGAGGCCACTCACCTCTTTGCCCTCCTTTTCCTGAGGCAGACATCACTAATCAAGCCCAGATCACTTTCCTGTCAGGCCCAGAGAAGCCTCAAAAACCCTTGCAAGACATGGCCCCAGGCAGCATCTCCCATCCGTCACAAGACAGTCCTCTCCGTGTGCCTGTCCGCAGTCTCTCCCCCTTCTGAGGACATACTGAGGGCTGGTGGCTGATGGCCTCCTATCACTAAAAGTCCATTTCAGAAGGCTGTAGAGACAGGAGGGGGTACGCCTAGCTGCTTCCAGGACCTGAGACCAAGCCATCCTTTTACCTAAGCACAGGTCAGGTGCTTCCTCCCTCTTCGGTAATCCTAACCCCCTTGGATGACTAAAATGATTAGATACGTACTTGATTTCCAGTATCACTTCCAGCATCAGTGACCTTGCAGTCGACTCCAGCTCATGGCGACCCCGTGTGTGTCAGAGCAGAACTGCGCTCCAGGGTTTTCAATGGCTGACTTTTCAGACGTAGATCACCAGGCCTTTCTTCCGAGGTGCCTCTTGGTGGACTTAAACGTCCAGCCTTTCGGTTAGCAGCTGAGCTCGTTAAATGTGTGCACCACCAGTGTCCCGTACGTATTGTTTCATGGTTACTACAGCTATTTTGTCAGGTCTGTATTTGTATGCTTTTTACTTCTGTTGACAACTCTTCTGAAAACAGATTTAGAATTAATCCTCGTCATTAATTTAATTAATATTTAAATTAAACTAGTATCCAGCCTAGCTTAAATATTAATTTAAAAATCTTCCATCATAATATGGAGCCCTGGTGGCACAATGGTTAAGCGTTCAGCTGCTAACTGAAAGGTAGGCCATTTGACTCCACCGTCAGCTCCGAGGGAGAAAGACCTGGCAATCTGCTCCATAAAAATAACAGCCTAGAAAACCCTATGGGGCAGTTCCACTCTGTCCCATGTGGTCACTGTGAGTCAAAATCGACTGGACGACACACAACAACAGCAATCATAGTATTCTAAGAAAAAAAATCTGTTTCCAGTGTATTCTCTGTATGCCATCGCTTTCTTTTGCCTTTATTCTTGATATATCAGGGTCCTGCCTGTAATTCGGTGTCTCTCTTACCCATTATTCTTCTGTCTTCTTGTTTGTTTCTTCCTTCGCTCATTCTCTGTTCATTCCACAAACAAGTCCTGAACCCCTGTCATTGGCAAAGTCGCATCCTAGGGTCTGGAGATATGAGGGCCCTGTTTGGGCCTTGGGAATGCACAAGCCAGTGGAGGAGATAACAAATACCCAAGGAGCACATGCTTCCGCATTTGCAGACATCTTTTTTTATGTACAAAGTGCCAAGGGCACCCTGAGGGGGGCTTCGTTTTTTCTGCTTGGATGAGAGAAGGCAGAGAGGGAGGGTCCAGGAGGGGCTCCCTAGGATAGGTGACCTCTGAGCTGAGACTGAGTTTATTAGAAGTTTGACAGGGGAACATAGGAGTTTATGAAGTAAAGCATCACACAGAGGAAGTAGCATGGGGTATGGGTATGTGGTGGGACAAATGGCCCATCGTGAGTAGAGCAGAGGGAGAAATGGCCACAGCAGGTTTATGAGGTCTTGTAGCTGGGCTACACCCTCAGGTGTTGTTCTGTTGTCATTAGGTTCCATCAGGATGGTTCTGACTCATAGTGATTTGATGTAAAACAGAACAAAGCTCTGCCGGTCCTGCACCATCCTCATAGTCGTTGCCATGTTTGAGCCCATTGTTGCAGCCACTGTGTCAGTCTATGTCGTCTAGGGTCTTCCTCTTTTTCGCTGACTCTCTACTTTACCAACCATGATGTCCTTCTTCAGGGACTCTTGTTGTTGTTGTTGTTAAGTGCTGCAGAGTTGGTTCTGACTCATAGCAACCCTTTGCACAACAGAACGAAACACTACCTGGTCCTGCGCCGTCCTTACAATCGTTGTTATGCTTGAGCTCATTGTTGCAGCTACTGTGTCAATCCGCCTCGTTAAGGGTCTTCCTCTTTTCCGCTGACCCTGTGCTTCACCATGCATCATGTCCTTCTCCAGGGACTGATCCATCCTGACAACATGTCCAAAGTATGTGAGACGCAGTCTCGCCATTCTTGCTTCTAAGGAGCATTCTGGTTGTACTTCTTCCAAGACAGATTTGTTCATTCTTTTGGCAGTCCTTTGTATACTCAATATTCTTTGCCAGTGCCACAATTCAAAGTCATCAATTCTCCTTCGGTCTTCCTTATTCACTGTCCAGCTTTCACATACATATGATAAAAAAAAAAATATGATACGAATGAAAATACTGTGGCTTTTCAGGCACACCTTAGTCTTCAAGATGACCTCTTTGCTTTTCAACACTTTAAAAAGGTCTTTTGCAGCAGATTTGCCCAATGCAATGCGTCGTTTGATTTCTTGACTGCTGCTTCCATGGATGTTGAATGTGGATCCAAGTGAAACGAGATCCTTGACAACTTCTATCTTTCCTCCGTTTTCATGATGTTGGTCTTTGGTCCAGTTGTGAGGATTTTTGTTTTCTTTATGTCTAGATGTAATCCATACTGAAGGCTGTGGTCTTTGATCTTCAGTAGTAAGTGCTTCAAGTCCTCTTCACTTTCAGCAACCAAGGTTGTGTCATCTGCATAATGCAGGTTGTTAATGAGTCTTCCTCCAATCCTGATGCCCTGTTCTTATTCGTATAGTCCAGCTTCTCAGATTCTTTGCTCAGCGTACAGATTGAATAGGTATGGTGAAAGAATACAGCCCTGACGCACACCTTTCCTGACTTTAAACCACTCAGTATCCCCTTGTTCTGTCCGAACAAGTGCCTCTTGATCTACGTACAGGTTCCTCATGAGCACAATTAAGTGTTCTGGGATTTGTCCCTCCTAATAACATTTTTTTTTTAATAACATGTCCAAAGTATGTAAGATGAAATTTTGCCATCCTTGCTTCTAAGGAGCATTCTGACGGTACTTCTTCCAAGACAGATTTGTTTGTTCTTCTGACAATCGTGATATATTCAATATTCTTTGCCAACACCATAATTCAGAGGCATCAATTCTCCTTTGGTCATCCTTATTCATTGTCCAGCTTTCACATGCATATAAGGCAATTGAAAATACCACGGCTTGGGTCAGGCACACTTTAGTCTTCAAAGTGACATCTTTGCTTTTTAACACTTGAAAGAAGTCTTTTGCAGCAGATTTACCCAGTGCAATACATCATCTGATTTCTTGACTGCTGCTTCCATGGGTATTGGTTGTGGATCCAAGTAAAATGAAATCCTTGACAACTTCAATCATTTCATCATGATGTTGCTTATTGGTCCAGTTGTGAGGATTTTGGTTTTCTTTATGTTGAGGTGTAATCCATACTGAGTGCTGTGGCCTTTGATATTTATCAGTAAGTGCTTCAAATCCTCTTTACTTTCAGCAGGCAAGGTTGTGTCATCTGCATATCTCAGGTTGTTAATGGGTCTTCCTCCAATCCTGATGCCACATTCTTCTTTATATAGTGCAGCTTCTCAGATTATTTGCTCAGCATACAGATTGAATAAGTATGGTGCAAGGATACAACCCTGATGCACACAGTATTCCCTTGTTCTGTTTGAATGACTGCTTGCCTCTTGGTCTATGTACAAGTTCCTCATGAGCACAATTAAGTGTTCTGGAATTCTCATTCTTCATCATGTTATCCATAATTTATTATGATTTACACAGTCAAATGCCTTTGTATACTCAATAAAACACAGGTAAACATGTTTCTGGCATTCTCTGCTTCCAGCCAAGAGTCATCTGACATCAGCAATGATGTTTCTCATTCTGTGTCCTCTTCTGAATCCAGCTTGAATTTCTGGCAATTCCCTATTGATGTACTGCTGCAGCCACTGTTCAGCAAAATGTTACTTGCGTGTGATATTAATGATATTGTTTGATTATTTCTGCATTCAGTTGGAGCACCTTTCTTTGGAATAGGCACATATATGGATCTCTTCCAGTCTGTTGACCAGGTAGCTGTCTTCCAAATTTCTTGGCATAGACAAGTGAACACTTCCAGCACTCCAACCGTTTATGGAAACATCTGAATTGGTATTCCATTAATTCCTGGAGCCTTGTTTTTTTCCAGTGTCTTTAGTGCAGCTTGGACTTCTTCCTTCAGTACCATTGGTCTTGATCATGTGATACCTCCTGAAATGGTTGCAGTGGTCTAATATACATTTAATTTTATGTAGATGTTCTTTTATAATTAGACTAAAGTACTATTTGGTTCAAAGATGACTTCAGGGGATAGTTTTGTTTCAGGGTTTAAAGATTTCCTCAGGGTAATAATTTCAGAGGAGTCATCTGGCCTCAATGGCTCCAGGAAGTCTGAATTCCATGAGAATTTGAAATTCTGTTTCACATTTCCTCCCTTTTGATCAGAATTTTGCTGTAAAATCCTTCATCTAAACACTCAGTAATGGTAGCCAGGCACTATCCAGTTATTCTGGTCTCATGGCAAAGGAGGAATTTGTTCATGAAGGTGATTGGACACATATTTCATTTTGGAGGGGGGAGTCTTGAGTTCTCTCAGGGGAAGGGAATTTTGGAGGTAGAATTAATGAGATCTGGTGTTCAGATTAAGACGTTCAAGAAGCTGCCTTCCATCCTAATCTGAGCAGCTGGGAGCCTCCTAACTGAGCTCACAAAGTCTGGAAGGCTTAAAGGGACAAGGACTGTAACTGTGGACATGCTGAGTTAGAGACCCTTCTGTGACATCCAAATGGAACTCTCTGGTAGACAGCTGGGTATTTTCGTTTGAAATGTAGGAGAAAAGTCAGAGTTAAGCATAAAGATCAGAGAATCATTAGCACCTTTACGTGGCCCTGGGATGTGATGTGGTCACTCACATAGAGGATGTAAACCAAGAAGGATAAATCTTGAAGGACTCCAACATTTTCGGGAAGAGCAGGGGAAGAGGAAACAGTGAAAGAAATGAAGAAAGAGTGACCGGAAAGTGAGAATGAAATTCAAAAGGAGTGTAGTCAGGGCATACAGCAAGAAATTCTTTCTCCCCTCTGTCTCTCCTGCTAGGCACCTGTGTGATTCAAACGGTTTGTGTTTGACTACCAACCTAAATGTTGGTAGTTCGAATCCACCCAGGGGTGCTGCAGAAGAAAGGCCTAGCCATCTCCTTCTTTAAAGATTACAACCAAGAAAACCCCATGAGGTAGTTCTACTCTGTCCCATGCGGCCACTGTGAATCAGAATAGACTAGAGAGCTATGGGTTTGGTTTTTTGGTTTGGTTCTCTTGTCTACCTTCACATAATACAGAAATTGATCTTTTTCATTCTACTTAAAAAAAAATTTTTTTTTATTTTTTACTGTCATAAGAAAAAAAAAATAAAACATTGGCCAATTCAACAATTTTTGCGTATATAGTTCTGTGACATTAATTACATCTATCATGTCGTTCAACCATCACCACTCTGCTTTTCCAAATTGTGCTACCACCATCAACAGAAGCTCAGAAAGGGCGTATTGTAAGTACTTTGTACTAATTATTTTCATATTCTGTTCTTAACTTAAAAGTAATGAATGGAATGAAAATATGCATTCCATTCATTCTCACAGGACCGCAATTCTCAGGAATTTGCAGTTGGACAATTCCTTGCTGCTCCGTAGCTGTGGAACCGCAGTAACCCACCCAGATACCTGCAATGGGGTGTTATTGCCATTGGAAAGGCAAGGGCGGAGCTGACTGCACAGTAATCAGGCAACTAGCGTGACAGCTAGGGTTGTTCTCCCTTTCACGGTCCCAAAAAGAATTCAGAAACCTGCTGCATTGGCATTCAGAACTAGTATTAAAGCACTGCGTCTGTTAAATACAAAACCCTTTTAAAGAAAAATCAGGCCAGATTAGAAGAGACAGATGTAAAATCAGCCCAGATTAGAAGAGACAGCGCCTCCAGCCTCTGCTACAGCCAGGTGGGGAGACCGTGTCCTGGCAGACCCCCTGAGGAAGGGGGTAGGGCTTTTCCCTGTATTCTGCAGCTGCCCCATTTCTCTGCTGTTTCCCAGATCAGGCAGGGAGACCAGGACTCCAGCTGGCCTAACCCTATCAGAGCTTCCCCACCTTTTCTGCCTTTGGTCCTGTTCTTCAAGAAGGGCACTGTTGTTGCTGTTAGGTGCCCTCTAGTTAATCCCGACTCATTGCGGCCCCTTGTGGCAGAGTAGAACTGCTCCATAGGGTTTCCTAGGCTGTAATCTCTACAGATCAACTGGTCTTTCTCCTGCGGAGCCTCTGGGTGGGTTCCAAAAGCCAACCTTTTCAGTCAGCAGCTGAGCGCTTAACCATTGTGCCACCGGGGTTCCCTTTTCCTGCTCCCTCCTAGCCAGGCATTTCCTGGGGGTGTTAAAAACAAAAAGATGTTTTAGGGAGGCAGGGCTTGGCAGCATGTAGGGCAAAGGTCTAGCAAGGGGCAGGGTCATAAACACCCTCTCATTCTCCCTGACTCCCAGGCTGTCCCTTAATTAATTGTGCACGACCCATAAGAGGAGGGCAACCATCCTTAAAGACTGAAGTGCCCCCTCTCCAGGAAACACCCCCTCCCCCGGCTGACTGGATGGTCTTACTTGGCTGGATCTTCTGGCGGCATTGAAAGGGGCACGGAGCCTCGGGCCCAAGCTGTGCCATTCTTGCCCTGTAGGCAGCCGCGGGGGCCCCTTGCTCCAGTTCGGCTCAGGGCTGCGGCCAGCGCGCGTGCGCACATGGCCACTTTGTGACGCGTCGCCATGGAGACGCAGGTTCCGGTCTGCGCATCCAGGCCGGGGGCGAGTGTGTGCCTGCGCACTGGGCTTAGCTAGGTGGACAGGGGAGTGGGCGTGTGGAAAGCAAGGAGATGTATTTATAAAAGCGAGTAGATTTGGAAAGAAAGTAGTATTGTCATCCTCAGCTTCCAGTTTTCCTCCACTTAGCTTAAGCAAATGTGGGCAAAGTTGTATCTTTGCAAGAGGATATGATGGCAAGTAATGTAAGTAAAACTGTCATAAGAGTTTCTGTGTTGGTTTCATGCCATCAAAGGTGTCATCTCGGTAGGGAAATTAGGAACGGGTGGGAGAGGGAAGAGTGGGCTTGGTGATAGCAGTGGGCAAAGAAGTTTGCCAAGCCTTTCTTTTCACCGGAAACCCTGGTGGCGCAGTGGTTAAGTGCTATGGCTGCTAACCAAAAGGTCGGCAGTTTAAGTCCACCAGGTGCTCCTTGGAAACTCTATGGGGCGGTTCTACTCTGGCCTACAGGGTCGCTGTGAGTTGATTCGGACTGGATGGCAACGGGTTTTTTCTTTCTTTCTTTCTTTGCCCCGGGCTCCGTTCTGCCCCCCACCCTATTATATTGCCAGTGTGGACTGAATTGCTGTTTACTTCCGTAGACTGACCTGTCTTTCCATCCCCATGAATGCTACAAAGTGTTTTCCCAGGATGTGGAGGGTCTTTTAACCTCATATTCTTGGCAGTTGCCTGGTAACTTGATCCATACCGGTTGCCGTGGAGTTGACTCCGGCTCAGGACGACCCCGCGTGCGTCAGAGGAAAACTGTGCTCCACGACCCCGCGTGCGTCAGAGGAAGACTGTGCTCCACAGAGTTTTCAGTGGCTGGTTTTGAGGAAGTACCAGGCTTTTCTTCTGAGCCACCGCTGGGTGGACCTGAACTAACAACCTTTCAGTTAGCGTCCCAGCACGTTAACCTTTTGCACCACCCAGTGACTCCCCATTTGACACCTGTTGCCGCTGTTATTCTGTGCTGTAGAGTCCATTCTGACTCATAGCAACCCTATAGAACAGAGTAGAACCGCCCCATAGGGTTTCCTAGGCTGTAATCTCTACAGGAGATCACCAGGTCTTTCCCCCCCAGAGCTGCTGGGTGGATTCAAACCGCTGACCTTTTAGTTAGCAGCCAAGTGCTTAACCATAGTGCCACCAGGGCTCCTCATTTGACATATACATACCGAAAACCAAACCTATTGCCTTCAATTTCGACTCATAGCAACCCTGTAGGACAGAGTAGAACCGCCCCATAGCATTTCCAAGGAGCGCGTGGTGGATTCGAACTGCCGACCTTTTGGTTAGCAGCTGTAGCTCTTAACCACTACACCACCAGGGTTTCCTTTTGGTTAACATACATAATAGGTATTTAATAACTACTGAATGCCTCCCAGTTAGGATATAGCTATCACTCCCTTGGGTGCACAGAGAAAACAGTAAGTACACCTCGGAGACTGCTGACAACATGATCGAAAAACGATTTAGAACAAGTCCTTATCCTTAAAAAGTTATTCTAACACAGGGCCTTAGGGCCTTAGGTGAACAGAGAAGTGTAAGAAAGGCATTTATCAAAGGAGACAGAATTGGCATCAAAGTAAAGATCCAAATATATATCCAAGGAATTTCTTTAAAATGAAGAGCTAACCTAGAATTTTCTGAGGGTGGAGTCTACCCATACAGCAGAAGGAATATAGCACGTTTGAGACTCGAATTTTGAAACGGTGAATGGTGGAATGCGTTAGAAGTCACAGACTTCTCTCAAGGCTATTAAAAGGAATGAATTCTAAATTAGGATTGAGTAGTGACGTCTAAATTAAGAAAGCAGCACCCAATAACAGATAACTGTCTGGAAATGGGAGAGCTAATAAGTGTAGCAACATTTTAGAGAAATATATTTTTAAAATAGAGCAGTGAGTATATAGAATTTCAAAAGTGAATTCTTAATAACATCTGACATTTGTCTAATCTTTTGCAAGCTGTGAATTGGCGGGGTAGCACCCACTGGAGAACCAGAAGATTGCTGTCGCTCTCTGCCTAGGACCTTTAGGGTAAATCAGATACTTGTACCAGCCCCAGTTTCCTCATCTATGTAAGATGAATATACTAGTACCCCCTCGCCTCACCGGGCTGTAAAGATTGGTAACTCCGAGGATGCTATATTCATTTTAAAGCCACACAAATCAGAGGTATTGCTCTCTTATTGCTCTTCTGATCTTCATTTTTTGTGGTTGTTGAAAATATACACAGCAGAACACACACCAACAATCTCCACATGTACGATTCAGTGACACTGAGTACATTCTTCAATTTGTACAATCATTCCCACCCTCCTTTTCTGAATTATTTCATCCTTTAACATAAACTCGCTGCCCTCTAAGCTTCCTATCTAACCTTTCGAGTTGCTGTTGTCAATTCGATCCCATGTAGATAGATTTTAAAACAGCACAATCCTCAAGGCAGGCATTCTTTATTAATTGTCTTAGTTATCTAGTGCTTCTCTAACAGAAGTACCGCAAATGGCTGGCTTTAACAAACAGAAATTTATTTTCTCCTGGTTTAGGAGGCTAGAAGTCTGAATTCCGGGTGCTGGTTCTAGGGGAAGGCTTTCTCTCTCTCTTGGTCTGGAGGAAGGTCCTTGTCTCTTCAGCTTCTGCTTCCTGCTTCCTCATAGATCTTCATATGTCTTGGCATCTACCTTACCCCATCTCTTCTTTGCTCGCTTGTTGAATCTCTTTTACATCTCAGAAGAGAGTGACTCAAGATACAACCTGCACTAATCCTACCTCATTAACCTAACAAAGACAACCCATTTCCGAATGGAATTATAACCACAGGCATAGAGGTTAGGATTTACAACACATATTTTGGGGGGTTATAATTCAATCCATAATAGACATAGAAGCATGTGAAGAATATAAACAGCCTTTAAGTTGACTGTGATCTGGCATGGTGTGCTAATAGAAGATATAACATAGTTAATCTTGTAAACTAGCCTTGAGACATAAGTCTAAACAACCTCCTTAATCTCTAGCCTGGAAGAAAAGATGTGCCACTTGGCTATTCTTTGACCTTGGAGAAAAGACATACTAGTCTTTGATGTCACCCTGGCCCTCGTCATGTGGAGCCAAGATGACAAATTCACGTGTTGTTAGATGCCATCGAGTTGGTTCTGGCTCACAGAGACCCAATGTACAACAGAACAAAACACTGCCCTGTCCTGCGCTATCCTCAAAATTGTTGTCATGCTTGAGCCCATTGTTGCAGCCACTGCGTCAATCCATCTCCTTGAAGGTCTTCCTCTTTTCCGCCGACCTTCTACTTTACCAAGCGTGATGTCCTTTTCCAGTGACTGGTCCCTCCTGATAACATGTCCAAAGTATGGAAGATGAAGTCTCTCCATCCTCACTTCTAAGGAGCATTCAGGCTGTACTTCTTCCAAGATAGACTTGTTCATTCTTCTGGCAGTCCATGGTATAGTCAATATTTTTTTGTCAACACCATAATTCAAATGAATCAATTCTTCTTCAGTCTTCCTTATTCATTGTCCAGCTTTCACTTTTGTCTGAGAGGACTGAAAATACCAGGTGCACCTTAGTCCTCAGAGTGACGTCTTTGCTTTTTAACACTTTAAAGAGATCCTTTGCAGCAGGTTTGCACAAGGCAAATTCACACAAAACCCTAAATTTCTGCTCACTCACTGAGAGAAGGCAGAGGCAAGCACCAAGAGCCTGCTGAGACTCTGTCCACAGCAGACAGCCTCCGACCCTAGCTACCAGGGACCTCCGCTGAGTTCTAGCTGTAGTCAAGCCTTCTTCCCAAGGCCTCTTGTTGAAGGTAAAAGCCTGAAGTCTAAAGATCTGGATTCCTACCTGTTGAACTAACCTTGTAATTGTAGTTGTTAATTCTGATTCTCAGGTTCTAAATGAATGTTGTGAGGTCTTACACAGGAGCCCTGATGGCAGAGTGATTAAAGCCCTTGGGTGCTAACCAAAGGGTCAGTGGTTCGAACCCACCAGCTGCTCCACAGTAGAAAGATGTGGCAGTCTTCTTCCATAAAGATTGCAGCCTTGGAAGCCCTGTGGGGCAGTTCTACTCTGTCCTGTGGGGTCGCTGTGAGTTGGGGTTGACTCGACAGCAGCGGGTTTGGTTTGGTTTTTGTCTACCTTGCAGTAAACTGAACGAGTTCATGCAGGTCAAACCTGAGTATCTCTCTATTAATTTCTAAGATAATTACATCCTCCAGAACACCAAGAAGGAGAGGTGCCACAAGGCCAACCCAGCGGGAGGGCACAGCGTGAGGTATGTAAAGAATGCAGACAACCTTTAAGTTGACTGTTCTCCAGAGATCCTGAGTGGTTTGGTACTGACACGTTGTAAAGATTGAGGGGGTAGGGGAGACTTGAGAAACTGCTGGAGAGGGAGGCCCCGCAGGACGTGCTAGGAAGCTTGGACTTCACCCTAGTGTGAAGTGGATTCACTGAGGAAGTTAAGCAACTGAGTGAAGGGGCCAGGATGGAAGTTCAAGTAAATTTGGGGCTCCTTCTAGAATAAGAAGGAATAGCCAGGTTCCACATCATCTTGCCAAAATAAAGTAGTCGCTCAGACATTAAACCATCTAGGTTACAATATGCCTTTCTCAGAGTTATGAATTGATCAAAAACAATTGAGAAGAGTTGTATTGAACGGTTTAAATGTTGACAATTTTGAATGAAAATTATTACAAAAGCTTTCATTCGACACACACACACACATAAATACATACGTAGGTAGGTAATGTGATGTGAAGTAGTAGAGACAGGAGCAGGAAGTGAGGGGGAGCAGACAGTGTGGAACCCTCAGATTTGGGCTGTGGAGAAGGCTTAATGCTGGAAGAGAAAAGAGGGTCCTGTGAAAAAAACAAACAATTGTTGCCAAATCACTTCTGACTAGTGGAGACCCTATTGTGGAAACAGATTGGCAGCTCTGGGTGGGCTCGAACTGCCAACCTTTCAGTTAGTAATGAAGCACCTAACTGGTTGCACCACTTGGGGACTTCATTATTTAAAATGGGAGAGACTTGGCAAGTTCATAGGCCAAGGGGAAGGAGTAGGTGGAGAGAGAGCTTGAAGCTCCAGGAGGGAGCAGATAGGATGCAGGCCTGGAGAAGACAGATATACTGAAGTACTGCTTCTCAAGCTTAGTGTACACACCAGCACCTGGGCATCTTGTGAGAACGTGGATTCTGATTCAGTTATCCCGGTGGGGCCCGAGAGTCTGCATTTCTAACAAGATCCCCGGGTGATCCATAAAGATCAGGCTGCGCAGATCTAGAGCCTTGCTTGTGGTCCAGGACCAGCAGCATCAACATTAGAGATTTTAGACATGCAGAATCTTGGTCTGACTCCAGATCCACTTAATGAACGAGAATCTACATTTCCACAATCTCCCGGTGACTCCAAGGCTCATTTAAGCTTGAGAAGCACTACTCCAGATATTGTGAGAGACCAGGTCATCCACTGAGCAAGCAGGAGAATAGGAAATAGTTGTTGGAAAAATTGAAAAAAGAAGCCAACCAAGGATGTGTAAAAGAATTAACAAACAGGTGGCTGCCTCCAAACCCTGGAAGAAGTCACAGACGAACCACAGTGATGTTCCTTAGAAGCCAGGATGGTGAGACTTTGACTCAATTACTTTGGACAAATCATCAGGGAAGACCAGTCACTAAAAAAGGACATCATGTTAGGTAAAGTAGAGGGGCAACGAAAATGAGGAACACGGTCAATGAGACAGATTGACGCAGTAGCCACAACAATGGACTCGAACCTACCAATGATCGTGAAGATGGCGCAGGACCAGGCGACGTTTAGTTCTGTTGTATGTAAGGTGACCATGAGTTAGAGCTGACTCCATGGTAACTAACAACGACGACAATGATGCCTGCTCTTTAGGATCTGAAGGGACCGAGGGAAGTTTTTCTGGCTCGGTTGTTCTATTTGGATGTTGCTCTTCCTCCCTTATTTTTTGTTTTAACTGATTGATGTAGCTCTTAAAACATCGTCGCAATTCCTGGGATGGATTCGGGTTTTCCTGAGGTCATCCAGCTCATACCTGCCACTAACTAACTGGTGAAGTAGTCTAAGAATGGTCAATATGCTCTTATTTAAAATTCCAGAAGAGAGAATTCTATGACATTCTTTATTTTATTAGGATAGTTCAGTTTAATGGGATAAATTCTAAACTTTGCTTCTACTTGCCGCTCACCGAACTCACTTGTGTTTCATCCAAATAAAAACGTAACTACAAGTTCAGCCTGTTGCCTCTGTCAAAACCTTGTCGATCTGTCAGACGTACCTCCTGGTCCACCCCTGCTCACCCTGGTTCTTGTATTTTTCTCTTCTCTGAACTCTTAAGAACTAAGCTGACTGGACCAATCATTGAGTAATTCCCAATGCCTTGTGAATATTAAGCATGAACACTCATTTTAAATGTCTTATACCGGCACTTCTTGGAAGAAGTACAGTCAGAATGCTCCTTAGATGCCAGGATGGCGAGACTTCATCTCTCTTACTTTGGATACATTATCAGAAGGGACCAATCCCTGGAGAAAGACATCATGATTGGTAAAGTAGACAGTGAGTGAAAAAGAGGAAGACCTCCAAAGAGATGGATTGACACAGCGGCTACAACCATGGGCTCAAACATACCTACAATTGTAAGGATGGTGCGGGACCGGGCAGCATTTCGTTCTGTTACACATGGGGTTGCTGTGCGTCGGAACAGAATCAACGGCACCTGACAACATCAACAACATACCAGCTATTATAAATCCAAGAGAAGGTCCTCTTCTTCAAAGTAATTGTCTATTCTAATGATGCTACCATAGCATTTTTTAAATTCCTTAGAAACTCCCTCCAGAAACTGGCCCACATTCTTTTGAATTTCTTAAATAGGAGCATAACTTTGTTCTCTGAGGGTAGATTGGGTATTTGAAACAGTAAAAAGAAATTCAAACTGATAATTAAGGTATGCAGTCAAGTTGGGCAATGCTCTCTTTTAGCCAAAATAAAACTATCACTATGAGGTCATCGAGAAAAAAAGAAAATTCTCTCGTTCTGTAGATAATTTCAGGATGTGCATTCTTATTGGAACAAGTTAATAGCCTCCAAGGTGACCATTTCATTAAGAGCAAAAACTCACTTGGCTAAGTCAACCCTTACATACTTGTTTGAAAACTAAATTTTACAGTTGTATTTTACTGATCTTATCTCCAAAACAAGTTCATAAGCGTCTTAGACATTTTTCCTTTTTGAACTTCATTCATAGCACTGATTTTACTGTTATTTTCTTATATACCTTTCTTCTTTTGTAAGGCTGAAAGCTCCTTGAAAGCAAGGCCATGTTTTAACCATCTTTATATACCAGCATCCAAGTCAGTGCTGGGCACATAGTAGCCACTCAACAGTATTTGTTAAATGAATGAATCATTGAGTGAATGAATGAATTGCTTAGATCACTGTTGTCCTATAGATTTCTATGGATCTTAAATGGTTATAATATCTGTATTAGTTCCTGGTTGGTGCAAATGGTTAAGTACTCGGCTGCTAATGGAAAGGCTGGAGGTTCGAGTTCACCCAGAGGTGCCACGGAAAAAAGACCTGGCAAGCTACTTCTAAAAAAATCAGCCATTGAAAACCCTACAGAGCATAGTTCTACTGTGAAACACATGGAGTTGCCATGAGGCGGAATCGACTCAACAGCAACTGGGTTAGACCATAGTTACCAGATTTATACCCAGATTGAGGTCTTCTTTACCTAGAAAGATCTGTCCCCATAGACTTTTCATCAATTTTAAAGATTGCCCAGTATGACTTCTTTGTGATGTTTGCTAATAAAATCTTTGCTCTTAGCACTAGCACAGTGTATTCCTTACAGGCAATCAATAAAACTTTGGTGAATGAATACCGAATGAGTAAATGCCCTGGTCTAGAGAGTTGACCCGAAAAAAAAAGTTTTTAATGATGAAAGAAACCTTCTAGGTTTTTGGTCTATTCGTGGGGTGATTACTATGGTTTTTCTCAATTCATCTATTTGTAAAATAAAGTCTTTTTTGGGGTCAATTTTTGTGAATAGAGTTTCTACCATTTCCTTTGGGAAGCATTAGATATTTGATGGGCAGTAGTTTGTTTGCATTGGTCTAAAACTTATTTTATTGTGAACACTCTTCCTTTTTTACTGAATTGAATAACAAATATTTATCTTCTGTTATTAAGTAGCATCCCTTTTTTCTTTTCTGAAAGATCAATATCAAATCTTGTTTCTTTTCTCCAAATACATCAGAGCTCTGCTCTTCAAAAGGATCTTTCTTCTCAGGCTGTGAAAAAAACTGCAATTCTTATCCTAATTTAGTCAGGTTACAAGGCAAACGTATAACCCACAAACCATGATGGAAAGGAGGCACGCACACTCGGTGGCAACTTTAATCAATTCTATGTTGAACACTAAGAAAAGTTCTAATTGTACAAAGTAGTACATGACGTCTCAAATATAAACGAAGGGACAACGAGTAGTGTTATCGAAATGCATAATACAGGGATACTTTTTAAAAAGGGATAGAAAAATATGCTCAGGACCCATAAGTCTTCCTCGTTAATAAGCGTATGTAGTGATTCATTCATGCAGGTTTTTATATATAGACAGGATTTTCCTTCCCTTTTGAAGAATTCCATTGTAGCTACGAGGTGAAAAATGTATTGATGTAACAATGTATTACGGTAATGCGGTAACTTCCTTCCCTTTTGCTTTTAGTATTATGATTCCTAAGAGCTCATCTGAAATACCCAACTGACATAATGTGCTTTTAGCAAGGAGAACACTGAATATCCGTTATCCTTCCCCTGTCATTGTTTGGTACCTTATCACCTGGCCTCATTGTACATGGGCCACTTTGTTGAGAGAGAGGCCAGGAGAGCTCAAATTTCAGACAGGCGGTGGCACTGTTACCATCCTATTAGCCTGGCAACCCTCCAGTGGCCCTTACCGTGACTGCTTCCCATAAGGCCTTCCTATAGGCAGGATGAAAAGCATACTCGCCTCCCAACGAAAGAGGTCAACGGCTTCTTGCCCAGCCAGGTTGAGAAGAGACCAGCGGTGCTGACCCCACGCTTCCTGGATTTGGGCTCAGACAAGAATTCACAAGCAGAAGGCCAAACCCATCGGTCCACCCTCAAGTCAGACTACCCCCACAAAGATTGCCCAGAAAATTCCCAAGATACCAGGACACTAAGCAAAATATCCAGGTGACAGGACTGTGCTGCTCCTCTGTCTCTTTGGGGAAGGGTTGAAAGACCAGGACACCGTCACAGGCCATGGACCAAAGACCCTCCTTCCTGGTCACCACACAATTCAAGAGTCAACTGCATTGGACATCACACTCATGGACCCGCCATAGAGCCAAGGAGAAGAGAGGAGAGATTGACCAGCAGATGGGAGAACCAGCCCCCATGTCTTTTTGTCCCCTCCACCTTCCATCCTGGCCCAGTTCTTCAGTGTAAGTGAAACTCAATCAGACAAACTGGTTGGGTGTCTCCTCAGCTTCGAGAAGACTTGGAAATGGTAATTCTGCCAAAAGAGGCTCCGTGAGAGATGATCTGGGTGACAGATTGCAGTTAAAAACATCATCTATTGAACCTAAAACACAGTGAACAAGGCATGTGTTATTTCCATCACTGCAAAAAATGCCTTTAACACTTTAACATAAAGCAGAATAATTTTAATAACCAATAGAGAATCTTGGCTTTCTCAGAAAACTCAAAGGCTAACCAGAAACATGTTGCTGTTTGTTTGCCAGGATGAGGTGACTAGGATGGCAGGACATAGGTGCCGAGATTTCCCGTGGGCTGGGGTGGGTTTGTGTATGCGTTGCATGGACTCTTTCTAACTGGATGTCCAGAAGGCCCACCTCTGCAGAATAGATACCTAGGGCAGAAGTCAGGTGGGGAGAAGGGAACAGAGCTGAGATAACTGATTCAGCGGGGACCGTACCAGCGGACTTGGTGGCTCTGTGCCCCTCCAAGGCTGCGTGCTGGCTCTGCGTGCCTGATACCAGTTGGCACTGAGTCAACCCCAACCCGTTTCAACCCCAGGTGCATCAGAGTAGAACTGTGCTCCATAAGGGTTTCTATCCATGAGTCGAACTGTGCTCCACAGGGATTTCAAAAACTCTATGTTCATAGAGACCAGTGGTTTTTGCAATCAGCAACAAGAGTCTTGATTTAATGAAGCTGTTTTCCAGGCCAGACTAGCGTGGAGCAGAAAGAACGGGCTGGCAGAAGACAGTTAAGTCTAAAAAAAAGTCTAGAGAGACTTAATTGGAGCGCTGGTGGTACAGTGGTTAATGAGCTTGGCTGCTAGCCAAAACATCGGTGGTTTGAATCCACCAGCTGCTCAGTGGGACAAAAACGTGGCAGTCTGTTTCTGTAAAAATTTCCAGCCTATGGGGCAGTTCTACCCTGTCCTGTAGGGTCTCAATGAGTCAGAATTGACTGGTCAGCAATGGGTATATGAAACATTCTGGAGTTATTCTTGTGTGGCCTTAAAAAATCTTGACAATCCTTCCAAATACAGTAAAACCTGCAAAAGCCGGAGCTTGTGTAAGGCAGAAACCTGTCAGAGAAGGAAAACACAGACACTTTCCACTGAAACAAGCGACAGAAAAGTGATAAGACTGCCCCCAAAGGCAGAAAACTTACAGATCCAGAAAAACAAGGCAGTTCTGTCATCCGGCTCTCACAGTTTTCACTGTTTTGTTAAAGGTAGATAGCTCAACCGTGTAGACCCCTCCCCCAACTGATAATTTCAGTGAACATTCTGTTGCCCGGAATAGGCACATCAGGAAAGCAACACTCTTTAATAATATTTAAATTACTGTTACTAATAGTTGAATAAGCATTAATATTTATTTAATTTTATATCGGGTAGTGCTGCACCATAGAACTGTTACGTTAGAAAACTTGGCCTTAGTTACTCCTGATTCATGGTAACCCCGCGCACAACAGAACCAAAGGCTGACTGGTTTGGCTGCAGAGGAGGTCATCCCCACGGATGGCTGCAGAGGGGGACATCCCCATGATTGGCTGCAGACTGGGACATCCCCGTGATTGGCTGCAGACCGGGACATCCCCGTGGTTGGCTGCAGACCGGGACATCCCCATGATTGGCTGCAGACGGGGACATCGTGATCCATACGATTTTCACTGACTAATTTTCAAAAGTAGATCGCCAGGTCCTTCTTCCTAGTCTGTCTTAGTCTGGAAGCTCTGCTGAAACCTCTTCAGTATCCTAGCAACACACAAGCCTTCACCAACAGATGGGTGGTGGCTGCACGTGAGGTGCACTGGTGGGGAATCGAACCTGGGTTTCCCGCATAGAAGGCGTGAATTCTAAAATTGAACCGCCACTGCCCCTGTTGTCAGCAAACTTAAAGGAGCCAAAAAGGAGAAGTCACTGTATTTGTTTTCGGTAGGAAGCATTTCCCACTTCTTATTTCCTGAATTACATGCTATTATATTTCCCTTTCATCAATAGGCCTTGACTTCTCATTTGACTCACTCTCCTCTGGTTCCAATGCTCAGCTGCTAACTAAAAGATTAGTGATTCAAACCCATCAGTGGCTCCACGGGAGAGAGACCTGGCGATCTGCTTCCATAAAGATTACAGCCTAGGAAATGCTATGGGGCAGTTCTACTTTGTCGAATGGGGTGGCTATGAGTCGGGATTGACTTGACGGCACACAACAACAACAACATCTCCCGTCACATCATTCTACCCTTTGATTTATCTACTTTGCCCACACATACTGCAGAATTTTGAACATACCTCTGGAAGTTACACTAAACTTTCGGTCAGAGAAACTGCTCCTTCGAATTAAAGGTTCACTCATCTTTTCCAGAAATAATTTAATGGTCTCCTTCTTCTCTGGACTTGTACTGGACAAATTCAGCACTTTCCCGTTCACTTTTACAGTGGAATTGCTGAAGCCAAACCAGTAGAAGAAATCAAACAGCGCATCGGCTTTGAATTCATAGGCAAAGCTCAGATTTTCTCCATTAACCACTTCATTTCCTGGAGGAAAAAAATTCTTCACTGCCTCTTGAAAATCAAACTGAACAAGAGAGAAATACATAATTAATTCCACGGGTGTAACTATGACATTGACGTTACAGAATTAACAATGGCCCAATGTCCAACACCATCATACTCCTTATTTCTCTTTCACCCTGATAGATTTTTTCACTGTTTCCTTGATTTTTTTTTTTTTTTTTTAGCCTTTGCATTTGTATCACATTCCACCTAAGAATGCTGAACTGCTTGGTCAAAATGATATTTCTCCTTAACCCATTTCTAATAAGCTGCCAAGAACTAAGGCATTTATTGGTGGCAATAGTGAAGCAACGGAGAACTGAAGTGCCTGGAGATAGCTCACTGAAGGCTCTCAGGACTCAGTTCTTGAATCAAACGCCCAGGCCCTTTTCTATGTGATAAAGACCAGTTGCCGCTGAGTTGGCGCCAACTCATGGCGACCCCATGCATGTCAGAGTAGAGCTGTGCTCCGTAGGATTCTCAATGGCTGGTTTTTCAGAAGTAGATCATCAGGCCTTTCTCCCGAGGTGCCTCTGGTTGTACTTGAACTGCCAACCTTTCAGTTAGCATCCAAGCACATTAACAGTTTGCACCACGCAGGGACACCCCTATGTGGTTTAACAGCCTTGGATTCAGACAGGCTAATGCTCACCTGAAGTCGGTAGCTCTCTCCAATCACTGAGGATATCACCATATCCATCCCTTGCTCTATCTGTCTTCTTATCTTGGGGTGCCTTGTGTTCACAAGAAATGCGTATGTCTTCTCTAGAAATGAGGAAGCAGAATTGATAAACACGTGCGCACGCGTGACATGGACATGCTCCTTAGGATTCGATAAAACAGTGATTCCCATGCGATTTGGAGGTTTCATTCATTTCTAACCTCCCTCTCCCCTCCTTCTGACCCTGACTGCAAAGTCTAAATAGTATTTCTAGAAATGAGATTCCTGATGATCGTGCAGGTTTGACAGGAGTTCTGGGGGATAGCTAGAGCAAGCGGCTTGGAAAATCGGCTCTTCCAGGGCTGCAGTTTGTCCTGTTCTAGAATGATCGTGATGAGGGCTGGGCCTCCACCCAATGTCTTTAGCACGGGACACTAACGTGAAAAGTGTAGATAAATGGCTGGTTTTCATGTCGCCACCTTGCAGTGACTCTGCTCTTTGTGATGTTTCCTCATTTGCAAAGCAGAACACCAGCCAAGCCCAGGAAGGAGGTTCCTGGTGCCCTCCTCCTGGTCTCCCTCAGCCTCCCGCAGGCCTGGCACTCCTTCGGCCACGTGGCTCGTCTAGGGTTCTAAGACTCAAGGCAATCTGAGGTTGATTGGCCTCCCTGCCCCCACTGCTAGCACAATCTCATGTGGGGAAAAAGTCCCTCTGTTGTTTAAATAATTCTGTGTCTGTCCTGGCAGACAGTTCCTTTCTTTTCTCTTTTTTGGTAACCTCTTAAATTTGTTGTTGTTAGGTGCCATGGAGTTGCTTCCTACTCATAGCAAGCCCGTGTATAACAGAACGAAACAGGGCTCAGTCCTGTGCCATTCTCACAATAGTAGGTATGTTTGAGCCCGTTATTTCAGCCACTGTGTCAGTTCATCTCGTTGAGGGTCTTTACACTTAATTCTATGCAAACTAAGCAAAAAGAAGGTTGTTTACTCTTTAGGAAATTTGAAACGTTATTAACTTGTGCTTCTGAGCTCTTCCAGCTCTCAGAATCAAGCTCCGTGACCTTAGTTATTCAAACCTTTTGTCTAGGAAGACACACATATCTCCATGTCACCCTCTGGTTAAAGGCCACAGACAGTCATTATGTGACCTTGAGAACTGAACACGTTGCATTGGCTTTGAGAGATCTCAGAGCCAAACCTATGGGCCACCAATAAGTGTTACGTCCTCAAGGGATGCATCTTGAACTAACCTTGGAACTAACCTTATTCATCTTATTTTCTTCTTTCTCCCAAATTATGTTTAATCCTGGGCACTTTAGATATAATTAAACTAACAATATATATCCACTTGGAGGCAAGGGATAGACAAATAAAGACAACAAATTATTTGATACCTTGAATTCATTTCCACACAAGGCCACCAAACTCCACAGTTGTGCTGGTTGGGCAGGTGTGCACTGGACAACTCTAGGGGGCACCATGTGCATTCATGGACATTGTCTATTTGTATAATTCTAGGGACTGCCATAAGGAGCCCTTGTGTTGCATTGGTTAAATGCCCAGATGCTAACTGAAACGTTGGCAGCTCAAACGCAATAGCCGCTCCACAGAAGAAAGGTGAGGCAGTCTGCTTCTGTAAAGATTACAGCCTTGGAAACCATTTGGGGCAGTTCTACCCTGTCCTATAGGGTCACAATGAGTTGTAATCAACTTGCTGGCAACAGGTTTTTTTTTTTTGGTAGGGCTGCCATGTGCATTCATGGGCATTGTCTATTTGTACAACTCTAAGGGGTGTCGCATGCATTCATGGACATTGTCTATTTGTACAACTCTAGGGGGTGTCGTGTGCATTCATGGACATTGTCTATTTGTACAACTCTAGGGGCTGCCATATGCGTTCATGGACATTGTCTATCTGTATATGTATTATGACAAGTTTCTGGGAAGCATCAATAAAGTGTGTTGAGGAAATGGAGAAAATGGTGGCTTTTTCTAATTTGCACAAACTTGCAGTTTGGACTAATAGTAGGGCTGGATATGTTGCCTTAATCACAATTTTCAATTAGCTTGATCATCTTAAGTGTCTATATATTTGGGCCTCTTCATTTTATGGCATTTCTCACATTTAACCAATACTATAACAATAGTTTTCAGACAATTGCATTCTTTCTGTAGGCCACCCACAAATATCTCTATGTCACACTCCTTATACTTCCATTAAAATGTTAAAATAGAGAGGTCCTTTATTCTTTCTTTAGATTCCTCCTGATAGAAGCAGGAAGTGCCCCTTGATAAACCTGTGAACTACGTGCCTACAGAAATATCTGGCTTCCTGGTCAAAGAACATCAAGGCAAATAACATCAGGGCTCAGGTTCTCTGAAGAGCCCCGCTCATCACCGTACATTCTGTTCCCTGCCGCGGAGTCATGACTCTGAATTAGGAAATGATCAAGAGAAAGTTCCACGAATCTAAGTGAGAAAGAGTGAATGCTCGAGGAGATTTATTTGGACTTTTTAGATCATTCCTTATTACCTTGGACTCATTTTAGGAATGTCGTTTAGAAATAAATGTAACAAATTCAACCTCTATCATAGAACGTTATACTAAAAACATTCCCCATCTATCACTCTGAGAGAGCAGGGCCCAGGAAGAGGGGAGACATGTTTATACTGGAATTTTAGTTGACATGGTTGTTACTAATTAATCTCATTTCTTGGAGGAAATAATACAGAGATGCATCTAAAACTGAAATTCTAAAGCCATAGCATGAAGCATAAAAGCATCTACAACTACTATTTTCTTTACCTCAGTTTCCTTACCTGTTAAATGGGGAAAGTAAAAGTACTTCCCTTGTAGGTAAACCAAAAAACCAAACCAGTTGCCATCAAGTCAATTCTAACTGATGGTGACCCCATAGGATGGCCACATATCCCAGTTTACATCGGTTAGTCCCAGTTTATACTTTTGACCCAGCATAGTTACTAATAACACTACTTTCATATTAAAAATGTCCACATTTGGATAATATGCCCCACAGGGCTGTTGTGCAAATTACATTAAAGTATGCCTCACACACAGTAGGTGGTTAAGTGGTCTATACATGCATGATTTTTGTTGTTGTTAGGTGCCATCAAGACAATTCTGACTCATAGCGACCCTATATGACAGAGTAGAACTGCCCCATAGGGTTTCCTAGACTGCAGTCTTTACGGGAGCAGACTGCCACATCTTTCTCCAATGGAGCAGCTGGTGGGTTTGAGCCACTGACCTTCTGGTCAGCACCCGACTGCTTAACTATTGTGCTGCCAAGACTAACTTTGATACATGATACTATATATCATCATCGTCGTCATCATCACTCCAGTCATTTGTGCAATCCTTTCAGGCTCAAAATGTCAGCTCACTTCCTGCCTAGACAGGAACTATGAAACATCAGCACACTTCCTGCCTAGACAGGAAGCATAAAAGAAAACTCTGAGACAGATGGCTTCTTCTCTGGAATCATTTGCAGGTTTGTTCTGCAGGCTGGTGCTGTGCTTCAGATGGCCTAACACCCTAGGTGCCCTGCTCCTGGCCTTGTCACAAGCTGATATCTACCTTGCCCACCAAGGCAGAACCACATCAAAAACACTTATTTACCGACCTTTCAAGGTGTCTTTTTTGGTCCGCACATTAATAAAGAACAGCATTGGTTTGCTCAATATAGTTTCCCTGTAGTCTTTATAATCGCAGTAGTTGGTCAATTCCACATATCTATGAAAAAGCAGAGATAATTGCAAATGTAATGTCCCCTCCCATCAAAATCAGTGCTTGCCACATCCACAGACCTTGAGGAAAGTCCCCTAAAATGTGTCCTACACAGAGGCTGCCATTTCCATATTTTGTACTGTATATCCCCCTTGCCTGGGCAAACCTAAAAGTGGCCACGGTCTTTGGAGTGACTTAACAACAATAACTGGCTCTCAGGAGCAGTCTCTATCAGTACCATCATCTTTTGAGGCTCTAAGAGTGAATTTGAAGCTGTTAGAGCTGTAAGCCTGTGTACCACAACATGCATGGACCTTGAAAACATCATGCTGAGCAAAGAAAGTTAGCCACAAAAGGATAAATACTGTAATGATCTTGCTTATATGAGATAGGCAAATATATAGAGATCAAAGATTACTAGCATCTACCAGGGATGGAAGAGGGGGGAAGAAGGGAAAGATTTTGCTTAGGGGACATTGAGTTTATGTTAACGGTAATGGAATGATTTGGAAAAGGATAGCAAGAATGGTGGCGCAACTTGAAGAAGGTAATCAATGTCACTGATTTGTACATGGAGAAGTTGTTGGGATGGCGTATATGTTTTGTTAGATATATTTGCATCACAATAAAGAAAAAAAGAGAACTTTAAGTCCCTCTAGATTGAGAATGAATTTCATTCACTCAATAAGTGGAATTGTGAGTCCCTGGGTGGCACAAACAGTTAAAAACAAGCTAAGCCAAAAGTTGGTGTTGGAGACCACTCAGATGCACCTTGGAAAAAGGCCTGGAGATGTACTATTGAAAAGCCAGCCATTGAAAACACAGAACACAATTCTACTCAACACACATGGGGTCGCCATGAGTCAGAATTGACTAGACCAGCACCCAGTTTGGTTTTGGGTTTCTCTGTTGGAGATGTCCTATCTAACTGGTGGGTCTGAGATTTTCTTTTCCTTCTCCTCCCTTCTTCCCCTCCCTTTCCAATCCCTCCATAGACTCTACAATCAACCAGTATTCATATGAACTATTGCCAATTCATGTCTGCCCTGACCCGGAGCTTGTGCCATTAAAAATAATTAAAACAAACTTTTTTTAATGTTGCACAATTACTCATATCCTTATTAAAATTAGCCTCTTTGGTTTTAGTTTATTATTTTAGCCCAGGAAGATTTTTGAATCTTGACCCTGTCATCCAGCGAGTTCCCTTTGTCTCCCTGCCCTACAGAATTTCCAAGCAGCTTTTCTATGTCATTACCCACATTGTTGATAAAAAGACAGATCACAGTGCAAATGAGCTTCCTTCAAAAGCATGGCTAATTGTCTAACTAAACTCAAGCTCAGATGCCATGTGGCCATACAGTGATCAAGTGGCATCCAGTGGGTGGGAGGACGGTCTGCAACCAACCAACTTGGTGCCATCGAGTTGACTCCAGCTCATGGAGCTGTGTCAGAGTAGAGTTGTGCTCTATGGGGTTTTCAGTGACTTCCCGGCCTTTCTTTCCAGGTGCCTGTGGGTGCATTTGAACTTCTAACCTTTCAGTTAGCAGCCAAGCACTTAACCATTTGCACCGGTCAGGGAGTGGTTAATGATAGAGCTAGGATTTAAAAGCAGGTTTGCCTGAATTCCTTTTTTTTTTTCCCCAGTTGCCATCAGGTCAGTTTTGACTCATGGTGATCCCATGTGCATCAGAGTAGAACTATGGTCCATAGGATTTCCAATGGCTGACTTTTTGGAAATAGATCACCAGGCCTTTCTTCCAAGGTACCTCTGGATAGACTCAAACCAACAACCTTCCTTTTAGCAGCCAAGCGCGTTAATAGTTTGCTCCACCTAGGACTCCAATCCAGTTGCTATAGCGTTTGACTCCTAGTGACCCCATTTGTGTCAGAGTAGAACGGTGCTCCACAGGGTTTTCAGTGTGACCAAAAATCAAAACCCCTTGCCACTGAGTCAGTTTCGACTCATAGTGACCCTACAGGGCAGAGTAGAGCTGCCGCATAGAGTTTCCAAGGAGTGCCTTGTAGATTTGAACTACCAGCCCTTTGGTTAGCAGCTATAGCACTTAACCACTACACCACCAGGGTTGGTCACCAGTCCCTCTTAAACCCTGAGCTTATCCAAGTTGCAGCTGTGGGCATCTTCACAGAATGAATGGGGTGTAGAGCCATGCTCAGGAGGCTCTTTGCTAAGCAAACAGCGTGTTTGTTTTTTATATGCAATCATGAGCAGAGCAAGCTGCACGCATTTCTTTCCAGCTACCTGTCTTCATGGTGCCTGATATGAAAATCCCAGCAGAGGAGAACAAACTGTCTCAGGGGCTGTGGCCACACTGTCCCCTCAGCCCCTCCTCTACGCACAGTTCCCGGACCGCACGCAGAGGGGCCAGCATGCAAGACATTTGCCCAGGTGTGCAGACCAAGAGCACTCCTGGCCATACCTACCCCCAAGCCAGAAAAACACAGCTTCTGCTTGTCTGTCCCCAGCTTGGCGTCTTAGAAATCCATGTCATTATCTTTTCTCCAGGCTTGTCAGACCTGCTTTGGAGAGCTTGAAAAGCTGACCCCTGAGGGGCCTTCTACAACACTCTTTGCCTCAAGATCACCAGGCCTTGAAAGCAGTCTCTGCCTCCCAGCCCATCTGCTCTGGTGGTGTTGGGGACCAGCAGTGGGATGGGGGGAGGGGGGCTGGAGTGTTCCAGAGAAGGACACGGTGGAGGTGTTGACGTTTAGGGGTGTGGGCGAGGGGTCACTGTCCAGTGGTGAGGCGGGGCAAGAGTAATTAAGAAGAACACGAACAGGAGGAACAGACAAGGTGGCAGGGAGGCTGTGGAGTAATAAAGGATCGGATGGGGTGAGAGAAGGAAGGTGGAGGATCTCGTGTTGTTCTCCCTTCCCTCCCCCGCCTCGCCCTCACCTGGGCAGAACAGTGTGCAGAGAGCACTTAAGTGTGAGTATAGTCCGTGAGAAAGAAAGGCCTGGTGATCTACTTCTGAAAATCAGACAACAAAAACGCTACGGGGTGAGGCAGGGGACCCTCGAAAGCCTGGAGGGGGTGGTGCTGTGTTCCCTATCAGCAGAGAGAGGATTTTCCTCCCCTTCCCAGCTCACGATCTGCCAAAAGGTCCTGGAGAAAAGAAGTGCAGAAAGAAGAAAGAGGACCACCGTTTGCTGAGTTATTCACTCTTTTTATTCATTCCTTCGACAGCTATTCATTAAGCACCTTTTATGTGAGCGGTAAGGGCCCTAGTGGCACAGTGGTTAGGCACTCGGCTGCTAACTGAAAATCAGCAGTTCTAACCCACTCAGTGGCTCCGAAGGAGAAAAACAAGGAGATCTGTGTCTGTAAAGATTACAGCCTTGGAAACCTTATAGGGCAGTTCTACTCTGTCCTATATGGTTGCTATAAGTCAGAATTGACTCGACAGCAACGGGCTTTTTTTGCTTTTTGGTAGGAGTGGTAAAGGACCTTAGGTGAAGCAAAGGGTTTGCTCTCGGTTACTAACCTAAAGGTTGGAGGTTCAAACCCAGCGGCACTGCAGAAGAAGGACCAGGAGGTCTGCTCCCACGAAGACTAAGGCCGAGAAAACCCTATGGAACAGTTCTACTGAGTCACATATGGGGGCATCATGAGTCGGAATCAACTGGACAGCAACAGGTTTTCAGGGTTTTTTATGTGAATGCTAGAATTCTTGCCTTCCGTATAGAAGAGCCAGGTTTGAGTCCCAGCCAATGCACCTCTGTCCCTGGGGGCTCACGTGGTGCAATGACGCTGAGCAGGTTTCAGCAGAGCTTCCAGACTAAGAAGGACTAGGAAGAAAGGTCTGGTGCTCTACTTCTGCAAATCAGCCAGTGAAGACCCCATGGATTGCAATGGTCTGACCCACAGCCAATCATGGGGATGGTGCAGGACCAGGCAGTATTATTTCTTCTCACTGTGCATGGGGTTGTCATCAGTCAGGGCTTCTCGATGGCAGCTGACAACGACAGTGTGCTGGGCACCAGGCACCAGGTAGGTGTTCACATGGTCCTTATTACATCTGAGGTACTCGGGACCTAGGAAGTGTGGGGGCGGGGTGGAAGGGCGGCACTACTGGGTCCCCTGCGGTCTCCTAATCCCTCTTGCCATTCATCTATTCAGATAACAATGACCTTGCACAGGGCAGGCAAGGTGTCCTGGGAGGGGGGTGAAAAGAGGCAACCAAGGTCAGGTCTGCTGTTGCATTGAGGGGGCGGGGAGGGAGGAGGGATGTGCAGAGGGAGAAAGGGGGAAAAATGCCTTGAAGAAGTAGAAAAGAAAAAAGGGCAAGTATGATCAGAGGAAATATCAAAAAGACAGATATGTGATGCTGGGGTGGGGTGGTTTTCATATTCACCTCTTACCTTGTTTAGCACTGAGCTACGTGATAAGCACCTGTTGCTGTTAGCTGCCGTTAGTCCCCCTGGCTCATGGCGACCCCGTGCCCAGCAGAACAAAACAGTGCCCAGTCCTGTGCTATCTCTGTGATTCGTTGCAGATCAGACCATTGTGATCCACAAGGTTTTTACTGGCTGATTTGCAGAAGTAGATTGCCAGGCCTTTCTTCCTAGTCCTTCTTAGTCTGGAAGCTCTACTGAAGCCAGTTCAGCATCACAGCAACACAAGCCTCCACCAACAGATGGGTGGTGGCCGCACAGGAGGTGCGTTGGCCAGGAATCGAACCTCTTTCGTGGAAGATGAGAATTCTACCGCTGAAGCACGACTTTGCCAAATTAATAGGCATTTAAGCTCTTTTAATATTTTCTTCAGGGCGATTCCTCTGTTTCGTCAATATCTGAAGTCTGATTGTCATGTTTGAGGACATGCACATGGCTTTTGGTACATTGCATCCAGAAAATCTGTAATTTTGATTCCTTTTTCTGATGACACCAATTACAATGTGTTATTTACCTCTGCCAACAAATTCAGTTTACACCTGAATGGTAGAATCATCAATTTTGTTCCAATGAACCCGATGCTTAAAGGAAAATGATAAAAATCTCAACTTAGAAAGGACCACTGGTTGGGAGAATAATCAGTTGTCCCCAGAATTCTGTAGATGCCTTGTTGAGTGCTATCAGACTCAAAGAGCTGTAAGTTGGCTTGGTCCAAGAACAGGGCTACTGGGTGGTCACACTCTGAGTTCAATGTATGACCTGTACTTGAATGACCCATTCTGGAGTCTGAATTAAATAAAATGCCATGAATTATAAAACTATGCCCAACATAACAATCTTCCTCTGATGACTCAAAAGGCATTTTTAGGCTCTTATATGGCTGTAGGAAACCCTGGTGGCATAGTGGTTAAGTGCTATGGCTGCTAACCAAGAGGTCGGCAGTTCGAATCTTCCAGGCGCTCCTTGGAAACTCTATCGGGCAGTTCTACTCTGTCCTGTAGGGTCGCTATGAGTCTGAATCGACTTGACAGCAGTAAGTTTGGCTTTTTGGTTTTATATGGCTGTAGGAGCCCTGGTTGGGCGGTGGATAACAGCTCAGCTACGAGTTAAAAGGCTGGCAGTTGGAATCCACAAGGCACTCCTTGTAAACCTTATGGGGCAGTTCTACAGTGTCCTATAGGGTCACCATCAGTTGGAATCAATGGCAACGGGTTATAAGGCTGTAACTGTCATCACAGAATGTGTCCCTTTTTCTCTGCGCCACAGATGTACGCAGATGCTGCTCACAGGAGAGCTCTGATAACAGAATTTACAGTCAAGAAAGCTCCATACTTAATAAACTTAATGAACTCCCTATCTATAACCAAACCTGTTGCCATCGAGTCAATTCCAACCCCTAGCAACCCCATGTGACAGGGCAGAACTGCCCCATCGGGTTTCCTAGGCCGTAATCTTTATGGGAGCAGGTGGCCAGGTCTTTCTCCTGCAGAACCGCTGGGCGGGTTCAAACTGAGGACCTTTCGGTGAGCAGCCGAGCACCTAACCGTTGCATCATCAGGACTGCTTTTAGGGACTAAGTTATTTTTTTAATCTTCAACTGTGAATATTTCTGAATTACTAAGGCAAATACACTTCTGTGTGTTGAATATTTATTGTAGTCACTGAAGTTATCATTAGGGATGAAAAGCAAACAGTTTAAAACAGTTTCATGAAACTGTCATTTCTTCTTTGCTTTTCCCTTGACTCTACAGTGAAATTTTGTAAGCCTGGCTTCAGTCCAGATTAAAAAGCAGGACAATATAGTGGAAAACACAGGGATTAGAAATAAGATGTATCTGATTCATGTCATAAGGCGTCCTGACAGCACCCTGGGCTGCTGACTAAAAGGCAGGTGATTTGAACCCATTAGAGGTTCTGCTGGAGAAAGACCTGGTAATCTAGTTCTGTAACAATTACAGCCAAGGAGACCCTACGGGGCAGTCTGCTCTGTCACGGGGGTTGCTATGAGTCGGAATCCACTCGACGGCACCTGATAACAGTGACAATTCATGTCGTAATTCACTGGCTCTGTGAACTCAGTCCCAGAGCTACAACTTACTGTGACCTTCAGTGAGTTTACTTAACGCCTCTGAACCTGTGTCCTCATCTGTAGAAGGATCATCGTAGTATTTCCTTCAGTGTCATGATTAAATGCAGTACGTGTAATATGTACTTGGGCCCACAGTAGATGCTCAGTAAACGTTGCTGTTGTTAGCTGCCATTGAGCTTGCCCCTGACTCACGGCCACCCCATGTACATTGGAGCCAAACACTGCCCAGTCCTGTGCCATCTCCATGATCAATTGCAGACTGGACTGTTGTGATCCATAGGGTTTTCACTGGCTGATTTTTGGAAGTAGATTGCCAGGCCTTTCCTCCTAGTCTTAGTCTGGAAGCTCTGCTGAAACCTGTTTAGCATCATAGCAACAGCCAAGCCTCCACTGACAGACGGGTGGTGGCTGTGCCTGAGGGGCACTGGCTGGGAATGGAACCTGGGCATCCAGCATGGAAAGCAAGAAATCTACCACTGAACTACCAGCATTACCAAAAAAAAAAAAAAAAAGCAAAACCCATTGCCGTCGAGTCAATTCTGACTCATAGTCACCCTATAGAGAAGAGTAAAACTATCTCCATAGAGTTTCCAAGGAGTGGCTGATGGATTCGAATTGCCGACCTTTTGGTTAGCAGCCAAATTCTTAACCACTGTGCCACCAGGGGTTCATATTAGCATTAGTTCATCTTTAATCCGGCAAGCTCTGCTGGCTATGGGGTGAAGTTCTCTAAGCTTTTGACACAACCAGGGCTGTGTCCATCTGAGTTACCAGGAAACAATGAGGAACAATCTGGAAGACAAATGAGCAAGAGTTTCTCCCTCCTTGCTCCAATTTCTTCCCTCCTTTTTTCACTTTAGAGGGCTAAGTGGAACAGCTTAACAAAAGCAGCATCTGAAAGATGGGATCAAAAAAGAGCACTGTATTTTGTTTCTAGCAAATCAGGAGGGTCTGAAAGACCACCCTCCCCCCACCCGCTGAGATCCCTCCTTTCTCCAGAGCTCCTTGAGGTCTCAAATCACCTCTGCTCCTAACTCTCCTTGGCTTTGACCATTTAATGCTCAAAGACAAATAGGAATTCAAACCCATGGCTACCACATGTGGGTATGTGTGCATTTAAAAAAATATGGGTGCTACCACTACCATCTGTTCTCACCAGGGACACAACTGATGGACCCTGATAGAATGGCAGAAAAATGTAGAACGAAACTCAAATTCTTAAAAAGTCCAGACTTACTGGACTAGTTGAAGGTAGAGGAAACCCTGAAACTATCACCCTGAGATACCCTTTAAACTTTGAACTGAAACTACACCTGGAGGTCACCTTTCAGCTAAATAACAGATTGGCTCATAATATAAACAGTATCACCTGTGAGTACTATGCTCCTTTAAAAAATCCTCCATATGAGACCAAACAGTCTACATTTACACTAAAGCAAAGATGAGAAGGTCAGGGGGAGGGGCAGGGAAACTAGATTAACGGAAACAGAACAACCAGAATGGAAAGGGTGAGAATGTTGACACACTATGAAAAATGTAACCAATGTCACTGAACAATTTGTATATAAATTGTTAAATGGGAAACTAATTTGCTGTGTAAACTTTCACTGAAAACACAATAAAATACTTATATGTATATGTATATATATACACACATACCCAAACCAAACCAAACCCATTGCCATCAAGTTGATTCTGACTCATAGCGACCCTACAGGAACAGAGTAGAACTGCCCCATAGGGTTTCCAAGGAGTGGCTGGTGGGTTTGAACTGCTGACTTTTTGGTTAACAGTCACAGCTCTTTAATCACTGGGCCACCAGGGCTCGATAAATAGAGAGAGAGAAGGGGAGCATGGAGCAAGAAAAAGAGGCCTGCCATGGCCATAGTCTTGGTGTGGGATGCTCAGCCTTTGCTTGGTGGCTTTCATAATCCCTAGCTGTGACACTAAGGTAAAGCTTTCAGGGACAGGCTACCCTTGGGGGTAAACAGGATGGCCCTGACATGCGTCTTCAGTGTTAACTTACAGCTTTTGCACAACCACACTCCAAACTCTCAAATGACACATACCTTCCCTTTCACTTCCTCCCCTCTTTCTTCTGCCCCAGCTGGAGCAAAATGAAGCAAATTGTTCAGACTTACCATGCTCATGTCCGTGGCTCAGATCGAGGATACGTTCAGGCCATCAGTCAGCCATGTGATTATTGACGCTAAGTGTGTGAAACATGGTGAGCAGGCAAAGAACGATTCACGCATTCATTCATACACTAAACACTTACTGAGCACCTACTATGCGCTGGACACCTAGTACACGAAGATGAAAAAAGAAAAGGCCTTGCTTTCAAGGAGCATACAGTCTACTAGGGAGACAGATAAGAAAATAAACCATTTCAGTATGAAATGATAGGCGTGTAAGATCTTGTTATCTGAAGTATGATGCTTGGACCAAAAGCATTAGTATCACGTAGAGCCAGGGGTCTTAAAAGCTTGCAAGTGGCCATCTGAGGCACAATAATTGGTCTCTATTCACCTGAAGCAACAGAGGAAGAAGGAGAGTCAGGAATAGGAGGAGCACACAGAATGTGTAGCTAATTGCCTCCATGAATGACTACCTACTTTACCAGGAGAAGAGAAGAACTGGATGGTGCCCGGCTACCATTACTGAACATTTTGATTGAAGATTCTATAAAAGAATCCTGATTAAAAGGGGGGAAATGCAGAACAGAATTTCAAATTCCCATGGAATCCAGATTTCCTGGATCCCTGGAGGCTGGATGAACCCCTGAAACTATTGCCTGAGATGATCTTTAAACCTTAAACCAAAAATATCCCCAAAGTCTCTTTTGAACCAAACTAATTAGCTTAATTAGTAGAGAATGTCTGCCTTCAGCCTTGAGCTCTTTTTTTTCTTTTTAATTTTATTGTACTTTAGAGAAAGTTCACAGTGCAAATTAGTCTCTCATTCAAAAATTTAAGCACAGGTTGTTTTGTGACGTGGATTGCAATTCTGGCAATGTGCCAACACTCTCCCCCTTTACACCCCAGGTTCCCTGTGTCCATTGTCCAGTTTTCCTGTCCCTTCCTGCCTTCTTGTCTTGCCTTTGGGCAGAAGTTGCCCGTTTGGTCTCCTATACTTGATTGAACTAAGAACCATATCCCTCACTTGTGTTCTTCTTTGTTTTATAGGCCTGTCTAATCTTTGGCTGAAAAGTGAACTTCAGGAGTGGCTTCAGTTCTGAGTCTGGGAGCCACAGTCTCTGGGGTTCTTCCAGTCTCTGTCAGACCAATAAGTCTGGTCTTTTTTGTGTGAATTTGAATTTTGTTCTACATTTTTCTCCCGCTCTGTCCAGGACCCTCTATTGTGATTCCTGTCACAGCAGTTCGTGGTGGTGGCAGCGCACCATCTAGTTCTTCTGGGCTCAGGCTTTGGTTCATGTGGTCCCTTAATCTTCTGGGCCTATTTTTTCCTTGTTGTCTTTGATTTTCTTCATTTTCCTTTACTCCGGACATAGTGGGACATATTGATGTATCTTGGATGGCTTTTAAGACCCCAAAGTAGGATGTAGAACATTTCTTTATGAGCTATGTTATGCCAATTGACCTAGATATCTCCTGAGACCATGTTCTCCAGCCCTCAGCCCCAGCAACTTGGTCCCTCAAGGTGTTTGGATGTGTCTAGGAAGCTTCTATGACTTTGCCTTGGTAAAGTTGTGCCGACTTCCCCTATATTGTGTGCTGTCTTTCCCTTCACCTAAGTTGACACTTGTCTACTATATACTTAGTGATTTCCCCTTCCCATCCCTCCCCTCCCTTGTAATCATCAAAGTTTTTTTTTTCCTGTGTATAAATCTCTTTTGGGTTTTTTATAATAGTGGTCTCATACAATATTTGTCCTTTTGTGATTGACTTATTTTGCTCAGCATAATGCCTTCCAGATTCATCCATGTTGTGAGGCGTTTCTGGGATCCCATTATTGTTCTTTATTCCACTATGTGTGTGTACCATAATTTGTTTATCCATTAATCTGTTGGTGGGCACTTAGATTGTTTCCATCATTTTGCTATTGTAAGTAATGCTATAATGAACATGGGTGTGCATATGTCTATTTGTGTGACAGCTTTTATTTCTCTAGTATATATTTTTAGGAGTGGGATTGCTAGATCATATGGTATCTATATTTCTAGCTTTTAAAGGAGGTGCCATATCGTTTTCAATAGTGGTTGTACCATTTTACATTCCCACGAGCAGTGCACAAGAGCTCCAATCTCCCCACAACCTCTCCAACATTTATTACTTCCCGTTTTTTTTTTTGTTTGTTTCTTGTTTTTGGTATGTGTTTAGTGCCAGTATTGTTGGAGTGAGACAGCATCTCAGTGTAGCATTCATTTGTATTTCTCCGATACTTAATGATCTTGAGCATTTCCCCGTGTGTCTGTTAGCTACCTGGAGGTCTTCTTTGGTGAAGTGTCTATCATTTGCCCATTTTTAAATTGGATTATTTGTCTTTTTATTGTTGAGGTGTTGAAGTATTTTGTAGATTTTCAAAATTAGACCCTTGTTGGATATGTTGTAGCCAAATATTTTTTCCCAGTCTGTAGTTTCTCTTTTTACCCTTTTGATGAAGTCTTTTGATGAGAATAAGTGTTTAATTTTTAGGAGCTACCAGTTATCAAGTTTATCTTCAGGTGTTTGTGCATTGTTAGTTATGGTTTGTATTGTATTTATGCCATGTATTAGGGTCCCTAGCACTGTGTCTATGCTTTCTTCCATGATCGTTATTGTTTTAGGTTTTATATTTAGGTCTTTGATCCATTTTGAGTTAGTTTTTGTGTATGATGTGAGGTACAGTTCTTGTTTCATTTTTACTGATGGACATCCAGTTATGCCAGCACCGTTTGTGAAGGAGACTGTCTTTTCCCCCATTTAATGGACTTTGGTCCTTTGTCAAATATCAGCAGCATGGATTTACGTCTGGGTTCTGAATTCTGTTCCATTGATCTACGTGTCTGTTGCTGTTCCGGTACCAGGTCGTTTTGACTACCATGGCTGTATAGTAGCTTCTGAGAACAGGTAGAGTGAGGCTTCTCACTTTGCTCTTCGTATTCAGTAATGCTTTGCTTATCCTGGGCCTCTTCTCTTTCTATATAAAGTTGGTGATTAGCTTCTCCATCTTATTAAGGAATGCTGTTGGAATTTGGATCAGGAATGCATTATATCTATACATCCCTTTAGGCAGTACTGACATTTTCACAAAGTTCAGTCTTCTTGTCCATGACCATGGTATGTTTTTCCATTTATGTAGGTCTCTTTCAGTTTCTTGCAGGAGTGTTATGTAGTTTTCTTTGTACAGGTCTTTTACATCCCAGGTTAGATTTATTCCTAAGTATTTTATCTTTTGGCGGGGGGGCATTGTAAATGGTATTGATTTCCTGATTTCCTTTTCTAAGTTCTCTTCGTTGGTGTAGAGGAATCCAAGTGATTTTTGTATGTGCACCTTGTATCCTGTTACTTTGGTGAAATCTTCTATTAGTTCCAGTGGCTTTCTTGTGGATTCTTTGGGTTTTTCTGTGTATAAGATCACATCATCTGCCAATAGAGATAGTTTTACCTCTTCCTTACCAATTTGGATGTCCTTTATTTCTTTTCCTGGCGTTATTGCTCTAGCTAGGACTTCCAGCATGATGTTGAATAGAAGTGGTAATAAGTGGCATCTTTGTCTAGTTCCCATTCTCAAGGGGAATACTTTCAGTCTTTCTCAGCTGAGAATAATGTTGGCTGTTGGTTTTGTATAAATGCCCTTTATTTTGTTAAGGAATTTCCCTTCTCTTCCTATTTTGCTGACAGTTTTTATTAGGAATGGGTGTTGGAGTTTTTCAAATGCTTTTGCTGTGTCGATTGAGATGATCATGTGATTGTTTTATTCTGTTTATGTGGTGGATTACGTCGATTGATTTTCTATTGTCGAACTATCCTTGCATACTTGGTATGAATCCCACTTAGCCTTGTTGTATTATTATTATTAATGTGCTGTTGAATTCTATTGGCTAGAACTTTGTTGAGAACTTTTTGTGTCTATATTCAAGAGGGGTATTGGTCTGTGGTTTTCTTTTTTTGTGGTGTCTTTGCCTGGCTTTCACATCAGGGTTATGCTAGCTTCATAGAATGAATTTGGGAGTATTCTTTCCTTTTCTATGCATTGATATAGTTTGAGAAGTATTGGTGTGAGTTGTTCTCTGAATGTTTGGTAGAATTCTCCAGTGAAGTCATCTGGGCCAGGGATTTTTTTGTTGGGATTTTTTTTTTTATTACCTCTTCAATTTCTTCCTTTGTTATAGGTCCAATTAGTTTTTCTACCTCAGTTTGAGTTGGTTTAGGTAGAGAGTGTGTTTCTAGAAATTTGCTCATTTCCTCTAAGTTTTCAAAATTTTTTGGAGTACAATGGTTCATACATAATATTCTGTTATGATCCTTTTTATTTTAGTTGGTACTGTTGTGATATCACCCATCTCATTTCTTATTCAGGTTATTTGCTTTCTCTCCTGCTTTTCTTTTGTCAGTTTGGCCAATGGTTTGTCGATTTTGTTGATCCTTTCAAAGAACCAACTTCTGGTCTTGTTGATTCTTTCTATTGTTCTTCTGTTCTCTATTTCATTTGTTTCTGCTCTAATTTTTATTATTTCCTTTCTTCTATTTGTTCGAGTTGCACTGAGCCCTTTTAAGACCTATCTATATGGAATGAAATTGACAACAGCAACTGGAAAGGATATATAGGAACCTTAGGGGGCAGTGAATTTATGTTAATGGGGGAGGAACAACTCAGAAAAGGAGGATGAGAACGGTTACACAACTCGAAGAATGTAATCAATGTCACTGAATTGTATGTGTAGAAATTGTCAAATGGTGTAGGTTCTGCTGTGTATATTCGCAACAAAATAATAAAATTAATTTTTAAAAAATATTCTGAAGGAAAACAATGTATTAGCATCACATGGGACCTTGCAAAAATGCAGACTCCTGGACCCCTTGCCCTTTTTTTTTTTAAATTGGATCCTGCATTTTGAGAAGATCCTAGGAGATTTGTGTATTGATTTTAAGTTTGAAAAGCACTGCTGTTAGACATTGTCCTGCCATTCAGGAGCTTGTTGTGTTGTTGTTGTGTGCCATCAAGTCAATTTCAACTCATGGCGACTCCATGTGACAAAGTAGAACTGCCCAGTATAATTTGTTAAGCTGTAATCTTTACAGGAGTCAGGTCTTTATCCTGCTGAGCTGCTGGGTGGGTTCAAACTGCCAAGGTTTAAGTTAGTTGTTGTTGTTAGGTGCTCTCAAATTGATTTTATCTCATAGTCATCTCATGTGACAGAGCAGAACTGCCCCATAGGGTTTCTTAGACTATAATCTTAATGGGAGCAGATCGCCGGTTCTTTCTCTGGCAGAGCTGCCGAGTGGGTTCAAACCACCAACCTTTGGGCTAGCAGCCAAGCACCACCCGGGGTCCTCGATCAGAAGCTTACAAACTAGTTAACCATTCAAACATATAGAGCAAGGGGAGAGGGCCTGGAGTTAGAACCACCTACTGAGCTGAGACAGGAACTAGAAAAGAGAGCATCCTGCTGGGCCAAACACACTGCCAAGGGGTGAACAATGGGGACCCTAAGAGGAGACACAGCTTAGCCAAGACTTGGGGACAGTGGGGGCTGCATCCAGGCAGACAGGCAGGCGTTTGACAAGGACCAGAAAGGCTGGAGGAGTCCCCGTGTGGCATAAATGGTTAAGCACTTGACTACTAGCTGAAAGGTTGGCGGTTCAAATCCACCCAAAGACACCTCAGAAGAAAGGCTTGGTGATCGGCTTCCAAAAGGTCACGTCCTACTGTATCGTAGGAGAAAATGTGTGTGTGTGTGTGTGAGAGCGTGAGTCAGCACTTTTATGTATTGAACAAATAGGTGCTGTCCAGTCAATTCTAACTCATAATAACCCCATGTGACAGAGTAGAACTGCCCCACAGTGTTTATCAGGCTGTAATCCTTACAGGAAGGAGCCTTGGAGGTGCAGTGGTTAAGCACTTGGCTGCTAACCAATGGGTCAGTGGTTCGAACACACCAGCCGCTCCTCAGGAGAAAGATGTGGCAGTCTGCCTCTGCAAAGATTACAGCCTTGGAAAGCCTATGAGGTAGTTCTACTTTGTCTTATAGGGTCGCTGTGAGTTGGAATCAACTCAACAGCAATGGATTTTTTAATCTTTATGAGAGGAGATAGCCAGGTCTTTCTCCCAAGGAGCTGCTGGGTGGGTTCAAACCGTGGCTTTGAACAGATTCACTCTGGTTAGAACCCCTGCTAAGAATGTGTGTTTCCACCCCAGATATACTGAATCAGAATCTACTTCAAACAAGATTCCCAAATGACTCCACTGATCCCACCCTACTGGAGCAAGGGAGAATGAAGAAAACCAAAGACATAAGGGAAAGATTAGTCCAAAGGACTAACAGACCACAACTACCACAGCCTCCACCAGACTAAGTCCAGCAGAACTAGACGGTGCCCGGCTACCACCACCACCGACTGCTCTGACAGGGATCACAGTAGAGGGTCCTGGACAGAGCTGGAGAAAAATGTAGAACAAAATTCTAACTCACAAAAAAATAAAAGTCCAGACTTATTAGTCTGACAGAGACTGGAGAAGCCCCGAAAGTATGGCCCCCAAACACCCTTATAGCTCAGTAATGAAGTCCCTCCTGAGGTCCATCCTTCAGCCAAAGATTAGACAGGTCCATGAAACAAAGTGAGACATAATGGGCACACTTGCCAAGGGGCAGGTACGAGAAGGCAGGAGGGTACTGGAAGGCTGGTAATGGGGAACCCAAGGTCAAGAAGGGGAGAGTGTTGACATGTCATAGGATGGCAGCCAGTGTCACAAAACACTATGTGTATTAATTGTTTAATGAAAAACTAGCTTGCTCTGTAAACCTTTACCTAAAGTACAATAAAAATTTTTAAGGCAATAAAATGGTACTTAAACAAACGAAAAACAGATCCCCAGATGATTCCTATGTAAAAAAACCAAAAAACACTAAACCTGCTGCCATTGAGTTGATTCCAACTCATAGCGACCCTAAAGGACAGAGTAAAACTGGCCCACGTGGCTTCCAAGAAGCACCTGGTGGATTGGAACCGCCAACCTCTTGGTTAGCAGCCATAGCTTTTAACCACTACACCACCAGGGTTTCCATTCTTATGTGTCCACAAGAATAGAGATACATAAGGAGAATACATATACGTAAGGAGAACTACTTCCTGCGGAATGGGTTTTAGGCATACGAAGCCCTCACCATCTTTGTTCGGAAGAGTAAGTTGTTGTTTTGGGGGTTTTGTTTGTTTGTTTTGTTTTGTCTTTTCCCCCACCTTTGAAGAAGGCATTTGAAATATCTCATTTTGTTTGCTGGCACCTCCTGGCTTCATCCCTTCCACAGGGAGCCACACCGATGCTGTCTTTCCTATAGCAAAGGCATTACTCATCTCTGACTCAAACTTTAGACTGAACTTGCCCTATTCCCACACAAATATCAGGGGGCTGTGGGCCCCAGGGTGACCTCTGGAAGCCTGAGGACAGAGCGGAACTGAGCTGCTACCCAAGCAAGATCAAGATAGAAGCCTGCCCAGATAGATGGTGTTCCTGCCGGCTTCATCTCTGCTGAGAAAGCACTCCAGGGAAAACCCGGTGCTTTCGGCCACAGCAGTTAAACATCCCAGGGCCTCCATCAAATCCAGCTTCAGGTTTGGTCCCAGCTCTGCACCGGCTATCCTGGCAACTACACTCTCACACTTGTTTTCCCAGAACTTATCTGCCCACTCAACAGCCCACAGAGCCCTGAGCTGGACTTCTCAGATTTGTCCTCTTCTCACCTTTGGTTTATTTCTCTAGAAACACAGCCAGAGGCCAAAGATGGGAAATCGAACTTTTGTGTGTTCCCCCGGCACCTCCTGAGCAGCTCTTCTCACCAGACACAGCCAAGTGCTGAAAAGAATTTTGCTTCCTCCCCCAACCCACACACCGCAAATCTGAAGCCAGGGTGTGCGTCTCTCGCTCTCTCAGCTGCAAACACCCCCTGTAGGGTGTGCCCCAATTTGAGTTCATCCGACCCAGTTAAGGAGCCAGGATGAGAAAATCACCCGCCGGTTACGGGCCTTGGGTGGGGACGCATCAAGCTCCGGCACTCTCAGCCTGGGCGCCCTCATGCGCCCCGGCCGAGGTAACCCTCTAGGCGGCTCCAAGCTGCAGCTGCAAAAAGTCAGTGCAAAGGACAGAAAGAGCCAGGGCGGGAGAACGCTGTGGCCCCCGGGGGAACCTGTAGACACCGCATGGAGGGAAGAGAGGAGAGTCAGGCTTCCGGGGACTGCGGCTGGGTGGCGTCCTCGGCGGGGACCACCCACCTCTTGATGTAGCTGCTGAGGCGGTAGAGCTGTCCGTCGAGGCGTACCAGGCCGTCGCCGAAGACGTTGAAGCCCCCGCGCGCGGCCCCCGGCTCCCCGGGGCCCGGCACAGCGAGCTGGTCCCCGCGCAGCTGGAAGGCGCCCGGCAGCAGGCGCAGCAGCTGGGCCAGAGGCAGCAGGGCCAGCTCGCAGTCGCACGTCCACAGGCTGCGCAGCTCCCCCGACGAGATGGAGGTCAGGCTCGGCCGGGCCGCCGCCGCCGCCATGCCCGCCGTCCAGAGGGTCCCGGCGCTGGGTAGCTGCGCACCCGAGGGTCCCCGAGAGGCCTGCGCGCCCCGCCTGCCTGCGCCCGCTCGGGCTCGGCTGTGCGCCCGGCCCGACGCTGTGGCCGCCCAGGTGCTCGCCCGCTCGCCGGCGCGCCAGGGGCGCTGCAGGCACCGCGCGGGGATCGCCGCGGCGGGGAGCGCGCCCCTTTTATCCCCTCGGCCCGACCCGAGGCGCTGGGCGCCGGCTCTCAACCGCTCGGAATTGGCACGCTCCAGCGTGCGCGCTGCCAAGTGTTACTCATCCCCCTCGGGGCGCCTGCTCTACACCCTGGCTCGGTCCCCGCCCTGCCTGCGTACACTGCTGGCGAGGACGTCTGCCCCTCCGGGTGTTCGGGGCCTGGCCGGGGTGAGGAGAGGAGGGCTGGCAGCACCCACCCATACCCAAGATGCCCCATCTCTGCGAACTGATGGGAGGGAGGCGCACCATCCCACCCCACCCCACCCCCCCCCACTCCACTTAGGGCCCAGCAACTGTGAGGGGGCAGTGGCAGGAGCTTGGGTTCCCAAGCAAATCAAAGCCATTTGTCAAGCCACTGTCTTCCAGTCTCGGTTTTCTGCTTTTTCAGTTCCTGAACACACCCAGCATTTTCTATCCCCTCAGCCTTTCCTTGAGCTGGTTCCTCCCCCTGGACCCCCTTGCACCCTAGAAATTCCACTGACCATCTTGCCGCTTCTGCATGAGCCTTCTTGAACCCCCGTGGATTTCATCGAATTTTCTACTGGGCCTGTTGCACCATAAACCATGTTTATCGCATATTGTGGATAGAAGGGACCGGATCTCCTACCTCCTCCTGGCATCACCCATCTGTGCGAGCCCCCTGAATCCCCCAACATGTCCTTCTGTTAGTCTATAAATACTTGAGTGTGAATGAGGTGCTCATTCTGAGGACATGATTGTGCTTGGCCACCTGAGGTGTGAAATGAGGAATGTTGTTTGTGTGCCCTGGAGTAGATTCTGTCTCATAGTGACCCTAGAGAACAGAGTAGCACTGCCCCTATAGGGTTTCCTAGGCTATAATCTTTAGGGAAGCAGATCGCCAGTTCTTTCTCTCCAGCAGCCACTGCCTGGGTTCGAACCGCCTTTCATTTAGCATTCAGGCACTTAAGCATTGCACCACTAAGGCTCCTGGAAATGAGTAACACTTCATTTAATTGAACAGCTATTTCTGGAACATCTACTAAGGGGCAGAGGATAAGAGAAGTTCTGAGAATACTAGCATGACCATGTCACAGCCTTGTCTGAATTTACAGTCTAAGAGAGGGACAGACAAGGGCTCCAGCAATTATGATACACTGTAATGGAAAGCTCTGCTGAGGGTAAACCTTGGATGTTACAGGAGGAGAATCTAGCCCAGTGTAGAGGAGTAGGGAGCCTTCCTGAAGTAATATGACTTAAGACTCTAAGCTAAAAGGTAAGTAGAATCTAGGGTAATAGCTTTAATTTGTCTTTGTTTGCCCTCGGCACGAACCCTTGTTGCTGTTCGGTTGGAACTCATGGCGACCCCATGAACTGTTGTTGTCGTGTACCGTGGAGTCGATTCTGATTCATAGAGACCCCATGTGACAGAGTAGAACTGCCCCATAGGGTTTCCTAGGCTATAATCATTATTGGAACAGACTGCCGCGTTGTGACCCTAATACCTCGCAACATGTTTTCTCCTTTTCAAAATGTAAGACTGAGAGCTTGACATAACTAACACCATAAGGATACACTAAGTAACCTGTAAGTTTTTGTTTTTTTGGGCTTGGTATTTTGTACACTCTCACTGTCAGTGTCCTTTTTTTTTTATTATTATTATACCAGCTACACTGGTCTCTTTCCAGAGGGATGTGTGGCCTTTTCGGCTCTTGCAGCCTTGGTCTCCCTCCTCTTCTTTCTCTTGGGAGATGACCTTCAGCCTGCAAGACGACAGCTAGAAAGGCTGCTTGGCACTTTTGGTCTGCAACTTTCTTTCTTGCTCCTTATCTTGGTCAGAGTAACTTGGCAGGCCAGTTCCACTAGCTGAGAGATTTTTATGTAAGTTTTTTTTTGTTTTGTTTTGTTTTTGCCTGTTACAAACATAAAGATTAGAGTCCAGATGTCTGGCATGCATAGCTTTAGTTTAATAAAGAGTTTCTTGTAGTTGTTTTGTGATGCATACTCGTCCGACTATCTGTGGGCTATATGCTTGAAGACATTATGTAATCCTTGCAAAAATGATATATAAGCTCTGACGTACAAATTGCTTTTCTGGACTCCATAAAGACAGCCTGCCTTGCTGTTGGACTACCTGTTGGTGCCACCTCCTAATAAACTTTCTCTCTCTTTCTGACTTAGAGTACATTTCATTGGTTTGACTACTCCAGAGCACAGACCTCAATCAGGTAACAAATTTGGGCACCCAATGTGGGGCTCAAATTACTCTGGCCCTGGTTCCATCTTCCTAAGGACTGAGCCCCCGGAAGGACCAGGGAAAGAGAAGGTGTACCCTTTCTTGAGTTGTGGAGGTATCTGAACCCGTGGTGGCCCAAAGTTTCAGCTACAAGAGAGGGCTCTATGGCAGCGAGCTCTGGACTGAAGGAGAAATTTTCTGCCTGCCATGGTATGTAACTGAGCATTAGATGGTAAATCCTCTATAAAAGCTATTAGGGGCATCGGTTCTCATAGACTCCATCCAAGAACAGGTGACTAGGTCCCATGAGGTTGGACAAGAGACCAGTGAGGTTTCCTGTTGCAAATGGGTACCCAGGGAAATAAGATTCTGGCTCAGAGTACACTAGGCCTTATTCTTTCTAACTGGACTTATTTCAGAGGGGATCCCCTAACTAAGAGCTGTCTTAAAATTTTGTGCAATCAAGTGTGGTCTTAATAACAACTTCCTGATGGGGTCAGATGGCTTATGAATAGTTCCAGGGATTTTGACACTATTCTGCAGCTTGATCCGTTTTGTTCTCGAACTAACAAGTGAGATGAAAAGCTGTATGTACAATGTTTTATGACATTATGGCATGAGAAAAAGGAGAAAGCTTCTGTTTTAGCCCCTATTATGCAGCCCAAAGATGAAGATGAAGAATGATTAGGTGTTTTTTTCATTCCCCCACCTTGAAAAACCCCCTTGACAGCTATTCATGACCCATCCCTGGTGGTATCAGAGGATGAGGATGGAAAGGCATTAAAGGAGGTGGAGGAAGTGGGATAGATATGGTCTCCCATCCCATACTAGGGGTGGGATACAATTCAGCCCAGTTCCCCTGGGCGGGCTTTACCCACACCCCAGGAGGTGCCAGTCCCCACTGCAGGAGGACCACCTCAGATCCTGTGGGTCCATAACCTGTTCCCGGCTTTCGATTTGTACTGTTGGAAGCAAAACTTCCAGGGTATCAGTCAGACCCACATGCCATGAGTGAACATTTTTCCCACATTTTCGCTACCCACCATCCTAATACTTTATTAGATGCACTCCTCATAGCAAAAGAAAGATGAGTGGTCTTGCAAAAACAGAAGAAAAATACAATGAGGAAGGGGCTATAGATGGAATACCAGCAGATGAAGTGGTGCTGGCTAAGGAGCCAGTGTGGGACCCCGATACAGCAGAAAGCAGACGGAATCTCATAGCTTACCGAGGGTTCCTTCTGCATGGTCTAAAACATGAGGCACCTAGACAGATAAACTTCAGTGAATCAAAGAGATTATTCAGGGATCAAAAGAAAACCCATTAGCCTCTCTGGAACTGCTCATAAGAGGGTTCTCTAAGGATACAAACATCGACCCTGAAATGCCCCAGAACAGTCCTCTGATCAGTATGACTTTATTGGGCAGAGTGCTCCTGACATTCGAAGAAAATCACAAAAAGTAGGAGGAGGACTAGAGACCCTGTCTTTAACTCAATTAGTTGAAATGACATTTAAGGTCTTTACCAACAGAGAACAGGTAAAAGAGGCCAAGACAAAGAAAAAAGACCAAGATATGAAGAAACAGGCCAATCTGTTTAGCCACTGCTCTAGGATCGACTGGAGGAAGACGATGAGCCCAGGGTAAGGACAGGGTCCAGCTAAAGAAAAACCAATGTGCGTTTTGTAAGGAGGAGGGACGATGGAAAAATGAGTGTCTGAAGAAGAGGAGCGGAAAAGGGCCAGGCAAGATATAAAGGGGGGAGAAGCTTTTTCAAGGAGTTATGAAAGAGCAGAAGGAGGACTCTGAATGATGGAGATCAGGGGAGACAATTTTAACTTCCCTCCTACTGACCCCCTGGTAGTAGTAGACTTTTTCACTGATACCGGAACAGCCTTCTCGGTACTCACCCAGAAGCCTGAAGGGACTGCCTCTACCAGCAGCATCCAAGTTGTTGGGGTGACTGAAAAAGAGGTGACCTGACCCTTCTTGCAGCCAATGGACTGTGATATAGGGAAAACTAAGCTATCCCAGCAGGACCTTCTCTGCTTTTGCAGCCTTGATCTCTCTCCTCTCCTTTGTTCTCTTGGGAGATGGCCTTCACCCTGCAAGGTGACAGCTAAGAAGGCTGCCTGGAGCTTTTGATCTGTAACTTTCTTCTTGCTCCTTATCTCAGTTAGAGTAAACTTGGCAGGCCAGTTCCACTAGCCGAGTCCAGATGTCCAGCATGCATACTTTTAGTCTGATGAAGAGTTTCTTATAATTGTCTTGTGATATATGCTCATCCGACCATCTGTGCTTGAAGACACTATGTAATCCTTGCAAGAATGATATATAAGCTCCGATGTAGAAATTGCTTTTTGGGACTGCATCAAGACAGCCTGCATTGTTGCCAGACTTCCCGTTGGTGTCACTTCCTAATAAACTTTCTCTCTCTTTCTGACTTGGAGTACATTTCATTGGCTCGACTGCTCCAGGGCATGAACTCTAATCGGGCAACAACAGCCTTCTCCCAAGGAGCGGCTGGTGAGTTCCAACCACTGACCTTTCAATTAGCAGCTGAGCGCTTAAGCATTGCACCACCAGGGCTCCTAAAATTATTTCAGTACAAACTTTGCATAGGTTTAATTAAATATATTGTCCAGGTCTTTTGTCCTAGATCATTGAAATCCCAGAATATACATGAGCTCCATTCTTTTCCTCTGTTCTGGCGTCATACATATCTCTTTCTCTAGACATGGTTCCTTTGCCTCAGGATCAATCCCCAAATCAATCTGGACAAATCTAATTCCCCAAACAAGTACTGAGGACTACTGGATCAGAATATTTTGCAAGGAAGGAAGGGGAATTTGCTTGTGAAACAAGCACCCCAGGGTGCTTGTCAAGTGAAGCTGGAGAATCAGGGTGCAGAGGAGGGTCTGGGGTGGGCTGGGCCTGCAGCAGGAACCAGAGGGTGGGGTTGGGTTCACAGAGCAGGGATGTGGGCCAGGAGTTAGGCCCTACTGGGGAGTTCATTCCACCATACACCTTTGTACAGGCACCACTAGCACCAGACACCACCTTAACCTCAGAGGACAAGAGAATTTGAACACAATAGGGAGCTCCTGTCAGGGAGCAGCAATGCGGACAAAAACGACAAAACAATTCACGTGGTAAGTGCTACAACAGGTGGCATTGTGTGCCGTCAAGTCATTTCCAGCTCATAGAGACCCCAAGTGACAGAGTAGTACGTGTCTGGGGAATTAGATTTGTCCAGATTTCTAGGCTCTAACCTTTAGGGGAGCAGATCACCAGGTCTTTCTCCCTTGGAGCTGTTGGGTGGGTTTGAACCGCCAACTTTTCGAGTTAGCAGATGAGCACTTAACCATTGTGCCACTGGGGCTCTCAGTCTAGAAAACCCTATGGGGCAGTTCTACTATGTCACATGGGGTCACTATGAGTCAGAATGGACTGGAAGGCACCCAAGAAGAACAACAAAGCAGACCGTGCCTATTTGGAGGAAGGGGGCTGAGTTTTACAATATATGACACTGAGAAGAGACATTGGAGCCAGATTGTATCAAGCCCACCGAGTGGTCCAAATAATTTAGATCCTTAAGGCAACGGAGAGTTTTTGAACGTTTTTAAGGAAGAAAGTGATATAATGATGCCTGAGTTTAGTTAGATACCTGTAGTAATGGCTACATAAAATACGTTTGTTTTATTTTACCTGCAGAGTAACCTTTACTTCTTGCACAGAGGATTAGGGGAGAGGCGGGTGGGAGAGAAGATTATCAACCTTGGACGCTCTCCCAGGCATCCGGGGAATTTGCTTAGGCTGCTCTGTAAAGGAAAAGGAAAGCTCGAAACAAATTTATGATTTACGAAGTCTCTGCAAATAAATAATAGCCTAAAAAAAAAAAAAAAGCCTACAGAAGACATAAGCCTGGGGCCACTTTGATAAAATTGCACCAGAGTTCACGGCAGGAAGGACATTAGGTTTGTCTTTTCCACAATTACAGCAGGACTGTCTATTTGGCATCACACAAGACTCAGTGGGCTGGACCAGAGCTCCTATCTGCAGTACCCAGGGCTTCTCCGGGGCCAGGTGCAGGCACGCCCAGGTGAAAGCTCGTTACCTCTGCTCTTTGCTTCCGGTCTTCTGTGGGGAAACAAGGGCTCCAGCCCCTGAGTATCAGGCCAGCTCACCTTCACTCCTGCAAGTTTAGCTTCACATCGTGTTCCTTCCCCAAGTACACTTCCTCTAAAGTAAACGGCAAGTTTTGCCTCAGGGACGGAGGGTGGCGACATCAATCCTGAAGTGATAGCCTTATACAAAAAAACAACAACCAACCAACCAACCAACCAAAAAAACCCAAACCTGTTACTGTCAAGCCGATTTCGACTCATGGCAACCCAGCGTGTTACAGAGTAGAACTGCTCCATGGGGTTTTCTCGGCTGTCAACTTTTTATTTTTTAAATACTGTTCTATTGCATTTTTGGTGGAAGTGTACACAGCAAAACAGGTTCCCATTCCACAATTTCTACACATATTGTTCAGGAATATTGGTTACAGTCTTTACAATGTATCAACTTTCTCATTTGTTTTGAAACAGGATAGATCGGAGGCAGAGACTAGTTGGGAGATGGATGAAATAATCCAAGTAGTATATGGTAAAGGTCTGAACTAACATGGCAGCTGTAGGAATGGAGATGACTGGATGAATTTGAATTTGGGACCTTTATGAGATGGATTCAGCGGGATTTAGTGAACAAATAAATGGAAGAGGGAGGGCTGGGAAGAAAGGAGTAGAGAGAGACATTGAGTTTCTAGCATGGGTGCTTAGACAGATGGTGCTGCCATTAATGAAGCTAGGGGTCATGGGAGAAAGAACAGGCTGTAGGAGGGAAGATGTTGAGTTCAGGGTGGGGACACACTAATTTTGAACTGCTTATGGGACATCTGTGGAGCCTTGGTGGTGTAGCAGTTAAGAGCTTGAATGCTAACCAAAAAGGCAGCAGTTCAAATCTACCAGCTGCTCCTTGGTGGTGCAGTGGTTAAGTACTCAGGTGCTAACCAAAAGTCCAGCAGTTTGAACCCACCAGCTGCTCCATGGGAGAAAGATGTGGCAGTCTGCTTCCATAAAGATTTACAGCCTTGGAAACGCCGTGGGACAGTTCTACCCCTTCCTATAGGGTAGCTATGAGTCGGAATCAACTTGATGGCAATGGGGTAGGGGTATGGGACATTCAGGTAGAAAAGTCGAGGAGGCAGCTAGTTAGCTGGGCCTGGAGTTTTGGAGAGAAGATGGGGTTAATGATTAGATTTGAAAGTCATTAAGCTCCAAGATGGTGGTTGAAGCCAGAGAAGTAAGTGGATCATCTAGCTGCTAAGCGGTAAGATAAGAATTTGAACCCAAGCCTTTAGTTTACTTCAACAAAGGCTTAGTGCTCGTTTACTATGTTCCAGGTCCAAGTATTTGCTGGAGATACTCCACCCAGTTGCTGTTGTGCCAACTCCAACTCATGGCGACCCCATATGTCAGAGTAGAACTGTGTTCCACAGGATTTTCTATGGCTGATTACGTGGAAGTAGACCTCCAGGCTTTTCTTCTGAGGTGCCTCTCGGTAGACTTGAACCTCCAACCTTTTGGTTGGCAGCAAAACATGTCAACCACTTGTACCACCCAGGGACTCCATTGGAGATACAGAGATGATAAGTAGATGATAGTCCCCATTCTTTTTTGGGTTAGTCCCCTTTCTCAGATAACAGGGAGGAATGCAGAGATCAGCATAAACTAATCTGCTGGCACTACGTCCAAACCTGTTGCTGAAATCTAGTCATATTTTGGTTACGGTTTGTCTCTGAGGTATTGGTGGAATCCCACCTCAAGGACAATAATAACAGCTGCAAAAGTTGCCTTCCCAATCGTTAAGGCCATTTTACTTTGATTGACAACCAATGCCCATGGAAGCAGCAGTCAAGAAATCAAACAACGCATTACCTTGGTCAAATCTGCTGCAAAAGACCTTTAAAATCTTAAACGGCAAAGATGTCACTTTGATGACTAAGGTGCGCCTGACCCGAGCCGTGATCTTTTCAATCATCTCATACGCATGTGAAAGCTGGACAGTGAAAAAAGAAGACAGAAGAAGAATAGATGCTTTTGAATTATGGTGTTGGTGAAGAATTTTGAATATACCATGGACTGCCAGAAGAATGAACAATTCGGTCTTGGAGGAAGTACAGCCAGGGTGCTCCTTGGGAGCGAGGGTGGCAAGAGTTTGTCTCATCTACTTTGGACATGTTATCAGGAGTGACCAGTCCCTGAAGAAGGACATCATGCTTGGTAAAGCAGAGGGTCAACAAAAAAGAGGAAGACTCTCAATGAGATGGATTGACACAGTGGCTGCAACAACGGGCTCAAGCATGACAACAATTTCGAGGATGGCGCAGGACTGGGCAGTGTTTGGTTCTGTTGGACATAGGGTCACTATGGGTCGGAACCCATGTGTCAGAGTAGAACTAACATTAACAGAACAACAAAGGCATTAAGGGTAGACCCACTACAGAGCCCCACCCGGCCCCGGCATTGACCGAGCTCCACAACCGTTGAGTGTTCTTCAACCTGCACTATTGACCTTTTAGCTTTGTTGAGAAGAGTTACAGGCACTTATTGATGAACGTAGTCCCTCTCATCAGAATTTGTTTCCTTTATAGGAAAATATCAACATCTTTTATTATATTCATGTTCAATTCCTGGCCACACACCTCATGCACAGTCTGTCATTGGGGCTTATGTGCTGCTATGATGATGAACAGGTTTCAGCAGAGCTTCCAGACCAGGACAGACTAGGAAGAAAGGCCTGGAGATCTACGTCTGAACATCAGCTAATGAAAACCCTGTGGATCACTGGTCGGTATTTCGTTCCGTTGTGGATAGGATCTTCACGAATCAGGGGCCAACTTGACGGCAACTCACAACAACAACAACAAAAAGCACTAAATTAAATTTTTCTTTCTTTTCCCTAGTTTTCTGATTTTACAATTTTTCTGCATTTTCCAAATGAGTGGGTATTGTTTTTATACAGAAAAATAATACAGGGAGTAATAGAAATATTTTAAAAATACTTTCCTGTTATCTAGAGCTTTCATTTGATGCATTTCCGGTAAAGAATACATTTCTTTATGGTTAATTTATGCACCACTAAATGCCAGAGAAAAAATATGGGGAAAAAAACAAAATAATAGTGTCCCTCTTACTGTCAGCCGTTGCTAGCCAACACAGAGCTATAGGGACTCTTTTCCTGGTTGATTTCTTTTGCATTATCAAATTACCTACATGCAGACATAATCACTGCTAGTGAAGATATTTTCAGGTTGGTTTGTTTGTTTCCTTTTGTTGGTTTGCGTACACAGTTGTAGGATTTTTATTTTAGAGTCTTTATTTTGCTTTTAACCCTGGTAGTATAGTGGTTAAGAGTTCAGCTGTTAACCAAAAGTGAATTATCATAGTTTTAAATCTTTGATACTAAAGGTATAGTACCTCATAGTTATTTATAATTGTATTCCTTAGATTTTAAGTGAGGGTAACCATTTCACTGCGATGTTACCATTCAAATTTAGATAATGTTTATAGCAGAGTAATTACTCACCTGTCTCCAAGACCGATCCTCACGTGATGTCTTCCCTCTGTGTAAATATCCCTCCGTGTCTAGTTTTCCTTTTTCTAAAATATCACTCAAAAGTGATTAGGTTTAGGACCCACCCTACTTCATTTCAATAAAGGAGCCCTGGTGGATCGATGATTAAACACTCGGCTGCTAACCCAAAGGTTGGTGGTTTGAACACACCCAACAGCTCTGCGGGAGAAAGACCTGGTGGTCTTGTAAAGATTTACTGGTTGCCATCAAGTCGATTCTGACTCATAGCGACCCTATAGGACACAGTAGAGCTGCCTCATGGGGTTTCTAAGGCTGTAATGTTTACAGAAGCAGACGGCCACATGTTTCTCTTGAAGAGTAGCTGGTGGGTTTGAACCACCGACCTCTTGGTTAGCAGCCCAGCATTTAACTATTGTGCCACCCCGGGCTCCTTCCATAAAGATTACAGCCTGGGAAATCCTATGGGGCAGCGCTACTCTGTTACACGGGGTCACTGTGAGTCGGAATTGGCTCAATGACAGACACAAAACAACAGTGAACGACCACGTGCTATGCTTGGATACGGTGACATTCCTTGTATCTCAGACCAAAGGGGCTCTAGTGGCCCCACAGTTAAGAGGTCAGCTGCTAACTGAAAGGTTGGTGGCTCCTTAGGAGAAAGACTTGGTGATCTGCTCCCATAGAGATTACAGCCTAGAAAACTATGGCAATTTTAGTCTGTGACACGGGGTTGCTATTAGTTGAAATCAGCTAGAGGGCATCTAACAGCAACGACAGCAAAATCAATCAGCTATTGGTGACTTGTGTGCTGTATATTTACAGTTTGTACTGGGTTTGGGGATTTACAGCTAAAGCAAGACCAGGTAAAGATCTTGGCCCCACTGGGGAGACTGTGCTTTGGTGACATCAGCAGTTTACAGGCTCCGTTTCTCTGCTTTGGGGGTGCAAAGTTCATGAGGCTCAAAGACACTGATTAAAATAAACCGAACTCACAACAGCCAGAACACCAGTTCTCCACCACCACTGTCCCATCTGTGGACTTTCCATCAGCATATGAATAATTGCAAGTCTCTCTTATGCTAACCAAAAAAAATTTTTTTTAATATTTTTTATTCCACCCCACCCTTTTTGTTTTAAGGAGCTCTGGTGGCACAATGGTTAAACGTTTGGCTGTTAACAGAAAGGTTGGTGGTTCGAGCCCACCCAGCAGCTCTGTGGAAGAAAAGACCTGGTGATCAGCTTCAGTGAAGATTACAGTTTAGAAAATCCTGTGGGACAGTTCTATTCTGTCATGTGGGGTTGCACACAACAACAACCAGCAATAGCCCCTCTTTTTATACTTCCCCATCTCCGTCTCTCTCTCCTCAAATTCCCTGAAAGAATTGTCTAAATAATCCCCTGCTTATAGGGTCGCTATGAGTCGGAATCGATTTGATGGCAGTGGGTTTGGTTTGGTTTTGGTTTCTCATTCACTCAAGACTTTATAACTTGACTTCTGCCCCATCACACCACTGAACCTGGCCTTACTAAGTCCCCAGTGACCTCCATGTCACCCACTCTAATGGCCACTTCCTGTTGTGCTCTCACGAGCCCGCACTAGTCCTTGCAAACCCCTCCTCCCTCACTTTATGAAGATGTAGGCAGACTACAGTGAAAAGTGCAAAGGTTTGGGAGGTTCAGACCTGACTCTGACCCTGCTGTGGCTTGTATTATACCCTCCCCGCCACCTGTAGAATTTGAGTTGAAATCCTCCCCCCATTCCCATGGGCGCTATCCCACTTGGGATAGGGTTTTCTTTGTTATGTTAATGAGGCCAAATCAGTGTGGGGTGGGTCCTAGACCTAATGACTGCTGAGTTATAAAAAGACCAGAATAGACACAGAGACGAGCACAAAGAGGGAAGACAGACTTTATCTGATAACAACAGAGGCAGATGAATCTACGAGCCTAGAAATCCTAGGATGGGTGGCGCTACTAGAAGCAGGATTCCCTCTAGGGCCACACACTGAATTCGGAGTTCTAGCCTCCTGAACTGTGAGACAATAAATTTCTGTTCTTTAAAGGCACCCACTCATGGTATTTCTGTTACAGCATGTCATAGTTCCTTATTGTTGTTGTTAGGTGCTGTCGAATTGGTTCTGACTCACACAGACCCTAAGACAGAGTAGAACTGCCCCATAGCGTTTCCAAGGAGCGGTTGGTGGATTTGAACTGCCAACCTTTTGGTTAGCAGCTTAACCACTAAGTACTATGGCTGCTAACTAAAAGGTAGACAGTTCAACTCCACCACGCCCACCTGGAAATTTTATGGGGCAGTTCTGCTCTGTCCTGTAGGTTCACTGTGAGTTGCAATCTACTCGACGACAATGAGTTTGGTTTGGTTTATGCCACCAGGGCTCTGTAGTTTCTTAGTGCTGCTATAAACAGAAATACCACAAGTGGGTGGCTTTAATGAACAGAAATTTTATTGCCTCACAGTTTAAAAGGCTAGAAGTCTGAAATCAAGGTATCAGCTCTAGGGGAAGGCTTTCTCTGTCAGCTCTGGGGAAAGATCTCTTTGCAGCTTCTGTTCCTCGGCTCCTAGGCAATCTTCACATGGTGTGGCATCTCTCCTCCTCCATCTGTGCTCACTTACTCCTGTGCCTCATCTGCTCCTTTCCTATCACAAAGATATCAACTTACAGTACACCTGCACTGACATGGCCTCGTTCATGTAACAAAGAAGCTCTATTCTAGATGGGATTACTTCCACATGCGTAAAGCCCAAACCACACCAAACCCATTGCGGTCCAATTAATTCCAACTCCCAGCGACCCTAAGACAGAGTAGACCTGCCCCATAGGGTTTCAAGGCTGTAGTCTTTCTGGGAGCAGATTGCCACATCTTTCTCCTGAGGAGCAGCTGGTGGACTTGAAGTGCTAACTTTTCAGTTAGCAGCCGAGTGCTTAACCACTGTGCCACCAGGGCTTCTTATCCACATGTATAGGGGTTAGGATTTACAACGCATATTTTTGGGGAACACAATTCTATCTGTAACATGGCAGCACTAGGAAATTAAGGCAGCCCGTTGCTAGCCATGCCACCTTCCCACCTCAGAAGCGTGCCTTCTCCTGTGCGCCTTATCCCAAGGAGTCATCACTACCCACCCATAGGGAACATCGAAATCACCCTAGACCTACCCTCTCACTTCCCTCCTCCATCTGCCCTCCCCTGCTTCACCCTACCCCAGTCCTCTGAGCCACCTGGCTGCCTCCACCTGCCGGTTCTGCCTTCCACACATCTGTCTGTCACTCCCTTTCCATGCCTACCACCTTGATTCACTTCCCTCCCATCACTTTCCAGGAGCCCCCATACCAGCTCTCCTGACTCCTGTCTCACCTCCTTCTCTCCATCCCTCCTCCCCATGTTACCAAGATGCTCTTGGTACAATCTGATTCTCTCTCTGTCCTGTTGAAAATCTCTTGGTAACTTTCCGTTAACTTCCATTTAAACTTCGGGGTTAGGTTCAAACATCCTTCCATCATCTGTGCCCCACCTGAAGCCTTGTCTCCTCACCTTCAGATGCCCAGCCTTTGCTCTGTTGTTGTTGGGTGCCGTCAAGTCAATTCTGACTCATAGGAATCCCATGTGACAGAGTAGAACCCCATAGGGTTTTCTAGGCTGTTATCTTTATGAGAGTAGATCAGTAGGTCTTTTCCCCTTGGAGCCACTGGTGGGTTCAAACTGCCAACCTTTCCATTAGCAACCGAGTATTTAACCTTTGCCCCACCGGGGATTCTTCTCTGTAAAGATCACAGCCTAGAAAACCCTATGGGGCAGTTCTACTCCATCATATAGGTTCGCTGTGAGTCAGAATCGACTCAGAGGCACCCAATGACAACAGACAACATTGAACGTTTAGTAAATAAATGAGCAAAATATACCGGAGAATGCTTTGAATCATTTTTCTGCAATTTTAATTGTAAAGTTAAAATAGGAAAGTACGGGAAGACAAAAGCCCAGATCTACAAGGGGATTTACCCATGCAAACCAGTCCAAGTTCACAGTTGTTGGTCTGATTCCTGACAACTTTAGTCATGGCTGAGCTAGAATGGAAAATTTTACTTCCCCCCCTCTTGCTTACCTCACTGGGCTCTGGCTGCGTTAGCCTCTGAGTTCACTGCTTCCTGCCTGCCCAAATAAATACTACCTCTCAGTGCCAGAGTTCCCATGAATGCCTACCCAGCCAGTTGGCTAGTCCCTGGTACATTCTTTGGTGGTTGGGATAAGCCACTTTAATTGCTGGTCTGCTGTGGGAAGATATGAGGCAAACGTGGGTTAGGATGTTGCAGCAGAAACATTTGGCAAGTGAAGAGAGTCTAGTTGTTGTTGTTGGGTGTTGTTGAGGCAGTTCTGATCATAGCGACCTTGTGTGACAGAGTAGAACTGCCCCAGGAGGTTTCTTAAGGTGTAATCTTGAGGAAGCAGATTGCCAGGTCTTTCTCCCACAGAGCCTGTGGGTGGATTTGAACCAACAACCTTTTGGTTTGCAGCTGAACACTTAACCATGTGCTGCCAGGGCTCCTAAGAGAGTCTAGAGGAGATGCAAAAACCATGTGGAGAAGAGTGAGCCTGATGATGAGAGCCGTCCTCGTTAGTATAGTGGTGAGTATCCCCGCCTGTCATGCGGGAGACCGGGGTTTGATTCCCCGAAGGGCAGGCAGACGCCCTTTTGGAAACCCTGGTGGCGTAGTGGTTAAGTGCTACAGCTGCTAACCAAAGGGTCAGCAGCTCAAATCCGCCAGGCGCTCCTTGGAAACTCTATGGGGCAGTTCTACTCTGTCCTATAGGGTCGCTATGAGTCGGAATCTACTCGATGGCACTGGGTTTGGTTTGGTTTCTGGATGATAAGAACCAAGTGTTGAAAAAGGGTGCAATTCTATCCTGCAAACAATGACGGAATGTTTGCATGGGCTGGGTGCTTGGGATGCAAAGATGAGGTAGACCTGTGCCCTACCTCCAGGGGCCTCAAAGTCCTCCAGTTATGGCATTCAGTCACTGCTGGAGGAGGGGATGGAGGAGGGCATGGAGAGTAGTAGGGGGACATGAGGACATCAGGTATGTGGGAGAGTGTCAGGATGGAGGGCCCTGAAACCCAGGGACAGAAGTGATGATGTGGTCCAAGAAGTGAGCAAGGGCATCTCTAGAACTTTTACGCAGGTTGGGTGTGGTTGGAATCTCGTTTGAGTAGGGTGGTGCTCTGTAATGGCTGCTGCAGATAAGATTCCTACCTTGGTCTACTTGTCAAGAGTAAAAGAGAAAGAAGGAAACCAAAGACTCAGAGAAAAAACTAGTCTACAGGCAAATAGTCTACGCAAACCACAACCTCATCTACCCTGAGACCAGAAGAACCAGATGGTGCCAGCTACCTCTACCGAACATTCTACTCAAGGACACAATAGGTGGACCCTGATAGAATGGAAGAAAAATGTCAAACAGAACCTCACATTCCTTAAAAAAATAAAATAAAAGACGTACTGGTTAGTTGAGACCGGAGGACTCCCTGAGATACTCTTCAAACCTTAAACTGAAACTAACCCCTGAGGTCATCTTGGAGCTAAAGAACAGATTGGCTCACAAAATAAAAAATATCACCTGTGAGTACTGTGCTCCCTTAAAAAAATCACCTATATGAGACCAAGGAGTCCTGGTGGTGCAGTGGTTAAGCACTCAGCTACTAACTAAAATGTCAGTGGTTGGAACCCACTAGACATTCAGCTAAAGAAAGATGTGGCAGTCTGCTTCCATAAAGATTACAGTCTTGAAAACCGTACGGAGCAGTTCTACCCTGTCCTATAGGGTTGCTATGAGTCAGAATTGGCCGAACAGCAGTGGGTTCCTTGGTTATATGAGACCAGATGGTCAACAGTTACTTTAAAACAAAGATAAGAATGTAAGGGGGCAGGGAAACTAAAATTAATGGAAACAGAACAACCAGAACGGAAATAATGAAAATGTTCACGCACTGTAAAAAATGTAACCAATGTCACTGAAAAATTTTTTATGGATATTGTGGAATGGGAACCTAAACTGCTATGTAAACCTTCACCAAAAACACAACAAAGTATCAGTTTTTTGTTTTTTTTTTTAAGATTCTTATCTTGGACAGGATGCTGCTCTAAAAGCCCTCTGAGAGGCCTTCCAACTCTAAAAACCTATTTCTCTAAGATGAGTAGATTGAGATGGCGAAGGGGTGGACCCAAGAAGCGCCATCATATCCTAGAACTCACCCAGCAGTTCCGTGAGAGAAAGACCTGGTGATCTGCTCTGGTAAAGATTGTTGTTGTTGTTGTTAGGTGCCGTCAAGTCAGTTCCAACTCATAGCGACCCCACGCACAACAGAACAAAACACTGCCCAGTCCTGTGCCATCTTTAGAATCGTTGTTATGCTTGAGCTCATTGTTGCAGCCACTGTGTCAATCCACCTTGCTGAGGGCCTTCCTCCTTTCCACTGACCCTGTACTTTGCCAAGCATGATGTCCTTCTCCAGGGACTGATCCCTCCTGACATGTCTAAAGTATGTAAGACGCAGTCTCGCCATCCTTGCTTCTAAGGAGCATTCTGGTTGCACCTCTAAGATAGATCTGTTCGTTCTTCTGGCAGTCCATGGTGTATTCAATATTCTTCGCCAACACCACAATTCAAAGGCGTGAATTCTTCTAAAGTCTTCCTTATTCATTGTCCAGCTTTCACGTGCATATGATGCAATTGAAAATACCATGACTTGGGTCAGGCGCGCCTTAGTCTTCAAGGTGACACCTTTGCTCTTCAACACTTTAAAGAGGTCCTTTGCAGCAGATTTACCCAATACAATGCATCTTTTGATTTCCGGTAAAGATCACAGCTTAGAAAACCCTGTGGGGCAGTTCTGCTCTGTCACACAGGGCCTCTATGAGTCTAAATTGACTCAGCATCACCCAACAGCAACAATAGCCTCCAAAGTTGTGAGAGAATAAATTCCTGTTCTCTAAAGCCACCCGCTTGTGGTATTTCTGTGACAAGAGCCCTAGATAACTAAGATAGTGGGATGCTCTTACCTCCCTCTGGTGTCTGTCAGGGGTGGTCAGTAAAGTAGTTAGTGTGTGTGTACTACGGATTGGATTGTGTCTCCTGAAAACATTCATTGAAATCCTAACCCCCGTACCTGTGAATATGACCTGGTTTGAAAATAGTGTTTTGCTTCTGTTCTTACTTAAATTAAACAAGGTCATACTGAGTAGATTCTAAGCCTAACCCATTCTGAGGGACATAAAGGAAAAGGGCAGACACAGAAACAGGGGGACGAGGGGCACCATTAATGACAGAGGCAGACGAAGCTAAAGGAGCAAAGAATATCAAGGATTGCTGGCGACCACCAGAAGCTAGGAGAGAGGCCTGGGACAGTTCTCTCTCAGCTGCCGCAGCAGGAATCCACATGGCCGAGGCCCTGACTTGGACCTCCAGCCTCTAGACTGATGAGAAAAATAAAGTTCTGTCCTTTCAAGCTGCCCATTTTGTGGCATTTTGGTATGGCAGCCCCAAGAGACTAAGGCAGCCTGCAAAGCACTTTGTAGAGGGCAGGACACAGGACAACTGCACAGAAAATTGTAGCTGCTATCATCATCATTGTTATTAAAGAATCTAATTAGGCCCACCTTTGAGCTGGTAAAACTGGTACAGATTTTCAGAAAAGGAAACCCTAAACAGGAAGCTTGGAGTCTCCAGGTGACACAAACGGTTAACCTGCTCAACTGCTTACCAAAAGGTTGCAGGTTTGAGTCTATCCCGAAGCACCTCAGAACTACTTCTGAGAGATCACAGCCTTTGAAAATCCTGTAGAACACAGCTCTACTGACTCACATGGGGTCCCCATGAGCTGGGGGCAGACCCGACGGCAGCTAACAACAACGACAACCCAGGACTTAATGAATGAAGAGACCTCTTATGAGTCAGTGAGAGGAGAGAGAGATTTCCTGTAACTCTGTTACTGCTTGGGTTAAAAGTCATTTTTGTTGCAGACAGAATTTTGGCCATAGTTGGTTCACAGTTCTCATCGGGCTGGAATTTGTATATTAGTTGGACAAGGTTTCCTTTTTTTTTAACCCTTTTGTGACCCCAGGTATTTTTTCCTTTTAATTCTTTGTGTTAATTGTACTTTATAGAACAAACGAGCTTCTCATTAAACAGTTAAGTACACATCTTGTTTTATGACACTGGTTAACAACCCCACAGGCCAACACTCTCCTTCCTTTTAATTCTTTGTGGATACCATGTGTTTTCAGCAATGGAGGACATGATGAATACTGAGTGAGTGTGCCCTTTATGAACACAAATTCTGCCGCAGAGTCCGGAGGCACATCTATGTACCAAATAAAAATACTCAAAATTCACATTTTTCCTACCAAAAATTCAATGATTCAGCGCCACCTCTGTATTACCCTGTAAAAACAGTAATTTGTGGTACATGCCTGTTTTTTTCATTTCAAACTGTTGTATAGGGCCCTGCCTGTTGGCAGAACGTGTGTCAGTGGGACAGCAGCTTCCCAACGAACCCCAGAGGTATAAAAAATAAGTGGCAGCCCAGTCCTGAAATTACGAAGCCCTTGTGGTGGAGTGGTTCAAGCATTTGACTGCTAGCTGAAAGGTCAGCTGTTTGAACCCACCAGCCCCTTCATGGGAGAAAGACATAGTGATCTGTTCCTGTAAAGATTATAGCCAAGAAAACCCTATAGGACAGTTCTACTCTGTCACGTGGAGTCGTTATGAGTTGAAATTAACTCGAAAGCAAAGGTTTTTTTGGTTTTCCCTTTGTTGTGGTTAGTTTGAAGTGCCCTTCACAATGAAACCCATTCTTGTCTAGTCAATTCCGACTCATAGTGACACTAAAGGACAGAGTAGAACTGTCCCATACGGTTTCAGAGGAGTGGCTGGTGGATTTGAACTGCCGACCTTTTGGTTAACAGGCAAGCTCTTAACCACGGGGCTACCTGGACTCCCTTCACATTAAAGAAGAACAATTAAGATTTGCTTTTGGGGGACAGGTGCTCCCCCTTGGTGTTTCTAGAGAAGGGAGGGGCTTCACATTCTTTAGGGTTTAAATTAATTAATTTAATTAAACTTAAAAAAACACACACACATAGAATTGGTTAATAAAATCAGTCAAAAAGTCAAATAGATCTTAGCAGATGAACATTGAAATTTATGCTAATAATTTAGTCTATTTACTGATAGCAATTGCCAGTGGCATATTCAACTTATATGTTACTGATTGACTCTTTTTTTTATTGTTTTGAAAATACACACAGCAAAACAAACATCTTCAGCAATTTCTACATGTACAATTCAGTGATGTAAATTACATTCTTCAAGTTGTACAACCATTCTCACCCTCCTTTTCCAAATTATTTCCCCCATTAACATAAATTAATCTTTTGAGTTACTGTCAATTTGATCCCATATTGATGACTGACTTTTATTAAAGTAAATCTTTTCTCAAAAATAAAAAAGCAACCCCTAGTGTGTTCTATTTAGTCACCGGGAACCATTGTTCTATTTCCAGGCCTCTTGGTGCTTGTTACAGTCTCAAGAGCCAAAATGATTTGAGTCTGAAAAAAATGAGAGTTTTCCTTACACCCAGACCCTCTGAGATTTTAAGAAAACGTGGAGCAGAAATAACAAGGCTGTTGGCAAAGCACAGCTGACAGGCCTGGGATTGGAGTCCCTCAAGGGCGGGACTCCTGGCCGCCTCTCGGAGTTTTGGAACAGGAGCCTAGCCCAGTAAAGCTTTCAGAAGAAAAACTGACAGGCACAGAATGTTCACAAAGAAATGGAGTGAAAAAAACACATTTTGTCTTTTTGCGAGACTCTGCAATCAAGGGCTTAGCAGAGATCTGGGGCTAGGGATGCTGAGCCATACCGGGCTTAATCCTATCTTGGCCTGTGAATTACCAAAGCAAAGGAACAAAGGTAGGGGGTGGTGAATATTTCCTCATTGTTTCTGACAAGCATAAGGAGCCCTGGTGGTGCAGTGGTGAAAACAATTGACTGCCAACCAAAGGGCTGATGGTTCAAAACCACCAGCGGCCCTGTGGGAGAAAGACGTGGCAGTCTGCTTCTGTAGAGCCTCGCGGTCTTGGAAACCCTGTAGAGCCTTGCGGTCTTGGAAACCCTGTGGGGTCACTATGAGTCTGACTCGACTCCGGGGCATTGCGGGTGCATCTGACAATGATGCAAGTTTACAAATACTTTGAGTTCTTTGCCACTGAGTGATATGTGTTAAGCACACAAGAATCAGAAAATACTGACTGAACATTTTTCTATTTTTATTTAATGAAGGGAACTCTTCCTCCCCCATAATCTCTTCGCCCAGAGCTAAACCTGGCAGGCTTCTCTATCTGTGTAAGGCAGAGCAGCGGGACAGACCTGCTGGCTGTGTGGCCAGTGTGGCCTGGTCCGCAGTTGGACGGGGACTTCAGGCCCACCCTACTGGCTTGGAATCTGGGCTCTGCCACTTGCCAGCTGGTGGCTTTAGGCTCGTGCTTCTTTTTTTCTGCCTCAGTTTCCTCACTTGAGAAATGGAGTTCCTTATAGTTCCCACTTCACAGAAAACAGTGCTTGGTACCTTTCTATGAACACAGATATATTTGTGTATAAGTATGTGTGTGTATGTGTATATATGCATATATGTGTGCGTGTGTACACGTATGTGTGTGTTTGTATGTATATATGTACATAAATATATACGGAGCCCTTGTGATGCAGTGTTTAAGTGCTTGGCTGGTTACTGAAATGTCAAAGGTTCAAACCCACCAGCTGCTCCTGGGGAGAAAGATGTGGCAGTCTCCTTCCGTAAAGATTACACTTTTGGAAACGCTATGGGGCAGTTCTCCTCTGTCCGACTCAACGACACTCACCTGTCAGTTTGCTGTACTGTGGTGGCTTGAGTGTTGTTATGAGGCTGGAAGCAATGCCACACTGGTATTTCAAGTACCAGCAGGGTCACTTATAGTGAAGAGATTTCAGCAGAGCTTCCAGACTAAGACAGACAAGGAAGAAAGGCCTGGAGATCTACTTCTGAAAGTTAGCCAATGAAAACTCTATGAATCACAACAGAATATACTTCGATAGAGTGCTCCAAGATGAGCCCCTGGGCTGGAAGGCAATCAAAATGCACAGTGGCCACAACAATGGGCTGGAGCTTACTGTCTTAGTTATCCAGTGCTGCCCTAACAGAAATACCACAAGTCGATGGGTTTAACAAAGAGAAATTTATTTTCTCACAGTCTAGTGGGCTATAAGTCCAAATTCAGGGCGTCAACTTCAGGGGAAGGCTTTCTGTCTTTGCTGGCTCTGGAGGAAGGTCCTTGTCCTCAATCCTCCGCTGGTCGAGAAGCTTCTCAAGCGCAGGGACTCGGTGTCCAAAGGACGTGCTCTGCTCCTGTTGCTGCTTTCTTGGTGGTACGAGGTCCCCAACTCTCTGCTTGCTTCCCTTCCCTTTTATCTCTTGAGAGAGAAAAGGTGGTATGGGCCACACCCCAGGAAAACTCTCTTTACTTTGGACAAGGGACGTGACCTGAGTAAGGGTGGTGTTACAATCCCACCCTAATCCTCTTAACATAAAATTACAATCACAAAATGGAAGACAACCACAGAATACTGGGAATCATGGCCTAACCAAGTTAATAGACACATTTTTTGGGAGGGGGCATAATTCATTCCATGACCCTTACTAATGAAGATGGTGCAGGACTGGGCAACGTTTTATTCTGTTGTACATGGGGTTGCCATGAGTCAGAGCCAACTTGACAACAACTAACAACATATACGCATTCATTAATATACATGCATTTTTCTAAAATAAAATTAGATCAAACTATTCAGAGTACTTTATGCCTTTCTTTTTATGACTTAATAGTAATACGTTTGACCTCACGTTGTCAGTCATTTAGCTTGTTTCTCCTTTTTCACTATTATAAAAACCGCTTATACTTGGATCTTTGGCAACTTGTCCAATTACGTGCTTAGAATTTATCCCTAAAAGTTGTGCCAGGTACTCTGCTCTTTTTTAGGAATCTGATACATAATGGCAAATGGCTTTCCAAAAATGTTGTACCACCTTAAACTCCTAAAAACATGGCAGGAAGGTGCCTATGTCCCCAAATCCTTTCCAACATAGGGTATTTTCATTCTATTCATTTTTCCCTATCAGGTAGAGAGGTTTCATCGTTGCTTTAATTTTTATTTATTTGAAGGTTCAAAAGTTTTGTTTATGTCCATTGATCATTTTTGTTTTTTTTCCACTGTGAATTTTCTTTTTATATTTATTGTTAAAATAGAGATCCATCTTTTCCCTATTGGTTTGTAAGAGCTCTTTACATATTAAAGACATCAAGCCTTTTCTGGCATTTATCTTGCATTTTTTTCAGCTTATCATTTGCCTTTTAACTTTGTTAAAGCCAAAGTATATCAAAGTATAATTTTTTACCATTCAGAAGTCGTGTGTATGTGTGTGTGTCAGTGTGTTTTAAATACTCAAATCTAGCAATATTTTCCATTATGTTTTTTTCTCCTGGGAGTCATAAAGTTCTTGTCTTCCATCTTCTCCATATTTTTTTTTTTAATTTCCTTCCAAAAAGTATATATATATTTTTTCTTTTTATAACTTTTATTTCTTTAGAATAATTCACACAAATGTTACAGTCACAAGCACGATTTTAACCAAAATGTTTGGATATTATATCAGCAGGGTGGCCTTGGTACAATTTTCACTTTTAAAAATTGAATTTATCTCATATTCATTTTTCTACTTGAACCTAATATATGTTGTTTCTCCTCTGGACTCAGTGATTCTAGAAACTATAGACTATATAGAAATTATAATCATTATTCAAGTCAGCAATGGGTATATGTCTTAGTCATCTAGAGCTGCTAAAACAGAAATACCACAAATTGATGGCTTTGACAAAGAGAAGCTTATTCTCTCACAGTCTAGGAGGCTAGAAGTCCAGATTCAGGGTGCTAGTCTCTCTATGGGCCCTAGGGAAAAGTCCTTGTCATCAGTATTTCCCTGGTCGATCTAAGATATTCCCTTGGTCTCACCCCTTCCGGAGCAAGGGAGAAGGAAACTGAAGATACAAGGAAAAGATTAGTCCAGGGGACTAATAGGCCACATCTACCACGGCCTCCAGCAGACTGAATCCAGTACAACTGGATGGTGCCTGCCTACCATCACTGACTTCTCTGACAGGAATCACAATAGAGGGCCCTGGACAGAGCTGGAGAAAATTGTAGAACAAAATTCTAACTCACAAAAAGAAGAAAAAAAAAAAAAAAGACCAGACTTACTGGCCTGACAAAGACTGAAGAAACCCTGAGAGTATGGCCCCCAGACACCCTTTTAGCTCAGTAATGAGATCACTCCTGAGGCTGACCCTTCAGCCAAAGATTAGACAGGCCCAAAAAACAAAACAAGATTAAAGGGGCACACCAACCCAGGGGAGGACTAGAAGGCCGAAGGGGACAGGAAAGCTGGTAATAGGGAACCCCAGGTCGAGAAGGGGGAATGTTGACTCGTGGTGGCGTTGTTAACCAATGTTAGAAAACAATATGTGTACTAAGAGTTTGATGAGAAACTAGTTTGCTCTGTCAACCTTCATCTAAAGTACAATTTAAAAAAAAGTCGTTAAAAAAAATATTCCCCTGGTTGAGGAGCTTCTGAGTGCAGGGGCCCTGGGTCCAGAGGATGCGCTATGCTCCAGGTGCTTCTTTCTTGGTGGTATGAAGTCCTCCTGTCTCTCTGCTTGCTTCTCTCTTTTATAACTCAAAAGAGATTGACTTAAAACACAACCCAGTCTTGTAGATTGAGTCCTGCCTCATTAACATCATAAAACCCGAGAGGTAGGATTTATAACACATAGGAAGATCACACCAGATGACAAAATGGTAGACAATCACACAATACTGGGAATCATGGCCTAGCCAAGTTGAGAGATATTTTTGAGGGACACAGTTCAATCCATGACAGTATATTAGACAACTGTCAATTTCTTTGAACATCAATATTCCCCTCCATAAATTGAAAATAATAAAATCTCTTCTTTTTGTTATCTTGTGAGTAAACGTGTTTGAAAGCGTCAAATGATAATAGCAGTGTACGCAACTGTTACCTGCAAGGAAGAAACAAGCCCAACTTTCACTTCAGGATATGAAAGGAGTGAGACACAGGAATGCAAGACTCCAAAATTTCTCCCAAGACTTTGAGGAGAAATGAGAACCTTCTGCTATAAGTTTCTCTGATTGTGAATGATTGATTAACCCATGAAAGCTTCCCAAGTTGGCTACAGGGAGGCATTTGGGATTGTGTGGGATAAAGGTATGGTTTGAGTGTGCTGATGACCCTTATATGTTTAGAGTACCACAGATTTGATATTACACACTGTCCTAGCTTCCTAGTGCCGCTGTAACAGAAAAACCACACAGGGGTGGCTTTAAAGAACAGATATTTATTTTCTCACAGTTCTCACAGGCTAAAAGTTCACCTCAGAGTCTTGGCCATGTCAAATCCTTCCTTGCAGGCAGTCCTCGGGAGTTCCTTGGTTCCTTGGCTTGTAGACTATGTTCGAGTGCTGTCTTTCTTCCCCCTTGTTTCTATGTATCTCTGTGTCTAATCCACTGTCTTTCTAACTCATAAGTAATTGGATTTAGAACCCACCTACTCCAGTATGATCTAATTAACATAACAAAGAAAACCCTATTTCCAAACAGAATTACACCCGCAGGTATAGAGATCAGGATTCCAACACGTATTCTGGGGGAACGCGATTTCATCCACAACACGTACATCAAAAGAAAAGGAAAATCAGAATTCCATAACTTAAGAAATAAGGAGTGTTTAACTATCAGGTAGTTCAGCTGCAAACACTTACATTCCCTACGTTGTTTTGATTCTCCGTAAACGTCAGGCCAAATGCCTCAGTATGGTGCAAGACTGCCCCTGCTCTTGCGCAATATTTGCAAACTTCCACCCCGATGTTTTCTTTTATCAGAAATGGGTCAGAGGGATCAGCCAGGTCACCCCACCCCAACATTCTGGCTTCTGCTGAGAGCTACCTGTACCCACACCAAAGCTTTGACCCCAAGCCCACCAGGGTTCACAGAGTGCTATGTCACAGAGTGGCCAGAGGGGGCGATAGTGAGAGCCAACAGGCATCCAGCGTTTCTGCCTCTGCATTTGGGCCTTAACATGAGCAAGAGGTGCCATTGACACGTAAGGTGGCCTGAACCTTAAAGATGAGGAAATTGCCTCATCACCAAGTTCATGAGTGAGGAGTTAGGAAACTGTTTAAAGTTTCTGAAAGGAGACCGGGAACCTGTGAATAACCCAGCCATTCATCTCCTTTATTGTTGGTTTGCTCAAGGTCCCAAAGGACGTGATAGGAAACATGAGACATTTGGAGTGCTGTTCAAGGGTGTGAACTCAAGTCTTCCTCACTCTCCCAGAAGAAAGCTAGTGAACTTAGCCACGAAGAGATACAAGGGGCCTGGTGCTCCAGCCTCGTGACGCAGCTGTGACAGAGAGTAAGAATTCTCAATTCTCCGCGAAGTACTGTGTGTTCCTCATTTTTCTTTCTCGGAAGACACTTTTTTTTTTTTTTAAAGAAAAGCAAGAAATAAGTGTGACAAGTCTTTTTCTAATGAGTCCAAGGCATCCTACTTATACAAAAAGTACAAAATAACTGCTGGCATTTCCTATGTGCCTACATACATTTATTGTCACGATACCCTATGAAGGTAAAAATCACCGTTTTCCAGGTGAGAAAAATGGCTCTCGAAGGGATTAAGTATCTTGCCTAATTTGTCAGAGGTAGGATTTGAACTCTGCTCAGCCTCATTCCAAAACTTGTGCTTTTTCAACTATTCAAAGCTGACTTGCCTACACATAACCTCCAAAGGACATCACACTTGATAAAGTAGAGAGGGTCAGCGAATAAGAGGAAGACCCTCAATGAGATGAATTGACACAGTGGCTGCAACAATGGGCTCAAACTTTGCAAAGATTGTGGGGATGGCACAGGACCGGACAACATTTCATTCTGTTGTACATAGGGTCACTATGAGTTGAAACCGACTCGACAGCACCTAACAACCAACCACCTCCAAGGCACGTCCAGCATGCGTTTCTCTCTTTTTCTCTGCTCCTCTCCAACAACGGAACCCCTACTGAGTTTTTAAATCTTGGAACAATTTGCACCCATTAATGCCATGAATTTAATTCTTTGAGGTTCTGTCGATTCAACCCCAAATCACAGCAAACCCACGTGTGTCAGAGAACTAACGGTGCTCCATAGGGTTTCCAGTGGCTGGTTTTTCAGAAGTAGATAGCCAGACCTTTCCTCCAAGGTACCTCTGGGCGCACTTGAACTTCCAGCCTTACGTTTAGAAGCTGAGCGCGTAGCCATTTATGCCAGCAGATACAAGGAGTTAAGTTTCCTGGTTGTGTCTTCTTTTAAGTTCTGCATTTCACCCTGGGAAATTAAAAATTCAGGCTGTGCTCCTGACTCCGTGGTTAGTGCCTCATCCGCAAGGGCAATCATCCTTTTCCTTTCTGTTACTCTAAAATTGGACAAAACCTCAAATTTATACATTGCCTTCACCCATGGAGATGGATTTTTTTATATGCTATAAATTCATTCAGTGGCGTAGTGGTTAAGTGCTACCGCTGTTAACCAAAGGGTTGGCAGTTTGAATCTGCCAGGCGCTCCTTGGAAACTCTATGGGGCAGTTCTACTCTGTCCTATAGGGTGGCTATGAGTCAGAATAGACTTGATGGCACTGGGTTTGGGTATATATATATATATATATATATATATATAAATACATTAAGAAGCCCTGGGGGAGCAATGTTTAAGTGCTTGGCTGTTAGCCAAAAGGTCAGTGGTTCAAACTCACCAGTATCTCCGAGGTAGAAAAGACCCGGTGATCTGTTCCCATAAAGATTGCAGCCTTGGAAACCCTTTGGGGCAGTCCTACTCTGTCCTACAGGGTCACTCACTATGAGTCAGAATCGACTCGATGACAATGGGTAAGCCTATTGCCTTTTTTACTAATCCCAGCTCTACTTTTACATTTATTCATTCAACAAACATTTATTATTGTCCAGTTGACAAGTTCTGTAAAAGAGGCCGAGGATAAAACTTTAAAATATGTACACACTTCCCATCCTCACCTAACTTTCCTACTTAACCATCCGTTTAACCTAGGCCAGCGCCTGTGTGGCCTCTTTCTTTAGATAAAATGAGAGGAATCAGAGCCTTTCTGAATACCTCTATAGAGAAGTTGTGAAAATCAAGTACAATAACTGGATTTATGAACTAAGTTGTATACTAATATAGCATCAGTAAACCCTGTCACTCAACGGCTAACCAAAAGTTTGGCAGTTTGAACTCACCAGCAGCTCTGCAGAAGAGAGATCTGGCAATCTACTCTTGTAAAGATTACAGCCTAGGGAACCCTATGGGGCAGTTTTACTCTATCACATGGGGTCGCTATGAATGGACTCAACGGCACCCAACAACAAGCACAACATGCTCGCTTGGTTGGAACGCAAATAAGAGAAACCTCCCTCAAACTGCTTAAGCAATTAAGAGAATTTTTTGGCTCAGTTAAGGAAATGTGTTGAAAATGCCAGAGGTAATTTTGGCTTGAGGTAAGACTTGGTCCAGTAACTCAGCCGTGTCACAAAGAACCTGATTTCTTTCCATCTCTTCATTTTGCATTTTTGTAGTCAAATTCTTCCTAATGCTTACTCCCCCGAAGGTCCACTATGGCTTTCAGCTGAAGCCCTGGTGGTGTAACAGTTAAGCACTAGGCTGCTAACAAAAGGTTGGCGGTTCAAATCCACCCAGCAGCTTCATGGAAGAAAGACCTGCAGACCTGCTCCCTTGAAGATTACAGCCAAGAAAAGCCTATGGGGCAGTTCTACTCTGTTACATGGGGCTGCTATGACTCCAAATCAACTCAACGGCACCTAGCGAAAACAAAGGAAGGCATTACACAATACAACACACAGCAAAATTTCCAATAATCATGTGTTCTCAACTATCCCCGAGCACCTGGGGATGAGACAATCCTGATTTCTCACCTAATGCATCTCTTGTACCTGGGGCGCATCCACAGCCAGGTCAGTTTCAGGTAAACTAACGAGAGGGCACCTCTTCCATGGGTGAAACTCACAGCTTGTTTTATTCGAGACATGTTTGAAACGTTTTGGCCTTGGGTATGGAGACCCACCTTATGAAATTATCAGAGAGAATTTAGGGAGGTAGATGGACTTATGCAATACCATTTTCTTAAAATGCTGTCCTGGCACACTTTTGAGGCCATCACGGGAGGCTGGGAGGTTCCTCTTCTTGAGCAGCTGATAAAATCCACTCTCCAACCTCTGGCCTTGTCAGGTTCTCACACTCCTGGGCCCCGTGCACCATCCTAATTGCCCTGGAACCTGGTACCCAACAACTATGGGCAGCCCTATGCCCCCGAGCCTGCAGAATTATTCAAAAAGCCCGATCCCAGGAAGCCCACGAAACCTAGCAAACCCCACCCTGCTTGTCATAGCATCTCCTACAATTCCAGCTTGTTGTTACCGTGTCCCCAGGTGCAACCCCCCGTGTGGCCCTATGTCATAGTGTGCTGAGCCTCCCTGTTCCTGGGATCTGTGAGTATAATAAGCCTGTGAGTTTTCATGGCCTGCCTGACTTCTCTCTCCCAATTAGCACCTGTCTTACCATCCCATGAGTTTGTTTAAGCAGCTTAATAAACTGAGGCAGCAGTGGTGTGATAATTCACTGAGCTCAGAGAACGCCAGTTCTATGCAATGGAACTGCGATCCTGGCTCTCAGACCCAACCCCCCCAAAAAACAAACAACAACAACAAAAAAACCCATTGCCATCAAGCTAATTGCGACTTACAGCAACCCTATAGGACAGAGTAGAACTGCCCCATAGGGTTTCCAAGGAGCAGCTGGTAGATTCGAACTGCTGACCTTTTGATTAGCAGCCTGAGCTCTTAACCACCGCACCACTGGGGCTCCAGCTCTCAGAACCAAAATAAGAATTTTAGGATAGGTCCAACAGGGGTTCCAAGTTCCAAAATGAAAAAAGTGGTCTGTCAGTATTGGGGGAAGAGGCGATTAGGACGATGATGGAACCTATCAAGCAAGAATGCCCTGATGCTGAGACTGAACGGTGACACTTAGCTTGGTGAGTAGTTTTCACAGAGCCCACCCCCTCGGCCCCCCACAGAGCCGTAGGGGTCCATTGGAGCCTCTCCACAGGCCATCGTGAGGGAGGCCTCCACCCCTGCCTCAGCCAAATCTGTGTCATTATATCTCTTTTACATTTCAAACTCCTATAGAAGATTCCCCCTGACTAACCCATTGCCATCGAGTCAATTCTGACTCATGGTGACCCACGTGTGTTAGCGTGAAACTGTGCTCCATGGAGTTTTCAATGGCTGATCATTTGGAAGTAGTTAGCCAGGCCTTTCTTCCACAGCACCTCTGGGTGAATTTGAAAGGTTGAAAGGCTCCAACCTTTCAATTAGTGGCCCAGCACGTTAGTGTTTTACACCACCTGGGGACTCTGTCTCCTAACACACTTGAACTAAACACAACATGGCACCGTTAATATTTGCTAACACCTTTTTTTTTTTTTAAGTATGGAGATGGAGAAGGAAAATGCAGAACAGAATTTCAAATTCTCCTGGAATCCGGACTTTCTGGAGCCGTGGAGGCTGGATGAATCCCTGAAACCACTGCCCTGAGATAATCTTTAAATCTTAAACGAAAAATAGGCCCTGAGCTTTTCTTCAAACCAATCAGTAGCTTAGCTTAACTGGTGAAGAATGCCTGCCTTGAGCATTGTGCTCTTTTGAGATCTATCTGTTGGAGCCCTGGTGGCACAGTGGTTAAGAGCTTGGCTGCTAACCAAAAGGTTGGCAGTTTGAATCTACCAGCTGCTCCTTGGAAACCCTATGGGGCAGTTCTACTCTGTCCTTAGTGTCTCTATGAGTTGAAATTGACTTGACAGCAAAGGGTTTGTTTTTTGGTGTATATGGGATCAAATTGACAACAGCAACTCAAAAGATTAAACAGGAAACTTAGGGGGCAGTGAATTTAGGTTAATGGGGGAAGAACAACTCAGAAAAGGAGGGCGAGAATGGTTACACAACTCGAAGAATGTAATCAATGTCTTTAAATGGTACAGGTAGAAACCGTTGAATTGGTGCGTGTTCTGCTGTGTATATTGTCAACAACAGCAACAATTGAAAACATGGAGATGGTTTAGGAGCCTAGTTCAGAGACAGTTTTTTTTTTTTTAAAGAAAAAGCAACTTATATATATATTTTTAAATCTAGGGGATGGAACAACTCTTCTGCCCAGCCTGAGGGAATGGAATTTTCAGAAGAGTGATTGGTGGCCACTGAACCAGATAAAAAGGGAAGTCATTGTCTGATGCTTGGTGGGAAAGGGGCAAGGCTTTATCTCAAACCAAGACACACGCCTAAGGGTCTTGCCTGACACAGCCCCACCCAACCCCTTCTGGGAAGCCTCTGGCGCTGGGCCAACTCAATCCTTGGCCTCTGTCCTTGGTCTCGTTCAAAGTCCTGGGGTGGTAGAGGGGAGGGGTAGCCCCAAAGCAGAGGAGAATGCATATCCCAAGTAAGAAAGCAGATGACAGGTTTGAGCCAAGTTTAATGGGAGTCCACGAGTTGTACAAACAGTTAATCTGCTCGGCTGCTAACTGAAAGCTTGGAGGTTTGAGTTCACCCAGAAGCACCTCGGAAGAAAGGCCTGGAGGACTACTTCCAAAAATCATCCATGGGAAACCCTATGGAGCACAGTTCTACTCTGAAACACATGGTGTCGCTACGAGTCGGAGTCGACTCCACGGCAAATAGTCTGGTTTTTCTTTTTGGGGGAGGTGGAGGGGGAGCTGTAATTTCCCCTCCCAGAGCCTCAGTTTCCTACGTGGAAAACAAAATCAACAGCTGTCGTAAAATTCTTTTTTGTTATGTGATCCGATTTCCACAGTGCTTTCACATGCATTATCCAATTTGACAAAATAATACAGAGCAAAGCTCTTGGAGAAGAAGAAAATGCTTAACATATGTAAGGGATTCTTCCACTTCTTTGAAAACTGCTCTGGGTGGTTGGAGCCCACTGTTTAGTTAAGAGAATGATACAATTTTGAGACAAGATTCCTTATCTTTCATAGACTGAAGGACATTAAACAATTATTCACGTCAGAATTGGAGGTTTGGAAAGGGCTGCTTCAAAGAGTCCACTTGACAAAGTGAGAAGCATTTGAGTAGAAACAGAGAGCAGGATATAATTTCCTTCTGGAATACCCACTCCATATGGCCCGGAGCAAGCATGTCAAACTCATCTGTGGGGAGAAAGAGACAGAAAGAAAAACACGAGCTTTTGTAGTCTGATTTCCTTGAGCCATGTTCCGAATAACTAATGGAAACCATTAGTTCCTCTAAACAAAGGCAAACTCTTAAGAACCTCCAAGTGAGGATGTAGGAGAGACACAAAGGGGTTTTTTTTCCTCTCTGTGTAGGGATTATTTAGTCACACATCCATGTTTTATTCCAAGAGGAAGGTCCAGCAACAAAGTTGGTCACGGAAAGGACGTTATTGATTGCTGTTGAGCCAAGTCCGACTCATGGCGACCCTGTGTGTGTCGGCGTAGACTTGCGCGCCGTAGGATTTTATTGTTATTATTGTAGTGGTGAAAGTATGCCTGAGAAAATATTTACCAATTTCTACGTGTATAATTCCGTGACATGAATTACGTTTTTCATGTTGAACAACGAGCATCACTATTGTTTTTCAAACTCTCCGTAAGGTTTTCAAAGGCTGATTATTTGGAAGTAGATTGCCAGACCTTTCCTCCAATGCGCCTCTGGGTGGACTCGAACCTCCAACCTTTCAGTTTGTACCACACAGGCGGCCTTGTGAAAGACATTAAACTTTTAGTATTTTTTTTTCTTGCTCTTTCCCATTTCTGATTGCCAGAGACAGACAACCTTAGGATACAGTCAATTTAAGTTGTTGTTGGGTGCTGTTGAGTGGAACATCAACTTCCAGCCATCCCATGTGGCAGAGTAGAACTGCTCCATAGGGTTTTAGGCTGCAATCTTTACAGGAGCAGATTGCCAGGTCTTTGTCCCGTGGAGCCACTGCGTGGGTTCAAATCGCCAACCTTTCTCTTAGCAGCGAGCACTGCACTGTTGTGCCACCAGACAGGTCCCCACACCCCCCGCCAGGGATCCAGGCCACCATGGCCCCAGGTTCCCGGACAGAAGAAATAAAAAGGGAATAGCCCACTGACTTTGAATGTAAATCAACACCCTCCACTCACCCTAGTCCCCCGCCTTTCACTGCTGCGAAGTCGTGCAGAGAGGCTCTTCAATACGCCCCAAAGACCCAGCCTCCCCTCAGCCTCTGCTCCCACCGATGCTGCTGTCCTTGAGCTGGCAGGGAGCAGGAAACATTCCCCCAGCTTGCTCTGGTGAGATGTTGTTGTGTGCTGTGGAGTGGATTCCGACTCACAGTGACCCCACGTGACAGAGTAGAACTTCCCCACAGGGTTTTCTAGACTATGATCTTTATGGAAGCAGATTGCCAGGTCTTTCTCCCGTGGAGCCGCGGGGTGGGTTCCTACTGCCAGCCTTTGGGTTAGCAGCTGAGCACTTAACCACTGTGCCACTAGGGCTCCTGCTTAAATGTGTGATCATTACACAGCTGAGACCCTTAAGGGACAACCAGACACGGTCCTGCAAACCAAAGGGATTTCAGAATCCCTTCAGTCTTCTACTAACATTTCTCCCAAACCCAGAGGATCAGTACATGTGGTCTTGAGCATACATTTTCTTTTCCTTCTTTTGTAATTATATGCTGTCTTTCCCTTCACCTAAAGTAGTTCTTATCTACTATCTAATTAGTGAATGCCCCTCTCCCACCACCCCCCCTTCTCATAACCACAAAAGAATGCATTAGAGAAATGCACATCAAAACTACAATGAGATTTCATCTCACTCCAATGAGGCTGGCATTAATCCAAAAAAAAACAAAATAATAAAAGTTGGAGAGGCCGTGGAGAGATTGGAACGCTTATACACTGCTGGTGGGAATGTAAAATGGTACAACCACTTTGGAAATCGATTTGGCGCTTCCTTAAAAAGCTAGAAATAGAACTACCATATGATCCAGGAATCCCACTCCTTGGAATATATCCTAGAGAAATAAGAGCCTTTACACGAACAGATATATGCACACCCATGTTTACTGCAGCACTGTTTGCAATAGCAAAAAGATGGAAGCAAGCAAGGTGCCCATCGACGGATGAATGGATAAATAAATTATGGTATATTCACACAATGGAATACTACGCATGGATAAAGAACAATGAGGAATCTGTGAAACATTTCATAACATGGAGGAACCTGGAAGGCATTATGCTGAGTGAAATTAGTCAGTAGCAAAAGGACAAATATTGTAGAAGACCACTATTCTAAGAACTTGAGAAATAGTTTAAACTGAGCATACTTTCAAGGAATCCACCAGGCGCTCCTTGTAAACCCTATGGGACAGTTCTACTCTGTCCTGTATGGTCTCTGTGAATTGGAATCCACTTGACGGCAACGGATTTGTTTTTTGCTTTGTGGCGAAGTAGAATTGCATAACCATGTTTGTGAAGATGGTGCAGGACCAGGCAGTGTTTCGTTCTGTCGTACATAGGGTCGCCATGAGTCGAAACGGACTGGACAGCACCTAACAACAACAATGTGCCGCAGTGGTTAAGTGCTCAGCTGCTAACCAAAAGGTTGGCAGTTGGAACCCATCAGCTGCTCCACAGGAGAAAGATTTGGCAGTTGTCTTCTGTAAAGATTATGGCCTTGGAAACCCTATGGAGCAGTTCTACTTTGTCCTACGGAGTCACTATGAGTCAAAACCAACTCTACGGCGCCCACCAACAACGGAGGTAAAAGAGGGCCGGGATGACCTTTCACAGAGTAATGGAAAACACATTGATACTCTGTCTAATCAAATCCTCTCATAAGAACAGGAGCTTTGGTGGTGCAATAATTAAGCGCTCCACAGCCAACCAAAAGTGTTCGAACCCACCCAGTAGCTCCATGGGAGAAAGGCCTGGCAATCTGTTTCCCCAACAGTACAGCCTAGAAAACCCTGTGGGGCAGTTCAAGTCTGTCACATGGGGTTGCTATGAGTCCAAATTGACTGGACAGCACCCAACAACAACCACAAGAGAAGGCCCCCCTCACCGCCTCCCCACCACACCCTTCCCTGGGTCACCACTGAAATCTCTGACCCAGAGCAGAAAAGGAGCAGGTAGCCAGCTCTGCAGATGAGGGGTGTGTCCACCCCACAGTCACAGCTACCCAGGGCGTCACAGATCCCGGGACTCAGTGGAACTTTGCCCTGGATGTAACTGTGACTAACCATTCCTCTCACTTGTGAAATCTTTCTCATTATGTCCTTGGGAGGTAACAGGAAAGGAATGGAAGAGGGGTGGGGGCAAAACTGGGACTTACCCTTGGTTCGCAGGACGGATGTTGCTGTTTGAAAGTGTGTCTCAGACGAGCATTTGGTCGGCTTAATAAGCCTTGGTGGAATACATGGCTTTAAGGTTTAGTCATCTCTCTACTGGGAAAGAGGATAAACAACAACAAAAAACCCTAACCCACTGCCCTGGAGTCGATTTCAACTCACAGCGACCCTATAGCAAACTGCCACATATTTTGCCCACGGAGTGGTTGGTGGGTTTGAAACGCTGACCTTTTGGTTAGCAGCCAAGTGCTTTACTACTGCGTCAAGACGGCAGAAATAAGGGTCTTGTAGAACTAGACAGGGGCTCCCGGAAGCAAGGGGAAAAGGGTGGAGAGGTGGCTGGGCCCTGCCAAAAGGTCACAGAGCACTACTTGGACTTTAATATTCAGGTTCCAAGTGGAAGTAAACCGAGAAGGTTAAGATCGGAGTGAAAATTAACTGAGGGCAGCTTGCCATTTGGACTCTGAGACGTGTTGGCTGTTGTCGCTGGTGGTTGCCATCAAGTTGACTCGACCCTTGGCGACCCCACGTGTGCAGAGTAGAACTGTTCCAGAAGATTTTCATGGCTGTGACCTTTTGGAAGCAGATCACCAGGCCTGGCCTCTGGGGCGCCTCTGGGTGGGTTGGAACCACCAACTTTTTGGCTAGTAGTTGAGTGCTTAGGAAGGAGCCCTGATGGCGCTACAGTTAATCGCTCAGCTACTAACCGAAAGGTTGGCGGTTCAAACCCACCCAGAGGCTCTGTGGGAGAAAGGCCTGGTGATCTGCTCCCGTAAAGATTACAGCCTAGAAGACCCTATGGGGCAGTTCTACTCTGCTAGAAGTGGGATTCAACTCGATGGCACACAACAACGACATGTGGCCCTTAGTTCTTTGAGGTGCCATGATCTTGGTGAGACATTTTAGGGGTACAGGATGCAATAACTGTGTAACAAAAACCCACTTGTCCTGAAGAACCATGGGTGCCCTGAGCCTCCTTTATCCTGGCAGGCTCTCGGGAGTTCATGTGCTCTTTTTGGCGATTCATAAAGATTTCTTGTCTCCCCCTAGCTGATTTCTTGTCAGCCAGTCACGTCATGGCCTCAATTTGCCACTTCTTTATATATAACTAAGGGTTATATAAGGAGTCCCGGTGGTGCAATGGTTAAGCACTCAGCTGCTAAACAAAAAGGCTGGCGCTTCAAACTCACCCAGTGGCTTCATGGGAAAAAGGCGTGGCGATCTGCTCCTGTAAATCTTACAGCCTAACAAACACTATGGGGAAGTTCTACTCTGTCACACGGGGGCACCATGAGTAGGAATCAACTCGGCAGAACCTAACAACAAGGGTTACGTGTATCCGCACCAAACTCATACCTCTATCCTGTTCCAAAATCCCCAAAGGAGAGAATTCCACCAACTTTTCTTGACACTCTGAGGCAATAATAATTTCTTTTTGCAGATTTTTTTTTTGTGGTAAAAATATATATAACACAATATTTGCCAAGCAGTGGCCTGGCCATTCCTTCAGCTGTTGATATTGACCTTCCTGTACTGGATGCTCACAGAGGGGGGGATCTTGCTCCCCCTTAGCGTTTCTAGAGAAGGGAGGGGCTTTGCATTCTCGGTTTGTCATTGAACGTCCCCCAGTGCAGCTCGGAGTCCTGGTGACATACAGGTTAAGAACTCGGCTGTTAACCAAAAGGTTGGCAGTTGGAATCCACCAGCCACTCCTTGGAAACCCTGTAGGGCAGTTCTACTCTATCCTATAGGGTCGTTATAAGTCGAGATCGACTCAACGGCAGTGGGTTGAAGCAAGTTTCCCAATAGTTGAAGCAAATACGAGGGTACCTGCCCCCAGAATACTCAACGCATCTCCCTCAGCATCAATCAACTCACGTTCCTGGATGGGTGCAGGATACAGGATAGGTACAACAGCAAATAGACGGGAAGTAGTTTTTATGAAGGAGTTCCTGGGTAGCACAAAGGGTTAAGGGCTGGGCTACTAACAGAAAGGTGGGCACTTTGAACCCACCTGTAGGCGCCTTGGAAGTAAGGCCTGGAGATCTGCCTCCGAAAGGTCACAGCCTTGAAAACCCTCTGGAGCAGTTCTACTCTGCACGCATGGGGTCGCCAGGAGTCCGAATCCACTTGACGACAACTGACAATGTTTTATATACTGGAAGCTCTGCTAAATCAGTCAGCATTCTCCAGAGAAACAGAGGCAATAAGTACACAGAGAGAGATCTGATTGATTGATTTGAAGGAGTTGGTTGACGTGAGGTGATTGTGGGGGCTGGCAAGTGAGACATGGGTAGGCCATGCGTAAGTCTGGAAGCTCAGGCAGGATTCCTGTTACAGTCTTGAGGCCGAATCCTTTTTTCTTTGGTGACTCATCGCCATAGAGTTGATTCCAACTCATGGTCACCCTACAAAACATAGAAGAACTGCCCCATAGGGTTTCTAAGGCTGTAATGTTTATGGAAGCAGCTAATGGGTTCAAACTGCCAACCTTTCAGTTAGCGTCTGAGTGCTTAACCACTGCGCCACCAGGGCTCCCTTTATCTTCGGTAAGCCTACGTTTTTGCTGTAAGGGCTCCAGCTGACTGGATGAGGCCCACCTGCATTAGGGAAGATCATCTGCTTTACTTAGAGTCAGCTGTTCGTGGATGTTAATCACACCTACAGGGAGCCCTGATGCCCCGCTGCTAACCAAAAGGTGGGAAGTTGGAACCCAGCCGCTCCGTGGGAGAGAGACCTGGCCATCTGTTTCTGCGAGGATTACAGCCTAGGAAACCCTATGGGGCAGTTCTACTCTTGTCACATGGGGCCGCTGTGAGTTGGAATTGACTCAACGGCACCCAACAACAACATCCACAAAATACCATTACTCCAATATCTAGACTAGTGTTTGACCAAACGACTGGGCACCATGGCCTAGCCAGGCTAACACATAAAATTCACCGTCACAATGCTTTACGCATATTATCTCCTTTGATTTTACTTCAGCCCCATGAGGTAGCTTCTATCATTGTCCCTGTTCTCCAGAGGAGGACACGGATGTGCACAGACCCAGGCTCTCCGACGTCACGTCGAGCGGGTGGGGCGACCAGGTCTGCCCGTCATGTGCGAGAGGACTTGTCACTGTTGAGGTAACCAAGCCTGGGCCCATCATTCTGCTCCATCAAGTGTCCACTGGGCCACTGAGGCAGTGCTTCTCCAGTGGGGGTCACTGGTGTGCTGATGGGTGGGTGGACGTTAGGCCTCACTACAGTGCATGTAAGGAGCCCTGGTGGCACAAACAGTTAAGCACTCAGCTGATAACCAAAAGGTCAGTGGTTCAAACCCACCTGGTGGCTCCCAGGGAGTACCAAAAAGCCAAACCTGTTGCCATTGAGTCGATTCTGACTCATAGCAACCCTATAGGACACAGTAGAACTGCCCCATAGGGTTTCCAAGGAGTGGCTGGTGGATATGAACTACTGACCTTTTGGTTGGCAGCCAAACACTTAACCACTGTTCCACTGGGGTTTCCAAGGGAGTAAGACCTGGTGATTTGCTCCAGTAGAGATCACTGCCAAGAAAACCCTATGGGGCAGTTGTGCTCTGTCACATGGGGTCACTATAAGTCAGAATCGACTCAACAACAACAACACAGAGCTAGTACTGATAGCTCTAAGCTTTCTTTTAGTTATAATTCAAAAATTTTTAAAAACAGCTCAAGAAACAGAAATGCAGTCTGGGCAATGACGATAGCTAACATATTGAGTACTTAATATGCCAGGCACTGTTCAATAAGGACTCACTTAACGCTCACAATAAACCTCATTGTTGTTGCTGGGTGCCGTTGAGTGGATTCCAACTCATAAGTACCCCATGTGAGTAACCTAAAGGTTGGCGGTTTGAGCCACTCAGCGGTGCCACAGAATAAAGGCCTAGAGATCTGCTTTCATAAGGATTACAGCCATTGAGAACCCTATGGGGCAGTTCTACTCTGTCACACATGGGGTCTCCATGAGTTGGCATCAACTGGACAGCAACGGGTGCCTTGCAAATGTCAAACATGGCAAGGTTTCTAATCTTTTATGCTTGTTTATTATCATACATTAGAAAAGAATAACCAATCAAAAAAACCAAATCCATTGCTGTCTAGTTGATTCTGACTCATGGCTACCCTATAGGACAGAGCAGAACTGCCCCATAGTGTTTCCAAGGAGTGGCTGGTGGATTTGAACTGCCGACCTTCTGGTTAGCAGCTATAGCTCTCGACATGAAAAAGATGTGGGAAAAAAAAGACCAAAATTAGAAAGATTTTTCAAACACGTGAGAAACAGCTAAAACGAGGGCTTTCCATTCAATGAGTACAGATAAGCCCGGGCTCCGGGTTTCCCTCAGGGTGTTCAGGATCCAGGAGTGGACGTGATACCAGACACACACGTGTATTAAGGTAGAAAGAGGCACATGCCCACGTGTGTGGGAGCGTAGGTGACAAAGAGAGCTCCCACCAGCCCGTCCTCACATAAGAGGCTCCGTTTGAATCAGGCCTCCACAAATCACTAGGATCTCTATGTAGATGGGAAAGACAGATAGAGTTGTCAGCAGGAAAAAAAAAAAGACTTTGTGGTGGGAAAATGCCCTGGAGTCCAGAACTAGCACATTACCGAGATTGGATGGACTAACCAGTGGTTATGGAGCCGATTCTGACTCATGGCGACCCCATATGCGTCAGAATAGAACAGTGCTCCATAGGGTTTTCAATGGCTGAGTTTTCAGAAGTAGGTTGCCAGGCCTTTCTTCCAAGGTGCCTCTGATGAACTCCAACCTCCCACCTCTTGGTTAGCAGCTGAGTGTGTGAACTGTTTACACTACCCAGGAACTCCTGGGTGGAGTAGGCAGGGAAGTAATGGATGATTCCAGAAATACTTGGACTATGATAAATATGATTCCCAAGTGAAGCAACATTTCCAGGATATACACGCTGCCTTCAAATGCCCTTGGTCCTGGCCCGGGCACAGAAGGGCTCCATCTATCTGGGTGACCGCATGTGCCTGTTTGCCTGGGATGTCCCCGTTTATTCCTGCTGTTGTGGCCCCCCATCTGGTTAGCACCCCCTTTCACTCTTAAGTGGGTGCTGTATGAACAATAAGTTATATGGCACCTTTGAGCCCCCAGGTGAATGGAAATGAAATTTACCTGTTTCTGGTGAATTAAAAGAGCCCACAGGTAGGGCCCAGTAGTGTTCAATACTTCAGTGTCTTTAAAGGAGCCCTGGTGGTACAGTCGTTAAACTCTCTGCTGCTAAACAAAAGGTCGGCAGTTCGAACCCGCTTAGCGGCGGCTCTGAGGGAGAAAGATGTGGCAGTCTGCTTCCATAAAGACTACAGCCTTAAACCCTATAGTGCAGTTCTTCTTTGTCCTATAGGGTCACTATGAGTTGGAATCGACTCGACGGCAAGGGGTGTTTTAAAAAGTCCTGTTGAAAAGAGCCTGCGTCGCAATGCCTAGTCAAGAGTTATACAGAAAATAGGGTCTCTGATACCAGTGTTCTTGTTAGCTGCCAGCGAGTTGGCCCCCGACTCCCAGCAACCCCATGCACATAGAACAAAATGCTGCCCAGTCCTTCGCCACCCCCGTGATTGGTTGCGGATCAAACAGTGTGAGCCGTAGGATTTTCATGGGCTGATTTTCAGAAGTAGAGCACCAGGCCTTCCTTCCTAGTCCATCTTAGCCTGAAAGCTCTGCTGAAATCTGTTCCGCGTCATAGCAACGGGCAAGCCTCCACGGACAGGCCGGTGGTGGCTGCGCGTGAGGTGCTTTAGGCGGGAATCGAACCCCGGTCTCGCTCATGGAAGGTGAGAAACCTACCACCGAACCACCACTGCCTCTGTTGACATCTGCTCCTGGATGCAATTGAAGCCACAGCTAGCTTTAAAGTCCCTCAGCTGTTTTCCCCTCCCCAGTCCCCAGCCCCCAGCATTCCATCCCAGGTCAATTTTATGCAAAAGAACTTAGCCAATATGTGTCACAAAAATATGCAGGAAAAGCCAGCTCTTTGATGTCTAAATAGCCCCCAATAAATCTTCACCCAGTATCCAAGCAAGGGAATACTTTAAGGTGAGGTTAAAACAGGCACACACAAACCCACGAAGTGAATTTGTATACAAAACACTTTTGAGCTTAAAACAAGTGAGTTAAAATAAGTTAATTTAAAACACAGAGTGCTGACCCTGAGTTTAAAATAAAACACAAAGTACTTGGAAACAATGTTTTGTGTGGTAGAGTCAATTCCAACTCCTACCAACCCTATAGCACACAGCAGAACTGCACCAGGGTCTCCAAGGCTGTGATCTTTCTGGAAGCAGACTGTCACATCTATCTCCAGCGATGTGCCTGGTGGGTTCTAATCCACCAACCTTTTGGTTAGCAGCAGAGCTTAACTGCTGCCCCACCCAGGGCTGCTTCTCTTAAACACTGAGACTTAGTAACTCTATGTAGACAAGTCAGCTAAGTTGTGGAGGACCCAGCTCATTTTGTATATGGGCTCAAATATGTATAGGAAAGAAAGACAATTGCCAAGTGTTTGCAAACCAGCACCTCTTTACAGCCACACGAGGAGAGAGCCGTAAGGAGCAGGCAATTCTAATTGTCCTTTCAACTTTGAGATGAAATCTGCCTGCCCTCCTCCCTTCGGGGTGGGTGGGTGTGGGTGTGGGTGTGGGTGGGTGGGTGGGTGTGTGTGTGTGTGAAGTCTTCTTGAGCTGATTGATGCTGAGTTGTTCCTGGGTTTGATTACCACAGGAAGTTGAAAGATCTGAGGTTAACGCATCTTCGGGTTCAAGGCTCGAAATGCACGCTCACATTTTGAACTTGGCTGTGCTCAGCCTGTGTTTTGTTTTAACGATAGTTTATCGTCTTTTCAGTGAAGGTTTACACAGCAGTTTAGGTTCTCATTCAACAACTTCTACACAAGTTATTCAGTGACATTGGTTACATTCTTCACAATGTGTGAACATTCTCATTCTTGCATTTCCTGTTGTTCTGTCTCCATTAATCTAGTTTCCCTGCCCCCTTACATCCTTATCTTTGTTTTAAAGTCATTGTTAACTGTTTGGCCTCATACCCACCCAGTGCCATCGAGTCGATTCATAGGTGGGTTTTTTTAAAGAAGAACAGTACTTAGAAGTAATGTTCATTATTTTGTGAGCCAATTTTTTATTTAGCTATAAAGTGACCTCAGGGGTTAGTTTCTGTTGAAGGTTTGAAGAGTGTCTCAGGGCAATAGTCTCAGGGAGTCCTCCAGTCTTAACCAGTCCAGTAGGTCTGTTTTTTTTTTTTTTTAGGAATGTGTGGTTCTGCTACCAGAGAATGGCCTCGGTTCTTGTCTTCCGTACAGGAAAGAATTCAGACACTGAGACAAATAGTGCCAAGCGAGCAGAAGCAGAGGGTTAGTAGTAAAAGTACACTTGACTAGGAAGCGTCAAGTGGGCTACTCAGGCAGAGAAAGAACCCGAGTGCCCCATAGCCGTTTTTTTAGGGTTTTATACCCTTTTTGTCTCTTACCTGTCTCTTAACATTTAACAGCCAGGACAAGACCCCCTATGAAGACTATTTTCCTTGGCTTAAGGTTTAATTACCAAGTTAGGGATCTTATCAAGTTAAGGACTTTATCAAATCAAAGACCCCTGTAAAGATCATTTCCTTGGCTTAAAGTTTAACTATGTAGGGACCATCTTACTGAGGAATGTCACCACCCTCTGTCTCTTCCTTTGTAGGGATTATCTTATTGAGGAATGTCACTACCCCCTGCCTCTGCCTCTTCCTCTTCTCGAGTGCAAGCTCTCCGCCAGTTCTGTTTCATATTTTCTCCCATTTTATCAGGGTCCATCTATTGTGGCCCTGATCAGAACGGTCAGTGGTGATAGCCGGGTACCATCTAGTTCATCTGGTGTCAGGATAGATGAGGCGGTGCTTCATATAGACTGTTTATCCTGTAGACTAGTTTCTTTCTCTTTTACTCTGGACTAGTAGAGACCAAGAGTTATAAGGAACTGTGTGTTTTAACCGGCTGGAGGTCTGGCTTGTGTGTTTCTTCCATTTCCTGATGTGTGTGGTGTATTGAGGGCATCATAGCCAAGAAACCCACTTCCCCAATTCTCTTGTGATTCTTCTGTTGATTGTTCATTGGAAAATGGATAGATGATCATAAAAATTATTAATAAGGCCCCTCAAAGCCTTATGTTTAAGAGAACGTGGTACAGAAGCGATGAAAAAAAAGCAACTTACTTTGCACCTGGAATCAATTTTCACTCTGCGCAGGGAGTAAAGAATTTGAAACTTCCCTATTCTGGGGACAGTGTTTCAGCAGGTTCCAAATGTTTCATAAATAAGACACAGCCGGCTGCGTGAGTTACAGGCTATGTAGCGTGTGAATTACATACACAGGAGAGGTTGTTTTTGAAAAGTTCCTGTTGGCAAGGCCAGACTCCTTCTCCGTCCACGTTTAACCTTGTCAAATGAAACCATTCCAGATGGTGAGGTCCGATGGACTTCATGGTATATTTTAATATGAAAGCTTAAAATTTGCACTCCAGAGTAGGGTAAAACTGATTAGGTTTGCCCTCAGTCAGGCACATCACATCCAGCCATATGTTTTAAAGAAACAGTATGTCACTTTTGGGGGGCGTGTATCCTTTCAATGAAAACTTGGATATGGCTATAAAGTGTCATTGCGATGTCACATGGCAGAAATAAAATCACTTACGTATAAATACAGTTACCCTCCTATAAATATATATCTTTTTATTCTCATAAGTACTATGAAATCTATGGAGCCCTGGTGGTAGAGTGGTTTAGAGCTCAGGCTGCTAACCAAGAGGTCGGCTGTTGGAATCCACCAGCCACTTCTTGGAAACCCTATGGGACAGCTCTACCCTGTCCTACAGGGTCGCTATGAGTCAGAACCAGCTCAACAGCACACAACAACAACAACAAATACATGAGAGGCGTGTCGTTAGCTGCTGTTGAGTCAGCTCCGACGTGTGGCCACTCGATGTACAGAATGAAACATTGCCCGGTCCTGCGCCATCTTCATGATCCTCGGTACGCTCGAGTCCGTTGCCATCACTGTGTATTTTGAGTGCTTTCCAACCTAGATGGCTCATCTCCCAGCACTATATCAGACAATGCTTTATAGAGATTTATAGGGTTTTCGTTGGCTGATTTTTGAAAGTATATCTTCTGGCCTTTCTTCCTCCCCGTCTTAGTCTGGAAGCTCTACTGAAACCTGTCCACCATGGTTGACCTTGCTGGTGGTATTTGAAATACCAGTGGCATACCTTCCAGCGTCATAGCAACATGCAAACCATCACAGTATCACAAACTGACGGGTGGTAGACGTGAAAAATTACTTCATAAATAAAATCCAACTTATTTCAAAATGCTGTGTGTCTGAAAAGACCCTACTTTGTGGGATAAAAAAGGTCTTCAAACTTATTTTGCTTTAATCCATTGGAAAAAAAAAAAAACCATTGCTCGCGAGTTGATTCTGACTCATAGAGACCCTATAGAAGAGAGTGGAACTGCCCCATAGGGGCTTCAAGACTGTAATCTTTACGGAAGCAGACTGTCCCATCTTTCTCCCGTGGAGTGGGTGGTGAGTTCGAACCACAGGCCTTTCAGTTAGCAGCCGACGGCTTAACCTCTGACCCACCGGGGCTCCTTTCTGCACTGCCGGGGCTCCTTATGTCTGCTTTAAAACCCCAGAAAACACCTACATACTTAAAATGTGATAAGTTGAAACAATGGCATAAAATACGTTAACAGAAATCCCTAAGGGAAAACAAGAAGCCCCTTACTCTAATTAGTTGTGCAGCTATTTCATAGTCATGGAACGCCAGAGACTGAATTTATTCCAAGCACATGCTACCCTTTATTCAGACCTGGAAATCAAGCAGATAGACCACCTGGGTCCAAGGTTAAATTTCAAAGCATCATAAAGAAATACATGAATGATCACGGAAACCTGACTGTGTGCCAGGCAGTGTGGATGCTGACATACACCTGAGGAACACCTTTCTAACATCTAGGAGCTTAAGGACAGGAAGAGGGGCAGGGAGAAATTAGATAAAAGGCACTTTATAAGTGGCTTCTTCCCAACAGAGAAAACAATAGGCAGAAAAACAAGACATTTTAATTGCATGTGTCAATTAAATTCGAGTTAAATGAGGACCCTGCACATATTCTTCCCAGACCCACCTCATTCTAGATCTTCTAACCCCGGAACTGTCAACCTTTTGGTTAGCAGCTGAACGTGTTAACCATTTGCACACTTAGTGATTTCTCAGTGAGCTTGTCATTAGGTGCCCTTGAGTTGATTTCGACTGATAGCTACCCCATATGACAGAGTAGGACAGCCCCATAGGGTTTTTCCAGGCTGTAATTTTTACAGGAACAGATGGCCAGGTCTTTCTCCTGCAGAGCCGCTGGGTGGGTGTGAGCTGAGGACCTTTCGGTTAGCAGGCACACACTTAATCATGGCGCCACCGGGGCTCCTTTCAGTGAGCTTGTTGCTGTGTGCCATCAAGTCAATTCTGACTCATAGCGACTCTATAGGACAGAGTAGAACTGCCCCATAGAGTTTCCAAGGAGCACCTGGTGGATTTGAACTGCTGACCCTTTGGTTAGCAGCCGTAGCACTTAACCGCTGCGCCACCATATCTCCAGATCCCCAAGAGACCCCTGGAAATCTGAGGGTCGAATTTCAGGCGGTCTGATGTCCTGCTTCAGCCTAGAAGCAGTAGAATGAGCCATTATAAAGTCATTTCCACCCATAAGCTATCGAGACATGGGAACCTTAAAAAAGATGACACAGTCTTTGCGCTCTAAAAAGACCACAAAAATATTTATGTCTATTGCCTGACCTTAAATTGGTGACAAATTTTAATATTTAGCCCCACGAGGGAAATTCCTTAGATTCTTGTGGCAAACACAGTGAAGGGGCAATGCTTCTCGAACGTGTCCAGAAGAATGAACACAATACTGTCTTTTGCCCTGACTGGTACAGGATAAAGAACACATTGATGCATACGGACAGCGCTGCAATTATAAGAATACTCGTGGCTCTGCCAACTGTGACTTGACAATATTTTCAGATTCCTGGAAGATCTTTGAGAAGAGCCCTGGTGATGCAGTGGTTAAGCACTCGGCTGGTAACCAAAAGGTTGGCAGTTCAAACCCACCACTTGCTCCACAGGAGGAAGACGTAAACAATCCGCTTCCGTAAAGATTTACAGCCTTGGAAACCCTATGAGGCAGTTCTACTCTGTAACACGGGGGTTGCCATGAGTTGAAATTGGCTGGAGAGCAATGGATTTGGTTTGGTTTGAAAGACCTTTGCTACGTATGGCAGTTGTTGCTTGCCGCTGAGTCTGACTCACAGAGCCCCCCGTGTGTGTAGAGAACTACCCCATAGGGTTTTCAAGGCCGTGATCTTTCAAAAGCAGATTGTGAGGCCTGTCTTCCAAAGCACCTGTGGTTGAGTTTGAACTGCCAACCTCGTGGCTAGCGGTTGAGTACTTAATGGGTGTCTGCGGAGGCCTTCTGTCCTGCCCAGACGATGCTGTGGTGTCGCTGTGCCAGGTTACAGCAGTTTTACCCAGAGCCTTTTTTTAACTGAGGAAAGCACGAAATCCAGATCCCTTCCTAAAACGTTTGCAATTGCAAATATTAAAAAAAAAAAAAAAAGGAAATGCATAGTTTTTGCTTTGTTTTGTTGTTTTTTTATGGTCTCAACAGAGGCAGACAAAGACTAGAATATATATTTCTAGAAAGGTCTTGCGATGTGGTAGAAAAGGGGCTTAGGGATTTCTTATTTTGTGATCTGTTTAAAACACAAAAAAAGCCACAGCACTAGTCTCTATTTAAAAAGGAAAAAAATCAGCAAACTTGTGTAGAAGTGGAGTAAGTGCTGGCTTCCCTCCGGCCCACTCACCCCCGTCACCATGGAGACTCCAGAAGGCTCCAGAAATGATTCACGCTATTCGCTGGAGAAGCCTTTGAAGTGGAAGCAGCCAGGGACAAGGACGTACTGAGTCTGAAGCCCTGGAAGAAGGAGCTTTTGGCTCCTGACAGGCACATGGGCTCTGAAAATTGGCTGGCAACACTGCAGAGAGAAGGCTCTTCCCTTCTTCCAGGGTCTAATTATTTAGGAGCACTTGTTTGTGAGAAAGGAGCCCTAGTGGCACAGTGGTTAAAGTACTCGGCTGCTAACCCAAAGGTTGTCGGTTCCAACCTACCAGCCACTCCTTGGGAGAAAAATGTGGCAGTCTGCTTCCAGAAAGATTACAGCATTGGAAACCCTATAGGGCCGTTCTGCTCTGTCTTACAGGGTCACTAGGAGTCGGAATTGACTCACCTGCAATGGGTTTAGTTTGGCTTTTGGTGCTTGTGAGAGCAAAGGCCCACAAATGCCTTTGCCTTGGGTTGGGTTCTTCTACCACTATTGGAGAAATACTGAAGTAATACGTGGAGTGTGACTGCTTGGAAGGGGCGGTTACAGCCCTGGGGGCCAGGGGCCCTTGGGTAGATTGGGGAGGACTGTTTTCAGAAGCTATGGACTGGAAAAAAGGTGTGCTGGTGCCATGGCCAAGTTTTTTCTTGGCCAGCTGAAACTGCTTCCCCTGGTTGCCCCCTCTGGCTGCACAAAACTCACTCATTTTAGGTTTCTCCAGAACTCAAAGTGTAAAATGGCTTTGGGGTTCACCCACACCTTAATGAAGATTGAAAGACAAAGAAAGGCGCCCTGGCGGTGCAAGGGTTAAATGCTCAGCTGCTAAGTGAAAGGTCGGCAGTTTGAACCTACCCAGTGGCTCTGTGGGAAAAAGACCTGGCGATTTGCTCCTGTAAAGATTACAGCCTAGAATACCCTAAGGGGCAGCCCTACTCTGTCACAAGGGGTGGCTATGAGGAAGAATTGAGTCAACGGCAATCAAAAACAAAGACAAGGAAAAGCAGAGGAGTCCCTGGGTGGTGTAAAGGGTTAACTCACTTGGCTGCTAACCAAAAGTTTGGAGGTTCGAGTCTACCCAGAGGCACCTCAGAAGAAGGGCCTGGCAATCTACTTCCAAAACCTCAGCCATGGATTTAACCTGACACACGTGGGGCACCGTAAGTCGAGGCTGACCTGACAGCAGCTGGTTTTTTAAAGACGAAAGAGCCACAGGAAGGAGCTCAAAGGAAAGATGAGCTTGCTGCCCAGGGTTTCATCTGCTGAAGTCATCTAAAATCAGCACAGTTTGTGGTGCTGGGAAAAGCAGGCTGGCTTGTGCTGCAATGTGCTCCTGCCCTTACCCACACGGGGCAACGCTGTGCGACCAGTGTCCTCCTAAAGAAACGCCCTTGCCACCTGTGATGGTCAATGTTATGTGTCAACTTGGCTGAGGTGTGATTCTCAGTGGTTTGGCGGACACTGGACTAGTTGCTCTTCCATAACGTAATACAATGTAATCATCTTCCATGATGTAATCTGATGTGACCAGCCAATCAGTTGAAAGGGGAGTTTCCTTGGGGGTGTGGCCTGCTTCTGGGATATAAATGGATGTTCTGGCAGAGCTTGTTCTCTCTCTCTATCCTTCCCTCTTCTTGTTGCCTGACCTCCGGTTCCTGCGACATAAACCTGCGTAAGCCTCTACCCTGCCACCTGACCTGCAGACTTTGGATTTGCCAGCTCCCGCAACCCCTTGAGCCAGCAGAGGACTCCAGCCTACCACCCGACCTATGGATTTGGGACTTGGCAGCCCCCAAAATTGTGTGAGCCATTTCCTTGAAGTGAATCTCTCTCTATATATATTTACATGTACGTCTTACTGGTTTTGCTCCTATAGAGAACCCAGACGAAGACACATCTATCCAGACGGATCCTTTCTCGGGGGCCTCACCAATGATACGGGACTTCTTGGTTCCAGGACCCAGGACATGTGCCTCCCTTGGGTTCATGTGTCGGCTGGATGCCTAATGATGCCCTCCCTTTCAGGGGGAACACTCCCCAGGCATCAGTTTCCACAGGCAGATGTGCAGGTCAGCTGCCGCCACTGACCCTCGTACCCAGCCAACTGGGCCATGCCCCAAGCTTCAGTGGAAACACAAGGAGGCAAGAGAAAACCGTCTCAGGCCAGGTTCAGGCCTTGTCTCAGACCGAGAAAAGCACTGAGTTTAGGACTCTTGGATAAACTTGAGTTTATCTGGTTTGTCTCCCCACTCACTTTCCTAAAACAGAAGCTCACCAGAAATTCATAGTCCAAGATGCCTGGAAATGGCTCCTTTCCTTCCCTTCAAGGGGAGTCCCAGGGTAGTGCCTTAATTAACATCCTTGGCTACTAACCAAAAAGTTGGCAGTTAGAATCCACCCAGAGGTGCCTTGGAAGAAAGGCCTGGCAATCTACGCCCCCAAAAATCAGCCATTGAAAACCCTATGGAGCACAGTTCCACTCTGACACTAATGGGGTCACCATGAGTCAGAGTCAACTGGATGTCAACTGTACCTCAAGGGGGAGAATCCACTTGACAATATTAATTCTTCCCTCCTCCCTCCTAAATATACATCCTCAGGACTGGAAACCTGCTTCACCCTTAAAGCAAGTAAGAAATAACGATCTGAGCAGAAGCCGCAGTCACTGCCTCTCAACTATTTATTCTGATTTCTCGACAAGTGAGTTAATTGGATGGGCCCCCATGACAGACATTCCAGACGAAAATTCATAGCTTTCTGCCAAAACAACATATTGCACTTGGCTGTATTTCCCAGGTTGGAGCTGACGTGGGTCCTGAGCCATCGTGGGCACACCCAGGCACAAGGCCGTCCTGGAAGGAACGCTGCTGGTACTGCCCCAGGCTGTAGCACCTGCTTGTGTTCCTATTTCATTGTTGCTGGGGCTTCGCGGGGTTCAAGGTCAAGGGAGCCGTGGGGGCAGGCGGATAGGAGGGTGAAGAAGCAGATGCTGGGTGCAGGCCTCCACCTGCTGCAGCAGCTCCCGACTGCTTCCCCACGGGCTGGGCTGGGTCCCGGGCACCCAGAGGCAAGGGCAAGGGCAGGGTGATGACAGTAACCCATCTGCAGCCTCAAGGGCTGTCTGGTGGGCTCCTGCCAGCAACACTAAACAGCTGCCTCCTCTGACATGGAGATGCCCCCCAACCCCAAAATATTGCTTTCTTTTCATTTTTTTCAATTTTCCCTCCATCTCAGCCTCCCCCCACCCCCGAGGTATGCCAGGCCTCCTTAACATCCACCCTCTGGGCTCTTGGTCTGGTCCCCTCATAGTCCAGGAGCAGGACACAGCCGTGTCAGGGCTAGGGCTGTCCTCCCGGAACTTGGGGCAGCCCACGTACCCACTTCTCTGCTCTCAGGAGCATACACTGCGAGCAGTAAGCAGGGAGAGAAGCCTAGCCTCCCGGGAAGATGCCCCTAGAGCCGGACATAGCGCCTGGCTCTCCACTGAAGTCAGAACACTCAGCAGTGAGCAAGCAGATGCGTCCAGGGGAGAGTGAGCCCTCAGCTCCTACCCACTGGGCCCGAAGTGCCCCCTAGTGCCCCCAGCAGCTTACTCCAGTGTGAGTGACTAAGCCAGGGGATTCCCCAAACCTCTGCCTTCACTGTGCACCCCACTTCCCAGTGGGTTTCACCTACATGAACCTCATTTAGTGTTTTTTCCTCAACCCCAAGGAGCACTGAACAGCATCACCTTCATTTTATGGTGACTGTGGAGAAGTGGGAAACCCTGCTGATGTAGTGGTTCAATGCTACGACTGCTAACCAAAAGGTTAGCAGTTCGAATCTACCAGGCACCCCTTGGAAACTCTACAGGGCGGTTCTACTCTGTCCTATAGGGTTGCTATGAGTTGGAATCAACTCGATGGCAATGGGTTTGGGTATTTTTTGGTGGAGAACTGACGTGGCTTGCTGGTCACACAGGTAGTAGTAAATGGCAGCAGCTCAGACCAGGGCTCTGGACTCCTGAACGTGCACTCTATCCGCCCAGCACCTGGTCTCCCTAAAAAAGGAGGCTTGGGGGCTGGGAAATGTAGACCACCCGGGGCTGGTGCCTGACCGCTGCCCTCAGACTGGGAAAATTCAAGAGTGTGGGCTGGGGGTCACAGTATCCAGAGGGAAGAGGAGGGGAAAAAATATGCTACCACAGTGACAGAAAGAAACCCATTGCCGTCGAGTCGATTCTGACTCATAGCGACCCTATGGGACAGAGTAGAACTGCCCCATAGGGTTTCCGAGGCTGTAATTTTTACTGAAGCAGATCACCAAATCTTTCTCCCGTGGAGCCACTGGGTGGGTTCAAACTGCTGACCTGAGGGTTAGCAGCCAAGTGCTTGAACTACTGCATCACCACTACTCCTTAAAGTGACTGAAGAAACAGAGAAATTGAGGTCACACCAAAGGACATTTTGTAAAAGGAGATTGATCTAATGGGAGAAGAAAATTCTCATTTAGAAGAAATATGCTCAAAAAGAGCAAAACGCTTCACCGGGTCGGTCCTAAATCATCTCTCATTTCCTGAACAGGGCTTGCTCTTGTCCTGCCTGTCCTGGTCCCCAGCTCACACTGGCCCCAAGGCCCCTGCCTAGCCTCTGTGCCGGCCGGTCTGTTGCTTCCTGGTAAACCAGCTGCAACACCCGCTGGCCCCAGAGCCTGACCACCTCGCTGAAATCCTCCTAACAAATAAATGCTCAGTTTTTGCTGCTTTGATTTGTCCTAGTCGGTATTTTAAGGAGCGAACCCACCAGCCGCATTGTGGGGGAAAGACCTGTCGATTTGCTCCCATAAAGATCACAGTCTACAAAACACTGAGTCTGAAAGGTACAATCTAGGTGATGGGGTGGGCACAGGTGGGGCTGATGGAGAGACAGGAGCCCAGGGTGACTCCAGGTCTGTGGCTTGGTTGGCAGAGCGGATAATGGAGCCACTAGTCAAGACAAGTGATACCAGAGAAACAACGGGGTTGGGAGACCGGTTCAGAATCATAGCTGTTCAGCATCATAGCAGTGAGGCACGCAGCCTCAGAGCCTGGCCCTTCCAAGAGACACCTGCTCTGACTTATCCTCCTAAAAAATCCAGCAAAATAAGCTGCCCTTTCTCCTGAAACTGTCCTTGACAAGATAACCACAGAACGGGCCATAGATGGCCTCAACCCGCCTCTGGGAGGAGACTTAACACCCTAATGAATAAAAATTCATCCCTTCCTCCATCCTGGGGGATCGAAGCCTTGTCTAAAGAAAATGCATAGTCATCCCCAAGCTCTGAGCGCCTGCATGAAGGTCAATCCTGAACCTGCATGATGAATTTGCATTTCCTTGTCTGCTCCCTGTAAAAGCCCACCTCCTCAAGCTGCCCACGAGCAGTCTTGGAAGCAGCAGCCCCGATTGCTCCTTTCCTTGTACAACAAAACAAAGGCATCTCTCTGATTTCCCACCTCAGCCTCTTGTTTATTGGCTGTGACAAGTCACGCCGAGCAAAACCTGGGGTTTTCACCCAGCAACAGCAACACGCAAGCTCCCGCTGACAGATGGTGGTGACTACACATGAGGTGCGCTGGCTGGGAATAGAACCTGGGTCACTCACATGGGAGGCGAGAATTCTACCCCTGAACCAGCACTGCCCACCCCCTCCTTATGTTTAATTCAGGGCAAAATGAATTAAAGCTGCCTGAGAACTTTGAGATAAAGATGTCTAGTTTGCGGGTGATACGTGTGGGTTTGGATTCTTGGCTGAGGACAGTCTCAGCTTGTAGGCAGCAGTGACAACTATATGTGTGGATAAGGTTGTCCAGAGGAAGAATAGCCTGAAGGGAGAAGGGATAAGAGGACTGAGACCCAAACCAGAAGTTTTAATGTTAAGATGAGCCCATGAGGGTGGGTAGTGGTGGATCAGTGGTAGGATTCTCACCTTCTTTGCGGGAGACCAGGGTTCGATTCCCAGCCGATGCTCCTCAGGCACAGCCACCACCCATCTATCAGTGGAGGCTTGTGTGTTGCTATGATGCTGAACAGGTTTCAGCGGAGCTTCCAGACTAAGACAGACTAGGAAAAAAGACCTGGCAATACTTCTGAAAATCACTGTGAAAAACCTTATGTATCACAACAGTCTAATTCACAACCTATCATTGGGGACAGTGCAGGACTGGGCAGCATTTTGTTCCGTTGCGCGTGGGGCCGCCATGATTTGGGGCCAACTAAATGGCAGCTGACAGCAACAGTGACCCAGGGAAGGACACTGAGATGGTACATCCAGAGAGGAGGAGGGGAAAACCTGCAGAATGGAGTTTCACCAAAACGAGCAGAGAGTGGAGGATATGGCTCCATCTTCAAGAAGTTTACAGCCTGATGAAGGAGGTCAAGCAGAAACACACGCAACAACCAAAGAACTTCCTCAGAGCAAAATACCAACCGTTGTTGTTGTTGGGTGCCGTTGAGTCACTTCTGACTCATAGTGACCCCACAGGACAGAGTAGAACTGCCCCATAGGGTTCCCAAGGCTGTAATCTTTACAGAAGCAGACTACTGGATCTTTCTCCCTCAGAGCAGCTGGTGGGTTCGAACCGCCAACCTTTTGGCTAGCATCCAAAAGCTTAACCACTGCGTTACCAGGGCTCCTTACATTTCTACTAGGGAGTGAAAAATGTTCCGAAGATGACAGACTTCCAAAACTTCTTTCACCCCATCTTATTGGCATTGCTATGGAAGAAGGACCAGAACAGAACTGGTAAAATAATTTGTGGTCAGGAAGGATTTCCATACAGCACTGTCTTGAAGAACAATGAACATAATTACTGATTTACCCTAAAACATAGCTGCCAGTCTGACCTTTGGAGTCTTTGTTTCCCCATACTGACTAAATTCTTCAAAAGAGCACAATGCTCAAGACAAAATGGTCTATTTTATCTAGATCATTGTTTGCCTCACAAGTGACTTTTAGAAACCAGTTTCTTCAAGGCCCAATGTTCAAAAGGACACCTAAGGGTGCTGGCCTGGGTGGGTCATCCCAACTCCATGGACCCCAGAAATCTATATTCTGAGAGAATTAAAACTGTTTCTCAGGGATAAGCACTATTGGAATCTCCATCTTAAAGACCAGGACGCCACCGTTTAGGAAGGTTAAGAAACTTGCCCAACATCACAAATATAGGAGATGGCGTTGGGCTCCACACGCAGGTGGGGGAGCCCAGAGGAGACCCCACATCTTGATACCCTCAGCCTTAGCCTGAAACTTCTTTACAGCACAGGACCCCATGAGGTTGAGAAAACCAAAACAATCAAATCAGTTGCCACTGAGACCATTCCAACTCGGGGCGACTCCATGTGTGTCAGTAGAACTGTGATCCATGAGGCTTTCCATGGCTGATTTTTGGGAAGTAGATCACCAAGTCTTTCTGCGGAGGTGCCTCTGGGTGGACTTGAACCTGCAACCTTTTGGTTAACAGCTAAGTGCGCTAATTATTTGTACCACCCAGGGACTCCGAAGTAAAGACAGCCCATTCTGTAAAGGAGAAAACTGAAGTTCAAAGCAGGTGGTGAGATGTCCTAAGCCCACCAGAACCACGACTCCTCTTGTTGTTCCTCTACAGTTCAAGCTACCATCCAGGCAGTGGAGTTCGAGAGCAGTAAGCAGGTTTTCCTTCCGTTAAGTGTCCAGTGAATTTAACATTCTTGGCCTGAGATATGATTATTCCAGCGACAAAGAGCGGTTGCTCTGAATCTCCATTGATGAGAACAAAAAGAAGTGCCTTAAGTTGCAACATGAAAGATTTAAGTTAGAAATTAGAAAGAAAAAAAAAATCCTCTCTGATTTGGAGGGCTGGTAGCCTTCGCACTCCCTGACTGAGGTGGCCTCTATACCACTCTCTCTCTTTCTCTCTGTCTCTCTGGGAATCTTTTTAAATGGCTCCGAGATCTGGTCTAGCTGGAATGAGTTTGGTGGAACTCAGCAATGCAGGTAGCAGCCAGAGGTTGCAGACACACTGGAGGCTTTGGCCTATAGACATATTTGATTTGGCTTGTGTCGTAGCTTCCTAGTGCTGCTGTAACAGAAATACCACCAGTGGGTGGCTTTAAAAAACAGACATTTATTTTCTCACAGCTCTGGAGGCTAAAAGTCCAAATCAGGTTCTTGGCCTTGTTCATTCCTTTGTTGGGCCTCCCTCCTGGTTTCTGATGTCTCCTGGTGATCTTTGGCAATCCTTTGCTTGTAGACGGGTACTCACATGTCATCTGTCTTCCCCTGTATGGCTCTATGTCTATTCTGCTCTTTTTATAACTCAGAAGTGATTAGGTTTAGGACCCACCCTATTCTGGTATGACCTCATCAACATAACAAAAGAAAACTCTCTTTCCAAAGAGGATCACATCCACAGGTACAAGGACCAGGGGTTCGACACATAATTTTGGGGGGACACAGTTCAATTCATAACAGCACACACAGCGGTTCACCTGAAAATCCTGATTTCTGGCTTCTTTTTAAAATCAGGCTCTCTTCCCACTTGGCAACACCCTGCTGAAACAGGTCAGCTGCTTCCTTGTGCACAGCCTGTACTCTCTGCTTGACCACAGCCATTCCTGCCCACTTAGCGACTTCTGTTACCTTCCTGGCCCCTTTAGAGATTTGAATCATGACCTTAGATGATGCTAGTAATGCCAACCTTTCAAATATGCATCTTTCCTGCTTGTGTTCTACCTCCTAGTTCATTGTGTGGCACCTGGGGTCTTAACGGGGTCTTGAAAACTTGAAAGTAGCCATCCAAGGCACAACAATTAGCCTGTATCACTGGGAGCACCAGAGGAAGAAGGAGGGTCAGGAGTTGGTGGAGGAAATGGAATGTGTCCAATCACCTCCATGAACAACTGCCTCCTTTGCCATGAGGCCAGAAGAACTGGATGGTGCCCGGCTACCATTACTGAACATAATTGATCAAAGATTCTACAGAAGAATTCTGACCAAATGAGAGCAAATGAGGAACAGAATTTCAAATTCTCATGGAATCCAGATTTTCTGGAGCCATTGTGGCTGGATAACCACCCTACTTTACCCGCCCCCCCAAAAAACTTATTACCCTGAGGAAATTTTTAAACCTTGAACTGAAACATTTCCTGAAGTCATCTTTGTAAACAAATAATAGTTTAGCCTAATTAGAAAAGAATGTCCACATTAAGCATTATACTCTGTTAAAGAATTAGCTCTATGTGATCAAATGGACAACAGCAACTTGAAAGGATAGATGAGAAGCTTGGGGGGGAGCAGTGTTTGAAAAAGGTTGCCAAGAAAGGTGGCACACTGTGAAGAATGTAACCAATTTCACTGAGTTGTCCATTTAGAAAGTGTTTGAAGCGGTATTTGTTTCATCATGGATAGTTTAAATAAATAACATGCACCTTTCCACTTAGCCAAATTCTGAGACAGGCCAAACCTGGTTGGACAGCACGAGAGCACGGACTACAAGCAGAACTGCTTTGCATAAAAGGGTCTGAGTCACACTCCCACCATTTAACTTCTCCAGGAGAACGCGCAAAACCTAGGCTCCTTCTTGCTTACCTTCTGCGGGAAATCAGAAGACACGTTCACGGGGTGTTGAAAGACAAACTTCTTTTTCAGAATTGCTGACTTTGCCGCGCTGAGTCCCACAGTGATTTCTGCCTAATGAAAACCCCAGAGCCGGCTGGAGCCCAACAGATCGAGCCAGCCGATGCAGAGTCTGGCGCTAATCACCATCATGTTTATGGGAAAATGCCCTCATCTCCTTCCAGCGGCTCCAGCCACTCAGCCACAGAAGAGCCGGCTTCAAAGTCAATTGCCCGTCATTTTGCTGATTTATGTTGAGCAACTGCGAGGACCCCTCGAGGTATTTGTAGCTAGCTTGATGAGTACCGGCTTATAAAGTGGCACTGGGCACAGCGTTTCAGTTCAAATTCTCATCAAGACAGAATTTAAATCCCCAGCCCTGCTGCTCATATTTGCAATGTGAGCGCTCTAGATAAGTAGAAGCCTTCACACCGAGGATGCTGGTGGAACGCAAACTGGATTCCTTCAAATGGAGCCTGAATCCAAATCTTCTTTCAGACCTTGCCTGGGAGAGTGTTTCTAACAGTCTTTGAAACTGTGATCACATAGGCTTTTTCCCAAGAAATGTCACCCAGTGAGGCGAGTTTCTGAGAGGGCAAGACAAGAACCTTCACCTAAGACTGGAGATGCTGGGGAAACCCACTTCCTTCTCCACCTGCCTGCATTCTTCATTTTCAACAAGTGGAGTCTAATTTTCTTTTGGAATAACTTACCCTGTAAGTGAGATTTATTTTTGAAACTATTAATGGAAAATATTAATGGAAACCTCCCCCACCTCCACCCTCACCCCCCCAAAAAAATCCAAAACCCAGACCCATTGCCGTTGAGTCTATTCCAACTCATAGCAACCCTATAGGACAGAGCAGAACTGCCCCATAGGGTTTCCAAGGAGCAGGATGGTGGATTTGAGATGATGACCTTTTGGTTAGCAGTCATAGCTCTTAATGGAATGGGTGACCTATTAAATAGCTAACCCATTAGCTTCCGGTTTAGCTTTGATTTTAATGGAGCACAGTGTCCCCTCTGTGCCTGGTTTCTCTCAACGCCCCCCCCCGCCCCGCAACACACAGAAAGTGCTGGAAGGTGCCAGAGCTCTGGAGCTGGCCCCCCTCTGCTGGTGCTGGAAGGTTAGATGGCAGACTCTTCCTGAGAATCACCCACACCCCTCCCATGCGCTAAGCAAGTCGTCAACCACCAAGAGGTGAAAGTAGACACATTTTTAACATCCCCCTTACTGCATTTTCACCACCCGTCTGTCAGCTTGTCATACTGTGGTGGCTTGCATGTTGCCATTATGCTGGAAGCTATGCCACTAGTGTTTCAAATACCAGCAGGGTCACCCATGGTGGACAGGTTTCAGTGGAGCTTTCTGACTGCGGTGCAATGAATTACTTATTATGGCCCTTCTAGCCATAGTCTTTGTGACTCCTACACAATTGGGTGGGGCTATGCAAATAAGGTGCTTGTGGCCTACCAAGGGGATTGGATAGTTTGTTGCTAATGCAAATAAGGTGCATGGAACCCTCGTGGGGGATTGGTTAATCTTTCTGGGGAGGCTTGAAATTGAGGAGTAGCTAGCTATAAAATCAGCTTCCCTGACAAGTTTTACTAGGAGACAGAGAGAGAGAGAAGGAGCTGTACTAACACGGAAGACAGTGAGAGGCGGTGCAGCAGCAGAAGAGTGAGAGCAGCACCACATGGCAGGAACCGGGAGACAGCTGTGGAGGGGCTTGCCGACCCACGGAGCTAAGAGCTGCCACACTTGCTCAACAAGGCCCAAGCATGGCCTGGCGGCAGAGGACGAGAAGAAGCTGTCCTGATCAAGAACTGTATCCTGAGTTGTTCTTGTTACCTCTGAGTTGTTCCTGATTCCGAGTTATACCCTGTTACTTCCCCAATGAACCACTTGACTGTGAGTATAGTCCGTGAGTTCTGTGAGACATCGCAGTGAATTTCGGAACCCAAAGGTGGGAGGAGAGTAGTCAGGGGAGGGGGAGTAGTTGATGTTAGAGATGATGGAGTGGGATAGCAGTTTGGAAAAGTTGGCCATTTGGGACATCTTTAACCTCCACCTCATAGGAACCAACTTTGTGCTGATCCTTATAAAAGAAATTACTCATTTACAGACTAAGACAGACTAGGAACAAAGGCCTGGTAATACACTTCCAAAAATTAGCTAATAAAATCTTTATGGATCACAACAGGATGTTGTCCAACATACTGCTGGAAAATGAGCCCCCAGATTGGACAAAAAACCGTTGCCGATGAGTTGATTCCAACTCAAAGCGACCGTATAGGACAGGGTAGAACTGCCCCATAGGGTTTCCAAGGCTGTAATCTTTACGGAAGCAGACCACCGCATCTTTCTCTCTCAGAGCAGCTAGTGAGTTCAAACCACTGACATTTTTGTTGGCAGCCAAGCACCTTAACAAGAACTCCGTATCTGAGGTTGAAAGGCACTCAAAATACACAGTGGCCACAACAATGAACTGTAGCGTACCAATGACTGTGAAGATGGTGCAGGACTGGGCAACGTTTTATTCTGCTGTACACGGGATCGCCACGGGTCGGAGCCAACTCAGTGGCGACTACCAACAACACTCGTGTATTTGGAAGTCGAACATACATGCCTTAAGGATTGCCCACGGCTAACATTTTCTGTATTATTTCTTGTTCACTAGTGTCTCAGATGATAAATTCACATGATGTTAGGGCTAAAAGGAGCGTTGGGGGTCTAGTTCAACCCCTTCAGGTGAAGACCCTGAGGTCTGGTGACCTCGGCAAAGTCATTGGAACCTCAGGATCCGGCCGAGCCCAGACGTGTGGGAGTCTGAGTCATCCCGATTGAGGCGGCTCCGAAAAGAGTTCCATTGACTCATCTTGCCATCATCATTCTCTAGCTCTCAGCGAAAGTGTGTGTTTCCTCCACTTAGAAAAACACTGCCCGGACAGGCTGTCTCACTACCTTTCTTTAGTCCTCTCTCTCTCCGTTTTTGTGACTTGCCCTAGTTAGCAAGCAACAAACTAGCCATTGTCATTGTTGCTGTTGTGTGCTGTCAAGTCGATTCCGACTCACAGCGATCCCATGTGACTGACCCATAGGGTTTTCTAGGCTGTAACCTTTTTTTTTTTTAATCTTTCCAGGAGGAGCCCTGGTGGCACGGTGGTTAAGCGCTTGGCTCCTAATCAAAAGGTCAGTGGTTTGAACCCACCAGCCACTCCTGGGGCGTAGGTAGATGTGGCAGTCTGCTTCCGTAAAGATTTACAGCCTTGGAAACCCTATGGGGCAGCACGCTCTGTCCAATAGGGTGGCTGAATTGGAATCGACTTGATAGCAGTGGTTTTTTTTTTTAATGTCTACAGGAGCAATTCACTAAGTCTTCCTCCCGAGGAGCGACTGGTGGGTTTGAACCACCAACCTCTCACTTAGTAACCGAGCACTTAACTGCTGCACCACCAGGACTCCTCCTCTGTGCCCCGCAGCGTGCTTTCCTGCAGCCCTGCCACACAATTCTAGCTCAGTTTCCCCAAGCCTCTTCCTTCTCATCGCCGTGTACGAAACCGGGTTCCCTGTGCCCTTGCTGTGCACGGTTATGCCTCAGAAGTACCACTGGGTGGCAGTGTTTCAGAGCATTCCGAGCTCTGCGACGTGGCTTTGGGCTGGGCTGGGGGTTGCTTGTCTTTTGCAGCACAAACAAGGCTGTATTCACTGGCAGGGCAAAGGGAGACTCGTGCTGCAGAGCTGGGGAAAGGAGGAGCATTCGATATTATGGAAACGAGGGACAGAGGTCTGTGTGCTGCCTGCGTATGATCACAGCTTGCTCTAGCCACAAAGCTGACATCTGCCATCGTTCTAACAAAGGACTCTCAAGTTGAAGGCTGTTTTTTGGAGGTGTCCTTTGAAAAGAATGACTATGACCTTCTGCCCTCCTCATTTGGATTTTTCAGCCGACCCTTGGGGCCTGATTCATGCATAAAAACAACAACCCAAGGGGGTGGGGGGGAAGGAAGTCCCATCCCCAGGAGCAGTATGTGTTTGCTGGACAGGCCAGTAATGGGCTAATCCTCCTAATGGCTTTGGTCACTGCAGGACATTAGCTATTAGAAGGGTCTGTTTAAAGGGGGGGACTGTGGGGGAAGGTAGGGCCATCTGCTGAGGACAACATGCCTGAGGGATGGGAAGAGCATTTAAAGAGACACTTGGTCTATTCAGACACAAAATGATGCCTCAGTGATTGAAAAGGCATATTTAGGGCTTGAATTTTAGTACCTGAATGACTTGCAGAGCTCCAGCTCCAAATGGGAAGTCTCGGCTGTCTCCGGCTGGAGAGGAGCCCGGGAACTCTTTGTGTTCACCCCGATGCATTTTCTGAAGAACTTTGCTGGGAACTAGAAGGAATGTGTTCTGAAATGCCTCCACGTTATTATAAACAGGCCAGCCTAAGACCAAACCGTCAAGTTCAGGGCCGATTTCCAAGCCTCCCAGCCCCAGCCCGCACACAGGAAACAATACTTCCCTACATCCTGCCCAAGGAGCCCTGGTGGCGCAACAGTTAAGCACTTGGCTGCTAACCAAAAGGTTGGCGGTTCAAACCCACCCAGCAGCTCCTTGGGAGAGAGACCTGGCAATCTATTCCCGTAAAGACTACAGCCTAGGAAACCCTGTGGGGCAGTTCCACTCTGTCATGTGTGGTCACTGTGAGTCAGGATCGGCTGGAAGGCAATGGGTACACCGCGCACAGCGGCCCAGCCCCCTCTCTGGGCCCTCCCTCAGTTCCTTCAGTTGTGCTGTTTTTACTGTTGGCCATCCAGTCAATTCTGACTCATAGCGACCCTACAGGACAGAGTAGAACTGCCCCATTAGGTTTCCTAGGCTGTAACCTTATAGAAACAGGTCGCCAGGTTTTCTCTCACAGAGCCACCAGGTGGGTTTGAACCACAGACCTTTTTGGTTAACAGCTCAGCGCTTTAACCGTTGCACCACCAGGGCTCCTTTCAGTTGCCCTAGGCCTTCCTTTAGAGGTCTAACACGGAACTGAAGAAAGCAAAACCTTCCCAAGTATTGCTAAGTGTTGGGAATCAAATGCAGGATCTTCATTCGGGAAAGACCCTGCCTCCCAAATGGGTTAAGGCTAGACTGAGGGGTGGGTATCGACCTGGCTTCTTCCCCTATTGAAAAACCCTGTGGAGCATGGAGACACCTCGATGGCAACTGGAACTGGGATGCCTATTCAACGTCCTCCATCCATTCCTGTCAAAGCATGAGTTTTAAATAATTAAAAGCATGACTCTCATACCAATATATACAGAGTGAGTACATGAAAAGATTTATTTACCTCATTACTGAGGAAACCAGCTGGATGGTAATGCTGGTTCAAAGAGCGTTTGTATACACTCTCTCAGGAAAGGAATGTGGAAATAAACTTGCTAAGTTAGACACAAAACGGGTTCATGTTCTAAAAAAAGCCACTGCCATCGAGTCGATTCCGACTCATAGCGGCCCTATAGGACAGAGTAGAACTGCCCAATAGTTTCCAAGGAGCGCCTGGTGGATTTGAACTGCCGACCTCTCGGTTAGCAGCTGTAGCACTTAACCACTATGCCACCAGGGTTTCTACTGGGCGATAAAACCGTAACCTGCTGGGTTATCTTTTCTACTGGACACACATGTTTGGCTCTCTACTGGACAAAAAACATCACTGGCAACTTAGCAATCTTGTCAAATTGGCATCTAACTCCACACAGATTGGGCCCTAATCAATAGTAAATAGTGAGTCAAACCAGGTATACTCCACAGGAGAACTAGGCCTTCCTTGTACAGGCTTCTTAAACGGCGTCCCAGTGTAACACTGAAGGTCATGGAGTCTTCCTTTTATTTATTTCCATCCAACCTTTAGATTTTAGATCTCGTCTCAGACCTCATTTCCTCAGGTAACCCTTTCTTGACCTCCCCAACAAGGCCAAACATCCCTAATCATTTGCTTTCACGGCATCGGACATTTCACCTTCGCAGCAATTTTTGTTGTTAGGTACCGTACAATCAATTTCGACTCATAGCAACCCATGTATGACCACAGTTCTAATTTTTACATCCACCACCTGTCTGTCAGTGTGTTGCACTGTGGTGGCTTGCGCGTTGCTGTGAGGCTGGAAGCTATGCCACTGGTATTTCAAATACCAGCAGGGTCACCCGTGGTGGACAGGTTTCAGCAAAGCTTCCAGAGTAAGACAGACAAGGAAGAAAGCCTGGTGATCTACTTCTGAAAATTAGCCAGTGAAAACCTTATGGATCCCAGCAGCATATTGTCTGAAATAGTGCCGGAAGATGAAGCCCTAGGTTAGAAGGCACTCAAAGTGCACAGTGGCTGCAACAATGAACTTGCACATACCAATGATGGTGAACATGGCGCAGGACCGGACAATACCTTGTTCTATTGTACATGGGGTTGCCACGAGTCGGAGCTGACTTGACAGAAGCTAACAACAATTTTTATGTCTCTCTGTGACCGTGTAGTTCATGTGTGTCTCTTCTACTAGATTGGCAAGCTCCTTGAGGACAAGGTGGTTGCCAGCTTTAGCTTACCACTGCATCCCAGCCCCGACGCTGGACTCAATGCATAAAGCGCTCAGGAGATATTTAGTGACTGACTGAATAAATGAATGAATGAATGAATCAACGAACGAACGCCCAGTACCCTAAGCTGGTGAACGCCTGAAAGTTGGGAACCAATCCACACACGTAGCTCGCTCACCACTGCTGGTGGTTGTAATTTCCCTTCTTCTCTGTTCTTATTTGCCTAATTGGCCCTTTTCTCATTGGACGGTCTGGCCAGGAATTCAGCTGTAGAGGGACTCAGAGCAAAGTCAAACTGTTTGCTCTGGCAGCTTGCTGGTGCTGACTCAGCGGCTCTGCCTGCAGAGGCCTGAACACACGGATCAAAGTCCCTGCGACAACATGCAGGAGAGCTAGCCTCTTCCTCTTTAACGCAGATGCTTCCGGATTGTACCGCCTCACCTCTGCCTGATGTTTCTTCCCCAGTTCCCAGGAGTTTAGGACACCCAGGCCAGCCTTAAGTTAGGAGCATTCCACCTAATTATCTCACAATTTAATTTGTTGGGGGCAGGGTAGGGGAGGGGAGGGAAGGGAGGTTTGCTGAGCTCTGAGGATAGGGAAATGGCTCCTCTTTTGCAGAAACCATCTCTTGAAGAATATAAGATGGAGAATATGATGTGGGTATTGGGTACCTGCTCTCTGGCCTCTTAACCTCCTTCTCAGAATGTTGATATCATTTCTCAATCCCTTTACTTTCATTTTTATTTCTTAGTTTACATTTAAGGAACCCTGTTGGCGTAGTGGTTAAGAGTTACAGCTTCTAGCCAAAAGGTCAGCAGTTCAAATCCTCCAGGTGCTCCTTGGAGACCCTATGGGGCAGTTCTACTCTGACCTATAGGGTTGCTATGAGTCAGAATTGATTCACCGGCAGCAGGTTTGGTTTTCGTTTTTTTTTTTTTGGTGGCACAAATGGCTAATCGCTCAGCTGCTAACTGAAAGGTTGGCAGTTGGAACCCACCCACAGGCTCCTCAACAGAAAGGCCTGTTGATCTGCAAGCTAGGTGCAGCTCTATTCTGTCACATGAGGTCGCTATGAGTCAGAATCAACTGGACAGCCCCTAACAATAGCAGTGGTTTTCGTTTCCAACCAGTGGTAGCCCATGACTCCCATCAGACCTCAGTGGCCCTCCTTCTCTTGCTCCTTTGCTTGTTCCTTCTGTATTCTGAGTCCTGAAAGCTAGAGCAAGGCTCAGTTCTCAGGTCTCTTCTCTCTGGATCTTCACTTTTTGTTATCTCATCTCTCAGCTGCCTTGTTGTTAGTTCCCATCCAGTTGATTTAAACTCATAATGATCCCACGTGACAGCAGAACTGCTCCCATAGGGTTTTCTAGGCTGTAATCTTTATGGGAGCAGATTGCCTGGCCTTTTCTCCTGGGGAACCACTGGGTAGATTCGAACTGCCAAGCTTCTGGTTAGCAGTCCATCACTTAACCCTTGTGCCACCAGGGCTCCTTTCTCAGCTGCTTGACAGCTCTCAAATGACTCTCTCTAGCCGGGCCTCTCCCCAGAACACCAGGCTTACACACTGTGGTGGGCAGCCTCTAAGATGGCCCCTAAGGATCCCCTCTTCCTGGTGTTCATGCCCTGTGTAATTCCCTCCTCCTTAGAATGCACACTGGACCTAGTGACTCACTTCTAACAAACAGAATGCAGCAAAAGAGGGGATGTCACTTCTGAGATTGGGCTAGTGTCTTGCTGGCCCATCTTGCTCTCTCATTTGCTCACTCTGATGAAGCCAGCTGCCATGTTGTGAGCTGCCCTATGGAGGGGCCCACGTGGCAGGGAACTGTGAGCCCACAGCCTGTGAGGAACGGAATCCTGCCAACAGCCATATGAGTGAGCTCAGAAGTGGACCCTCCCTAAGTGGAGCCTTTAGATGAGACCATAACACCTTGACAGCAGCCTTGTGAGAGATGATGAAGCAGAGGACCCAGGTGCCTGACCCCAGTAACTATGAAATAATAAGTCTGTTAAGCCTCTAAGTTTTGAGTAATTTGTTACACAGCAGTAGATACTAATACCTATTTCTAACTGCCTACTTTACTTGCTTTGATGCTGAACAGGTTTCAGCAGACCTTCTACACTAAGATGGGTGAGGAAGAAAGGCCTGGCAATCTACTTCCAAAAATCAGCCATTGAAAACCTTGTGGATCACAAGAGTCTGATACACAATTGATCATGGAGATGGCGCAGGACTAGCAGCGTTTTGCTCCATTGTACATGGGGTCGCCATGAGCCAATTCAACTCAACAGCTGCTAACAACAGCAAGTAAGGTACTCATTGTCCCCTTGCAGTGAAGGCCCACGTGACCTTGAGCTGGCTCCACCCCAGGATTCATCCAACACACCTGGAGAGTGGACATGAGGCCCTACTGTAGCCATATAGGCTGAGGCATTGAGGAGAAAACTTACCCTGGGAGAAAAGGAAGCTGCCGAGCCCCACTGAGTTCTGTGGCCCCGGGGGGCAGCGTGCTCCTTTGCACAGCCTGGTGATGGGCACCAGGTTTGTCTCCCTGGCCAGCACCCCAGGGGACTGATTGTTGGGCCAGAAACTCTGGGATCCACGAGCACCCAAGAGTGGGCCCTGGTACTCTTCACAGAGTGCAACATGAAAAGGGCATGAGGAATTCCCCCGTTTTACAACAGAGCAGGGGGCAGCATTGGCACATGCATCAGGTGGCCCCGGGTCTCAGCCGGGCATTAGCAGTGGGAGGAGGTGCGGATGGTGTTGGGGGAGGCTGTGCCCTGCAGCAATGCCTGGGCAGGGGGCATGGGGGTTAGAGAGAAGGAACTGGAACAAGGCTGTAGACTCCATGAGCTCAACACCCAGACACGTTCCAGGGGGCTGCCTCTCTGGGATGGGCACCCACCTCCATGGTCTGCTGCTACTTTGTGGAATGCATTTCTGGAAGGAGACAGCTGAAGAGGCTGAGCTTGGGGACCAGGGTAGTGCTGGGTGAATCAGAGGGAGCATCTGCAAGAAGTCCAAGAAGGGGAGAGTGTGGGAGTGGAGGTTCTCAGGGGTCTGCTCAAACTTAGGGAGGACTTTGGACATCCAGGCTGGAAAAGTAGAGGCTCGAGGCAATCCTACCTTAAAGTCCAGGGAGACCCATTATCTTGATGGTGAAAGTAAGGCCTGGAGAGCTTCAGGACTTGCTCAGATCACCAAACTCCTTGATATGAATTGAATTGTGTCCTCAAAAATGTATGTGTAGAATTCCAGGCCCCTCCACCTGTGGAGGAGACCCTGGTGGCATATGGTTAAGTGCCACGGCTGCTAACCAGAGGTTAGCAGTTCGCTCCTTGGAAACTCCATGGGGCAGTTCTACTCTGTCCTATGGGGCTGCCATGAGTCCAAATCGACTTGACAGCAATGGGTTTGGTTTTTGGGTTTTGGTATACCTGTGGATGTGATCCTGTTTGGAAATACAGTTTTTCTTTTGTTAGGTTAATGCAGCAATACTAGTGTAGGGTGGGTCCTAAACCTAATCACTTCTGAGTTGTAGAAAAACCAGAATAGACAGAGAGACACACACACAGGGGAAGGCAGATGCCATCTGATGATGGCGGCAGATGCACCTACAAGCCCAGGACCGCCAAGGATTGCCAGAAGCTACTAGAAGCTGAAATAGACAAGGAAGAACCGCCCCCTAGAGCCACACTCTGAATTCACACTCTAGCCTCCTGAACTGTGAAAGGATAGATTTTTGTTCCTTAATTTTTGTTACAGCAGCACGAGGAAGCTAAGACCCCCTCAAGCCAATGTTCATTTTTCTGCGTCATGATGTTACACATTACGCCAGGTAACTCTGACAATTCCCCAGTGACCACTGACATTTGTGTGAGGCTCTGCCAGGTAGGGCTTGTGGCCCAGCTTGTCTTCTGAGTGCCAATTTCTGCCCGCCCTGTAGCTGTTTACTGAGACTAAAGGAACGCTCATTTTCCAAAGATTTGCTCTCCTTAGCTGTTAAAGGACAGGACTTTGCAAATCCAGTCTCTAGATTATTAACTCTGACAGCATGTTCCAAGGGGCGTGGAGCAAGCATAGATTTCCTGTGTGACGGCCACCCAGGGGCATGTCAGCGTTCTCCGGCTGGGCCTTCCTAATCAGCCCAGAGGCACTGGCACAGCCATCACTGATAACGGGAGAGGCTAGGGCAGAGCAGGTTGTTCGTTCATTCATTCATGGGCAGCTACGCCTCAGCTGAGACTTGGTCCTAGTCATCAAAAGTGCTGCTGTAACGCAAATACCACACTGGGTGGCTTTAACAAACAAATTCAGGGCGCCAGCTCAAGGGGAAGGCTTTCTCTCTCTGTTGGCTCTGGGGGAAGTCCTTGTCTCTTTTCAGCTTGTGTTTTTTGGTTCCTTGGAGATCTCATCTGGCTTGGCATACATCCAGTTGCAGTTGCTTGCTTCCATGTTTAATCTCCCTTTTAAATCTCAAAAAAGATTGATTTAAGACACACCCTACACTGATACTGCCTCATTAACATAACAAAGAAAACCCATTCCCAAATGGGATTATAACCACAGGTATAAAACCAAACCACACCCGCTGCTATGGAGTCAGTTTTTACTCATATCGACCCTACAGGACAGAGTAGAACTGCCCCACAGGGTTTCCAAGGCTGTAATCTTTATGGAAGCACACTGCCAACAGCCCAAGGAGTGGCCGGTGGGTTCAAACCGCCAACCTTTCAGTTAACAGTTGAGCGCTTAGCCGCCATACCACCAGGGATCTGCAACCACAGGTATAAAACTTGTTGCTGTTGAGTCGATTCCGACTCATAGTGACCCAATAGGACAGACTAGAACTGCCCCATAGAGTTTCCGAGGAGCGGTTAGTGGATTCAAGCTGTGACCTTTTGGTTAGTAGCCATAGCACTTAACCATTACACCACCAGGGTTTCCAACCACAGGTATAGGGATTAGGATTTACAACACATATTTTTGGAGGAGACAATTGAATCCACAACAATAACACAGATAACTTCAGGGCATGGGACAATCGGCCCTTTCACAGCACCCCCCTTCCAAAATAGGAGACAAGCTCCAATCAGCCTGTACGGAGCAAATGTTCCCAGTAGCCACTCTTGAATTCCTGCAGCAAGCATTTGTTAAATAGACCTCTGAGCGCTGCTGAAGAACTATGGCGCGCTACAGCTACTAAGCAGAAGGTCAGTGGTTCAAATCTACTAGGTGCTCCTTGGAAACCCTATGGGGCACTTCTCCTCTGTCCTACACGGTTGCTGTGAGTTGGAATCAACTTGATGGCAATGGGTTTGGTTTTAGTTTTGGTATAAGCATTGGTGGTGCGGTGGTTAAGAGATTGGCTGCTAACCAAAAGGCTGACAGTTCAAATCTACTAGCTGCTCCTTGGAAACCCTATGGGGCAATTCAACTCTGTCCTACAGGGTTGCTATGAGTCAGAATCAACTCGATGGCGATGGGTTTATGTACCAAGCAGGCAGTGATAGTTCAGTGGTGGAGTTCTTGCCTCCCATGCTGGAGACCCACGCTCCATTCTCAGCCAGTACACCTCGTGTGCAGCCCACCACCCGTCTGTCAGTGGAGGCTTGCCTGTTGCTATGATGCTGAACAGATTTCAGCGGAGCTTCCCAACTAAGACAGACTAGGAAGAAAGGCCTGATGACCTAATTCAGGAAATCAGCCAATGAAAACCTCACGTTCTCAACAACAACAAACAACAAAATAAAACAAATAAATACATGTTTATATAAATCCCATCGACCCCAATGGAACATAGCCCTACCTGCAGCCTGTCGTGGGAACGTCCCATCGTGCTTGGGGTCACCATGAGCCAGAGCTAAATCAATGGCCGCTTGCAACACTGTGCCAAGCACGGAGCTGTAAGCTCGGGATTCCCTAGTGAGCAAGCTTGCACCTGGTGCTACCCTCCAGATGGGAATGTGGGGCAGACGGCCAGGCAACGGCTGCAGTGATGGGGATGCATGGAGCGGGAGCCTTCGGTGTGGCAGGTGGGACAGGTCCAACAGGGTGCACAGGAGCGGGGGCCATCTACAGAAGATAGCACCTATGGCAATTAGTTTTAAATTGCTGAATGATCTCACACAGCTGGTGTCATGGATTGAATTGTGACCCCAAGAAATATGTGTCGACTTGGTTAGGCCATGATTCCCAATATTGTGTGGTTGTCCTCCGTTTTGTGATTGTAATTTTATACTTAAGAGGATTACGGTGGATTGTAACACCACCCTTACCCAGGTCACATCCCTGATCCAACGTAAAGGGAGTTTCCCTGGGGTCTGGCCTGCACCACCTTTTATCTCTCCAGAGATAAAAAGAAAAGGGAAGGGAGCAGAGAGGGGGAACCTCATGCCACCAAGAAAGCAGCAGTGGGAGCAGAGCACATCCTTTGGACCTGGGGTCCCTGTGCCTGAGTAACTCCTCAAGCAGAGGAAGATTGAGGACAAGGAACCTTCCTCCAGAGCTGACAGAGAGAGAAAGGCTTCCCCTGGAGCTGACACCCTGAATTTGCACTTGTAACCTGCTAGACTGGGAGAGAATAAATTTCTCTTTGTTAAAGCCATCCACTTATGGTATTTCTGTTACAGCAGCACTAGATGACCAAGACAGCTGGCAACGGAAACTGCAGTGGCTCATTAGTGCCCCTCCTCAAGCGGCGCCCAGGGTACACGTCCTACCAGCCATACTTTAGTTACACCTCTGAACACAAGGTGGGCTTGGAGAGAAACACTGAGAGTACCACCCCAAAATTTCATGGTTAGCCATGTCAAGGTTGTAAAAAGCTGGTTCTCGGACAATCAAGAGCCTCTCTTCAGCCCAAACTCCAGGGAGCCGTTCAGCAAATGGTTGCAGAGCTGGCATATACTTAGCGTTCACTGTTCCAGAAATCCCTTGCTGAATTCCTTCTATTTCAGCTAACCCAGGACCCTAGGTCTTCTTCAAACGAAACAGCAGTTTAACTTAATTACTAAAGAATGTCTGCCTTGAGCATTGTGCTCTCTTAAAGAACTATCTATAGGGGATCAAATTGATGAGAGCAACTTGAAACGTTAGACAAGAACCTTAGAGGACAGTGAGTTTAGGTTAATGAGGGAGGAACAATTCACAACAGGAGGGTGAGAATAGTTGTGCAACTCGAGGAATGTAATCAATGTCACTGAATTGTGCTTGTGGAAATGGTTGAATTAGCGTGCGTTTTAGTGTGCATTTTTCAATAACAGCAAAAAGTGCACACACATACACACACACAGAAATACCAAACAAACGAACAAACAAAACAAAACCCAGACAAAAACGGTCTCAGGGAGCTCCTCTCTGAGAGGGTGATATTTGAGTAAAAACCAAGAGGAAGTGAGGGAATGAGCAAATCATGTGTATGGAGAAAGAGTCTCCCAGACAGGGAGAAGCAGGACATGCAAAGGCCCTGGGGTAGAGCTCACTGGGCATAGACAGCTATGAGTCAAAAATTGACTTGACAGCACCCAACAACAATTGAGCCGACAGGGCTTGCTGATAGATTTGATATGGAATAAGAGAGAAAGAGAGATTGTCTCCAAGGTTTGAGGCCCAGCTACATTGCTTGAGCACCTACTCTGTGTCAAGCACTGTAGCTTTACCTTCGTTAGCTCATTTAATCCTTACAACTTTCCTCTGAGATCCACTTTATTGTTAATCCCAGAGAGATTACATCACAGAGTTAGTATAGGAGGGAGACAAGACACAAACCTAAATTTGGCTCCAAAGTCCAAGCTCAATACTCACATTGCCTTCTGCTACCCTTGTTGTCGTTGTTACTTGCTGTCAAGTCAGATCCAACTCATGGTGACCCGATGTATAAGAGAACAAAACATTGCCCAGTCCTGCACCATCGTTGGTCTGCTCAAGTCCATTGTTGCGGTTGCTGCGTATTTTGAGTGGTGGTGTCACTTTGATCTCATATAGATCAATCTTAAAAAGCATAATGGTCAAGGCAGACTTTTTTACTAGTTATACTAGACTTATTGTTTGGTTTAAAGAAGTTTTCAGGGGATATTTTTGATTTAAAGTTTAAAGATTATCTCACGGCAATAATTTCAGTGGTTCGTCTAGCCCCTATGGCTCCAGAAATGTGTGGATTTCATGAGAATTTGAAAATCTGTTCTACATTTTCCCCCCTTTTGATTAGGATTCTACTACAGAATCTTTGATCAAAAATGTTCAGTAATGGTAGCCAGGCACCATCCAGTTCTTCTGGCCTCATGGCAAAGAGGCAGTTGTTCATAAAAACAGTTGGCAAAGTTTCTGGTTGTTTTCTTTTTCCCAGAAGACAGATTTCAAACGACTACATCTGCGCAAACCTCCAGCCTCCCGACTGGCTCTTCCACAGCAGCCCTGGTTCTGAACTTCAGACTCAGCCCCATCCAAACCCATTCACCAGGGGATTTGAGGCTGAGATTCTCAAGTCAAAGGGTGTGAATCATCACCCCCTCACAGGGGGCTTGTCCTTCCCCTGTAATGGTTAAATTCCCACTGAGAGGTGAGGAGCTTGTGGCTAAGAATAGGTGTTGAGGCTAAAACTCAACAGAGGTGCAATACAGGTGTGCTGGAAAAAGACATAAGAAAATGAGCAATCATAAGGCGCCTGGTGGGGCAGTGGTTAAGCACTGAGCTGTTAATCCAAAGGTTGGTGGTTCGAGCCCACCCAGTGGCTCCTCAGGAAGAAGGCCTGGCAATCTGGCAATCTATATGACCGTAGCCTAGAAAACCATATGAGGCAGTTCTACTCTGTCACATGGGGTCGCTGTGAGTGGGAATCCGCTCCACGGCACCAAACAACATATGTTCTGCTCAGGTGGAGTTAACAGGGGGCTCGCTGCACTCCCTGGTGATACCTTTAACTGATTGGGGGCTTCCTGCCTGAAGAGGGGTGTGGGGGCATGGGCTCCTGGCTCCAGCTACCCAAGTGATCTTTTATCATTGCTCCCCTCAACAGATGCAGGGGAACAACCCAAATGAATGCAGCAACATTCACCCTCTCTGGTCGTGGGTGGTGCAGTTACTGTGCTCAGCTGCTAACCGAAAGGTTGGAGGTTTGAGTCCACCCAGAGGCACGTTGGAAGAAAGGCCTGGTGATCTACTTCCAAAAAAAATCAGCCGTTGAAAACCCTGTATAGCACAATTCTACTCTGACCCACATGAAGTCACTGTGTGTCAGAGTCGGCTCAAGGGCAGCTGGTGGTTTAATGTGGCATCAAGCTAAACATCAGCACGCATCGGTCTATTACTTGCCCAGAGTACTCAAGAATCTGGTGACGAATAAACAGTGCCAAGCTGGTTTTAAGTGTTTGTTTTAAATTGCGCAGCCTTGACTGAATTTTTCTGTATCGTGATAACAGTAACTCCCACCAGGAGAAAAGTTAACAACTAAGTGGTTAAGTGTTTGATTGTAAACCGAAAGGCCGGCAGTTTGAATCCACTGGCTGCTCCTTGGAAACCCTATGGGGCAGTTCTTCCCTGTCCTATAGGGTTGCTATGAGTCAGAATCAACTCAGTGGCAATGGGTTTTTTTTTTGGTCTTTATATTTGTTAACAGAGTTCCTGTGTGATGCAAATGGTTAATGTGCTTAGCTACTAACTGAAAGGTTGGAGGTTCGAGTCCACCCAGAGGTGCCTTGGAAGAAAGGCCTGGCGATCTCTTTCTGAAAAATCAATCGTTGAAATCTCTATGGACCACAGTTCTACTCTGACACACGTGGGGTTGCTGTCAGTCAGAGCTGACTTGGGGGCAGCTGGTGGTGGCGGTGGTGGTCAGTGGGGGCCAACTAGGATATTGACATTCCTGGCTTCTGACTGAATTCATTAGGTAAATAGCCACTACTCCAAACTATTTCCCCATCTCAGTAAAGTCACCCCATAGATTTTTACAAATGTGAGGTCCTTCCTTTACAGTAACCCCTTCTTGCCATAGGAGTTTTCCCTCTTAAAACAAATTGTCACTCATTAGTTGAGAATATTATAATCCAAAGAAATGCTAAAAGATGGGGCATTCTGACCACATTTTGACTCTTTTTTTCAGTTTAAAAGCATTTTACATGAGTGTCCAACAGCCTAATATCCAAACTGAATAGACGCTGCCATTAATGTGCAACTTCCAGCTATCATCCTCACCGGAGCTGCAAGGCCGACTCATGACTTCCGTGTAGCATATACTATTGACATTTGAATACGGTTGCTGCGCTCTTGTGTCAGGAAGCATGGCGCATCTGAGATTTTTATCCTAGACTTGCAAGCTAGCAAGTTCCATGGATGCTGACAGAAGACACCAGACTCTCGGATCAGAGGCGAAAGGCTTATTAATAATTCACAGCAAAAGCTGTAGCCACCGCGTCAGCGCATTTGCCTGGGCTTCCCTGCCCGAAGTCTCATTCTCATGGGGCAACAAGACGGGCCCAGATGGCGCTGTGCGCACAGGGGATTGTGACAAAGCTGAGGACCCAGGGCTGAGGATCCAGCGCTTTCTGAGCCAGCAGCAAGCAGGGCAAGCAGCCGACAAGCCGGCCCCCACCTCCTGAGGGGTGAGCAGTTACTAGGCAGTCACGTCCTGGGCGCCTTGACCTACTTAGTTGCCGGTATAACTAGTTACAGAAACTGCTCGGCACCATGACTTGGATATGCCCGGAGTCTGGCGAACTCAGCAAGACGTCGCAGGGCTGCTCAGCACCCACGCAGACTGCTCAGCACCCACGCAGACTGCTCTCCCCACGTCTACCTACGCCCAGGTGGTCTCTCCTCTCCTCACTCCGTTGTAGGAGAACCTTCTTTATGATGTCTGTGCTACTCTTCAGACAACTGAAAATCTGGCCTGATAACCCTATCCCCCAGGCAACCCAGCTCTCTTGCAGAAACATAACACTTCTCAGAAAGCAAATTAGAATTAAACATAAAACCAAGGCTTTTCCTGCTGCATCCTTTTGTGTTTGGCCTATGCTGTCTTCCTCCTTAGAGCCACTGCAGACAAGAAGGGAGTCCCTGGGGGTGCAAACAGTTAATGTGCTTGGCTGCAAACCAAAAGGCTAGCAGTTCAAATCTACCCACAGGTGCCTTGGAGGAAAGGCCTGGCAATCTACAGCTGAAAAATCAGCCACTGAAAATTTCATGGAGCACAGTTCTACTGTGACACACATGGGGCTGTCGTGAGTCAGAATTGACTTGAAGGCAACTGGTTTGTTTGATTTTTTTTTTTTTGGTGTTTTGTTTCGAGGTCAAGAAAGGTATTTGTTTGTTGAAAGGGAGAAAACTCGTTGCCATGAAGTCAATTCTGACTCATACAGACTCTACAGGACAGAGTAGAATTGCCCCCATAGGGTTTCCAAGGCTGTAAATCTTTACAGAAGTAGGCTGTCACTTCTTTCTCCTGTGGAGCAAGCGGCTGGTGGGTTTAAGCCACTGACCTTTTGGTTAGCAGCAGAGTGCTTAACCACTGTGTCACCAGGGCTCCTCTTGGAGGGGAGGGGAGTGTTATATACACCTGTTGGAATATGTGACTCTTAGATCAAGTGACTAATGTGTTGGGTGGAAGTGTGTCAGGTGTCCCTCAACAGCACAGTTCACTCTTGCTTTTTAAACACGGTGAGGCCACCTCAAGGCTCACATTGTGGGCATGTGTGTTACCAGGGCAGCAGGGAACATCTGTACTCAGGAAAGGCCTGTGGGCGAGAGAGAACCCAGCGATGCCTCATTAGGGTCCCTGCTTCCCTGTAAGGACAGCGGCGGGCTTCTTCTCATCTAATATTGATACCCCAGAGATCCAGGCTATGCAGCCAACTCCAACTTGACATCCTCACCCGCGTGTTTAGGCAGGTATATTTAGAGCTGTTGTCAGCTGCTGTCAAGAGAACTGGCATAACAGAACTGGCTGATGTGATCCATAGGGTTTTCACTGGCTGATTTTCAGGAGTAGCTTTCCAGGCCTTTCTTCCTAGTCTGTCTTAGTCTGGAAGCTCCCCTGAAACCTATTCAGCATCACAGCAACACGAAAGCCTCCACTGACAGACAGGTGGCGGCTGTGCGTGAGGTGCATTGGCCAGGAATCGAACCCAGATCTCCCACATGCAAGGCTAGAATTCTACCTCTGAACCTCCACTGCCCCCACGATTAGAGATAGGTGTCTCTACACTCTTCAAAATTGAAGCCTAGAGCTCCTCCCTGCACCCAACACATACACTCACACACACTCACACTCACATACTCATTCACACTCACACACTTACTGTGATTATTAAGATTGTGTGTCAACTTGGCAGGGCCATGATTCTCAGTGGTTTGGCAGTTTTGATGTCGTTTGGCAGTCGTGTGATGGTGTAATCACTTCCATGATGAGATCTGATATAATGTGATCACCTCCATGACGAGATCTGCTGTAAGTAGCCAATCAATCAGTTGAAAGGGAGTTTCCTTAGGAATATGGCCTGCATCAAAGATAAGTGGACATTCTGGCAAGGCTTGTGGGCTTTTGCTCGCTCTGGATCCTGCAGCTGGCTCCTGTTCATCTGATCTCTGGTTCTTGGGACTTGAGCTAGCAGCTTACCTGCGGTCTTGCCTGCCAGTCTTGGGATTCAGTGGTCTTTACAGCCTGTGAGCAAGAGCCCTGCTCACTGACCTGCTGATTTTGGATTCTCCAGCCCCTGTGGCTATGTGAATCAGGAAAAACCTTCCAGCCAGCCCCATGGATCTGGGACATTCCAGCCTCTACAACCACCATTTCCTTGATATAAATTTCTCTATATAGATATTTACGGAAACCCTGGTGGTGGCCTAGTAGTTAAGAGCTACATCTGCTACCCAAAAGATCGGCAGTTCAAATCCAGCAGGCACTCCTTGGAAACCCCATGGGGCAGTTCTAGTCTGTCCTATAGGGTCACTATGAGTTGGAATAGACTCGATGGAAACGGGTTTATATAGATATTTATACTCTTTACTGGCTTTGCTTCTCTAGAGAACCCAGCCTAAGATAATTGCTCACACTCACAACTCATGATCAAGCACCATCACACACTCACGCTCACACACATACTTGTTCACATTCATGTTCACATACACACACACGCTCACATACTGGCTTATACACCCACATACCCATCACATACTCACACCCACACATTCACACTCACGCTATTGATTCCTCTTGCAGCTTTCCTTGTCTCCATACATGGCGACTCCATCCATTAAGTTGTTCATGTCAGAAAATTTGCTATCATCTGCCCTTCTCCTTCCATTCCAATTCATCTTAGGTTGGGTTCTCTAGAGAAGCAGAAGCAGTGAAGCATATATATGTACATGTATAGAGAGAGGGAACCCTGGTGGCATAGTGGTTAAGTGCTACAGCTGGTAACCAAAGGGTTGGCAGTTCGAACCTGCCAGGTGCTCCTGGGAAACTCTATGGGGCAGTTCTACTCTGTCCTATAGAGTTGCTATGAGTTGGAATCAACTCGACGGCACTGGGTTTGGTTTGGGTTTTGGTATATATATAGAGAGATATTTATCTCAAGGAAATGGCTCACTTGGTTGTACAGGCTGGCAAGTGCCAAGTCCATGGGTCAGGCATCAGGCTGGAGGCTTCTTCTGACTCACATAGCTGCAGGGGCTGATGAATCTAAGATTGGCAGGTATAATGGCAGGCTGCTGGCTTAAGTTCCAAGAACTAGAGAACAGAGGATGAGAACTCAGATGCTAGATCAAGAGAAGGCAAGCTTTGCTAGAATATCCATATGTATAAGATGCAGGCCACATCCCCAAGGAAACTCCCCTTACTGCTGCTTGGCTGATCACATCAGATCACATCATGGAGGTGATTACATTATATCACAAAATGGAATATTACTACATCATTACATAACTGCCAAATTACGTAATTACGTAACTGCCAAACCACTGAGAATCATGGCCCAGCCAAGTTGACATACAACCTTAACCATCACACCTGTCAATCCTACCACAAAACTATCTCTCAATTGCACAATTTCTCTTCATCTCTACCACCTCATCCAAATCACTATACTTTCTGTTGTTGTTGTTGTTAGGTGCCATAGAGTCAGTTCCAATTCATAGTGACCCTATGGATATACAACAGAATGAAACACTGCCAGATCCTGCCCCATCCTCACAATTGTTGTTATGTTTAAGCCCATTTTTGCAGCTACTGTGTCAATCCATCTCATTGAGGGTTTTCCTCTTTTTCGACAACGCTCTACCAAGAATGATGTCCTTCTCCAGGGACTGATCCTTCCCGATAACATGTCCAAAGTATATGAGACATAGTCCGGCCGTCCCTGCCTCTAAGGAGCATTCTGGTTGTACCTCTCCCAAGACAGATTTGTTTGTTCTTTTGGTAGTCCATGGTCTATTCAATATTCTTCACCAACACCACAATTCAAAGACATCAATTCTTCTGTCTTCTTTAGTCATTGTTCAGCTTTCACATGCATATGAGGTGATTGAAAGCACCATGGCTTGAGTCAGGTGCACCTTAGTCTTCAAGGTCACATCTTTGCTTTTCAACACTTTAAAGAGGTCTTTTTTATCATATTTGCCCAGTGCAACGTGTCTTTTGGTTTCTTGACTGCTGCTTCCATGGGTGTGCATTGTGGATCCAAGTAAAATGAAGTCCTCGGCTACTTCACCCTTTTCTCCATTTATCATGATGTTGCTTATTGGTCCAGTTGTGAGAATTTTTGTTTTCTTTATGTCGAGGTGTAATCCATACTGAAGGCTTTGGTCTTTGATCTTCAGCAATAAGTGCTTCAAGTCCTCTTCACTTTCAGCAAGCAAGGTTGTGTCATCTGCATATCGCAGGTTGTAAATGAGTCTTCCTCCAATCCTGATGCCCCATTCTTCTTCATATAGTGCAGCTTCTCAGATTATTTGCTCAGCGTACAGATTGAATAGGTATGGTGAAAGGATACAACCCTGATGCACAACTTTCCTAGCTTTAAACCACGCGGTATCCCCTTGTTCTGTTCTAATGACTGCCTCTTGATGTACGTACAGGTTCCCCATGAACACAATTAAGTGTCCTGGAATTCCCATTCTCTGCAGTGTTATCCATAATTTGTTATGATCGACACAGTCAAACGCCTTTGCAGAGTCAATAAAACACAAGTAAACATCTTTCTGGTGTCCTCTGCTTTCAGCCAGGATCCATCTGACATCAGCTACGTTTTCCCTGATTCCACGTCCTCTTCTGAATCTGGCCTGAATTTCTGGCAGTTCCCTGTGGATATACTGCTGCTGCAGATACTTTTGAATGATCTTCAGCAAAATTTTACTTGCATGTGATATTAATGGTATTGTTTAATTGTTAAATTAATGATAATTTCTGCATTAGGTTGGATCACCTTTCTTGGGACTTCTTCCAGTCGGTTGGCCAGGTAGCTGTCTTCCAAATTTCTTGGCATTGATGAGTGAGCACTTCCAGTGCTGCATCTGTTTGTTGAAACATCTCACCTGGTATTCCATCAATTCCTGGAGTCTTGTTTTCCCCCAATGCCTTCAGTGCAGCGTGGACCTCTTCCTTCAGTACCATCAGTTCCTGATCATGTGCTACCTCCTAAAATGTTGGAACATTGACCAGTTCTTCTTGGTATAGTGACAGTGTATTTATTCCGTCTTCTTTTGGTGCTTCCTGCGTCATTTAACATTTCCCTATAGAATCCCTCAATATTGCAACTCGGGGCTTGAATTTTTTCTTCAGTTCTTTTAGCTTGAGAAATGTCAAGTGTGTTCTTCCTTTTTGGTTTTCTAACTCCAGGTCTTTGCACATGTCATTATAAGACTTTACTTTGTCTTCTCAAGATGCCCTTTGAAATCTTCTGTTCAGTTCTTTCACTTCATCATTTCTTCCTTTTGGTTTAGCTACCTGACCTTCAAGGGCAAGTTTCAGAGTATCTTCTGACATCCATTTTGGTCTTTTCTTTCTTTCCTGTCTTTTTAATGACCTCTTGCTTTCTTCTTATATGATGTCCTTGATGTCATCCCACAAACTCATCCAGGAAGAAGGACCCAGCAGTCCACTTCTGAGAAGAATTAGCCAGTGAAAATCTTATGAATAGCAATAGAACATTGTCTGATATAGCGCCGGGAGATGAGCCCCTCAGATTGGAAGGCACTCAAAATACCACGGGGAAAGAGCTGCCTCCTGAAAATAGAGTCGACCTTAATGACTTGGACGGAGTCAAGCTTTCGGGACCTTCATTGGCTGATGTGGCATGACTGAAAATGAGAAGAAACAGCTGCAAACTTTATCATTTCTAGCTGGGGCTATTTCAGTAGCTTCCTCCTCCATTTCTCCACACAACAACTCAAACCACCGTTTTTAAAAAGAAATCACACCCCAACCCCTTCTCTGCTCTAAAACCTTCAGTTACACTGAGAATAAATACATAAACTACTCTGTGTGAGCTGACCCCTAACTGCCCCTTCAATGCAACGCCCGCACTGTACACACAGCACTCCATCCTCCCCACATTCCCCTAATGCTTTGCTTCTTTTCCTGCCTAGAATGCCCTTTACCCACTCTTGGCCTGAGTGGTGGGCATTACCAATACTCACCACTATTTCTGATTCCCATTTTCTGGGCATGTGAGGTTAGGCATGGCCATGACATTTGCTTTAGCCAATGAAACGTCAGCGGAAGGGGCGTGTGTCAGTTCCTGGCAGAAGCATATGAGGGCCAGAGTGCATTTGTCCACACCTCATTCCCTGGATGTAGTGCTCTTGGAAGACGAGTCAACACGGAGGTGCCTGAAGCTCAAAGCAGCCTGGAACGCTGAGCCACGTCTGGAGCCGTATCTCTCCCCACCTAATGCGAGCGCAAAGGAGAATTCTAATGGAGAGCCCTTGAGGTTTTGGTGGTGTTGTTACTATCTATTGTGACTGGCAAAGAGTTCCATTCTTCCAGAAGAAGCCTTCTGACTCTGACTTTACCCACGTACACACATCCAACCACATACACATACACACACAACCACAGGCCTCCAACCACACACTCACACCTAATCACATACACACACTCAACCACACACCCACACCACTACACACACAACCACGTGCACAAAGTGCACAACACAAACACACAACCACACACACGCTGATGCCCAATCACATGCACACAACCACAGACACACACACCCAACCACATACACTCAGCCCCCCATACACAATCATATACACACAACAATACATACAAACAACCACGGACACACAACCACATACACAGCCCCTACAACCATGCACACAAACACACGCACGTAACCCCACGCAAACCACACACACAGCCACACACCACACACCCAGCCACACACATACACAACCATACACACACAAAACCCCCCACATACATCCCTAAATTCTACACCCTTATTGTTCTCTCATAGGAGCCCTAGTGACGCAGTGATTAAGCGGTCGGCTGCTAACCGAAAAGTCAGCAGTTCGAATTTACCAGCTGCTCTTTTTTCCATAGGAGAAAGATGTGGCAATCTGCTTTTGTAAAGATTACAGCCTTTGAAACCCTACAGGGCAGTTCTACTCCATCCTATAGGGTCGCTATTAGTTGGAATTGACTCAACGGTAATGGATCTCGGTTTTTTTGTTTTGTTTTTGGATTATTCTCTCATAGTCTCTTTTCTGTTCCTTCATATCCTTATCACATTTTGTAATTACACATTTACTTGGTGTTGGTTTATTGTTTGTCTTGCCCACTAGATTATAAACTCCACGCAGGTAGAGATGATGTCTGCTTTGTTCCCAGGGAGCCTCCAGCACCTAGCTTGGGGCCTGCATATAGGAGACACTCAACGAATAATTCTCAAATGAACGGGTGAGAGAATGAACAGCCAATGGAAAGGGTTGCTACCTATAGTAGCCAAAGCACTTGACCTCCCATCACCACCATCCTTTGCTGTTTCTACCCTCTTCCCACCTCCTCTACCTCTGCTTTCTTTCCCTGTCTTCTCTTCCTGTCCTTTTCCCCACTTTCGTCCCTGCCTATGAAGCTGATGCTTACAGCTAAGGAGTTGTTCACCTGGCCACGGGGACCAGGGACTGGGATTTCCTAGTTGCCACTTAACTAATTTGGACGTAGACTGTTGATCCCTAAGATGTGGGGAAATCTGCTGCAAAAGACCTCTTTAAAATCTAAAAGAGCAAAGATGTCACTCTAAAGACTATGGTGCGCCTGACCCAAGCCATGGTATCTTCTGTTGCCTCATATGCATGTGAAAGCTGGACAATGAAAAGGAAGACGGAAGAAGAGTTGTTGCCTTTGAATTGTGGTATTGGCGAAGAATATTGAGTATACCATGGCCTGCCAGAAGAACAAACAAATCTGTCTCAGAGGAAGTATACACCTTAGAAGCAAAGATGGCAAGACTTCATCTCACGTACTTTGGACATGTTATCGGGAGTGACCAATCCCTGGAGAAGGACATCATGCTTGGTAAAGTGGAGGATCAGTAAAAACGAGGAAGACCCTCAATGAGATGGACTGACATGCAGCTGCAACAATAGACTTAACATGCCGACTATTGTAAGGATGGCACAGGATGGGGCAATATTTGGTTTTGTTATACATGGGGTTGCTATGAGTCGGGACCAACTCAACTGTACCTAACAACTACAGATGTGTGAAAGAAGAAAACATTTAGAAGTGAGGTTTCATTCTTGTTTGCCCTGGGGCTCTGCTGAAGCATTTCCTGTCTGGGTTTCTTCTGCATCCTGTATGTAGCAGCTCACAGAGACACACATCTGCAACCTGTTTCCCCGCTATGTTCTCCATCTCACCAAGTGATAGGACTAGCCAACTAGCTGCTAAATCTAGAAAGTCGATGGCTCTTCTCTCTCCGTCATGCCCCATCTAATGAGTCACCAAGTCCTGTAAAGTCTACTCCTGAAGCATGCCTCCTTCCTACCCCTTCTCCCCCAAGGTCCCCCCCTCCCCAATGCCCACATCTTCATCTGAACTCACGGCATCCCCTCCTCACTGCCCACCCCCTCTCCCCCGGCTCCAAGCACGTCCCATTGCAACCTGTAATCCAATGGGACTGTGCAGCCCTGTGCTGAAGTTCACAGCTCCCATTGCCTTGAAGATAAGACGCAAAGACCTTGTCGATGTTGGTTGCCTTCAAGGCAGTTCTGGCCAGTGGTGACTTTGTGCACAACAGAACAAAATGCTGCCTGATCCTGCACCATATTTGTGATCTGTGGTATGTTTGAGTTTGTTCATTGCTGTGGCTACTGTGTCAATCTCTCTCAGTGAAGGTTTCCTTCATTTTCACTGACCCTCTACCAAATAGGGTGTTCTTTTCTAGTAATTGGTCTTACCTGATGCTGTGTCCAAAGTAAGCAAGACAAAGTCAAACTATTCTTACTTCTAAGGAACGTTCTGGTTGTATTTCATCTAAGACTGATTTGTTTGTTCTTCTGGCAGTCCATGGTATATTCAGTATTCTTAATACATCAACTCTTTTTCTGCCTTCCTTTTTCACTATCCAACGTCCACATGCATATGAGATGACTGAAAATGCCTTAGCTTGGCCTATAGGGCCTTTGAGGCTGGGCCCAGCCAGCTGACCTTCCCATCTTTGTCTCTTACCACTTGCCCCTCCTACCGTATATTCTGGCCATACCAAACCCTGGCAGTTCTTAAAAACTGCGTTCTCACACCATGCTGTTGCATATCCTGCTAAGAAATTCTATCTCATCTTATGCTAAGACATTTCTGGAAGAAGACAACTGCCTATGCTTTGCAAAATATGTAAATAAGCTGCTTAGCGATTGAAGACAAGACTTTAAGGACGTAGGTAGAAGGAAATAGCCAGGAGACAACTGAACCATACCGCGAAAGAAATGAACAAGAATGTTTTTCTTTTTCTAGTGTAGGATATATTGTACATACAGAAGAATGAATAAGTCATGTACGTTTAAACCATAATTTTAAAGCAAATACCCATGTAACCATCACCAAGGTCAAGAAATGAAACACTGCCAGGATCTCAGAAGGTTTCCCCACAGGATCCCCTCCCGGTCACAACTTCAAAGCGAAGAAAAGTTTGGGGAGGCAGGAGTGGAAGATAGAGTGACACGGCACACGGCTGGAGCGTGAGCTGGTGGAACCAGCCAAAAAGATTATTTTTGTTGTTGCTGTTGATGAGAATATACGTAACAGAACACACACGAATTCCACAGTCTCTGCGTGTAAAATTCAGTGATATGGATTACATTCCTTGAGGTGTGCTACCATTCTCATCCTCCTTTTCCAAATTGCTCCTCCTCCGTTAGCATAAACTCACTCCCCCCGCCCCAAGGTTCCTATCTAAGCTTTCAAGTTGCTGTTGTCAATTGATCTCATTTAGATAGTTCTTCAAAGAGCACAATGCTCAAGGCAGACATTCTTTACTAAGTTAAGCTAAAGTATTCTTTGGTTTTAAGAAGACTGCAGGGGATATTTTTGGTTTAAGGTTTAGAGATTATCTCAACATAATGATTTTGGGGGTTCATCCAGCCTCCATGGCTCCAGAAAGTCTGGATTTCATGAGAATTTGAAATTCTGTTCAGCATTTCCCCCTCCCCTCCCACTTTTGATCAGGATTCGTCTATAGAATGTCTGATCAAAACATTCATCATTGGTAGCCGGGCACTATACAGCTCTGATCTCATTGGCCAAAAGATTTTTTTTTTAATTTTATTTTACTTTAGGTGAAAGTTTACAGTGCAGATTAGTTTCTCATCCAAAAATTTAAACACAAATTATTTTGTGACATTGGTTGCAATCCTCACAACGTGTCCGCACTCTCCCCCTTTCCACCCCGGGTTCCCCATGTCCATTCATCCAGTTTTTCTGTCCCCTCCTGCCTTCTGGTCTTTGCTTTTGGGCAGGTGTTCTATCTGGTCTCGTATACTTGATTGAACTAAGAAGCATGTTCCTCATGTGTGCTATTGTTTGTTCTATAGAACTGTCTAATCTTTGGCTGAAAGGTAGACTTCAGGAGAGGCTTCTGTTCTGAGTTAGCAGGGTGTCCAGGGGCCATACTCTCAGGGTTCTTCCAGTTTCTGCCAGAGTAGTAAGTCTGGTCTTTTTTTGTGAATCTGAATTTTGTTGTACATTTTTCTCCCCGTCTACCTGGGACCCTCTATTGTGATCTGCCAAGAGAATTTTTAGGAAAAGAAAGCCTAATATTCATGTTTCAACTATCTGATTTATGGGGTATGATGTAGTCCTTTTGGCTTTTACCCCCTAATTTCCAATAGAGCTCACTACCCATGGCTGCTTTATGTGTCTGACAATGGACAAGGGATTAAAAAAAAAGGGGATAGCAGAGAATAAAGAGGAATGGGTCCATCCCATGCTCGAGTTGACACTGGGGCAGAGATAAAGGAATATCTGCAAGAAGGAGGGAGGAAAATGAGAACTCCAAAGAAACTAGGAATTGGAGTCAGAGTGAGATCTGGAATGCCCAGTGAGTGCAAGGCCACCCTTGGAATCTTGGAATCTTTCCCTGGATTCATATTCTAATCTCAACTTCCAAAATCTTTCCTGTTCCATGTGAAGGAAAAGTCACCCCAGGGAAGGAAAAGAGCATACGGATAAATGCAATGCACATCACTTACTTCTTCATTCACTCATTCACTCACTCACTCATTCATTCAGCAAATTTGTGGCTGAAAAATACTGTGAGCGTCAAAAGCACTCCAGTCTTTGCCCTGAAAAAAAAAAACAAACCAAACCTCTTGCCATCGAGTCACTCCAAACTCATGGTGACCCCATGTGTTACAAAGTAGAACAGCTCCTTAGGGTTTCCTTGGTTGCCCGGCCTTTCTTCTGTGGTGCCACTGGGTTGGTGTGAATTGCCAAACTTTAGATTAACAGTTGATCACAAACTCCAGCATTTCTCCTTGCTTTGTAGTGGCACTGTCCGCTGGGCCTCTGTGTGGAAAGGGTGTTGGCTATGCCACAGGACTATTTGGGTCTTTCGAATAGTGCCTTTTCCTCTTTTAGGATGTGACTTTGTGTTTTAACATGACATTGTTACTGCTTTTTGTCTTCTGTGATTTCATAGGTGTGTATGTGAGAAGAGAGAGAAGAAATCAGTGTATAAGTGCATAGTAAGAGCTCAGTTCCCCTCCTTTTCCAAGTTCTTTTTGGAGGGCTGTGAATTCTCATGTTTGCCTTGTGGTGCGTGTGTGATGGATGGATGTTGGCTCCTGAAGAACGTTCATATGGTTCTAAGCAGTATCCTGAATGCCAAGAATCTTGGGAGCCCCTGAATCCATTTGTCCCCATTTCTAGACCAAAATGCAGGTGATATACCTCAAGGGCCTACTAGAAGAAGATAAGAAACCAATTGTCGTTAAGTCAATTTGGGTTCATGGCGACCTTACGTGTGTCACAGTAGAACTGTGCTCCATAGGGTTTTGAATGGGTGATTTCTCAGACATAGATCACCAGGTCTTTCTTCCAAGGCATCTTTGGGTGGACTCAGACCTCCGACCTTTCAGTTAGTGACTGAATGCACTAACCATTTGCCTTACCCAGAGACAAGAAGAAGATAAGAACCATCCATAAAGAAACATCAAGGGTATTCCCATTCCAGTTCTGTTGAAAACGGCTCTCATTGCTTATTCTGAGATATAGGTTGGGTTCAAACTGCCAAAGGTTTTATAAGCAGCTGAGGGCAAGCCATTTGTGCCCCTAGGGATGTGGAAAGTTTCATAAGATTCTTAAAATCAAGTCAGTTTCTGCCTGGTGGTACAGTGATTAAGAGCGACAGCTACTAACCAAAAGGTAGGCAGTTTGAATCCACTAGCCGCTCCTTGGAAACCCTATGGGACAGTTCTACCCCGTCTTATAGGGTCGCTACGAGTGGGAATCAACTTGACCACAATGGGTTTAGTTTTTGGTTTTCCTGTCAATTTCCAGCTCTCACTGTTTTCACTGTATTACTACTGCCTTGGAAACTCTGTGGGGGAGTTCTACAGTCCCATAGGGTCGCTATGAGTTGTAATCGGCTCAGAGACAGTGGGTTTGGTTTGGTTTTAGTTTAGAATAGCCCAGGAAATGTGGTGAAAATATGGCTACCTAGGGAACGGGTGTGGACGGAAGTCCGGTCTTGCGACAAGTTTAAAGTGTCTGTGAGTGGAGGATGAATGGAAACAACCTGGAGGGAGACTGTCCTCCTTCAACTGTCACCCGGAGCCCAGACTCAGAAGGGAGAGTGAGATAAACATGAAACAGTGTCTTGGCAGGAGTGCGGCACATCTGTTCTTGGAATGTCGACACTTCTCTAAGGGCAACCCATTAAAAACTCACTTCCATCGGATTGATTCTGACTCACAGTGACCCCATAGGACAGAGCAGAACTGTCCCATAGAGTTTCCAAGGCTGTCATCTTTATGGAAGCAGATTGCCACACCTTTCTCGTGCAGATCGGCTGGTGGGTTCAAACCGTCAACCTTTCAGTTAGAAGCTGAGCGCTTAACTGTTGTACCACCAGGGCTTCGTATCCCTATCAATAGAAAGGCCCATTGCTATCAGGTCGATTTGGACTCATAGCGACCCTATAGGACAGGGTAGAACTGCCCCATAGGGTTTCCAAGGCTGTAAATCTTTATGGAAGCAGATGGCTACGTCTTTCTCCCGCGGAGCAGCTGATGGGTTCAAACTGCCAACCTTTTGGTTAGCAGCCAAGAGCTTAACCACTGTGCCACCAGGGCTCCCTAGACATGATAGTGGGATGGTAATTGGTGGAAGGTGTTAATTATTTAAGTAAAAAAAAAAAAAGTAGGTATATGTGTAAATTAAACCAAAACCAAACCCATTGCCATCGAGTTGATGCCGACTGATAGCAACCCTATTGGGCCGAGTAGCACTGCTCCATGAAGTTTTCAAAGCTGTAATCTTTATGGGAACAGATGGCCAGGACTTTCTCCCGCAGAGCCGCTGGGAGGGTTCAAACCACCATTCTTTCTGTTGGCAGCTGGGCACTTTATCACTGTGCCACCAGGGCTCCTATCTCTAAGGGCTAAAAGACAGGAAATGGCCAGAGTCCAACCTGCAGAGAACCTCAGTAACTCCTGACACAAGCCTCCAAGGGTGGAGGCGTGGTAGTGTGCCCACCGGAGGCCCTGCCATTCAAATGGACTCCCGAGGGACCCCCAGCCTGGCAGTCGCCCACTTCGGTCATTCGGAGCATTGGTCCAAGGATCTTTGGTAGAGCCTGCAGCAGCAGATGTGACTTGGGGGTCAGCGTAGGCCGTGGAGGCTCAGGAAGGCCCCACAGCATTTGACCCTCTGTGGCGTGTTCACCTGCCAAGACAATGTTCCTCCCACACCTGGAGGCAAGAGAATACTGTGCACCTTCCCAGAGAGGTGTAGGGGCCCTGGAAGAACAGGTGGTGCAGCTTCCTCCAGAGAGACCCTTGGGAATTGATGAGAAGAGCCTACAGGAGTCAGGCTTATCCTTCTAGCTGCTAGGGGCAGGGCCAGGGCGGGGTGTGAAATGCTAGACTCTGCTAACATTTGGAAGGAAGCAGGAAAACAAAAACAAAAAAACACAAATATCTAATATTTGTATTTTTGATTTCTTTTCTCTTTGAATAGGCTGTAAAAAAGGAGCCGTGGTGCGTAACGGTTAAGCCTTAGGCAGCTAACTGAAGGATTCACAGTTCAAACTCACCCAACGGTTCTGCCAGAGAGAGACCTGGTGATCCGCTCCCATAAAGACTACAGCCTAGGAAACCCTATGGGGCAGCTCTGCTCTATCATACGGGGTCACTATGACTCAAAAATAAAATCGAGGGCACCAGCAGTAACAATAGACTCTAAAAGCCTCTTGCTACATCAAAACTAACTTTTTCCTGGCGTTAATACCTGGGCTCTGTGAGGAGGCCTGTGATTGGTGCTGTGTTGTTGTTTTTGTTAAGTGCTGTTGAGTTGGTTCCGACTCTTAGCGACTGTCTTAGGCTAGGTTCTCTACAGAAGCAAATCCAGGAAATATATATATAGAGAGAGAGAGATTGATATCAAGGAAACAGCGCACTCATTTGTAGAGGCTGGAACGTCCCAAGTCCCTGCATGAGGATAGAAGCTTCTCCTGATTCATGTAGCTGCCGGGGCTGGTGGACCCAAGATCGGCAGGTCAGAGATCGGGGCTCTTGCTCACAGGCTGTGAAGGCTGACGAATCCCAAGACTGGCAGGTAAGCTGATAGCTCAAGTTCTAAGAACCGGAGGTCAGACGAACAAGAGGCAGCTGCAGGATCCAGAGAGAGCAAAAGCCAGAACATCCACTTATATTCGGATGCAGGCGACACGCCCAAGGAAACTCCCTTTCAACTGATTGGTTAAGCACAGCAGATCCCATCATGGGGGTGATCACATATAAACACTGAGAATCATTGTTCAGCCAAGTTGGCACACAATCTTAACTGTCACAGCAACCCTGTAAACAATATCGTGCTATAACCAGAAACCCAGTGCCGTTGAGTCGATTCTGACTCATTAGGAGAGAGGAAAGTGCATCAGATGGGAGAGTGCTCTCAAAAGGCCCCAAGTCCAGTCGGGCTTATAAAATGGGGGCATAATCATTATAATGCCAGGAGAATGTGGTAAATAGTGTTAAAATGCTATGGTACCAAAACGAGAAAACCAAACTCGTTGCTGTCAAATTGATTCCAACTCATAGCAACCCTGTAAGATGGAGTAGTCCTGCCCCATAAGGTTTCCAAGGCTATAATCTTCATGGAAACCCTGGTGGTATAGTGGTTAAGTGCTATAGCTGCTAACCAAAAGGTCGGCAGTTCAAATCTACCAGGTGCTCCTTGGAAACTATGTGGCAGTTCTACTCTGTCTTATTGGGTCACTATGAGTCTGAATTGACTTGACAGCAATGGGTTTAATCTTTATGGAAGCAGATTGCTTATCTTCCTCCCAAGGTGTGGCTGGCTGGTGGGTTCAAACTGCCGACTTTTAAGTTAGCAGCCAAGCGCTTTAACCACTATACCATCAAGGCTGCTTAAAATGCTATGGTAGTCTAGAGGAAAGAAGGGTTATAGATAGGGTTGCCAGATAGAATGGGGAGACCCCGTGCGTTACAGACGAGAACTGTGTTCCACAAGGTTTTCTTGGCTGTGATCTTTACAGAAGCAAATTGCCGGGCCTCTCTTCCATGGTACTGCTGGGTGGGTTTGAACTGACAAACTTTAGGTTAGCAATCAAGTACAAACTGTTTGGTTTCACCCAGGGACCTTGTAGGTTTAAAAAGAGACAAGGCATCATATTTGTCTTGCCTTTTGCCATGGCCTGCAGGGTCCTGGGCTAAGGTGGGTCCGTGCAGCCATGGGGAGGGGCTAGGTTACACTGAGGCGGCAACCAGGCCCACTTCAGCGGCTTCAAACCACTGATGTCTATTTCTCACTCCTACTCCACGGGGACGGAGAGCTGGGCCTGGCTCTCTGTACAAAGCCGGGGCACCCAAGTGGCCACTATCTGGGACCTTGCTGGCGTCCAAGAGGAAGAAATGTACTCTGCTAAAATAAAAGCAAAGAGATGTGTTAAAGGTTCAAAAACAGTTCAGACGAGGGACTCATCTGATCTCACAAAATGAAATCGAACTCTCCAAAATGGCAGAGCCACAGAAGCAAATCTACGAGGTGAAAACAGGAACTAAAGGTACAACGTTTGGATTAGAAGTCGCAAGATCAGGGGAGCAGGAGGTGGGACAACGTGAAATGGGCCTTTACAGTGATTGGTTTACAGAGTACACGTGGACTAAGGAGGCTGGGTACATGCACACAGTTGTGGAAGTACACGCTTGCAAGGGGATCACAAGATGATTACTGGAGGGTCAGGGTCTGCTGGTTCCGCCCAGAAGAGGCCCAAGGCAGTGTGCATGTGAATGGCAAGAAGACAGGCTGCTGCTTGCACTCAGCCAGAGGCCTGAGGCCGTGTGTACAGGAAGAAGTCAAGGTTACCTTCTCAGGAATGCAGAAGTCACGGAATGGAGCTGGGCCTCCCCCTGAGCCAGCCACCCTAGGCATGCCAGGCACCTCCATTTTGCAACTCTTGAGCCCTGGTTCCAGGACAGAGGCAATGAGAAAGTTGCAAAGCCAGGCACAGGCTTTGAGACCTTCTACTCTGAAACAATCCAGGCCGCTTGCACTCAAACGCCTGAGATTAACAAGAGACAGGAATGCAGCCCTGCCATGTACCTGGGAGGAAAGAAGAACACTATTTTGACAACCACCCAAGGACCACCTCAGTCAGCTCGCTGGGATTTTCAGTTGTACTGGCCATCTGGCCTCAAACCAAAGGCACTCCCCAGTGGCAGGGGTGCCCCAACAATACTAGGGGTTCTCCAGTGCCAAGGGCTCCCCTAGAAATGCCAGGGGATCCCCGATAATGCTGGGGACTCCCCAGTGCCAGGGCATTCCAATGCCAGGGGCTCCCCAACGAGGCTGGGAGGTCCCCAATGCCAGGGGTTCCCCAATGCCAGGGGCTCCCAAGCGCTTTTGGGTGCCTGTTCCAAAGGCGGATATAATTCCGACCTCCCTCCCAATGGCATCCCAGGGATAATGACGAAAACCAGTCCTAATTAGCAGCCTGGCTGTCAGGGGGAAGTGCCAGGTTGAGCTGAGGCTGACTGGCACCCTTCCACTCTGTGGAGCCCTTCACCCCAGGGTCTCCCCGGCAGCTCTGCAGGGGCTAACATCACCACCACTCCCTCTAGCTGGAGCACTAGACAGCAGGTCCGAGCCTGACCCAGGGGCTCTGCTGGGCTCCACAAAGCAGCCTGCATTTAAAATCCACATGTGAAGGAAATGAAAAACACCTCCCAGGGCCACCCAGCCCCTGGCTGGTTTACGAGGCCAGTTCTGGAAGAGGCGTGAGGAAGGTTGTTACTGTCAGAGAGCCCTGGCCAGGTGCCCACAGGGCCGTCCCCACCTCCACCTGTACCACAGCAGGTGTGGGCCCCAGACCAGGGGGCCTTCTGTGCGCAGGAGCCCTACAACCGAGGCGTGTGTGAGAAGGAGCTCTAAGGGGGCCTCTGAGCTGGCCCCCACCAGGCGAGGCACAGAGCCCAGGTGCCTGAGGCCTTGCCTGGAGCATCTGCTACAAGGAAGAAAACCTGGAGGGATTCTTTGGGTGGGTCCAAGAGAAAAATTAATAACAGACATCTTACTTTAACTTTAGGCATTTTCTTACCCACAAAACCAAATATTAACCATAAATATTCCTGACCAAATCCTGCCAGAGGCTTTTTTTAAAAAAAAACTCAAAGTCGCACGTCATTTCTTTCCTGCTGGAAGCTAGGCTTAAAAAAAAAAAAAAAATTTTTTTTTTTTTTTTTTTACTTAATTTAAATTTCTAAAGCTATCATGGCTGCAGGCGGGTGGAGGGCCAGAGACCACCTTGTGCTATCAGCTGATCTCAGCAAAAGGGAGAGGGCAGGGTTCAATCAATCCTGTTAAGGTTACCCAATTGTTGAGCTTCTAGTCTCCCTCCTCTTGGTGGTGCAGAGGCTAAGAGCTCAGTTGCTCACCAAAAAGTGGGCAGTTCAAATCCACCAGCTGCTCCTTGGAGACCCCATGAGGCAGGTCTGTTCTGTCCTATACGGTCGCTATGAATCAGAATGGACTCAATGGCAACAGATTTGGTTTGGCTTCGATTTTCAAACCATTTGCTTTTTTTTGGAAATCAGAATGGTCTCCCTATATGCGCATAGAATAACTGCTCAGAATAAACATTATGTTTCGATTTCTTTGGGTTTTGGTTATTTTTAACAGCTACCAAGGACTACTCACACCTGAAAAGCAGAAGCAGAACCATCTGCTCTGAGAAGGCAACCCCCAGTGCCAAAGGCTGAGAGGGCCTCCCCATTTCAGCCCTTCCAGTCTGGGCCTGAACTGTTAACGAGCAAACCCAGCACAGTGCCTGGGGCCTCATAAAACAGCCGCCCTTTATTAAACACCCTTCTGTGCCAGGCCCTGAGTGAAGCGCTCACCTCACATGGGTTCATTTTGCCCTGATAATAGCCGGTGTGTTGTGAATGAAACCGAGCTCGGAGAGGTTAGTAATCTGGCCAAAGTCACACAGCAGAAAGCGGAGATCCAAATCCATGTCTGTCTGACCGGAGATCCTCTTCCCATAATCATAACCTGCACCCGGTAAGGCTTCATGAAAGGCCACTTCCCTTCCTCCAGAGCAGGGCCAGGACTAGGGTGAGGTGGGTCTCACTCCCTTCCACCCCAAAAGTCAAAGCAGCACCGAAAAATTCAGTAATCAATATAAAGAACAATGAGGAATCCAAGAAACTTCTCACAACATGGATGAATCTGGAAGGGATTATGCTGAGAAAAATTAGGTGCAAAAGGACAAATTTTGTATGAGACCACCATTATAAGAACTCAAGAAAAAGTTTAAATATAGAAGAAAACATTGATGGTTAAGAGGGTGGGGAGGGAGGGAAAAGGAACTTCATTAACCAGGTGATAGACAAGAATTATCTTAGATGAAGGGAAGGACAACACTCAATAACAGGGGACGTCAGCACGACTGGAATAAACCAAAAGCTAAGAAATTTCCTAGACACAACCAGGGACAGAATAGCAGGGGCTAGGGTCTGGGGACCATGGTTTTGGGGGACATCTAGGTCAATTGGCATAACAAAGTTTATTAAGAAAATGTCTTGCATCCCACTTTGGCTTTCGAGTAGCCATTCAGGATGCATCAATTGGTCCCAACCCACCTAGAGCAAAGGAGAATGAAGAGCACCAAAGACACAAGGAAACTATTAGCCCAAGAGACAAAAAGGCCACATAAACTAGAGACTCCATCAGCCTGAGACCAGAAGAACTAGTTGGTGCCTGGCCACCACCAATGAGCGCCCTGGCGGGGAACACAACAAAGAGTCCCGATGGAGCAGGAGAAAAGTGTGCTGCTGAATTCAAATTCACGTGAAAAGACCAGACTTAATGGTCTGTTTGTTAAAGCCATTCACTTGTGGTATTTCTGTTATAACACCTCTAGATAATTAAGACAGGGGTTTGCGCCACAGTGTGGAGCTCACCACGTGCAGACCTTCTGAAAACTCTGAAGCCAGAGGCCCAGCCCACCTACACCTCAGTGGGGGCTGTGCTGGAACTAGCTCTGTTTGATTTGGCCAATGTAACTTCTCAGGAAGAACCTATTAGTTCCCCAGCTTGAAAACAATTCTCCTCGCAAAGAACCCTTGAACCCTTGAACACATGGCCCCCGGACGCTTTGTTAACCCAGAACTAAAACCGTTCGTGAAGCCAACTCTTCAAACAAAGATTAGACTCGACTATAAAACATAAAATAATACTCATGAAGAGTGTGCTTCTTAGTTCAAGCAGATTAAAAAAAAACAAAAAACACCAGACTAAATGGGCAACTTCTGTCCTGAGGCAGGATGAGAAGGCAGAAAGGGTCAGGAGCTGGTTGGATGGACATGGGAAACCCAGGGTGGAAAGCGGGAGTGTGCTGTCATGTAGGGATTGCAAATAGTGTCACATAACTATATGTGTATAAATCTTTGTATGAGAAATTAATTTGATCTGTAAACTTTCACCCAAAGCACATGAAAAGGAAAAAAACAAGGGTGAATTGGACACAGCCTCTGCCCTCTGGGAGCCCTGGGCTGCAGGGGCGACAGGCAGGTAAGCAAATGGCTATAATTCAGGTACAGCTGGGAAGGCAAAGCAGGTACAGAAAGCCAGGGGAGCACAGGGAGAGAGCAGCCATTGATCTGTGAGGCAGCTGGAGAGGTGATGGGCAGTCTGGGTTTGGAAGATAAGAAAGCATTGCCTGAGTGAGTACCCAAACAAACAAATGAACAAATTCATTGCCGTCGAGTCGATTCCAACTCATAGAGACCTTATAGGACAGAGTAGAACTGCCCCATAGGGTTTCCAAGGAGGAGCTGGTGGATTTGAACTGCTGACCTTTTGGTTAGCAGCCGAGCTTTTAACTACTGCGCCGCCCAGGTGAGTACAGAATATAAATTCATACCGTATGCAGTGCTTGCCCCTCCTCTGGCTTCCTGTGATCCCAGGCCCCAGCCCCACCCCACAGAGCAGCCTTTCTCAGCAGCCTCCTGGCCCTAGAGGTCTGACTGCCAAGTTTGCCCTGCACCGGAGACAGTTTGTCAGCGGGACCTTCTCAAAGAGAATTGTTTTCAAGCTGGGGAAGTAATAGGTTGTCCCTGAGACAAGTTACATTGGCCAGATCAAAGACAGCCAGTTTTAGCACAGCCCCCACTGAGATGTGGGTTGGCTGGGCCTCCGGCTTCAGAGTTTTCAGAAGGCCTGCACACGGTGGGCTCCACTCTGTGGAGCAAACCCCTATCTTAGTTATCTAGTGCTGCTACGACAGAAATACCGCAAGTGGATGGATTAACAAACAGAAGTTTATTCTCTCATAGTCCCCAGTAGGCTAGAAGTCCAAATTCAGGGTGTCACCTCCAGCGGACGGCTTTCCCTCTGTCTCCTCTGGAGGAAGGTTCTTGTCATCAATCTTCCCCTAGTTGAGGAGCTCCTCAGGTGCAGGGACCCCTGCGCCAAAGGATGCGCTCTGCTCCCAGTGCTGCATTCTCGGTGGTATGAGGTCCCCATATCTCTCTGCTCACTTCCCTCTTTTATATCTCAAACGAGATTGGCTTAAAACTAAACCTAATGTTGTAGGTTGAGTCCTGCCTCATCAACGTAATTGCCACTAATCCTATCTCATTAACGTCATAGAAGATCTACAACACAGGAAAATCATATCAGATGACAACATGGTGGACAATCATGCAATACTGGGAATTGTGGCCCAGCCAAGTTGACAGATATTTTGGGGAGACACAGTTCAATCCAAGGCACCCCCCCATCTAAGGAACCACTTCAAGATCACAAAGCAACGTTGGACTCTGAGATGTGATATGAATCCCCCAGAACCATGGGCAACAGCTTGCTGTAAGGAAATAAATACTAGAAAAATAGATATGTTAGATTAGAATAGATAGACAGACAGACAGACAGGTAGATAGATAGATAGATAATGTTGTTAGTTGTCATCAATTCTATTCTGACTCATGGCGACCCCATTTGTGCAGAGCGTAACTCCATAGGGTTTTCAAAGCTGTGAACTTTCAAAAGTACATCTCCAGCCCTGTCTTCCAGGGTGCCTTTGGGTGGTTTCGAACCGCTAACCTTTTAGTTAGTAATTGAGCACTTAACCATTCTTGCTACGCAGGGACTCTTTAGATGGAAAGATAGATGAGAGAGAGAGAGATGTTGTTAGTTGCCATCGAGTCCATTCCAACTCATGGCGACCCTATGTGTGCAGAGTAGAACTGCTGCATAGGGTTTTCAAGGCTGTGAGCTTTCAGAAGCGAATTGCCAGGCCTATATTCCGAGGTGCCCCTGGACGGGTTGGAACTGCTAATATTTTGGCTATAGTCAAGTGTTTAACTGTTTATGCTACCCAAGGACTAAAGAGAGAGAAAGAGATGATAAATAAATAAGTAGACCACCAAGTTGCGGGTACGTAGCTCAAGATGGCCAGGGATCGAACCCAGGTCTCCTGCATTGGAAGGTGAGAATTCTTCCACTGAACCAGCACGGCCTCCTTAGGTGTACGGATAGTCAGAAATCCAAGCAGAACTAACCCAGTGACAGTATGATTTTTGCCTTGGTACTATGCAGTGGCACCTCTATTCAAGGATATCAGAAAAGCAATCTATTCTATTCTGTTCTATTCTATTCTAGAACAAAGGCCTGGCGATCTGCTTCAGTAAAGATTACAGCCAAGAAAACCTTATGGGGCAGTTCTAGTCTGTAACACATGGGGTCACCATGAGTCAGAATCGACTCCATGGCAATGGGTTTGTTTCTGTTTTGTTTTGTTTTTACACTCAAACCTAAAGCTCTCTGTCTCTCTCTTTCCCCCTTACTCCTATTTGGATTAATTTCTTTCCCTCACTTATCTCATTCGTGTCTCACCCCTTTCTCCCTTTTTCTGATATTCGTTCCTACTTCAGAAGACATGGGACCTGCCACAATGTTTATAAAATCCCATTCCCCAAAGCGAAGCTAACGGCCTGTGGAACTTCTCTGGCCCTAATTACTTGGCAGTCGAAGTCTCTGCGGACTGTTTCTCCTGTAATCAGCTGGGTCAGTGATTACCACAGGCTGGAGCAACTGAAGCTGTGAGCAGAGAAAAGGGTGGTACCAGGTTAAGCTGAAATCACCTACTGCTGATTTTAGAGAAGATGCAGAAAGTGAAGACGCTGAGCAGGGGGGACAGACATACCAGCTGCTGTGGCCTCAGCTTCGGCTCCTGATGACCCTGTGGGTGTCAGAGTAGAACTGTGCTCTAGAAGGTTTTCAATGGCTGACTTTTCAAAAGGAGATCACTAGGCCTTTTTCTGAGGCAGCTCAGGGTGGACTCAAGTCTCCAACCTTTCAGTTACAGCTGAGCACATTAACCATTTCCACCTGACCCAGAGATAGCAGAAGACAGACATGCCAGATTTTAAAAACCAAAGTCAATGTGAAATAGAAAAAGAGAATTCATTTCTGCAAAACTTACGCTACTATAACCATAGACCAAACTGCTAACTCTTGGGTGATTTCGGATCAACTTGCCTGGAGTGAGGTCTTAATATGTTGGCTCTAGAATTCTATGGTGGAAGGAGAAGATACCAGAGGACACTAGGGGCCAACAGGCAAGACTCTGCCCTGTCTGGCTCAGGCTGCCAAGGAGCTAACCTTTTAACATAAAATATACCAAGAATTAAAATAAGCAGTGACGTCCAGTTTATAAAGGCTTCCATCACTCTCACTGTGGTGAGGAAGGTTCTAGAAAGGAAGAAAACCAGTCCTGATGGTGCCTCTGCTGGGGACATTAGGCGACTTTGAGCCGTGGTTGTTGTTGAGTGCTGTCCAGTAGATTCTGACTCATAGCAATCCCATGTCTTACAGAGTAGAACTGCCCCATAGGGTTTCCTAGGCTGTAATCTTTAGGGAAGCAGACAGGCCGGCCTTTCTTCAAAGGCACTCCTGGGTGTGTTTGAACTGCCAACCTTTCAGTTATTAGACGGGTGCATAACCATTGCACCGCTGTGAACTACAATATTGCTAAACCCAATTACAGGCATTGGATTGTCACCTGACTTTTCTCTGGGCAATAATTATCATTAAAACGATCTCTCTCCCGATTTTTTTCAGGGTTTCTGGGACCTGGAAGAGCAATTGCATTCTCGAAAGCTTTTCATTGACATGTATGAGCTATAAGGACTTTCAGGAGTCCCTGGTGGTCCAAACTGTTAACATGCTCTGCTGCTACACCAAAAGTTGGAGGTTTGAGTCCACCCAGAGGCACCTCGGAAGAAGGGCCTGGAGATCTACTTCTGATAGTCAGCCATTGAAAACTCTATGGGGGACAGTGTTACTCCGACCCACGTGGGGTTGCCGTGAGTTGAGATCAACTCATTAGCAACTGTTTGTTTTGTTTTTTTTAATTTAGCTAATGGTGTTTTCAGAGTCCCTGGGTGGTGAAAATGGTTAACGTATTCAGATACTAATTGAAAGTTTGGTGGTTCAAGTCCACCCAGAGGCACCTTAGAAGAAAGGCCTGGTGAGCTACTGAAAAATTGGCCACTGAAAACCCTATGGAGCACAGTTCTACTCTCACACATGTGGGTGCCATGAGTCCGGGTCAACTCCATGGCAACGGCTTTTTTTTTCTTTTTTTGGGGGGGGGGTAAAGTAAATCCAGTGCTATATCTCCAGCACCTAGGACAGTGCCTGGCACATAGAAGGGAGCACATCGCACAACTCTGTTCAATGTTTGTTGATGAAATAGGATGGAGCAGGTGACAGGGAAGTGTGCTTACAGGCCAAGGCTTTCTGATGAACTGTTCTAATTCATTAATTCCACAAATAGTCACGGAGAGCCAGCTTTGTGCCCGTCGGAAGCTCTGGGGATGCATTGATGAGCTAGGTGGGCACCAGCCTTGTTAACGACACAGCAGAGAAGGAAGCATGGTCTCTGCCCTTGAGTTGCTTATAATAAGCTGAGAGAAGGAGCAGATCTGAAGCAATTAGAAAACAATTACATGTTAAATTACATGCCTTTCACTAGCCCAGGGGATTCTCCAAGAGAATAAGTTAATGCAGTCATTGCTGTTTTCAGGGAAGAGGTGGATCTTAGGCTGGGCCTTCAGGGCCGCTCTGGAGCTGGGAAAGCCAAGCAGCGTGGCAAGAGCAGACTGTTCCTTTAGGGCAGTAGCTGCCCAGAGCCAGCCACAGGAAGTAGAAGCCTCGGATGCCCAGTTACATTCTGGACCAGAACTGCTCCCAAGTAAAGAACTTGAGGAGTCCGGGGCAGTTCAAATGGTTAATGCATTTAGTGACGAACCCAAAGGTTGGTAGTTCAAGTCCACCCAGAGGTGCATCAAAAGAAAGGCCTGGTGATCCACTTCTTTTTTTTTCTTTAGTATTTTATTGTATTTTTGGTGAAAATATACACAGCAAAACACGCTCCTATTCAACAATTTCTACACAAAATGTCCAGGGGCACTGGTTACAGTCTTTACATTGTGTCAACATTCTCATGTTGTTTCACTCCCATGAACTTAGTCCCACTGCCCCCCAACCTTCTCATCTATGCTTTAAAGTAACTGTTGCCCATTTGGTCTCATATGAATTTTTTTTTTTTTAAAGAGAGCAGTATTCAAGGGTGACACTCTTTACTTTTTGAGCTAAACTGCTGTTTACTTTAAAGGTGACTTCAGGGGACAGTTTTGCCTCAAGATTTAAAGGATACCTCAGGCTGTCCCCCAGTCTCAATGCGTCCAGTAAGTCTGAATTCTTTAAGAATTTGAGTTGTGTTCTGTGTTTTTCTCCCTTTCTATTAGGATCTATCTGTTGTGGCTTTGATCAGAACAGTCGGTAGTGGTAGCCGGGCACCATCTAGTTCCTCTGGTCTCAAGGAGGAGAAGGCTGTGGTTCATGGAGATGATTAGTCCTATAGCCCATTTCCTTCTCTAATTCCTTCTTTCTCTTTTGCTCCAGACTAATAGAGACCAATAGTTGATGGGCTGGCGATCTACCACTGAAAATCGGCCATTGAAAACTCTATGGAGCACAGTTCTACTCTGACACACATGGGATCGCTGTGGGTCACAGTCAAGTCAACACCAACTGGTAAAGAACTTAAAAATGCTCTCATGAAAGAAGAGTTTGAATTAAAGTCGGATATAATATTTAGTTGCTACCACCAAGGCGAATTTTAACTATATAAATATATTAAAGCTTCTTGAGGCATGTATTTTGGTGGGGAGATGTGGGCTGGAAGAATAAGAAAGTTGTTAGAATTGGTTGGCTATGTGAGCAGAGCCTGGCCTGGAGGGAGCCCTGTTGTAGAGCCTGGTGTCAGAGGCAGCAGGCTAGATGGCCGCAGCGGAAACCAATAAGCCTGGTTCCTTTGCAACCGACTCATGCTACACCTTCTATTTCCTTCCTCTAAGATATGGGTCCCTGGGTGGTGCAAATGGTTAGCAAGCTTGGCCACTAACCGAAAGGTTGGAGGTTCGAGTCCACCCAGAGATGCCTCGAAGAAAAAGACCTGGTGATCTACCTCTGAGAAGTCAGCCATTGACTTCTACTCTGACACCCATGAGGTCGCCATGAATCAGGGTCAATTCAACAGCAAATGTTCTTGTTTTTATTTTTAAATTAACCCTGAGTCCCTGGGTGGTACAAACGGCTAAGGTGTTCGGCTACTAACCAAAAAGTTAGAGGTTTGAGTTCGCCCACAGACGCCTCAGAAGAAACACCTGACAATCTACTTTCGAAAAAATCAGCCATTGAAAGCCCTGTGGAGCGCAGTTCTACTCTGACCCGTGTGGGTTGCTATGAGTTGGAGTCAGCTCAATAGCATTTAAAAAATTTTTTTTCAATTAAAAAAAATTTTTTTTAATTTACTTAATAGTTTTTTTTTTTTTTTTTTAATTTACCTTATAGTGTTCCCAGAGCCCTGGTGGCACAGTGGTTAAGAAGTATGGCTGCTAACCAAAAGGTCAGAGGTTTGAATCCACCAGCTGCTCCTTGGAAACCCTATGGGGCAGTTCTACTCTGACACATATGGGGTCACCATGAATCAGGGTCTACTTGACGGTAATGGGTTTAATATGTTAGGATGCAAACTTGCAATTATTCCTTTGGGCCGCTGTCTTGGAAGAGAAGCTGAGACTCCCAAAGGCTGGCTCCGGCTGACTGCACTCACATCTTCTGCGGACCCTTCCTTCTAGCCCCACCAGAGTCTCTGATTCATGTGCGTGAAGGTTCCAGGAACCTGCACGATTTTAAATCCTCCCAGGTGGTTCTATTTGTCAGCTTGGCTTGGGAACTGCCCTCCTAGATTAATTCCAAAGACATTCCCTTCTGAGATAAGATAAAAGGGTAGGCATGTAATAACCAAGGAAGTGGGTATGACTTTTGTCTACAAATCTCCGTAACAGGCAACCCGGAGAATTCATAGGGGAAAGAAATCAATTCAACTCCCTCTACTTCCTTGACCTCTTAAATGAGTCAAAATGACTAAAAAAAAAATCTGGCCAAAATGAGTCAAAACGTGCCTTTTATGGCACCAGCTGGTGAATGAAAACGTGAGGAGTGGTTTTCTTTCTATTTAAGGTACCGGTGAGATGTGGCTATAAGTGAATTGGAGCTAAACTAGATTAATGTACTATTGTTCCTTATTTAGCCACGTCGGTTTGTGGTTCTGATTCCAGAAAAACGTCCATTTGTATATGTTCCAAGCATATAAGTCAGGAATCACATATTTCTTTGGTCACACACACTGCTTAGAAAATAACACTACATCCCTCTGCTTATTAAAAGGGTTGAAAGGATGAATTTGGACCTAAGAGTGCCGTGTTCCATTTCTCTGTCCCCTCCAGTTCTTAATAGGCAATGCTTGTGAATGTTCCAAGATGCTTTTCCTTCTCTTAGAGTCACCTAGCGCGTCCCTGGTGGCATTCCTTTTACATAGCTGATTTACTTTTTTTTCTGTGGATTGCTTTGCAGTTTTCTCTTCTCTTCTGAGTGCTCAACTCCTATTACTGTCAACAGGAGTTATGTGCTCAGATGGAAGGCTTAAAATATACCTGTGAATTCTTCCCAGGCCAACACTCACACACACTCACACTCATGCATGCACACACGTGCATGCACTCACATGCTCACACACACACATGCATGCATGCACACACATGCACACATACACACACGTGTTCTCACACACACACACAGACATTCCTTCTCCTCACTGTCTTTTTGACTCATGCTTAACCCAGGACTCCAGGGTTCCACACATTTGCAGCTCCTCTCCAATCTGACTGCGATTCCCCCGAGGTCATCACAACATGTGGATATGAACTAGCTTCTCCTATTCTGAATTAGCACTGGTTTCAGGGCTCTGACGACGTACTTCTTCTCCACAGACCTAACTGTACAGCCTAGCTTATTATGGGCTCAGGATTCGTACTGAACAGCCAGGAGTAAATCTCAAGGCATTCATCATCCTCTGCTTGGAGCAGATTAGCATCTGATGGCACCTAATTCTCTCCTGAAATTTGTGTCGGTATTGTTTTAACAAATGACCAGCCTAATAATTATCATGGAGCTATTGTGACAGTGAACAGAGGAGAAATTACAAGTGCAGACGCCAAAAGGCTCTGCCATAAGTATCCTGCATTCTTACTGCCACCGCAGACCCTGCAGTCTCCATATTGCCCGTGCGTTAGGAGGTTAGACCACTCCCTCCATTAAGATTCTTCTTTGCGGCCTCAAATAAATACTCTCTTAGCCAGAGCTGCTTCTTTTAGATTATTCTTATCAGCTGGCAGAGACATCAAAGGACCTTTCTGGGGCATCCAGTCCATTCATTCACTCAACAAGTGTGTTCTAAGCAAGCACGTTGTGTCAGACACCATGCAAGCTGCTGAAGGTACAGTGATGGCTGTCTTAGGCTGGGTCCTCTAGAGAAACAAAACCAGCAAAGCATGTAAGTATATATAGAGAGAGAGGCTTCTATTAAGGAAACGGCTCACACAGTTGGAAAGGCTGAAATGTCCCAAGCATGTGGGTCAGGCTGGAGGCTTCTCTTAATTCACGTAGCTGCAGGGGCTGGCAAACCCACGATCAGCAAGTCAGACAGCAAGGCTCTGGTTCACAAGCTGTGAAGACCAATGAATTCCAAGGTCACCAGGCAAGACCACAGTAGGCTACTAGCACAAGTCCCACACACTGGAGGTCAGACGAACAGCAGCCAGCTGCAGGATCTAGAGCGAGCAAAAGGCCATGAGCCTTGCCAGAAAGTCCACCTATATGGAACACAGGCCACACCCCCAAGGAAACTCCCCTTTAACTGATTAGCTACTCATAGCAGATCCCATCATGGAGGTGATCACATTATTTCAAATCTCATCATGGAGTTGATCACATCATCAGACAACTGCCAAACTACATCATAACTGCCAAACCGCTGAGAATCAAGGCCCAGCCAAGTCGACACACAACCTCAATGATTACAGTGGCAAAAACAGACACAATTCCTGGCTTGATGGAGTCTGGTTTAGCAGAGGAGGTGTGAAGGACTGAATAATGGCACAAACAGAAGAACCAACATCAGTGGGGGTGAGTGTGGGGACGGAGGACCAGTTCCCAAGAGTGGATCCTAAGACAACTGACCTAGGTGGAGGGTCAGGGAAGGCATGGCCAAGAAAGGGATGCCTGAGCTGAGACATGGAGGATGGCAAGGTCAGGCAGAGCACAAGGAACAGCATGTGCAAAGGGCCAGTGGTGAGTAGATAGGCGCATGGCTGAGGAGCTTGAATTGGAATTGGGTATAATATTTAGTTGCTGACACCAAGCTTCATTTTAACCATATAAATGTATTATAGCTTCTTGGGCACGTATTTTGATGGGGAGACTGGGAAAATCAATCAGTTGTCAGAACTGGCTGAATTGTTGTTGTTGCTGGGTGCCGTCAGGTCGATTCTTACTCATAGGTGACTACATGTGACAGAGTGGAACTGCCCCATAGGATTTCCTAGGCTGTAATCTTTATGGAAGCAGATCACCAGGTCTTTCTCCCGTGGAGCTGCTGGGTGGGTTTGAACTACAAACCTTTCAGTTAGTAGCTGAACACTTAACCATCGCAACATGTATTTTGGTGGGGAGACCAGAAGAATTAATCAGTTGTCCGAATTGGTTGAATACAAGGTCTTTATTTTTATTTATCAGCCCACCGAGAACATGTTGCTTCAGGTGGAGGCTAATTTGTTGTTGTTGTTGGGTGCTATCAAGTCATTCAGACTGACAGCAACCCCATGTGACACAGTAGAACTGCCCCATAGGGTTTCCTGGGTGTAATCTTTACGGGAACAGGTCGCCAGGTCTTTCTCCCACGGAGCCACTGGGTGGCTTCACGCTGCCAACATTTTGTTTAGTAGCTGAGCACTCAACTGGTACGCCACCAGAGCTACTTGGAGTGTAATTATCAATCCATTAACTCATCAGTCAAGTTTTTGTTTTAGGAAACAAATGCAAATTCACATTCTCAATTATCTTTGAAGATCATTTCTTCCCAGTTATGAGCAAAGAAGGCAGCTGTGGACGGAGCACGAGGAGCCAGGGAGGGGTGCTGATGGGGACCTGGCGTGATAGGGCCTCGGGAGCCCCCTTGAAGAACTCTTTATCCTAAAGACCACTGGGACCGCTTCAAAGCTTTTAAGAAGGGGTGACACTACTATCGGATTTACATATAGAAAAAGTTTAGGTGGCAACATGAAGAACAGATTGGAAAGGCAGAAAAGTAGAGGAGACAGACTAGTTAGACAGCTAGTTGAGGCACGAGAGGCTGCCATCTGAGATTAGGAAAGTGGGGAGGTTGGAAATAAGAGAACAGATGGAAGAATTATATTGTTGTTGTTATTTGCTGCCGTCAAGTCAGCCCCTGACTCATGGCAGCCCCACGCGTAACGGAACTAAAAGCTGCCTGGTCCTGCACCGTCTTCCTAATGATTGGATTGGTATGCTCAAGTCCTTTGTTGCGGCCACTGTGTGCTTTGAGTGCCTTCAAACCCAGGGGCTCGTCTCCCAGCACTATATCATGCAATGTTCTGTTGTGATCCACAGGGTTTTTATTGGCTGATTTTCAAAAGTAGATCAACAGGCCTTTCTTCCTAGGCTGTCTTAGTCTGCAAGCTCTGCTAAAACCTGCTCAGCATCGTAACAACGCGCAAACCTCCACTGACAGACGAGTAGTGGCTGCCAGATGAGATTCACCGGCTGAGAATCAGGACTTACATCAAGCCACACAAACCCGTTGCCACTGAGTCAATTGCGACTCATTTCGACCCAACAGGACAGAGTACAACTGCCCCATACGGTTTCATAGGCTAATCTTCACAAAAGCAGACTGCCCAGTCTTTCTCCTGTGGAGTGGCTGGTGGGTTCAAACCACAGCCCTTTTGGGTAGCAGCCGAGCGTTTAACCACTGCACCACAGGCTCCTCAAGAGTTAAATAGGAGGTGGAATGAACAGAACTTGAGAATGAATGGATTTCTGGGAATCCAGGACAGGAGTGTGTCAATAACGACCTCTAAATTTTTGACTTGCTGAACGTGTGGGTAGGTTGTGCTGGAAAGTGGACTTGGGGGTGGGGTGGTAGTGAGACCCCCACAGAGTACCCAAATCAGAATGCTGAGCTGTGACTTGGATATTTGCGGACAAGAGACATGGGCTTGAGGTACACACTTGGAAGCCATCACTGCACAGCTTGTCATTGATGTCATGGCATGACCGAGCTAGCCAAGAGAGGGAATAGGATGAACCTCGGGTTTCTAGGAAATGATTCTGCCATGTGGAGACTGTATGAGTCACGTAACTTCACATCACGATTCCTACATTTCATATCCAAACGGATTAGTTGCTCTGTGCCACCCACCTGTGACGGTAACAGATAAATGAAAAGGTCAGAGCTATTTCTACACAGGAGAAAACCTTGGGAAGAAGATTTAAGACAGACCACCAAGAACACGAGATTTGAATTTTTTAAAAGTCATGTATCACACAGTTTCAGAAAAAATAGGCTTTCTAATTGTTAGTTGCCATCGACTCCAACTCATGGTGAACTTGTGTACAACAGAACAAAACATTGCCTGGTCCTGCACTACCTTCATGATGGTTGGCATGTTTGGGTCCATTTTCCAGCACTGTATCAGACAACATTCTATTGTGATTTATACGGTTTTCATTGGTTGATTTTCAAAAGTAGATCTCCAGGCCTTTCTTTCTAGTCTGTCTTAGGCTAGGAGTTCTGCACTGTCTTCATGATCATTGGCGTGCTCGAGCCCATTGTTGCAGCCACTGTGTATTTTTAGTGTCTTCCAACCTAGGGATTCATATTCCAGCACTATATTGGACAATATTCTACTGTGATCCATAAGTTTTCATTGGCTAATTTTTGAAAGTAGATGGCCAGACCTTTCTTCCTAGACTGTTTTAATCCGAAAGTGTCCCTGAAACCTGTGCACCACAAGTAACGCTGCTGGTATTTGAAATACTGGTGGCATAGCAGTATCATAACAACATGCAGCCACCATAGGATGGCAAACCAACAGACAGATGGTGAAAATATGCGTCCATAAAATCCAGTGCTGTCGAGTCAGTTCCGACACGTGCCTAACCATACACGCTCCTTCCAGTACTGCTCAGAACACTCAGGGTGGCTCAGGGAAGTGAGAGTCACGCTTGGTTTCTGACGTGATTAAGATGGAAAGGCCACAGAAATTTTATTTCCATGGCTCTTTTATACAAAATCAAAGATGTTTGCTCCAGTCTCCCTGCTCATTTATCTTGCTCACTTACTATATTAAGCCCTATCAGGTTGCTATATTTGATCTTGGGCAGAGATCTTTATTTTTTATTTATTGGCCCACTGGGAACACATTGACCAAGGTGAAGTGTAAGTATCAATCCACGAAGTCATCAGCCAAGTTTCTGTTTTAGTAACCAAACGCAGATTCATACTCTTGACTATCCTTGAAAACTATTTCTTCTTACCTCTTTCTTCCCAGATATGGGCCCTAAGTTTAGTTTTCTATAATCAAATTACTGTTTAATCTCCATGTTTTTATGCTGCCTTTAACTGGTAAGGAAACCCTGGTGGCGTAGTGGTTAAGAGCAGTTGTTGTTGTTGTTAGGTGCCGTCAAGTCGGTTCTGACTCATAGCGACCCTATGCACAACAGAACTAAACACTGCCCGGTCCTGCGCCATCCTTACAATCGTTGTTATGCTTGAGCTCATTGTTGCAGCCACTGTGTCAATCCACCTTGTTGAGGGTCTTCCTCTTTTCCGCTGACTCTGTACTCTGCCAAGCATAATGTCCTTCTCCAGGGACTGATCCCTCCTGACAACATGTCCAAAGTATGTAAGACGCAGTCTCGCCATCCTTGCTTCTAAGGAGCATTCTGGTTGTACTTCTTCTAAGACAGATTTGCTTGTTCTTTTGGCAGTCCATGGTATATTCAATATTCTTTGCCATCACCACAACTCAAAGGCGTCAACTCTCCTTTGGTCTTCCTTATTCATTGTCCAGCTTTCACATGCATACGATGCGATTGCAAATACCATGGCTTGAGTCAGGCGCACCTTAGTCTTCAGGGTGACATCTTTGCTCTTCAACACTTTGAAGAGGTCCTTTGCAGCAGATTTGCCCAATGCAATGTGTCTTCTGATTTCTTGACTGCTGCTTCCATGGCTGTTGATTGTGCATCCAAGTAAAATGAAATCCTTGACAACTTCAATCTTTTCTCTGTTTATCATGATGTTGCTCATTGGTCCAGTTGTGAGGATTTTTGTTTTCTTTATGTTGAGATGCAATCCATACTGAAGGCTGTGGTCTTTGATCTTCATTAGTAAGTGCTTCAAGTCCTCTTCACTTTCAGCAAGCAAGGTTGTGTCATCTGCATAACGCAGGATGTTAATGAGTCTTCCTCCAATCCTGATGCCCCGTTCTTCTTCATATAGTCCAGCTTCTCGTATTATTTGCTCAGCATACAGACTGAATAGGTATGGTGAAAGGATACAACCCTGACACACACCTTTCCTGACTTTAAACCAATCAGTATCCCCTTGTTCTGTCCGAGCAACTGCCTCTTGACCTATGTAAAGGTTCCTCATGAGCACAATTAAGTGTTCTGGAATTCCCATTCTTCTCAGTGTTATCCACAGTTTGTCATGATCCACACAGTCCAATGCCTTTGTATAGTCAATAAAACACAGGCGAACATCCTTCTGGTATTCTCTGCTTTCAGCCAGGATCCGTCTGACATCAGCAGTGATATCCCTGGTTCCACGTCCTCTTCTGAAACCGGCCTGAATTTCTGGCAGTTCCCTGTCCATATACTGCTGCAGCTGTTTTTGAATGATCTTCAGCAGAATTTTGCTTGCGTGTGATATCAATGATATTGTTCTGTAATTTCCACATTCGGTTGGATCACCTTTCTTGGGAATAGGCATAAATATGGATCTCTTCCAGTCAGTTGGCCAGGAAGCTGTCTTCCATATTTCTTGGCATAGGCAAGTGAGCACCTCCAGCGCTGCATCTGTTTGTTGAAACATCCCAATTGATATTCCATCAATTCCTGGAGCCTTGTTTTTCACCAATGCCTTCAGAGCAGCTTGGACTTCTTCCTTCAGTTCCATCGGTTCCTGATCATATGCCACCTCTTGAAATGGTTGAATATCGACTAATTCTTTTTGGTATAATGACTCTGTGTATTCCTGCCATCTTCTTTTGATGCTTCCTGCATCATTTAATATTTTCGCCATGGAATCCTTCAGTATTGCAACTCGAGGCTTGAGTTTTTTCTTCAATTCTTTCAGCTTGAGAAATGCCAAGTGTGTTCTTCCCTTTTGGTTTTCCATCTCCAGCTCTTTGCACATGTCATTATAATACTTTATTTTGTCTTCTCGAGAGGCCCTTTGAAATCTTCTGTTCAGTTCTTTTACTTTATCAATTCTTTCTTTTGCTTTAGCTGCTCGATGCTCAAGAGCAGGTTTCAGAGTCTCCTCTGACATCCACCTTGGTCTTTTCTTTCTTTCCTGTCTTTTCAGTGACCTCTTGCTTTCTTCATGGATGATGTCCTTGATGTCACTCAACAACTCGTCTAGTCTTTGGTCACTAGTGTTCAATGCATCAAATCTATTCTTGAGATGGTCTCTAAGTTCAGGTGGGATATACTCAAGGTCATATTTTGGCTCTCGTGGACTTGCTCTGATTTTCTTCAGTTTCAGCTTGAACTTGCATATGAGCAATTGATGGTCTGTTCCACAGTCGGCCCCTGGCCTTGTTCTGACTGATGATATTGAGCTTTTCCACGGTCTCTTTCCACAGATATAGTCAATTTGATTTCTGTGTGTTCCATCTGGCAAGGTCCATGTGTACAGTTGCTGTTTATGTTGGTGAAAGAAGGTATTTGCAATGAAGAAGCCGTTGGTCTTGCGAAATTCTATCATTTGATCTCCGGCATTGTTTCTATCACCAGCGCTGTATTTTCCAACTACTGACCGTCTTCCTTGTTTCCAACTTTCGCATTCCAATCACCAGTAATTATCAATGCATCTTGATTGCATGTTCAATCAATTTGAGACTGCAGCAGCTGATAAATATCTTCTATTTCTTCATCTTTGGCCCTAGTGGTTGGTGCATAAACTTGAATAATAGTCGTATTAACTGGTTTTCCTTGTAGGCATACAGATATTATTCTATCACTGACAGCATCGTACTCAGGATAGATCTTGAAACGTTCTTTTTGATGATGAATGCAACACCATTCCTCTTCGAGTTGTCATTCCCGGCATAGTAGACTACATAATTATCCTATTCAAAATGGCCAATACCAGTCCATTTCAGCTCACTAATGTCTAGGATATCGATGTTTATGTGTTTCATTTCATTTTTGACAATTTCCAATTTTCCTAGATTCATACTTCGTACATTCTAGGTTCCAATTATTAATGGATGTTTGCAGCTGTTTCTTCTCATTTTGAGTCATGCGGCATCAGCAAATGAAGGTCCCAAAAGCTTTACTCCATCCACATCATTAAGGTCGACTCTACCTTGAGGAGGCAGCTCTTCCCCAGTCATCTTTTGAGTGCCTTCCAACCTGGGGGCCTCATCTTCCAGCACTATATCAGCCAATGTTCTGCTGCTGTTCATAAGGTTTTCACTGGCCAATGCTTTTCAGAAGTAGACTGCTGGGTGCTTCTTCCTAGTGTGTTTTAGTCTGGATGCTCAGCTGAAACCTGTCCTCCATGGGTGACCCTGCTGGTATCTGAATACCGGTGGCTTAGGTTCCAGCATCACAGCAACACACAAGCCCCCAAACTGACAGAGATGTGGGGGTTATGAGCTACAGCTGCTAAACAAAAGTTCAGCAGTTCAAATCCACCAGGCGCTCATTGGAAACTCTATGATAAGACCGGTCTACTCTGACCTATAGGGTCACTATAAGTTGGAGTCGACTCAACGTCAACAGGTTAACTAGTAAACTGGCATTTAGAACTTCCTAACACACTGTTGTTAGCTGCTGTCTACATTTGATGTGTGATGACCGTATGTACAACAGAAGGAAAACACTGCCCAGCTCTGCATTGTCCTCATAATCACCAGCATGTTCGAGTCCACCGTTGTGGCCGCTGTGCCAGTCCATGTCACCGAGGGTCTCCCTCTCCTCTGCTGGCCCTCTACATCACCATATACAATGTCCATCTCACCGAGGGTCTCCCTTGCCCTCACTGGCCCTGTATATCACCACACACAATGTCCGTCTCAGTGAGGGTCTCCCTCGCCTTTGCTGGCCCTCTGTATCACCACACACAATGTCCTCCTCTAGCAATGGATCCCTCCTGATGATATGCCCAAAGCAAGCAAGTTAGACAATGTTCTGTTGTGATCCATAAGGTTTTCATAGGCTAATTCTTGGAAGTAGATCTCCAGACCTTTCTTCCTAGTCTGTAAGCTTTGCTGAAACCTGTCCACTATGGGTGACCCTGCTGGTACGTGAAATACTAGTGGCCTATCTGCCAGCAACACAGCAACACACAAGCGACCACGGTACCACAAACTGACAGATGAGTGGTGACCTAGCACGTTATTTTATGTTTCCACAAATAACCTGTGTTATACTTTCTGTTTGTTTGTTTTGTTTTTTGCCAACTGTACCTTCTCCCCCCGCCACCCAGGTATTTTCTTAAGCACGCTATGCTAAAATTTTAAAAATATGTTTTACTGTAAAAAAAAAAAAGCATAGCACACTTAGGAAAATACACTATGGGGGAAAAGGTAGAGGGTGCAGTTGGTAAAAAAAAAAAAAAAAAAACATGTATAAGGCATGGGTGATTTGAGTAAAAATATGGTAGTGGCTAGCAAATTTGGGTCCAGAGTGGCTCGCAGTGGATAGGGAGAGGACAAGATGGGAAGGAAGACCACTGAAGTATTCTGACAGTGTAACAGCGAAAGCGGCAGGAACTAAGATATTTACAGTCATGTCACACATTTCTACTTCCAGAGACTCTTGAAGTACTTCTGAGGAATCCACTTGCAATTCCCTTGATTACAAACGCACATCTGAAAAACCAAAACCCATTGCTGTTGAGTGGAGTCCGACTCCTAGCGACCCTGCAGGATGGAGTAGGATGGTCCCATCGGGCTTCCCCAGGTGTAGTCTTTACAGAAGCAGGTGGCCCCATCTTTCTCCCACCAAGTGGCTGGTTGGGTTAAATCACCAACCTTTTGGTCAGTGGCCAAGCCCTTAACCACTGCACCATTAGGGTCTGCTATCACACAGACTAAAAAACCCAAAAACCCACTGCCATCGAGTCGATTCCGACTCACAGCAGCCCTAGAGGACAGAGAAGAACTGCCCCATAGAGTTTCCAAGAAGCGCCTGGTGGATTTGAACTGCTGACCTCTTGGTTAGCAGCCGTAGCATTGAACCTCTACGCCACCAGGGTTTCCATCACACGGACTACTTTCTACAAATCAAACAAACAAAAAAGGAGTTGCCGTGGAGTCAATTCCAACTCATGGTGACCCCATGTGACAGAGTAGAACTGCCCTGTAGGGTTTCCTAGGCTGTAATCTTTACGGGAGCAGAGCACCAGGTCTTTCTTCCTCAGAGCTACTGGGGGGGTTTGAATCACCAACACTTAGGTTAGTAGATAAACACCAACTGTTTGTGCCACCCAGTCTTCAGAAATTCTTTCAGTTTCTTCAATGCCCCTGCACCCTCTCTGGCCTCCAGATCTTTGAACCTGTGTCTGTCTGGAATACTCTTTGCCTTTCCTCTTGGTGTGTCTAAATCTTACTCACCCTCAGGTCTCAGCTGAGCTGTCGCTTCTCCCAGGTCATTTCTTCTGGCCTCCCTTCCTCTTCAAAGTTCCTCCCCTTTTGTTTCTACGATACCCTCTGTTCCTCCTGTTCTAACTTATGTTCTTATCTATGGTTGAGTTGGACCCCGATTCATGGTGAACCCATGCACAATGGAACAAAACGCTGCCTGGTCCTGTGCCATTTCCATGATCAGTTGTAGGTCAGAGAGTTGTGTTGCATAGGGTTTTCACGGGCTGATTTTTGGAAGTATATCACCAGGTTTTTCTTCTTAGTCTGGCAGCTCCACAAAAAACTGTCCAGCAGCACAGCAGCACAGGAGCCCCCAGTGTCAAGTGGGTGGTACCTGCACATGAGGTACACTGGCCAGAAATTAAACTAGGGTCTCCCGTATGGAAGGCAAGAATTCTACTATGGAACCATCTGGTTCTTAACTTATACTCTATTATAAATGTCTACTTCCTCATGTACATCACCCTCTAGACCAAAGTCTCTATGTCAGCTCACACATGACTTCTTGAGCATGGTGTCCATTGCCGTGGGCCTCCTGCCTGGTGCCATGCACTGAATAAATGAATGGAAGAATTAAATAGCCAGGGACCTGCCAGTGCCATGCCATCACCCTCAGAGTCTGTGCCGGAGAGGTGAATCCACATGAAAACAAAACATAAAAAAAGGAAACAGTGATGTTGTTGTTGTTTGTTGTTAGGTGCCCTCGAGTCAGTTCTGACTCATAGCGAAATAAAATATATCCAGATTGGAAAAGAAGTAAAATTGATCTCTATCCCCAGATGATATGATCCTACACATAGAAAATTCCAGTCCACAAGAAAAGTTCTAGAGCTAATAGAAAAATTTAGCAAACTTGCAAGGTACAAGGTCAACAAACAAAAATCAATTGAGTTTCTATACACCAGGAATGAGAAATCCAAAAGGGAAATTAGGGAAACAGTTCCATTTACAATAGCATCTAAGAGAATAAAATACCTAGGAAAAAATCTAACCAGGAATGTGAAAGACTAATAAAATGAAAACTATAAAACATTGCTGAAAGAGATTAAAGAAAACAAATAAATGGAAAGATGGTCCATGGTCATGGGTTGGAAGACTTAATATTGTTAAGATGTCAATACTGCCCAATGCAATCTATAGATTCAACACAATCTTGATCAAAATTCCAGAAGTCTTCTTTATGGAAATGGCCAAACCAATCCTCAGCTTTATATGGAATGGCAAGAAGCTCCAAATAACTAAAACAATGTTGAAACAGAAGAACAAAGTAAGAGGACTCATACTTCCTGATTTTAAACATACCGTAATCAAAACGGTCTGGCACTGGTATAACAATGGACACATAGACCAATGGAATAGAATTGAGGGTCCAGAAATAAACTCACACATCTTCGGTCAACTGACTTTTGACAAGGGAAGTAAGTCCATTTGATGGTCAGAAGAGTCTCTTTGATACACGGTGCTGGGAAAATTGGATTTCCACATGCAGAAAAATGAAACAGGATCCTGCCTCACACCATACACAAAAACAAATTCAAAATGGATTAAGGGCCTAAATGTGCAAACTAAAACTATAAAGTTCCTAGAAGAATAAGTAGGGGCAATGCTGTCAGGACTAACTTTCAACAGTGGATTATCTAATATAATAACAAAAGCACAAACAGCAAAAGATAAACTAAATAAATGGGAGCTCATAAAAGTTAAAAAACATTTGTTCATCAAAAGACTTTACCGAAAAAAGGGAAAAGACAAGCTACCGACTGGGAGAATATCTTTGGAAATCATATATCTGAGAAAAATCTAATAACCAAAATAGATTATAAAACTTCAACAACTTAACAACAAAAAAACAAATAACCTAATCATAAAATGAGCAAAGAACTTGAATAGACATTTCACCAAACAGGCCATTCCAATGGCCACCAAACACATGAAAAGATGGTCAGTGTCATTAGCCAAAAGAGAGATGCAAATCAAAACCACAATGAGATACCATTTCACTCCCGCTAGGATGACTTCTAGGATTAAAAAAACAGAAAATAAGAATTATTGGCAAGGATGTGGGGAAATTAAAACCGAGCTTGGCTACTAACCAAAAGGTTGGCAGTTTGGATTCACCAGCCGCTCCTTGGAAACATTACGGAGCAATTCTGCCATGTCTAATAGGGTCGCTATGAGTTAGAAGTGCCTTGACAGCAAGGGGTTTGGTTTTTCTGGTATCCATTGCTAGTGGGAATGAAAAATGGTGTAGCTGTTTTGGAATATAGTGTGGTAGTTCCTCAAAAAACTAAAAATAGACCTACCATAAAAACCAAAAAACCAAACCCACTGCCGTCAAGTTGATTCCGACACATAGTGACCCTATAGGACAGAATAGAACTGCCCCATAGACTTTCCAAGGAGCGCCTGGTGGATTCAAACTGCCGACCTCTTGGTTAGCAGCCGTAGCACTTAACCACTACGCCACCAGGGTTTCCAGACCGACCATATGACCCAGCAATTCCACTCCTAGGTACTCAAGACTTGAAAGCAGAGGCTCAAAAAGAGGCTTATAAACCAGTGCTCATTGCAGCACTATTTGCAATAGCCAAAACGTAGAAACGACCTAAATGTCCCTCAACAGATGGATGGATAAACGAAATGTGGCACATACACGCAATGGAATACTACTCAGCAACTAGGAGAAATAAAGTCCTGATACATGCTACAGTATGGATGGAGCTTGAAAACATTATGCTGAACGAAGTAAGCCAATCACAAAAGGACAAATATTGTATGACCTCGCTTCTAAATAAAAAGACAAGAAAAGGCAAATGTGTAGAGACCAAAGTTTATCAGTGGTTACCAGGGGAGGGTGGAAGAGGGGAAAGGGAGGTTAATGGTGATGGAAAAACAGCACTGATTGATTAAGGGTAGGGTTGCCAATTATTGTACTTGGTGTCAATAAGTCGCACACCTGTAAAAAGTTGACTTGGCAAAAGGTGTGTGATAGATACAACAACAATAAATAAATAAAAGGGTGTTGCTGAGGCTGCTTATGTACAACCAATACCTCAAGGGATTTGGTTCCTTGGTTTGGAGGTTTAAGGTCATGGTTTCATGGGACATCTCAGTCCAGTTAATTATTATTTGGCCTAATAACATGATCAGTGCTTCTGTTCCACCCCCTGGTTCACTGTGCAGTGCCTAGGGTTTTTTAAAAGCTTGCAAGTGGCCACTAAAGACACAACAATTGATCTCTATTCACCTGGAGCAACAGAGGAAGAAGGGCAGTCAGGAATAGGAGGAGGAAATGGATGTGTGGCTAATCACCTCCATGAACAACTGCCTCCTTTGCCATGAGACCAGAAGAACTAGATGGTGCCCGGCTACCATTACTGAACATTTTGATCAAAGATTCCATAGAAGAATCCTGATGAAAAGTGGGAAAATGCAAAATGGAATTGCAAATTCTCATGGACTCCAGACTTCCTAAAGCTGTGGAGGGAGGATGAACCCCTGAAACTATTGCCCTGAGATAATCTTTAAACCTTAAACCAAAACTAATCCTCTGAAGTCTTAAAACCAAACAATCGTTTAGCTTAACTAGTAAAAAAGATCTGTGTTGAGTATTATGCTCTTTTAAGAACTATCTGTGTGGGATCTAATTGACAACAGCAACTTGAAAGATTAGATAGGAACCTCAGGAGGCAGTGAGTTTATATTAATGAGGGAAGAACAACTTAGAAAAGGAGGGTGAGAATCGTTGCACAACTCAAAGAATGTAATCAACGTCACTAAATTGTACACGTAGAAACTTCAAAAAGAGAGAGAGAATGTCGACAGATGGTGATAAACGTAACTAATGTCACCAAGTAATTTGTTTAGAAATTGTCAAATGGGAACCTAACTTGCTGTGTACACTGTCAATGGCTGCTAACATCACAAAAAGAAAACAAACATAGGCGGATCGGCTGGTGGGTTCCAACTGCCCACCCTTCGGTGAGCAGCTAAAGCGCTTAACTGCTGCGCCACCAGGGCTCCTCAAAAAGCAGTAAAGTTTCAGCAAACTAGTTACAGTGGAGTCTACAGGGTCACTAACTGAGGCAGAGCCCAGGTCTTAGAGAAACTCGCTGTTGGCCACCTTAGAAGCACAGCCACTGGCCTGGCAGGTATAAACACCTAAAACAAACAGGAGGGAGGCTCTTCCCAGCTGCCCAACACTGAACCTCCGGAAGCATACGCTGTCGTGAGGAACGCTGCCTGGGGCTCAGCAATCACAGCCCTGGCCCCCCAGGGACGAGGGGGCGCTGGAGCCCAGGCACGTGCTTTGGGAGAGGGCATTGGGGCAGCTGAGAACATCAGGCTGCAAGCTTAGGGGCCAGAGCCTCGGCATAGAAAACGCAATACCACCCGTGAAGTAATCTTGCCAAAAAAAACAAAACAAAAACAAAAAACACTTGAATATCATCAAACCTTTAGCACTAACTTCCAACTGGCAGAAGATATTGGTTTGTTGAGGAAAAGAGAAGATAAAGCAACATATTAAAGACAGCACAGGGCTGTTGTCAGCAAAATCCAGACTCTAGGACACCCTACAAGACAAAACACACAATTTCTTCAACAAATAATTTGTAAAGAAAAATAAGAGACAGAGATGGAAAGGGAGCCCAGAGATTAAAAAAAGATCTATCAAGCAATTGCAATATATAGACCTTATTTAGATCCTGATTCAAGTATACAAAGTGTGTTGCTGTTACCCGCCATCGAGTTGATTCCATCTCATAGTGACCCTACAGGACAGAGTAGAGCTGCCCCATAGGGTTTTCTAAGCTGTAATCCTTACGGGAGCAGATTGCCGGGTCTTTCTCCTGCAGAGTGCTGAATGGGTTCAAACTGCTGACCGAAAGGTTAACCATTGCACCACCAAGGCACCTTAAACAAACTGTAGGGGGAGGGATATTATTGTAAAAAATAAACATTTATTAGACAGTTGGAAAAACTGAACACATTGGATATCTGGCAATGTTAAGGAATTAGTGTTTTATGATTAAAATTAGAGCTATCTTTTACAGATAGGTACTGAAATATGAGAGAGCCCTGGTTGTGCAGTGGTTAAGAACTTGGCTGCTAACCAAGAAGTCAGTGGTTCAAATCCACCAGCTGCTCCTTGGAAACCCTATGGGGCAGGCCTACTGTGTCCTACAGGGTCGCTATGAGACGGAATTGACTGGATGGCAATGGGCTTACTGAAATATGAACACAAATGAAATGTGCTGATTAGGGTTTGCTTCAAACAATCCAAGGAGTGGTAAAAGGAATCAGAGAATAGATAAAACTAGATCAGCTGTAATTTGTTATTTTTTTTGAAAGTGGGTGATGGGTACGGGAATTCCTTATGCTATTCCAGTGGTCGGCACTCTATGGCCCGTGGGCCAAATCTAGCCCATTATCTGTTTTTGTATGACCTGTGGGCTCAGGATGTTTTTACATTTTTAAATGGTTGAAGAAAAATCAAAAGAAGAAGGATATTTCATCACATGTGAAAATTATATGGAATTCAAACTTAGTGTCCATAAATAAAGTTGTTTTTTTAAAAACAGTATAATATTGTGTTTTTGGTGAAGGTTTACACAGCTGTTTAGGTTCCCATTCAACGGTTTTTACATAGGTTTGTCAGTGACATTGATTACATTTTTCACAATGTGTAAACATTCTCATTATTTCCGTTCTGGTTGTGCCATATCCATTAATCGAGTTTCCCTACCCCCTTTATTCTTATCTTTGTTTTAAAATACTTGTTCACCATTTGGCATAAATAAAGTTTTATTAGAACACAGCCACAGTCATTCCTTTACATACTGTCGGTGGGTGCTTTCTCGCTACAATAGCAGAGCTCAGCCATTGAGGCAGAGACCACATGGCCCGCAAGGCATAAAACATTTACCATTTGGCTCTTTACAGAAAAAGTTTTCCGATTTCTATACTTTTCTCTCTAATATTTCATGGTTGCCATTTCCCAGAATAAAAAGGAAAAAAAAAAGTCTGTGTTTCTATTTCTCAAATGTGCCCAATATTACCATTCGAAGAGAAAATACAGTCTGTAAGCAATGATGTTTTTCCTGAATTTGCCTACATGTAAAAGAAAAATGTTGCTCTCCACTGCATTCTTTCCCAAAGAACTCCATGTTTACCATTGGGATTGCACACATCCCATCGCTCCTCGGTCCTTCTCGGTCCCTTCTGCTCTCCAATTCCAAAGGTGTCTTGTACACCATGAAATAATATTTTTCACTAAATTAATCTTGACCTTAAGCCCAAGGTTGAAATTGCAACATTAGCACATATATGGCTTGGCAGCCCCGACTGGATGCTCATATTAAATTCTCCACCCGAGCCATTCTTTGATTTTCCGCACCCAGGCGCTAAGCCAGCAAATGAAACTGTAAATTAAAGTTCTGTACAATTCACATGACTCATAGCAGCTGTAGACTTGAAGGCTGGTGGGACTTCCGTGGAAGCCTGCCAATTTGGGCCCATTCCTTGGGATTCTGAATTCTTCCACGGCAGATGCTGCTGTGGCTCTGCGTTGCCTGGTGTGAATTTCTGCTCAGGTCAGGGAAACTAGGCAAATGAGCCACAAGCAAGCGGTGCTTCGGATTCCAGCCTCGGCTTCGTGGCAGCCAGCTCTACCAATACTCCTCCTGTCAGCCCTTGCGGCAAATCCAGTTCTTGGGGACAGGTCTCTGGGAAGTCAACTGGGTTGGAAAAAAATGCTGCGCCTTCAGAAAAGCAGCGCAGGACAGCGGCCTTCTGCAAAGGTGCCTGCCCGGTGGCCCTCATGTGCCTGGCGGTGGCCGGCCTATCAAAAGCAGTGTGGCTTGTGGGCTCGTGTGTCAGGTTGGGACTACGTATGAGGCTCCTGAAGGGCAGAGCTTAGCTGCTGCCAGCTGGGGTCAGAGAGGATCTCAGAGCAGGTCCTGGTGTGCCATGGTGTCACCTCTGACACCCCTGGCTTGCTAGTGCCATCAAGTCAGCTCCGACTCATGGTGACCCCATCCATGTACGACAGATGAAACATGGCCTGGTCCTGTGCCATCTTCATAATTGTTGATATGTTTGAGTCCATTGTTGGAGCCACCGTGTCAGTCCATCTCATTGGGGGTTTCCCTCGATTTTGCTGACCCTCCACTTTACCAACCATGAAAACCTGTCCTAACCATCGATATTTCCTGATGACATGTCCAAACTATGCAAACCAAAATCTCGCCATCCTTGTTTTTAAGGAGTATTCTGGTTGTATTTCTCAGACAGATGTTAGTTCTTCTGGCAGTCCATGGTATGTATATTCAACGTTCTTCACCGACACCATGACTCAAACGCATCAACTCTTCTTCAGTCTTCCTTTTTCACTGTCCAGCTTTTGAATGTCTATGAGGCGATTAAAAAGACCATAGCTTGGGTCAGTTGCGCCTTCGTCCTCAAAGTGACATCTTTGCTTTTTAACACTTCAAAGGGGTCTTTTATAGCAGATTTGCCCGATGCAATACGTCACCATTCTATTTCTTGACTGCTGCTTCTGTGGGCACTGATCGTCGCTTACTTGGCACCATGCCTGAAGCAAGAGTTTCCCCAAGCGTGCCCCAGCACTCCTGGGGAATTATGTGATGGTTTTCATCAGTTAGTTACTCCTCACAAATGTGTGCTTTGTGCCAGCACTCGGGGTGGGGGGGGCGGTGGGGAGAGGTGGTGTTCGTGTGTGTGTGTGTGTGTGTGTGTGTGTGTGTCCCCTCAGATCCCCAAAGCCCAGGTTGTGAAGATAACTGGCAGCAACTTCCTGACTTGACTCCTTGGGGAACAAGGATGGAAGACTCCAGCAGCAATGACATGCTCCAGTTACTCCACAAGTCCAGCTTCTGCCTTTGGCGTGTTGGGAAGGCCAGGTTCTAGGTGATGCCTATCTCTCTCTGGCTGGAATTGGAAGAGATAGAGAAAATGAAGTCCCATCCTTCACTCGGCCCCAGCAGGCAGCCAGCCAGCCCCTCCTGGCAAGGCTGTCTGCAAGTTTTCAACAGAAAGGACAGGAAGCAGTGAGAGTCTAAAATGGGAACTTATTCAAAACTCTTACTATGATCCCAGGCCCTGTATGAGCTGGTCTCTGTCTTTCTCTTTACTTCATTTCATACCACTTTCCCTCACTCCTCACCTTCTCTCACACTGGTCTTTATTCAGCTGCTCAAACACACCAAGGGCTGAACAACCTCAGGACCTTTGCACGTGCTGTTCACGCTGCCTGGACTCTCCCCATCCCCAGGTCCTGGGAGTGGGCTCCCTGCACTCTACCTAAAGTCCTTCTCCCTCAGCCCAGTCTTTGATTTCTTCATAGCCCTTGATACAACTTGTACCTGTTTCACTTTTTTGTTGTTGTTATTCATTTTTGTCTCCTTCTCCCATAACTAGGAAGGAGCCCTGATGGTGCAACGGTTAAGGGTTCAGCTGCTAACGGAAACATTGGTGGTTCAAACCCAAACAGTGGCTCTGAGGGAGAAAGACCTGGCAATCTGCTCCAATAAAGATTACAGCCAAGGAAATCCTACAGGGCAGTTCTACTCTGTCACATGGGATCGCTATGAATCAGAATGGACTCCATGGCAATGGATTCACAGGTCCCATAACTAGGCTGTAAGTTTCTTTAAGACAAGGACCTCGTCTAACTTGCATTTCCACAGTGTACCCAGCACCAAGCCCAGTACCTGGCCCCCTGCAGGAGTGCGTCTGTGATGGTTAAGATTGTGTGTCAGCTTGGCTGGGTCATGATTCTCAGTGTTTATATGTGATCACCCCCATGATGGAATCTGCTGTGAGTAACCAGTCAGCTGAAAGGGAGTTTCTGGGGGGGTGTGGCCTGTATCTGAATGTAAGTGGACCTTCTGGCTTTTGTCAGCTCTGGATCCTGCAGCTGCCTCCTGTTCTTCTGACTTTCGGTTCTCGGGACTTGAGCTATCAGCTTACCTGCTGATCTTGGGATTCATTGACCTTCACAACCTGTAAACAGGAGCCCTGCTCTCCATCCTGCTGATCTTGTGTTTGCCAGCCCCTGCAGCTACGTGAATCAGGAGAAGCCTCTATCCTATCCAGGGACTTGGGGCTTTCCAGCTTCTACAATTGTGTGAGCAGTTTCCTTGATATAAATCTCTCTCTTTACATGTTTACATGCTTTACTGGTTTTGCTTCTCTAGAGAACCTAGCCAAACACAGCATCAAATGTTTATTGAACCAGCAAATAACTTGATTTTACTTCTTATTCTTAGGTTCCTCTGTAACCAAAAACCAAACCCATTGCCAATGAGTCGATTCCGACTCGTAGTGATCGTAGAGAACTATGTGCACTCCAGACTCCAGGGCCACCATTTGCATAGCGACAACTCACTCTGGAGTTGTGTAAAATGGCGGCCTGGTTTAAGTAGGGCTTTTAAGATGCCTTCCTGTTTCCCTTGGTCACTACTTTCAGCTTCCTGGCCTTTCTCTATAAGGCCCTGACAGGCAATAGTGCCTGATGTGACCCCCTTGATTGCCCCAAATCTCTCACACGCCAGTGCCTTCCAGGCCTCTCAGGCCCAAGAGAGCTTGTTATGGATTGAACTGTGTCTTCTTAAAATATGTATTGGAATCCCAACCTCTGTGCCTGCGGATACAATCCTGTTTGGATACAGAGTTTTCTTTCTTATGTTAATTAGATTATACATTTCTGATTTATCAAAAGAGCAGATTAGACACAGATACTCACACACACAGGGGAAGACAGAAGCCATGGGAGGATGGTCTACAAGCAAGAGAAAGCCAAGGACTGCCAAAGGAACACCAAAGCTCCATTGGGTAAGTGATCTTTTTCTATCTCATCACAATTCCTTTTTTCAACTTGTGGTCGGTGTTGTTAGGTGCCATCAAGTCTGTCCCGACTCATAGTGACCCTGCGTATAACAGAACGAAACGTTGCCCAGTCTTGCACCATCCTCACAACGGTTGCCATCTTTGAGTTGGTTGTTGCAGTCACTGTGTCAATGCATCTCATTGAGGGTCTTCGTCTTTTTCACTGATCCTTGATTGATTGTAATTGAACGTTAGGGAGCAAGCAGTCTTACAGAGTTAATTCTCAATAAGTCATTAAGGACCAACCATTTGGAAACACTTGCCTTTAAAACAGAAGCTTGGGTACAGACACAGATCTGTTGCAGGCGGAATGGCCGGCAGTGTGACTAACTGAATGAAGGCATTCGTGATTCAGTGGTGGAATTCTCATCTTCCATGCGGGCGACCTGGATTCTATTCCTGGCCAATGTACCTCAGGCACAGCTACCACCCACCTGTCAGCGGAGACTTGCGTGTTGCCGTGGTGCTGCTCAACAGAGCTTCCAGATTAAGATGGACTGGGTCCATAGCGTACAGGGTTGCTGTGAGTCAGGGACTAACTGGATGGCAGCTGACAATAATGACAAACTGAAGGGAAGGACTTTAGGCCACCAGTGTTGAGGCCCATCCATTCTGGTGAGGAATTCCTAAACCAAAAAACCAAACCCATGGCCATTGAGTTGATCCCAACTCATAACGATCCTATACCAAAACCAGAAAACAAAAAATTGTGCCTGTTAAACCACACCAGGCAAGTGCCTTCTCCGCCTAATCAAGCTAGTTAATGCAGTTCAATAGATGACAGTCCCATCTAGTGGCAAAAGACAAATCTGGAAATCATTGCTTGCCTTACAACTATCTATATTGATTCTCCCTTTCCCTCACCCTGCGTCCAGCCCATCAGCAGGTCCAGTGCTCTCCACCTCTAAAACATCTCAGATCTCCTTTCCCCCTTGGCCAAGCCACTGCCATCTCTTGCCTGATCTATTGTAAAAACCCTCTAACCTGACTTCTTCCTTCTACTCTCTCCAAGGTAACCTGTTCTCCATGCTATTGTTTGGTTTTGTCTAAGAATCCCTTGGTGGTACAAATGTTTAAGTGCTAACCGAAAGGTAAGGAGCCCTGGTGGCACAATGGTTAAGCATTTGACTGCTAACTGAGAGGTTGGTGTTTTGACCCCACTCAACGGTTCCAGTGACCTGGAGATCTGCTTCCATAAGGATTACAGCCGAGAAAACCCTATGGGGCAATTCTACCCTGTCACATGGGGTCGCTATGAGTCTTCATGGCACCACCAACTGAAAAGTTGGAGGTTCAAGCCCATCTACCCAGAGGCACCTCAGAAGGAAGCCCTGGTAATCTGCTTCAAAAAATCACAGGCTTGAAAACCCTATGGCGATCAGTTCTACTCTGAAACACTTGGGGTCACCATGAGTTAGAATCAACTCCATGGCAACTGGTTTTTGTTTTTTTTTGGGGGGGGGGTTTTGTTTCTTTTCCAATTTAAAGAGTTCGTCTTGTAAACTTTTGAATATGGAAATTTTCAAACATGTAAAATGACAGTGATTACAATAAGCCCCCATGGGCCTTCACCCAGATTCAATACTAATCAACTTTCAGCCAGTCTTGTTGGAGCTACATCCCTACCCACTTCTCTCCTCTAACCCAGACTACTTGGAAGTAAATCCTTGACAACAGAGCATCTTTATAAAATGCAAATCTGATCAAGGCACGTCCCAGCTGTAAAAGCTTTCCAATACATTTGCAATAAAATCCAACACCTTACCGTGGCACTCAAGGTCCTGTATGACTTGGCCCCTGCTTACCTGTCTGGCCACATTTCCTCATTCTGTTCCAGGCAGGTTGACCTCTCTTGGAGTCACTGAGCATATCTCTACCTCAGGGCCTTTGCACTTGCTATTCCCAGCCTAGAATGCTTCTTGTTGTGGTGATTAGGTGCTCTGGGGCTGGGCTTTTACTCATAGTGACCCCATGTGACAGAGTAGAACTGCTCCATAGGATTTCCTTGGCTGTAATTTTTATGAAGGCAGATTGCTAGGCCTTTCTCCCGAGGAGCCGATGGGTGGGTTCAAACTTCTGACCTTTTGGTCAGTAGCTGAGTGTTTAACCATTGCACACACCACGAGGCCTCCTCCTAGAATGCTTCCAAAAAACCAAACATGTTGCTGTCAGGTCAATTCTGACTTGTAGTGACCTTATAGGACAGAACGGCACTGCCCCATTGGGTCTACAAGGCTGTAAACCTTTACAGAAATAGGCTGCCATATCTTTTTCCCTGGAGGGACTGGTGAGTTTGAACTACTGACCTTTCAGTTAGCAGCTGAACACTTAAACACTGTACTACCAAGACTCCTTCCTAGAACCCTTACTGCTTTATATTTACATGACTGGGTCTGCTTTGACATTTAAGGCTTATCTCAAATGCCTCTCCTCAGAAAGGCCTTCTCCAATAAGGCCCTGTATGTCAGCTTCCCCCACAGCCCTAACCAGCCACTCTCTACCAGAACACTCTGAAATTAGTCCTCTCGTTGTAAATGGGCCTGTTTGCTGTATGAAATAAAAGCTCCAGAAGAGCAGAAAACTTGTCTATGTTGTTCGATGTCATATCCCCAGGGCTAGATTAGTGCCTGGCACATGTTGTTGTTTTTGTTAGGTGCCATCGAGTCAATTCAGACTCATAGCAATCCCACATGACAAAGTAGAATTGCTCCATAGGGTTTTCTAGACTGTAATCTTTACGGGGGAAACGCTGGTGGCGTGCTGGTTAAGTGCTACTGCTGCTAACCAAGAGGTTGGCAGTTCAAATCCACCAGGCGCTCCTTGGAAACTCTATGGGGCAGTTCCTCTCTGTCCTATAGGGTTGCTATGAGTTGGAATCAACTTGACGGCAGAGGTGTTTTTATGTGTGTGTGATAATCTTTAGGGGAGCAGATCGCCAGTTCTTTCCCCGTGGAGCAACTGGGTGGGTTTGAACCACCAACCTTCCCATTAGCAGCCCAGCACTCAACTGTTTGTGCCACCAGGGCTCCTTATCTGGCATATGTTGTTGTTGTTGTTAGGTGCCGTCAAGTCGGTTCTGACTCATAACGACACTATGCACAACAGAACGAAACGCTGCCCGGCTCTACCTGGCATGTAATAAGCACTTAACACTTGTTGAGTTTTTCTAAAAATGAAAATAAATAAATAAATAAAAGTATTAACTTTACAACAGGGTTTTTTTTTTTAATAAGCTTTCATGTTGCCTTTATAATAAAATTTGTCGGGAAAAATATATATTTATACAAATTAATTGTTAAAATCTCTTATAGGGCAAAGACATCAGTATCTGTGAAAGAACCAGGGAAAGTGACTTAGGGATGACATTACTATTTTTAGCCCTTACAAGGGGCTCGTGCTTCCAGCTAAGACGAGAATGGATAGATTCGTGGCTTATAAAGTACATTTCCATGGCAAGACCACAACTCTTTGCTCTGAAACCCGTGACATGCCAGAAAGAACATCTATAGACAAGATGAATGAATTCTGAAATGTGAAGGAAAAGATAAAATTTTGATTTGTTAAAGAAAATCCTCCATTGAAGACCTTTGCGTATTTAGAGATCCGATTTGATGGAACTCACGTTTTAAAGGGAAATTGCATTGTGCTTTTAATTCTCCTGTATTTTTGTTGTTGTTGTAGGGTGCTGTCAAGTTGACCCCAACTCATAGCAACCACCTGTGACAGAGCAGAACTGTCCCATAGGGTTTTCTAGGCTGCAATCTTTATGGGAGCAGATGGCCAGGTCTTTCTCCCACAGAGCTGCTGGGTGTGTTTGAACTGCCAACCTTTCGGTTAGCAGCCGAGTGCTTACTGTTGTGCCACCAACCAAAACCAAAAACCCATTGCTGTCGAGTCAATCCTGACTCATAACGACCCTACAGGACAGAGTAGAACTGCCCCATAGGGTTTCCAAGGAGATTCGAACTGCCTACAAGCAGCCAAGCTCTTAACCACTGTGCCACCATGGCTCCTTAATTCTCCTGTATCATGTTTTTTAAAAACAAACACCCACATTATCTTTAAATTGTAGAAAACCCATTCGAAAACTCCTTATTCCCCCTCCCCAGGGCTCCCCACACCTCTCTCTGCACATACCCTACCCTCGTCCACTACCCTCCTAACCTTCCCTGCCTTTAGAACTGAGATTCTCTCTGCTTTCAGCATATAAAGATTCTTCTAGAACTGACTGTTGATTGTCCTGAATGTGAGTGGGCATTGCCTCACACAAAGAACATGTAGTAGGAAAGTGTCATATTGGCTGATTCCGGAGTCACTGGAAGGATGCCCTTTTATAGAGCCACTGGCACTCCCATAATGGTTCCATGTTGGGGTCCATGGATGGGGCTGCTTTCCAGGAGGCACACTTATGCACGACCACAGCCTCCCCTTGCACCCTGTCCCTTCCAGCTTTCCAGACAGCTTGGCAGCTTGACAGCTTACCCTCAGCCTTCTCCCACACATCCGTGTGTTGCTGGGGAGAACAACGGCATTACTGATTCAGACACTGGTGGGAAGGCGCAGAGGCTTGGGCAGGCTTCCAGTATGGAAACCCCACAAAGATAGAAAGTGCAGGCAACTAGGAGAGCTGAAAGGCCCTGGCCCAGCAAAAAAGCCACCAAGAAACCCTTCCATAAAGCTGTGGACAAACCAGGGTTCCTGTCTCAAGACCTTATGTGGCTGCACTGGGCTGGCCTGGAGAGTATGGGACAGAAGTTTCTTTAAAGAAGCCACTTTGGATTCTGTGGATGGCATAGGTCCAAGAATCGTATACATTCAATGTCATTATCAAGATGTTCTTGGGCCAGCAAAACCTTTTACATAATTACCAGTAAAAACCAGTTGTCATACAGCCAATTTGATTCATGGCAACCCTGTGTGACAGAGTAAAACTGTGCTCCATAGGGTTTTCAATGGCTTATTTTTTGGAAGTTGGTTGGCAGGATTTTCTTCCAAAGTGCCTCTGGGTGGACTTGAACCTCCAACCTTTCAGTCAGCAGCTGCGCATATTAACCAAACCTCACAACAACTTCATGAGGCAGAATTTTATCATTTTGTACTAAGATGAGGAAACTAAGAGAGAGGTATGAAAGCTACCTTGGAATCACACAACTAGTAAGAGGGGAACTGGGACTGAACTCAAAGCTATCCCACCCAACGCCCAAGTTCTTGACCACTGAAAAGTGTAGCACCAGCCCAGAAAGAGATTAAAAACTCGGGCCTTGGTGCCACTCAGCCTGGGCTCAAACCCCAGCTCTGCCACTTTTTAGCTGTGTGGCTTTAGCCAGCTGCTAAAGCCCTCTGAACATCAGTTTCTTGAGTCTAAGACGGGGGTAATAACAGGATCCATCACATGGGGTTATTTAAACGAAACGAAACAAAACACCAGTTGCTGTCGAGTTAATTCCAATTCACGTTGACTCCACGTGTGCAGAGTGGAACCGCGCTCTGCAGTTTTCAAGGGTTGTCAAGTTGTGCCTTTTGGAAGCAGATTTCCAGGGTTTTCTTCTGAGGTACCTCTGGGTGTGTTCAAACCACCAGCCTTCTCATTAGTATTCAAGCACTTACCCACTGTTTGTGCCACCTCTGGGCTCCTAGTGTATGGTAAGTGTCTGCTATTATGCATCACCATGAGTCGGGATTGACTCGATGGCAGTGGGTTTGGGGTTTTCTGCTTATTATACATCTGGGGGCATTTGTTCAACAATAGAATTCTTGCTTTCCACGCGGGAAGCCCGGGTTTGATACAGGCTAACTCACCTCTTGTGTAGCCGCCACCTGTCTGTCAGCAGAGGCTTGTGTGTTGTTTTGATGCTGAAGAAGTTTCAGCAAAGCTCCCAGACTAAGACTAGGAAGAAAATCCTGGTGATCTGCTTCTGAAAATCAGCCACTGAAACCTCTGTGGATCACACTGGTCCAATCTGCAGCCGACCACAGGGCTGGCGCAGGACGGGACAGCGTTTGTCCTGCTGTGCGTGGGGTTGCCACGAGTCGGGACCGACTCCAGGGCCGATAATAGTAACACCACACTGCTTCCCATTCTTGTTTTACTGGCTTCTGTCTCCACCCGTTAATGGAGCATCTAAGCCCCTGGAGGCCCACACCAACTCTTCTGTAAAGGGGGCGCTTACAGATGCCACGTTCTAACTGCCATCTCTCCTTACTCTCCAGCCAGACACTGCTGGGTGTTGTTCACTTTCAAGACCACTGTCCGCAAGGTGCCTGAAGGCCCTGCTTCCAGGGCGTGGTGGGCACTGTGGCTCCTTCTGGATAGCATGGTGTCCACCACCTCTGCCAGATGAGCTGCTGGGCTGAAGCGACTGGGCTTTCAAGGCCCAGCCGGCTCTGTTCTCTGAAGCCCTCACTGCACTGAGCCATACGGGGCCAAAGCCAGCAGCCTGCCTCCGGGAACTTAGCGAGCTTTGCTTAGGGAAATGCGCTTCCGGTTTCTTCTCCCAGGACCCGTGAGAGCCTGGGAGGCAGGACTGAGGTCAGATCTGACGGAGGAATAGAATGACCCTCCTCTACATTAGCCTGAAGCTGTTTTCTGTTAGGGCCACCCTACCCCCACCCACTCCAGTCAGACGTCTTTAACCTCTGGCTTCTGACAGCCCCAGGGTGGGGGGTGGGAGGAGCCCCAAGGCCTTGCGCTCTGACTCCTTATGCCTGCTTGTTTCTAGTTATTCTCATACTCTCAAAGGACTCTGGCTTTAATGGGGTCAGCCCACCTGTGAGGTGGGGCTCCCCAGGAAGCAGGCCCTGCCACGGAGCTAGGCCTGCAACGGGCCGCGTGTTGTTACCCTCAGTTCTGACTCCTGGCAACCCCACATGTGCAGAGCAGAACTGTGCTCCATGAGGGTTTTCAAAGTTATGGCCTTTCAGAAGCAGATCGCCAGACCTGTCTCCCGAGTCGCCTCCTGGTGGGTTCAAACCTCCAACTTTCTGGCTAGTAGTGGAGTGCTTAACTGTTCGCACCACCCAGGGACTCCTAGGCAAAGGATGTAACCCTACAGGACACAGTAGAACTGCCCCATAGGGTTTCCAAGGCTGTGAATCTTTATGGAAGCAGACGGCCATGTTTTTCTCCTACAGAGCATCTGGTGAGTTCAAACCACCAAACTTTCTTAGAATTGAGTAAAAAAAAAAGTCAGTTGCCGTTGAGTTGATTCTGACTCATGGTGACCCCATGCATCTCGGAGTAGAACTGTGCTCCACGGGGTTTTCAGTGGCTGGTTTTTCAGTAGATCACGGGGCCTTTCTTTTGAAGCACCTCTGGGTAAACTGAAACCTCCAACTTTCTGTCTGGGCAACACCAGTAACAGGGAAAGGAGGAGAAACAGGATTGGGGAGGCAGAGCCGTCCAGTGGTGAGGAAGCTGGAACAGGGAGCCTGCAGCCAAGACGGCCCATGAGAGCAGCCCCATGTGGTCAGAAACACTAGGTCTTTGGGACCACCACCCACTCTGTTGTTGGCCCGAGGCCCTCCCATGAAGAGCAGGACCCCAGTTTGAAAGCCGAGGTAAAGCCTGAGGCGCAGCTAACAGTGGGAGGCTGTCAGCCAACCAGAAGCCTCCTGGTAGCTGGGCAGTGAGTCCCTTCTGGAAAGGAGATCTGGCGGGGGCGGGGGGGGCGGTCTCCAAGTCTGCCACCGAGCCCTGGGCAGCCCCATCCACAGCAGGTCGTCAGACAGGCCCAGGCAGGTCTGAATCCTAGAAGTGGCCGCAGACTGAGCCCCCCACCACCACCACCACCACACTCACCGCCCCTACAGCGAGCTGGGCCCTGACCTTGACTCGGGGAACAGAACTAGGGGACATGTGGCTGGAGAAGCAAGTTGTCAACAAGGGAAGCCTTTAATGAATGGATTGCATTCACGTTGGTTGTTGTTTAGAATTTGAAATACGTTTTCTCCTGGAAATCCTGCTATAAATGGGGGAATAGGTTGGCAGGCTTTCTTGCACAAATGTATTACTTGGTACAATGACTGTGGCAAATAGTTTGGCAGTTTCTCAAAAAGTTCAACAGAGACTTACCGTAACCCAAAAAACAAAACCAGTTGCTGTTGTGTGAATCGATTCCGACTCATGGTGACCCCACGTGTGCAGAGCAGAGCTGTGCTCCACAGGGTTTTCAACGAGGCGCCTCTGGGTGGGTTCAAACTACCTACTAGTTAGTAGTCAAGCATTTAACTGTTTGTGCCACCGAGGCACGCCTAGATTTGCCACTCCTAGGTATATACCTAAAAGAACTGAAAGCAGGAACGCAAACAGATCAACACTGGTGTACACCAACGTTCACTGCAGCATTTTTCACAAGAGCCAAAAGGTGAAAACAACCTAAACGTCCATCAGCAGGTGGATGGATAAACAAAAGGTGGTACGTACGACAGTGGAATATGACTCAGGCATGAAGAGAAATGAAGTCCTGATACATGCTACAACACGGATGAACCTCGAAAACATGATGCCGAGTGAAATAAGTCAGTCACAAAGCAGCAAATATTCTATGATCCCACTTATATGACATAGCTAGGATAGGCAAGTGTATAGAGACCAAAGTTTATCAGTGGTCACGGGGGGGCAGAAGGAGGAAAAAGGAGAAAGCTTAGGGAGTACTGAGCTTCTGTGAAAGGTGTTGGGGAAATCTGGAAATGGGTAACGGTGACGGTTGAGCAACATGTGGGTATTAACTAACGTCCCTGAATTGTATGCGTGAAGGAAGTTCCTAAGATGTGTGCTGGGTGTATTTACCACCGCAACAACAAAAATACAAAAACCTATTACTTCAGGTTGTTGTTGTGGTGTGCCATCAAATCACTCCCAACTCATTGCAACCCTATATGACAGAGGAGAACTGCCCCATAAGGCTTCCTAGGCTATAATTTCTATGGGAGCAGATAGCCAGATCTTTCTCCCATGGAGCCTCTGGGTGAGTCAGAACTGCCAACCTTTTAGTTAGCAGCTTAACCATTGCGCCACCAGGGCTCATAATGAAGTTGAAATAGTAGGAAGAGTTGCCCAGGGAGCAGGCTGCAGCTGCCAGGCTACAAGGAGAAACAACCACCACCAAAGCTTAAGGGGTAGCCGGGCTGGAAGGTGTGCCTCTGGGCTTCCAAGGCCAAGGCTGGCGTTGTTGTGTGCCATTGAGACAGAGTAGAACTGCCCCACAGGGTTTTCTAACCTGTAATTTTATGGAAGAATATTGAATATACCATGGACTGCCAGAAGGACAAACAAACCGGTCTTGGAAGAAGTACAGGCAGAATGCTGGTTAGAAGCAAGGATGGTGAGACTATGTCTCACATACTTTGGACATGTTATCAGGAGGGACCAGTCCCTGGAGAAGGATATCATGCTTGGTAAAGTAGAGGGTCAGCGGCAAAGAGGAAGACCCTCAACGAGATGGACTGACACAGTGGCTGCAATGATGGGCTCAAACATAACGATGACTGTGAGGATGGCACAGGACCCGGCAGTGTTTCGTTCTGTTGCACATGGGGTCATTGTGAGTCAGAACCAACTCAATGGCACCTAACAACCACAACAATCTTATGGGAACAGATCACTAGGCCTTTCTCCCTCAGGGCCGTTGGTGATTTCAAACCTCCCATCTTTCCGTGAGCAGCCCAGTGCTTAACTGTGGTACCACCAGGGCTCCTTTGAGGAGAAGGCAGTGGGAGTGGGAACCTGAGTCAGAGTCAAAGGAGGCAAGATTCAAATGGATGAGGGGTCTGCCTGCAGCAGGGTGGCCTCTGCGACAAGGGGACACAGTCTGGCGGAGGGAGGTTTTGCCTCTTTATTAGCTGAGTTTCTTGCCTACACTGGATGCCCCTGTAAGCTCAGACCTCATTCCCGACCACCCCCACGAAAAGGCTCACCCAGGCTGGAAGGAATGAACGTTAGATCAAATGGCATCGTCCTTAACCCTTCGAATGCCGGGCCTTCTTCTCCCCAGCGGCCAGGGAGTCTCAGGAGCGCGCCCATGCCGGCCATTCCGAGCCTGGCCACTAGATGGCGCGTCCGCCCTTCCCTGCTTGGGGAGCAGCAGGGCCGAGAGGGCACTAGGTGATGAAGCCGTTCTTTTAATTGCCATTTAATGAGAAGGCTGCTCCCAAAGTGGCCTCATCGCGGGGAAAGCGCCAGGCTTCTATTAAAGCGAATGGCTTATTTATCCTCTAACATGAAGACGCTTCCACACAGCATCAATTAAACAAATTTAATGTGACCACAGTGAGAAAATATCTGAGGGATGGAATGTAGAGTTGATACCACTGAAAAATATAAAGCTGTCTATTCTGGCTCCCATTGTGTGTAGGTTAGGGCTGAGATGGGGCTCGAGTTTGGGTGGATCTCGCTGAGTCCGTTCCCACGTGACAGGCTGCAGGTTAAGGGCTTGTGTAGGTGTGGTATCCAGACACCCCAGACACTTGCTGTGATCTTACTTCAGACTCATTTTCCTTGTTAGTCCTACATGCAGTGGCATCATTAGGGGGGTGAGAGGGGTGCAGCCTGCACCCCGTGACACTGTCAGAGGGGGTAACCCCAAAATGACCCCAGGATCCACGTCGGCGGAGGCTGCCAGTGCTGCCGGACCAGGGGCCGCCAAGCGTCACTAGGGTTGGTGTCACCCCTTCACCCAGTGTGGTAAGCTGTCACCTCCCACCCCATCACCAGGCAGTTACCTGCCAGTCACTAGAGTGGGTGTCACTCAGTATGGCAACGCACCACCACCACCTATCCCCCACTCCACCGGCTGCCGGCACCAGCCAGTCAGGGTGCAGCTGCCAAGCTATAGCGCCCACCTTTGGGTAGAGGGTCTCCATCTTGGCCAGTGGGAGAGGGGAGGACTGCAGGGAACCCCGAGAGTGGGACCACACGGCAGGGTGGTGGCCCTGGGGGGCGGGGCCTGACTCTCCACCCACCAGGAGGCAGGGGGACACCATGAGTTGACGCACTGAGTGACATCAACCCCTAGTGACGCTACTGCCTATATGGCCACTCATACTTGTCAGAATGTGTCTTATAATTTTTATTGTTGTTAGTTGTCATCTAGTTGATTGGGACTCATAGTGACCCCATGTGACAGAGTAACACTGTCCCATAGGGGTTCCCGGGCTGTAATCTTTAAGGGAGCAGATTGCCAGGTCTTTCTCCCACGGCAGCTGCGAGTAACCATTGCATCAACCAGGGCTCTTTTCTTACAATTGAGGAGTTCAAAAATAGAGTCACTGCTGATATTTTCTAAACTGTCTACCTGAACCTTCTGGGAGGAGCTCTAGAAGGTTTTGTCGTCTGGACCAAACTAGATCTGTATCGAATAAGTATGTGCCCAGAATCTGGTACTCAAGAACAGTCTATACACCAAGAAAAGTGAATTGAAGCCCTTGACAGGCTCCCCGGTTCTCAGTGCTGAGCTGCTCTAGCTGTATCAGACACCGGAAGCTATCACGGCTGTGGCTGGGTACATTACACAGATGGGCAAGGAAAGGGTCTCAGGAGAAACGCCTGTCTTTCCTTGGTTCCAAAAATAGTGGTCTCCTCAGCATTTGATCTGCTCTTACTTTAAACACAAATCTGTTTCTCTTCATTGTTGATTCCTAGAGCCAGACACGAGGCCCATTCCAAGGAAGTATGTAAACCTGCATGGTATACTTTTATTTTTCCTCACCTCATTCCTGGCTCCATTCGATGGCACCACCCTTGTCTTTCCTTTTTCTCTGGCTCCTGTTTTTAGTGCCTATTAAACTTATATTTTGGGTCTCCTTTGGAAATGACCTGAAATCTTTTCTGCAACAATGCAGAGCTCAAGCAGAATAAAAGCACACCAGACACATTCTCTCTATGGCATAGCGTTAGCTCGTGAGTTTTCGTTATCTGTAGATTAGCGGTTCGAACCCACCCAGCAGCTCCACGGGAGAAAGGCCTGCTGATTTGCTCGTGTAAAGACCACAGCCTAGAAGAGCCTGTGGGGCAGCTCTACCCTGTAACACATGGGGGCGCCATGAGTGGAAACTGACTCGAGGGCACCTAGCATCAACAGTCCTCTACAGGAAAAGACAATTTTCGAATTCTCTGTCAGGCTGCACAAGTAGTCACATTTTTCCACATTATCTACTTACTCTCGTCGTTAAGTTTCAGAGAACTTGAGAATAGACGCTTTCATGGTGTCTTCCAAGGTGCTCTGGTGGCGTGGTGGTTAAGCACTCAGCTGCTAACTGAAAGGTTGGCAGTTCCAACCCACTGGCTGCTTAGCAGGAAAGAGATATGGCAACCTGCGTCCATAAAGATTACAGCCTTGGAAACCCTATGGGACCGTTCTACTCTCCTACAGTGTCACTCCGAGTTGGAATCGACCCCACAGCAAGTGTAATCGTATAGTGTCTTCCAGACTTTTCTCACTTTCACATAATACATCAAGACCAAAAACAAATCCACCATCAGAGTCGATTCCGACTCAGCGACCCTACAGGACAGAGTAGAACTCCCCCATAGGGTTCCAAGGCTGAAATATTTACAGAAGCAGACTGCCATATCCTTCTTCCTCAGAGTGGCTGGTGTGTTCAAACCGTCCACCTTTCGGTTAGCAGCCAAGTGCTTAATCACTGTGCCACCAGGGCTCCTGTATAATACACAAAGCCTTATTTTTCTGATTTTCTCATTTCAGAAAATATATTCTAACTTCTCAGAGGACTTAAAAGATTTATAAATTAAAACTTTACAAACCAACAATATCATTTCACTAGCTTGGCTAATGCCTTTCAAATCTATTAAGAAACTAAGAGAAAGTCACTCTTGGCCAACTCACATGTCCCCAGAGTTATATATTTTGGCTGCCACTGCTATTCCAAGCATTGAGGCACTCTTAGAAGGCCTCAGTTCCTGCGTCTCAAAAATTCTCCCCCAAATCTGGACACAGCAGGGGCTCAAAATTTGTTGAATGAGTAAATGATGAGTTCATCCAGCTAAACCAAGACCCTAGGGAAGAATTAATGAATTCATTGGATCAGTCCTTGGCAGTTCCATTATCCAAGTCCCCAAATGGGGCTGAAACTTTCAAAGACATAAGGATTCACTAAACTGATGTCATCATATTGGTTTTCTCAAGGAGAAAGGGACTGGGAAGAAAAAGGTTGGTCTCTGAGGATGAGCAGCTTCTAAGAAGAAGGACTAGGTGGACTGGGAAAGGTCCTCTGGGGAAGCAACTAGAAATGCCATTATTTTATAGTATAAATCTGTTCTTTCTCTCTTGCACCACTTCTCCCTCAACTATTGGTTGTTATTTTTGGCTGCCATGAAGTCACCCAGCTCACAGCTACCCCGTACACAATGGAGCAAAACACTGCCTGGCCCTGTGCCATCCCCCATGGCCAGCTGTCAATTGCACCATTGTGATCCATAGGGTTTTCATGGGCTGAGTTTTGGAAACAGACTTCCAGGCCTTTCTTCCTAGTCCATCTTAGTCTGGAAGCTCTACTGAAACCTGTTCAGCATCATAGGAACACACAAGCCTCCACTAACAGACGGGTGGTGGTCGCATATGAGGTGCCTTGGCTGGGATTCGAACCCAGGTCTCCATCCGGATCTCCCACATGCACTCTACCACTGAACCACCGCTGCTTACCCCCAAGTATTGGTAACTTGCCTTATTAATGCTGGCAACAAAACCCCAAGGTCCTGATTTTACAATCTCTATTTCCCATGCCTCCTTCTGAATGTTTGTCCTGAGAGATTTTTTTTTTTTCCCCAAGGATTTTATATCACTAGACAGGCCTTAAGAGTTTAAAAGAACAATAAGTGACACTGGTCTGTGGGTTCAGGCTATAAAAACAACCCATTTCTCTAATTCAGGACAAAAGTTGGATTTGGCAAGGACCCACATTCTTACTTAAAATAGGCATTTACATTTAAAATTTCACCAGTTAGTATTTTCTTCCACTCAGCAGACACATCTCGTGTCTCCCATGCTTTCTCTTTGACTGCTTTTGCGGGATGTCTTTGCACCCAGCATCTGGGAGACCAGTTTTACAAGGCACAATCGATCTCTATTTGCCTGGAGTAACAGAGGAAGGAAGAGAGTCAGGAATAAGAGGAGGAAATGTAGTTTGTGGCTAATTACCTCCATCTAACAACTGCCCCCTTTTGCCATGAGACCAGAAGAACTGGGTGGTGCCCAGCTACTATGACTAGGAATTTTGATCAGAGATTCTGTAGGGGAATCCTAATCAAAAGGGGGAATAATGCAGAAGAGAATTTCAAATTTCCATGGAACCCAGACTTTCTGGAGCCACTGAGGCTGGAGGAACCCTCGAAACTATTGCTCTGAGATAACCTTTAAACCCTAAAATTTAAACCAAAAACCTCTCCTGAAGTCATCTTTAAATCAAACAACACTTTAGTTTAACTAGTAAAAAAAAAAAAAAAAAAAATCCGCCGTGAGCATTCTGCTCTTTTATGGAACTATCTACCAAAAAAAAGGAAACAAATGGACAACAGCAACTCCAAAGGTTAGACTGGAAGCTTGGGGGCAGTGAGTTTAGGTTAATGAGGTAGGAACAACTCATAGAAAAGGGCGTTAAGAATGGTTGCAAAACTTGAAGAATGTAATCAGTGCCACTGAATTGAGCATGTAGAAATGGCTGAATTGGTGCATGTTTTGCTGTGTATATTTCCAAGAAGAAGAAGAAGAAGAAGAAAAAAGAACTAGATGATGCTGTAGTGTCCAGGCCTCTCAGCAGGCTGAACACAGTCCTTGACTACTTCGCCTCCCTCCTTGCTAAGGAAGCCTCAAGCCTTGGGGAAATGCATTCCCTACTTTGTTTACAAAGCACTAAATTTACGAAGTCATTAATTCCCTTCATAAAGGAAAGGCTTAATGGAGTTTTCTATTAGTCATTGAGACAGCAGTTATAACCCTCAAAGATCAAGAAAGCAATAAGGAGCCGAAATTGCAGCGGGAGTGGGGGCGGGGAACAGCAAGATGGTTTCCCCTTCATAGCTGACAGACTTCTGCTTTAGAGGGAAATATTTTGAATATCTTCATCACTGCCTCATGCATCTGTTTATTTTATTTTTTTCCCTTTTCAGAACATTTAGGAATGTTGGGTAAACACAGACGGATTCCTCCTTCCTTGCCCATGTTTCTCGGAGGAAGATGTTGGTCCGAAGTGGTTCAGGGGAACTACTTCCAGGGCAGCGGGGTCACTGTGGGGAAGGGAGAGCTGGGAGGGGTAGGGGCAGGCTCGCAGCCCTGGGGTGCCCTGGAGACACAGGCTGATGTGCCAGAGTCCCAGACTTAAAGGGCGCTGTTTTCCCAGCACTCAAAATACACCCTGGAATCCAGGCTGCAAGGGGGACCCTTAACCCCTTCAGGGCCACAGAGCTGCAGAGAGCTGCCCTCACCCACTCTGAGCACCTGCCTGCTCTCTTTGCAAGCCCAGGGTGCCTGCCCTGGTGGTTGCAGGGGGTCTATTCCTGGTTGGGGCACTGTCCCCCTGAACACAGTCAAAAGGGCTCCTCCCCAGCTCCCCAGTGAGCCCCAGCAGACTCCTAATGACATCAGTGTAGATTCCTTTTCTAGAGAATGCTCAGACTCGAAATGTCTATAAAAAGCATTGCTCTTGCCAAGGGAGCAGCCAATGGAAGCTGTGTTGGTAGGGAAAGCAGAGTTCTCCAAACGATGGCCCACAGAACTTCTGCGTCAAGATTGCCAAGAGCACGTGTTAAACTTGAAGACCCTGCCCCAGCCCTACCAGCCCGGCCATAACCACCACTGAGAAAATCAGCATTTCTAATGGGGGGAGGAGAGCAGGTCTTCAGTAAGGGCAAGAGACTTCCAGGTATCACAGGAGAAAGGACTCCAGAAATATCTAGCACTCCAGGGCTCCCTTGGTCGTTGGAGAAGACTTTCCTTTCAGGTATTCAAACATTGGCTCCTGCAAGGAGGAAAAGACACCTGGGAGCTTCAGGAGACCTGCAAGGCAACGGAGCAAGTCTGCAAGCTGCACCTCCACCGTCCCAGACTTCTTGTGTGCCTGGCCATTGCTCTTTCCTCAATGCTCCTGGGTAGGCCAAGAGACAGATTTTAATCCCTCTATAAAACCTTCAAGGAGCTCTGGTGGCACCATGATGGTTAAGCTCTCAACTGCTGACCTAGAGGTCGGCGGTTCAAACCCACCAGCTGCTCTGAAAGAGAAAAGACCTGGTGATGTGCTCCTGTGAAGATTTCAGCCTAGGAAACCCTATGGAGCAGTTACACTCTGTCACATGAGGTCACTCTGAATCAAAATCAACTCAACAGAACCCAACAACAACGTAAAATCTTCACGGGGGCAGTAGTGGTTCAGTGGTAGGCCTCACCTTCCACAGGGCTAATGCATCATGCGTAGCCACCACCCGTCTGACAGTGGAGGCTTGCTCTTTGCTATGATGCTAAACAGATTTCGGCAGAGCTTCCAGACTAAGATGGACTAGGAAGAAAGACCTGGCGATCTTAGAAAATCCACCAGTGAAAACCCTATGGATCACAGTGATTTGATCTGCGACTGATCATGAGGATGGTGCAGGATGGGACGTTTCAAGCCACTATCCATGGGGTCGCCATGAGTCAAAGCTGACTTAATGGTGGCTAACGACAACATAAAGCCCTCAATGGTGTGGATTTCATGGCCTCAGTACTCCCGGCTGCCTAATGGACTTTTGGGGGTCTGGCCCTGTCCAATTCAGATCCCATAGGAAGGTACCACCATGAGGGAGTGAAATTTAGAGGGAGGCACAAGATCAGGGATGCCTTCAGTGAAAGGAATTCCCAACCTTCGACTGTCAAATAAAGCCAAAGCATATTGGCTGACTCATCCCCTCAGGGAGCTTTTTGAAAGGATGCTGGAATATTCTTCTTGTGTTAGTCTTTCCACTGTGCCTGCCATTAGAGGCAAGGAGCCAGGAACCAGGCCCTAGTCCTGCATCTAATAGCTGTGTGACGTTGGATAAGTTACTTCCATCTCTGAACCCAGGTGGTGAAAACGGTTAAGCTCTTGGCTGCTAACCGAAAGGCTGGCAGTTTGAACCTACCCAGTCGTTCCACACGAGAAAGACCTGGCAACCTGCTTCTGTAAAGATTACAGCCTAGGAAACCCTGTGGGGTCACTATGAGTTGGAATCGACTCGATTGTACCCAACAACAACACCTCTGAGCCACAAGTTTCCTTATCTGTAAAATAAAAATAATAATATCCAAATACCTGTTGCCATTGAGTCGCTTCTGACTCATAGTGACCCTATAATGAGGGAGATAATATTTCCGCAACATTCACGAGATAGCAAAGCACAGTGACAGGCACTCCGTTCTTGTCGTTAGCTACTGTTGAGCCTGCCCCCCACTCATGGTGACCCATGAACAACAGAACAAGACGCTGCCTGGTCCTGTTCCATCCACATGATGGGTTGAGATTCATAATGTTTTCACTGGCTGATTTTCAGAAGCAGATCACCAGGCCTTTCTTCCTAGTCTTAGTCTGGAAGCTCCACTGAAACCTGTTCAGCATCATAGCAACATGCAAGCCTCCACTGATGGATGGTGGCTGTGCCTGAGGTGTATCAGTGAGAATCGAACCTGGGTCTCCCACATGGAAGGCTAGAATTCTACCACTGCCCCCATTGCCAGGCACTTAGTTGGTGCATAAACATGCCGGCTCTTTCCGTCTACCTTCCTAATGCACCTCACTCTTCACACCCACGCTGGGGACTCATGCAGGTGCCTGGACGCTCAGGGACGCAGCACCACAGAGCCACGTAACTGGCCTCAGTTTGACGAACGATATCTCCTGCCTGCTATCTGTTCCCGCGTTGGAGTGGAAATAATAATTGTTAATTTTTTGGAACAACAGTTTGCCCAGGCTGGGGATGATACCTGCCATAGAGACATATGCTCCACCGAGTGAGCAGGGTGGTGCCAAAGAGGTCTGGCCTCACCGTCTGTTTCCCGAGCCCCACAGTGCTGGGGTGTCTTGTGTGACTGTACATCTGGCAGCACCGAGGGGACAGGAGCAGCCAGTTGGCACCTGCCTCAGTGCCCTGCCTTCCAGAGATGGCGTCTGTGGCCATAGCAGGCATCTGTTGGCTACCAGGGGCTGCTAGGTAGCAGAACTCTGTGGTCCGCTAATTGCCTTGGAAGCAAATCCTCAAATTGTGAGAAAGAAAACAAATGTAATTAAAGCTCCCTTTGGGCAGAATTCCCTAGCTAAGGAGGTTGACACATTTCTTGTGTGCCGGGTAATCTCTAGGCACTTGGCTAGGAACTTTGCATACATCGAATCTTTCAGTCGTTACGACAGCCTGAGAAGTAGCTAATGCTGTCACCAAGAGACGGTGGCTCAGGGAGGTTAAACAAACTGTCCAGGGTCCTCTAGCTAGTTGGTTCAGGACTAGATTTGAAGCCTGAGTCAGGGAAGGTACAATGCTTTTCAACCCTGAGGCTTTGTTGGGAGTGAGCTCTCAGAGACCGGGGGTCCCAATATTTACGGTGAACGTCTCCAGGTTTCTGTTCCAGGTCAGATTGCCAAATTGCCTTCTGATGCCTTGTGGGTGCCCACTGGGGAAATATATTCTGTTATGATGGTTAAGATTGTGTGTCACCTTGGCTGGGCCATGATTCTCCGTGTTTTGGCAGCCGTATAATGTTGCAATCACTTCCCTGTTGAGATCTGACATGTGATCACCCTCATGATGGGATCTGCTGTGAGTAGCCAATCAGCTGAAAGGGAGTTTCTTTGGGGGTGTGGCCTGCATCCCAGTATAAGGGGATGTTCTGGCTTTTGCCCTCTCTGGATCCTGCAGCTGGCTCCTGCTCCTCTGACCTCTGGTTCTTGGGACTTGAGCTAGCAGCTTACCTGTGGTCTTGTCTGCCGATCTTGGGATTTGCTGATCTTCGAAACCTGTGAGCAAAAACCGTGCTCTCTGACATACTAGTCTTGGGTTCACCAGCCCCTACAGCTATGTGAATTAGGAGAAGTCTCTATCCTGACCCACGGACTTGGGATGGTCCAGCCTCTACAACCATGTGAGCCATTCCCTTGATATAAATCTCTCTTTCTCTTTCTCTCTCCTTGTATATATTTGTATGCTTTACTGGTTTTGCTTCTCTAGAGAACCCAGCCTAAGACATTCATCTTATCTCAAAGTACGTATTTATTAATTCCCAAGAGAATGGAAAAGGGCAGTGTTGATTCAGTGGAAGTCCAGTGGTACAATCCATGTGGCAGACCTGGGTTTCATTCCTGGCCAGTGTACCTCATGAGCGCCCACCACCCATTCATCAGTGGAGGTTTGCGTGTTGCTGTGATGCTAAACAGATTTCAGTAGAGCTGCCAGACTAAGGCAGATCAGGAAGAAAGGCCTGGCAATCTACGTCCAAAAATCAGCCAATGAAAACTCTGTGGATAATAATGGTCTGATCATCAACCAGTCATGGGGATTGTGATTCTTAGGGTTGTGTGCCAACTTGGCTGGGCCATGATTCTCAGTGGTTTGGCAGTTATGATGTAGCTTGGCATTCATATAACGATGTGATCACCTCCATGATGAGATTTAATATAATGTGATCACCTCCATGATGCGACCTGCTGTGAGTAGCCAGTCAGTTGAAAGGGAGTTTCCTTGGGAATGTGGGCTGCCTGCAATCAAGGTGAGCTTTCTGGCCAGGCTCGTGCACTTCTGCTTGTGGTGGATCCTGCAGCTGAGTCCTGTTTGTCTGACCTCCGGTTCTTGGGACTTGAGCTAGCAGCTTACCTGTGGTCTTGCCTGCCGATCTCGAGATTCATCGGTCTTTGCAGCCTGTAAGCCAGAACCCTACTGACTGACCTGCTGATCTCGGGTTCACCAGCCCCTACAGCTACGTGAATCAGGAGAAGCCTCCAGCCTGACCCATGGATTTGAGACTTTGCAGCCTCTAAAACCGTGTGAACCATTTCCTTGCTATTAATCTATATGTATATATATTTACATGCTTTGTGGGTTTGCTTCTCTAGAGAACCCACTCAAAGACAGGGATGGTGCAGGACTGGGCAGCTTTTAGCTCCTTCGTGCATAGGGTCGGAGTGAGTCGGGTCGACACCACAGCAGCTAACAGCAAGGAATGAAAAGACATCAGTGACAACAGAAAATACAGCGATGAAGGACCAAGGGGCTGGGCTGCCTCCTATAGACAGATCCCCCCTGCAGGTTTCCCTACAGGAAACCAGAAAATCAAACAGAGGCCACTTCGCCTTCATCTCCCACCCCCACCCATTCCCAGACGCCTCACTCTGTCCCCTCACAGACCTCATGGTTGACCAGTCACAGCAGGTCCTTCCACAGCTCTGTGCCTGAGCATACACTGTTCCCTCCAGTGCTCAGCAGCTGCTTTTCCATGCAGCAGTTCCTTCGTCCACAGCTCAGTACCTCCCATTCCCAGACACCCTAGGCGATCAGTGGCGTGTGTTTGCTCACACCGAGTTTAGACTCCCCACCACTGCTTGTCAGTCTGTCATGCTGTGGTGGCTTGCATGTTGCTGGGATGCTGGCAGCTGTGCCACCAGGATTTTACATATCAACGGGGTCACCCATGGTGGACAGGCTTCAGTGGAGCTTCCAGACTAAGACAGACTAGGAAGAAAGCCCTAGGACCCTGATCAGGGGGAGCAGGAGGGTCAGAGTACTAGGAGATGTGATGACAAAAGCAAGGGGTTGGAGTGATGTGAGGAAGGGGCCACGAACCAAGGAATATAGGCGGCCTCTAGAAGCCAGAAAAGGCAAGGAAATGGATTCCCCCCAAAGCCTCCAGAAGGAACACAGGGCTGCTAACACCTTGATTCTAGACTCCTGAGCTGTAGAACTAGGAAGAAGGGCCTGGTGATCTACTTCCAAGAATCATCGAATGAAAACCCTGTGAATCACAACAGAACACTGTCCGGACTCACTTGCGTTGGGCGCGTCTTCACAAGGGATCAATCGCTGGAGGAGGACACTGTGTTTGGTGAAGGGGAGGGCCCGGAAGGGTGAGGGAGACCCTTGGTGAGATAGATTAGCACAATAGCCTCAACAGTGGACTCAAACATGCCAATGACCATGAGGACGTCACAGGTCCAGGCAATGTTTCGTTCTGTTGTACATAATGTCGTCATGAGTTGGTGTTGACTCAATGGCAGCTATCTATATGTATCTAGTTTATACTCCTTTTGTGTGGCATTACAATTGGATGTTTACATATTTGTCCCCCCTTTGAACTTTTCAAAGGGTAAATGCCCTCATGTTCATCTCTCTGCCTCCTCGGTGTGTCGACCAAGGCTTGGTACAAGGAAGGTATCCTATAACTAGCAGCCACAATGAATGGTGGTGGCCGGAGAATAGAAACCTCGCATTCCCAATCCATATACTGTGACATGAAGCTTCTGATCGTGGTTTTCATCACAGACTTAGCGCAGTAATTTTCTCATTTGAAGATAGTCAATGTGACTGTTTCCTCAGCTAGTAAACAAAGCTATACTGCCTAATATTTACGAAGAAATACTGTTTTTGTTGTTGTCGCTCCGACTCATAGTGATCCCAGGTGACAGGGTAGAACTGTCCCATAGGATTTACTTGGCTGTAATCTTTGTGGAAGCAGATCACCAGGCCTTTCTCTCTCAGAGCCTCTGAGTGGGCTGGAACTGCCAAACTCTCAGTTAGCAGCCGAGTGTTTAACTGTTGTGCTCTCAGGGCTCCTTTTACTAAGGAATAACGGTAACTAAATAATAATTCAATGTTCATGTGAGCAAAGAAAAATGAGAATGAGGGGACCCCAGCATTCAAAAACAATAAACAACCCTGGAAAACCATATCTATAAATCTCCAAGCAGAGAGTTTTAATAAATACTTGAGAAAACTAATTTCACTTTTAGAGAACCACTTCAAAAACTCTGAGGTATTTATTGAGCGCCTACCCAGTGCTTCGTGCTATGGGAAAAATCATTCATGTCTTCCACTTAATGAAGTTCAGTCTTGCCTTTCGGGAAGACTTGGGTTCGATTTCTGGCCAGTTCACCCCATGCATAACCACCACCCGTTTGTCAGTGGAGGGTTTGATCCTGAACAGGTTTCAGTGGAGCTTCTAAACCAAGAGGGACTAGGAAGAAAGACCTGGAGATCTACTTCTGAAAATCACACCATAAAAACCCTGTGGATCAAAGTGCTCTGATCGGCAGCCAATCATGGGGATGGTACAGGACCAGACAGCGTTTTGTTCCATTGTGCACGGGGTCACCATGAGCTGGAGGTCAACACCATGGCAGCTAACCACAGTAATAACGTAAAAAGTGCCGTATGCTCTCTTCAGAACATTTTCACATGAATCGCCTCTGTGCTTTTCAGTTTCCTCATTGTGGTGGTGGTTGTTGCTGTTGTTAGGTGCTGACGAGTTGGTTCCGATTCATAGTGACCCTATGTAAGCAGAACGAAATGCCGCCTGGTCCTGTGCCATCCTCACTGTTCCTGCTATGTTTGAGCCCATCGTTGCAGCCACTGTGTCAGTCCATCTCGTTGCGAGTCGTCTTCTTTTTTGCTGACCCTCTACCTTACCGAGCATGATGTCCTTCTCCACTGACTGGTCCCTCCTAATAACGTGTCCAAAGTACACGAGATGGAGTCTCACCGTGATCGCGTCTAAGAAGCACTCTGGCTGTACGTCTTCCAAAACAAATGTGTTCTTTCTTTTGGAAGTCCATGGTATATTCAATATCCTTCTCCAACACCGTAATTCAAATGAATCAGTTCTTCTGCTGTCTTCTTTTTTCATTGTCCAGCTTTCACATGCATCTGAGGTGACTGAAAATACCATGGCTTGGGTCAGGTGCGCCTTAGTCCCCAAAGCGATATCTTTGCTTTTTAACACTCGCAAGAGATCTGTTGCAGCAGATTCGCCCAGTGCAATGTGTTGTTTGATTTCTTGACTGCTGCTTCCATGGGCGCTGATTGTGAATCCAAGTGAAGGAAATCCTTGTGGTAGGTGGAATAACGACCCACCCAATGTGCCCACAAGGAGTTCTGATGGTGCAAATGGTTAAGCACTCAGCTGCTAACTGAAAGGTTAGCAGTTCAAACCCACCCAGAGGATCCTTGGCAGAGAGACCTAGTGACTTGCTACCATAGAGATTACAGCCTAAGAAACCCTATGGGGCAAGTCTAGTCTGTCACGTGGGTCACTATGAGTCAGAATTGACTCAACGGCACCCAACAACAACAAATATGTCCACATTTTAATCCCAGGATCCTGTGAATATATTGCCTCACATTGTAAAAGAGGCTTAGCAGATGTGATCAAGTTGGGAATCCTCAGACGGGCATGTTATCCTGGGTTATCTGGGTGGACCTAGTGTAATCACAAGGGCCCTGATCAACGGGAGGCAGGAGGGTCAGAGCAATAGGAGATGTGACAGCAAAAGCAAGGGGTTGGAGTGATGTGAGGAAGGGGCCACGAGCCAAGGAATGCAGGCGGCCACTAGAAGCAAGAAAAGGCAAGGAAATGGATTCCCCCCCAAAGCTTCCAGGATGTGGGGCTGCTAACACCTTGATTCTAGACTTCTGAGCTTTAGAACGATGTTGGTATTGATGAATTTGTGTTGATTTGAGCCACTAAGTTTGTGATCACTGGTTAAAGCAGCAATAAGAAACTAATACACTTGAATCAGTCAGGGTTCTCCAGAGAAAAGAGCCAAGAACCTATTGCCATTGAGTTGACTCTGACTCGTAGCAACCTTACACGGAAGCAGACTGCCACGTCTTTCTCCCGCAGAGCAGCTGGTGGCTTCAAACAGCTGACCTTTTGGTTAGCAGCCAAGTGCTTAACCACTGTGCCACCAGGGCTCCTTAACAGAGCCAACAGGACATGTATATAAAGACATATATTTTAAGGGATTTGTTTATTTCATTCTGTTGTACATGGGGTCACTATGAGTCAGAACTGACTCGACGGCACCTAACAACAACATTTTAAGAGACTGGCTCATGCAAACGTAGGGACTGGCTAGTATGAAATTCACAGGGCAGGCAGCAGCTGGGAACTCAGGCAGGGTTTCTATGTTTCAGTCTTGAGATAAAATTCCTTCTTTTCTGGGAAACCTTATGTTTCTTTCTTAAGGACTTCAACTGATTGGATAAGGCCCACTCATATTATCAAGAGTCATCTTTACTTAAAGTCAGCTGATTCTAGATGTTAACCTCATTTACAAAATATCTTCAGAGCAACCCCTAGGCTTGTGTTTGATCAAACTGGTCACCATAGCCTGGATATATGGATACATAAAATTAACCATCATAGCTCTCATCTTTAAAATGGAGAGAGTAATGGTCCTTACCCCAGGGGGTGTGATGTGATTAGCTAAACTAATACATGGAAAAGATTTAGGACAGTGCCTGGCACACCTTCATGTTATTAGTTGATCTTATTACTATTGGTGTTGTTATTGGGTGCTGTCCAGTCAATTCTGACTCACAGCAACCCTACAGGACAGGGTAGAACTGCCCTATAGGGTTTCCAAGACTGTAAATCTTCACAGGAGCAGACTGCCACATCTTTCTCCTAAGGAGCACCTGGTGGATTCAAATTGCTGACATTCGGTTAGCAGCCAAGTGCTTAACCACTTCGCCAACTGGACTCCTTTTATCATTATTAAAGGATTATTATTCTAAAGAGGTCATAGTAGAGTAGGGTGGATTCTAAACCTAAGCCCTTCTGAGCTGTGTCTCGTGAAGGGGAGAACAGACACAAAGACACACTCTCAGAGGGGGAGACGCCAGGTAACGACGGAGGCAGACGCTTCTAAAACAGCAAAGGAAGGCCAAGGGTGCGGCGGCCACCAGAGCTAGGAGGGAGGCCCCCAGAAGGCAGCAACGGGTCCGAGGCTTTAGCCCCCAGAACTATGAGAAAATCAATTTCTGTTCTTTAAATTTTTTTTTTTTTAAGGATTATTATTCCATTGTGATACGGTGAAAACTAGGGCTGGAACTCAACAGAACTGCCTTCTTTTTCCAGGTCTTGCAAGTTTTCGCCTTTGACAGGATGCCGCCTTACCACTTCTGTATTGCTCTCTGTTAGCGGTGGCACAGTGGTTATGAGCTTGGCTGCTAACCAAAAAGTCAGCTGTTCAAATCCACCAGCCGATCCTTGGAAACCCTATGGGGCAGTTCTACTCTGTCCTATACAGTCGCTAGGGATCAGAATCAACTCCATGGCAATGGGTTTGGTTTTAACCAGCTTTTCTCTGACAGGTTTCCGCATTTCACAGGTTCTGGCTTTCGTGAGTTTTGTTGTATTCCACTCTGTGGGACAGGCAGGTCTGTTTCCTCTGTATATTCACCAAATAGACCTTTATTAAGTGGCTACTAGGTGCCAGGTCTGCTGATAGGCGATGAGGACCCAAGAGCAATCGAATGGCCATTGTGACATCAGAAGCTCTTGGTGGCTAAGGGAGGCAGACACCTAAGCTCAGGTGACAGGCACTCTGTTAGATATTTGCCCCGGATTAGAAGGGAGGGCAGAAGAGGGGCCTCAGCGACACTAGGGGGGCAGGGAAGATCTCTCCCTCCAATGAGGTAAGCCTGCAGCTAGGAAATGCAGAGTGCCAAGGCCCCCAGGCAGACGAGGGGAGGGAACAGTACCACACAGGCAGCTCTTCCTCCATGGGAGAGAAATGAACCAGTTTACCCAGAACCACACAGCCTGTCACTTAGGAGCTTTGGATAGGTGGGAGGCGGGGGAGTGGAGGAGGTGCCCCTCACTGTGGAGGCTGGTGTCACAGAGGCAGGCTGGATGAGTCTGTGGAGGAGGAGAGCACAGAGCTCCCCCTGGGGGCCGGGGGAGGTAAGGCTGAACAGGCTGAGCGCAGAAGTTACATAGGACCCTGAAAGCTACTCTTGGTTCAGGTTTTATTCTAGTACCATTGGGGTAGAGGGGTCGCCAGCTAAAGGGTTCTTAGATAATATGTTGAAAGATGTTAATGGGTCCATCTGTAAGAGAGGTCTCTAGGTACTGTTCAACTTCTAACCAAAAGGTTGTTGGATTGAACCTACCCATAGGCATCTCGGAAGAAAGGCCTGGCAAACTGCTTTCAAAAGGCCATAACCATTGAAAACACTACAGAGCACAGTTCTACTCTGACACACATGAGTCGACTGGATGGCAACTGGCATATGATAGATATATAAGGGCCTTGGAGCTCTGGTGGTGCAGTGGTTAGGAGCTCCGCTGCTAACCAAAAGGTCAGCAGGTCAAATCCACCAGCCGCTCCTTGGCAACCCTATGGGACAGTTCTATTCCATTCTATAGGGCTGCTATGAGTCGGAATAGGCTTTAAAGCAACTGGTTTGTAAAAGCCTTAAATAGCCTGTCGAGATTGGGACTTATTTTTATACCTCCAGCAGCGATCACAGATCAGAGCTCCTGGTGTTTGCTCAATTGTTGTTTGTTCAAGAGAACTGAGATACGTAGGGTGGATTGGAAAGAAAAGGGAAATCTGACCTCTGGTATAAACCCTCCCTGTTTTCTCTTCCTTGGAGGTGGAGGTTAACAGTTTGCCAACCTCCATAAAGATAACGAACCTGAGGGGTCACAAAGGGTTTAAAATCACCTCAGGGTTATCTTTTCTTGACGCCTTTAACCTTTCCGGGCAAATACCAAGTATTTCAATAAGGGCCAACTGAAATAGCACTTTTTAGCTCTTTTTTTTTTTTTTTTTCATGGAAGGAGCCCTGGTGGCACAATGGTTAAGTGCTCAACTGCTAGCTAAGACATTGGTTGGAACCACCCCCAACGAATATGAGAAAGACCTGGTGATCTGCTCTCATAGTTTACCACTTAGAAAACCCTATGGGGCAGTTCTGTGCTGTCACACGGGGTCGCTGTGCGTTGGAATCGACTCCACAGCACCCACCAACAACATGTTTTAAATGAGTCAAAACCAAATTCTGGTGGCCAGAGCAAAGCCTTGGCTCTCCTCTAAGTCACAGTATGACTGCTGCCCAAGTCAAACCGTAGGTGTTGGGAGCTGCTGAACTGAACGGGCACCTCAACGCCAAAGGTGCCCAAAATGGCGGCATCAGGTATGATAGTAACAACACGCAGAATGCGGAGAAACTGTTCAGTGCCATCAAGTCGATTCTAACTCAATAGCAATCCCATGTGACAGCGTAGAAATGCCTGATGGGTTTTCTAGGTTGTAATCTTTATAGGAAGTAGATTGTCAGGTCTTTCTCCCACGGAGCCACTAGGTGGGCTCGAATTGCCAACATTACGGTTAGCAGCCAAGTGCTTAACCGTTGTATCACCAGGGCTCCTTGAAAATGTAGTAGCAAGAAACTCAACTTGAACTTGGGTAAAAAGAGGAATGTTCTGGTTCATATAACCAATTATAGCACGGGCACCCTAGCCTTGGGAACTGCTGGGCCCAGGGATTCAAATTCATGCAAAACCCTCCAGCTGCTTCCTGCCCTATGCTTCTCTCTGCGTTTTGGCTCTGTTCTCTTCAGAGTTGCAGGCCTTTTCCTCTATGAGGCAGGGAACATGACCACCAGGAATTTCAAAGTCCCTGTCACTCTCCAAAGAAAAAACACCTCTTCCCCATCAGCTGCCCTTCAGAAAAAAATCTCAGGGAAAGACCCTGACCACCCCTGACTGGCCCAGGTGTCTTCCCTCCAGGGACCACATGGCTGAGTGGGGAGCTCAGGAAGCAGCTCTGTCAAAGGCAAGGGTAGAGTAGTGTGATGGTCAATGTCATGCGTCAGCTTGGCTCTACTAGGAGTGTCAATGGTTTGGCGGACACTGGACTGTTTGCTCTTCCGTAATGTAATGCAATGTAATCATCTTCCACGATGTGATCTGATATGATCAGCCAATCAATTGAAAGGGGAGTTTCCTTGGGGGTGTGGCCTACTTCCAGAATATAAACGGATGCTCTGGTAAAGCTCACTCTCTCTCTCAACCCTGCACTCTTCTCGTTGCCTGACCTCTGGTTCCTGGGATGTCAGCCTGTAGAAGTCTCCAGCCTGCCACCTGACCTGCAGATTTTGGCTTCACCAGTCTCTGCAACCCCATGAGCCAGCAGAGGCCTCCAGACTGCCACCTGACCTGCAGGTTTAGGACTTGCCAGCCCCCACAATTGTGTGAGCCTTATCCTTGAAGCAAATCTCTCTATATGGGTTTATATATATGTCCCACTGGTTTTGCTCCTCTAGAGACTAAGACAGGTAGCAAGGACACCGAGGCATCACTCTGAGCCAGGAAGCAAACCAAATAGGTGTGCACAACAGCTTATGGTGAGATGAAGCCTGGGAGGGGCTCTGTCCTTCTCTTAGGGGTCGCTCCCAAGTTTTCAGGTCCCTGCCTCCAGCTGCAATGATAGTATCAAGCAACAATAAACAGCATCATGATAAATGGAAAAATATTGAAGTTGCCAAGGATTTCGTTTTACTTGGATCCACAATCAACACCCATGGAAGCAGCAGTCGAGAAGTCAAATGACATATGGCATTGGCCAAATCTGCTGCAAAAGAGGTCTTTAAAGTGTTAAAAAGCAAAGGTGTCACTTTGAGGACTAAGGTGCGCCTGACCCAAGCCACGGTATTTTCAGTTGTTTCCTATGCATGCAAAAGCTGGACAACGAATAAGGAAGACCGAAGAAGAATTGATGCCTTTGAATTATGGCGTTGGTGAAGAATACTGAATATACCATGGACCGCCAGAAGAACGAACAAATCTGTCTTGGAAGAAGTACGGCCAGAGTGCTCCTTGGAAGCGAGGATGACGAGACTTGGCCTCACATACTTTGGACATGTTGCCAGGAGGGGCCAGTCCCTGGAGAAGGACATCATGCTTGGTAGAGGATCAGAGAAAAAGAGGAAGACCTTCAACGAGATGGATTGACACAGTGGCTTCAACAATGAGCTGAAACATAACAACAATTGTGAGGATGGTGCAGGACCAGGCCATGTTTTGTTCTGCCGTACATAGGGTTGCTGTGAGTCAGAACCTACTAGAAGGCACCTAACAACAACAACAGCCTCCGGCTGTCTCCAGTTTCTGACGATCAAGAGACCCTTGTCATCCTTCCCACCTCCTTGAGTCAATGAGCACCCACTGCCACAACCCCTTTCCTGCTGTGTGTGGATTCTGAAGTCACTAACATATGCAGTGGAAAATTCAACATTTCCATCGAGTTATTTTTAACATTGTGACAGGCAGCCGCGACAATGAGAAATGATGAGAGAAATAGAGAAAGACCCAACAGTCTGGTCAGTCAAAGATTTATTTATGAAAACCTGCAGCTTAAAAACTTAAGATGTGGGTAAAATAAGATTGCTGGTGTTGTGAGTTGCTGGCGAGTTGGCTCCAACTCATGGCAACCCTGCGCACAACAGAACAAAGCATCGCCCAGCCCTGTACCATCTTCACAACCATTGATACGCTTGAGTCCATTGCTGCAGCCGCTGGGTATTTTGAATGCCTCCCAACTGAGGGGGCTCATCTTCTAGCACTCTATCAGACAATATACTGTGGTGATCCAGAGGGCTTTCATTGGCTAATTTGGGAAATAGACCACCAGACCTTTCTTCCTAGTCTTAGTCTGGAGTTCTGCTGAGGCCTGTCCATCATGGGTAGCCCTTCTGGTATTTGAAATACTGGTGGCACAGATTCCATCATCATAGCAACAGGCAAGCCACCACAGCATGACAAACTGACAGACCGGTGGTGCGAGATGAGATTAGGTTAAATCAAACTGTTCATCAGGAGTTAACTGATGACTATGGTTTTGATGTCCACGGCAAAGGGTAAGTGGCCAATTAGGTCCTTGGACATTGTCCTGACGGTGAAACCCTGGCAATGGGCCATCCCATTTGACAAGAGAAAGGCCGTGCCGAGGTCAGAGCATTGATTTGATTTAGGGAGAGTACAATTGTACCCGCGCATTCTGCATTCCACTGTTGATGCGCCAGAGATGGCCCTGCTGGTTGCAATTGTTTTAAATCCTTTGGCACCATTGATCCCTAATTGACCCCAGATTCCTGAGCGCAGGGAACCAGCCCTTCCTTGTTTATTGCTGGAACCTCCCCACCAGCACCACTCATCTCTGCCTGGGTCCGCCGAGCTCAGCCACAAAGGCCGACCCTCACTGTGAGTCAGCGCGGCCCCAGCCAGGCAGTGAGCCTTCCTGGGTTCCATCAACAGTGGAGCCTCTGCAGCTCAGATCTACCTTTCCTCTCAGGCAGCTTCTGAACAGAGTCCTCCATTACTGTTCATCTGGCAAGTAGAAGCCCCACGGCCTCCTGAGCTATCAGACAGCTTGTTGTTACTGCCTTCTTACTATTGGTGCTGCTGGCCAGTCAGCCCCAACTCATGGCGAACTCATACACAATGACACTAAGTGCTGCCTTGTCCTGAGCCTTCTTCATGATCCTTGGGATGCTCGAGTCCCTTGTTGCAGCCACTGTGTATTTTGAGTGCCTTCCAACCTAGAGGAAACCCTGGTGGCATAGTGGTTAAGTGCTACAACTGCTAACCAAAGGGTCGGCAGTTTGAATCCACCAAGTGCTCCTTGGAAACTCTATGGGGCAGTTCTACTCTCTCCTATAGGGTTGCTATGAGTCTGAATCGACTCGACGGCACTGGGTTTGGTTTTTTTTTTTTTTTGGTCCAACCTAGAGGGCTCGTCTTCCAGCGTTACATCAGACAATGTTATGTTGTGATCCATAGTGTTTTCACTGGCTAACTTTGGAAGTAGATTGCCAGGCCTTTCTTCCTAGTCTGTCTTATTCTGGAAGCTCTGCTGATGCCTGTCCATCATGGATGACCTTGCCGTTACTTGAAACATCAGTGCCATAGCTTCCAGCATCATAGCAACATGCAAACCATGTTAACTACTGTCAAGTCAGGCCCCCAACTCATGGCAACTCCATACACAACACAGTGAAACACTGCCTGGTCTTGCACCATCCTGATGATCGGTTGTGGATTGGACTGTTGTGATCCATAAAAGTTTCATTGGCTTATTTTTCAGACGTAGATAACCAGGCCTTTCTTCCGAGTCCCTTTTAGGCTGGGTGCTCCACTGAAACCTGTTCAGCATCACAGCAACACACCAAGCTCCGCTGACAGAGGGGTGGTGGCTGTGTTTGGGGTGTTACTGCCTATGGTGGTTACAACCTAGAGAAATTAAGGCAGGTGGGCTTCACACAGAGACAAACTCTGTCCCGCTGCCCAGGGGCCCCCCAAGACTCAGCAGCTCCATCTCCTGTGAACCCCACAGCATGCTCTGGTCCTCTATGAAAGCCCTGACTGCTTCTCACAATGGCGAAGACTTAGGTTTCCGAGTTTGATAAACCTGGTCTGTTGTCCTGGCTCCATCACTGTGTGGCCTTGGGCAAGTTCCTTACCCTCTCTGAGCCTCCGTTTCTTCTTTATGATTATGGAGGGGATCCAGGGGCATAAGGAAGGAAAGGTATTTGCGGAGCGAGTCTCACCTGGGTGTGCGTGGGTCTGGCTGGGTACAGCGGTCCCCAAGCGGAGCCCTGATGCTGGGTGTCCCCAGCGTCGTCTGTGTACAGAGAAGAACAGTCAGCACATTAGGAAAAACGAACTCCTACATACCGACAATACACGGGAGTCGGTCCCATCCCCAGATGGCTCTGTAGTCTCAGCCTGGGGTCAGGAAACCACGTGTGATGTGGGACCGCTAGCAGCAACGTGGTCAAAGGGGCCTTGACTGCCTGAAGGAGTCTGTGATTTTCAGCCTGCACTAAAACCACAGCAGGTCCTTCCCTGGGCCCCACCACACACAGCACGTGGCAGAGGAATCTGGGCACGTTTGCTCTCTTAAGCTCTCGGCAGGTCCACACCGGGCAGGTGAGCCCTCCAAGAACCCCGCCTCCTGCGCCTGAAATCAAAGCGGCCCAGTCAGACGTAGACAGGAAACGGAGGGTCGCTGACCTGCAAAGAGGCCTGCACGGCCAGAGCAGAGGGCTCCCCAATTGTAGGCTAAGGCAGACTTTTCCCCTAAACCTGAGAGCCTGGGGTGTGGCTTCTGACACTGATCACAGGCGAGTCGACACTGGGGCGATGGAAGCCAGGCCTCCCTCTGCTCAGGGGCCAGGCTGGGGAGCAGCTGCGGGCTAATGAGATCCAGAGGCGGCCCTGGGGGAGGGGGCCAGGCACCGTCCTGAGGGGCTGCCTGCCAGCCTGGAAGCTCAGCACCCCACTGCCCAGACACCAAGGCATACCTCCTCAGGTGTCACTGGAGTCTGCTCTGATCCCCATGTAGGGACGTCTTGCTTGGGCCACAGGAGGAGCCCTGCGGTACAGGGGTGAGGGCGTTTGAACAGAGAGCTTGTCCCCAGGACCTCCTCCCCGGTTCAAATTATGACCGAACCAGTAATCAGTAACGGGTTACTGTGGAGTCCGCTTCAGCTCATGAGGACCCCGTGTGTGTCAGAGTACAGCTGCGCTCATAAGGTTTTCAATGGCTGATTTTTCAGAAGTAGGTTGCCAGGCCTTTCTTCCAAGGTGCCTCTGGTTGGACTTAATTCTCCAGCCTTTCTGTGAGCAGCTGAGCACTTTAACCATATGCGCCACACAAGGACTCTAATATGACCTACTTGTGTCCAAATCTCCTCCTCTCCTTTAGACTAATTGATCTCCAGAAAGCAGGCAAAGTTTGCTGAAGAGATGTCTTTATTCCACCCATAACGAAGCGCCCAGAAAACACACCCACGATAATGTAAACAATAACGTAAACTCACATGAATATAAAGTGAGGAACGATTGGTTCCTGCCCTCTAACCAGGCTCACCTGGCCATTTCATTGACCTGTTATAACACAAGCCCACATGTTACAAGACTGGGTTTTTGGGACCCTACTTAGGAAGTTCCTATATTTATTAAGAACCCAAAGTGTGCATGGAAATCTGCAAAACACGCAGAAGCCCCCCTGCCTGCGGCCAAGGCCGCTTCGGTGAGATGATGCTTTGATCAGATGGTGCCAAAGAACTCTCAGTCTGTAAATACTTGTGGGTCTTCGTCACTAATTAGCAATCCCTCTGGGGCAAAGGGGGATAAAATGACACATGTGACCATGGCGGTGGCTTTCTGTTCTTTGCAGAGGCGAGGGGTAGAAAGATGGGTCAATGGAGACATGGAATGTGATGGTTAAGGTGATGTGTCTACTTGGCTCGGCTACGATTCTCAGTGGTTTGGCAGACACTGGACTGGTTACTCTTCCATAATGTGATATAATGTAATCACTTTCCATGATGCAATCTGATGTGGGTGGCCCATCAGTTAAAGGGGGCGTTTCCTTGGGGGCATGGCCTGCTTCCAGTCAATAAATGGATGTTCTGGCAGAGCTTGCTCTCTCTGGACCCTTCTTGTCATCACCTGACCTCCAGTTCTTGGGACGTAAACCTGCTGAAATCTCTGACCTGCTGCCTGGTCTGCAGATTCTCTGTTTGTCAGCCCCTGAAACCCCGTAAGCCAGCAGAGGCCTCCAGCCTGCCGCCGGACCTGCAGATTTGGGCCTTGCCAGCCGCCACAATTGTGTGAGCCATTTCCTTGAAGTAAATCTCTATATATTTATATATGTGTGTGTCTTATTGGTTTTGCTCCTCTAGAGAACTCAACTAAGACATGGAGGCAGGACATTTGTGTTTGATTCCCTGCAAGGCTGCAAACCCAGATCTGCCCTGGTTGATATGTGTCTCCTCACATAGCTCCTGGGAGGACGTGGCTGTGTCAGGGTTCTCTAGAGAAACAGAACCAACGAGAGAGAGAGTGAGATGTACTTCAAGGAATTGGCTCACATGATTTTGTCTGGAAAGTCCCCAATCCGTAGGTCATGGGGCTGGCTGGAAGCTCCTGCAGGCTTATGTTTTGAAATCCATAGATCAGGAGATGGGAAGGGTGAAAAAGAAGAGTGTTGTGGTAAAATGTCAGTTTATAGTCTGGAGGCAGAATACACACCCTGGGGGAAAACTCTGTTTTTGCTTTTAAGGCTTCCACTGATTGACTGGGACCCACCCATGTTATGGAGACCACACTTGCCTTATTCAAGACCAACTGATTTAATCACGTGTCGGTGAAACACTTGGCTGCTAACCAAAAAGCTGATGGTTCTAGTCCACCTAGAGGCACCTTGGAAGAAAGGCCTGCCAATCTACTTCCGAAAAATCGACCATTAAAATCCTCGACTGCTAACTCAAACGTTGGTGAATGGAACCCACTGGGCAACTCTACAGGAGAAAGACCTGGCAATCAGCTCCCGTAAAGATTACAGCTTAGAAAATCTTATAGGGAAGTTCTACACTGTCACATGGGGTCGCTCTGAGTTGGAATTGACTCGGCAGCACACAACACCAACAACAGTTATCTAGCACAGAGTTTGGCTGCCAGGGGCTCGATAAATGTCTGTTTAGATGATGTGGGACTGGAGCTACTTAGGGCAGTGGCTGTGTTGGAAACATCCCAGCTTGCAAGGCGTTCTGCTCCAGGTGGCAGCCACAGGCAGTTCCAAGCTTACCAACGCTGAACTTAGCACCAGCTAGACAATTACTTCTAGCTGTCAGGACTGGGCCCTGGCTGCTGCAGAGGCTGCCCCACAGTTGCCATGGGAACCAGCCTCCCACAAAGCCCACTACTCTGGGGCCCCTAAACCCCCACCCCTGCTCCCTGCTGCCAGAGCCCTTCCCAGATGCTGCCATGGGACTTGCACAGTGCAGACCTTGCCTGCTGGCCCCCATTAGAGTTCCCCCTGGATCACAGCACCCTGCTGGCAGCTGCTTTGATGGAAAAGTGCACGTAAGTTCCAAGGAGACCAGCTCGTCGGTGCACGGCTGTAGCACACCGTGATGAGATGCAGCCTTTGTTCTGGACAGCGGGTTGGAGAAGGGCAAGAACCCAGACACAGGCAGGATGGGACACGGGAAGAAGGGCTAGCTCGTTCTTTTTTTCTAGATTTTTTTGTTTAATGAATAGGCTTCGTTTTTTAGAGCACTTTTAGGTTGACAGAAAACTGAGCAGATAGTGCAGAGAGTTCCCACATACCGTTGTTAGGTCTTGTCGAGTTGATTTCACCCACGGCAATCCCATGTGACAGAGCAGAGCTACCCCATAGTGTTTTCTAGGCAGTAATCTAGGCAGAGCGCCAGGTCTTTCTCCCGAGGGGGCACTGGTGAGTTTGAGCCGCCGTTTCCGTTAGCAGCCGAGCACTTAACCATTAGCTACTAGGGCTCCTTAACCATTAGCTACTAGGGCTCCTTTCCCATATACTACCTCTCCCCATGCACACAATTTCCCCTATTATCAGCATCTTGCATTAGTGTGGTGCATTTGTTGTGTGGTTCATTTGTTGTTGGGTGCCCTTGAATTGGTTCCTACTCCCAGTGACCTTATGTATAACCGAAAGAAATATTGCCCAGTTCTGTGCCATCCTTACAATCCTGATACGTTATTATTAACTAAAGCTCCTAGTTTACGTTAGGGTTGACTTTGCTTTGCACCATCCTGTGAGTTTTAACTAAGGCATAACGTCGTGTGTCCCCCATTACAATATCGTACAGAATAGTCTAACTGCACTAAAATGCCCTATGCTCCAACTACTCAACACCCATCCCCCTGAAACCCCTGGAAAACACTGATCTTTTTACGGTCTCTATAATTTCGACTTTTCCAGAGTATCATATAGTCGGTATCATACAATATATAGCCTTTTTTCAGACTGACTTCTTTCACTAAGCATTTTAGTTTCCTCCATGGTTTTTCATGGCTTGAAAGCCTTTTTTTTTTTTTTTTTTTTAATTGCTGAATAATACTCCATTGTATGGGTGTACCATAGATTGTTTATCCATTCACCTATTAAAAGATATCTTGGTGACTTCCAAGTTTTGGCAATTATAGCAATAAAGCTGCTATAAACATTCATATGCAGTGTTTTGTGTAGACATAAGTTTTCAATTCATTTGGGTAAATACCTGAAAGTGTAATTGCTGGATCATACGGTGTGACTATGTTTAGCTTTGTAAGGAATTGCCGAACTGTCTTCCAAAGTGGCTGTACCATGTTGCATTCCCACCAGCAATGAGTGGGAGTTCCCGTTGCTTCACATCCTCGCCAGCATTTGATGTTGTCAGTCTTTTGGATGCCAGCCATTCTTACAGGTATGTAACGGTATCTCATTGTTTTAATGTGCAATTTCCTAATTACATACTGATGTTGAACATCTTTTCATGTGCTTATTTGCCATCTGTGTATCTTCTTTGGTGAGGTATCTGTTCAGATCTTTTTTAACTGTGCACCTTGTTTTCTTATTGTTGAGTTCTAAGAGTTCTTTGTATATCTGGGATGTTGTTGTTGTTGTTAGGTGATGTTGAGTTGGTTCTGACTCATAGCGACCCTATGTACAACAGAACAGAACGCTGCGTGGTCCTGCGCCATCCTCACAATTGTCGTTATGCTTGAGCCCATTGTTGCAGCCATTGTGTCAGTCCATCTCACTGAGGGTCTTCCTCTTTTTTGCTGACCCTCTATTTTACCAAGCATGATGTCCTTCTCCAGGGACTGGTCTCTCCTGATAACATGTCCAAAGTACGTGAGACAGGGTCTCGCCATTCTTGCTTCTGAGGAGCATTCTGTCTGTACTTCTCCCAAGACAGATTTGTTCATTCTTCTAGCAGTTCATGGTATATTCAATATTCTTCACTAACGCTGTATTTCAAAGGCATTGAATTCTTCTTTGGTCTTCCTTATTCATTGTTCAGCTTTCTCATGCATATGAGGCAACTGAAAATACCATGGCTTGGGTCAGGCACATCTTAGTCCTCAAAGTGACATCTTCCCTTTTTAACACCTTAAAGAGGTCTTTTGCAGCAGATTTGCCCAATGCAATGTGTTGTTTGATTTCTTGACTGCTGCTTTCATGGGCATTGATTGTGGATCCAAATAAAAGGAAATCTTTGATAGCTTCAATATTTTCTCTGTGTTTCATGATGTTACTTATTGGTCTCGTTGTGAGGAATTTTTGTTTTCTTTATGTTGAGGTGTAATTCATACTGAAAGTTATAGTCTTTGATCATCAGTAAGTGCTTCAAGTCCTCTTCGCTTTCAGCAAGCGAGGTTGTTATCCGCATATAGCAGGTTGTTAATGAGTCTTCCTGCAATCCTGATGCTGCCTTCTTCTTCATATAGTCCAACTTCTCAGGCTATTTGTCAGCATACAGACTGAATAAGTACGGTGAAAGGATACAACCCTGACACACACCTTCCTGCTTTTGAACTAGGTAGTATCCCCTTGTTCTGTTTGAATGACTGCGTCTATGTCTATTTACCAGTTCCTTGTGAGCACAATTAAGGGTTCTGGAATTCCTATTCTTCTCAATGTCACCCATAATTTGTTATGATCCACACAGTCGAATGCCTTTGCTTAGTCAGGAAAGCACAGGTTAAAATCTTTGGAGCCCTGGTCGCGCTGTGGTTAAGAGCTCGGCTGATAAACAAAAGATTGGCAGTTCGAATCCACCAGCCACTCCTTGGGAACCCTACGGGGAGTTCCACTCTGCCCTATAGGGTCGCTATGAGTAGGAATTGACTTTATGGCAACAGGTTCGGGTTTTTTGGAAACATCTTTCTGGTATTCTCTGCTTTTAGCCAAGATCCATCAGATATCAGCAATGATATCCCTTGTTCCACGTCCTATTCTGAATCTGGCTTGAGGAGTTTCTTCTCATCCACTTTGCTCTTTTCTTTCTTTCCTGTCTTTTTAATGACTGATGATATTGAGCTTTTCCATCGTTTCTTTCCACAGATATAGTCATTTTGATTCCTGTGTATTTCATTTGGCAAGGTCCACGAGTATAGTTGCCATTTATGTTGGTGAAAAAGGTATTTGCAATGAAGAAGTCATCGGTCTTGGCGAAATTCTATCATGCCATCACTGGCATGGTTTCTATCACCAAAGCCATGTTTTTCAACTACCAATCCTTCTTTGGGAACCCTGGTGGCGTAGTGGTTAAAAGCTACAGCTGCTAACCGGAAGGTTGGCAGTTCAAATCCGCCAGGTGCTTCTGGGAAACTGTATGGGGCAGTTTTACTCTGTCCTTTAGGGTCGCTATGAGTCGGAATCAACTCAATGGGTATGGGTAAATTCTTCTTTGTTTCCAACTTTCACATTCCAAAACCAAAAACCCAGTGCTGTCCATTCCAATCACCAGTAATTATCAATGCATCCTGATTGCATGTTTGATTAATTTCAGATGCAGAAGTTGGTAACGTCTTCAATTTCTTCATCTTTGGCCTTAGTGGTTGGTGCATAAATTTGCATAAATAGTTGTATTAACTGGTCTTCCTTGTAGGCATATGGATATTATCCTATCACTAACAGCATTGTACTTCAGAATAGATCTTGAAATGTTCTTTTTGACAACAAATGCAACGCCATTCCTCCTCTTTGAGTTGTCACTCCTGGCATAGTAGACCATAGGATTGTCTTATATCAAAATGGCCAGTACCAATCCATTTCAGCTCACTAATGCCTGGGATATCAATGTTTACGTATTCCATTTCATTTTTTGACGATTTCCAGTTTTCCTAGATTCATACTTCACACGTTTCATGTTCCAATTATTAATGGACGTTTGCAACTCTTTCTTCTCATTTGAGTCATGCCACTTCAGCAGATTAAGGTCCTGAAAGCTTGACTCCATCCATGTCATCAAGGTTGACTCTACTTTCAGGAGTCAGCTCTTCCCCAGTCGTCTTTTGATTACCTTCCAACCTAAGGGGCTCATCTTCTGGCACTATATCTGACAGTGTTCCGCTGCTATTCATAAGGTTTTCACTGGCTATTTTTTCTCAGAAGTAGGCTGCCATGTCTTTCTTCCTAGCCTGTCTTAGTTTGGAAGCTCAGCTGAAGTCTGTCTGTCATGGGTGACCCTGTTGGTATTTGAATACCGGTGGCACAGCTTCCAGCATCACAGCAACACGCAAGCCCCCAGAGTACGACAAACTGGCAGACACGTGTGTATAATAGCTGCTCATGTTGTGGAAAAAAGGTATTCGCAATGGATAAGCCGTTGGTCTTGCAAAATTCTATTATGCGATCTTCAGCAGTGTTTCTATCACCAAGGCCATATTTTCCAATTACCAATCCTTCTTTGTTTCCAACTTTTGCATTCCAATCACCAATATCTGAAATAGAAGTCCTTTATCAAATATATGTTTTGCAAATATTTTCTCCTAGTCCGTGGATTGCCTTTTCGTTCTCTTCACAGTGCCTTTTGTAGGACAGGAGCTTTAATTTAATAAAGTCTGACGTATCCAATTTTTCCTTCATGGGTCATGCTTTCGGTGTTGTATCTAAAAGCTCATTGCCAAATCCAACGCCACCTAGATTTTCTACTATGTTTTCTTCTAGACATTTTATAGTTTTATGTTTTACATTTAGATCTACGATCTATTTTGATAAAAAAGTGTAAGGTCATGTGTAGATTTAATTTTTGCATGTAGATGTCCAATTTTTCCAGCATCAATTGTTGGAAAAACTATGTTTCTCCACTGAATTGCCTATTCTCCTTTGTCAAAGATCAGTTGGCTAAGTTTGTGCAGATCTACTTCTGGGCTGTCTATTTTGTTCCATTGGTCCATTTGCGTATTCATTCACCAATACTACACTGTCTTGAATATAGTAGCTTAATAGTAAGCCTTGATGTGAAATAATGTCAGGCCTCCGAATTTCCTCTTTAGTTTTCTGTTGGTTGCTCTGGGTTTTTTGCCTTTCCGTATAAGCTTTAGAATGAGTTTGTCAATATCCACAAAATAACTTATTAGAATTTTGATTGGGATTACATTGAATCCAGTATAGACGTTGGGAAGAACTAACAAGAATTCTGAGTCTTCCTATTAATGAACACAGAATATCTCTCCGTTTATTTAGATCTTTGATTTCTTTCCAGAATTTTGTAGTGTTCCTCCTGTAGATTTTGTACATGTTTTGTTAGGCTTACACCTAAGCAGTTCATTTTGGGGAGTGCTAATGTAGATGGTACTGTGTTTTTAACTTCACATTCCAGTTGTTCATTGCTGGTATATAAGAAAGCAAATCACTTGCAGCCTAACCTTGCTATAATCACTTACTCATTCCAAGAAGGTTTTTGTTGTTGTTTGTTGTTAATTCTTTGGGATTTTCTACATAGACAGTCATTTCATCCTTGAACAGTTTTATTCTTCCTTTCCAATCTCTATACCTTTTATTTCCTTTTCTTGTCTTATTGCATTAGTGAGGAGTTCTAGTATAATGTTGAGTAGGAGTGGTAAGATGATTGTCTTGTTCCTGATCTGAGGGGGAAAGCACCCAGTTTCTCACCATTATGATGCTAGCCGTAGGTTTTTTGTGGGTGTTCTTTATCTTGTTGAGGAAGTTCCTCTCTATCTCTAGTTTGCCAAGGTTTATTTTTCCCATGAATAAATGCTGGATTTTGTCAAATGCTTTTTGTGGGCCTACTGATATCATCATATGATTTTTCCTCTTCAGCTTATTGATATGAATGGATGACACTAATTGAATTTTTAATATTGAATCAGCCTTGCGTACTTGGCATAAATTACACTTTGTCGTGGTGTATTATTCTTTTCATACATTGTTGGATTCAATTTGCTAATTTTTGTCAATTTTTGCACCTATGTTCATGAGAAATATTGGTCTGTAGTTTTCTTATAATGTGTTTGATCTTGGAACTCGGGTAATTCCGGACTAAATATAGGAAGTACTCTCTCTTCTTCTATTTTCTGGAAGGGATTGTGGAAAATTAGAATAATTTCCTTAAATGTCTAGTAGAAATGTTTAGTGAAACCATTTGGGCCTGTTGCTTTCTGTTTTGGAAAGTTATTAATTGTTTCAATTTCTTTGATAGCTATAGGGCTATTGATGTTATCTATTTCTCCTTGTGTGAATTTCAGAAGATTGTGTTTTTCAAGGAATTGGTCCGTTTTGTCTAAGTTATCAAATTTGTAGACATAAAGTTGTTCATAATATTCTTTTATTATCCTTTTAATGTCCATGAGATCAGTAGTAATGGCCCCTCTTTCATTCCGGATATTAGTTATTTGTTTCTTCTCTCTTTTTTCTTAGTTTGCCTGGTTAGAGTCTTATCAATTTCATAGACCTTTTCAAAGAACCACATTTCCATTTTGTTATTTTCTCTGATGTTCCTCATTTTCAGTTTCATTGATTTCTGGTCTTCCGTTATTTCTTTCTTTCTGGTTGCATTTGGTTTATATTGGTTTTATTTCCCTCTAGTTTCTTAAGGATTGCAACTAAGATTATTGATTTTAGACCTTTCTTCTTTTTCTAATATATGCATTCAATGCTATAAATTTCCCTCTAAGCACTGCTTTTGCTGCATACCACAGATTTTGATAAGGTGTATTTTCACTTTTATTTAGTTTAAAATATTTTTTAATTTCTCTTGATATTTCTTCTTTGACCCACAGATCAATTGCTCAGAGTGCTGTTGGAGAGTAGGGTATTGGAAGACCACCAGGAAATATCGTTAGACCTGCCAATGAAAAGTCCCAGGAGAGCTTTTTTTTTTTTTTACTTCTTTCTTTCTTTTTTTAAAATTGTTGTTGTTGCTGAAAATATACATGGCAAAACATACACCAATTCAACAATTTCTACATGTACAATTTCAGTGGCATTGATAACATTCTTCAAGTTGTACAACCATTCTCACCCTCCTTTTCTGAGTTGTTCCTCCAACATTAACATAAACTCATTGCTCCCTAAGCTTCCTATCTAACCTTTCCAGTTCCTGTTGTCAATTTGATCTCATATACATAGTTCTTTAAAAGAGCACAATGCTCAAGGCAGACATTCTTTACTAATTAAGCTAAAGTATTTTTGGTTTAAAGAAGATCACAGGAGATATTTTTAGATTAAGGTTTAAAGATTATCTCAGGGCAATAGTTTTTTGTTTTTCCTATAGAGTTTTAACAATGAACTTTGAGATACAGTCAGGGGAGTATTTCACAAAGAGGAAACCAAGGCTCAGAGATGTTAAGTCCATGGTCTTATCTTCTGCCTGGGCCCCTGCCATTGAACTATACATCCCAGCTTCCCCTGAAACTAGGAGTGGCCATGTGACTAGCGAATAGGATGTGACTGATGTGCACCACTTCCAGATTTGCCTTAAAAAATCTCCCATGCCCTCATGGAAGCTCCATGGATACATCCAAACTCCCTGAGAGAACAAATTGCTGGGCTGAGGGCTGTGGGGACCATGGTCCCTAGCTCAATTGGCATAACATAGTTTATAAAGAAAATGTTCTACATTCTACTTTGGTGAGTAGTGTCTGGGGTCTTAAAAGCTTGTGAGTGGCCATCTAAAATACTCCATTGTTCTCACCCCATCAGGAGCAAGGGAGATTGAAGAAAAGCAAAGACACAAAGAAAGATTAGTTCAAAGGACTAATGGACCACAATTACCACAGCTTCTACCAGACCAAGGCCAGTACAGCTAGATGGTGTCCAGCTACCACCACCAACTGCTGTGACAGGGATCACAGGGAGAGGGTCCCAGACAGAGCTGGAGAAAAATGTAGAACAAAATTGTAACTCACAAAAAAAGACCAGACTTACTGGCCTGACAGAGACTGGAGAAATCCCAAGAATATGGCCCCCAGACACACTTTTAGCTCAGTAATGAAGTCACTCCTGAGGTTCACCCTTGAGCCAAAGATTGGAAAGGCCCATTAAACAAAACAAGACTAAAGGGCACACCAACCCAGGGGCAAGAACAAGAAGGCAGGAGGGGACAGGAAATCTGGTAATAGGGAACTAACCCAAGGTTGAGAAGGGAGAGTATTGACATGTCATGGGGTTGGTAACAGATGTAATAAAACAGTACATGTGCTAATTGTTTAATGAGAAGCTAATTTGTTCATCTAAAGTACAATTAAAAAAAAAAAAAACAACTCCCATGCCCTGGTCTGTGTTCTCATGCTCTTCTGGCTGGCTGGAATGGTGATGATACCCTGGACAACCTTCAAAGTGACCTCCATCAGTCTGAGTCCTTGAATGACTGTGTGTAGGTTGAGAAGGGCTGCCCCATCAACCTCTGCACCTGCCTAGAATTATTGCATGAGCAAGAAATAAACTTCTCATGTGCTTATACATATTGAGGTCTACTTGTTATAGCAATTAGCCTTCCCTAACTGATGCAGCTGGAAGTTCTGTATCACAGCTTCCCTGTACCACATCTCATAGGTCAGGGCTGTTTCCAGGGAAACTGGTGGCATTCAAGGTATATAGGTTAATGTTGGACAGGCCCAGAAATGCTGGGATCAGAGCTCTTCTGTTCATCATGACAGCTGCTTCCTGTGGTCTAAAGGGTTCCAGGAAGAAGGGTCAAAGCTGTAACATGAATTGTTCACATGGACATGTTCCTGGGGAGATTCTGCTACCTGGTACTCTAACAAAAGTTTTCTATAAATACTTGTTAAATGAATGAATGGCTTCTAGAGCAGGGCAGAGGAAGAAAACAATGTCCTAAAGACAGCCAGGGGAATCTACTAGAGACACCAAGAAGGCAGATAAGGAGAACAGGCTGCTCACTCCAGGGTAATGCCTTCTTGCTTACGTGTTGGCAAGTTCAGCTTGGTAGAGAGGAATGAGTGCCCAGAGATGGGTAGACCCAAGGAGAGAGTGGATGTGTAGCCTAAGCAGCCCCTGCTTGCCAGGAATGCTTCCCACCCATCCTCAGCTAGGGGTGATTGTTGTTGGGTGCTGACAAGAGGATTCCAACTCACAGCAAGCCCATGTGACAGAGTAGAACTGCCCCACAGGGTTTTCTAGGCTGTAATCTTTACAGGAGCAGATCGCCCTGACTTTCTCCCATGGAGCCAGTGGGTGGGTTTGAATCGACAGCCTTTCAGTTAGTAGCTGAGTGCTTAACCACTGCATCACCAGGGCCTCGGTACTTGTCTTTGACCCCCAGCTGGTGGCTGGTGTCCTTACTCTCAGGCTTGCCTCTCTGTCGTCCACTTTCAACCCAGCAGTCAGAGTGAGCTTTGCAAAATCCATCCCCCTGCTTCAAACTAACCAACAATTCCCCAACCCCTTACAAAACACCCAAACCTTTACCAAAGCCTACAATGCTCATGGAGTCCTGGTGGCACAGTAGTCAAGCGCTTGGCTGCTAACTGAAAGGTCAGCGATTCGAACTCACCAGCTGCTCTGCAGGAGAAAGATGTGGCAGTCTGCTGTGGTAAAGATTACAGCCTTGGAAACCCCACGGGGCAGCTCTTCTCTGTTCTACAGGGTCGCTATGAGTCAGAATCAATTCAGCAGCAGTGGGCAAATGGGTTCAACGCACATGACTCAATCCCGCTGACTTCACTTTCTCACCCTCAGCCCAACATGCCCTCCACTCCACCGTCGATGGCCTTCTGCTCCCGAACACACCAGACCCTACACTAGCATTAGCTGTGTCTGGAAGATTCTTGCCCCAGGTGTTTGCTGGCTAATGCCCTCTTGTCACTCAGATAAGAACGACTTGAAAGGTGCCTTCCAAAGCAGCTTTTCCTTATCACAAAACCCGAAGCAATCCTGGTTTACGTTTTATCACAGCATTTATCACTACCTGGAAACCCTGGTGGCATAGTGGTTAAGTGCTACATCTGCGAACCAAAAGGTTGGCAGTTCAAATCCACCAGATGCTCCTTGGAAACTCTGTAGGGCAGTTCTACTCTGTCCTATAGGGTCACTATGAGTCGGAATTGACTCGAAGGCAACGGGTTTGGTGTTTTAGGTTTTATCACTACCTGATAATTTCTTATTTATCATTTGTGTCCTCAAGATAGAAGACAGGGGCCCTGTTTGTCTTCTTTAATCATATTTCCATCACCTAGAACAGCCTTTAACATCTAGCGCTGTTGTTGTTGTTGTGTGCCAGCAAGTCGATTCTGACTTATAGCCACTCCATATAACAGAGTAGAACTGCCCCTATAGGGTTTCCTAGGCTGCAGTCTTTACTGGAGCAGATCACCATGTCTTTCCCCTGAAGAGCTGCTGGATGGGTTCGAACCACCAACTTTTCAATTAGCAGCCAAGCACTTAACGATTGCACACCAGTGCCCCTACACAGGCTAATAACAATAGCAAATACTTGTGTATATAATTCCCTTAATCCTCACAACAGCCCAATGAAGTATGTCATACTATTATCCCATTTTAAAGATAAGGAGGATGACAGGAACCCAATTAAAGAGAATGCTGACACATTGTGAAAAAAGTAACTAATGTCACCGAACAATTCGTATAGAAATTGTGAAATGGGAACCAAAAATACAATAATTTTTTTTTTTTTTTAATAAATAAATACAAGGAGGTATACAGGTGGGCTAGATAACTTGCCTCCAATCACGCAGGAGGTAAATGATAATACAGGGATTTCCCCCAGACAACCTGCCTCCAAATTACACACAATTCATTACTAAATTATGCTGCTAGCCCTAAACAAAGCCAAAATTCTGGGACAGAAACTGGACTGGATCCAAGCTGGTGTCTGGAAGATATTCCCTGTGGGGCTTCAGGTCGTTTGCGTTGTTTTTTTTTTTTTCTTTTTTTTTTTTTTTACCATTTGTTGATTTCTGAGCATATGCTCCCTGTTAAGAGAAAATAGAACCAACTGTGGTTTGAGAAGAGTTAGGAGTGAGCCAAAGACAGAAGATGAAGGAGGCCGGAGAAGACATCCAATAGAATCACTCTGTGTGCACATTCACCAGCCCACGTTCAGTCACTCAACAAACGTTTTTTGAGCACCTATCCCCAGCAAGGCACTATGGTAGGTACATTTGTCTAGGAGACAGACAAAGGTATAATCTATCAGAAGGCGATAAATGTTGTTCTGGAGTGAACTGTGTGCCCCCAAAATATGTTATGGAACGCTAACGCCTAGCCCTGTGGATATAATCCTATTTGGGAATAAGCTTTTCTCTGTTAAGTTAATGAGGCCACATCAGTGTAGGGTGGGTCCTAAACCTAATTATTTCTGAGTTAGTAAAAGAGCAGATTAGACAAAGAAGTGAGTTTAAATGGGTGAAAACAGATGCCACGCGAAGGAACCAAGAAACTCAGCAGATATAGCAACTGAAAGAGACAAGGATCTCCCAAGAGCCAACAGAGAGAGAGCTTTCCCCTAGAGCCAGTGCCCTGAATACTGGTGGCGCAATGGTTAAGCATTTGATTGTTACCCAAAAGGTTGGCAGTTTGAGCCCATTCAGCAACTCAGAGGGAGAAAAGGCCTGGCGATCTGCTCCTGTAAAGATTACAGCCTAGGAAACCCTATGGGGCAGTTCTACTCTATCACACAGGGTCACTATGAGTCAGAATCGACTTGATGGCACCTAACAACAATAACCGTTTACTGAACTGGGGGTCATTGGGTGAGATGGTGATTTGAGGGATGGGATATCAGGAATTTTGTCCTGGATGTGTTAAGTAGAGGTGCCAAGAAGGTAATGGGATTTTCCATCTGGAGTTCAAGAAGAGGTCTCAGTAGAAGACAAAATTTTACACTTGAAGACAAAATCATCAAGTGTAAAGATCACTCATGGATCCAATGTAGACAGCCAGGAGAGGTCTAAGCCCCAAGCTGCAGCTCTTCACGGTTGGGCAGCTGGGGAGGAGCTAACAACCAAGGGTGAGTGTGATGTGTCAGCTTGGCTAGACTATGAGTCTCAGTGGTTCAGCAGACACTGGACTGGGTGCTGTTTCATAATGTGATATAATGTAATCATCTTCCATGCTGTGATCTGATGTGAGCAGCCTATCAGTTGAAAGGGGAGTTTCCCTGGGGGTGTGGCCTGCTTACAGAACATAAATGGATGCTCTGGCAGAGCTTGCTCTCTCTCGACCCTGCACTCTTCTCATCCCCTGACCTTCAGTTCCTGGGATGAGAGCCTGCAGAAGTGTCCATCCTTTTGCCTGACCTGCAGATCTGGGGTCTGTCAGCCCCAGCAGCCATGTGAGCCAGCAGATGCCTCCAGCCTGCTGCCTGACCTGCAGATTTGGGGTCCGTCAGCCCCAGCAGCCTTGTGAGCCAGCAGATGCCTCCAGCCTGCTGCCTGACCTGCAGATCTGGGGTCTGTCAGCCCCAGCAGCCATGTGAGCCAGCAGATGCCTCCAGCCTGCTGCCTGACCTGCAGATTTGGGGTCGGTCGGCCCCAGCAGCCATGTGAGGCAGCACATGCCTCCAGCCTGCTGCCTGACCTGCAGATCTGGGGTCCATCAGCCCCAGCAGCCATGTGAGCCAGCAGAGGAAGCGTATCTGTACTTGCTTCCCTGGTTTTGCCTGCCGCCTGTCCTGCCAATTTGGAACTTGCGAGAGCCGTTCCTTGAAGTAAATCTATATATACAGTGAAATCTATGAGAGCCAGAACTCAATAGGACTGCCTTTTCCGGGTCTCATGAGTTGTCTGCCTTTGACAGGGTGCCGTCTTACCACTTTTTTATTGCTTGTTTTAGTGGAAAATACAGTAAAACCTGTGAAAGCTGGAACCCGTGTAAAGCGGAAACCTGTCAAAGAAGGAAAATGGGAGTATTTTTCACTAATAGAGAACAATAGAAAAGCGGTAAGACGGCGCCCTGTCGTAGGCAGGAAACTTGCGAGACTAGGAAAAACAAGGCAGTCCTGTCGAGCTCTGGCTCTCACAGGTTTCACTGTACCGTATTTGAGTTTTCCTCCTCTGAAAGGTTTCCGCCTTACATAGGTTCTGGCTTTCGCAGGTTTGCTGTATCTGCATACGCTTCACTGGTTTTGCTCCTTTAGAGAACCCAGGCTAAGACAGCGAGATAAGAGAAACGGGGAGACAGTGGGGCCTTTTGGAAGCCAAGTGAAGCGAACGTTTCAGAGAGGAGAGAGAGATGCAACCACGTCAGATAAATTCTTCCAGTCAAGAAGAAAATCTAAATACCACTTCTCCCCACTTTTCAGCGTGATAAAGTCTTCTCGTGAGGTTGTTGTTGTTAGTTGCTGTCGAGTTAATTCTGACTCATGGTGACCCCATGTGTTTCAGAGTAGAACTGCCCCACAGGGTTTCCAAGGCTGTGACCTGTCAGAAGCAGGTCACCAGGCCTGTCTTCTGAGGGTCCTCTGGGTTGGTTTGAACCCCCAACCTTTTGGCTAGTAGTCAAGCCTTTCACCGTTTGCACTACCCGGGGACTTCTGGTGAGGCCACTACAAACCTTAACCCATTCGCACTTGCTGTATGTATTCCGTCTCTCCAGGAGTAATTATTGAGCGTTAACCCTGGGTGATAAATTATACCGAATGTTGTGGAAGATGTAAGAGTGATTAATACGTAGTTCCTGTCCTCATGAAGCTTTCCATCTACTGCTGAGACACTTCTGCAACATCAAAAGAAGGAATTAATCAATATTCATTGAATATCTGGAAACCCTGGTGGCATAGTGGTTAAGAGCTACGGCCACTAACCAAAAGGTCGGCAGTTCGAATCCAACGGGTGCTCCTTGGAAATCCTACGGGGCAGTTCTACTCTGTCCTATAGGGTTGCTATGAGTCAGAATCGACCTGACAGCAACAGGTTTTGGGGTTTGGTTCGTTGAATATCTACTACATTCATAGCACTCTGCTTGTTGCGGAAAACAAGCCACAAAAATGTAGGACAAGCTCATCTCGTGGAATTTGCAATCTATTTAGGGAGTCTGGTATAAACTCCAAATGAAATAGTTAGAGGAAAACTAAAGCCAGTTATAGCCAATCAGTTGCTGGTGTGTTGTCTGCAGCTCATGGCACCACAGCACATGTGTCCGAATGGAACTATGCTCCACGGGGTTTTCAGTGGGTGGTTTTTCAGAAGCAAATTGCCAGGCCTTTCTTCCAAGGTTTCTCTGGATGGACTTGAACCACCAACCCTTTGGTTAGTAACCGAGCGTGTAAACTGTTCGTACCACCCAGGGACTCCAAAGGCAGTTATAGCGCAGTATAAAAATGCACCAGGTATTTGGAGAAAGAAGAAACCATTAATGTGAAAAGTTTTTTTACTGTCCTGCAACCTAAAAGCCTCCCTTTTTCGGGGGTTCACGCATGCGTGTGATGGGGGCTGGAGGTCCAAGGAGGTTGGGACTCAGGCAGGAGGATGTAAATGACCATGACAACCTCTGAGAAATGTTGAGGCTTTGGAAAAATCAATTCCACACCAATTCTTCCCACCATTCTGATATAGTAACCTGAAATACTTCCCAACTTTTGCTTACCCCAGCATTGTAGTGGGAAGTCCAGGATCTCTGCAGGACGTAACCAGTTCTCATATGTGCTCACAGGAACCTTAATATTTCTTTGAATGGAAGGGGCAGACGATTCTCAAAGGAGATCAGGCATTTGCTTGTTTTCGCCTCATTTTTGGCATATGCACTGGGCAGAACTTAAGGTGGTGGATTTCTGAGCATTTGTAGGTGGAATATGGAGTCCCTCGGTGGCGCAAACAGTTAAGTGTTCAGCTACTAACCAAAAGGTCAGAGGTTCGAAACCACTCAGAGGCACCTAGGAAGAAAAGCCTGGCAATCTTCCGAAAGATCACAATCATTGAAAACCCTATGGGTTGCAGTTCTACTCTGGAACACATGGGGTCACCAGGAGTCACAGTTGACTCAACAGCGACTGGTTTGGTTTGTTTTTGGGTTTTTTGTTGTTGTTTTTCAGACGAGGGTAGGCTGGCCATGTTGCCATTTGGTGCAAAATTTTATGCATCTTTTTCTTTGAAAATATCAGGCAATTTTTAAGATAGATGTGTGTGACTTGAATAAAGACGGGATAAGAGAAACGCTTATGTTTTCTTTTTGCACTAATTCCTGAAATAACATTCATTAAAACTCAAGACATCTCAGAACAGAGCGAGAGGGACAAAGGGGTTCAAGAAAATGGCCACTTCCTCTGTTTCACCTCGTCCCCTTTTTCAAGTCAGTTTGCTTTAGTGGCAGCGAAAAATTTCAGTGATCTTTTTTGTCAACACCACGCTAAAGCCAAAGGAAATGGCATCATTTTTGCTTTGGTGCAAATAAGGTGGGAGATTTCTCCCAACTGCAAAAGAACATAGAGTTAGAAATTGCTACTTGTTGTTGGGTGCCATGGAGTCAGCTCCAACTCATGGCGACCCCACGTGACAAAGCAGAAGTGCCTCATTAGGGTTTTCTTGGCTGTACTATTTACTGGAGCAGATCACCAGGTCTTTTCTCCCTCAGAGCTCCTAGGTGGCCTCGAATCAACGACCTTTTGTTTAACAGCCAAGTGCTCAGCCCCTGTGCCACCAGGGCTCCTTAGAAATTACCTACAAGTCTAGAAAGCTTGTAAGACCTTTATCAGAAAAATTCCTTAAAGCCTCATGTCTTTAACAAACAAACAAGAAAAAGACCTGTATCTTTATTTATCACAGCGTGGAGCCATCCTGTCCTCTTTGAGCCTAAGACTAAACAGGAGAATTCAGAAAAATAAATGACGACCACAAAGGATCCATTGATTTCTTATGCATGTGATTTTTCTTGCGTGACATGTTTTCCATAAATCAGGGCAACGTGGCCGTGTTTTAGATTAAAAGGTGCGGTTCGAGCTGTCTGTGCGCGGAAGGCAGAGGAACTTCCTGCTTGTAGCTCATTAAGGAGATGAGTTATCACAGGCAGTTGCCTCTGAGGCGTTGGGTTGAGACATAGCCACTTTAGGCAGTGGGAAAGCCTTTAAGAAATTGGTAAAAGTTACAGACCTTTGACACTCCCCCAGAAACACCATCAACAGACCCCCACTCGTACACAATTTCCAGGATAATTCCAGGGTTTTCAAGAGCCTTTCCCTGCACCCCCTTCCCCCTCAGATTCTGATCCCACGTCTACCAATTTCTAGCTGTGTCTGTCATCTGGGACAAATTACTTGTCTTTCTAAGGCTCATTTTCCTCCTCTGTGAAATAGGTGTGTAATGATGGTACCTGACTCTGGGGTTGGTTTGGAGGAGTAAATGAGAAGACGTAGCTAAAGCACTTGGCCCAGTCATTGCTGGACGTTGTTAGCTATTATTTTCATCCCTGGGCTGGAGCCCTGGTGGCACAGTGGTTAAGAGCTCAGGTGGTAACCAAAAAATCGGCACTTCGAATCCACCAGCTGCTCCTTGGAAACCCTATGGGGCAGTTCTACCCTATCCTATAGGGTCACCATGAGTCCGAATCGACTCAAAGGCAACAGGTTTGGGTTATTTTTGGCTTTATGAATTAAAACAGTCCACTCCTGGGCTTCTGTGACCTACATTGCTTAGTGTTCCCCATTGGAATGGTGGTTCCTGGAGGGCAGGGCTCTCGTCTCTCGTATTCACTGTGGGACGCCCAGCACCTGGCCCTATGGCTAGAGGTTTGACTGTACTGTGATTTCTTCCATCGCTCCAGCTCAAAACCAAGCATTCTCCTTGATTTCTCCCTCCCCTGATCCTGCCAACCATTGCTTCATTCATAATGAATTATATCTTCTATCCTACTCCATCCCCTCAGCCGCTATTTTAGTCTAGGCGCCATCTTGCATTTGTTGTTGCTGTTAGTTGCCTTTAAGTCGGCTCTGACTCATGTGACCTCATGTACAACAGAATGAAACGTAGTCAGGTCTTGCTCCATTTTCACTATCGTTGGTCTGCTCAAGTCCATTGCTGTATTTCGAGTGCCTTTCAAACTAGGGGCCTCATCTTCCAGCACTATGTCAGACAATATTCTGTTATGACCCATAGGGCTTTCACTGACTAATTTCCAGAAATAGATCACCAGGCCTTTCTTCCTGGTCTGTCTTAGTCTGGAAGCTCCGCTGTAATCTGTCCACCATGAGTGACCCTGCTAGTATTTGAAATACTGGTGGCATAGCTTCCAGCATCACAGCAACACATTTTGTATTTAAACTGTTGAAATTTTCACCTAGCAATTGTCCCCAACTTGCTTCCCCTTTCCAGTCTAGCTGGCTCCTTTCTTCACACTCTCCTCCACAAAGCTGACAGAATATTTCTGCTAAAATCCTGCTTTGCACAAGTCATCTTCCCTCTCAAAAAAAAAGACCTTGAACAACTCTCTGCTGATAGCGTCTAAATTCTGTAGTCTGACCCATAGACCTTCCTTTCAGGAAGTCCTTCATCCCAGTCAGCTGGTTCACTCATTCCCTTCTACTGTCCCTGTGCACCCCACCTTTGTTCAAAGCCCAGTCTCTCTCCAACCTCTCCACAAAAGTCTTCCTCATTACAGAGAGGGGTGATTCTAGTACACAGCCCAGGGCCTGGGGGGCGATTCTAGTTCACAGCCCAGGGTCTGGGGTGATGTTGCTTTCCAGTTTAGTGTCTCAGATTGAGAACTCATGTGAATTTTGCATTTCTATCACATATGCAGCGGTTAAGAACTCGGCTACTAACCAAAAGGTTGGTGATTCCAACCCACCCAGTGGCTCCATGGAAGCAAAGACCTGGCAATCTGTTCCCATAAAGATTATAGCCCAGAAAACACCATGGGGCTGTTCTGTTCTGTCACATGGGGTCTCTATGGGTGGGAATCGGCTCAACAGCACTCAACGACAACATTGCATTATATATCTGCGTTTGTCTGAATACATAGATGCTTTAAGTTATATCCATCTTGCAAAATTGGATGAGTCCCATCTCCAGGGTCCAGGAAGATGTGCTCAGTTAGGCCTGTGGATTTCGGACACTCTAGGAGCCCTGGTGGCTCAGTGGTTAAGTGCTCAGCTGCTAACTGAAAGTTTAATGATTAGAACCCACCAGCCGCTCCACAGGAGAAAGATGTGGCAGTCTGCTTCCATAAAGATTCCAGCCTTGGAAACCCTATGGAGCAGTTCTACTCTGTCTTACAGGGTCATGATGAGTCGGAATTGACGGCAATGGGTTTTGTTTATGCATTTTAGCTCACCAGTGGACACCATTCCACCGGAAGCCCTCTTTTGCTCTGTCTCCACTGTCAATCCCACAGCACTATCTTTTCTCCTGGGCCCCACTGAAGTCCCTTCTCTGTAGCCCTGACTGTTTTTGACAGCAAGCATTACCTCCTCTCAGGTCCTAAAATCCATACTGCCAGTTCTAGGCACTGCAGCTTAAACCGTTGACCGTCTTTTCATAAACAATCTATTCCCCCAAGTACAAGTTATCTTCCTTGAGACAAGGGCCTGTGTAATACCAGCAGTCATCTCCCTTGGGTATAGTACAAAGCTTTGAGTACAAACCACTCTCAATAATGCTGTGATATATATTCTGCCTAAACAAATTTCCATTTTGTATTCATTTTTTTCCTTCCCATTTCTCCTATTTCCTGCCCCTATTCAATGGCATCACCTTCCCTCTCAGGTCCGAGGGAACCAAACACGGAGTTACATCAGTGGTAGGTGCTCTTCTGATGGTAGTGCTATGGTTAAGAACTCGGCTGCTAACCAAAAGGTCGGCAGTTGGAATCCATCAGCCCCTCCTTGGAAACCCTATGGAGCAGTTCTACCCTGTCCTATAGGTTCGTTATGAGTCGGAACTGACTCGAAGGAAATGAGTTTTTTGTTTTTTTTTTGCTGTTATCCTAACAGTGGCTACTTTTCTTTTTTCAGCATTTCTTCAGGGCCAGGTCTTATGGTTAGAGCTTTAGTTCTTGTGTTTCATGATAACGTTGTTGCTATTAGCTGCTGTTAGGTTCGCCCCGCCCCACCCCCTCCCACCGTCACACCCCACCACCCTCTCCCCACCCCCGCCCCACTACCGTCCTAGCTCTGCACCCCCCCCCACCCCTGACTCATGAGAATCCTAAAGCCCATCTTCGTCTGGAAGCTCCACCAAAGCATCATGGCAACACTCGACCCTCCGCTGGCAGACGGGTGGTGGCTGCACAGGAGGTGAGTGCATTGGCCAGGAATCAAACCTGGGTCTCCCGCATAGAAGGTGAGAATCCTACCACTGAACCACCATTGCCTTCTCATAATAACATACCAGTTGGGAATCGCCCACTGAGGTAAAGTGGCACATTCCAGAAAACTAGGCAAGCAACTACTCTCCACTTCCTTTTTCTGCCCAGGCTCCCCTATTTCGTTTCTCAGTAATAGCCCCACCGCATGGGAACAATGAGGGCAAGCAACTCAAGAAAGGAAGGGTTTTGCTTTGTTGTTGCGTTTTGTTAGGTGAAAATAAACACAACAAAACATATACCACTTCAACAATTTTTACATGTACTATTCAGTGACATTGGTTACTTTCTTCAAGTTTTGCCAACTTTCTCAACAACCTTTTCCAAACGATTTCACCGTCATTAACACAAGCCCACTGGCCCCCTAAGCTCCTCATCTATCCTTTCGAGTTGCTGTTGTCAATTTGATCACATATAGGTAATTCTTTAAAAGAGTACAGGTAGTCCCCAACTGACGACATATTCAAGTTATGAATGGCACTTACAACCACCCTTTTTTTTTTTCATGATTTGTGTGTCTTTTAACTTATGTATGTATTAAAAGGAAACCCTGGTGGCATAGTGGTTAAAGTGCTACGGCTGCTAACCAAGAGGTCGGCAGTTCAAACCCACCAGGCGCTCCTTGGAAACTCTATGGGGCAGTTCTACTCTGTCCTATAGGGTTGCTATGAGTCGGAATCAACTCGATGGCAGTGGGTTTAGTTTTTTTTTGGTTATATATTAAAATACATTTGTAAGTTTGTATGTAATGTTTCAAACTTCCAAAGACAAAGATCAGATTTATAAAGATGCTGATAATAAAATGCAATCATAATGAAAACTAAAAAAAAAAAAAAAATGAGGTATTTGGTTTACGTCAGAACCGACTGATGGAGTCCTGAGAACCGAACCCAGTCATGGGAGACTACCTGTATGATACTTAATGCAGACATTCTTTTCTAATTAGGCTAAACTGTTGTTTTGTTATTATGTTCAAAGATAACTTCAGGAGATAGTTTAGGTTCAAGGTTTAAAGATTTCCTCAGGGTAATTGTTTCGGCTGCCTCAATGGCTTCAGAAAGTCTGGAATCCACCAAAATTTGAAATTCTGTTAAAGGAAGGGCTTAGAAACCAAGGGTTAAGAAGAGGTTCAGGCAATAGCTATACTTTCCCTGTTCCCCATTAAGCCAGGTAACTGAACCAGAGAGAAAAACGCTGTGTCCGCTGAATGAGAAAATGTGAGTGTGGCTTTTTTCTCTCAGTTGGCACCCACTCTACAGAGGCACCCCGTCCCCCATCCCAGCCTCTTTTTGTGAGGCTGGCAGTTACTGGAACCCCGCAGCCTGACGTTATCCACGGAGTCAGCCAGCGCCCTTTTCCCGGTCAGGGTTGGGGTGAGAGAGGCAGGCCCTGCGGATCAGTGGGCGTGGCCTCCCTGGCTCCAGTGAGCGAGACATTTCCAGACGTTGGCTGTGGCCACGTCCTGGTTGTCGTAGCGCTGACCGGGGGGACCCAGAACGTGTAATAGGCATGAAACTAAGTACTCGTGCGCGGGATGTTCATTCCTCTGCCCTCCCGTTGATGGCTGAGCAGCTGTTCACTACTCGGAATCTAAGAGGCTGCTGTTTCATTATGTTTATGCAGCGGGTTCTAGTCTATCATAAGTGCCTTTTTTGCAGCTACTTTTTCGACTATTAAGGCCAATTTCCATTAAAAATTGTTTCCAAAAATTATCAAAAGAGAGACAGAGTTGTTGCTTTTCTTTAGATTAAAAAAAACAAAAACAAAAACAGTTGCTGGAGAGTGTTCTCCAACTCAGGGTGACCCCACGTGCATCAGAGGAGAACTGTGATCCATATGGTTTTCGATGCCTGATTTTTCAGTAGATTGCCAGGTCTTTCTTCCGAGGCACCTCTGGATGGACTCTAAGCATCAACCTTTCAGTTAGCAGCCAAGCATGTTAACTGTCTGCACCACCCAGGGATTCCTTTCGCTTGTTGCTGTTGTCAGTTGCCGTCAAGTCAATTCCAACTCAAGGCGACCCTAGGTGTGCAGGGTAGAACTACGCTCCACAGGGTTTTCAAGGCTGTGAACTTTCAGAAGCAGATCGCCAGGACTGTCTTTGAAGGCACCTTCGGGTGGGTTTGAACCGCCAACTTTCCAGCTAGTAGTCGAGCGCCTGGTTTTCCTGAAGCCTGCCTGGCTTCTTTTAGGCTGAGCAAGAGAGTGCCGATTTACAGGACTGTAATAATTATTAATACATATGCTTTATACAGGCAATATGAACAGAGACTCCTATCTCAACGTTTTTGTAACAGTAACCTCCCCTGCCCCACCCCTCCCAGTCACTACGGAATCCAGCGCCCTGCTTTCTAGTAATTCCGTTTTTATAGGGGTTCCGCAAGCTGTATCTCTCTCCAGTCAGGTAACCTCAGCCTCTAGGGCGATGGGAAAAATGATATTTGAATTATATACTACATCTGCGATCAGAAACACGTAATGAAACTCTCTCGTGAGCAAGTTTTAAAGACCCGTTTTCCAGGTTTAGGCAGGGCTGCTTTGCTTCTTGTGGTAACTTTCATTGGCACATTTTTCAATACTGTCTGCAAGGACTCACACCTAAAGATAAGTGCTGAGAGCCAGGTCCAGCATTTAGTTCTGCTCTGAGGCCTTGCCGGCTCCCTCAAAACTTCTAGAAAGGTACTGTTCAATAGAAATATAATGCAAGCCACGTATTTAATGTAAAATTTTCTAGGAGCCACGTTAAGGAAAGCAAAAAGAAACAGGTGAAATGAATTCTAATAATATATTTATTTACCCCAATATATCTGCAGTCGCCTCATATGCATGTGAAAATTGGACAATGAATAAGGAAGACAGAAGAAGAATTGATGCCTTTGAATTACGGGGCTGGCAAAGAATACTGAACATACCATGGACTGCCAGAAGAATGAACAAATCTGTCTTGGAGGAAGTTCGTACAGAATGCTCCTTAGAAGCAAGGATGGTGAGACTTCATCTCACTTACTTTGGACATGTTATCAGGAAGAACCAATCCCTGGAGAAAGACGTTGAGCTTGGTAAAGTAGAGGGTCAACGAAAAAGGGAAAGACCCTCAAGGACATGGATTGACACAGGGGCTGCAACAATGGGCTCAAACACAACAACGAATGTGAGGATGGCGCAGGACCTGGCAACATTCCCTTCTGTTCTACATGGGGTCACCATGAGTCAGAACCGACTGACTCAACAGCACCTAATAACAACAACAACATTCACGATATTATCATTTCAATGTGTAATCAATATTAAAACTTTGTTAATGAGATAGTTTACATACCTTGTTTGTATTAAGTCTTCAAAATCTGGCATGGATTTTACACTTAATAAAAAAAAAGAAAAAAAAGCCAAACTCATTGCCATTGAGTCATTTCCGACTCACAGGAACCCTGTAGGATGGAGTAGAACTGCCCCCGTAGGGTTTCCAAGGAGCAGCTGGGGGATATGAACTGCTAATCCCTTGGTTAGCAGCAAGCTCTTACCCACTGCGCCACCAGGGCTCCTTGCAGCACATCTCAAATCGGACTAGGCTCATTTCAAGGGCTCAATAGCCCCACGTGGTGAGTAGCTACCGTTTGGGGTAGCTCCAGTCCAAAGAGCTTCTGAAAGGGTGGTCAGCAGAAACAAGAAAACCTGAATATCTGAATAAGAATGTGAATTCCTAGGTCTTATCGCTGACTTGGAGCCCCTGGTCGGTACAAATGGTTAACACACTCAGCTGCTAACTAAAGATTGGAGGTTGAGGTGCCTCAGAAGAAAGACCTGGCAATCTATTCCCCAAAAATCAGCCATGAAAACCCTGTGGAGCACAGTTCTACTCCGATTCATGTGGGGTCACTATGAATTGGCATTGACTCTACGGCAGCTGGTTCTTAGTTTATCCTTGGCTTACCAAATGATAGCTCTGGGGATGGCTCAAAGGAATTTTGCATTTTTAAACATGTTCCATAGCTGTGCTTTGCTTACCGGAATTTGAGAACATCTCTTAGTCTCCCTATCCCAAACTTGCACATGACCCCGTAGCCATCACCACCACCACCACCACCACCACCACCACAATGACCTCCACGGCTTGCTCATATAAAGAAGGAGATACAATCATACAATCCAGTCCATTCTTCCATTCATTCATCAAATATTTATTGAGTACCGATTATATGCCTAGTACTGTTAGGCACTGGGGATACAATGCTGAACTACATAGGCAAAGTCCCTTCCCTTTCCAAGCTTACATTCTAGTGGAAGAACAGACAGTAAGTAGAGCGGTAAATTAAAAAAAAAAAAAAACATTGCCGTTGAGTCAATTGTGACCCTATAGGACAGAGTAGAGCTTCCCCATAGGGTTTCCAAGGAGCGCCTGGTGGATTTGAACTGCCAGCCTTTTGTTTAGCCACTGTAGCTCTCAACCACTACCCCACCAGGGTTTCCAAAGGGGAAAAAAGATGAGTAATTTCAGGTGGTGATTAGTACAAAGAAGAAAAGCAAAGCAAGGTTTATCGGTCTCCTTGGGCTGCCGTCACAAAGTACCACAAGTTGGGTTGCTTATAAGAACAGAAACATACTGTCCCACAGTTCTGGAGACTAGAGTCTGAAATGAGGGTGTCAGCCATGTGGATTCCTTCTGGGTGCTTTGAGGGAGAATTTCCAAGGCATCTCCATGTCTCCTTCCCAACTTTTGGTGACAGCGGGTGATCCTTGACATTCCTTGGCTTGTGGATCACTTCCACCTCAGCCTACATCTTCACATGGCCACCTTCCCTCTGTCTCTCTGTCTGTGTCTCTTTCCTTCTTTCATAAAAACCCAACTCATATTGGTAGCACAAAGGAAATGGGACAGCAAGGGAAGTGGGGCGCTATGTAGATATGGTGCCCAGGGAAGGCTCTATGAGGAGGTTGGCAGCAACTGAATAAAGACAGGGAGGGAGCCGTGTAGATACTGAGAGAAGAGCACTCCACACAGAGGGGGCAGCATGTTCAAAGGTCCTGCAGTGGGAACATCAGAAAGGCCAGCGTAGCTGGAGCCAAATGAGCAAAGGAGAGGAGTTCAGAGAGGTTCACAGTCTCCAGATTGCATAGGGTCTTCACACCATGGTGAGGTGTTTGGGTTTGACCCTAAAAGCAATGAGGATTCTCTGATAGATTTTAAGCAGGAGCATAGCTTAACATCTGATGGAGGTGGTACAGAAATTGTCCAGGAGGGAGATAATATTGGCTTGAACTAAGAAGACAGCTTACCACCCATCTGTCAGTTTGCTGTACCATGGTCACTTGCACATTGCCATGATGCTGGAAGCTACGCCACTAGAATTTCAAATGCCAGCAGGGTCACCTGTGGTGGACAGGTTTCAGTAGAACTTCCAGACTAAGGCAGACTAGGAAGAAAGGCCTGGCAATCTACTTCTGAAAATTAGCTAATGGAAATCCTAAGGATCACAACAGAATGTTGCCCAATCTAGTGGTGGAAGATGACTCCCCTGGTTGAGAGGCACTCAAAATACACAGTGGCCACAAAAATGGACAGGAGCATACCAATGATCATGAAGATGGTGCAGGACCAGGCAACATCTTGTTCTGTCGCACCTGCAGCTGCCATGAGTGGGAGAAGACTTGATGGCAAATACCAACAACAAGGTAACAGTGGTGGAGACAGTGAGACACGGTCACTTCTGTGGGATATCTGTTGAAGTAGAACTGGTGGAACTTGCTGGTGGATTGACGGTGGGATGGGAAGGAAGAGAGGGATAGAGTTGACCTGAGCAACTGAGCGATTGGTGGGACATTTAAGGAGATGGAGAAGGCTTGGGCTGGGGGATGATCTCTACAACCATGGAGATCCTTGCCATGAAAATAATCTTTAGTCAAAATGGAGGGAAAAGAAGAACCCACTTACTATATGTTTCAGCTTTATCTATTTTTTCACTGTGCTACTTCCTTCCAACAGAAGGAGCCCTGGTGGTACAGTGGTGAAGTGCCTGGCTGCTAACCAAAAGGTCGGCGGTTCAAACCCACTAGCTGCTTCACTGGAGAAAGATATGGCCATATAAGAAAATGGGGCAGGTCTACTTGATCACATGGGGTTGCTGTAAGTCAAAACCGACTTCACAGCAATGGATTTTGGTTTGATTTCCTACAGAGGATACAGAAAAGGTTAAGACACCTTCTTGCCCTGGAGGAGCTAAAGGAAATCCCAGCATCCTTCCTCATGAAACTCACACACACACGCGCGTTCACACACACATATATTGTTGTCGTTAGGTGCTAGCAAGCTGGTTCTGAATCATGGCAACCTCATGTGTGGCACAACAAAACGCTGCCCAGTCCTGTGCCACCTTCACAATAGTAGGTATGTTTGAGCCCATTGTTGCAGCCACTGTCTCAATCCATCTCGTTGAGGGTCTACCTCTTTTTAGCTGACCCTCCACTTTAGCAAGGTTGCCTCTACTCTACTCTGCTGTTGCTCGCTCATATTTTGAGTGCCTTCCAACCTGAGGGGCTCATTTTCCAGCACTGTATCAGAAAATGTTCTGTTGTGGTCGGTAAGGCTTTCATTGGCTAATTTTTTTCTGAAGTAGATCGCCAGACCTTCCTAGTCTGTGTTAGCCTGAAAGCTCTACTGAAACCTGTCCCCCATGGGTGGCCCTGCTGGCATTTGAAATACTGGTGGTATAGCTTCCAGCATCAAGGCAACACACAAGCGACCATGATATGACAAACTAACAGAGGGGTGGTGGATATATACATATACACACACATTCACATACACACACACACACCCTCTCTGCCCTCCTTCTGCCCTGAGCACCCACGATATCACCTTCCATCCAGCCTCCTATGGCTCCTCAGAGCCTGGAAGGCAAAAGCAGAGAATCCTAAAAAGACCCTCAATGGCCCATGTCCTTGGAGAACATTCTTTCCTTGAGTGCGAGCAGGACCGTCAGAAATGATTTCACTCCCATGATTAGGTTCTAGTATGAGACAAAGGTGAAGGGGTTTTGCAGATGTTAACTAAGACCCCAAACCAGTTGACTTTAAGTTAATCCAAACAGAGCTTGCCCTGGGTGGGCCTGACCTAATCAGGCAAGACCTTTAGAAGAGGCTCTAGAGGTCAGAGATGAAAAAAGCAGCAAAGATACTCTCATGTTGGCATTACAGAAGCAAAATGCCATGTTATACAAAAGGCCACGTGTCAAAGAATGGAAGGCAGCCTCTAGAAGCTGGGGGCCTAAGTCCTACAATCTCAAAGAACTGAATTCTGCAACCACCAGTGAGCTTGGAAGAGAACCCTGAGTCCCAGAGAGATTCCAACTCTGGCTGATACCTTGATTGCAACCTTGTGAGACTGTGAGCAGGGGACCTGGCTAAGTTGTGAGGACTTCGACCCATGGAAACTGTGAGATGGTGGATGTGTGTCATTTTAATCCACTAAGTATGTGGGAATTTGTCATGCAGCAATAGAAAATTAATACAGTAAGATAATAAGAATAGCTAACTTTTATTGAGCACTTACTATGTGCTAAACATTTGCAATGTCTTTATCTCATTATTCCTCACAACAACTTCATAAGTTTGGCACTATTAAAAAACCAGTTGCCTTCAAGTCGGCTCCTACTCAAGGCTTGAATCATGGCGACTCCACGTATGTTAACCGTTTGCACCACCCAGGGACGCCTTTGGCACTATTACCATCTCTACTTAACACAAACAAAAACTGAGGCAGGGCAAGGTAAACGACAGACCTGAGGATGTGATGGTGTAGGGATTCAACCCCATGGCCCAAACTCTGAAGACAGAGAGTTTGACAATGCTGCCTCCAGTTACAGGGTGCTGTCATTGGGTGTCGTTGAGCCTATTCAGATGCACAGTGGCCCCATGTGACCCAGTAGAACTTCCCCATAGGGTTTCCTTGGTTGTAATCTTTACAGGAGCAAACTGCCAGGTCTTTCTTTTGTGGAGCTGATGGATGGGTTTGAACTGCCTACCTTTTGGTTAACAGCAGGGCACTTACGCATTGCGTCACCAGGGCTCCTTTCAATTAGAGGAGGGGCCCTTTATTTAGGAGTTCTGCACCTCAGCCCCTCTTCTTCATAATGTGAAGAATACCATCTCCTCCTCTTGCTCCCCCAGTGCCATCAGGTGGGCACACTCACCTAGGCCACAGTTAGCAGAGCCTCTGATGGCCCATCATCTCCTCTCCCTGTCTTTGGAGGTCCCATGGTTCAGACAGCCCGTCTCTGGGAGCTAAGGTATCCCCAGGCTCCACTGTGCAGGTTCGGGCTTAGCCCAGCCACTAGGGTGACCACCTCACCTTGGTTTGCCCGGTCTGTCCCAGTTATATAACTTAAAGGCCCAAATCGCAAGAAACTTCTCACCCCAGGCAAACCAGGATGGTTGACCACCCCTCCACCCTGCAACCAAGACCAAGCATGAGGAAGGCCTTGAGGCCACTTCTACGCAACTGGTCCTGATTTTGCCTATCACCAAAGGGAAAGAAACGCTGAGCGATGGGTATTCAAGCCCTGCTCTACATAGTGAGCTAAGAGCAGAAACATGTGTACTGAACCCAATTGCTCCAAGAAGCTCCTGGTAGAATCGGTTTGACAATGGAAGCCCAGGACTGGCCTCAACTGGACCATTAGATAGTCCTTGGAAACCATGCTTATTGGAGAGATTTACTTGCCTTGAGCATCTACCATGGCATATTGATGCCAGCCTCACACCAGACCTGACACCACATTTCCATCAGCTCTGGTGCCCCAAGCAGACAACTCTGAGGAAACCTAGAAGGGGTATGGCCACCTGGCTCCGCCTCATCCTTTCCGAGATTGTGATCATGGCAATACTCATCTGGGGAGTAAATGGGACCCATCTAGCTTAGTTACCTAGTACTTCTGTAACACAAATACCACAAGTAGATGGCTTTAAAGAACAGCAATTTATTGTCTCACAGTTCTGGAGGCTGAAAGTCCAAATCAGGGTCTCCCTGTGTCAATTCCTTCCTTGTCTGTAGCCCTGGGTGATCCTTGGCCCCTTGGTTTTCCTTGGCCTGTAGGTGATCCTCACAAGGCATCTATATCTTCCCCTGTATGTATCTCTGTCTCTAATCTGGTCTTTTTATAATTCAGAAGTGATTAGATTCAGAACCCACTCTACTTGAGTATGATCTAATTAACTTAACAAAGAAAGCCCTATTTCCTAACAGGATCACATCCACAGGGACAAGGGCCAGGAACTCAACACATATTTTTTTTGGGGGGGTCACCATTCAATCCTTGACACCATCTATTGCTGATCACTTCAGTTGATAGAGCTCAGGCCTAATGAGTTTTGACTTCCACAATTGTTGTTGTTGGACACCATCAAGTCCATTCCAACTCATAGTGACCCCATGTGACAGAGTAGGTCTACCTCATAGGGTTTCCTAGGCTGTAATCTTTACGGGGAAACCCTGGCGGTGTAGTGGTTAAGTGCTACAGCTGCTAACCAAAAGGTCGGCACCAGGCACACCTTGGAAACTCTATGGGGGCAGTTCTACTCTGTTCTATAGGGTCGCTGTGAGTCAGAATCAACTTGATAGCAATTTTTTTTTTAATTATTATGGAAATAGATCACCAGCTTCCACGGTAACAGCTGGTTTTTCTCTGTTGGATGGACTCTCAACTACCCCAACCATCTTCCAAACTGTGCCTTTGGTGGCAAGGGGAACCAGATAAGGCAGTGTGGTTGGATCACTACAAACACTTCCACAATATAGGGAAAGGGCTCAACACACGTATTTATTAAATAATACCAGCCAGCGATTCATTAACTCATTCATTCATTTAGTCACTTGTTCAGCCAATATTTGGGGGCACCTAACCTGGACCTGGCATTCTCCTAAACTCTGACAGTCAGTTACAGCACATTTTATACTGTGTGTTAAGTGCTGGGTACAGTGTTAGCCCGTGAAGACACCAACCCAGTCTGGGACAGGGTGTGCGGGGGGCGGGGGTCATGATCCAGAAAAACTTCCTTCTTAGGGGGCAGTGAGTATATGTTAATGGGGGAGGAACAATTCAGAAAAGGAGGGTGAGGATGGTTGCACAACTCAAATAATGTAATCAACGTCACTCAAGTGTACAGAGAGAAACTGTCGAATTGGTATATGTTCTGCTGTGGATATTCTCAACTGCAACAACAATAAAATAAAATACTTTTAAAAAAGAAAAGCTTCCTTAAGGAAGCCTGTTTTTCTGTAAAAAGGATAATGTACTTTTTATTACCAACCTTTAGGTTAAGGAAAACAAACGTCATTCAGCTGTAGAAACAGACCCACACATACACACACACAATATATACACACAGGAAAAAAAGAAAAAATCAACCACTAGCCTGAAACGTATCTCTACGTTTTATTTTAAGAAATAAAATCTGGTCACAAAACATCTTCAGAGAGCAGGAGAAGTCAGGGAACGTACAGGATGGATTCCAATAACAAATCAGGTGCTGCTGCCACTTTCAAGGGGTGGGGCTAACATGGAACGATTTTCTTCCAGGAAAAGCAAGGTTACATCAAGCTGTGAAGCCCAGATGGCCATTAGATTTACAGCTACCTAAAGAGGAGCCGAATCCTTTAAAGGGCTGAGTTATGAGGACTTCCGGGTATTGATTAGATGAGAGCAGCAACCCTGCATCAGCCGAGCGTTAGGGAATGAGAAGCAGAGGGGAGACGGTGGTGGTTATGGTTTTTATGTAGTGTTCAAAGTCACTTCCGAAACAGAGGATGAGGTAATAGTTGAGTATACCAGCCAGGGACATGAGGAACAGAAACAGGATGATGCGTTTCCCGAATATGTAACCAGGCGTGCTGGAAAAGAAGGCAAGAGAAACTGTACAGGCGGCACAAATGACACCAGTTTAACAAAACAAGCTCTGTGTTTGCGAGGCCTGGGGTTTAAATTACGGCTCCTTTTATTCCAGAATGCTCCATTTACTTCACTTGAAGGATGGCAGTGTCTGAGTTATTATTAGTCCTTGAACAGATTTCAAAACCAAGCCCAGAGAGCCTAGACCTCAAAACCCATAACGGTTTGGGCTCTGTTGTCCTGGCTTCTCTGAGTCTCCTGATTTCCTTCGTAACTCCAGCCCCTGAACGGTGTGCAGGGGGCAGTCCGCACAGGGGCGGGTTCTTTTGGTCAGCAGGCATTCCGACTGGAAATTAGGAACACAACTGGCTCATTAAGACCCTTTCTAGGGCAGCCTCTGTCAAGGAGAGCCTGAATTGCCAGTCCCAGCATCTGCCCTGGTGGCACAAATGAGTAAGTACTTGGCTGGTAACCTAAAGATCGGTGGTTTGAACCCACCAGCAGCTTCAAGAGAGAAAGACCTGGCAATCTGCTCCAGTAGCGATTACAGCCTAGAAAACCCTATAGGACAGTTCTACTCTGTCACACAGGGTCACTACGAGACTTGATGGCACCTAGCAGCAGCAAATCCTTCTGTGGTATAAGCGAGTCCCAGAGTAGTGCAAACGGTTAAATGCTTGCCTACTACTATGGGTCCAATTGTGTACCCCCAAAATATGTGTTTTAAATCCTAACCTCTATGCCTGTGGTATAAACCCATTTGGGAATGGGTTATCTTTGTTATGTTAATGAACAGGGTTAGGGTAGGGAGTGTCTTGAGTCAATCTTTTACAAAATATAAAAGGAGCAGATTAAGGAGGCAGAGACATGGAAGATAGAGCCCAAGCCACCTGGAGATCTCCAAGGAACCAGGAAGCAGAAGCTGAAGAGACAAAGACTTCCTCCAGAGCCAGCAGTGACAGCAAGCCTTCCCTTAGAGTCGGCACTGTGAATTCAGACTTCTAGCCTCCTAAACTGTGAGAAAATATATTTCTGTCCATTAAAGCCACCCAGGTGTAATATTTCTGCTATAGCCGCACTAGATAACTAAGGGAATCCTGGTGACGCAGTGGTTAAGTGCTCGGCTGCTAACCAAAAGGTCAGCAGTTTGAATCCACTAGCTGCTCTTTGGAAACCCTATGGGACAGTTCTACCCTGTCCTATAGGGCTGCTATGAGTCGGAGTCCACTCAACAGAAAAGGGTTTTAGGTAACTAAGATGGCTACTGACCAAAAGGTTTGAATCCGCCCAGAGGCACTTCGGAAGAAAGGCCTGGTGATCTTCTGAAAGGTCACAGCCATTGCGAACCCTGTGGAGCACAGCTCTACTCTGACACACGTGAGGTCGCCATTAGTCAGAATCGACTCGTCGACAACTGGTTTCATATTTTTTGTTTTCATGTAATAAGTGACAGTTTAAATGAGCCCATAAAGCTGGTGATTCTAAAAGGTGCTACAGTGTCTGAGGATTGCATCTATTCTCCTGATGCTGCCTGGGAATAACTCATTCACATTCATGAGAACTGGGCACACATCAATGGGAGACTGTTGTTGGGTGCCGTTGAGTTGAGTCTGACTCATGGCGACCCCAGGTGACAAAGCAGGACTGCCCTGTAGGGTTTCCTAGGCTGTAATCATTATGGAAGCAGGCACCAAGTCTTTCTCCCAGAGCGGCTGGTGGATTCGAACTGCCAACCTTTCATTTAGCAGCCTTGCGCATAACATTGCACCGTCAGGGCTCCCAATGGGAGACTAGACCCTTACATTTGTGAGTGGAGAGACTTTCTAGCACATTCATATCCCTCTTGGAAAGGCTCTAAATCCTAAGCTGTTTAGGCACATGTCAGGTGTGGTCGGGCGACATGTCCCAGTGACCTGTGACCACCTACTTGCACGCACAGGCAGTCTGACCCCCTCCCTCCCTCTCTGCAGAATCCTTCTCTAGCTGTCCTAGTTGGGTCCACCTGCTTGGCACTAACATTTTTGGAAAGTCCAGCCAAGAGATTCATTAAGGTTGTTAGCAGAACCTCAGCTGAGGGTATCCTGGGGCAATCAGGGCTGCTCAAGGAGAATGCCAGGCTCAGCCAAACAGGTGACCGAGTGCGGCTGAGTCCTGTTCCTGGCTGTAATCACAGAGAGCAGAATTTAGCATTCACAGGCTTAAGGTTAGAAATGTTAACAAAGGCATAACTAAGATGGCAGACAGGGCGCGTGCCCTGGGCGCCACTTGAGGAGGGGCACTAATGAGCAGTTTCTATTGGCCACCGCAGTTTCTATCGCCAGCCGTGAGAGATCATTCAGCGATTTAGAACTAATTCCATAGGTGTTGTTTTCGATAGGTAGACCCCTGATGTGTTCTACTAGAAAGGGGCCCCAAAGGTTCATAATATAACTCCTGATTTTACTCCAGCAACCTCTTTGTCCCTGCCTCAATGGTGCAAATGGTTAACGTACTCAGCTGCTATCCAAGAGATTGCAGGTTTGAGTCCACCCAGAGGCGCCTCAGAAGAAAGGCCTGGCAAGCTACTTCCGGAAAATCAGTCCTTGAAACCCTACGGAGCACGGTCCTACTCTGACACACAGGGGTCTCCATGAGCTGGAGTCGACTTATCAGCAACAGGTCCAGTCTCCTCAGGGAGCTTGTCAGAAATGCAGATTCTCAGGTCCCACAGCAGAGGGACTGACCCAGAATCTGCATTTTGATAAGCTTCCCACGTGCTTCACGGGCACGTTTATTTATGTCTGAGAAGCTCCGCTAGCCGACCCGTCACCTGCTCCTCAGCCCAGCTTTGTTCTCCTCGCCTTGGTTTCCTGTTGACAGTAATTCTCATGAAGTGATCCATTCCAACTCTTTATTGGGAGAAACACGGTCCCCAAAGGGCGTCACCTGCTAGTGCTGATAAGGAAAATGAAGAGAAAGTAAAGAAGTCCAAGGAAGGGTTTTTTTTTTTTTTTTTTAAGCCAGAGATACATTAAGTTGTGGAAAGTCAAATACTGAGGGTGCTCAGCTTGAGCACGTGTGCTCGTTACAGAAACACAAAGCGATTTGTGAAGCTGTCTCAGAACGTGCTGGAGATAAAACTGTAGTGGAAAATGAAATGGTGGTGCCTCCTGACAGGCTCATGGAGTTGTTGAATTTGCGTGTTGTCGATATTTTTTTTTTTTTGTCGTTAGGCGCCATCAGGTCGATCCTGACTCATTGCTAGTACATGTCTGGTATATAACAATTTTTTATTGGTGACGACTGCTTGGAGGTCTATGTTAAGAAGGATTCTGAGGCCAGATATGGTCTCAGCAGCAACTAGCGCCATGGTTCATTAATAACGCCTGCTGTGGGTGCAGGAGCACGAAGGAGGGTCTGGAGCCAACACAGAGACTGGGTTAGTGGGCTGGTGGGGTTGTCTTAATACCGTCTAACGAGGGAGGACAGAGAGAGAGCTAAGAGGTCCAATCATTTACATTTAAACGAAGCCCAGAGAAATCTAAAGCTTTTAAGATTTCTTCTAAGTCTATATCCTATTTTTTATTTTGGCCACCGCTGTTCATTCATCCCCTAGTAATGATTAGTAGTGACGCCTTTAAAATTGAAAGGAAATAATGGTAACTTGAGCCCTGGTGGCACAATGGTTAAGTGCTTGGCTGCTAAGCCAAAGGCTGGTGATTCTAACTTGCCCCGTGGCTCTGTGGGAAAAAGACCTGGCAATCTGCTTCTGTAAAGATTACAGCCTAGGAAACCCTGTGGGCAGTTCTACTCTGTCACATGGGGTCACCAGGAGTCAGAATCGACTCGATGGCACCCACCACCAACAACAACATGGATAAGCAGACAAATTTCTTTCATGCTCCTCAGATTGTCTTAGAATTACAGCCACTTTGGGATCTCAGGCCAGGGGTGACAGATGAAAAGAAGAAGAGTGACTGGGCCTAATTCCTGGGACTTTGGGGCAGGAAGACAGGGCTGCCTAAGGACCAGCCCAAGACATGATTGCATTAATGGACTCCGCTTAACAGCAGGTAATCACCTGGGGAAAGGCATAGTAGAGTTTTTCCAGGTAAAAGAGAATAAAGAATATCATTTGGGGCAGTGCTAATAAGGATAAAGAGATAATGGGATTGTGATTTGAGAGAATAAATAAGCATGCCACTAGAGAGGAGTGAAGGAAGAGATGAGAAGGAGAAAAGAATTGCTTGTAAGAACATTCTCTTCCTGGCTCCAGTCCAGCTCACCATCTAACAGCACTTGAGTCATTTAGCTTTGTCTGCTCCCAGGTTCCCCATATATAGTGCTCTCACCTTCCAACCTCCGGGGACGTCACTGTCTTTGTCACTGGGAAAGGATGCTATCTAACTGGAGAGCCCATTAACCACTAGAGAAGGTGCTATTGTGAAGGACAGAGGGGGCGAGAAAATAGACAAGAAAAATGGCAGGGAAAGCTGGGTCAGCATATGGAGCTGTAGCCCTTCCAGCCTGTCTGGAAATGTTAGGAATTCTCGTTTCTAAGGAACGGGTGGCATACAGTAACTCGAGCATTTCTTCTCTAAGTAGAATTTCTCTTACTAGGAGCCAGATTTCCCAATCTAGGTGTTATGGGAGTCTGATTGCTTTTCTGGGGCTTTCTGTCTGCTACCGTCTATAAACAATACCACAGTGACTCTATTCACACAGTCTCTGTCCATTGCATCTTTCTCAACCTTCTTTCCACAGGTCCCCGGAAGATCTGTTACTCAAGAGAACTTACCGCAAGGTGCAAACTTCAATTCTCATTTCTCTGGACAAACAATGACATGTTTCACTCACAGGAGGCCTTGGGAAGCCAGACACAAGAAGTCATTCAAGCCCCAGACTAGGAAGAGTGGGAGGAGAGGGTGTGGGGTTGCAAAGAATGTGCCCGGAGACGTTAAAGCATCCTTTGTGCATCCAACTCTCACTGGGGGCATTTTTTTTTAATGGAAAAACTACTCAAGTGCCCTAGCTATATTTTGAAGGCCCTCAAAGTTCAGAGAGAGAAGGATGGGGGATTCTGGTCAGCACCCCATCCCCATGATCCTGTTGTTCCTGTTAGGTGCCGTTGAGTTACTTCCGACTCATAGCAACCCTACAGGCCAGAGTAGAACTGCCCCATGTGGTTTTCTAGACTGTAATCTTTATGCAAGCAGATCACCAGGTCTTTTTCTCATGGAGATGCTGGGTGGGTTTGAACTGCCAACTTTCTGGTTAACAGCTGAGCACTTCGCTGTTGACCATCAGAGCCCCTGAAGAGTGATCCTATGGAGCCTTAAATGCTACTCAGGATATTGTTTTGAATTATCACTCCTCCTGCCAGAAAGGCGTCAATCACCTCGTGGTTCTTAAGCAGTCTTGGTGGCCTACCTCTGCGTTCTCTCTCCTAGGTAGCCAACGAAGTACTTCTGTCTCACAAACAAGTACATCAGTCCGGCAAAGGCGGCAGGAACTGAGAGGAGAAATGAAAACACCTGTGTTAGTTTAGGAGCTGCCAAAACATGCTAAGTTGACACAGTAAGTCATTATGCAATTAACATGGATCATGAAATCTAGCATAGGCCACAGGCCCTGATGGTCAGGGTGGATGTTCAATTCAGAAAAATAGCTAGGGCTGGAAAAAAGCTGTTGTCGTTGTTGTTAGGTGCTGTCATGTCAGTTATGACCTCACAGTGACCGTGTAGAACAGAGTGGAACCGCCCCATAGAGTTTCCTAGGCTGTTATCTTTACGGGAGCAGATCACCGGGTCTTTCTCCCCTGGAGCCACTGAGTGGGTTCGAACCACCAGCTTTTCAGTTAGCAGCTGAATTCTTAACCACTGCACCACCAGGGCTCCTGGAAAAAACTTAGGAATGTTAATAATAATAATGTTGCTATTATTAATAATAGTATTATCTGGTGCAGGCAGGACTTGAACCCTCAACCCAGTTCAGACTAGTTCTCTCAAAGGCACACCTTCACCCCTGGGCCTCTAGACAGGGCAATGATGAACTCGCTTTGAGTTTCAACTGTTGAGAAAAAGTCTCTCGGGAAGGAGGTTCCCTTCGTATTTTAGCCTTTTGGACAAAAGCTACAAGCAGTACCCAGATAACCCTACAGAGTCATGAATGTTTGGAGCTAGGAATTAGAAGACCTGGGTTTGGGGCTGGTCATTTAATTTGTTTTGTGTCTGGACAACGGGCTTATAACAGTGTTCCTACTTAGGAAGGAGTCCCTGGGTGGCACAAGTGGTTATGTACTTGGCTACTGACCAAAAAGTTGGTGGTTTGAATCCACATAGAGGTGTCTGAGAAGAAAGGCCTGGCATCTTCTCCTGAAAGGTCTTATGGGACAGTCCTAATCTGAAACACATGAAGTCACCATAAATTTGAATTGACTTGATGGCAACTGGTTTGTTTTTTTGGTTACCTACTAAGGAATTTATGGCAACCCCATGTGTTACAGAGTAGAACTGCTCCATAGGGTTTTCTTGGCTGTAATCTTAACAGGAAGGAGCTGTGTGGAGCAGTAGTTATGTGATCAGCTGCTGACCAAATGATTGGCTAACCGAAAGATTGGGAGAAAGATGTGGCAGTTTGCTTCTGTAAAGATTTATAGCCTTAGAAACTGTATATGACAGTTCTACTCTGCCCTATTGGATTGCTACAACTCAGGATTGACTCGATGACAATGGGTTTGGTTTTGGTTTTTGGAATCTTAACGGAAGCAGATTGTCAGGATTTTTCTTCTGTGGTACCACTGGATGGGTTCAAACCACCAACCTTTAGGTTAGCAGTCAAACACTAACCATTTGCACCTCCTAGGTCACCTTGAGTTGGAATCGACAGAGACTAATAAGAATACTTAGGAATTATCGTGGGGGTGAAACAGGGCCATGGTTATAAAAGCATTTTGCAAACTTCCAAGCATTATTCAAATACTAAATGAACTGATGTTGACCACGCACTGCTAATGTGTCAGAAACTGCCCCAGCCACTTTTGAGTACTTGACTCTCCAACCTTCACAGCCACCTAGTAGGGAGTACATTACTGTCACTATTTGACAGGAGAGGAGATTTAGGCCCAATGAAGTCAGTTTGCCAAGGGCCACCTAACAGACCAAAGGATCCATGAGGACAACTGTCTTTTCCTTGCCAGAGTCTCTGTGGTGGGCAGAGTGCCTGGCACATAATTGGCATTCAAGAAATATTTGTCTAATGAATGAACAAAAGTAGGTGGTCAGAGAAAGAGCTGGAATTTGAACCCAGGTCTGTCTGATTTCAAAACTTCGCCGGCACCATCAGTACTAACATTCATTGAGCTTCCATTGTTAGGCTGAACCACAGGAAAGTGCTCTTTTTGTAACAGTCAGACACTGGCAGTTTTATATGGTTCAATCTGGCAGATGCCAAGGCCTGAGTTAGAGGCACACTACCTCACTTGATTGCCATGGAAACACTATTAGGTAGATTGTTGTTACTGTTGTTTTCAGTTGCCATCGAGTCAATTTCGACTCATAGCTACCCCATGTGACAGAGTAGAACTGCCCCATCGGGTTCCCTTGGCTGAAATCTTTACGGGAGCGGATCATCAGGTCTTTTTTGCGAAGAGCCACTGGGTGGGTTTGAGCCATCAACCTTACAGTTAGCGGCCAAGCACTTAACCATTTCACCACCATGGCACCTTTAGAGCAAGTCTAGATTCATTTATATCAAGTATCATCTAAGAGATAAAAGGAATTGTAACTCCTAGTACAAGTGCAGTTTGACTTGATTTTTCAAGTAATGCCGGATGTGTTTCTTATTTAACTCAGGGTACAAGATGGAAAATAAATGGTGAGCTTACTGACAGTCTTATGTAGTGCAGAATGGGGCCACATGGGGTCCCTTAAGTGGACTCTACCGCCTGTCTCTGGCCTCTGTTCTCTATCACTGTGCCTTATTCTGTTTCTTCATGGTGCTTCTCACCATTGGCATTAATTTATCAGGTTATTTGCTTTCCTGTGGTCCATCTCACCAGCTGGCTGTGTGCTTCACCACCACGTCTGTGTTGTATACCATTGTCTATCCAGGAACAGGGCTTGGCACATAGTAGGTATTCAATGTATAATTTATTATAGAAGTAAATAAGGTATATTCATTTCTAAGGAGCCCTGGTGGTGCAACGGTTAAGCACTCAACTGCTAAACAAAAGGTTGGCAGTCTGAACCAACCCAGCGGCTCTGTGGGAGAAAGACCTAGCAGTCTTCTCCTGTAAAACTCTACGGGGCAGTTCTACTCAGTCATATGGGGTTGCTGTGAGTCAGAATGTACTCAAAGCACGCAACAGCAACAACAATATTCATTTCTATAATATAGTATAGCATTTTCTTATATTATAATAGTATAGTGTATATGAAAAATGATACTTGTGAAAAATCCAGCATTTAGAGCCTCAAGTACTGGAGGCTGGCTCCTCCTTGCTGTTATTCGCTAGCTGAGTAACCTTAAAGAAGTCACTTTATCTCCTTGAACCCAAGTTTCCTCAAAGGTAATAGGGGAAAGAATATCCCCTTTCCTACTTTATCGGGTGGGAGGAGATGATGAGTATTGAATAGTTCCCCGATGACTGGCTGTGTCTCCCATGTGCTCTCCCAGGCCATCAGCAGCAACGGGCAGAGACCACAGTGTGGAACCCATGAGGCGGCCCCAACACACCATCAGACATGGTCCCCGTGGTGGCCAAATCTTTCAGGTGCTCAGTCTCAAGAGGGGACCAAAAGAAACGATTCTGATTTCCATTTCATTTTACATCAATTCCAGAGTTGACCTCTTCTCCCTGCTTGCTGAGGTCAACTCTGCAGGCTGCCGCTAACGTGGGAGGCTGGGGACCTGGAACCCAGGCCATGGCCTGCAGATGCACACCGGGAAGAGGGCCACCACTTTGGACACTTATTAGCAACAAAACCAAGTGACAGTGGCCCCAGAGGAGAACACTCAGGTGCTGTCATTTATAATGCTCTTGGATCTGAGCTCACACTGCTTAAACATTCTGAGTCACATTTAGCCTGGAGCCACCCTTGTCAGTGCTGGGCTCTCAAGCAGGCACTGGGGAGCAGGCATCAGCGATTCCTTGCACACATCCCCTGCACACGCACCAGCACGCCTGCAACACGGCCTCCCGGGGGGCCTCACCTCTCCCGGCTGCTTGGATTGAGTTGGGGGTCAGGCCAAGTCTTTCAAACAAAAAGCCTGTCCTCTGACCCGTCGCAAGAAGCACGTTACAAAAGAAGAGACAGACAGAATCCTGAATTACCTTGGCTGCACAGTAGCCCCGCACACCACAGCATGGCAAGGAAAGTGGGGTACGCATCCATGCAGTTTTGGCTGGAGAATAAATACATAAGGAGAGAAAAAGAAATAAGAAAACTCGTTATGGCAGCGTGCTCAGAAAATGACTGGCAGCCCCAATGAAGCATTGCCACCATAATATGCAGGGCACAGACCCCATTCATAACTCCACTTCCATTTGCCCAAGAAGACGTGGCAGCCAGCCACCACCTCGGCAACACACTCATGTAAAGTGAACACATGTTCCACCTCCATGTACTCTGTTCCCACTGTGCCACCTGTCGGGAACTCTGTGTCTCGCCGTATCCTCCTTGACAGGGTGCCTGCTCCTGGCTGTGCCAATATGCTTCTTAGAGCTGAAAAGTGAACGACGCAGACAAGAGAGCTGTGGTGGCTGTCGGGGTGGAGGGGTCAGGGGAGAAGAGCCTGACCAAGGAAGTGGTTCAGTGGTAGAAGGCTTACCTTCCATGAGAGGCCCAGGTTTGATTCCCGGCCAACACATCTCATGTGCAGCCACCAGCCCTCTGTCAGTGGACACTTGCCTGTTGCTGTGATGCCAGACAGGTTTCAGAGGTGCTTCCAGACTAAGACGGACCAGGAAGAAAGGCCCGGCCATCTACTTTCCCAAAAATCAGCCAGTGAAAACCCTATGGATCACAGCTGTCCGATCTGCAACCAGTCATAGGGATGGTACAGGACCAGGCAACGTTTGGAAGAGGATTGGCATAGTGGTGCTTATGAGGGTGCCTCTTGGGAGGAGGCACGGCCAGCAAACACCCAGAAAGCGCACGTTATTTGCGTAAATATGCAGTAAATCGCCAGGCCTTTCTTCCGAGGTGCCTCTGGGTAGACTCAAACCTCCAGCCTTTCAGTTAGTAGGGAGCATGTTAAGTGTTTGCACCACTCAGGGACTTCTCAAGTAATTTCGTCTACATGGTACAAAAGAAAAGTCTTTGCTTGTCCAAATGGTTTGACATTGGATCAATCATTTACTCATTCCTGCCTATTATATCAAGTCACTTTGGTCCTTGGTAGTTGATCTGTCTGGCGTTGAATGAAACCCTCCCAACTGGAAGAGAATAGACTCCTTCTTGGGATTTCCCGAATATGCTCCAGAGCCCAGGCTCCTTCCAAAGCTCCATCCACACCCCCTCCTGGACAGAGGGCCGCTGCGGGCTGAATTCTCGTCGCTTGTCACCAGTGACACCACATCTGCTTGCAGTGGAGTCTAATGGACGCTCACGTGGTCTTTAAAGTCACACTGTCTGGTCCAGCGTCCAGTCTGCCACTTACTGGCAGACTGTGGGTGGATTTTCTAACCTCACTAAGTCTTGATTTTCTCAACTGTAAGAGGTGAAAGGACACATTTGTAATTACTTCCCTAGGTTGCTGTAAGAATAAAATGAGATAAAGCAGTGCCTAGCTCACCATAAGCATTCAATGTTGTTGCTGGGTGCTGTCGAGTCAATTTCTACTCTCAGAGACCCCGTGTGACAGAGTAGAACTGCCCCATAGGGTTTTCTAGGCTGTACTCTTTACCAGAGCGGATTGCCAGGTCTTGCTCCCTTGGGGCTGCTGGGCGAATTTGAACCACTAACCTTTTGGTTAGCAGCTGAGCACTTAACCATTTGCGCCACCAGGGCCCCTTAAGTACTCAATAAAGGGTGGCTATTAGTGCTCCTTGGAAACTCTATGGGGCAGTTCTACTCTGTCCTACAGGGTCGCTACGAGTCAGAATCAACTCGACGGCACTGGGTTTGGTTTTTTTTTTTTTTTTTTTTTGGTATTAGTGCTCCAATGGAAACCCTGGTGGCGTAGTAGTTAAGTGCTACAGCTGCTAACCAAAAGGTCGGCAGTTCAAATCCACCAGGTGCTCCTTGGAAACTATGGGGCAGTTCTACCCTGTCCTACAGGGTTGCTATGAGTCAGAATCGACTCGACGGCAACGGGTTTGGTTTTTTTGGGTTATTAGTGCCCCAAAGTCTCCTTCTTATACCCCCCATGGGAATGTCTTTCCTATTGACAAGTTACTGTTATTCTGGATTTTCTTTTGAGGAATGTCTTAGACTGTTTTTTTCTGCAAGACAGAGCTGACAAACCCATCTTGACTCTCATTTCTTGAAGTCTCAACTGAGCTGCTTATAGATCTTGCAACAATCTACTGGGCTGTGCTCAATACGATGCACTGCACGATTGATGTTTTTTATGGAGGAAAGGACTTGTTTCTATTTTCCCTTTCATCCTTCTCTACCTCTGGGAATAAAACACAGAAACACTTAACATTTTGTCCATTCGTTTGGATTAATCTAAGTAAATGTCACTAATTACATTATTAAGAGTGTTTGGATCAATGCAGAACTATTGCCTCCAAATAATTTGACAACTTCATGCTCCTTGGAAGTTGGTCAAGAGCTGAGAGGTGGAGCAGAGAAGCTACATTAGGGTGGCATTTCCCAAAATGTATTTTCTGAAACACTAGATCTTTGATGGAGTCCCTGAATGGTGCGAATGGCTAATGCAGTCAGCTGCTAACTGGAAGGTCGGAGGTTCTAGTCCACCCAGAGGCGCCTCAGAAGAAAGGCCAGAAATCAGCCATTGAAAACCTTAGGGAGCCCAGTTCTGCTCTGACTCACGTGGGGTCGCCATGAGTTGGAATTCACTCCATGGCAACTGGTCTTGGCTGGTTAAATCCTTGATACGGTCTGCAAAAAAGGGATGGGGAGCTCTATAGTTAAACAAGGCCTCCCCCTCTTGGAGAATGAAGAACCACAGTGCACCTTTGTATGTTGAAGGTCCTCAAAAGTCTTGCTGGAAAGAACTTGTTTTTCCTTGTGACAACTGTGAACAGCCCCTGAATTGTATTCTATGGAACATTTCTTGAGAAATTATGCATCTTCAGAGCTCTATCTCCTCTTTGCCACCAGCACTTAACTGCCCTCACAGGGAGGAATCTTAGATTAATTATTGTTGTTGGGTGCCATCGAGTCGATTCCGACTCACAGTGATCCCATGTGACAGCGTAGAACTGCCCCACAGGGTTGTCTTGGCTGTGATCTTTACAGGAGCTGATCACCAGGTGTTTTCTTTCTTGGAGCCACTGGGTGGGTTCCAACTGCCAACATTTTGGTTAGCAACCGAGCGCTTAACCGTTGCACCACCAGGGCTCCTCTTAGATCGGTTAACTGGGATTTTTCTCCAAAACCCCAATTTTAACCAAGGTCACTCTAGCAGGGCTCATCAGCTGGGAAAGGGCATTGAATTATGTCTTACACATGGGAACATCCAAGTCAAGGTCAGGATTCCTTTTACCTACCAACCCCTGACTCAGCTCCAGCCCTGGTGTGAGATGGGTAGGGGGCAGATCCAAGTCTGAGCTCATGCGCCACACCCAGCTGGGATGTCTGTGAACCATCTGCCCAGAATTTTGATCTCTCTCTCATCAGTCAAGAATCAGATTTCATGCTGAAACATGTGCCTCAAGGTTTTCAATCCGCCGGTATCTTTTTTTTTTTCATGCAATTCTTCCTGTAGCGCCACAGTCTCTAAACAGTTATGATTTCACACCCCATCAGTGGAAAGTTTTTGATCATGCAACCCTATGACAGGTTGGTTGTTGTTAGGTGTCATCAAGTCAACTTAGGAGCCCTGGTGGCACAGTGGTTAGGCGCTTGACTGCCGACCTAAAGTTTGGTGGTTCGAACCCACCAGCCACTCTGCAGGGGACCGATGTGGCAGTCTGTTTCTGTAAAGATCACAGCTTTGAAACCCCTAAGGGATGCTTCTACTCTGTCCTATAGGGTCGCTATGAGTCCAAATGGACTCGACAGCAGTGAGTTTGATTTGTTTTTTTGGTAATCTTTCTAGAAGCAGATCAGCAGGTCTTTCTCCATTAGAATGGCTGAGTTCAAACTAGCAATCTTTCAATTAACAGCTAGGTTATGACAGGTATATTTATATATAAATGATATACTTGTACTATTATTAATAGGCCACCCAGGTGGTGCAAACAGTTAAGTGCTCAGCTATCATCCGAAAGGCTGGCAGTTCAGGTCCACCCAGAGGCACCTCAGAAAGAAGGCCTGGCAATCTAATTCTGAAAAGTCACAGCCATTGAAACCTCTGTGGAGCTCCCTTCTGCTGTGACACACACAGGGTGATCACGAGTCAGAACTGGCTTGACAGCAACTGCTTTTCGGATTACCATCAATACTGAAAATGAGGAAGTCTTCATTTCTTATGTTTTAGATGGCCAGATGAGATGCACGTTCTGATCTTTTCTTCCTGCGCCCCGTGATCATCTTGCACCCCTCCGTTGGTGCTTTTGGAGGCCCCTGGAGAAGCTATTGCTGTGTATTATATTTGAGACAGAAGGTCAAATACGGAACCACCTCCCTGGTAGCTCTCTGGCAGAGACAAAAAGGCTGGTGCCTTTGACTTTGGCCCACAGACAGGAGCAGCTGCTGTGATCCACAGCCGCTCTTCACAGCCCACCACCGACACACACGGGGCCAGGGAAGAAGCGGTCTTTGTCACCGGAGAACCACAGCAATTTCTGGGCAACCTTTATCTTACAGAAAACTCTCCTTCCCCCTCCCTTATTTCCTGTGGCTCAGCAACACTCTCCCTTCCCTCGTTCTTCTCTTGTCCCTCTCATGGGGGTCAAGTGGCAGCAAAGACATGTCTGTCTCCATAGGTGGGCAGCAGTGCCAACACCGTACAGGACCCCAGGCAGCAAGGGCTGCCCTGCCACTCTCCTCTTGCTCCTCTGGACCTGAGGACCATGCTGAGGGTAGAACTCCCAAGCACCCTCCAGCACAATGCAGCGCACCCCTGCCAAATGGCACTTCTGCAATTCAGAGGCTGCCAACAGCAGCCAGGGTGAGGACAGCGGCTCCTTAGAAACAGAGCTTGTTCGTTTGACCACCTTCTTCAAACCAAAAAACCAAACCCATCACCACTCAGTCAATTCCGACTCACAGCAACCCTGTAGAACAGAGTAGAAATGCCCCATAGGGTTTCGGAGGCTGTAATCTTTGTGGGAGCAGATCGCCAGGTCTTTTTCCTGAGGAGTCACTGGTGGGTTTGAACCTCCAGCCTTTCTGTTAGCAGCCGAGTGCTTAACCACTGCACCACCACCAGGGCTCCTGTTTCTTCTTCATTGCTGGCCAAATGGACACTTCTTTTTTTGATGAAAATATACACAACAGAACATACACCTATTACAATTTTCACATGACACTTGTTATCTTTCCCATTGCGTCACCATTCTCCCTGTCTCTGACCACATTGTTTTATCACCAATCACTAGGACTCCCTCCCCTTAAAGTTCTCATCTGCATTTCAGAGTTTCCGTTGTCCTTTCAACCTCATACAGAATTTTTCAATAGGGCTTAATGCTCAAGGCAGGCATTCTTAATTTTTTGAGCGATGTTGTTTAGTTTAAAGATGACTTCATGGGATAGGCTCAAGGTTTAAAAATTGTTGCCAGACAGTAGATTCAGGGGTCCCTCCTGACTCAATGTGTCCAGTAAATCTGGTTTCCAACACAAATTTTAAGTTATGCTCCACAATTTTTCTCCTTTTGATCAAGATCCCACTATTGGGTCCTTGATCAAAACATTCAGTAATGGTAGCTGGGCACCATCTATGTCTTCTGGTTTCAGGGCAAGGGAGGTATGGATGCTTAACATCTACTGTGAGGTACAATGAAGTGGAAGACTCCCTTGCTAATCCTCTCCAAAATGGATGAGCCAAGGAGCTCAAAATGGATACATTATAACCAGTGCAGTGATCTGGGCTGAAAGAAGCTTCTCTTTCTGGACTGCTGGGAAAGTTCTAATGTTTTCTTTGGATTCAGGTTTCAGAGAGGTTTGACCTTGCCCCTGATCAAAGACACCTTCTTGGTACCTCTTGACCATGGATATGTCTGAGTTGAGCTCTCCCTGTGACCCCCGCAAATGGCGCTAAAATGTTGATGGCAACCTACGTATTTTCTCTATTGTTGTTGTAGTTAGCTGCCATTGAGTCAGCCCTCGACTCTTGGCAACCCCAAGAACAACGGAACTAAATGCTGACCAGTCTTGCACCATCCCCATGATCCGTTGCAGGTCAGACCATTGTGAACTATAGGGTTTTCACTGGCTGATTTGCAGAAGTAGACAGCCAGGCTTTTCTTCCTAGTCTGTTTTAGTCTGAAAGCTCTGCTGAAACCTGTCCAGCATCACGGCAATACGCAGACAGATGGATGCTGGTTGTGCGTGAGGTGCGTTGGCCAGGAATCTGACCTGAGCCTCTTGCATGGAAGGCAAGAACGCTACCACTGAACTAGCACCGCCCTCTATATTTTCCCTACCCTCCTTTAAATGGCTCTAAACTTTCCAAAACCAAGTCTTTAAACTCCTTTAAATCAATTCTGAGGATGAATACACTGAAGACCCAGATGCTGAAATAGAAATCTCCCTGTGAGGAGCTGGGCAAACGATTTCCTTGAGCTCAGACTGCTGGAATTGCCCTGGACGAGAGTGCTTGGGCAGAGCAGGGGAACCAGGGCAGGGAGTTGGGATGGAGAGAGAAGGAAGCAAAGATCTGCGGAGGGGGATCTCGAGGGCGACCTGGGTGGGACTGCGAGTGCTCAGGAGCAGCCTAAAGCACAGAACCTGAGAAGACAAAGGGCCCAGGTAGGGTGAGGGGGCCTGGAAGTCAGCTAGGGACAACCCGACAAGTATGCCCATGGGTTGTTTGGACGGTCAGCGAGGGAGAAAAGGGGCCCGTGATGGAAAGCGGCAGCCGAGGTGACTCCGCTCCATCTCTCCCTCACCTGCACCGCATTTGGAAAGTACACCGTCAGCTGCCATCGAGGTGACTCCAACTCATGGGACCCCACGTGTGTCAGAGCAGAACTGTGCTCCGTATGGTTTTAATGGCTGATTTTTCCAAAGTAGACCATTAGGCCTTTCTTCTGAAGTGCCTCTTTGTGGACTCAAACCCCAACCTTTCAGTCAGCAGCTGAGGGAGTTAACCATTTGCACTACCCGGGGACTCCCCCATGGTAATTGACCAGTTGCAATGGGGCGGACTCCAGCTCCTGGCAACCCCATATGTGTCAGGGTAGAACTAGGCTCCACAGAGTTTTCAATGAGTGATTTTTTTGGAAGTAGATTGCCAGGCCTTTCTTCTAAGGCACCTCTGAAGAAACTCGAACCTCCAACCTTTCAGTTGTCAGCCAAGCATGTTAACCATCTGTACTACCCAGGGATTCCCATTTAGAAAACAGCCGACACCCCGATAAGGTCAAGGACTGACAAGAAAGCATGTTGGTGGATGTGATGAGGGCCTGTCCAAACGAGACCCCTTGAAGTCAGTTTAATTCACAGGGAACCAACAGTGCCCCCTAAATTTGGGCCCTCTTTCCCAGTAGCTCCCCCAGAGCTGGCATTGGGCTCTCAGAGCCTTCCTTCAGTTTCAATTCCTGTCCCTGCATTTGCTTGGATTGTGCTTGTAATTCTAAACGTACTTTTTTTGGGTGGCCGTGACTGCCCCCTTTGTAAGGCTCTCTGCAGACACCAGAGCCGTCCCCAGGCTGGCAGTGAAAGCCAGCTTCTCCGTTACTGCACAGCCCAGGCTGTGGGGCTCTGGAAGTTTCCTTCCTAACCCGCATCTGGCCACAGCCGCAGAGAAGCCGGCAAACCAGCCAGCCTCTGGAACCCTCTATTTAAATACATTCTGCATAAACAAAATAGAGTGTGTGAATAACACCCTTTTGAATTTGCATCCCAAACAGCTGCCAGGTCCTTCACTGGGATGTTCAGATGTTTTCAAACAGCCTTGTTATTCAGGAGCAAAGGAAGAGAGAGCAAAAGGCGATTGCACAATTCCCTCCCCCCCCACTTGCTCTGTTCCTGTTCTTGTTGCCCAAGGAGACCTGGCGTTGTGAAAAGGGCTGACATCACCTTCAGGCTTCCACCAAGGGGAGAGTGAGGGGTGGGGAGCTGACAGCTGTGGCCTGCCTGTCCTGCCTGTCCTGCCTGTTGCTTCTGAAACCAGTGATGAGCAATGGCTGGTTTTCATGGTGGTATTTTTTTTTACCTTTAGACTAACCCCACAGGAAATTGGTCAACTCTCCTGACTACATCCCTGCCCCCATATCCCCACTTTCTCTGTTTTAACACAAGTACCTACTAAAATGATGAAGGTTGTCCACAAAGCCCTTCCAACTGAAGTTCCACCTTCCCTAGGAGCCTGTCGCTGGGCACTGGGAAGCCTGGCCCAGGAGACATGGTGCCTTGAGGGTGGTCATTACTCCTGGACAGAAGCTCCGAGCCTAGGCCCAGGCCCAGTCCTGCTGGCTTCCCCTACTCTGTTAGTCAGTAATGTCAGGGTTTGGACTCACTTGGCAGTGTAGACCCGCTCAAAGGCCAGTGTCCCCGTCCTTTGGAAGCTCCGCCCATTCTGGGTCTTGCTCTCATGTTCCACTTTGTGGGCAAAGAATCCTGTCAGAGAAGAAGATTCAGATTTGGTGTTTAACAGGCATGTCCAGGAGCCTGGGTTATTCTGTTGTTTTTACCAGAGTGTTGAATGTTTCCCTGGCTTTACCTCAGAACAGCAGTCAATGGCCTCTAACAAAATCACTCAGCAAGAAATTCACTCAGCAGCAGCTCTCCACTGCTCACTGTGTTGAGTGTTGGCGATACGTCAGCATGAACAATACACAGTCCACAGTGACCAGGATCTCACAGATTAAGGAAATAGACAAACAAGCAGAATGTACACTATGAGAGGAGGACAGGGCACTCCCGAGGGTCAAAGGAGGCAAGTTGAGTCAGTCTTTGAGCTACAGAAGGCTTCCTAGAGGAAGTGACAGCTAAGATAGAATCTGAAGAACAAATAAGAATTAGCCAAGGAAACAAAGGGAGACGGCAGGAGACAGCAAGGGTGATCATGCTGTTGAGAAACAGAGTTTTATTTCTCGTGGAATCCAAATTTCTGGGGCCCATGGAGGTGGGATGACCCACCCAAGCCATCATCTTGAAATGATCTCAAGGCTCTTTTGGACATTGAGCCCTGAGGAAACTGGTCTCCTAAAGTCACCTTTAAGTCAAACAATTGCCCTCAAGTCAATTCCGCCTCATAGTGACCCGATAGGACAGAGCAGAACTACCCCATAGGGTTTCCAAGGCTGTAGTCTTGTCTTTAGTCTTTACGGAAGCAGACTGCCACATCTTTCTCCCATGGAGCAGCTGGTGGGTTCCAACTGCTGACCTTTCCATTAGCAGCCCAGTGCTTTAAGCACTGCACCACCAGGGCTCCTAAGTCAAACAAGAGCCTTGTAAATAGCTTGGTGAGACCCTTTTTGTCTTAAGCATTGAACTCTTTTGAAGAATTCTCTAGGTATAGACAATTTGGAGAAGCAGGAGAGCTATGTTTTAGGGTAAATCAGTAATTATTATCATTGTTCTTCAAGACAATGCTGTATGAAATCCTTCCTGACCACAAATTGTTTTATCAGTTCTCTTCCAGCCCCATATCCAAGGCAATGTCCATAAGATGGGGCGTAAGAATCTTTGGGAGTTCTTTCCTCTCTGGAATGTTTTTGACTCCCTAATTGAAATACTAGCCCAATTTGCAAATTCTATATTAAATTAATTTCAATTAATTTCTATTATTGGCTTTATGTGAATTTTAACACCAGCTAAGTAGAATGGGAAAAGGAGCCCTGGTGACACAATGGTTAAGCACTCAGCTGTTAACCTTTCAGGTCAGCGGTTTGAACCCATCAGCCGCTCTGCAGGAGAAAGAGGTGGCATTCTGCTTCTGTAAAGAGTACAGCCTAGGAAACCCTGTGGAGCAGTTATACTCTGTCCTACAGGGTCACTATGAGTTGGAATTGACTCAACAGCAACAGGTGTGGTTTTTTCGGTTTGAGTGGAATGGCATATGCCAAGGTTCAGAGGCACGACCTGGCTGTGGTTCAGCATGTCCAGCTAATGAAGGAGGGATGGGGAGGACTGGAGGAGAGGGCCACCCAGGAGAGCTCCAGATGAGGCTTGAGAAACGGAGTTTTAATTCTCACGGAATCCAGATTTCTGGGTTCCATGGAAGTTGGGGCGATCTACCCAAGCAATCTCCCTGAGATGGTCTTTGGACCTTGAGCCTTTGAGAGCACTGGTTTCCTAAAGTCACCTTTGAGTCAAACAATGGTCCAGATAAAAGGGTAACCACCCGTTTGCTTTAGACCTTGTGCTCTTTGAAGAATTCTCTATGTGCAGCCATTTTCGAGAAACAGAGACTCCACGGGTCGGAGCACAGCTCTGTGTTAGGGTAACTGGCCATGATTCCCTCGTTCTTCAAGGCAACGCTGCATGGAATTCTACTGACTACAAATGGTTCTACTAGCGATACGCTGGGGCGGAAGAATCTGAAAGATCCTTCCGCATTGGACTATTTTTGACTCCATGGGCTAAGTGTTACCCTGACTTTCAACTCGTATATCGAATACACTTCAGCCAATTTCTACTATTCACTTAACATGATTTTTGTTTTAACAGGCTCAAGCAGTAAGTGGCGAATTGTGCTTTCAGTAACATATATTATTGCCTGTGACGTACCAGACACCCAGCTCCTGTCCAAAACCAAAACAGGCCAAGAGCCTTTGACCTGAGAAGCTAATCTTCTGCGAGTACAGCAGAGGACGGGACAGAACGTAAAAAGTAAACGTTCCAAATAAGCTAACCAGTCCCCAGCTGCCGTTGGGTTGACTCATGAAGACTCCTTGTGTGTCAGAGTAGAACTGTGCTCCACAGGGTTTCCAACAGCTGATTTTTGGGAAGTAGATTGTCAGGCCTTTCTTCCGAGGTGCCTCTGGGTAGACTCAAATTTTTGGTTAGCAGCTGAGCGTGTTAACCGTTGGCACCACCCAGAGATGCCAAATAAATCAAAATGTTATTAAAATAACTTAAAAAATGTAAGTGTGTTGAGCTTTGGAAAAAGGAGACAGTAGAGCAGAGTAAGGGGCCATGTGATGTATTCGGTAGGGTGGACTCAAGGAGTCTCAATGAGAAAGGATCATTGATTGAGTCCAGGCTCAAAGAAGACCATCACAAGGCAGTGCCCACTGGACCTTGGACTTGGCGGCATGACAATGCCTTGATGGGAACTATGTTAAGAAATTCTGAATTGATTTCCATTTCAGGAGCAACTAGGAGTTATCGACAGGGCTAAACAGAGGGGTGAACTGAACAGAAAGCCACTGTGAGTTTAGGGTGCTCGGAGGGGCCAGACACAAGACAGGGGGACAAGATAGGAGCAAGCTGGTTAGGCTGATGACTTGAGGGGTGTAAGAGGTACCAGGAGACAGAATTTGGAGGCGACAGATACGGACCGAATGGTGAAGATGAGAAAACAGAGGTCTCTCTCTCTCCACCCCGCCCCATCCTATGTTATTCCTGTATCTCTATTCAAGAGTGAAAAGGGGAAAATGTGGCTGTCAGGGATCCACCCACGGGATTCCTTTTCATCAACTTCACACTTGTTGTTGTTGTTGGGTGCCGTGGAGCCGATTTCCAATCATAGTGACTCTATAGGACAGAGCAGAACTGCTCCATAAGGGTTTTCTTGACTGTAATCTTTATGGGAGCAGATGGCCAGGTTTTCTCCCACGGAGCCTCTAGGGTGGGTTCCAAACACCAACTTGTAGGTTAGCAACTGAGTGCTTAATCGTTGTGCCACCAGGGCCCCTAACCTAGCTTCCTCGAGAAGATATGCAAAGGATTTTGTTTGTTTGTTTGTCCTTCTCATGGATTTTTTTTTTTTTGTGGTAAATATATACATAACAAATCATTTGCCTTTTCAATGTCCTTCACATGTACAGTTCAGTGACGTCCACTGTGTTTATCGGGTTTTTCAACCATCACCCTTATCTGTTTCTACATTTTCCCATCACCCTGAACAGAAAGCTCAGTGTCCCCCAAGCAGTGAGTCCACCTTTTCCTACATTTCATCAATTGTGTAGACCTTTTTCTCCTTTGGTAAAAATGCATTCCTTCTGTGGGAACGTGCCCATTTTGAACATACGTATAGGGCCAGCTTGTGTGAAGGAGAGATCTACTTCATTCCAAGCACTGTGGTAGGCAGTTGTCTCGAGTCCCTTACTGAGCCTGCAACAGCCCTATGAAGAGGGTGGTACTGTCCCCACTTTACAGATGAGCACACCGAGGCTCTGCTATGGTGAGTGAGTTTCTCAGGGTCTCTCGCTGGGAAGCAGGGGAGCTGGGCCTATGAGGATGTGTTTTCCCCTTGCTTCCACATTGCAGCTCACACTGATCCAGTGATGCTGTCAGCCACATGGGGTCTGAGCATGCAACTGTCCCTTCTGAACGTCTCTTCTTACCACCAAGTACAATAGGAAATTCTGATGGCTTTGTCTCCAGAAACCAAGATGGCGTCCCTTGCCTCAGATCACATCAACAGGGCTGGTATTAAGGAAGTCCAAGGTCATGCCTGCAACCAGCAGCACAACTTGGCCAGACTTCTGCGCCTCTGCCTGTCTTCTTCCCTTCCACTCTCAGAGAGCAAACACCTTCCCTTTTCCAGGGTCAAGCCCTCCACCTGTGATCTTGATCCCCTTCCTGCCCCCTCTTCAGCAATTTGTCACCAGTTTATCCCTCATTTCCTGAATTTGCAGTCTTTTTTTTTTCTCCTCCTCTTTGCCCTAGAAATACACTCAGATCTTTCCTACCTTTACAACAAAATTGCCTCAGCCCGATATTCCACTAGGGGCTACTGCAGCTTCTTTCTAGGCTAACCTTGAAAGAGCCGTCTACTTTGGCTACATCTTAAGCCACTCGCTCTCAGACCCCTTGTAGTCCTCCACTGAACTACAGAGGCCATGCATGCAAAGGCCATTAACACGCTCATCCTGGCTACCTTCCAAAACCCAAGAGAAAGGAAAGAGGGAGAGCAAGAGAGATACAGAGAAAGAGTGAGAGACAGAAATAGGAAAGAGAAAGACAGAAAAGAGAGAACGAGAGGGAGAGATTGGAGATAACAAAATAGAGAAAGAGAGAAATAGAGAGACAGCGAAACTGCAAACAGTTAGTGAGAACTTTGGCCTGCTAGGCCTGCTAGCTACTTTACCCACAATGCCCACAGTAACTGGACAAAAAATCAAACCAGCTGCCTTCCAGTCAATTCCAACTCATAGCAGCCCCACATGTTTCAGAACTGTTCTCCACAGGGTTTTCATGGTTGTGACCTTTCAGGAGATCACCAGTCCTTTCTTCCAAGGTGCCTCTGGGTGGGCTTGAACCTCCAGCCTTTTGGTTAGCAGCCCCGCTCTTAACAACAACCTTCTCTCCTCAGTAAGGTGTTAATAACTCCATTTCTCAGTTGAAGAAACTGAGGGTCAAAGAAATTCAATAGCCTGCTCAAAATTGCATAAGAAAGATCTTGAAATTTTAGCTAACCACAAATATGAGGAAGCAGTGTGATACAAGTCCTAAAAGAACAGCTCAGTCATAGATTATTTTAGTTGAATGCGTGTCTGAATCTCCGGGATCATTTTCCCGCACACAAGACACAGATCTGCATTGTAGAAAGAACACAGCAAGAGGGGAGGCCACCTGAAGGCCAGGGACTCCGGAAACCAAGGCCTAAGAGAAACGAAGTTAAGGAAGGGAGGTTACAGCTGACTTTGTCAACAGACGGGAAGCAGGCACGGTCTAAGGTTTTTCAAGAACAGCCTCAGGACTGGTGCAGAGAAATAATAAGGTAGCAGCAACCTCAATGGAGCCCTGGTGGCGCGGTGGTTAAGCACTCAGCTGCTAACTAAATGGTCGGCAGCTGGGACTCACCAGCAGCTCCTTGGAAACTCTATGGTGCGGGGGTGGGGGTGAAGTTTTACTCTGTCCTATAGTGTCGCTGTGAGTAGAAATTGAGTCGATGCCAACAGGCACACAAGTAACCTCAATATAAAGGGAGCCATGGTGGTCCAACAGTTAAGTGCTTGGCTGCTAACCAAAAGGTCGGCGGTTCAAACCCCCCCAGTGGCTCTGTAGGAGAAAGACCTGGCAATCTGCAGATCACCCTATGGGGCGGACTACAGCCTAGAAAACCATATAGAGCAGTTCCACTCTGTCACACAGGGTCGCTAAGAGTCGGAATTGACTCCATAGCACCCAACAACAACCTCGATATGGTACAGCATAGGACAGGATTTTCTGAGTATTGAGTTCTGGAAGAAATGAGTGTACAGCAATATATTTTTCCAGGCTAAGGCTCTACACATTACAATGCACACATTACAACGTGTACGACAGTGCAACACGCACGCACTCCACACTGGAATCCACTGAGAATCCAGGTTCACCACTACTGGCTCGAGGGCCTTCAACCAGTTGTTTAACGTCTCTAAGCCCCACTTTGCTTACCTGTAAAATAAGAATGATAACAGTGTATGTTTCATAAGTGTGGGGATTAAATGAGATACTAACATTAAATGAGCGACTCAGCGAACTCTCAACACTGTGGCAAGGGCGGGCAAGCTCCCTCAGCGGGCTGAGTCCGCGTCACTGAAGTGATCAGGTAGGAGCTGACGGGGTGAAGGAGACTTCCGCCTTAGGAGAGCTTCGTGACTCTCTGATTCTATTTCTATTTCTAGAGGCCGTTAAACCCCAGGTTGAAGGACACCAATAAGTTGCCATGGAGTCGATTCCAAGCCATGGTAACCCCATGTGTATCAGAGTACAGCTGTGCTCCACAGGGCTTTCAGTGGCTGATTTTTTAGAAGTAGATTGCCAGGCCTTGCTTCCAAGGCACTTCTGAATTGACTCAAACCACCAACCTTTTGAATAGCAACTGAGCACTTAACTGTTTGTGCCACCCAGGGACTAGGGCAATGTCTCTATAATCAAAAAAACCCCATTGCCATCAGGTCGATTCTGCCTCACAGAGACCCTATAGGACAGAGTAGAACTACCCCATAGGGTTTCCAAGGAGCAGCTGATACATTCAAACTGCTGATCTTTTGGTTAGCAGCCAAACACTTAACCACCGCGCCACCAGGGCTCCAACATGTCTATAACCAAACCAAACCCAGGGCCATCGAGTCGATTCTGACTCATAGCGACCCTATAGGACAGAGTAGAATTGCCCCACAGTTTCCAAGGAGCGCCTGGTGGATTCGAACTGCCGACCCTCTGGTTAGCAGCTGTAGCACTTAACCACTATGCCACCAGGGACCCTGGGAAACCAGGCTTTGATAGTTCAGCTCCAGGTTTCTTGTAACGATGTGTTTTCAACTTGTTTTTGTTCTGTTTTTCCAAACGTGCATTCTGCTGGGTCAAGCTGCAAGACTGCCCCAAGTTCAAAGCTCTTGATGACTAAAGAACGTTTGAGAAGGCAGAGGAGGAAGTAGCACCAGGCTCTGCCCTCTTGGGGAAACGAAGCTCACCAAGGCTACCAAGAGCACAGTGGAACTGGGTCGCGTTGTCTTGGGACACAGATAAGTTGTGTAGTGCCTGGTAACAACATGTAAATATATTTTTTAGACCAAACAGGGAGAATTTGGAGTGGCACTCTGGAGGAAAAAGAAAAAAAAGCCCAGTGTTTGCGTATTTTTCTGTGTTCTGTCAGGTAGGTCAAGGGTTGCAACCTTGAGTTTAATTAGAATTGCAAAGAGAGGCTCTGGGCTCGCTTTTGAACCTTTGTGTTTGCTGAAAGACTCACCCCAGAAACAAATAGAGATGTTATCCCCCCACCTCATTTGAATTTCGCTCCTTTCCCTGCAGGGGCACATTTAATGGTTACAAACAATAAACCTCACAGAGTCCTCACTGCTTCCTGGGGAGTAATGTTCATTGCCCGAGAGGGAGAATGGCTCATCCCAGCCAGGTGGGCAGCCAAGGGACCCTTCTGTGGCTGAAACTCCCCTCCCCTGGACACAGGCGGAAGGCTCCATGCAAGACCACTCTGCCCTCGCTTTGCGGAGCATACTGTCAACTCTACTACCCAAACCTAAAACCACACCACTCGATTCTGACTCAAAAGACCCTATGGGACAGAGTAGAACTGCCCCATAGGGTTTCCAAGGAGTGGCTGGTGGATTCAAACTGTCGACCTTTTGGTTAGCAGCCAGCCCTTAACCACTGCACCACCAGGGCTTCTCTACAGGCCCCCAGTTATCTGTCTGCCCAGTGTGAAAAAGTCTCCAGATCAAAAGAGTAGCTGAGGGCTGGTCTCTGCTAGTGTCTCCCAACCTGGGAGACTCTGTCACCCTGGTCGTTTCATGGAGCTTTTTGAGTAAGGCCGCTGTGATCTGTCATTATCTGTTTTGAGGGATCTCTTCACAGGCCGGGCTTTTAGGTTGTGGCTGGTAAGACTCAGACAATTGACTTTCCCTAATTTCCCCTCAGAGCCCTGGTGGTGCAGTGGTTAAGAACTAGGCTGCTAACTAAAAGGTCGGCAGTTCAAATCCACCAGCTGCTCCTTGAAAACACTATGGGACAGTTCTACTCTGTCCTATAGGGTCACTGAGTCAGAATTGACTTGATGGACACTCAGCTGCTAACCAGTCGGTGGTTCGAACACCTCAGTGACTACACGGAAGAAAGGCTTGGCAGTCTGCTCCCATAAAAGTTACAGCCTAGGTAACCCTATGGGACAGTTCTATTCTGTCACATGGGGTAACTATGAGTCAAAATCAACGACGACACCCAACAACAACAATTTCCCTCTTTGGCCCCCAAGAAGCCATAATCCCATACCACGGATAATTAGGGACTTCATTATCCACCTCAAGTCTGGCCAGAATTGCTACTTATGGAAAAAACTGAGTCCCTCAGTGGCACAAATGGATAACGTGCTCGGCTGCTAATCAAAAGGTTGGAGGTTCAAGACCGCCCAGACGCACCTCGGAAGAAAGGCCTGGAGATCTATTTCTAAAGAGTCAGCCATTGAAACCCTCTGGAGCACAGTTCTGACACATGTGGGGCTGCCGCGAGTCTCAGAGTCAACTCAACAGCAACTAGCATGGAAAAGCCCAGGGCCACTCAATAGATAAGGTCTGGGTCCCTAGTGCATCTCACTTTGAAGAGAGGAAAACACTCGCTTCTCACAGCTGGGAGCCCTGGAACTTCCCAGCCCCGCTGAGTTGAGAGGGAGCAACTCAGAGTGAATTGCAGCTGCCAGCTGACCCAGCCCCATTTTCACAGTCAGCTGAGAGGCACTGGGCTCCCGTCTACCGGTACCCATAGGTTATGTGGATGGGTCCCTGGGGAAGGGCTAGGGGGGAGACCCTACCCAGAGCTGGCCTGGAGCAGCCACCACCCAGGGAAGAGACACCTCAGGCTTCCTGCTAACTTTTCTGCCACCTCTTAACCTTACCATCAATTAAAAAACAAAGCCCGGTAGCCAGACCTGAAAAAGGCAGGGCTGTATAGAAAAGATGGAAACCCTGGTGGCGTAGTGTCTAAGTGCTATGGCTGCTAACCAAAGGGTTGGCAGTTTGAATCCGCCAGGGGTTCCTTGGAAACTCTATGGGGCAGTTCTACTCTGTCCTATAAGGTCACTAAAAGTCGGCATCCACTCGACGGTAATGTGGTTGGTTTTTAGTTTGGTGTAGAAATGAAAGAGCCCTGGTGGTGCAGTGGTTAAGGACTCAGCTGCTAACTGAAAGGTTGGCAGTTGAAACCCACCCAGTGGCTCCGCTGAAGAAAAGAACTGGGAATCTGCTCTCATAAATATTACAGCCTAGGAAGCCCTATGGGGTAGTTCTATCAACTCAGTGGCAGTGGATTTGGTGTTGGGTGTAGAAATGTCTCCTTCAAGTTCTGAGTTAGTACTCCCTAAGACTTTTCTGGAGTGGATGCTTCTTGAGGGCAGGAACCGTGGCTATCTTGTCCCAGACAGTGCCTGGCACACAGCAGGCAGGCCCTGGAGGAGTCTGCAGGGCTGAAGATTTGAGCCACTTGGCCCTTTACAGTACCCAGGAAGCCCAGGCACAGTGCCCGCAGGGAATAGGAAAGAAAGGCCTGAGGAAATGGCAGCCTCAACAAGCCATTGCTTCCTTCTCTAAGTTGCAACTCTGTTGCATGAACTGGTATGAAAATGGTTCATCAGAAAGCTAGAAAATGCTCTTCCCTGGAAGGAGCCCTGGTGAAGCATTGGTTAACCACTCGGCTGCTAACCGAGAGAGAAAGACCTGGCGATCTGCTCCCATAAAGATTACAGCCTAGGCAACCCTATGGGGTAGCTCTACTCTGTCACGCAGGGTGGTTGTGAGTCTGAATCAACTCGATGGCACCTAACAACAACAGAGGAAATATACTTAGATGTGCCAAGTTGGGCCTTGTTTTATCTAGTGCCGCTATAAGAGAGGAAACCCTGGTGGCCTAGCGGTGAAGAGCTACAGCTGTTAACCAAAACGTTGGCAGTTTGAATCCACCAGGCACTCCTTGCAAACCCTATGGGGCAGTTCTACTCCATCCTATAGGGTCACTATGAGTCACTGTGAGTCAGAATTGATTCGACAGCCATGGTTCTGGTTTTTTTTTTTTTCTGTAATAGAAATACTACACGTGGGTGGCTTTAACAAACAAAAATTCATTTTCTCACAGTTTAGGAGACTAGAAGTCCAAATTCAGAGCACTGGCTCTAGGGGAAGGCTTTCTCTCTTACTGTTGGCTCTGGAGAAAGGTCCTTGTCTCTTTTGACCTTCTGCTCCTGAGCGACCTTCATAGGGCGTGGCATCTCTCTTCCCTCATCTCTGTTTCTCTACCTTGCTTGTTTAATCTCTTATATCTCCAAGGAGATTGACTCAAGACACACCCTACATTAATCCTGCCTCTTTCAATTCCCAAATGGAATTATAACCACAAGCACAGAGGTTAGGATTTACACCACTTATTTTGGGGGGACACAATTCAATCCATAGCAGGCCTCTCTGGAGTGGGGAGGCCGAGGGAAAACCTGGCTCTGTGCCCACAGATCAATCCCCAGAATGTGTCCACATTCGCAACATGAAAATGACCAGATTATCCTGAACTGAGTAAACTCTGAAGTCCCCAATGTGACCGTGTATGAATGCTCAGTGCCTGCCATTACATGGCAGCAGGTGCCCTCAGTAATTCCTCTTTTTTCTCTTTTCAGTAAACTGCAAAACACAAAGCCACTGGGGACAGTTATGAAAATGGTCCTAGGGAGTGCTAACTCAGAGCTTTAAGGAGACGTTTCTACACCACACTGGCTTTCTCAGGTCTGGCTCTGCTGCTTCATTTCTAACTGATGGTCAGGTCAATGGAAATGCAAACCCCAAGAAGAAAATGTTCATCTCTCTCTCTCTCTCTCCATCTCTATCTCTCTTTCTCTGTCTCCATCTCTCTCTCTCTCTCCATCTCTGTCTCTGTCTCCATATCTTTCTCTGTCTCCATCTCTCTCCATTCTCTATCTCCACCTCTCTCTCATGCTTTATGTAAGTATATAACGCGTACGAAAATGCTTTAGAAACTATGGTGGGGTAGTGGTTAAGAGCTACAGCAGCTAACCAGAAGGTTGGCAGTTCAAATTCACCAGGTGGTCCTTGGAAACCCTATGGGGCAGTTCTACTCTGTATTATAGGGTTGCTATCATAAAAAAAAAAAAAAAAAAAAAAATTTTTTTTTTTTATGAGTTGGAATCGACTCCATAACAATGGCTTTGGTTTTGGGTTTTTTTGGTACAGAAAAAGAAGGTATTACAAAAACATGTTTCTTCAAAAGAAAAAAAATAGCAAGTGGTTAAAATATCAATAAGGTGATTCCTCCTCCATCCCCAGAATTCACTTTTTTTCTTTTCTTTAGCCCACAGATGACAGGTAACCCAGTTGCCCTGAATCTAAGTTGGCGCAGCCCAGGGTCTGAGTGAGCACGTGTCTCAGCCTGCTTGCCACCCCTTCTCTGGCGTGGCCATGAAGAGTTAACAACGCTGACCGCAGACACTTCAGTGAGTGCTGTGTAAGCCTTGGGTGCTGCCCTGCCTCAGCACACTGGCTACTCGGCACTATTGAAGTGAAAGAAAGACCAAGAGGAGAAAAGCCCAGATTCACGCAGAAACACACACACACACCTAAAGCCCACGCACTGCCTTCTCGGCCATTCTGACTCATAGCAACCCCATAGGGCAGAGAAGAACTGCCCCATAGGGCAGAGAAGAACTGCCCCATAGGGTTTCCAAAGTTGTAATCTTTATGGAAGCAGACTGCCACAGCTTTCTCCCCACACAACTTTACATTCAAATAAAAGGAATTAAATGTAGATAAGGCAAAAGTGCGTGCACGTACGCACACACTCTCTCATACTCACACACTCTAACATTCACAGACTCACACACTTGTACACACTTGCACATTCACACTTACGCACTCACATACACTCTCTCATAGACTTCCACTCACACACACTCATATATTCTCACACACTCACATACACTCGTACACATACACGCTCTCACAGGCTCACACATGCACTTACACAGACCTGTACTCTCTCAGGCACACACAGACGTATTCTCACACACCACACACACATACACTCACAGACGCACACCCTCTCTCTCACACACACACACACATTCTCACAGACTCACACATACGCTCAGACTCACACCCTCTCTCACACACACACAGACACATTCTCACAGACTCACACTCTCACACATACACTCACAGACTCACACCCTCTCACACACGTTCTCACACACTCACACACATAGACTCACACCCTCTCACATACACATACATTCTCACAGACTCACACATACACTCACAGACTCACGCCCTCTCTCTCTCTCACACACACACACACACACACACACATTCTCACAGACTCACAGATACACCCAGACCATAAAAGCCTGAACCAGCTAATCCTGACTTTCAAGCATCTATCAAACAAAATCTACCACCTGTTCATCTAAGTGACGGGCACGTCCCTTACCATTCTGGACCACGCTGATGAGGGTGACGATGGCCAGCAGGACAATGTTTCCCACGGTTTCTTGATCCATGTTGGCGTCAGGGTGCCCAGAAACAGCTGCTCTGCGCCTTGACAGCCTGGCCCATACTGTGCAGGAAGGGGAAGTGAGGGCCTGGGCGCTGCCTTTCATCATTAGAATTTTTGTGGTCCCAGTACAATTATCCAGTGTCTTCTTCCTTCTTAACTAGCCACCTCTCTGCCCTAGCTGTGGCTCAGAGTGAACTGCCAGGAGGAGCAGGGCTTGTGGGTGGCGTGGATGGAGCTGCCACTTCTCCTGCACTGCCTTGTCATGACAACCCCCCTCAAGGGTCTCCAGGATGAGTCCTGGACCCAAGAGCCCATCCAGCAGGAGCCCCATGGAGAAACCAGGCAATCTGGAAGCCGCATCATCTCTGCCGCTGACGAAGGGAAAGAAGAGAAAATGAAACTTTTTTTTTTTTTTTTTAATAGAGCACCAAAAAGATTTGTGTCTTTCTTCCCTCAAATCTCTGGAGGAAAATGAACACTTAACACAAGGAAAGGCCCAGAACACCAGCTGCCGTCAATCGATTCCAACTCATGGAGACCCCATGTGTGCAGAGTAGAACCACCCCATAGGGTTTTCAAAGCTGTGACCTTTCAGAAGCAGATCGCCAGGCCTGTCTTCTGAGGCACCTCCGGGTGCTTAACCATTTGTACAACCCAGGGACTCCAGGGTCAAAAGTAGCAGCTGTGTAATAAGGCTTGGATGGATGAATGAATGAAATGATGAGGAGGTCAGCTACAGAGAGACAGCAACAAAAGAATTAGAATTTAGGTAAGGGGCAGACATAGGGTTATAAATAACCCCCGTGGAAAACTACCCAACAGGAAGGATTGTCCAACACTGCAAATGGCTTTTCTGAGGCAATTGTAGAGATACCTTCCATGGGATTCTTTTAAACATAGTAGTATTTTTTTTTTTTTTAGTAAAGAGGCCCAGTCTGAGAAGGTGTAAGACCTGACCTGCTGGGATGAGCTAGGTGACTGCCTGGCATTCTACATGCCTGCTTTCTCAGTGTAAACAACGATCCCCCCACGGTTACAAAGAACACCCAAGAGAGTCCTGCAATCTTGGTCCCACACTCAATAGCTCTTTGACAGTGATAAAGAGGAGCTTTGATCCAAATCTTCCTTCCAATCTGGAGATTGCCTTTGCTCCCTGTTTTTATTCAATTACTCATTTATAATTATTGAGCACCTACTTTGTTCAGGGCATATTAATTACCTCAGGGAGTGTATGGTTTACTAAGATGTTCTCCAAACTTTGTGATTATGCATATCTGTCAGTATATCTGAGGTCCCTGAATGGCACAAATAGTTTGCACTCAACTACTAACCCAAAGGTTGGCAGTGCGAATCCACCCAGTGGCACCACAGAAAAAAAGCCTGGTGATCTGCTTCCGTAAAGATGGTGCAGCTCTACTCTAACACCGTGGGTTGGAATCAGCTTGACAGCAACAGGCTTATCAGTATATTTATTTATAAAATACATGCACGTTCTACTGTTAATTCATAGTTAAACCTTAAAAGCCAGTTGTGTCAGAGTAAACTGTGCTCCATGGGGTTTACAGTAGCTTACTTTTCAGAAGTAGATCATCAGGCCTTTCTTCCAAGGCACTTCTGGGTGGACTCAAATCTCCAACATTTCTGGTAGCAGCCAAGTGTGTTAATCATTTGTACCACCCAGGGACTCCTATAAAACATTAGTAAAATTTAACTTTTTCTTTGTTTTTCAGATAAAGAAATTTTTACAGAAGTTCTGATCTTTTCTTCCCATACTCCCACTTCCTTATCACGTACACTTCTGTGTGCTTGCCACCTTGGTGCTCATTGGTCCCTTAGACAAGACATACAAGTCAACTACTCTAATAATAATAAAAAAAAAACTCTAATAGCAACACATATATTTATGAAGTGCCCTCATGTGTGTCAGGTTCCATGATCACGCCATGAAAGAATGAGAGATAAAAGGAGATATTCAGAGAAGGAAGAGTTTACGTCCAGCCAAGGGTTTTGAAAAGACCACAAGCAGGATTCAGGAGTGTAGAGATAAGAGTAAGGATAATCCTAACAGAGCAAACCCAGAGACAACAGCATGGCTGTGCACAAGAGCAATGAAAAGTTCGTAGGGCCAGAGTGATGAGTACACTGATGGAAGTGCTGGAAAACCAACCTGACTAGGAATTGGAGGAGGAAACAGATTGTGTGTTTGGTTACCTTCCTCAACAACTGCCTCTTTTGCCATGAGACCAGAAGACATAGATGGTGCCCGGCTACCAATACTGATCATTTTGGTCAAAGATTCTATAGAAGAAACCTGATAAAAAGGGGGAAGAATGTGAAACAGGATATCAAATCCTCAATGGAATCCAGAATTTCTGGAGCCATTGAGGCAGGTGAATACTTGAAACCATTGCCCTTAGATAATCTTTAAACATTAACCTTAAACCAAAACTATCTCCTGAACTAAAGGGGCACACCAGCCCTGGGGCAAGGACTAGAGGGCAGCAGGAGACAGGAAAGCCAGTATTAGGAAACCTAAGTTTGAGAAGGGAGAGAGTTGACATGTCGTGGTGTGGTTAACCAATGTCATAAAACAATATGTGTACTAACTGTTTAATGAAAAACTAGTTTATTCTGTAAACCTGCATCTAAAGTACCACAATAATAATAAAAAAAAAAGCTATCTCCTGAGGTCTTTTTTAAACCAAAAAGTAGTTAATCTTAATAAGTAAAGCATGTCTGCCTTGAGCACTGTGCTCTTTTAAAGAATTATCTATGTGAGATCAAATTGACAATATAACTCGAAAGGTTAGATGAGAAGCTTAGAGGGGCAGTGAGTTAATGATGGTAGATCAACAATTTGGAGAAGGATGGTGAGAATGTTTCCACAAACTTGAAGAATGTAATCAATGTTGCTGAGTTGTACATGTGGAATTGTTGAAATGGTATATGTCTGTGTATATTTTCACTAAAATTAAAGAAAAGAAGGAAGAAAGGAGAGAAGGAAGTGTGGAAGGAAGGAAGGAGGCAGGGAGGAAGGGAAGGGAGGGAGGGAGGGAGGAAAGGAAGAAGGGAGGAAGGGAGGGAGGTAGGGAGGGAGGAAAGGAAGAAGGGAGGAAGGGAGGAAGGAAGGATGGATCAGACTAGGAAAGTTGGAGCCAAATTGTGGGGGTCCTGGAGTGTTAGTGGGACAGGGGTCCCAGCTGGACAGGACTGGTGGGCAGAACTAGGCAACTTCTTGGCCTCCCTCCACAGCACCAATGCATTTACCTGGGACTGAGGTGATTCCTGGGGTAAAAGAACCTCAAGTTTTGCCCACAATTGGACCATGTCTATTTTGTTCATCTCAGTATTCCCAATGCCAGGCACAACGCCTAACACATAGTAGGCACTCGATTGTTCACATAGGCATGTCTGGAATTCAACACAAGTTGGAAAAGTGTTCGGCAACGCCCTGAGGAAGGAGTTATCCAATTACTCATTTGTAGTTACTGAGCACCTACTGTGTGCAGGGTATACTAATTACCTCAGGGAGAGTATGTTTAATAGAACGCTCTCCAAACTTTGTGACTATGTCTATCTGTCTTTATATCTAAGCTCCGATGAGCCAGATTTCAAAAAGTGGTCTGAAGACCAGACAGCAACAGAGTCCCACGTTCTCTGAGTGGGACTGATGTGGGTGAGCGCATCCTAGGGCAAAGGGAGCGAGATGTGTGTGAACTAAGAGCATGAACACTGAAAGTTATAATGTTTCAGGGCCCTAGCAATCCTACCACGGGACCCTACCCTACCCCCACCCCAAGTGGACATGGAATGTAGAAGGGGCCATTTTCTCACTTTGAAAGAGAATGTTGGCCATTAGAACTGATGACAGCACAAAGCTACATCTCAGGGGGGCCAGTGTAGGGAAGAGGCTCTGTTCTCACATGTAGATCAGCAGAGGCCAGCTGGGGTGTCCTCAGTTCAATTTAGAGAGAAAGAAGTCAGGGTGGGGCCTGGAAGCACGGAGACCAGTTCAAGGACGGACTGGGCTGGTTACAACCACTCTTGCACACGCTGTTTGTAATGCCCAGATTATTCCCGGATTAGTTAGGGGCTCCGCACTAGCAAGATGTGTGCGTTAACCTTAGTTAGATCTCCTTTGTCCATGCAGGTGGGTAAATCTCAGGGGTGTTTAGATCCTAGTAGTCAAGGAGTTTGAACCCCATAAAGAGTTAGTCCTTCTAATGCTTACTGAACCTGAGTGCTAAATGATGTATCAGAAATGAAGGTCCATCCGCTTAAAACGTAGTGCAGTTGGAAACAATAAAAACTTAGCTCAAACTACTTGAGTAAACAGGGAAATTTACTGGCTCGGAGAGTCCAAGCAACTGAACACTCAACATTGAAAAGTGCAGAGACGTTAGGCCTCTGAGCCGGTGATTCAAATATAGTTCTTTCCTCTTCTGCTTCTTCTTCTGCTGCTGCTCCTTCTTCTCTCTCTCCTTTCCTCCTGTCTTCTCTCACTCTCTCTCTCTCTCTTTCCAGATACTCTTAACACATCAAGGTTATTTTCTCTGCAGACCAGAGAGTGGAGACTATGCCCATCTACAGCTCTGACATTTTACATCTTACAGCTTCTGCCACCTGTAAGAGGCTGACTTCCCTCATCTAAAGTCCAGGATGGTCTCATTGGCCCAGATTGGCCAGGTGTCCATTCTTCGGTATGTCAACCAGATGGCAGTTAAATGGAAGAGCATGGTGGTTCCCACAGTAGTGTGACATGGTTGAGGGAGACAGTTCCCTAAGGAAAGATTGAGGGGATGGCAGGGGATAGGGGGAGGGGAGGTTGCTGGATAGATAGCGCTATGACTGTCCACCATCTATACTCCCAGATTAAAGCGTCCACCTTTATAGGAATTTCTCTGTCCTACAGCCTGAGGTCTTTAAAATTCATCTTAATCCCCACCCGGCTTGAGTGTCTACGTTCATGGTGTGCAAGTGTGCGTGCTTACCAACTGCTGGGACACAGAAAGTGGTGTCAACAGAAGCCAGCATGAACAAGGTCGCCACGATGCCGCTGTTGTCAATCTTGCCAGCTCTGCAAAACACGGAGAACCAGGACGAGTCTGCCTCTCTCACGGATGAGGCTTCAGCAGGGAACACCATCTCAGACCATTTCCACTTTAAAGTGTTGAGAAGGCACCCGATAGGAGGGTCAAGAGCTGGCGCCTGCGTGATGGGACCCCGACATCTGACCTCCCTGGAGTCACCCCGGCAGGGTGGAAAGCAATTCCAGAGGCCCACCCTGGTGGGGCAAGTCCACTTTGCCAGGGAGGAGTGTTTTAACAGTCGGTTGAGACAGCCGTTAAATTATCGCTGTGCACATTAAGATTCTGGCTGCGGCCGCAGAGGAGTATTTACAGAGGCTCAGGAAATGCCATTCATCTCGGTAGAGAGCTGCTGCGACAGAACAAAACGACAAGGGGCGCCCGGGGAGCAGAGAGGGGCCAGCCTTTCTGCAGGCAGATGCTGTAAGGAAATGGCCTCTGTGTGTGCCTGCAGCCAGTCCTTGGGAAGGTGGAAACCAGATGCCCAGAACTCAGCCAGGATGCAGGGGGCCCTGAGCAGCTAACACAGCAGGCCTGGGAACTATGTACTGAGCACTTAGCTTGTGGTGGGCACTGTGCTGAGAGCTTGGCATCTGCTTGTCCACATGACCCTTCGGAGAACGAGTTACGATCCCCATGTCCTAGAAGGAGCCCCGGTGGCACAGTGGTTAAGCACCAGGCTGCTAACTGAAAGCTCCACGGTTCGAACCCAGCCAATCCACGTGAGAAAGATGTGGCGGTCTGCCTCCATAAAGATTACAGCCTTAGAAACCCTGTGGGGCCTTTCTACTCTGTCGTGTAGGGTCACTAGGAGTTGGAATGGATTTGACGGCAATGGGTTTGTTATTTTTGTTTTGTTGTTGTTAATCTTTACAGGAGCAGATCACCAGGTCTTTCTCCTGAGAAGCTGATGGCTGGATTTGAACCGCCCACCTTTCGGTTAGCAGCCAAGCGCTTAATAGTTGTGCCACCAGGGCTCCTTAACCCCCTCATAGGCTAGTGAATGGAGTAATGGCCCCCTGGTCCCTGAAGAGTAACTTTTCAAAAGAAAAGGGAGGAAAACATACGCGTGGCAGGAACTGGCATGTCCCTGAAACCCCTGACTGTTAGTGAAGGTAATTCAACAGGAAATATCCCGCAGCTAGGAGACACTGACCCCACCCTGGCCCCCTCCCGGCCCCTGAGTATTTGCATATGTTGCACTCTGCCTGTGACAGGTTAGTTAGACGAATGTGCTGGGAGTGGGGAAGAATAATTAGCACCTTCATTAATTAGAGTACTGTTAGCAGTTTGACTGTGAAGGACAACCATTTGTCAACAGAGATCAGGACATCTGGGGGCCAAGCAGCGACTCAGGGGGGCAGCAATTCAGGGGAGGTGGTGGCACTGACCAGCTGCTGTGAAAAAAACATGAAAGCTGCTCATACACTTAGCGTCAACACAGTTTCCATCACCATGGCAACATGGAGCCTCTACATCAGGCAGTGACATTCACTTATCCTTCGTCCTCACTTCAGGGAGCATGTTGCCTTTCCGGACACCTTTTCCCTTCCCTCCCCACCCAAGGTTGCACTCAATGTTCATTAGGGCAAGGATTTGTCCCAACTCATGGTGACCCCGTGCACAACTGGAATGGACCTTTGTGATCCACGGGGTTTTCATTGGCTAATTTTTGGAAGGAGATCACCAGGCCTTTCTTCCTAGTCTGTGCGAGTCTAGAAGCTCCTCTGAAACCTGTTCAGCGTCATAGCAACGTGGAAATCTCCACTGGCAGAGGGGTGGTGGCTGCGCGTGAGACGCACTGACAGGGAAACAAAGCTGGGTCTCCCACATGGAAGGCAAGAATTCTACCACTGAACCAACACTGCCCTGGGACAAGGATTTACCTGTCCACCAATGTTGGGGGTGAAAGAGAGGGCACATAAGGCAACTATACCAGGCACAGAATCCTCCCAACTGTAAGGGTCAGTGATAGACCCAATGTAGAGGTATAGCTCAGGTCTATAGGCCCAAATTAGAAATGGCTACAAAAGAATTCCTTTTCATGTTCAGTCAAATGAAGGAATGTCAGACCAATACCGATCTGAAAGATAAATGATATGAACAAACTCACTAGACCATAGTCTGTTCCAGAAGTCACAATGCTGTTGTTGTTAGGTGCCATTGAGTTGAGTCTGACTCATAGCGACCCTATGCAAAACAGAATGAAACACTGCCAAGTCCTGCACCAACCTCACAATTGTTGCTATGTTTGAGACCATTGCTGCAACCACTTTGTCAATCCATCTCATTGAGGGTCTTCTTCTTTTTCTCTGACCTCCACTTTACCAAGCATGATGTCCTTCTCCAGGGAATGATTCCTCCTGATAACATGTCCAAAGTAAGAGAGATGAAGTCTCGCCATTCTTGCTTCTAAGAAGCATTCTGGCCATACTTCTTCCAAGACAGATTTGTTCATTCTTTTGGCAGTCTATGGTATATTCAATATTCACAACTGTCATTGTTGTTGTTAGGTGCCGTGAAGTCGGTTCCGACGCATAGCGACCCTATGTACAACAGAATGAAACACTGCCTGGTCCTGTGACATCCTCACAATTGTTGTTATGTTTGAGCCCATTGTTGCAGCCACTGTGTCAGTCCATCTGGTTGAGGGTCTTCCTCTTTTTGCCGATCCTCTGCTTTACCAAGTTGATGTCTTTCTCCAGGGACTGATCCCTTCTGACAACGTGCCCAAAGTATGTGAGACGTAGTCTCGCCTTCCTTGCTTCTACTTCTTCCAAGACAGATTTGTTCGTTCTTTTGGCAGTCCATGGTGCATTCAGTGTTCTTCTCCAACACCACAATTCAAAGGCGTCAATTATTCTTCGGTCTTCCTTATTTGTCATCAAGCTTTCACATGACTATGAGGCGATTGAAAATATCATGTCTTGGGTCTGGCACACCTTAGTCTTCAAGGTGACATCTTTGCTTTTCAACACTTTTAAGAGGTCTTTTGTGGCACATTTACCCAATGCAATGCATCTTTTGATTTCTTGACTGCTGCTTCCATGGGTGTTGATTGTGGATCCAAGTAAAATGAAACCCTTGACAACTTTAATCTTTTTTCCATTTATCATGATGTTGCTTACTGGTACAGTTGTGAGGATTTCTGTTTCCTTTATGTTGAGGTGTAATCCATACTGAAGGCTGTGGTCTTTGATCTTCATCAGTAAGTGCTTCAAGTCCTCTTCACTTTCAGCAAGCAAGGTTGTGTCATCTGCATAACGCAGGTTGTTAATGAGTCTCTCCCCAATCTTTATGCCCTGTTCTTCTTCGTATTCACAGTATCCGTAGTAGATAGTCTCAAACCAAAAACTCGTTGCTCCTGAGTTGAGTCGGCTCTCACCCATGGCAACCTCATGTGTTACAGAGTAGAACTCTGCTCCACAGGGTTTTCTTGGTTGTAATCTTTATGGGATCAGATGGCCAGATCTTTCTTCTGTGGAGTCTCTGGGTAGATTCGAACTGCCAACCTCTCAATTAGTAGCCAAGCACAAACTGTTTGTGCCACCCAGGAGCAAAATAATAGCCTCCCAAAGATATCCTTTGAGAGGTTATCAAGGATTTCATTTTACTTGGATTCACTTAACTTCACCGAGGTCTTCAAGGATTTCATTTTACTTGTACTCACAATCAATACCCATGGATGCAGCAGTCAAGGAATCAAAAGATGCATTGCGTTGGGCAAATCAGCTGCCAGAGATCTCTTTAAAGTGTTGAAAAGCAAAGACGTCACCTTGAGGACTAAGCTGTGTCTGACTCAAGCCGTGGTATTTTCAATTGCCTCATATGCATGCGAAAGCTGGACTGTAGATAGGGAAGACCTAAGAAGAACTGAAGCCTTTGAATTGTGGTATTGGAGAATAATATTGAATATACCGTGGACTGCCAAAAGAATGAACAAATCTGTCTTGGAAGAAGCACAAGCAGAATGCTCCTTAGAAGCAAGGATGGAGAGACTGTATCTCACATACTTTGGACATGTTGTCAGAAGGGATCAGTCCCTGGAGAAGGACATCATGCTTGGTAAAGCAGAGGGCCAGCAAAAAAGAGGAAGACCCTCCATGAGATGGATTGGCACAGTGGCTGCAACAATGGGCTCGAGTGTAGCAACAGTTGTGGGGATGGCGCAGGACCAGGCAGTGTTTTGTTCTGTTGTACACAGGGTTGCTATGAGTCAAAACTGACTCAACGGCACCTAACAACAACAACAACAACAACAAAGATGTCTACCTCCTAATCCCCAGAACTGTGAATTTGTTACTTTACATGGCAAAGAAGAGTTAAGGTTACAGATGGAATTAAGTGTGTTAATCAGGTGACCTTATACTAAACAGATAATAGAGATGATCTGGGTGGGTCCAATGTAATTACCAAAACCCAGCTGCAAACTGGTTGACTCCTCTGACTCAAGGCGACCACATGTGTGTCAGAGTAGAACCACACTCCGTAGGGTTTTCAACAGCTGATTTTTTGGAAGTAGATCAGCAGCCTGTCTTCCAAGGTGTCTCTGGGTAAACTCGAATCTCCGATCTTTCGGTTAGCAGCCAAGTGCGTTGGCGGTTTGCTCTACCTAGGGACTCTAATGTGATCACCAAAACAAACAAACAAAAAAAACCCAGTGCCGTCAAGTCGATTCCGACTCATAGCGACCCTATAGACGAGGGTCCTTAAATGTGGAGAAGAGTCAGTCTCAGGGTAATTCAGTGTAAGAAAGACAAACTTGGTGATGCTGCTGCAAAAGACACGGAAACATTCTCCCCTAGAGTCTCCAGAAAGGAACAGAGCCTTGCCAACACCTTGATTCTAGTCCAGTGAGGCTCATTTCAGACCTTTGACCTCCAGAACTGTGAGAAAATAAATTGTTATTGTAAGCCACTAAGTTCACGTGCATTGGCTACACCAGCAATCGTCGTTAGCTGCTGTTGGGTTGGCTCCAACTCATGGCAACCTTATGTATAACAGAATGAAATATTGCCCAGTTCTGTGCCATCTTCAAGGAGCCTGGGAGGCACAGTGGTTAAAGTGATCAGCTCCTAATGGAAAGGTCGGCAGTTTGAACCCACCCACCGCTCCACGGGAAATAGATGTGGCAGTCTGCTTTCGTAAAGATTAGTAGAAACCCCATGGGGCAGTTCTGCTCTGTCCTTTGGGGTCACCATGAGTGAAAATCAACTTGACAGCAATGGGTTGTTGATTTGGTACCATCTTCATGATTGTTGCTGTGTTTGAGCCCATCGCTGTGGCCATTGTGTCAATCCGCCTCATGGAGGATTTCCCTTGTTCTTGTTGGCCCACTACTTTACCAAAAATGATGTCCTCTTCTAGGGATTGGTTTTTCTTGATAATGTGTCCAAAATAAGTGAGACAAAGTCCTAGATTCTTCGCCTCTAAAGAACATGCTGGTTGAACAGCAGCAATGGGAAACTAATAGTAACCCTCTTTCTGGTCCCTGTAGCAAGCTTCTTATTCCTGTCACTGAGGCCATTTGAGAAAGGCAAAGGTGCTGGTAGGGATCTTAAGGAATTGAATAGCCCCCCTACATCACCTGGCATTCCATGAGCAACCGAGAAACCATCTGACTACAGAGGTGCCCCTACCTCAGCCAAGGGATGTTGTCATTAGGTGCCATGGAGTCAATTCCAACTCATAGCAACCCCATTTGACAGAGTAGACCTGCCCCATAGGGTTTCCTAGGCTGTAATCTTGACAGGAACAGATCAACGGGTCTTTTTGCTGAGGAGCTGCTTGGTGGGTTCAAACTGCAGACCTTTCAGTCAGCAGTTGAGTGCTTAATCACTGTGCCACCAGATAGTTCCTCACCATCCCAAACTGCACTTACAAGGAGGGGTACAGCGGAAGACTTTGGTGAGTCTGGACACGAATGCTGGGAACAGCACTGTTCACAGAGCAAAAAGAACACTTGGTGAGCCCTGAGCATCCTAACCTGAAACAGGGGCTGTAAACCAACAACAAGTAAATAGAGACACTCCGCCAAGTGCTGGGCCTAATGACAAGCATGAGGGAAATGAAGAGTCTTCTCAGAGGCCATAAATGCCCCAACCGAGCCACCCACCGAGGTTCCCCGAGTCTAGGATCTCGGCTCCTCTTTGGAGCATCTGTGGAGCCGTCGGCAGGTTGGGAACCAGGCCTTGGGCCCCGGAGTGCTCACTGGGAGCATAGAGCTGGCAGCCTGACAGGAATCCTCCTGCCAAGCTCTCTCGGGCCTGCTGCCTCTTTTGAGCAGGGGCCAAGGAAGGCAGGGAGAGCAGGACCGCAAGAATGGAGCCTCAGGAAGGGATCCATTACCCTGGGTGCTGACTCGAATAGCTCATGCTAGTGGATGACATGCCACACTTACCCCTCAAGTCCCCCTCCCCCTGCCCCCACCTTTCCCCGTGGGCCTGGACAAGCCTCGCTGGGAGAAGGGGAATATAGCTCTTCCTCACCTGAGTTTCTTCAGGAGAGAGCAGAAAGGATTGCCAGGCTTCTCCCTCCAAAAGAACAGAGACATGTTCTAAGCTTTTCATGACTCTAAACGCTCAGCAAGGTCTTTTCTTTTCAGGTTACGACATCCATCACTTACTCCCCCATGCTTATTCAGCAGCCATTCGTTAAAGGACCCGGGCTGCGAGTTACCTTCAAAGGTCACCACTCAGAGAGAGCACAGTTATTTAAGGCCAGGCGAATAAGAATCCCTCAGCTGCTTGCTCGGAGTGTGACCCCATAATTCAGATTTATGCAATAAAACTTTAGAAGAAATTCAGTTCAGAAGCCTGAAGAGTCAGAAGTAGGTCCCAGGATCACTCCGGCTGCCCAGCAAGGTTTCTGGGAAGTTCAGCTCTTAAAACTACTGCGTGAGGTCCCAGGGGCCAGGTCAGATTTGTATGGGGGCGCATAGGGACGTCCAACAGACATACACTCACACATAAGTGTGCGCACCCTGACACGCACACACACATGCACACATGTGCACACGGACACATGCACACATATGCACACTCACACACTCAGACGCATGCACACATGCACACGGAGAAGCACCTCAGAGACAGGTAAGAGGCTTATTTGCTCCCAAGAGCTCCCCCAGGTGCCTAAAGTTTTCCCATATTCAGGAGTTTTAGAATTTTCTTTGCATGCCAAGGAGTTGTTGTAGTTGTTAGGTGATGTCAAGTGGATTCGAACTCATGGATAACCCATGTGATAGAGTAGAACTGCCCCATAGGGTTTCCTAGGCTGTAATCCTTACGGGGGAAACTGTGGTGGCGTAGTGGTTAAGTGCTACGGCTGCTAACCAAAAGGTCAGCAGTTCAAATCCAGCAGGCACAATTTGGAAACCCTATGGGACAGTTCTGTTCTGTCCTATAGGGTCCCTATGAGTCGGAATCGACCCAACAGCAACAGGTTTTTTTTCGTTTGTTTAATCTTTACAGGAGAAGATCACCAGATCTTTCTCCCGCAGAGCTGTTGAGTAGGTTCAAACCACCGACCATTTGGTTAGCAGCCGAATACTTAACCATCACGGCACCAGGGCTCCTTGAGTTGTGGTTAAATATTGTTCCTGTTGACTTCCTGGAGTGGTAAACACCCCGTTTCACACTGCAGTCATCTCTTCATAGTTCTTGCAGGCTCACCCAAATTTTCCAGGGCTCCTCTTTTCCACACGGGCTCTGGTTAACTCTGGCTGGGATGCGGGGTAAGGGAAAGCTGGGGTGGGGAGGTGGAAAAATGAGAAATGCAGAGCTGCCCCACAGCCAGAGCCGGGGCACCTCCACACCCTCGCACTCCCACAGCTATGGAAAACCATTTCGATAACTTTTCTGGGTACCTCTTGCCTCACCAGCCTTCCGCAGACCAAACACACCCTGGACGAGGATGGGGAGGGTACAGTTCTCTGACTATGGGATCAGAAGTTGCTTGCTATCTCACTTACTCATTTCCTTATGCCCCACAGGAAGGAACCCTCATAGATTCAGGTCTGTACATGTGGACACTTCCTCTTTCCCAGCCCCCATGCCACACCGCTCATTCTGTCACCTTCCACAATCTTCTCCTGCAGTCCCTGGGGACTGGTGTCCAAACCCCTCCCGTCTTCAGGAAATTCGTCCTATCCTCCCCCACCTCTCATACCCCCTGCCCAGAAGATGTCCCTTCTTGGACATCTTGGAAAATCCAGCCCCTTGGACTATACTTCCCTCTGCCCAACCTCTGCTAGCTCAGAACTGGAGAAAGTGGGTGGGTTCTAGTGCCATGGGTGGTGGAGGTTGTGGGTGTTTCAAGTTCAACATGTCGCCAACAAGTTGACTCCGACTCATGGCTACCCCGCGTGTGCCAGAGTAGAACTGTGCTCCATAGGGTTTTCAACGGCTGATTTGCAAAAGTAGATAGACAAGCCTTTCTCCCGAGGCACCTCTGAGTGGACTCAAACCTCCAACCTTCCGGATAGCAGCGGAGCGGATGCACCACCCAGGAGATCCATTTAAGTTCTAAGACCCCAGGGATGACAGCTGCAGCACAGGTCCTCCAAGTCATCCAGAGAAACGAGCCCCTTGCCCAGAAGCAGCACAGTCTGGTTTCAGATGAGAGAAACATGTCCCTCCTGTGAGCATGGCTTTGTTCCCGGACCTTACAAAGGAACACCCTGGCATTTGGGTCTGGGCTCACCTTACAAACTCTGTGACATGTCTGGGTGATACGAGCTCAAATTGATTCTTTCCAATCCCCAGTTCTCCCCTGATAGAAGATTATTGTGTCTCAATTCATCCTACCAAAATGGAAAAAGGTCTGGGGTTGCAGCCTGCCATGGTCTTGTCTGATTACCGTCACTCCACCCGGTGCCCTCTAAAAACAAGGATGGGAGGCTACAAGGACAGCAAAACCTTCAACCACAGGCAGGGTAAATGGATGTACAAATGCTACCAGCAAGAACTCATATGTGGTAAGATTTTCATATCACTCCACCTGTAAGATTCCTTTATGGAGGCCTGGTGGTGCAATGGTTAAGCACTTGGCTGCTAACCGAAAGGTTGGCAGTTCAAGCCCACCATCTGCTTCTCGGGAGAATGATTATAGCCTTGGAAGCAGTATGGGGTAGTTCTACTCTGTCCTATAGGATTGCTGTGAGTCGGAATCAACAGCAATGGTTTGGCTTTTTTAGGTACTGTTTGGTTTAAGGAGCCCTGGTAGCACAGTGGTTAAGCACGCGGCTGCTAACCAAAAGGTTGGCTGTTCAAACCCACCCAGTGGCTCCTCGGGAGAAAGCCGTGGCAGTCTACTTCCATAAAGATGACAGTCTCGGAAACCCTAGGAGGCAATTCTACTCTGGTTTTCGATGTAAGAGTGCTTTACTCTGTGTCTCAGTTACCTGGTGGTGTCATAACAACAACAAATAATCACAAGCGGGTGGCTTTAAAGAATAGGGATTTATATTTCTCACAGTTCTGGAGGCTAGAAGTCTGAATTCAAGCATGCTGGAGATCGTAAGCCTGACACAGGACCAGGCAACGTTTAGTTCTGTTACACACGAGGTCACCATGAGTCAGCGTCAGCAACAACTACTCGCGATTACGGAAGACAGCTGATTGTCTGTCCGATATTGAGTCTCCCATTCTTCCCTACTAAGAGAATCCAATTTTGTTTGGGATGGCTTCATGCCTAGTTAAAAATATTCACCTCTCCAGTCTCCGTTGTCACTGTGGTGGTTGTTGTGTGCCATCGAGTCAATTCTGACTCACGGAGACCCTAGAGGACACAGTAGCACTGCCCCGTGGGGTTTTCTAGGCTATAACCTTTACCGGAGATCACCAAGTCTTTTCTCCCGAGGAACTGCTGGTGGGTTCAAACTGCTAAACTTTCAGGTAGCAGCCAAGTGCTTAACCTAACAGGAGGTGGCTTTGTGATCAGTTCTGGTCAACGAAATGTAAACAGAATTCTGATCGAGGCATCTGGGAAAAGTTAAAAAGGGACAGACTCAGCCTGTTGCCTCCTTCCTACCAGGAGCCAGAACACAACGTTCAGGTGAAATAGGCATTTTGTTACCTGGGAAACAAATCCCACGTGCTAAAGATGGGGGAGGGGACAGGAAGTGAAAAGGACGCTGATCCTTGCTGACTCCTTCCCACAGTTTCACCAGCCCTGGACCACCTATCTCAGAGAGGGAAAAAAATAACCTTATCTGAGTCGAGAGAGTGAGAAATTGGCATAAAGATAGACAAACGAATCGATAGAGCAAAGCAGAGAGCCTAGAAATAGATCCATGCTGGCCTGAAATAAAAATTTGACACACCGAACTTCTATTCTAAATATAGAATTTCCACTCATCAGACGACACCACTGCTGTTGTGCTGTTGTTGTTAGGTGCTGTTGAATCGGTTCCGACTCATAAGGACCCTAAAGGACAGAGTAGAACCGCCCCACAGGGTTCCGCGGAGAGCCAGGTGGATTTGAACTGCCAACCGTTTGGTTAGCAGCAGTAGCCCTTAGAAAACCACTACGCCACCAGGGTTTCCAGAAGACATCGTTAGGAACACCAATCACAAACTGCGAGAAAACATTCACAAAGCATATCTGACAAAGCATTTCTACACAGAATAGAGAAGAAAGCAAAGCCGAATCCGTTGCTGTCAAGTCCATTCCGACTCATGGCGACCCCCTGTGTTACAGAGGAAAACTGCACTCCAGAGGGTTTTTTTTAACCCTATGACCTTTACAGAAGCAGATTGCCAGGGCTTTCTTCCACGGCTCCACTGGATGGGTTCAAACTGCTTAACCTTTAGCTTAGTGGAGGGCAAACCACTTGCACCATGCAGAGACCTTCAGAATATACGTTGCCGTGTGCCGTGAAGTCGACTTCGACTCATGGCGACCCCTTGTGACAGAGTAGAACTGCCCCGTAGGATATTCATGGCTGTAAACTTTACAGAAGCAGATCGCTAGGTCTCTCTCCTGTGGAGCCACTGGACGAGTTCAACCTGCCAACCTTTGGTCAGCAACCAAGCACTTAACTGTTGGGCCACCAGGGCTCCCTTACAGAATATATAATACATAAACTCCTATAAATGAAAGATAAAAAGATAAACAAGCAGAACGACAACCCAGTGTTTTTTTAAAAAATGAGCAAAAAACTTGAACGGCTATGTCACGAAGTTTCCTATAAAGCCTGGGGTCTGACTTCACCGTTCCATTCACAGGCTGGCACGGTAACCGACTCTCGCTGTCGGGTCTGCAAAGCGCCCTCTGTGGATCACCACTGTCAGCCTCAAGGCAAGCTCCATGAGGTGGGTGCTGCTCTTTAAGCTCCAAAAGGCTGTGTGCTAAAAATACTGACGGCAGAGACTGTCCCCAGGAAGGCCTGGCAGTGAGAAAGACGACCTGTGAAATTGAGCGGCCCTGTTCTTCCAGGAAGGAGTTCTAAGCCCGCCCAAGCTGTGGATGGGTCTGGAGCCATGCTCTCCCCCCGAGCTCTGAAAGCTGGAAGCTCTCCCTGCTGGGAGGTGGGTGCCCAACTTCTACCTACCCCCGCCCCGAAGGAGCCCTGGTGGCACAGTGATCAAGCACTCAGCTGGTAACTGAAAGGTTGGAACCCACCAGCTCTCCGCGGGAGAAAGATGTGGCAGCCTGCTTCCATAAAGATTAGAGCCTTGGAAGCCCTATGCGGCAGTTCTACTCTGTCCTACAAGGTCCCTATGAGTCAAGATCAGCTCAATGCCAACAGGTACCCCTGCCCCAGCCAAGGCACACGCCCGTGCTTCCTCTTTGGTAAATAAGATCCTGGCTGTCCCATGTTCCCAGGCTCAAAACGAAGGAGTCCTCCTGGGCTGCGTCCTCACGCCCCTCCTGATGCTGACGGTATCGTTGATCTCACCTGCAAGATCTCCTTCCACTCCCACCAGCAGGGTCTCTGTTTACACTCTCGGCGGCACTTCTTGCCTGGACTCTTGCTGCTGTTAGCTGATGCTGAGTCAGCCCCCAACTCATGGCAACCCCATGACCCCATGCACAACGGAGGGAAACGCTGCCCTGTCCTCCACCATCCCCGCTATCAGTTACAATTGGACCACTGTGATCCACAGGATTTTCATTGGGTGATTTTTGAAAGCAGATTGCCAGGCCTTTCTTCCTAGTCCATCTTAGTCTGGAAGGTGTGCTAAAACATGTTCAGCATTGTAACAACACCCAAGCCTTCACTGACATGCATGCGACGTGCATTGGCTGGGAATCGAACCCGGGTCTCCCACATGAAAGGTGAGAATTCTACCACTGAACCACTACTGGCATCTTAAATTATCTTCTGACCTCCAGTCACTCCTTTTGGCAACCTATATTATACACATCTTCAGAATTATCACCGTTAACTTGATTTTTAAAAAAGAAAATTGCCCCATTGCACACAAAATAAAGTGAAACTCCTTGAAAATTGAATCCTTTCCCACTCTGACTCCCCTGCTTTCGTTTCTGTATCAGTTATCTACTGCTGCATAATAAATCGCCCCAAAGCTTAAGTGGCTTAAAACAACACAAACATGTATCATCTCTCACAGTGTCTGTGGGTCAGGAATTGAGCAGCGTCTTCGTTGGGTGGTCATGGCTTGGGGTCTGTATGTCAGCCATCCCAGTCAAGAGATCAGCTGGAGCTGCAGTCATCTGAAGGCTGGACTGGGGCCGGAAGAGCCACTTTTCCAAGATGGCACACTCACAAGGCTGTTGGCAGGAGGCATCAGTTCCTCCCCTGTGTGGTTCTCTCCCTATGATGCTCATATGTCCTCATGACAAACTGGCTGGCTTTCCCCAGAGCAAGCTGTGCAAGACAGAGCAAGGCAGAGCGACCATGTTCTTGGAAGTCGCACCCCATCACTTCCACCACACAGACCAACCCCAATATATCGTGGAAAGGACTTCAAAAGAGCATGAATACCAAGACATGGGACTCACTGGGGGCCATCTCAGAGCCTGTTGACCACAGTTTCTCACCTTAACCCTCATGCTGACATCTTACCCACCCTACATTGTAGCCTTGTGGTGTTGGTGAGAAATATTAAATATACCATGGACTAGGAAAATAATGAACAAATCTGTCTTGGAAGAAGTACAACCAGAATGCTCCTTAGAAGCAAGGATGGTGAGACTGCATCTTACATACTTTGGACATGTTGTCCGAAGGGATCAGTCCCTGGAGAAGGACATCATTTTTGGTAAAGAACAGGGTCAGCGGAAAAGAGGGAGACCCTCAATGAGATGGATTGACACAGTGGCTGTAACGATGGGCTCAAGCATAACAATGATTGTAAGGATGGCACAGGACTGGGCAGTGTTTTGTTCCGTTGTGCATAGGGTCACTGTGAGTTGGAACTGACCTGACGGCACCTAACAACAACAACAACTTTGTAGCCACTTGAAATGACCCTCCTCCTGTTGCCAACTGCCCAGATCCTACCTAACCTCCCAGAGCTTACTCTTCCTCTCCTGGTTCACTTAACACTTTTACTTCTATTTACTTCTCTTTTAGTACTTATCACACTCTGCCTTGTAGGACAACCAGTTGTCATCAAGTCAGCTCCAACTCACGGCGATCCCATGTGTGTCAGAGTAGAACTGTGCTCCACAGGGTTTTCAATGGCTGATTTTTTCAGAAGTAAATCACCAGGCCTTTCTTTTGAAGCATCTCTGGATGGACTCAAACCTCCACCCTTTCAGTTAGCAGCTGAATGCTTTCACCATTTACACCACCAGGGACTCTGCCTTGTATTATTGTTGTTGTTGTTAGGTGCCATCAAGTCAATTCCGACTCACAGCCACCCCATGTGACAGAGTAGAACTGCCCCATAGGATTTTCCAAGCTGTAATGTTTTTTCTTTTATTGTACTTTAGATGAAGGTTTCCAGAACAAATTAGTTTCTCATTAAACAGTTAGTACACATATTGTTTTATAACATTGGTTAGCAACCCCATGACATGTCAATACTCTCCCTTCTCAACCTTGGGTTCCCCATTACCAGATTTCCTGTCCCCTCCTGCCTTCTGGTCCTTGCCCCTGGTTGAGCCCCTTTAGTCTCATTTTGTTTTATGAGCCTGTCTCATCTTTGGCTGAAGGTTGAACCTCAGGAGTGAGTTCATTACTGAGCTGAAAGGGTATCTGGGGGCCATACTCTCAAGGTTTCTCCAGTCTCTGTGAGGCCAGTGAGTCTGCTCTTATTTTTGCAAGTTAAAATTTTGTCCTACATTTTTCTCCAGCTCTGGCCAGGACCCTCTATCATGATCCCTGTCAGAGCAGTCAGTAGTGGTAGCCGGGAACCATCTAGTTGTGCTGGACTCAGTCTGGTGGAGGCCGTGGTAGCTGTGGTCCATTAGTCCTTTGGACTAATCTTTCCCTTGTATCTTTAGTTTTCTTCATTCTCCCTTGCTCCTGAGGGGGTGAGACCAGTGCAGTGTCTTAGATGGCCACTCACAGGCTTTTAAGACTCCAGATGCTATTTACCAAAATAGAATGTAGCATATTTTCTTTATAAACTATATTATGCCAACTGAGCTAGATGTTCCCTAAGACCATGGTCCCCACAGCCCTCATCTGGGCCGTAGTCTTTATGGGATCAGATTGCCAGGCCTTTCTCCCATGGAGCAACTGGGTGGGTTCGAACTGCCAACCTGTCTATTAGCAGCAGAGCCCTTAACTATTTGCACACAAGGAACGCCAATTTTATCACAGTTGAGGGAAAATATATCCACTTCCAAAAGGTCAGAAAATCCTGAAGAGAGATGCCATGGCTTATGCTCATTTTCATCCAGTCCTTGGCATAGTACTTAGACAAGAAGATACTCTGACAGTTTGTTCAACTGAATTGAATGTCCCTTTCATCCCGTAAGGTCATGGTTGGCCTAACTCTGGAGAAAGAAGAGAATATTTTACTTAGCATTCCTACCGTGTGTCTGCTAGGGCCTAGGTGCTGGGCATAGACACAGTCCTGGCTTTCATTGCCTTTTCAGACCAATGAAACATTTCTACATCCTCACAAATTACTGGACCAAGGACGCCATATTTTAAAATCTCTATTAATCCTAAGGAGCTCTGGTGGCACAAAAGTTAAGTGCCTGGCTGCTAGCTGAAAGGTTGGCGGTTCGAATCCACCCAGCAGCTATGTGGGAGAAAGACCTGGTGATCTGCTCCTGTAAAAATTACAGCCTAGAAAACCCTATGGGGCTGTTCTACTCTGTTACATGGGGTCGCTATGAGTCACAATCGACTCGACAGCACACAACCACAGCAGATTCCAACAGGAGTCCAGGGATGCTCCTCTCCACCCAGAAGGGGGCACGGCTCTCACCTGTGCAACAGAAGCTGCTGAGAGCCGATAGTAAACACCACAAACTACACCAGCGAGGAAAAGCTGTGTCTGAGTGCAAGATCTGGATACGAACCCCTGGTCCCCAGAACAAAACATCCTTGCCAACATCTCCCTCTTCCTATGCAGGGAATTGAGAGCCAAGAAAGATATCTGGAATGGTGACGCTATGTGTTCATTGGAAAACGCATGACTGCCACACTGCTGTCCTTCCCACAGTGGACCTGGAGACAGTCCTGGAAAGAGTACGGGCACACCGATGATCCAATCCGAACAATTCTTTTGAAACTGCTGGTCTTCTAACAAGAAGGAAAAAAAATGAGACATGTCATTGTTGCTAGTTGCCGTCAAGTCAGCTCTGGCTCGTGGATAACAGAACGAAACACTGCCCGGTCCTGCGCCATCCTCACCATAGCGGGTATGTTTGAACCCATTGTGGCAGCCGCCGTGTCAATCCATCTCACTGAGGTTCTCCTTTTTCACTGACGCTCTACTTTACCAAGCATGGTGTCCTTCTCCAGGGACTGGTCCCTCCTAACAACATGTCCAAAGAAAGTAAGCTTGGATATTAATTCCCAGGGAATCTGGACTATTCCTATGCCCAAACCAGTAGCCATCAAGTCAATTCCAGCTCATGGTGACCACACATGTGCCAGAGCAGAACTGTGCTCCACAGGGTTTTCAATGGCTGGTTTTTTAGAAACAGATCACCTGAACTTTCTTCCAAGCTGCCTCTGGGTGGACTCAAACTTCCAACCTTTCAGTTAGCGCCTGAGCACATTGACTATTTGCACCACCCAGGGACTCCACTCTTTCTCTAGTCGCATATTTTTTGGAAGGAAGAAGTAGAACACCTGGGGAGTCCCATTGTCTGGCGCAGGGCTCCAGTCGTGGCATGGAATGCTTTCTATAATTGCCGTCCTGGACCCTGGGACCTGTGGCTGCTAAAACAACCTCGTAAATGCTCATTCATTTTTAATGCATGCATTCTCTTTTTAAAACTTTGTCATGGGAAATATATCATACACATAAAAAGGATTTACAATATACAGGTACAGTTTAAAGCTTAATAATAAAATAAACACTCCTGTAGCCACCACCCAGCTCAAGAAATATATGCTCCTTTATTATGCATAACACTTAATATTTTCTGAGCGCTTATTATGCACCAGGAGTCCTGGTGTTGCAGTGGTTAAGAGCTTGTCTGCTAACCAAAAGGTTGGCAGTTAGGCTCCACCAGCCGCTCCTTGGAAACCATATGAGGCAGTTCTACTCTGTCTTCCACGGTCGCAGTGAGTCAGAATCAACGCAACGGAAACAGGTTTATATATATATAGTTTTATTTTGTTTTAAACAATGAGTTCCTTTCATTTAGGAAGAATACCCCAACCTACAGGTCTACAGGAGATGGTAGTTCTCATAGGGGCTGGTTTTTGGGTTTTTTTTTTTTTTAGTTTATGGTAGTTCTATGTTCAACTTTTTTGAGGAACCACCTGTCTTCCACACTTTACAATTCCTCTATCAATGGATAAGGGTTTCAGTTTCTCTACCTCTTCATCAATGTATGTTGTTTTCCTTTTTTTATTTTTATTTTAGCCATCTTTATAGGGGTGAAATGGTACCTCATTGTGGTTTTCATTTGCATCTCCCTAATTGGAGTCCCGATTTTTTTTTTTTATAATTTTTATTTGCTTTAAGTGAAAGTTTACAAATCAAATCAGTCTCTCACACAAAAACCCATATACACCTTGCTAATGAGACAGCCCACTCCCTCCCTCCACTCTCTCTTTTCGTGTCCATTTCACCAGCTTCTAACTCCCTCCACCCTCTCATCTCTCCTCCAGGCAGGAGATGCCAACACAGCCTCAAGTGTCCACCTAATCCAAGAAGCTCACTCCTCACCAGCATCCCTCTCCAACCCATTGTCCAGTCCAATCCATGTCTGAAGAGTTGGCTTCGGGAATGGTTCCTGTCCTGGGCCAACAGAAGGTCTGGGGGCCATGACCACCAGGGTCCTTCCAGTCTCAGTCAGACCATTAAGTCTGGTCTTATGAGAATTTGGGGCCTGCATCCCACTGCTCCTCTGCTCCTTCAGGGGTTCTCTGTTGTGTTCCCTGTCAGGGCAGTCTTAGGTTGTAGCTGGGCACCATCTAGTTCCTCTGGTCTCAGGATGATGTAGTCGCTGGTTCACGTGGCCCTTTCTGTCTCTTGGGCTGGTAATCGCCTTGTGTCTTTGATGTTCTTCATTCTCCTTTGATCCAGGCGGGTTGAGACCAATTGATGCATCTTAGATGGCTGCTTGCTAGTGTTTAAGACCCCAGACGCCACTCTTCAAAGTGGGATGCAGAATGTTTTCTTAATAGATTTTATTACACCAATTGACTTAGACGTCCCCTGAAACTATGGTCCCCAGACCCCTACCCCTGCTACGTTGGCCTTTGAAGCATTCAGTTTATTCAGGAAACTTCTTTGCTTTTGGTTTACTCCAGTTGTGCTGACCTCCCCTGTACTGTGTGCTGTCTTTCCCTTCACCTAAAGTAGTTCTTATCTACTATCTGATTAGTGGATGCCCCTCTCCCACCCTCCCTCCCTCCCCCCTCTCGTAACCACAAGAGAATGTTTTCCTCTCAGTTTGAACTATTTCTCAAGTTCTTATAATAGGGGTCTTATACAATATTTGTCCTTTTGCAGCTGACTAATTTCACTCAGCATAATGCCTTCCATGTTACGAAATGTTTCACAGATTTCTCACTGTTCTTTATCGATGTGTAGTATTCCATTGTGTGAATATACCATAATTTATTTATCCATTCATCCATTGACGGGCACCTTGGTTGCTTCCATGTTTTTGCTATTGTAAACAGTGCTGCAGTAAACATGGGTGTGCATATATCTGTTCCTGTAAAGTCTGTTATTTCTCTAGGATATATTCCAAGGAGTGGGATTTCTGGACCGTATGGTAGTTCTATTTCTAGCTTTTTAAGGAAGCGCCAAATCAATTTCCAAAGTGGTTGTACCATTTTACATTCCCACCAGCAGTGTAGAAGTATAGAAGTGTTCCAATCTCTCCACAGCCTCTCCAACATTTATTATTTTGTGTTTTTTGGATTAATGCCAGCCTTGTTGGAGTGAGATGAAATCTCATTGTAGTTTTGATCTGCATTTCTTTAAAGGCTAACGATCGTGAGCATTTCCTCATGTATCTGTTAGGTGCCTGAATGTCTTGTTTAGTGAAGTGTCTACTCATATCATTTTTTAATTGGATTATTTGTCTTTTTGCAGTTGAGCTTTTGCAGTATCATGTAGATTTTAGAGATCAGGCGCTGATCAGAAATGTCGTAGCTAAAAACTTCTTCCCAGTCTGTAGGTAGTCTTTTTACTCTTTTGGCAAAGTCTTTGGATGAGCATAGCTGTTTGATTTTTAGGCGCTCCCAGTTATCTATTTTTTTTTTTAGTTATCTAGTTTTTCTTCTGCAATCTTTATAAATGTTTTGTGTACTGTTTATGCCACGTATTAGGGCTCCTAACGTTGTCCCTATTTTTTCTTCCATGATCTTTAACGTTTTAGATTTTATATTTAGGTCTTTGATCCATTTTGAGTTAGTTTTTGTGCATGGAGTGAGGTATGGGTCTTGTTTCATGTTTTTGCAGATGAATATCCAGTTATGCCGGGACCATTTGTTAAAAAGACCGTCTTTTCCCCATTTAACTGTTTTGGGGCCTTTGTCAAATATCAACTGCTCATATGTGGATGGATTTATGTCTGGATTCTCAATTCTGTTCCATTGTTCTATGTATCTGTTGTTGTACCAGTACCAGGCTGTTTTGACTACTGTGGCAGTATAATAGGTTCTAAAATCAGGTAAAGTAAGGCCTCCCACTTTGTTCTTCTTTTTCAGTAATGCCTTATTTATCCGGGGCCTCTTTCCCTTCCACATGAGGTTGGTGATTTGTTTCTCCATCTCGTTAAAGAATGTTGTTGGGATTTGGATCGGAATTGCATTAAATGTATAGACTGCTTTTGGTAGAATAGACATTTTTATAATGTTAAGTCTTCCTATCCACGAACAAGGTATGTTCTTCCACTCATGTAAGTTTCTTTTGGTTTCTTGCAGAAGTGTACTGTAGTTTTCTTTGTATAAGCCTTTTCCATCTCTGGTAAGATTTATTACTGAGTATTTTATCTTCTTGGGGGCTACTGTAAATGGCTTGATTTGGTGATTTCCTCTTCGATGTTCTTTTTGTTGGTGTAGAGGAATCCAACTGATTTTTGTATGTTTATCTTGTATCCCGATACTCTGCGGAACTCTTCTATTAGTTTCAGTAGTTTTCTGGAGGATTCCTTAGGGTTTTCTGTGTATAAGATCATGTCATCTGCAAATAGAGGTACTTTGACTCCTTCCTTGCCAATCTGGGTGCCCTTTATTGCTTTAGCTAGCCTAATTGCTCTGGCTAGGACTTCCAGCACAATGTTGAATAAGAGTGGTGATAAAGGGCATCCTTGTCTGGTTCCCGATCTCAATGGGAATGTTTTCAGGCTCTCTCCATTTAGGGTGATGTTGGGAGCCCCCATTTTTTATCTTTGTGTTATCTAGATATTATGCAGACTACTCTTCATTGTACAGAACACCAGGATAAATTGGCTATAAAATTAAACTGTGTAATTTGAGCCAAATGTCTCCACTGCCCTCTACTCTCAGGTAGAGGATGCGTCTATGAGCAGAGCTAGGAGGGAACTGCGGGAGTGGAGTGCGGTGAGCAACGCTGACAGAGATGGCCAAGGAGCATGAAAATGTGTACAGAGAAGACTAACCAGGTGCCATCGAATCGACTCCAACTCATGGTGACCCCCACATGTGTCAAAGTAGAACTGTGCTCCATAGAGTTTTCAATAGCTGATTTTTTGGACTAGATTGCCAGGCCTTTCTTCTGAGATGCCTCTGGGTAGACTTGAACTGACGACTTTTTGGTTAGTGGCTGAAAGAGTTAACCATTTATAACACCCAAGGACTTCCACAGAGAAGACCAAGGGCATTGATTTCAGGCTCTGCAGCCAACAGAGGACATTTGGAGCAGAGTGGGCCCATCGGTGACACATTTTTCCTTTCCTCTCATGGTTGCTCCAGTGTCACATTGTCCTGTGCTTACTTAGAACCTGAGCCAAGTGTTCAGTGACTGTGATCTCTCTTCCAACACAGCAGTAAGATCACCGTTGAATAGTCTGGAAAGCTCTGAGTGATCACGAAACTTTCTGACCACCTCATCCTTGCATCTCCTCAGTTCTCCACAGCAGGTTCCCCTTTGTGAATGATGTGAGTGCCGAGCTTTCCTTCAGCAAGACACAAGAATGAGATTACCTCCGTACTCACCACAGTGAGCTAGAAAGCAAAGTTACTTTTTGGAAATATGGCCTGTTTAATTCTGCCTACTAGTTCATGATGTTGTTGTGTGCCGTCGAGTTGATTCTGACACATAGCAACCCCACATGACAGAGTAGAACTGCTCCATAGTGTTTCTTAGGCTATAATCTTTAGGGGGGAACTCTGGTAACACAGTGGTTAAGAGCTTGGCTGCCAACCAAAAGCTCAACAATTCAAATCCACCAGTCTCTCCCTGGAAACCCTCTGGGGCAGTTCTATTCTGTCCAATAGGGTCCCCATGAAATGCAATCGACTTGACAGCAATGGGATATAGGATTAAATGGACAACCAATCCAAAACTCGTGGCCATTGAGTGAATTTTGACTCATAGGGACCCTATAGGACAGAGTAGAACTGCCCCAGAGGATTATGGAGGCTGTAATCTTTACAGAAGCAGACTGCCACATCTTTGTCCCACAGAGTGGTTGGTGGGGGTTGGCAGCCAAGCACTTTAACCACTGTACCACCGAGGCTCCTCTTATTTTCCAAAAGGAAAAAATGCAATGCAAACGTTTGTTGAGGTTTCTAGACGGGGCTCCAGCTGAGGGAAGAGCGGGGGACGGCTCCGCGTCGTGTCTCAGGTGCCTCTGGCCCGGGTGTTCCAGTGACATTTTCCCGGTGAGGCAGCCAAGGAGCCTATCGCAGATCCAAGAGCCAACTGCCTGTCAGTTTCTACCAAAGAAGCTTCTGGAAGCTAGACCCCTGGCCGCGATTGCCACAGGGCAGCAAACTGAAAGAAACGCAGGGCCAGAGAAAACGCGGTGACGAAATCGTAGCGCCACACACACAAACCATCATCTCTTTGTGGGTCAAGTTGTAACATTTTTATCCTGAAGGAGTCAAAAATGATGTCAGGACCAGAACAATCATGGGAAACAGTGATTTTGCACAATAACGTTTAAGGAAAGAAGATGGTCTCCACATATTTAGTTCAATCTCAGTCGGGGGCGGGGAGGGGGCGGTGGGAGGCGCCATGACCTCTTTTTGCCAAATGGCAGGAATCAGAGTATCGGTGGCAATAGAACAGAGGAAGGAACAGCTTTAGAATAACAGACAAAAACCAAGGAACAAGATGTGCCCAAAGCTGGGCTTTGTGAGTCTCCACCAGCCAAGCACAGGCTCGTGGGGACGACGAGGGAGCTCGCACGTCCAGCAGCCGGGCTTCTGCTCCAGCCTCTTGCTTCCGCTCCATCTTCACCACACTACCCGCTCTCTGGCCTCCTACTTCCCCATTTCTCTCCTCCTACTCACAGGACAAAGTTATATTTGTCTTCCCTGCCACTTCTACTCTTAGAATAACCTTCCATTTCCTGTACCCAAATCCCTCTTCTTTCCACCCTTCGGAGCTCTTACAAAGTTCATCTCAAACGGCAACGTTTCTCCACAGACAGGTGGGTCCAAACTCCGCATCCTCAGGCCTCTTTGCGCAGTGATGTAGGTAGGCAAGAAGCAGGTATGACCAAGACTGGGTCATCCTGACCTCAGGGAACTTCCAGTCTAGTAGAGAGAGCTCCGGATAACCCAAATTCACGCTTAGTGAGCTCAGCTGTGCTATAAAGATCTTCCGGTACCAGTTGACTCAAGTTGACTCTGACTCAGGGAGACCCTGAACCCGTGTGTTTCAGAGTAGAACTCTGCTCCGCAGGGTTTTCAATGGCTGATTTTTCGGAAGTAGGTCTCCAGGCCTTTCTTCCGAGGCTCCTCTGAGTGGAATCAAACCTCCAACCTTTTGCTTAGCAGTCGAGCCTGTGAACCATGGACTGCACCATAAAGTCAGAGTTAAACGTATGGATGAATGGCTTTGTTGAGGGGCCCAGGCTGATTCTGAAGACAAGGAGAGTGTCTTGGAGGTGGAAACGGAGCTGAAAGAGAGGGGCCTGGTTTTCTCATCTGAGAAAATGCTAAAGAGAGAGATTGGAGAGCAGACTTGCGTATCTTCAAAAAGGGGTGTATTCCTCCTGGTGCCGGGGGCAAAGAGGACAACGACAGGAGCCCCTGGCTCTGTACACAGCATTCTACTCACTTTCTCCCAGCTCCGCACCCTCTCTGCCTGTCCCAGGATATTTGCATAGATGTGCCCCTGCAGATGCTCCATCCATAGCACTGAGAGTACCCAAAAGAGAGCAGAGGAGACCTGTCTCTTCTCCAAGCTTGAAGACCTTCCCTTCCCTGACCTGGAATTAAAAATCACCCCCATGCCGAGGCCCCTGGAGTGGTGTGGAGGGGCAGTTACGCTAGCCCAAGTCCGTCCATGTGTGGCATCAGAGCAGCCTGTGCCTCCTAGCTGACTCACCAGAGAAGGAAGGTGAGTCTGCCCTTGAGCAAACCACTTCCCCTCACTGGACCTCAGTTTCCTCCTGCGTAAAATGAGAAAGTGGTTCCTTTCCAGCTCCAACGTGCTAGTTGTTTTTTGTTTTCTTCCTGTTCTCCGTTGGTATTTCCTTCTCTTCCAACAAGATAGGACTGTTGCCCAGTTCCCAGAAGCCACTTTTTCACCATCTGCCTATCATCCTTCTTCTGAAACGTTTTCCCTTTCTTCTCCTCTTCCTCCCCCCGCCCCCACCTCCTACTTTTACTCCCTGGTTTTACTTCCTTTTCAAAATGTTGGCTTTGCCTTGAGCCTTGTGCTCTTTTAAAGAGCTATCGATATGGGATCAAATTGACAGCAGCAACTCCAAAGGCTAGATAGGAAGCTTAGGGGACAGTAAGTTCACATTAATGGGGAAGGAACAACGCAGGAAAAGAGGGTGAGGATGGTTGCCCAACTTGGAGAACGTAATCAGTGTCGCTGAATCGTACGTGCAGAAATTGTGGGACTGGTATATGTGCTGCTATGTATAGTCTCAACAAAAATAAAATATATTTTTTTAAAAATTGGCTTTTCTCCCCTCTCTGAGCTTGACAGCATAAAGCAGCCAGACAGGACCATCCGTCCTGCTGTTACTTTGGGGCCATTCTTCTGCGGACCCGCACTTCCCCTCAGTAGACACTTCTGCATACAGGGACAGGAAGTGGTCGTTTCAAAACTGTCTGCTCAGCACATGTGGGGTTTCTCAGTGACTAAAAGAAAGAACTATTAACCCCCGCTTGATGTACAAAAGGGAATTTAGAATCTCTAAAAGCCCGGCAAAGCTGTGTTTGTGAAATTAGCTCCATTTTTTTTTTTTTTTTCCGGGTTTAAGACTTCAAGGAATAGTTCATTGTGCTTGTTGCAAAACAGAAGCACAGGTCAGACTAGAGAAGACCCATGGCACTTGCGGCAGCACCTACACACCTACACACCTACACAGCACCCAGTCAACAGTTGGTGCGTGAAAGAATGAATGGACGATTCTGTCACAAAAGGCCTTCTCTCCTTCTAGAACCATTATCATAGAATGGGCCATGGTGGTTCAGTGGTAGAATTCTTGCCTACCACGGGAAACCTGGGTTCAAGTCCCAGCGAATGTACTTCAGGAGTGGCCACTACTCATCTATCGTTGGAGGCTTGCGTGTTGCTATGATGCTGAACAGGTTCCAGTGGCGCTTCTAGACTAAGGCAGACGAGGAAGAAAGGCCTGGCCATCTGCTTCTGATAATCAGCCGGTGAATGCTACCTGGATGACAACAGTCTAATCCACAACTGACCACAGTGGTGATGCAGGACCAGGCAAAGTTTTCTTCCATTGTGCGTAGGGTCATTGTGAGTCGGTGGCTGATGTGACGGTAGCTAACAACAACAACAACATAGAAATGGGCTTTTTTTTTTTTTCCTTTAAGATACATGCCATATGACAAGATAGTAAAGCAATGCTATGCATATAGAATACATTTCCTTTTGGATCTCTTTGCTTGAAGCCTCCTCCCCACCTTCGTTCTCCTGAAGTAGCTCCAGAAAGAACATTGACAGAACACAGCTGGTGGAACTGCTTGAAAGAAGAGGACTCTGCCTGAGGACCCCAGACATGCAAGACAGGCCCAACTCTACCTCATTTTGCTGTTTTCTTCATTCATTCCCATAGCTCCTCCTCGTCATGCCTGCTGTTGTTGTTGTTAGTTGCCGTCGAGTCAATTCTGACTCATGACAACCCTGCATGTGCAGGGTAGAACTGCCCCATAGGGTTTTCAAGGCTGTGACCTTTCGGAAGCAGATCACCAGGCCTGTCTTCCGAGGCACCTCTGGGTGTGTTCAGACGACCAACTTTTCAGCTAGTTGTTGAGTGCTTCACCGTTTGGGCCACCCGAATTCCTCCAGGTGCCCTAACCTTCTGTCTCTCTAGAAACCTAACAGTTACTGTCAATCAGAATTTCCACTCCCCACCCCAAAAGGCACAGCCCACCATGCAAAGGGGGAATTTTTAAATGAATGTGCTAACCTTGTCTATTCTTATCACCTATTTTCATCTTTGGTTTTTTGGGTATTTTCATCTCTGGTTTTTTGGGTATTTTCATCTCGCTTTCTCCTTGCACTAAATGCCTTTAGCATTTGTGTCCTGGAGTCCTCATCCGACACTTAATAAATGCTGCCTGTTATTACTTTTGAGAGAGAAAGACATGGCAGTCTGCTTCTACAAAGACTACAACCTTGGAAACCTTATGGGGCAGTTCTACTGTGTCTTATAGGGTGTCTATGAGTCAGAATCAACTCAGTGGCAACAGTTTTTGTTTGTTATTATTACTTTAGGAGCCCTAATTTTTTTTTTAGTGGCAGAGTGGTTAAGTACTTGGTTGCTAACTGAAAGGTCAGCAGTTCAAACCCACCTGCTGCTCCGCAGGAGAAAGATGTGGCAGTCTGCTTCTGTAAAGATTTACAGCCTTGGAAACCATATGGGCCAGTTCTACTCTGTCCTATAGGGTGGCTATGAGTCAGAATTAAATCGCCAGCAACAGGTTTGGTTGTTTTGGGTATTATTACTACTTTAGGAGTTCCTGGGTGGTGAAAACTGTTAAGCATTGGACTACTAGCTAAAAGGTTGGCAGTTTTAATCTACCCAGAGGTGCCTCAGAAGGAAGGCCTGGCTCTCTACTTCCGAAAAACCAGCCACTGAAAATCCTATGCAGCGCAGATCTAATTTGCACACATGGGTTCATCATGAGTCAGAATCAGCTCAGTGGTAACTAAAAACAAAATGATTACTTTAAGGCCTCTGGGAGGCGCAAGACGTTTGCTCTCACCTAAACGGTGGTGGTTGAATCCCACCCAATGGGCTGCAGAAGAGAGGCCTGGCAATCTGCTTCCAAGAAGTTTACAGCCAAGAAAGCCCTGTGGAGTAGTTCTGCTCTGTAACGTGGGGTCGTCAGGAGTTGGAGTTGACTCGATGATGGTGGATTTGTTTTGTTATTACTTTAGTCCTTTTAATGCAAGTTGCTTGAGAATGTGGACTGCGTCTTACACTCCTTTGTATTTTTTATCACCATGTCTAGTTCATTGCCAGTGGTTTCCTTTTTGTTTGCTTGTTTGTTTGTTTATTACACAAGTAAGACATGCTGGCTGTGGGATTATATATTTATTGGCATAGTAAATCACCGCAGAGGAAGATACACAGCCTTCAAAGCAATTAAAGAAATGAATTTGTTTTTAAATGGAAGATTTTTTATGTGTATTAAATTAAGATAAATCAATAAAAATGATAAAATTCTATGCTGGGATGATTATGGGAAAACAGGTGCAACATGGTGGGGGGATTCAAGGTGCTTGGAGTACAGCCTGGTGACATATAACAAGAACTATAAAAATCCTCATGGTCTTTAATCTGGGATATGAATGGTAGGCCTGGTATCAGGGCCTCCTGACCCCTGCTCCCTCCACTTGCTGCCCCCTCTACTGTTATTCCAGCCCTTCTCCGTGACCTTCACTGTGGCTGCCTTCCTGCCTTTGCTGGAAGTTTCCTTCTGCTACTGTGTCCCTGCTCGGCTGCTCTGCCAAGGGCCACTCTCCATTCTGTCCTTCAGTGTGGTGGTTGTTAGTTGTGGTCAAGTTGACTCTGACTCATGGCGACCCCATGTGTGCAGAGTAGAACTGTGCTCCATAAAAAACAAATACAAAAAACATTGCCGTCGAGTCAATTCCAAACCCATAGGGCTCCATAGGGCAATGCTGTCTTCAGAAGCAAATCGCCAGGCCTTTCTTCTGAGGTGCCACTGCGTGGGTTCAAACCGCCAGCCTTTCAGCTAGTAGCTGAGTGCTTAACTGCTTACAGTGGGAGGGGATTTTCCCCTGAGCTCAACCTTGAGCTCCAGTGTCAGATAGGTACGTCTTATTCTTGTTCACGTTTACTGTCCTCCTATCAGAAGACTTGCAACAAGCCCTCCAGGGCGGAAGCAGTCACTCTTGGTGAGACAAATGTCAGCACCCCATGGCCCAAGGCAAGGCAGCCCTTTTATTTGTAACTGGGAATGACATGTGGAACAAACCCACGAGCAGACTCTGGACAGCCCAGGAGTGCCTTCCACAGGGCCCGGGCCACACCAGGGTGTGGGCTGGACCTACTAAGGGTGCAGTGCGGGGCCCAGGAAGGCAGCACCCGGACATCAGGAAGGGCATGGGCTTGGCAGTCAAGAAGACTGGGTTAAATTTGTTTCATTAAAACAAACCTTTATGGTTTACTTTTCTGATAATATACTAGTATATGTTCATTATAGCACAATTAGAAAGCAGATGTTATGAGGTGCCCTCAAGCCAATATCAAGTCATCAACAGCATCACTGGGGTTGATGTCAGCCAGCGCAGTAACTCATGGTGTCACTACCCTCCCTCGGTGGGCGGGGCCAGCTGGAGAACCGCCCCCTGATGGGCAGTGTTAATGCACGGGGTGACCAGTGACACCATTATCTTGGAAGCCCCTCCGTCAGCAGCATGGGCCTGTGTGCTGCCACACTGTGGACCCTGGGGTCATTCTGGTTTCACCTCCTCGGACACTGTCGGGGGTGCAGGCTGCACCCCCCAACCCCTCTAGTTACACCACTGCAACTCATAGCGACCCCATGTGACAGAGTAGAACTGCTTCCCATAGGGTTTCTAGGCTGTAATCTTTAAGAAAGGAGCCCTGGTGGTGCAGTGGTTAAGCGCTCAGCTGCTGGGAGGTCAGCAATTTGAACCTACTAAGTGCTCCCTGGGGGAGAGATATGGCAGTTTGCTTCTGTTAAGATTTCAGCCTTGGAAGCCCTACGAGGCAGTCCTACTCTGTCCTGTAGGGCCACTAGGAGTTGGAATCGACTCGAAGACAACGAGTTTGGTTTATTTGGTTTGGAATCTTTACGGGAGTGAATCGCCATATCTGCCTCCTGCGAAGTGGCTGGTGGGTTCAAACAGTCGACCGTTCAGTTAGCAGCCAAGCACTTAACCTCTAGGCCACCAGGGTTTCATATCTACCTAATAAAACCCTAGGAAGTTTCTAGGCTCAGAGTGAGTAGCTGGGGTAAAGGGCAGGAGGAAGAAGTGGGCTGAAATGAAAGGAATTATTTGAATACTTGCATATGAACAATTGCCTGTGGGCGCCATCTTTCCCATTGCTGTCCCGAGGGCAGGCAGTAGATAAAATCCTAAGACACTGAACAAACTCTTGGAGCAGAGCTAAGTAAGGTGGTCAGGGACAGGGCTGTCGGGCTGCAGGGGTCACCAGATAGGTCAACAGGTCGAATCCAACAGCCATTCTTTGGATACCCCATGGGGCAGTTCTACTCTGTCCTGCAGGGTCGCTATGAGCTGGAATGGAATCAATGGCAGCAGGTTTGGTTTTTTTGGTTTGGGTGGTACAAACGGTTAACACGTTTGGCTGCTAACCAAAGTAGCGGTGATTTGAATCCTCCCAGAGGCACCTCAGAAGAAAGGCCTGGCAGTCTACTTCTGAGAAACCAGCCATTGAAAATCCTGCAGAGTACAGTCCTACTCTGACACGCGTGGGGGTGCCATGAGCGGGAGTCGGCTCCACGGCAACTGGCGGTGGTTGCCGTGGGTGACGTAAGCGGTTTACATGCTCAGCTGCTAACTAAAAGGTTGGAGGTTCGAGTCCACCCAGAGATGCCTGAGAAGAAAAGGCTGGTGATCCACTTCTGAAAAATCAGCCCTTGAAAATCCCTGACTCAATGGCAACTGGTTGATGCGTTATCTGGTGACCCCTGCAGCCCGACAGCCCTGTCCCTGACCACCTTACTCAGAGCTCTGAGCTCTGCGTCCTACTCGGTAGAGACACCTTGAAACACCTAAAAACACACAATAGCAGTGGCAGCCCGTCTCAGCTACCTACTCGTCCTGTCATAGATGAGTACACAGTTGGGGCTTACCAGGTGTCATGGATTGAATTGCGTCCCCCCAAAATATGTGTCAACTTGGTTAGGCCATGATTCCCCAGTATTGTGGGGTTGCCCTCCATTTTGTGATTGTAATTTTATGTTAAAGAGGATTAGGGTGGGATTGTAACACCCTTACCCAGGTCACATCCCTGATCCAATGTAAAGGGAGTTTCCCTGGGGTGTGGCCTGCAGCACCTTTTATCTCTCAAGAGCACAATGATAAGAAAAAAAAAAAAAAAATCCTCACCAGGGTAGATCAATATCGTCTTCTAACTCTTTTATTGTCATTTTTTCCATGCTATTATGTTTTGTACTTTATAAGCACTTTTTTGTGGTTCTCTGATGGTCCCATTTTTGTAGCCACCTATTCTTGTTGTATGAGTGCAAGAGGGTTAGGTGACTTATCATTCAGCACACGGTGCTACACAGGGAACACTTGCCCAGCCCCAAATCAACGGGGCACTCAGTAGACAAACACTGAATTAATACCTTGCAGGAGCTGATCCAGACTCTTGCAAACTTGCAACATACAACTTTGTAAAAGCTGTCTTCGTTAACCAGTGTTGCTGTAGCAGAAATATCAGAAGTTCTGTAACAAACAAATTTATTTCCTCACAGTTTAAGTGGCTAGAAGCCCAAATTCAGGGCACCAGCTCTAGGGGAAGGGTCTGACTCTCTCTGTCAGCTCTGGGGAAGATTCTTGTCTCTTTTCAGCATCTGTAGCCCCGAGGTTCCTTGGCTCCTGGTGATCTTATATGGCATGGCATATCTTTCCCCACATCTGCTTGCTCACTTGCTTATGTAATCTCTTCTATATTTCAAACGGGAAGTCCTGGTGGTAGAGTGGTTAACGACTACAGCTGCTAACCAAAAGGTCAGCAGTTCAAATCCACCAGGTGCTCCTTGGAAACCATATGGGGCAGTTCTACTCTGTCCGATAATGTAACTATGAGTTGGAATAGACTCAACAGCTACAGGTTTTTGTTTTTGGGTTTTTTTTTTTAATAGCTCAAAAGAGATTGACTTAAGACATGCCCTACGCTAATACTGTCTCATTAACACAACAAAGAAAACCCATTTCTAAACAGGATTGTAACCACAGGTGAACCGAACCAAAAAACCAAACTCATTGCCATGAGCCGATTCCAACTCATAGTGACCCTATAGGGCAGAGTACAACTGCCACACAGGGTTTTCTAGGTTTTTAATCTCCAGGTCTTTCTCCCTCAAAGCCACTGGTGGGGTTCGAACTGCCCACCTTTCGGTTAACAGCTGAACGCTTAACCAGTGCACCACCAGGGCTCCTCTACCTCAGGCATAGCTGTTAGGATTTACAACACATATTTTTGGGGAACACAGTTCAATCCATAACAGAGTTTAATAAATATTTTAGCATTTATTAAATGGAAATCAAATTGCTGACCACAATGATCACCTAATAACAAACGTAAATCTCATTGTGTTTTCCCTGGGTGGCCTTTTAACTACCACATATAGTCTAACAAATTATTCCATGGCCCAGGTGAATGTCTAAGAAACTACTGCTTTTAACTCCCAAAAATCTGGCACTTGGTAATCACATGGTCTCCTTCATTAGCTGTTTGATAGTCTTGCTGTGGGAGACAGTAAGGCTTCATGGCAACAAGAGCCAAGCTGTAGGTAGGATGCATCCTGGTAAGAGCAGCAAATGAGCACAGCGCTTTGCACATTTCGATGCAAAATGCCCAAGATAACCTCTGTTAAGGTTGGGTCCTTGTGGTTTTTTTTTTTTTTAAAAAAAACATATTGTAAGTCATAAATCTAACTCATGGTGGAATCAATATGGATTTCAGGTTCTGGTTTGCTAGTCCAGAAGCTCCTGCTTTTTAACTAGCCTCAGAGACACAGGAGGTTAGATCCAGAATGTAGACGTAAAATTAACCCATCAATTTAATGCTGGGATCACAGGACAAGCCTATCTATATAGTAGGATGTATATGTACATATGAATGTACTGAGATCACAACCTTGAGAATCTTTTGAGACTCTCATCAATAAACTGTTTTAATTGTATCGTGTACTGTAATTTTTCAGAGAGCTCTTACTTACATTTAAATTTTAAAGCTAGCAACCTTATATGACAGAATTGAACTGCCCCATTGGGTTTTCAAGGATCAGCTAGTGGATTTGAACTGCCGGACTTTTGGTTAACAGTCAAGCTCTTAACCACTACACCACCAGGACTCCATATATATATATATACATTTTTTTTTTTTTTGCATATATGTGTGTGTGTATATATATGCAAAGAGATATTTTTAAAAAGGAATGTAGAAGTCACCTAAAACCTCAGGCAGGTACTCATTTTTTAAATGAAAGCCCATTCCTTACTGAAGAGACACACTGTAAAATGCCCCACAGGACTGGTTTCCATGTCCCTCAGGCACCCTTTTTTCTAGTGGGTGAAAGAGTTAGGAAGACAGACCAGTGTGAGGATTATACTGTAGGTGGCAAAGACTAAGCTGCCTGGGGTTACCACCTCAAATGCTGGCACTCTGCACCCAGAACTCAGAGGATCCAGGCCAGCCGGTAACCACCTACCACCTACCACCCTCTATCTGTGACACAGGGAAACTGCTGCAGCCTGCTGCAAACACTTGAGAAGACAATGAGGAAGAGCAAAGGAGAAAATAAAAATCGCCACCTAGAGATCACCATTAATAATATACTGCACACTTATGTGTACACACACATGTATACACACACACACACGCATGCAAACTCACCACCTGGGCTTAGACTATCTATCTATGCAGTGTAAGAGTCTGTGTGGTAAAATGGTTAGAATCCTGACTCTCTGGGAATGAACTTGGCTCTACCACTCACAGTGTGCCCTGGTGACACAATAGTTATGCGCTTGACTAAACCAAAAAGTCGGCTGTTTGAACCCAGCCAGAGGCTCTGCAGGAAAAAGGCTTGGAAAACTTCTCCTGTAAAGATTACAGCCTAGGAAACCCTATGGGGCAGTTCTACTTTGTCACATGGGGTAGCGAGAGCCATAATTGACTTGACAGCCCCCAGCAACAACAATTACCATGCACTAGCTCTGTAACCTGGGGCAAATTGCTCTCTCTGCGCATACTCGCTTACCTGTGAAATTGGAATAATGGTAACAGTATCTACCTCATACGGTTGCTACAAGGGTTAAACGTATCAAGTGTCTCAAACAGTGCCAGCCCATAGGAAGGTATCATGATCGTACAGGTCTCCACCTTACCTCCTAACTTAATGTTTTGTCATGACCACATTATCAAGTATTCTCTGAAAACATTATTTTTTTTTTTAATTTTTATTGTTTTAAGTGAAGTTTACAAATCAAGTAAGTCCCTCATACAAAAATTTATGTACACCTTGCTATATACTCCTAGTTGCTCTCCCTTTAATGAGACAGCACATTGCTTCCCTCCACTCTCTGTTTTCGTGTCCATTCAGCCAGCTTCTGACCTCCTCTGGCTTTCATCTCCCTCCCAGACAGGAGGTGCCCACAAAGTCTCATGTGTCTACCCGATCTAAGAAGCTCACTCCTCACCAGTATCATTTTCTATCCCATAGTCCAGTCCAATCCCTGTCTGAAGAGTTGGCTTTGGGAATGATTTCTGTCTTGGGCTAACAGAAGGTCTGGGGACCATGACCTCCAGGGTCCTTCTAGTCTCGGTCAGACCATTACATCTGGCCTTTTTATGAGAATTTGAGGTCTGCATCCCACTGCTCTCCAGCTCCCTCAGGGGCTCTCTGTTGTGCTCCCTGTCAGGGCAGTCATCAGTTGCAGCCAGGCACCATCTAGTTCTTCTGGTCTCAGGATGATGTAGTCTCTGGTTTATATGGCCCTTTCTGTCTCCTGGGCTCATAATTACCTTGTGTCCTTGGTGTCCTTCATTCTCCTTTGCTCCAGGTGGGTTGAGACCAATTGATGCATCTTAGATGGCCGCTTGCTGGCATTTAAGACCCCAGATGCCACTCTGCAAAGTGGGATGCAGAATGTTTTCTTAATAGATTTTATTATGCCAATTGACCTAGATGTCCCCTGAAACCATGGTCCCCAAACCCCCGCCCCTGCTACGCTGGCCTTCAAAGTGTTCAGTTTATTCAGGTAACTTCTTTGCTTTTGATTTAGTCCAGTTGTGCTGACCTCTCCTGTATTGTCTGTTGTCTTTCCCTTCACCTAAAATCGTTCTTGTCTACTATGTAATTAGTGAATACCCCTCTCCCTCCCTCCCTCCCCAGTCTCGTAACCATCAAAGAATATATTCTTATCTGTTTAAACTATTTCTGGAGTTCTTGTAATAGTGGTCTCATGCAATATTTGTCCTTTTGCAACTGACTAATTTCACTCAGCATAATGCCTTCCACATTCCTCCATGTTATGAAATGTTTTATGGATTCATCATTGTTCTTTATCAATGCATACTACTCCATTGTGTGAATATACCGTTATTTATCCATTCCTCTGTTGATGGGCACCTTGGTTGCTTCCCTCTTTTTGCTATTGTAAACAGTGCTGCAATGAACACAGGTGTGCATATACCTGTTTGTGTAAAGGTTCTTATTTCTCTAGGCTATATTCAAAGGGGGAACCCTGGCGTTGTAGTGGTTAACTACTACGGCTGCTAACCAAAAGGTCGGCAGTTCGAATCCACCAGGCGCTGCTTGGAAACTCTACGGGGCAGTCCTACTCTGTTCTATAGGGTTGCTATGAGTCGGAATTGACTCGACGTTACTGGGTTTGGTTTTTTTGGTTTGTATTCAAAGGAGTGGGATTGCTGGATTGTATGGTAGTTCTATTTCTAGCTTTTTAACTAAGCGCCAAATCGATTTCCAAAGTGGTTGTACCATTTTACATTCCCACCAGCAGTGTATAAGTGTTCCAGTCTCTCCACAACCTCTCCAACATTTACTATTTTGCGTTGAAAATGTTATTTTTATGAGTACAGGTTGTGTGCCCTACCTTCTTCTTTTACTTAATATTTTATCATGACCAGATGTTTTTCAATTTTCTTTGAAAACACCATTTTTGTTGTCTGTATAATTGATACTCTATTGGAGCCCCAGTGGCACAATCGTTAAGCACTCAACTGCAAACTGAAAGGTTTGTGGTTCAAACCCAACCAGTGGCCCTGCAGGAAAAAGACCTAGCAAACTACTCCCATAAAGATTAAAAACAAACAAACAAACACAAAGCCAAACTCATAGCCATCAGGTCACTTCTGGCTCATAGGGACCCCACATGACAGAGTAGAACTGCCCTATAGGGTTTCCAAGGCTGTAAATCTTTACGGAAGCAGACTGCCATATCTTTCTCCCACAGAGCGGTCGGTGGGATCAAACTACCAAACTTTTGGTTGGCAGCCAAGTGCTTTAACCCCTCTACCACCAGGGCAGCCTAGAAAATCCTGTGGGGGCAGTTCTACTGTGTCGCATTGGGTTGCTGTTATTCTAAACGGAATCAATGACACCTAATAAAAATAAATAAATAACTAATACTGTTCTCTGAATGTACTACAACTTATTTATCGTTTCCTCCCATTGCTGGACATTTAGGTTGTTTCCTATTTATCGCTATAATAAATAATACAGTGATGGTCTACTTAAAATTTAATCACATCTCTGATGATTTTCTTAGGAGAGATTTCAAACACGAAATTTCTAGATGAAAGTATAAGCATTGTTTAATGTGTGTATTATCAAACTGCTATCCGAGAAATAACATACCAATTTTACTTTCTTCAGTCCTAAGCGGGACTGGCCTTCTCACTAACTCCTCCATAACATTTTAGTATGATCGCTTTTTTCTCATTGCCATTTGAGAAAAGCAAAATTTTTATTTCATTTAATTTTTATTTTGACTACTAGTGAGGCTAAATTTTGTGTTTTTATTTGTCATGCATTATAAAATTAACTGTCACTTAACGGGGAAATATTTTAAATATTTGATGTTATAATCACAAATGTTAAAAAAAATAAAGTCTTAATATTCTTCTGTAGATCTGTAGGTTGGGGTATTCTCCCTAAAAGAAAGCAACTCAGTGTTAAAATATATATATATATATATATATATATATATATATATATATATATATATATATATTTAAAAAGCCCATTGCCTTCAAGTCCATTCAGTCTGCAAGAACATGTATGTATACATATACACATATATGTTGTTGCTCTTAGTGACCCTATGTACAACAGAACGAAACATTGCTCGATCCTGTGCCATCCTCAAAGTCGTAGTTACGCCTGCGCCCACTGTTGCAGCCACTGTGTCAATCTATCTCATCGAGGGTCTTCCTCCCTTTTGCTCACTCTCTGCTTTACCAAGCATGATACCCTTCTTCAGGAACTGGTCCCTCCTGCTAGCATGTCCAAAGTATGTGAGACAAAGTCTCACTATCTGTCTTGGTCATCTAATGCTGCTATAAGAGAAATACCACAAGTGGATGGCTTTAACAAAGAGAAGTTTATTCTCTCACAGTCCAGTAGGTTAGAGTCTGAATTCAAGGCGCAGCTCCAGGGGAAGGCTTTCTCTCTCCACCAGCTCTGGAGGAAGGTCCTTGTGCTCTGCTCCTGGTGCTGCTTTCATGGTGGTATGAGGTCCCCCTGTCTCTGCTCACTTCTCTCTTTTATATCTCTAAAGAGATTGACCTAAGACATTATCTAATCTTGCAGATCTCTTCAATATAACTACCACTAATCCATCTTGGGGGTCTGGGTGGGTTAATCCATCTTGTTACATCACAGTGATAGGATTTACAACACATAGGGAAATCACATCAGATGACAAAATGATAGACAATCATATAATACTGAGAATCAGGACCTAGCCACGTTGACAGATATTTTTGGAGGACACGATTCAATCCATAACACTATCCTTGCTTCTAAGGAGCATTCTGGCTGTACTTTTTCCAAGACGGATTTGTTCGTTCTTCAGGCAGTCCGTGGTATGTTCAATATTCTTTGTAAACATCATAATTCAAACGCATCAGTTCTTCGGTCTTCCTTATTCGTTGACCAGCTTTCGCATCCATATGAGGTGACTGAAAAACACCACGGCTTGGGTCAGGTGCACTTTAGTCCTCACAGTGACATCTTTGCTTTTCAACACTTTAAAGAGGTCTTTTGCAGCAGATTTGCCCAACGCAATGTGTTATTTGATTTCTTGACTGCTGCTTCCATGATCGTTGATTGTGGATCCAAGTAAAATGAAATCCTTGACACCTTTAATATTGTCTCCAGTTGTCAAGATGTTTCTTATAGGTCCAGTTGTGAGGATTCTTGTTGTCTTTGTGTTGAAGCGTAAGCTACACTGAAGGCCGTAGTCTTTGATTTTCATCAATATGTGCTTCAAGTTGTCTTCACTTTAAGTAAGCAAGGTTGTGTCCTCTGCATATTGCATTGCACGGAATCAATTCTGTAAAACCCCTGAGCTCTTTCCCATCGGTCTGGTCTCCTTCAGTCCCAGGACTTCCTCCTGACTGAAGCAGAGCATGACGGGAAAAAGAAGGCTGGTAGAATCCAGGTTCAAAAGAAGGGCCCCACACAGATGAGATGGTGGTAGGATGACAACATGGAATGCACAGGACTGCATTTACTTTCTGGAGAACCAGGGTGAATTCCTCCATTCAGTGGGGTGAGGAGATAGGAGAGAGGGTCTCAAATGACCTCCTGTGATTGTGTTATCCAGAAGAAAAATTAAAGCCATGAAGTGCTTTGCTTTTCTCGCCCTTTGAAGGGTACAGTACAATGCTGAAGCCTCTACCACCCTCCTTCACAGATATTGAAGTGAAACATTCTAGATTTCAGTGAGTTAAACTTTGAAATGAGCGAAAGGTGGAAGCCTTCACTGGTCATTTCAAACTTAAAGGCTTATCTCAGTTGTCACCCCTTTTTATCAGGCCTTTTTGATAGGCCCTACAGTCTGCATTCCCAATGGAGGCCATACCACCGCTTCAAATGGGGTGAAAATTGGTTCTTAGAAGGTTCATAAAAAACCAAAAAACCAAACTCGTTGCCATCAAGTCAATTCCAACTCATAGTTCAGAGTAGAACTGCCCCATGGGATTTCCAATGAGTGGCTGGTGAATTTGAACTGCTGACTTTTTGGCCCTATGGGATTCCCAAGGAGTGGCTGGTGAACTTGACCTGCTGACTTTTTGGTTAGCAGCCAAACTCTTAACCACTGTACCACCAGGGCTTAGGAGGTGAAAAAGGAGCCTGGTAGCCCAATGCTTAAGTGCTTGGCCACTAATGAGAAGACAAACTGTTGAATCCACCCAGCTGCTCCTCAGGAGAAAGACCTGGTGATCTCCTTCTAAAAAGATTATAGTTTACAAAACTCTATAGGACGGTTCTACTCTGTCACGTGGGGTCGTTATAATTTTTCATTATGAGTGGAAAATCAACCAAAGGGCAGCTAACAACAACCAAAACCCGTTGCCATCCAGTCCATTCTGGCTCATAGTCATGACCTTATAGGATGGAGCAGAACTGCCCCAAAGAGTTCCCAAGGAGCACCTGTTGGATTTGAACTGCCAACGTTTGGTTGGCAGCATAGCTCTTAACCGCTAGACCACCAGGGTTTCCTAATAATAAAAATAATAATAATAAAAGATGAAAATATCTTACTCCTTTTCTGTATTAAAATTTCATGGGCAGGGGGTGGTGATGAAAGAAAAAATGTCTGAAGGGAAGGTGCAAAAACCACAACCGTAGAAGATTGAGCAACACTGCTCTTAAGCTTAGGGCCTAAATGATGTGACTCCCATCCTTTAAACCCGCATAGCACTTGCTTCTTCTCTTGCAGAGTTTACCATATTTTCTCTGGCTGAAAGGCTGGTGGTTTGAACCTACCCAGCGGCACTGCGGAAGACAGACTTGGCGATCTGTCTCCTGAAAGATGACAGCCATGAAAACTCTACGGGGCAGGTCTACTCTGTCACATGGAGTCGCTATAAGTTGAAAACGACTGGATGGCGAGAAACAACAACATAATAGTTGTTACCGTTATTTGCGAGTTGTTACCTCATACTCTCCTCCTCAAACGCTTCCCCTCAGACTATAGGCTCCTTGCGGGCGGGCACTGTCTGCAGGCTCTGGAAGCCCTCGCACGGTGCTGCACGTCGTGGGTGCTGCGAGGAGACTTTATGGAGCTGAGAGGAAACGTTGGCGCTTCCTCTGGAACCTGAGGGCCAGGGGGCAACGCCCGAGTGCGTTTTCCTCAGAGCAGCCGCCAGGCCGCGCGCAGGCACGGACGGTGGGAGTCGGGGCGGCTATGCCAGGCCTCCCCCTCGGCCGCGCCTTGGAGGCCTCGGCTCCGCCCCTGCGGCTCCGCCCGGGCGGCCTCGGCTCCTCCCGCCGCCTCCTCGGCGCCCGCGGCTCCTCGGAGGCTGACGCTCGGCCTGGCCACCGCCGAGCAATGTGTACGGCCAGCATGAGAGGTTTGGGCAGCTGGGTCTCTGTGGCGCAATCGGTTAGCGCGTTCGGCTGTTAACCGAAAGGTTGGTGGTTCGAGCCCACCCAGGGACGGCAGCCGTCCTTTTAGGGGTTGTTTTAAAATAAAAATGGTAACTGTGAGATTTTTCCTCAGATAGGAATAAGACGCTACGATATTTCTAGGCTATAACAAAACGGCATCCGCTTAATGTTTGGCACAAAATGAGCATGAACCCAAGAACGGTACTGAAACTGCCCTGGGTTTGGCCAGTTCTGTTCCTGTGGTACATTCAAGGGAAACTCTCTTCGTACCTGTGCTTCCAAAGTCTTACCCAAGGACGTTCACAGCTGCAGGATTTGTAATGGCAAAACCCAGCTCAGCTGCCCACTGACAAGTGAATGAATAAATAGCATTGCTTGCTCTCAGAAAAATCTGACATCATCAAAAAGGCAATGTAGTTATTCACTCTTTTACCACCTTTCCAAAGGATTTCAGGAGCCTGCAGATGAAAACTTGCAAGAGGAATAATCTAAAAGTATGTGGAGGCCTAACCATCTTAAGAAACTATTAAGTTAAGCTCTGTTACAGCTTTCAGACGATGGATTTGAACATAAGCATTAGGGCTTTAGGAGAAGTCCTTACACTTACCCTAAATTGGTGACACCATTTTCCCTGAAAAAAAATCAAGCAGAAATTATATGGGTTTCTGTTAAAAGGTCTCAGATGACATAGTTTCACAAAAAACACAAATATTTTTCAAGCAGATGATTCACAGAAGGCCTTCTATCAAGATAGTAAATCCCATGATAACACAGTAACATAAGCCATCTCTGCCAAGATGGAGGTCATGTGGCAGGTGCTTTTGTGTTTGGGGTCTACTTATCACCAGGGTTTCCCGGCAAATGTTAGCTGATAATTATTTTTCAAATAATTGCCAGTAATAAAATATCCTCTATTGTCTTGTAGGAAACCCTGGTGGTGTAGTGGTTAAGTGCTATGGCTGCTAACCAAAGGGTCGGCATGTTCCAATCCACCAGGCGCTTCCTGGAAACTCTATGGGGCAGTTCTACTCTGTCCTATAGGGTCACTATGAATCATGTTTGAATCCGCCAGGCGCTGCCTGGAAACTCTATGAGGCAGTTCTACTCTGTCCTATAAGGTTGCTGTGACTTGGAATTGACAGCAACTGGGTTTGGTTTTTTGGTTTATTGTCTTGTCAGGAGCCCTAAAGATGAAGACATAATGTTGTACTTGTGAAATTCCAGGCAGAGTAGCAGATAGCCCCCCAAACTGTTCTTAGCTAAGGGCTTTTCTGATGCCCATCGAAATTCCAAACCTCCCACCTACACTTAAAGCTGGGTTACACTGGAAACAAGAAAATGGAGAGAAATTAGGTCATAACACAATGTATACACGGTTAAATCTAGTTTAACGTTCCAAGATAAAGAAGGTATAATATTTAGTGTTGATGAAGATTACTGACTCTACCATGAACTACCAGAAGAACGAATAAATCTGTCTTGGAAGAAGTACAGCCAGAATACTCCTTAGAAGCAAGGATGGCGGGACTTTGTCTTATGTACTTTGGACATATTATCAGGGGGAACCAGTCCCTGGAGAAGGACATCGTGCTTGATATGGTAGAGGGTCAGTGAAAAAGAAGAAGACCCTCTATGAGATGGATTGACACAGTGGCTGCGACAACGGGCTCAACCATACCTACTATTGTGGACCAGGTAGTGTTTTGTTCTGTTATACGTGGGGTCACTAAAACTCAGAACCTACTCGACGGCACCTAACACCAATAATATTTGCTGTCACTGAAGTTATCAGGACTTAGAAGGCATGTCCTTCCACTTTAAAGCTGAACACATTCATACTAGGTATAAACTCGAGGCCAGAGACCATTTTCACGCTTGACTACCAACCTAAAGGCTGGTGGTTTGAATTCACCCCTGGCACCATGGAAGAAAGGCCTGGTGATCTATTTCCATTAAGATTACAGCCAAGAAAACCCTGTGGGGCAGTTCTACTCTGTAACACATGGGGTCACCAAGAGTCAAAATCGACTTGACAGCAACTAACATTAACAAACTCCTTGAGGGCAGAGACTGTTTTCAGTTATTAATGATAATTTTAGGTCTAAATTTCCTTCAGGATACAATTTAAATTCTTGAGCTATGCACACAACGGCCTTCACAATCCTCCACAGCCTTGTTTCCTACGGTGTTCCCACAGGAAATCTTCAGGTGGTTAGAAGCACTTTCCAGGGATTCTTTGAGTGGGCCATGCTGCCTTGTTACACCCCCACACCGCCTCCCCAGATGCATTTGCCTCGCCCTGATGTGCTTTTCCCAACTCTGCCCACTTACCTGCTTAACACCTGCTGAGGAATTTCTTTCTCAGGAAAGCCTTCTCTGATGCTGCCTAGGTTTGACTTAGGTACCCATACCCCATTGCCTTCAAGTCCATTCTGACTCATAGCGACCCTATAGGACACAGTAGAACTATCCCATAGGGTCTCCAAGGCTGTGATCTTTATGGAAGCAAACTGCCGCATCTTTCTCCCACAGAGTAGCTGGTGGGTTCACTGCTGACCTTTCAGTTAGCAGCCGAGCACTTAACTACTGCGCCACCAGGGCTCCTTGACTTGGATACATCTTTATGCATTCACCAGTCCATACTGAAACGACACTGCAATGGGAACTCCTTAAGAGCAGTGACTAGGTTTGCTTTTTCTTTAAGCCCATGTCAATTTTATTTTTTGCTGATTATTTGCCACCAGTAATCTTCATCAGAAATTGGGCAAATGACTGAGAGTTTATCTTTATTCTTAGTTAAACCATGGAGGAAAATGTGAACAAGTTCATGAGCTAGAGGCAGACACTGGGGTGAGGGAAGAAGGAAGGGAAGTGGGAGGGGAGAGTGATAGAACCAAGAGGGAGAGAGACAGTGAGAGATGGAGACAGACTGGAAAAGTTGTAGCAGCTCTGGCTTATTGGTGGCAGTCTTCATTTCCCAGTGCTGCTTCAACAGAAATACCAAGAGGGGGTGGCTTTGTAGAACAGAAAGTTCTTTTCTCACAGTTCTGGAGGCTAAAAGTCCAAATCAGAGTCTCAGTCCTGTGGAAATTTGCTCCTTGTCAATAGCTCTGCATGTTCTTTGGTCCCTTGGTTTGTAGTCGATTCTCACATGGCGTCTGTCTTCCCCTCTTTCTGTGTGACTCTGTGTCTAATCTACTCCTTTTATAACTGTCTTAGTCTGAGTTCTCTAGAGAAAACCAGTGCAGTGTATAAATATATAAAGAGATTTATATAAAGGAAATGGCCCATGTGGTTGTAGAGGCTGGAAAGCACCAAGTCAGTGGGTCAGGCTGGAGGCTTCTTCTGACTCACGCAGCCGCAGGGGCTGGGGAATCTAAGATCGGAAGGTCAGACAGCATGCCTCTGGCTCACAGCCTGTGGAGGTCAATGAATCCCGAGAGATAGGCAGGTAAGCTACTAGCTCAAGTCCCAAGAACCATAGGTCGGGTGAACAGGAGGCAGCTGCAGGATTCAGAGTGAGCAAAAGCCTGCGAGCCTTGCCAGATAGTCCACCTATATTGGATGCAAGGAAACTCACTTTCAGCTGATAGGCTGCTCCCAACAGATCACATCATGGAGGTGATCACATTATATCAGATATCATTATGGAAGTGATTACATCATTAAAAAGCTAAACTACATCATAACTGCGAAACTACTGAGGATCATGGCCTAGCCAAGTCGACACCAACTTTAACCATCACAATAACTCAGAAGTAATTAGATTTAGGGTACCTCAAGGCGTAGATTAATTACATTATATTGAAGTAAGGATGGCAAAACTTTGCCTCACATCCTTTGAACATGTTATTAGAAGGGACCAGTCCCTGGAGAAGGATATCACACTTGGTAAAGTAGATGGTCAGCAAAAAAGAGGAACACCCTTAACGAGATGGACTGACGTTGTGGCTACAACAATAGGCTCAAGCATAACAACAAGTATGAGGATGGCCTAGGACCAGGCAGTGTTTGGTTCTGTTGTACATAGGGTCACTATGAGTCAGAACTGACTTGACGGCACCTAAAAGCAACATAATATATTGCATTATGGGAGATGGTTATATTACATTGTATTAGATTATAACCACAGATATAAGCCAGTTGCCATCGAGTTGATTCCAACTCACAGTGATCCCATGCGTGTCAGAGTGGAAAGAAATGTGCTCCCTATATTTTTTTCCTAAACTTTATTTATTTTGTTGTCGTTGTTGAGACTATACACAGCAAAACATATACCAGTTCAACAGTTTCTACATGTACAATTTAGTGACATTGATTACCTTCTTGGAATTGTGCAACCATTCTCACCCTCGTTACCTGAGTTGTTCCTCCCTCATTAACATATGCACACTGCCCCCTAAAGTTCCTATCTAATCTTTCAGGTTGCTCTTGTTAATTGGATCCCATAAAGATAGTTCTTAAAAGAACACAGTGCTCAAGGCAGATCTTTTTTACCAGTTAAGATAAACTATTGTTTGGTTTTAAGATGACGTTAGGGGATATTTTTGGTTTAAGGTTTAAAGATTATCTCAGGGAAATAGTTTCAGAGATTCATCCACCCTCCATAGTTCCATAAAATCTAGAGTCCATGAAAATTTGAAATTCTGTTCTGCATTTTCCCCCTTTTGATCAGGATTCTTTTATGGAATCTTCGATCGAAATGTTCAGTAATGGTAGATGGGCACCATCCAGTTCTTCTGGTCTTACGGCAAAAGAGGTAGTTGTTCATGGAGGCAATTAGCCACACATTCCATATCCTCTTCTTATTCCTAAGTCTCCTTCTTCCTCTGTTGACCCATGTGAATAGAGACCAACTGTGCCTTGGATGGCTGCTTGCAAGCTTTTAAGACCCCAAGCACTATGGAATGAACTAGGAGGTAGAACAGAAGCACTAAATACGTTAACAGACCAATTAACTAGGATGTCCCCTGAAATTATGACTCTGTACCTCCAAACAAGTAACTAAATCCCATTAGGTGTTAGGTTGTACATAAGCAACCTCAGCAGCTACTTTTTTTTTGGTCATTATTGTAAACATATCTATCACAAAATTTTTGCCCATTCAACTTTTTATAGGTGTACAACTTATTGACAGCAATTACAATAATCAGCTGCATAACCCTACCCTTAATCAATGTGATTTTTCCATCATGGTTAACCACCCTTTTCTCCCTGCCTCCTGCCCATGGTAACCACTAATGAACTTTGCTCTCTATATATTTGCCTTTTCTTGTCTTTTTATGTAAGTGAGGTCATAAAATACTTGACCTTTTGTGATTGGCTTATTTCACTCCGCATGTCTTCAAGCTGCACGCATACTCTAGCATGTATGAAGACTTCATTTCTTCTACTGGCTAAGTAGTGCATTCCATTTTATGTATGTGCCTACAGTTTGCTTATCCATTCATGTGTTGATTGGCATTTCGGTTGTTTCTACCTTTTGGCTTTTGTGAATAGTGCTGCAATGAACATTGGTGTAAAAGTTTTTTTTTTTAGTCTCTGCTTTCAAGCCTTTTGGGTATATACCTAGGAGTGGAATTGCTGGGTCATGTGGTAGTTCTATTTTTAGTTTTTTGAGGAATTGCTGCAGTTTTCCACAATGGCTGCACCATTTTGCATTCTCAGAAGCAATTGATAAAGGTTCCAATTTCCCCACATCCTTGCCCACATTTGTTATTTTCTGTTTTTTGTGAACTTTGCCGTCTATATATTTGCCTTTTTAATCTTAGCCATCCTAGTGAGAGTGAAATTGTATCTCATCGTGGTTTAATTTAGATCTATCTGAAGGCTAATGATACTGAGCATCTTTTCATGTGTTTGGTGGCCCTTTGAAGGTCCTCTTTGGTGAAATGTCTATTAAGTCCTTTGTCCATATTATGATTGGGTTGTCTTTTTGTTGTCAAGTTGTCAAAGTTTTATATATATATTAGTTATGAGATTCTTGTTGGATATATGGTTTCTGAAGATATTCTCCCACTTGGTAGCTTATCTTATCACTTTTTTAGTAAAGTCATCCAATGAACAAAGGTTTTTAATTTTTTCGAAGTTCCATTTTTTTGTCTTCTGTGGTTTGTGCTTTTTTTTTTTCTTATATTAGATAATCCGTTGTTGAAAGCTAGGCCTGACAGTGTTGCCCCTGATTATTCTGCTAAGAATTTTATGGTTTAATTTGTACGTTTAGGCCCTTAATCCGTTTTGAATTTGTTTTTGTGTATGTTTGTCAGGCATGGATCCTGTTTTATTTTTCTGCATGTGGAAAGGAATTTTCCCATCATCATTTATTGAAGAGACCCTCCTTAGACTCATTGAATGGACTTAGCACCCTTGTCAGTTCGCCATGGATGTGTGGGTTTATTTCCGACTCTCAATTCTGTTCCATTGGCCTATGTGTTTATTGTTACACCAGCACCAGGCTGTTTTAACTACTGTAGTTATATGCTGTTGTTGGTTCCGACTCATAGCGACCCCAGGTACAACAGAATGAAAAACTGCCAGGTCCTATGCCATCCTCACAATCGTTGTTATGCTTGAGCCCATTGTTGCAGCCAATGTGTCAATTCATCTCGTTAAGGGTCTTCCTCTTTTTTGGCTGACTCTCTACTTTACCAAGCATGATGTCCTTCTCCAGGGACCAGTCCCTCCTGATAACATGTCCAAAGTTTGTGAGAGAAGGTCTTACCATCCTCACTTGCAAGGAACATTCTGGCTGTACTTCTTCCAGTACAGATTTATTCATTCTTCTGACAGTCCATGGTATATTCAACATTCTTTGGCAACACTATAATTCAAAGGCATCAATTCTTCTTCAGTCTTCCTTATTCATTTTCCAGCTTTCACATGCATATAAGGAGATTGAAAATATCATGGCTTGGGTCAAGCGCACCTTAGTCCTCAAAGTGACATCTTTGTTTTTTAACACTTAAAAAGGGGTCTTTGGAAGTAGATTTGCCCAGTGCGTTACATCTTTTGATTTCTTGATTGCTGCTTCCATGGGTGTTGATTGTGGATCCAAGTGAAAGGAAATCCTTGACAACTTCAATCTTTTCTCTGTTTATCATGATGTTGCTCACTGGTCCAGTTGTGAGGATTTTTGTTTTCTTTATGTTGAGGCGTAATCCATACTGAAGGCTGTGGCCTTTGATTTTCATCAGTAAGTGCTTCAAGTTCTCTTCACTTTCAGCAAGCAAGGTTGTGTCATCTGCATAACGCAGGTTGTTAATAAGTCTTCCTCCAGTCCTGATGCCCCGTTCTTCTTCATATAGTCCAGCTTCTCAGATTGTTTTTTCAGCATACAGACTGGATAGGTATGGTGAAAAGATACAACCTTGAGGCACACCTTTCCTGAATTTAAACTATGCAATATCCCCTTGTTCTGTTCCGACGACTGCCTCTTGATTTATGTCCAGATTCCTCGTGAGCACAATTAAGTGTTCTAGAATTACTATTCTTTGCAATGTTATCCATAATTTGTCATGATCGACACAGTTGAATGCTGTTGCTTAGTCAATAAAACACAGGCAAACATCCTTCTGGTATTCTCTGCTTGCAGCCAGGATCCATCTGACATCAGCAATGATATTCCTTGTTTCATGTCCTCTTCTGAATCCGGCTTGAACTTCTGGCAGCTCCCTATGGATGTACTGCTGCAGGCACTTTTGAGTTATCTTCAGCAAAATTTTACTTGTGTGTGATATTAATGATATTGTTCAATAATTTCTGCATTCTTTGGGATCACCTTTCTTTGGAATGGGCACAAATATGGATCTCTGGTAGTCGGTTGGACAGGAAGCTATCTTCCAAATTTCTCGGCAAAGACAAATGAGCACCCCCCATACTACACCCATTTTTTAAAACATCTCAGTTGGTATTCTGTCAATTCCTGGAACCATGTTTTGGAGCCCTGGTGGCACAGCGGATAAGAGTTCGGCTGCTAACCAAAAGGTTGGCAGTTCAAATCCACCAGCGTCTCCTTGGAAACCCTATGGGGCAGTTTTACTCAAAGTGTTGCTATGAGTCGGAATTGAGTTGATGGCCACGGGGGTTTTGTTTTTTGCCAATGCCTTCAGTGCTGCTAGGACTTCTTCCTTTAATACCATCGAATCTCGGTCATCATATGCTACCTCCTGAAATGGTTGAACATCAACCAATTCTTTTTGGTACAGTGAATCAGTGTATTCCTTCCATCTTCTTTTCATGCTTCCTGTGTCATTCAGTATTTTGCCCATAAAATCCTTCAAAATGGCAACTCGAGGACTGAATTTTTTCTTTAGTTCTTTCAGCTTGAGAAATGCCAAGTGTGTTCGTCCCTTTTGGTTTTCTAACTTCAGCTCTTTACACAGATCACTATAATACTTTGTCTTCTCGAGCTGCCCTTTGAAATCTTCTGTGCAGCTCCTTTACTTCATCATTTCTTCTATTCACTTTAGCTATTCTATGTTCAAGAGCAAGTTTCAGAGTCTCTTCTGACATTCATTTGGTCTTTTCTTTCTTTCCTGTCTTTTTATTGACCTCTCGCTTTCTTCAAGTTTGATGTCACCCCACCACTCATCCAGTCTTCAGTCATTAGAGTTCAATGTATCAAATCTATTCTTGAGATGGTCTCTATATTCAGGTGGGATATACTCAAAGTCCTACTTTAGCTCTCCTGGACTTGTTTTAATTTTCTTCAGCTTCAACTTGAACTTGCATATGAGCAGTTGATGGTTCTGACTGATGATACTGAGCTTCTCCATCATCTCTTCACACAGATGTAGTCGATTTGATTCCTGCGTATTCCATCAGGCAAGGTTCACGTGGATAGTTGCCATATATCTTGTTGAAAAAAAGATATTTGCAATGAATAAGTCATTGATCTTGCAAAATTCTGTCACGTGATCTCCAGTATCATTTCTATCACCAAGGCCATATTTTCCAACTATGGATATTATACTATCACTGACAGATTTGTACTTCAGGATATTGAATTTTTTTTTTTAATTCTTTAGATGAAGGTTTACAGAACAAATTAGTTTCTCATTAAACAATTAATACACATATTATTCGGTGACGTTGGTTACCAACCCCACGATGTGTCAACACTCTCCCCTTCTCCACCTTGGGTTTCTCATTGCCAGCTTTCCTGTCCCCTCCTGCCTTCTGTCCTTGTCCCTGGGTTGTTGTGCACGTTTAGTCTCATTTTTTTTTTTTTTTTTTATGGGCCTGTCTAATCTTTGGCTGAAGGATGAACCTCAGGAGTGACTTCAGTACTGAGTTAAAAGGGTATCCGGGGGGCCGTACTCTAGGGTATTTTCCACTCTCTGTTAGACCAGTAAGTCTGGTCTTTTTTTCTGAGTCAGAATTTTGTTCTACATTTTTCTCCAGCTCCGTCCGGAACCCTCTATTGCAACCCCTGTCAGAGCAGTCAGTGGTGGTAGCTGGGCACCATCTAGTTATGATGGACCTCGTCTAGTGGAGGCTGTGGTAGCTGTGGTCCATTAGTGTTTTGGACTAATCTTTCCCTTCTGGCTTTGGTTTCCTTCATTCTCCCTTGCTCCAAACAGGATGAGACCAGTGGAGTATCTTAGATGACAGCTCACAAGCTTTTAAGGCCCCAGATGCTACTCACCAAAGTAGGATATAGAACATTTTTTTTTCCAGTTTTTTTAAATCATGTTTATTGCTGAATAACATATATTGTAAATGTATTATTTTTAGGTGTATTATTTCTGTGAATTTTGACAAACACATACAGCTGTGTAACCACTTTCATAATCAACACAAACAACACAAGGTACAATTCAATTACCCCATAGAATCCCCTTATGCTTTTTTGTAGTCATCCTCTCTCCAGTGTCAGCCCCTGACAACCACTGATCTGTTTTCTGCCCCTACAGTTTTTCCTTTCCCATAATATGATGTAAATGGATTTATACAATATGTAGCTTTTTAAAATTGTAATTTAGTAGACTGTACAACATTTTCTTTATAAACTATGTTATGCCAATTGAGTTAGATGTCCCCTAAGACCATGGTCCCCAGCCCTTAGCCCAGGAATTCGGTCCCTCAGGGAGTTTGGATGCGTCTATGAAGCTTCCATGACCTTGCCTTGGTCAGGTTGTGCTGGGTTCCCCAGTATTGTGTACTGGCTAACTCTTCACCGAAGTTACCACTTATCTATTGTCTGTTGTTGTGTTTTTACCTGCCTAGCCCTCCCCTCCCTTGTAACCATCAAAGATTGTTTCCTTCTGTGTGTAAACCTTTTCATAAATTTTTATAATAGCAGTCTTATACAATATTTGTCCTTTTGTGATCGACTTATTTTACTCAGCATAATGCGCTCCAAATTCATCCATATCATGAGATATTTTGCAGATTCAGCATTATTCTTTATCATTGCATAATATTCCATTGTGTATATGTACCATAGTTTATCCATTGAAATGTTCTTTTTGATGATGAATGCGACACCATTCGTCTTCAATTTGTCATTCCTGGTGTTATGAATTGAATTGTGACCCTTGAAAAAAACGTGTCTTTGTCCTCCATTTTGTGATCTGATATAATATCCTATGTGTTGTAAATCCTAACCTCTGTGATGTCAGTGAGGCAGGATTAGAGACATTTATATTAATGAGGCAGAATATAATCTATAGGATTAGGTTGTATCTTGAGTCTATCTCTTTTAAGATAAAAAGAGAGAAGCAAGCAGAAAGGAGAGGAACCTCCTGCCACCAGGACTGTGAGAGAATAAATTTGTTTATTAAAGCCATCCACCTGTGGTATTTCTGTTATAGCCGTACTAGATAACTAAGACACCTGGCATAGTAGACTATATGGCTGTCCAATTCTAAATGGTCTATACCTGTCTATTTCAGCTCACTAATGTCTAGGATGTAGATCTTTATGGGTTCCATTTCATTTTTGGCAACTTCTAATTTTCCTAGGTTCATACTTTGTACATTCCATGTTCTGATTATTAACAGATGTTTGCAGCTGTATCTTCTCATTTTGAGTTGTGCCACTGTAAGAACTGTGGGAGGGCAGTGTCTGACTTCCTCCAACTCCACAAGGAGAAGGCGAACCAAGATCAACAACAGCCCAAAGCTGATTCCTATGAGGTGGGGGTCAGACATGCCTCTTCTCTCTGCCACCTTTACCAACTCTGATACCAACCATCCCTCCACAGCACCCTCTACTGGGTTCAATCCTTCATTGCAATGGCCACACAGAACTCACAGACCCTACTCAGGATTATGGGGTTTATTATAAGGGAAGTGACAGTTACAATTCAGGCTCAGGAACACTCAGGATACAGTTCTTTTATCAGGATAACTTCTTCCCAGCCGTGCTCACAGGTACGCTTCTCCCTGGCCCTTAGTCTCTGCCCTAAGGAGCTCAGCTTTCTCTCTCTGAGGGCTGGGAAGACCAATGTGCCGTCTCTTGCTGCTGGGTCTCTGCTACAGGGTCTTTCCTGCTGGTCTCTCTTTCCTTGGTGGTGGTGGACTTCTCCCCTCTGCTCTGGAATTGGCTCTCTTTTAAGGCAAACTGGACCAATCCTCTTGGTAGGTCACAATTACGCTATCACACAATCACCCGGGTGGGCGTTACAAGACCATGGCTAGAAAGGCCACACACAAAAGTAGTTAATCCACCGCAGACATATGAGCAAATGAAGGTTCTGAAAACTTTACTCCATCTACATCATTAAGGTCAACCCTACTTTGAGGAGGCAGGTTTTCCCCAGTCGTATTTAGAGTGCCTTTCAACCTGAGGGGTCATCTTCTGCTGCTACTCATAAGGTTTTCACTGGCCAATTTTTTTTTTTAGAAGTATATTTTTTTATCGCCAGGTCCTCCTTCCTGGTCTGTCTTAGTCTGGATGCTCCGCTGACACCGCTACATGTGAGCCTGCTGGAATTTGAAATACCAGTGGCATAGCTTCCAGCATCCCAGCAAGATGCAAGCCAGCACCGTTCAACACACTGACAGACAAATGGTGGTCAGAGAAAATACTTTGTATGATTTCAATCTTCTTAAATTTATCAAGACTTGCTTTGTGACCTAAAATGTGGTCTATGCTGGAGTATGATCCATGTGCCCTGGAGTAGACTGTATATTGTACTGTTTTTACGTGGAGCGTTCTATATATGTCTGTGAGAACTAGTTGGTTTATAGTGTCATTTAGGTCCTCTGCTTCCTTGTTGATCTTCTTTCCAGATGTTCTGCCCAATGTTTAAAGTGGTGTATTGACATCTCCAATCATTATTGTAGTACTATTTCTCCCTTTAATTCTCTCAGTGTTTATAAATTTAGGTGCCTCCATGTTGGATGCATATATATTAATGACTATTAAATCTACTTGATTAATTGACCCTTTTATCACTATATAATGCCCATATTTATCTCTTCTGACAGGTTTTGTCTTAAAGACTAATTTGCCTGATATTAAGATCACCACCCCAGCTCTCTTCTACTTATTTGAATGGAATATTTTTTTCCATCCTTTCACTTTCAACCCATTTGTGTCTTTGGGTTTAAGGTATGTCTTTTGTAAAAAGCATATAGTTGGATCATATTTTTTTTGGTTTTTGTTTTTTATCCATTCTACCGCTCTCTTGCCTTTTGATTGGAGCATTTAGTCCATTTCTGTTCACTGTAATTACTGATAAGAAGGGACTTCCTTCTGCCATTTTGTTATTTGTGCGTTTTAAGCCTTGTCTTTGTCCTTTAGTACTGCTTGCTTCTGTGTTTTGTTGGTTTATTTTAGTGAGCCGTTTTGGTTCTCTTCTCCTTTCATTTATTTATTTAATGTATTTTCTTAGTGGTTATCACAAATATTACATTTAAGAGCTTGTATTTATAACATTCTAGGGTAAGTTGGTACCAACTTAACTTCAGTAACATACAAGAAATTCTATATACCATTCCTTTCTCCTCTCCCCTTTGTGGTTGTTATCACTAGGTATGTCTTTATATTTCATGTATCTTGCAACATAATTTTATCCTTGCCTTTTATGTATTTGTTATTAAAAAATGTGAAGGACAAAACATTTAGAATTATCAAGCATGAATACCTTATTACTAGCCCTTATACTGGTCTATGCATTTCCCTTTATTAGGGATCTTTCTTTTTATGTATATCTTTGGATTACTTTCTAGTGTCTTTTCCCTTCCATCTACAGAACTCCCATTAGTATTTTTCATAGGGTTGTTCCGGTACCTATGAACTCTCTTGGCTTCTGTTTGGGAATGTTTTAATTTCACCCTCATTATTGAAGCATAGTTTTTGTTTTGTTTTAGCACTTTAAATATATAATTCCATTGCCTCCTGGCCTCCAGTGTTTCTGAGGAAAAATCAGCTCTTAATCTTATTGGGGATGCTTCGTATGTAACTGTCTACTTCTCTCTCACTGCTTTTGGGATTCTCTCCTTATCGTAAATTTATGAGAGCCTGTTGTAGGGCTGCTATGAATCAGAACTGACTGGAAAACAATGGGTTTGTTCTTTTTTTTTTCTTTTCACTATGATGTGGCACCCTTGTGGCACAGTGGTTAAGCATTTGGCTGCTAATCAAAACATTGGCAGTTGGAATCCACCATTTGCTCCTTGGAAATCCCATGAGGCAGTTCTACTCTGTCCTATAGGGTCACTATGAATCAGAATCAACAGCAATGGGTTTGGTTTTTGTTTTAACTGTGATGTGTCTTGGTGTAGATCTCTTTGGGTTTAGGGACTATGTCCTAAACCACATTGTTTGCCCATCTAGCACAAGGCCTGTCATGTAGTATGTGCTGAGAACAGAAGCGACCCCTGCCTTATCAGGGTATGGCTAGCAGAGATGAGCAGTTAGGTGAAAATCCATCTGATGAAGTGTCAGTATGAGGCCACAGAAAAATGTCCCAGGCAGTGAAGAGAGAGGTCAACCTGGAACCCTAGGTTGAGTGTAAGTGTCTCAACGGATGATTCGAAACAATCCTGAGAGATCTGAACAGACCAGAAGGCAGGGGAGGGGCATTGAAGGAATTGAGCATAACCAGTATATAGGACAATTATACTTAAATAAGATCACAACGGTCAGACCCACAACCAATCATGGGGACGGTGCAAGATCAAGCAACATTCTGTTCCGTTGCGCATGGGGTCACCGTGAATCAGGGGCCAACTCGTTGGTAGCTAACTACAACAGACTTAAGTTAAAAAAAAAAAACAAAAACCTCGTTGTCAAGTCGATTCCAACTCATAGCGACCCTACAGGACAGAGTAGAACTGCCCCATGGGGTTTCCAAGGAGCGGCTGGTGGATTCAAACTGCCAATCTTTTGGTTAGCAGCTGAACTCTTAACCACTATGCTACCAGGGTTTCCAGACTTAAGTAAGAAGCAGTGAAAACATTCTTAGATTGTGGAAGAGCCCTGAAGACCAAGGAGGTGAGGTTAGACTTTATTCTGTAGGTAAAGAGTAACTATTAGAGATTTTTGTCTCAGGGAAACAATGAGATGTTTTAGGAACTTGGTCTGGCAGCAGTCAGTGTAGAGGAAAGAAGTGAACAGAGAATGATTTTCAGCAATTACATTTCAAAATTGGGGATTTGGGAGGGGTTAAATAGCTCCTTGGAAACTCTATGGGGCAGTTCTACTCTGTCCTGTAGGGTCGCTATGAGTCGGAATCGACTTGACGGCACTGGGTTTTTTGGGTAAATAGACCTGGAAATAAGAACGCTTATAAATTGTCCATACTCGTACCTTACCTTCACTTCTGGAGGATTTTCAACCATGGGGCTCATCTTGAACACAGAACCTAGTCCCAGAAACAATCTTTTTTTTTTTTAATGAAAATTAATTTTAAGTTAAACTTCCCAAGAGACTACCCTAAGGGCCCATGAAGCCCTGTGAAAATTGGAATGTGAAACTAAGGACCAGAGTTCTCCGCATAATGTACATATTCACAGATAAAATTTTGTTGACAGTGTCTGGGGAGTCACAGACCTTCTGAAGCAAAGTCCTTGGCCCTTGAACTGTGAAGCCCTGGCTTCGTATTTCATTTACTGGATTTGTGTTTTAATTCCTGATAAAGGCCATGTTGCTGTTGGGTGCCGTCAAGTTGATTCTGACTCATAGTGACCCCATGTGACAGAGTAGAAGTGTCCCATAGGGTTTCCTAGGCTGTAATCTTTACAGAAGCAGGTTGAGGGTTCTTTCCTCCTGTGGAGCTATTGGTAGGTTCAAACTGCTGACCTTTGGGTTGGTAGCCAAGCACTTAACCTTTGTACCACCAGGGCTCCTTGATAAAGGTCATAAAACCAAAAAAAAAAAACCAAACCTATTGCTGTCGATTCCAACTCATAGCGACCTTATAGGACAGAGTAGAACTGCCCCATAGGGTTTCTAAGGAGTGGCTGGTGGATTCAAACTGCTGACCTTTTGGTTAGCAGCCACTCTTAACCACTACACCACCAGGGTTTCCAATAAGGGCCATAAAGCATGTTAAATCCAAAGTGTTTGGGTCTGGAAAATTTATTGTACTAAAGGCTTTAAGGTAACACAAGAACCAGAATCATCTAATACTATTGACAAGGCATAAAAACAGAGACCAGTGTGACTTTTTTTCCTGAAGCAATAAAGTAGATATACAAAATTAGTAATAAAGAACTTGAGACAAAGAAAGGAGGCCTTGTGGTGCAATGGTTAAAGTGCTCGACTGCTAACAGCAGGGTCAGTGGTTTGAACCTACCAGCCGCTCCGTGGGAGAAAGATGTGGCAGTCTACCTCCATAAAGATTACAGCTTTGGAAACCCCATGGGGCAGTTTTACTCTATCCTATAGGTTCACTATGAGTTGGAATTGACTCGATGGCAATGGGTTTTAGACAGGTTTCAATGGAGCTTCCAGACTAAGACAGGCTAGGAAGGAAGTCCTGATAATATACTTCTGAAAATCAGCCAGTAAAAACCCTATGGATGGCAAATCAATTAGATACACTGCAAAATAAGGAGTTCGACTACCCAGATAATAACCTGAGTAGGTTATCATATGTATGGTTGAACAGAAGGGTTTATTTATAGTTGATTGCACTTACACTTGAATATAGGTTGATCTGATCATTGGAATTCATGTTAATAAACACTGGGGGCCTTGTGGTGCAATAGTTAAGCGTTTGACTGCTAAACAAAAGGTCAGCAGTTCCAATCCACCAGCCACTCCTTGGAAACCCTATGGGGCAGTTCAACTCTGTCCTGTAGGGCTGCTATTGGTCAGTATTGACAGCAATGAGTTTATAATAAGCACTGTTGTTGTTAGGTGCCATCAAGCCAACTCTAACTCATAGTGACCCTATGTACAACAGAATCAAACACTGCCCGGTCCTGCGCCATCCTCACAATCATTGTTATGTTTGAGCCCATTGTTGCAGCCACTTTGTCAATCCATCTCCTTGAGGGTCCTCTTTATCTCCGACCCTCTACTTTACCAAGTGTGATATCCTTCTCCAGGGACCTGATAACATGTCCAAAGTATGTGAGACATAGTCTCCCATTCTTACTTTTAAGAAGCATTCTGGCTGTACTTCTTCCAAGACAGGTTATTCTGTTCTTTTGGCAGTCCACGGTATAGTCAGTATTCTTCGCCAACACCCTAATTCAAAGGCATCATTTCTTCTTCGGTCTTCCATATTCATTGTCCAGCTTTCACATGCATATGAGGTGACTGAAAACACCATGGCTTGGGCCAGGTGCACCTTAGTCTTCAGGGCAACCTCTTTGCTTTTTAACACTTTAAAGAGGTCTTTTGCAGCAGATTTGCCCAATACACTACGGGGTTCTGGGTAGGTGAGAATATGCAATAGATAAGGCCCAATATAGAACTGGCTGATATTTTAAATAGAGAATTTCTCTATTTATTAACCAAGCACAGGGATTCTTTCCAGTAATCACAAGTTTCATAGCCAGTGGGACATCAGTTTACAACTGCAAACATTTTGCCATCCTGCTGACTAGGCCTGGTTTACATTGCCTCCGGGCTGAGGGGCGCATTAAATAGCAGGTGAGTTGTAGAGACACTTGAACCTTCTCAGCATATTTAGATAATCTCTGCCTCCAAGCCCAGTGGGAAGACTATAATCAAGAGAAAGCTGGCAAGAAGGGTGCTTTACCAAGCTATTAAGTGCCGGCAGTAACGAAACAGAAAATGGGTTTTCATTTTGAGATTGTAAGTTTTTCACAGGAGTTCCTTTTTCCCCCACGACCTCTTGTTCATGGGGTTATGTCTAGTCTGCTTGCTGTTTTAAACTGCTCCAGTGCCAAATTTCTTGTCATGTTAGCGCCTTTGCTCTCTGCCTTTTCATGCGCTTTACATAGAAGCAACTTGGTAGACCTTCCAGCTCCCCTCCTTCTTGTGGTTCCCAGAGACACAGTGGTAGGCAAAGAGTGGCTGTGGACCTCACAGTGGTAAGTACAAAAGGGCCAGAGAGACTCACGGATAAATTCACTGCACATGCCTGTGTCTGAGCCAACAAACTGTGGGTGGCTCTTTACCTGTGGCAGGGACACTGCTATGGATTGGATTGTGTCCCCCCAAAAACATAGGTCAACTTGGCTCAGCCATGATTTCCAGTATTGTGTGGTTGTCCGTTTTGTGATCTGATCTAATTATCCTACGTGATGTAAATCCTAACCTCTACGATGTTAATGAGGCAGGTTAGAGGCAGTTATGTTAATGAGGCAGAGGACAAAATCTATAGGATTAGGTTGCATCTTGAGTCAGTTTCTTCTGAGATACAAAAGAAAGGGGAGTAAAGGGGAGAGGGACCTCATTACCACCGAGCAAGAAGAACCAGGAGTGGAGTACATATTTTGGATCTGGGGTCTCTGAGCTGAGAAACTCCTAGACCAGGGAAAGGTTGATGACAAGGACCTTCCCCTAGAACCGACATTCAGAGAAAGCCTTCCCTTGGAGCTGGCGCCCTAAATTCGGGCTTCTAGCCTCCTGAAGTATGAGAGAATAAATTTCTGTTTGTTAAAGCCATGCACCTGTGGTACTTCTGTTATAGTAGCACTAGATAACTAAGACAGACACACACTCAAGGAGTTGCCTCATTTCTCTGGGATACCAAACCTGTCATTGTCAATTCCGACTCATAGCGACCCTATAGAACAGAGTAGAACTGCCCCGTAGGGTTTCCAAGGCTCTAAATCTTGACAGAAGCAGACTGCCACATCTTTCTCCCATGAAGCAGCTGATGGGTTCGAACTGCTGAGCTTTTGGTTAGCAGCCAGGAACTTAAGCACTGTGCCACCAGGTAGCTCCTTACCCTATTGCACCAGCTCGGTTCCACGTCTCCTGCCATGGGGTCCTCTTCTTCCCCAGCCAAGCACATTATTGATCAATGACTTTTGGCCCCCAGATTCTGAGCTTAGAGAGGCCAGACCATTTGGTGTCACTTGGTTTTGCAGGACTCAGCAAAACTTTCCATATAAGCAAATTGTATCTTTTTCCTTCTCATACTCATCCTGACTTGCAGAGTGCGTTATTGTGATAATGTTAACTGGAAGAAAAATGGGCTAAAATTTAACAGACTTTCCTCTTAGCCTCTTTTCTTTTGCAAAAACTGATACTGAATCATTGTATTACTTTTTAAATTAGTATCCTATAATGTTGTTGTTAGGTGCCACTGAGTCAGTTCCGACTCATTGTGAGCCTATGCACAACAGAACAAACCACTGCCTGGTCCTGAACCCTCCTCACAATCACTGCTATGCATGAGTCCGTTGTTACAGCCACTGTTGTCAGCAGGCCACTAATTTTTTCCCATAACCTCAGCATACTATGGGATTTGAACATTTAATAAATTTAATATGAATGGTGTGTTCTGAATGGTTAAATAATAGTGAGATTTATTCAATAAATGGTATTCAGACAGTAAGTTCACTATTTGGGGAAAAATTTAAAAAAATGGAAACCTCAGTGCTACACATCAAAATACATTCCGAAAGAATAAAGAGTCACAGGCAAAAGAAAAAAGGAAGAAAACTAGTTTCATTAGAAGAAAATATAAACCAAAAAAAAAAAAACCCAAACCAGTTGCCATCGATCCTGACTCAGGTACAGAGTAGAGCTGCTCCACAGGGTTTTCATAGGTGTGACCTTTTGGAAGCGGATTGACAGGCCTTTCTTCTGAGGCACCTCTCAATGGATTCAAACCTTCAGGCTTTCTGTTTAGTAGAGGAGCACTTAATCGTTTGTGCCACTCATATTTTTGGGTGGAAATGACCTTGCTAAAACATAATACCCAAAGGAAAAGACTGTAAAATAATCTGAAACTTCTCTATGTCAAAACATTAAAAATAACAGTCAACTGGAAACCAAAATTGCCACATGGCAGAACGAAGTTTAATATCTTATTCATAAAGAGCAGATATAAATTAGTAAGACCTCGATTCAGCTCTCCTTGCAGGGCTGAAGGGAGACCCACAGATGTCATGCTCCTTGTTCAGACACCTTGCTCCCAATCTCCCCACTCAAAACACTCCCACCTTGCCCCACCATTTCACACTGCCCCAGAGGCCAGTCCCAAGAAGGCCAGTCCCAAGAGGGATGCTATAATTGGACGTCATTATTCCCCCATACCCTCCACCCAAGAGATCCAGTCGCACCCTACATTCTTGTTTATCTCAGTCTCTCAGGACTTTATATTCTAATCACACCATTGCCCAGACGGTCTCAAAGGAGAAAGGATTGTTTTCAAGTCTTGAGAGCTGATGTAATTTGTTCTGCTGGATTTGCGGCTTGAGTGGTGCCGGTTATCCCCTCTTTCCCTCCAATTTCTCCCATTTGTTCCACCATTGTACTTTGGAAGGAGATAACTTGTATTCTACGATTCTAAACTTCACAGATGAAGAGGAATTTTGCCTCAGGATGAAATGTGCCTACGTCTCACCCGTATTTGATTTAGATGAGTCAGAAGATGAGATTTTGGACTTGGAGTTGATTTAAGACTTCCGGGATGATGTGATGGGGTTGAATTTTTTTTTTTTTTTTTTGCATGTGGGAAGGACATGAATTTTGGGGGGTCAAAAGGTGGAATGTTATGGATTTACTTGTATACCCCCAAAATAAGCAAAAAGTTAGCCATTCGAATCCATGAGCCGCTCCGCGGAAACCTTGTGGTTTGGTTCTACTCTGTCCTGTACGGTCAGTATGAGTCAGAATTGACTCAATGGCAACGGGGTGTTTTTTTTTTTTTTGTATACCCAATTATAGTCCCATATGGTAATGTGTTTTCTTTGTTGTGATAATTAGACAGTATTAGCGTAGGGTGTGTCTTAAATCAATCTCTCTTGAGATACAAAAGAGCAGATTAGTTACAGAGAAGCAAGCAGGGATGGAGGTAGATTGATGATGTCAAGCCTAAGAAGATCACCAAGGAACTAAGGAACAAGCACCTTCCCCCAGAGTCAACAGAGACAAAGCCTTCCCCTAGAGCTGGTGCCCTGAATTCTGACTTCTGGCCACCTAACTGTGAAAGGATCGATTTGTTTGTTAAACCACCCCCTTGTGGTATTTCTGTTACAGCTGCATTAGATAACTAAGACCTCTGCTACTCCCCACCCCTTCTGCGGCCCCTTTAGAATGGTCTCCCATTGACAGGACCTCCCATGTCCTCAACTCCATCTGTACACACTCTCTCCACTACCTTGTTGTTGTTAGATTTCAACTCATAGCGACCACATGTGACAGAGTAGAACTGCTCCACAGGGTTTTCCAGGTTATAATCTTTTATAGATCACCAGGTCTTTTCTCCCATGGAGCCGCTGGTTGGGTTCAAACTGCCAGCCTTTTGGTTAGCAGCCGAGCTCCACTACCTTACTCTAAGCACAACGTCCCCTGAAGCAACAGCCCTTTCTAGTGGTGTATGTTTTCTCACATTCCAGACATTGCTGGGCCTGCGCATGGGACAGGTTTTTCCTTCTCGTTGCCATTTCAACCACTGTCCCCCATCCTCCTTGTAAACTCTCCAGCCCCTCTGAAACACAAGCCACCAGACTGCACCTCCCACTACAGCTCCTTTTGCTGTCACCTACTGTTTTCATGGTGTTCTGCCTTTGAGGATTTCAGCTTCTGCTGCCATTTAGATGACTTTGCCGTCCACAAGGACTAAGCATACATCATCCCCGCCCCTTGGTTCCTTTATCTGTTTCCATGGGCTTTTTTTTCCTCACTCACTCACTTTGCCAAGCCTCGCCGATCATTACAGTATCCTTGAAGCTCAATGTCAAGCACACCACTTTCTGAGCAGCTTACTTCCTCCACTAGTCCCACCCTGACATTCTTTACAAGCACTTCCAATCCTTTGAGATCTGCTACCACTTTTTAACTGACCATTACCTGTCTCATGTCCTTCCTGTTGTGTGCTGTTGAGTCAATTCGGACTCATAGTGACCCTACAGGAGAGATCAGAGCTGCCTCATAGAGCTCCTGAGGCTGTAATTTTTATGGGAATAGATTGCTGTCTTTTATTCCACGGAGCAGTTGGTTGGGTTCAAACTGCCGACCTTTCGGTTAGCAGCCAACTGCTTAACCACTGTGCTACCAGGGCTCCTTTCTTATGTCTCTACTTCCCTCCTTATCCATCACTATAGTCATTTCCCTTGTATAAAACTGTGATTCCTTTTCTCCTGTCTCCACCCCACTTGCCTGACAATACTCTGCTATGGTTGAATCCAGTGTCCCAGCTATTCTCTCTGACCTGCCCCTGGGGAGGTAAACATGATTGGAGAAAAATAAACCACCATCTTACCTAGTCTCAGTTACATTTATGACCATAAACCTCCCAGCAAGCCTCCTGCATGCCCCTCCTCAATTAGCTCTCCACTCTCTGAGACTTCGAAGCTGTCTCCTTTTCAATCTCCAACTCCTCCCCACCTCACGCCCTCCGCTGATGGTTTTGGTTTATCTTCCCTGAGAAGACAATCAGAACTTTCTCATTTTCTAATCACCACATCTTCCTTCTCTACCCATACACGCTGTCTTCTCTGGTATTACTAAAATAGGTACATTCTTCTAGCCCTTAAGTTCAGACCTTCTCTTCTACAGTGGATCCCATCCCTGGAGAAACTGCTCTACAATTGGCCCTTCTCATTTACAACATCCGTTTGTCTCTCCCCATGGGACACTCGGGTCCACACATGAACGTATTATGACATCTCTCCTCTCAGTTAACATCAACCACCTTAACCTCACACTCCCCCACCAAAAAAAAAAAAAATTCCAACTCAGAGTGACCCTATAGGACAGAGTAGAACTGTCCCATAGGATTCTCAAGGAGCAGCTGGTGGATTCGAACTGCCAGCCTTTTAGTTAGCAGGTTAAGAACTCCTCACCTCTGCACCACCAGGGCTCCACTTCTCCACCAGGCACCTGCAAAGTGCTTCAAGAATGGAACCAGGTCTGTTTCCTCACCATCTCTCTTGAACCCATTCACGATTGTTCTCACACTTCACTAACTGCCCTTGTTAAATCACCAAGGATTTCCTACTGGCAAAGCCAATGGTCAGTTTTCAGTCTTCGTATAAACTCCACTTGTCAGAAGCATCTGGCAGATAATCACTCCCTTTCTTAAAAAACCCTTCTTCCCTTAATTTTCAGGATACCACTCTTCTGGTTTTCCTCCTACTGACCCGTTTTCCAGGGCTGTTTTAATGCCATATGACTTTAACCTGTAACATGGCATTCAATACGATCCATGCATTCATAATTCCCAAATGAGTATTGAGTCTCCAGCTCTCTCCTGAGCTCCAGCCTGCAGATCCATCTTTCTATTAAATTATCTCTACCTGGAAGTCTAATAGGAATCTCACACTTAACAGACCCAGAATTGAATTCTTGGTTTACCCCCTTTAAATGCATTCCTTTCTGAGTCTGTCCTATTTTTAAAAATGGTACAATCCTTTTGCTTAGGGAACAAAAACCTGGGGTTCACCTTTGACTCCTCTTTCTCAGCCCACATTCAGTTCATCAACACACCCTGTTGCCTCTCTCCACCTCTGAAAAGCAACAGTAACCCAGTAACACCTTCACAGCCACCACCCTAAACTCTCATTAGGAAGACTGTCACGGACTCAACCTCTCTGTTCCTGACCACCTGCAGTCATTCTTCATTTCAGTGACCCTTTTAAAAAAAGCCCAGGTGAGATCCTGTCACTCTTACCTGAAATCTTCCATTTGCTTCTTATTCTCAGGGTGGGCAAAGCCCTCCCTGTGGCCCCAAAAGCCTACATGATCTGGCTTCCGTCAACCTCCCTGACCTCACAGTCTAGTATCCCTTCCCTTGCTCATTCTCCTCAACCACACTGGCCTCTTCTCTGTCCTCAATCATGCCAAGGCCCCTCCTCGCTCTGAGGACCTGGGCTCTTCCTGGAATGCTCTTCCTCCACATAGTCACATGGCTAACTCAGTTCTATAAGGTGTCCACTGATGTCTCCCAGAGACCTTCCCAGTCCACCCAGGATAAAGTGGTCTTCCCATTCACTCTTAATCCACGTTTTTTTTCATAGCATTACCATCCGATACTATATACACACCTCCTATTACCACCTAACACTATATATTTATCTGATTGTTTAGAAGGCAAACTCCCCAAGGGCAAGAAATTCCTTTTGTTTGTTGCCTTATCTCTGGGGCTTAGAACAGTGCTTGGCTCTGAGCTGAAATCTAGAAATACTTGTTGAACGAATAACAACAAGAAAGGGACGGGCACCTAACTTCTCAAACTGGCCAACAGTTATAGAAAATGCTTGATTTTACTAGTAATCATGAAAATGTAAACAAAAAAAGTCATGGTTGCTTCTTTGCTCTTAATGCTAGTACTTAGGGCTGGAGAGGGTTGAGTGTAACCATTATTAAGACGTTAAATGTGCATATCCTTTGACCCAACAGTTCCACTCCCAGAAAATAAAACTTGGATCTATGCAGAAATTTGGGCCAGTTCTACTCTGTCATATAGGGTCGCTATGAGTCAGAATCGACTCGAAGGCACTGGGTTTTGGGGATGCAGAAATTTTTCAACAAGAATGACTGCTGCAGTGCCATCAGCGCGACTGAAACATTACAGATCACCTCAGAATCTAAAGACTGCTGAAACAATGGTGCTGGCACGTGTGCAGAGTACAGCTGCCCCACAGGGTTTTTAACGATGTGGCCTTTCAGAAGCAGATCGCCAGGCCTGTCTTCCAAAGCGCGGCTGAGTGGATTCGAACTGCCAAGCTTTCGGCTACTAGTCAAGTGCTTAACCACTGGTGCCCCCCAGGGATCCCTGACACAATGGTACAGTCATACAATCTTATAGAGCTATTGATTCAAAAAGCTGTCAAAAATTATATGACACAAAAAATGTTCATTAAGCATTAAGCAAAAACAGATCATACAAATAGGTAGAGTAGGATCTCATTTTATTTCTTAAAACCTGAATATGCATTAAAATGTTCATAGCAGTTACTGTCATGTTAAGATAGATGATCCAAATTCTTCTTCTTCTGCATCTTCCCAGTTTCTTTACAATAAGCATGCATTAGTTTTGTAATAAAAAAAAAAAAAAGGCTCAGGGGTAAATGTGACAAATAAATTAAGTACCGAGTACCTGTAACCTCGTCAGTAACTACTGCCGGTAACTCCCAGCACTACAGCAGCGGTGCTGGGGGGTGTCCCGACGTTCGGTGAAGCTTGGAACTCTTAGGTCGATCACCTCAACACACCGAGCAGCTGCGGCAACCACTCTCCTCAATCCCAGCTCTACTACAACTAACTAGTTCTGTGCCTGCTTCCTCGTCTGTAAAATGTGACGATGGCGCCTCTCGTGCAGCAATCTAGAGGTTTCAATCATGTTTCACATACATAACAGAACCTGACAGACAGCAAGCCTGGCAACACTGGCTGTTATTCTCTCCCCAAACAGAGCTTCTGCATGGTGTTCCAGTCTGACTGCAGAAGTAAGTGTCACTGGAGAAAGGTGGTATTTATGACAATATGGAAACTTTTGTACAGCAATGCAAAAGGAGGTTACTTTTTTCCTGTTACAGGTCACCTATTGAACAATTACCTAACATTATTCAAAATTCTAGTTAGAAGGTTTCCTGCCATCTTTGTAAGGAGGGGGAAATGAGGCAAACTGTACAGGGGAAGCTGGTATTCCACAGCACTCAACCTGTGTGAGACATCTTAGACTCCTACCAAAGACCACAGACCCAGCAGCAGAACAGCCAGACTTCACATACAGTATACAAGGCCTTCAATCTGTATAAGCTAGTGCTTTTCCGAAACCAGTGTGGCCAAAATTAAGTATCTAGAAATTTAATATACACAACTGTACAAACTGCCAGAAATGAGGCGCCATTTTTGATTTTCAGTGTTCTGAAATCCTCATTCTCCGACAAATACAAAATGAAGCCAAAAAAGGAGAATAAATTCTTGATCATTTTAATTTGGAAAACAGATTCCGTGCTTTTTAGGTAGAGCCAAAGGAACATCTCCAGTAGCTTACATTTTGTTCACGGTTATTCAGACAAGGCCAGTGTGGAAAACACTACCTAAAAACATAACTTAAGTTCTTCAAGGACAGTAATAAATATTAAACTAAAGAGTTAACAGGCATTCAACAACTCTCAAACAAATATTCATCAAAATGAGGTAAGTCTAATGGATCATCTGCTAAAGAGTTTAATGCTGAAGTAGAAAAAAATTCATCAAAAATATCAGTTTTCATGCATGTCTCCAAGTTTAAGGTTCTAACGCAGGAATGACTTGTTAGTGAGTCTGTCTGAACTTCACCTTGATGTTTCTTGGTGGGACTGCAATAATTATGGTCCTGTCTCAGGTGTGTGTCTTGGGGAGTAGTGCTTAGTGCATCGGCTACTGGCGCTGGAATACGGTTATCACCCATTTCCAAGTACCTGAAGTCAGCTTCCCCGTGCTCTGCAGGCTCTGCCGAAACAACAGCTGTGGGAGACAGTAGTTCTGCTAAAATCTCTTCCTGAGTTTGACCGCTACATTGGGAAGCGCCAGCAATTGTGGTGCATCCGGATTTAGTATCTGCATTATCAATCTGGTACTGCAGTTCATTTAACAAGTCTTCTATGGATTCACAATCATTTGGAGACCCGCAATGGGAGGCATTTTCCAAATTTTCACCTGGAAGTGTTCCGCTCTGGGGGGAAGACATAAGAGCAGCTAATTTCTTCTTTTTTGCCTTAAGTTTTTTAAGAAGTTTTAGTCGAAGTCGATGAATCTGGCCATCAACTGAGTTTCCGTGGCTGGCTGAAGAAATGCCACTTTCGTTGCCATGAGAACTGTGACTGAGGTGAGCCCCGTGAGAGGCGCTTTCACTCTGCTTCAAAACGTCTGAATCAGCACTACCACTGGGGCGCAGATGAGCAGCTGTGCCATTTGAAGACGGGTCACTTGGTGGAGGATTACTAACCGGAGGCGGCTTACTTGCACACTTTCGCGCTTTCCTGGATACCTGGTTGGCCTTCTGGTTTATACCTTTCGTTTTAAAGCCACCAAAATTACTTGCCCCTTTCACTGAAGGCTGCAAATCAGTTATAGTGTTTCTAGTATGAGCTGAGACACAAGGTGGCATAAAAGAAGCACCCTTGCTTAAAAGGCCTTTCACCCAACTTCCCACAAATGGTTTCTTCTGATTTTCTTTCAGAGCTTTCGGAGGCTGATTCTGTACCGACCTAGCTGCTATGCCTGGAGAATGCGTGGCAGCTTCTTTTTTCTTCAAATCAGACACCTGAGATGTAACATGTTCTGACTTTAATTTCTCAGTTTCTGGTGAAAGGAATTGTCTGAACTGAGGACTCCTCTCAATTTCTATTGATTCTACTCCTTGTGTAAGATCAGTAGCATGACCATTATTCACAGGTTGAGTAATTACAATATCTTCTGTATTCGGCTGTACTGATGGCACGTCTGCATTTATGACTTGAGATGGAAACCTTACATCCACAGCTTGGTCTTTGATAAGCTTTTCCGTACAAGGAGCTAATACGAAAGAATTCGTTAGTGATTCTTGCAATTGCAAAGTATTTGTTTCGAAAATTCCTTCGTTTTCTCCCACAGGTCTCTTTTCTAAGAGGAAACCATCAGAGTTAACCTGTATTTCTTCAAGTGTCAAAGTTAAAAGATTACTGTCAACCAAACCACATGGACTTGAAAGTGACTGATCTCCAATAACTACAGCTTCAGCCTGTGAAAGAGCAGTTGGAACACCTGACGTATCGGAGGGGTGAGTTACTGAGGACGTTTCAGCCGAGGCAGCATCGCCCACAGAACACGATGCTGGGAACGCTGGGTTCTCATCGCTGAAAGCATGCTGATCAGTCTTCTTTGTAAGTGGAAGGCCGGCAACTGTTGTATCTATCATTTGGGATATTTTTCCTTCCCAGATAACAATATGAATCTCTGAAGCAGGAACTTCAAATTTCTCATGTCTCTCAGCACATGGGCCTTTTAAGTCATCACACTCAAGCCAACTTCCTGGGAGAATGGGGAAGAATAGGAAAGAGATTAGACATTCAAAAGTCACTGTCTTAGTTTAACATTCTTCTGGCCTCTTAAATTGCTCTATCATTGAGTACAGACCAAAGGAGAACACTCTAAGACAGGGCCTTGTCCTCATGTCGCCATTTTTTCTCTGCCAAATGTTAAAGCCCTTCTTTGGCTAACAAGTTATGGACTTACATACCCATAAATTTGAAAAACTGAGGTAGCTTTTTGGATAGTTTACACTTTTTCCTAAAATACCCATAAAACTCAAGACAGAAGTATATTTAACCTTTGTAGCTTAGAATACAGTATCAACTATTTATCCAACAATGTCAGAAAAACAGAAGCTGTTCCATATATGTGAGTTTTCAAGTTATATAAAGCTTCTTACCCCAGGTACCAACATGTATTTCAATTCTTATTTGATTTCTGAGTTTCTCTTTCCTCATGTGCTAGGTGGAAATGATATGACGGATGACAAGGGGAGAGTCTATGGACTAGGGCTAGTCTACTGTGTCAGATACTGAAGCACTGTATTAAGTCAGGAAGTGTGAAGAGCCCGTTACTGATGGCAGTTTGGTCACTGGCTGTTATCTTGAGCATCACGATTTCCATGGAGCAGCAGGAATAGGAGGGCATGATGTAGTGGACTCCCGTGTAGGTGAGGAACGAGGAGGTAACTTGTTTAAACTAGTCATTAAAAAAAAAAAAAGCACAGCTAAGAAGAAAAGGAAGGTAGCTCGGTGCTGGTGGGTGATGTGGGGTTAAGGGAAGGTATGTTTTTATATCTATATTTTACTTACTACTACATGATAATTTGGGAAGCGCTAACTACAGACCTGGACAGGTAACAGCTTTTAACTAATCAACAATTACATGTGCTCTTATTGCTGACTTTTCCAAACCATCCACACTTCAACTGTGTATGTCAATACCCATGCGCCTATGAAGCGGAAATGGATAGCAAAAGTGTAATTTCATGGGAATTGTGACACAGCAAATATGCAGCTTACTCTGGATTTCTGTTAAACTAAATGTGATGAGTAAATCATGTCAAACACCATCATACTTATTAATATTTGATATTCCTGGGATTATAGTAGTGAGCCCCCAAACCACTATATTTCCTTTTAAGGGAGTATGTTACTTTAGACAACACTGTTTTGACAGTAGAGAAGTGATGACCACCATAATGTTCTTTAATGTTTCAAAATTACATTTACCAAAACCCAAACCCACTGCTGTTGAGTTGATTATGACTCACGGCCACCCTAGAGACACTTAATATGGTACACTACATTTCCCTTTCCTTTCTCCCTTATATACACACACACATCCCTATCCTTTTGAAAAGGTTTCTAAGAGTGCACACAGAGAACTCATGACTGATACAGATGGGATATATCCATAAAACCCACTTTCTAATGCTGAAAACTACCCTATCTTCGGAGTGTGAGGACAGAGGACTCTGTCACAGGTTTCAAAGGCTTCCTCTAAGGAACTAATCTTGTGGAGTAAGGAGGGTAAAGAAAGGGAAAGACACTGGTCTTCATCTGCTGCTACAGACCAATTCAATTTCTAAGGTACCATTAGTAACTGAGAACAACTAAGTTCCCGATCTGACACAGATTGAAAAAAATTCCCAAAATGGAAAAATTAAAAATGAGATCTAAGTATTTATTAAAATATCTGATATAAACTAAGTAAAACGAGAGCATGACTAAGTAACGTAACACAACTATGTCCTCTCTGAGAGTATATCACAAAAAGAGAAATGAGAAAACATACGCAGAGATCTGCTAACCCCCCCGCCCCACACACACTAAGTATGTGACTTACGTGGCTACACCCTTCGAAAACTACCTGAACCTGCCACTTCTTACTCTTCTTGAAACTCTGAGAGTCCTCGTTTGCCTCTGCCAGTGGTTCTCCACCATATCTGCACATAAGAATCACCTAGGGAGCTCTTAAACCAATAGTGATATTGGGCCCAATCCCCAAAGACGAATTCACTGATGTAGGGCTAGGTCAGGAAATTTGTTACAAACTAACCAAATGATTCTTACATGCTGACAGGGTTTCTTGGCAAGTGCACTTCACTTGAAGAGGATTTTTTTTTTAGCTTAACTACTACCACTCCCCTCTTCACACTGTGAAATGATTAATGGTATACTCTGGAATGCAACAGAAAATTAAAGTGGATTTTTGAAAAGTTTTTGTTTATGGTATTGAGAACTACTTCCACCCAAATTCTGCAGCAGGATTAAACTTCAAGGTAGTAATTGTATTTACAGTGTGAGTTTCAGTTTGCCAAGTGCTCTTACATAACACATTATTTTGTTCCAGCCAAACCATCCCTGGAGGAAAATATTCAAAAGTTTCTCAAATATGAAAAGTATCCAAACAATAGAAAATGTTGTATCAAAGTGACACCTTACCAGTGCCTGAAGTACACTTCAAGGGGATTAAGTTATTTTATCTAAGACAAAGTGAACAATTTGAGTACAACAAACTCAATGTTAAACCACATTAGAGAAATGGAAGGGCAAAAATTATCAAAATTCATGAACTGTACTTATTTAGCTTTCTATTAAGTTTAATTATTTAGATAAGGGCTATACCCTGAATGAAGCTGTTTAACAAACCATGGGTTTCAGATACTGTATTTCACAGTGAATATTCTTAGAAATGGATATTTTTATTTTTTTGTTTATATTAACAATCGCAAACTAAGCAAAACTTATTTTTGGTGTATTTTCTTGATTAAAAACCTGCAGTGTGATGCACTTTCTTTTTAAAAGAAGTCAGAAATTAAAATTCCCACCATTCACTTTTCTAGAATGAACATGTAGTACTCATACAATAAAAGCAAAAAATTAAAGCGAACATATTAAGTGGAAAAAAGCAAACTGCACACCAACATTAGTATACGATCTCCTTCTTTGTCTGAAACAGAAACATGCATATGTGCACGTATATACCCAGATACACTGACGTCGGCAAAGAAAATAGTTACGAAGGTAATAAAACCAGCCGACTTGTTAATAGTGATGGGGTATGTGGGAGAGGGTGGAAAAAGTAAAGGGCAAAAAAGACTTACACGATGAAAATTATAAAACACTACTAAAAGAGACCTACAAAAATGGAAAGACATCCAGTGCTCATGGACTGGAAGATTTAATATAGTGAAAATCTCAATCCTACCTAAAGTGATCTATGGATACAAGGCAATCCTGATACAAATCTCAACAACATTCTTTACTGAAATGGAAAAACTAATAACCAACTTCATATGGAAAGCAAAGAAACCCCAAATAGCCAAAGCAATTGAAGACAAAGAACAAAGCAGGAAGCCTCACACGCCCAGATATCAAAACATACTATAAAGCCACTGTGATCAAAACAGCACAGACACACGGACGAGTGGAACAGAGCTGAAAACTCAGAACTAAGCCCAGCCTTCTATGGACAACTGATTTTTGATAAGAACTCAAAATCCATTCAATGGGGGAAAAAGCGTGTAATTAAGTGGTGCTGGCAAAACTGGATATTCGCCTGCAGAAAAATGAAACAGGACCCATACGCCACACCACATACAAAAATTAACTCAAAATGACCAAAGGCCTAAATGTTAAACCTAAAACTCTAAAATTCTTGGAAGAAAACACAGTGGAAAACTACGGGACCCAATCTTTTATAAATATAGGATAACAAACACTACAACAAATGCACAAATAAAAGAAGATAAAATAGATAAATGGGACCTTATAAAAATTAAAAACTTATGCTCATCAAAAGATACTATCAAAAGAGTAGAGAACCTACGGATTGGGAAATCTCTGGAAACGACATATCAGATAAGGGTCTAATCTCCAAATGTATAGAGAACTTCAATAACTCAACAATAAAAAGACAAACAACCCAATTATGAAATAGGCAAAGGACAGGAACAAAACCCTCACCAAAAAAGACATCCAAGCAGCCAACAAGCACAAGAAAAGATGATCATGATCATTAGCCATTATACCCATTGCTGTTGAGTCGATTCTGACTTATAGTGACCCTACAGGACAGAGTAGAGCTGCCCCATACAGTTTCCAAGGACTGCCTGGTGGATTCGAACTGCTGACCTTTTGGTTAGCAGCCATAGTTCTTAACGACTACACCACCAAGGTTTCCCATTAGCCATTAGAGAGATGTAAATCAAAACTACAATGAGATACCATCTCACCTTGGCTAAAATGTCACCAAGGGCGGCGGAGGGGAACATAACGACAAATGTTGGTGAGGACGTGGGGAGACTGGAACCCTTATCCATTCCTGGTGGGAATGTAAAATGGTACAACCACTGTGGAAAATGATATGCTGCTTCCTCAAAAAGCGGGAAAACAAAACTATGCTACGATCCAGCAATCCCCACTCCTGGGCATATACCCTAAAGACCTAAAAGTGTGACACAGACAGATACATGCACTTCTAGGTTTACTGCACCTTTACTCACAATAGTAAAAAAAACAGAAGCAACCAAAGTGCTCGTCAGCAGATGAATGGATAAGCAAAATATAGTACATACGTACAATAGGATACTACACAACCATAAAGAACAATGATGAAACGTGTTGTAACATGGATGGACATGGAGAGCATAGTGCTAAATAAGTCAAGCACGTAAGGACAACTTGTATGATTTCTCTTTTATAAGAAGACAAGAACAGACATATAAAGAGACTAATGTTCAACAGTGGCAACCAGGGGAAGGGAGGGGGAAGCATGCTCTGTATCGTAAATACTGGTTATTTTTGGTGATGGAAAAGCGGCACCAAATGTGGGTGTAGTGAGCACAGCCTGACCACAGTAAACAATGTCACTAAGAAGCGTTCCAGAGAAAAGGATGCTTATACCAGATAGATACATATAACTTGGCAATAATACCAACAATGACCAAGAAACAAGTGGATGGTCACATATGTATGTGTACAGGCATACAGGCAGGTACAGATGTATACGTAAGTGTGCACAGACCTATATGCATGTCTAAGTACAGATACGCCGTGTGCAGGCCCATATATTCATAGAAGACACAATTACAGAGACTTCTCAGACATAACCAAACATTTTGCAAGACTGGTTTCCTGGGTTTGAAGGCTTAGGGCCTTAGTCTCATGGGGTAACTCAATCAGTTGGCATAATATATTTCACAAAGTTCATGTTCTCCATCCTAGTGAGGTGAGTAGCATCTGGGGTCTTAAAAGCTTGCAAGCAGCCATCTAAGGTACAACTACTGGTCTCTACTCATCAGGAGCAAAAGAGTAAGAAGGTAACCAAAATCACAGGGAGGAAGCAAGTCTAAAAGGCTGATGGCCTACACAAGCCATAACCTCAACTTCCCTGAGATCAGAAGAACTAGATGGTGCCTGGCTACCACCTCTGATGGATCTGACTGGGGCCACAATAGATGATCCTGGCTAGAATGGGAGAAAAATGCAGAAGAAAATTCAAATTCATAAATACAACCAGGTTAACTGGACCACTGAGACTAGAGGACTCCCTCCGACTATGATCCTGAGACACTCTTCAAACCTTGACCCAAAACTACCCCAAGATGACCTTTTAATACAAAAGCAGAGCGACACACAAAATAAAGAATTTTACCCGTTAAGATCAGTGCGCCACTAAAAAAAACACCTGTATGAGTCCAAAAGATCAACAAAGATCAGCAAAGCTGAGAAGACACGGGGGCAGGAAATTGACAGTATTGGAAATGGAATAACCAGAACATAAGGAATGCGAATTCTGACACAACATGAAAAACGTAACTAATGTCACTGGTCAATTTGTGTGGAAACTGTCGAAGGGGAACCTAACCTGCTGTGTAAACGCTCACCAAAAACATTTAATAACAATAGTAAAAAAGGCAAGGACAAGACTAGAGAAAGAAGAAAAGTCAAGGCAAAGTTTGTCTTTTTTTTTTTTTAAACTGGAGTTTAGTTTCCATGCCTATTATCATCAAAGGAAAACACTGAAACACTTACCATCAGCATCTAAGATCCATGTTATAAAATGATTATTTGCTTGGTACTGAATTACAGAAGTTACTTGATAAATAGAGTCTTCAAAATGAAACAAATACTGCTGTAAGTCATTATGCGGTAAGCCTTCTACAAAGTGCACCATGAATATGGGAGATACTCTGTGGGGGAGAAAAGAAAAGAAAGAGAAGGCAGATAAATTCAGTGCTGTGTGTCTGGTTATACAAAAGATGGTCTGAGGCTACCACATCACACATCCCACTTTTAAGGCTAACTGCACTCATTTTTCTTGAGAACCTCCAGATGTGCGTCTTAATTAGAAATGGAGAACTCTGTCTAAGAAGTCTGTAACAGTAAAGCCTCTCAGAATGGCATCGCTGACGGTTGGAAGCCATCCTGCAATAAGGCTCTCACACAGACCATTGAACAGAAATTGCTCCCTAAGCAGCAGTGCTGCTCTGGTGGAAAGAAGATCTCTTAGTAGCCAGTTTGTAGAATCAAAGAACAAAACCTATGCCTTTTAGAATTTTCTTTGCCATCAAGTGCCCAAATGGCTTGCTTTTGGGGGGTGGTGTGGGCAATACACAAAACAAAGTGTCAAACCTAAGATATTTAGAAAACATTAAAAAAAAAAATGCTGATAATCTGGCCTATTTCTGTTACCTCAGGAAGTAGAGTACATATTAAAATTTCTATTTGGTAAAAGCTCAATTTTTAACTAGGTAGAGAAAAAAATACAACCTACTGGCTGATTTACTGTAAACTGCCAAATATCCACAATTCCTAAAATGCGTTTTACCTTTATAGTAACATGCTGAATGAGAAAAGAGAAACCGAAGATGGGCCTGAAATGGCTGAACTTCACAAAGCTCTCAGGATTTAAGGAAAATGTTGAATATCCCCTTTCTCAATATTTAAACAGCTGTCAAGACATACTTAGCTTATCAAAATCTATTCAGCTGAAATGAACTTGAATCAATGTCCAAAACGCAGATATTCAGACTGACAAGGGATAATCTATAAATTACCCTGGTCAGTCATCCTGTTGTAGAATAATCGAGACTTCAAATGCAAAGTCCCTCAAAACTGTTGGTAACACTGAACTCTTTCCTATTGTTTTTTTTTTTTATCATACCACATTTCACCAAATCTAAAACATCAATAATTGTAAACTGTACCAGAATGCAAGAATGCTGCCAATTAAACTGTACCACGCCACCAATTTTAAGGTGTATCCCCACTTCAGATATATTAAATGTGAAGTGGGTCTCTGAATCAACGATGCGCAGTAAAACTAGAGAGGTATTCTCATAGCTGGGTATGAAGGCTTTGGCATTTGCCTGATCCTTTAATTGCTGATATTTAGTTCCCATGGCTTCATATGATACCTTTCGAGATATCTACTGAGGCTAGTTAATAAAACATTTTGTCACTGATCCCTAGGCTACACGATCCCACTAGTTTCCTTCTTTCTATGTGTGAGTTTAACACACGGAAAATGTTCTGTTTGCAGACATGCTTATTAATATGAACAAATAAAACAATGCATGGAAACCACCTGGCACATCTTTATGCTTCTTGTCCATTTACGAGCCTTCTAAAACAGCCTTCTGCAAATTACTGACAGTAAAAACTGCAAAGACCAAACACCACATCTAGCATACTTCTTTGAACACGGTAGATATTCAAACTCTAGTTAAACACAAGAAGGTTTCCCTAGATACCAAGAAATGGTTTGTCAGAAAATTCCAAAAGGGTGGGAATTCGATTTTCTTAACCAGCCAAAAGGGAAGACAACAGAGCAAGTGCATCAATTCAGAACAGCCTCTCACACTGGCCAAGGGAGGCACCGCCTGCGGGACGGAGTCTTCAGGACCACGGCCTCACCCACCCGAGCCCAGGAGATCACACTGGCCAAGGGAGGCACCGCCTGCGGGACGGAGTCTTCAGGACCACGGCCTCACCCACCCGAGCCCAGGAGATCACACTGGCCAAGGGAGGCACCGCCTGCGGGACGGAGTCTTCAGGACCACGGCCTCACCCACCCGAGCCCAGGAGATCACACTGGCCAAGGGAGGCACCGCCTGCGGGACGGAGTCTTCAGGACCACGGCCTCACCCACCCGAGCCCAGGAGATCACACTGGCCAAGGGAGGCACCGCCTGCGGGACGGAGTCTTCAGGACCACGGCCTCACCCACCCGAGCCCAGGAGATCACACTGGCCAAGGGAGGCACCGCCTGCGGGACGGAGTCTTCAGGACCACGGCCTCACCCACCCGAGCCCAGGAGAACCAGGTGGTCCTGCCTGTGGAATTACAAGTCTTGACAGCGTTTTACTATCATTCCATTCATACAGAGGCAAAACCCTCAGAACGTCCCCCATACCACTTTCTGTTGCTATGAAATTTCATGAATTCCAAATGCACTTTTTCCCTCTGTATTTTAACACCTCTGAGACTGAGATGCACCTAACAATTGACGGCCCACAGTTTAACGGGCAGCATTTCTCTCTTAACGGCATATAAAAAAAATGGCACAACTTATAAACAACGGCATCTTGGAGTCAACCAAATAAAGCGTGTGTATTATTTGAGCATTGCTCCCTTTTTCGAGTTCCTTTTCCATTTTGGGTGAACACACATCCCACGGAGTCACAGTACTCTCCTACCACAATTCTGCTCATCTCGTTGACAGCCTCTCAGGTAAGGCTAGAACTTCTTCCCTGGCTTGGTGCTGGACTGTGTTCCCAGGCTTCTTCCTACCTTCAATGCCTGGAGTGTCAGTAAAGATGAAGCTCAAGTTGAGGCAATCCAGTTAGGTTTTGCCTCAGACATAGGAAAACTGTGTTGAGGGGTGGGGGGATTAACAGAACTAGAACCAAGGGTCAACTAGACATTTCAAGCTAACAGCTATTTGCCTTTGCCTCCCCAACACAGAGGTAAACTCATCCCACTATATGGTTCCACCCTCAGGGAAAGAAAACAAAAAACAGGAAGAAAGTACCAGGAAACCCTTACTACCCAAAGACAAAAGGAAAATACCAAGTCTGTCCCACAAGAGCAGATATGGTCTTGTGCAAATGTCCTGGCAAATGGCCAAAAAGTTTTCAATTTTCACCCCAACTGACATACTGTAATAATTCACCTTTTTAGAAAATGGTAATAAAGCAATATGCATTCAATATATGTACCTGTGAACTGTAATCATGCAGGTTTTAGTGAGAAAAAATCTGCAAATACAATTTTTAAACTTCGCTATATTTTAGATCTATTATGTCATTGCTTGAACTATCTCAGACCCTAAAAAACACAGATAAAAAAAAAAAATGAATGATCTGTTGTATTCAAAGAGCTGGAATTGATTCACATTAGTTGTAACAAGAAAATGTACCTTGAGAAAAACTCAGCTGTTCAACAAGGGTTTCCGAACTACACTCTTTGGAGGTAGCTGAGGAATTTTATAAACAACAAAGCATTTTCTGTCAAACGATGAATACTTTATTTAAAAACGTAATTTTAACTATTTTATATATTAGTACTCTACCCAAAGTCTCATAAGGGAAGGTATGGTTTATCTGCTTTTTAAAAAAGCCTCCAAGTCTCTGTATTAGCCTCTGATGAGACAGAACAGAAACGCCATCTCTCTCCTTACCGCGCTCCCATCCTTTATTTCACAAAGTTGTTTAATAAATCACTGTGGAAATGGAAGTTGAAACAAGCTTTTCAACTGTCAGTTTAGGAAAGTATTCGATCAGACTCCTGTGGCAGTACTGAGGTTCATTTAAAGAGTTTGTAAATTAAATCTAAGTTCTTGGTGCTTTATGTCACCATGATCTGAATATAACTCCTAAATAATTTACTTGAAGAAAAGTAGCAGATTTGTACACACTAGATATCATCCACCTGATTTATCAATGAAATATTTTTCTAATGGAGATGTATTACAGATGTGGGTTATCTGACAAGGTGTTCAGGGACCTTAGAGCAGTACCGGTTTTTACAATGCTCTAAGATTGAATTACACATGGTATCACGATGGACCTAATTATTTTTAAGTTATCCCTAAAAACTGTATTAAATTTGCTTCTAAATTCCATCAGACACCAACAAATCAAATGGCACAAGTAAAACACCACGTGTCAACTTGGTTAGGCCATGATTCCCAGTATTGTGTGGTTGTCCTCCACTTTGTGATTGTAATTTTATGTTGAGAGGATTAGGGTGGGACTGTAACACCACCCTTACTCAGGTCATCTCCCTGATCCAAGATAAAGGGAGTTTCCCTGGGGTGTAGCCTGCACCAGCTTTTCTGTCTCAAAAGACAAAAGGGAAGGGAAGCAAGCAGAGTTGGGGACCTCATACCGCCAAGAAAGCAGCACCAGGAGCAGAGCACATCCTTTGGACCTGGGGTCCCTGTGCCTGAGTAACTCCTCAACCAGGGGAAGACTGAGGACAAAGACCTTCCTCCAGAGCCAACAGAGAGAGAAAGCCTTCCCCTGGAGCTGACACCCTGAATTTGGACTTGTAACCTACTACACTGTGAGAAAATAAATTTCTCTTTGTTAAAGCCATCCACTTGTGGTATTTCTGTTATGGCAGTACTAGATAACTAAGACAATTACAAAGACCTTTATAAAGATCTCATCATTCAAAATTTAAGTGAAATTTTACACACTAGTTCAATTTACTTTTGAAGAATACAGGGAATTGTACAAAGTCTGCTTATAAACTGGCCCACTGGAACTCAAAACCCATTTTCCATCGAAACACCATCTTACCTAATGAACACACTTCCAAATTAGGACATAATCTGTAATGTAAGTAAACTGTCCAATTTGCATAATTAAAAAGTACAGGTTTAAATGCAACCAATGAACAGATCAAACAAAATAAGTGTGAGTTTATCTTCAAAGCTGGGGCTTGAGAAAAAGCAGGTATAAACAGAGTTAGAAGAAGTTACATACACCAAGAAACAAGACTCAGCCAATCATCTAGTGTGAGATGGCAGAAACCCACATCCAGCTCCCCTTCTACCTTCCTCATCATCAAGGAAAGGACTTTGAAAAACGAGAGAAGGGGATGGGAGGTGGAAGTAAAAAAGGGATCCCTCTCAAAATTTTGACATCAGGCTGCCAAGTCAGATGATGGACTTCTGGCTACAGGTATCTCCTCTTCCTTCCCACCCTGCCCACCAAATGAAATGATATCAAATGACAGTGAAGGGCTAAAAAAGGTTCCAAAAGAAATGGGAAGGAAAAGAAAGGTAATAAGCCAATAAGCATTTACAAGACGAAAGCCAACAGGGAAGTGGTAACTGACACAGCAGAAGGATGAAGTGATGACGTGAGTACTACAGAGTGGGCACACTGGTGGGAAGAGCTTACCTGCACCACAGGGCCCCTAAAAGACTCACTATTTACAGAAAACAGATACTGTGGAATGTGAGGGTGAGGCCCTGAGCCACAAACTAAAATAGTGATTGAAAGTGTCTTCGTGGGTTATAAAGAACAAACCTATGCATCAAGCCCACAGACTGAAGAATGAGGCAGAAATGCAGCAAAAGAGAAGTTTCCAAGGGTGGGGGGAGAAAAAAGAACTGAAAACAGTGAAGCATATGAGTGTCTGGAAAATTTATTATAGATGGGTGAAGCGTTTAGAAAAAAACAGCAATGCATACATAAACAAAGCAAATGAAAACAAAGGCAATTAATAAGTCAAGGAAAAATACAGAGTTATAAAAGAAATTAAACACTACCACAGACATTACTTGGCTTAACAGGGAGTAGTATCTGTACATTCATAATAATGTAAACGCTGATAACTGATTTAAAAAAAGACAGAGAGAAGAAGCCAAGTAGAGAGGGGGCCAGATGTTGGTGTACAGCCCTAATCCTCAACTACTATAAAAGGAGGCTAGACTGCACAGAATAACAGAGTAAGTATATCGTTTAGAAATGTCAAGGCAAACACTACCTTTAAGGGTTTAAAGTAGATGCCTGGAAAGGGGGTGGGAAATAGAGACTACCCTTTTATACTTTTAAGCCTTTTGGTACTGTGAGATTAACTGAAAATTTATTACTTCAAGTAAAATTAACATTTAGGAAAGATTCTGAGGGGCTTCTTGAACACTCAAATGCATCAGAGGTTAACGTCACTGGTTCTTTAACAAATTATACCTCAAAACATTTCTTTAATGTAGAGTTAGGGTAAGGGAGTGCAGAGCTATGGATTGCTTTAACACGGCCTTTCTCACCATGATCTTGTAACTCCTAACCAAGTGAGTGGGTGGCACTATGCAAATAAATAAGGTAATTGTGGCCCACTGAGGGGATTGGTCAGTTTTGCCATCCCACTAGGCTAAAAATGAGCCATACCAAAGAGCCAGGAGCATGGCGTGTCCTCTGGACCTGGGATCCCTAATCTGAGACCACTCTAGACCCAAGAGACAAGAGAGACAGCTGTTACATGGAAGACAGCAAGACAGTAAGAAGCAGGGGCAGAGAAACGGCAGCAGCAAAAGCAGCAGAACCAGGAGGCTTGGTGGGTTTCCCTGACTACTGAATGAGAAAGCTGAGTGCCTTTAGGCAGGAGGCTTGGTAGTGGAGTACAGCACTCCAGACACTTGGTGGGAGCTATGCGTGCCCACCCACAGAGCTAGAGCTGAGCGCCTTTAGGTTGAGGCTCACTGGCAGAGTGGAGTGTCTTGGGGGCACTTACCAGTACAGCTAAAAAAGCTTTGTAACATTTGCCCCAGCTAAGGGCCAGAAAGAGGCATGCCTTGGGCACGGCTGAGAAAAGGCTGTCGTGATGGAAGAGCTATAAATCCGGAGCATCCCGATATCTGAACTGTAACCTGTTACTTCCCTAATAAATCCCATAACTGTGAGTATGGTCTGTGAGTTCTGTGTGGCCATGGTAATAAATTATCAAATGCAGCAGAGAAGTGGAGGGTATGAGAAGGACGGTTAGTGTCAGAATTGGTAAAGATGGCAGAGAAAGGAGGCAAGTCTGACCTCCACCTCACAGGAATCAGGCTTGGGCTGCTGATCTTGATTCTCCTTCCTCCTTGTGAAGTTAGAGGAGGTCAGATGCTGCCCCCATGCCATTTTTACAGGGAGATTGCAAATTAAGGTCAAGAACACGTTTATACGTGTGTGCATGAACAAGAGAGAGAGAGACAAACTGCCTAAAATGGAACTGGGCTTCTATTAGTACTAGAAAAGGTAATTCTGACCAGCCCTCCCACTGAAGCCAAATAGAAAAGCTGAAAAAAATATAGTAAAAACCCATCTGCTCAAAGGCAGCAGAGAGTTTACAAGATGAAGAAGAATTAACAGACTGAGGTCTGGGAAATGAAAATTCAGAGATGAGGCTAAAGCTCATCTTAGAATCATCTTAGTTCTTGAAATTAGACTGAGGTAATTCCAGAAATCTCATGACCCAGGCACTTGGCAGGAGGGAAAAACTGAAGCTTAACATCCCTAAAGGGAGTGAAAAGGCAAAAGAAGGAAAAACACTAGAACTCTAAGTCAGCTCTTCAGTGGTATTTAGCCTGAAACAGCTTGCTTATTGGCCATAGTTCATGATAGAGGCATGTGACAAATTCAAAAATATATATGTTGACTCAAATTTCTGAAGGGCCAGGTGTAGTCATCACTTCCATGTATTTAAAAATTTAAATTCACCTTCGTTTTGTTCTAAAATCTGTTAAGTAATTTCAACTTACTTTTCCAATACCATTTTCCGTATTTGTGATTTATTGTTGCAACTGTTACACGGGCCAAAATGGGCAGCATTAAGTGGATGCCACTCAGGGATGACATGTGTAAAGGTGACCAGAGTCTTTATACACCTGTAAAAAAAAGAGACATAACGTAAATTCACTTACATTAAATGAACTGAACATTAGAGCAATGTCTAAAATAAAAGATGTTTCCCTTCACTTATTTATTCATACTTTTATGTTCTCCCAAAGCATATATTAATATGGTAATGGTCTTCCTTGATACTAGTAATGAAGCTCTCTGTGAGGGCTCTCTACATCAATACCTACAGTTTTTAGTCAAGACATCTAGCAAAAAAATGTTGTTTTAAGGAAGGGTTTCTCAATGGCGAGACCACTGACTTTTTTGTACTGGAAAATTCCTGGTTGTGAGAGGCTGTCCCACACACTGCAGGATGTTCAGCAACACTGCTGGCCCCTACCTACTATTTGCCAGTGGCATTCTCCACTCCCCAGCTGTGACAGCCAATGTCTCCAGATGCTGCCTAACATCCGTATTTGCGAACTACTGTTCTAGGTTTTCAAAACTATTAAGAACTCAATCCTCGCTGAAATAACTTACAATCCCTTTAGCTATTACTAAAAACCAAAAGTGAAAAGGGGCATTTTCAATTACATAATCAGGGAAGGGATACAACTTAATTTTCTTGGCACTCAAAAAAATAAAATTAGAACATCAACTGAGCAACAATTTTGTTTCCACAGGTTATATAAGTTCTAAATTTGCACTTTAATCTCAATACCTGATAGTAATATGCTTGAAAAAGATGACCTTTAAAAGACGTACACTGTATTTCAATACATTTCCTTTAATAAAACTATCTCTTAAGAAGTAATCAGAGTCCTGGAAGGGCAAACAAGACGGCAGCATCAGCTGTTGGGCGCACCCATCCCCCTACAACAAATCTGGAAGAAAACAAGAGTCCACAGAAGGTGCACCTAAGGTGGGGAATTTGATGTTGAAGCAGAGAACTACAACCTTGAATAATTTAAAATTAACAATAATGAAAAAGAAGCAGCTAATCTCCAGAAGTCTAAAGTGTAATAGTTAAATTTCAAGAACTAGGATGAACAAATGAATGAATGAATAAATAAAATATATTCACAAAAGAAAAGGAGAAGGGGAAACAAAATGGTTTACTACCCTCCCCACCAACCAAAAAAAAAAAAAAAAATCAACTACACACAAAAAAGGCAATACTGGATCAAATGGGGGGCAGAGGTATAAAATACTCAAAAAAATTAATAACAAAACGGCAGAAGTCCTCCTTTTTCGGTAATTACCATGAATGTAAATGGATTAAATGCTCCAATCAAAAGGCAGAGTGGCAGACACATAACCCAACTATACGCTATCTACAAGAGACACACAACGGACACAAATACACAGATAGGTTGAAAGCGAAAGGAGGAAAAAAAAAAAACTCCATGCAAATAGTAATCAAGAGAGAGCTCACACAGTGATTTTAGTATCAGATGAAACAGACTTTAAGTCAAAAACTATTATAAGAGATAAAGGATGCTCTGTAATTATAAAAGGGTCAACTGATCAAAGAGATGTAACTATTAACACAAATAGATATGCACCTAACTTCAGAGTCTCAAAACATATAAAACAAATCACTGACAGAATTGAAGGGAGAAAGAAGTCTACAATAATAGATGGAGACTTCAACATACCACTTTCATTAATGAGAGAAAATCAATAAAGAAATACAAGGCTTGAATATATAAACCAACTAGACCTAACAGACATACATAGAAAATAGCACAATATACATTCTCCTCCAGGGTACATGAAATATTCTCCAGGATGGTCCATATCTCAAGACACAGAGCAAGTCACAATAAATACCAAAAGAATGAAATTACACAAAGTATCTTCTCCAACCACAATGGAAGGAAAAACCCACAGCTAACATCATAAAAGACAGGAAAGAAAGAAAAGACCAAAACGGATGTCAGAAGAGGCTCTGAAACTTGCTCTTGAACATAGAGTAGCTACAGCAAAACGAAGAAATATTGAAGTAAAAGAGCTGAACAGAAGGTTTCAAAGGGCAGCTGGAGAAGACAAAGTATTATAATGAAATACGCAAAGACCTGGAGTTAGAAAAACCAAAAGCGTAGAACACGCTCAAGCCATGTTCTCAAGATGAAAGAACTGAAGGAAAAAAAAAAAGTTAAGCCTTGAGCTGCACTGTTGAAGGACTCTATGGGCAAAATATTAAACAACACAGGAAGCATCAAAAGAAGATGGAAAAATAAAGAGTCACTGTACAAAAAAGAACTGGTCAACATTCAACCATTTCAGGAGGTGGCATATGATCAAGAACCGATGATAGTGAAGGAAGAGGTCTTAGCTGCACTAAAAGCACTGGTGAAAAACAAGGCTCCAGGAATTGACGGAATACCAACTGAGATGTTTCAAGAAACAGGTGCAGTGCTGGAGGTACTCACTCGTCTATGTCAAGAAATTCGGAAGATGGCTTCCTAGCCAACCGACTAGAAGAGACACATATTTGTGCCCATTCCAAAGAAAGGTGATCCAACAGAATGCAACAATTATCGGACAATATAATTAATATGACGCACAAGCAAAATTATGCTGAAAATCAGTTGCAGCTGCAAACTGTGAGAAACTCAAGCCAGATTCAGAAGAGGACCCGGAGTAAGGGTATCGCTGCTGAAGTCCAATGGATCTTGGCTGAAAACAGAGGATACAGGAAAGATATTTACCTGTGTTTTATTGACTATGCTAAGCCATTCGACTATGTGGATAGTAACATACTATGGATAACATTGTGAACAATGATCATGCCAGAACACTTAATTGTGCTCACGAGGAACCTGTACACAGACCAAGAGGCATTCATTTGAACAGAAGAAGGGGATACTGCATGGTTTAGACAGGAAAAGTGTATGTCAGCGTTGTATCCTTTCACCATACTTATTCAATCTGTAGGCTGAGCATATAATCCAAGAAGCTGGTCTATATGAAGAAGAACAGGGCATCAGGATTGAAGGCAGACTCATTATCAACCTGCGTTATGCAGATGACACAACCCTGCTTGCTGAAAGTGAAGAGGACTTGAAGCACTTACTGGTGAAGATCAAAGACCACAGCCTTCAGTATGGATTACACTCAACATAAAAGAAAACAAAAATCCTCACAACCAGACCAATAAGGATAACCAGAAAGATTGAAGTTGTCGAAGATTTCATTTTACTTGGATCCACCAACAACACCCACGGAAGCAGCAGTCAAGAAATCAAACAACGCATTGCATTGGGCAAATCTGCTTCAAAAAAAACCTCTTTAAAGTGTTAAAAGGTAAAGATGTTACCTTGAAGACTATGGTGTGCCTGACCCCAGCCTCGGTGTTTTCAATTGCCTCATATGCATGTATAAGCTGGACAATGAATATGGAAGACAGAAGAACTGACGCCTTCAAATTATGGTGTTGGCAAAGAATACTGAATATACCATGGATTGCCAAAAGAATGAACAAACCTGTCTTGGAAAAAGTACAGCCAAAATGTTCCTTAAAAACAAGGATGGGAGACTCCGTCTCACATACTTTGGACATATTATCACGAGGGACCAGTCCTTGGAGAAGGATATCATGCTTGGTAAAGCAGAGGATTAGCGAAAAAGAGGAAAACCCTCAACGAGATGGACAGACACAGTGGCTACAACGATGGGCTCAAGCATAACGATTCTGAAGATGGTGCAGAACCAGGCAGTGTTTTGTTCTGTTGTACACAGAGTGGCTATGCATCAGAATTGACTTGATGACACCTAACAACAACCACCACAAAAAAGAAAAAAAAATGTTAATGATGATAACCCATCAAGCAACACGAACTTTTTTAGCATCTATGTGCCCAGAAACAGGTTAAAGTTGAAGGAGGTTAACTTCAAGAGGTGTTTTCCACATTTAGAGTCAGTGTGACTTTGTAGAAAAAGTACTTTCCATGACGGAACAGTATGGAAAACAACAGTTTGTTATTCAATAGAATATTATGAAATAATGTTTGAGAAGTAAATATTAACACAGAAAACGCATGTTAAAATACTAAGTTGTACAAAAGATGCAGAATTATATATATGCAAACAAAAAACTCAGCATTTATTCAACAAATTTTAAACACATTAAAACAGGAATACACATTCAACTAAGAAAAATAAAAGAAAAATTTAATATTAAATAAAAAAACAGAAGAGACACTAGCTTCTCCTTTAAACAATTACAAATTGCAAATGAGACAAGCGCTAGCCATTAAAAACCGATCAGGTCTCAGAGAAGCTAACGTTGTGACGGCAAAGCAACAACATAAACGTATCAACGAATGCACTGACTGCATTTCTGCTAAATTTCTTGGTTCTTGAAGATAATTACTAAGTAAGGATACTTATTTTTTAGTTTATAAAAGGGAGTTTGCCTTAGGAAATAAGTATTAATGCTCCAAACAGCAACGAACATTCCTGAGCACTTACTATTCGCAATGAACCGTGCTAGGCACTCATTTTCAGAACAGCCCTAAGTGACGGGTGCCATCACTATCCCCATTTACAACTGAAGAAACTGAAATACACGGGGCACATCAGATGGTAAACGGCAGGCTGCAGACGTGAATCCAGGGAGCCTGACTCCAGAGAACATGTTCTTCACGGCCTCCAGAATACTCTTTCTAAATAAGGGGCACACTCTTAAACCGGCACTAAAAACAGCAGAACGAAAACAAAACAAAACAAAAATTTGCTGGATATTCCTCCTTCAGAATAAAGAGAAATAAATTTGAAGCTATGACTAAAATATATTTAATGAAATACCTTTGTTTCGTTTTTGGAACCAAAAAAAAAAGGGGGGGGGAAGAAAGAAATTAAGGTGGCTGGTGGCTTCTTTACCTTGAGCTCGCACATCATCTTCTGTGTCCTCCAAAATGCACTTATCACCCTGTACTCAAAGGCAACTTCGAGCATCCAACAGATCAGAGTAATTAATTCACTGGCCCTGAATTACGTGTTACATGTTATCTCCTTAACTCGTCTGAATTCTGCCAACTAGTCCATGTGTGTTGGAGCAGAACTGTGCTCCATGTTTCTAAAGGCGGATTCTTTGGAAGCAGGTCACCAGGCCTTTCTTCCGAGGTGCCTCTGGATGGAGTGTGACCTCCAAGCCTCTGATCAGCAGCCAAGCACATTAACAGTTTGCACCACTCAGGGACTTCAAATTCTGCCAGGATAATTCCCAGGGTCTGGGTGAGTGCCCGGCATGGAGGACATCTGCAATGACAAGCTGTCCAACAACTGAGATGTGAATTCTACAAAAGCTATAATTAACTTGATTTTAATCATCTAGCTTGTTTATATTATTGGAAATCCAGGCGGTGGTTAGGGAGTACACTACAGTGAGCAAGAAGTAAGTCTAAGACATCAGAAAAGTCAAAGTTTGAATCCTGACTGGCAGTCACTACTGTGTTCTTGTGGGCATCTACTCAAGAACGCCTATTTAAGGTGCTCTTTCAAACTTGAATTTACACACTTATCGAGGGTATAAAGATTTTCCTCACAGAGTTATTGCTGAGGAGAAAACCAGGTAATTCATGTAAAGGTCAAAGCTAGAAGGCCTGGAAATAGGTATTCCCATTCTCCCTTGCTTACACAAAATTATTTAAGTCCTAGGTGTGAGTGAAACTCTAATTCTTAGCCCATTCTAGTACTTTTGGAACTCACTGTAAAAGAACACTTGTTTTTTGGCACTGTTTCTTGTCTACTTAGAGCATTCTCCCAGACTCAACTCTCCTTGATTATTTCTTGAATACCAAAAACTAATCTTATATTTAGATAAGAAATATCTGATCTTGCTGCTAAAACAGAAATAGCACAAGTGGGCAGCTTTAACAAACAAATTTATTTTGCCACAGTTTAGGAGGCTACAAGTCTGAATTCAGGGTATCAGCTGTAGGGGAAGACTTTCTGTCAGAAGGAAGGTTCTTGTTCTTTTGGCTTCTAGTGTCTAAGAGATCTCCATGTGTCTTGGCATCTATCTTACCCCAAGCTGCTTCTCTCTTGCTCGTTTAACCTCTTCTGTATCTCAAAAGAGATTAATGCGTGACACACCCCACACTAATCCGGCCTCATTAACAAAGACACCCCGTTCCCCAAATGGGATTATTAACCACAGGCATCCGAAACACCATACCCATTGCCACTGAGTCCATTCCAACTCACAGTGACTCTATAGAGGTTACTACTTACAACACATTTTTGGAGAACACAATTCAATCCATAACAATAAGTAATACTTTAAAGAGCCCTGGTCGCGCAGTGGTTAAAGCACTCGACTGCTAACTGGAAGGTCAGTGGTTCGAACCCACCAACTGTTCTGCAGGAGAAAAGACCTGACAGTCTGCTTCCATAAAGATTATAGCCTTGGAAACCCTATAGGGCAGTTCTACTCTGTCTTATAGGGTCGTTACAGAGTCAGAAACAACTCGACAAAAATGGGTTTAAGTAACATTTTGCCTCGTGTTCTTATTTAATAACTTACAGACACTCCAAGTTTTCCAATCTACTATTAGGTGAGTTTAAGAAAAGTGGGAAAGTTCTGATCAGGGCCACAACAGATGGACCCTGAGAGAAAGAAAAATGTGGACCAGAACCCCAAATTCTTAAAAAAAAAAAAAAACACTATGAGCAGCTGATATTTGACAAAGGCCCAGAGACCGTTAAATGGGGAAAGACAGTCTCCTTAACAAATGGTGCTGGCATAACTAGATATCCATCTGCAAAAAAAAAAAAAAATGAAACAAGACCCATACCTCACACCATGTATAGAAAACTAACTCGAAATGGATCAAAGACCTATATATAAAACTAAAATGACAAAGATCATGAAAGGAAAAATAGGGACAATGCTAGGAGCCCTAATACATGGCATAAACAGAATACAAACCATAACTAACACTGCACAAACACCAGAAGAGAAACTAGGTAACTGGGAGCTCCTAAAAAGCAACATTTATGCTCATCCAAAGACTTCACCAGGAATAATGAGAGAACGTATAGACTGGGAAAAAAATTTTTGACTACAACATACCCAGTAAGGGTTTAATCTCTAAAATCTACAAGATACTGCAACACCTCAACAACAAAAAGACAAACAACCCAATTAAAAAATGGGCAAAGGATATGAACAGACACTTTACCAAAGAAGACATTCAGGTGGCTAACAGATATATAAGGAAATGCTCATGATCATTAGCCACTAGAGAAATCAAATCAAAACTATGATACCATCTCACCCCAACAAGGCTGGCACTAATCTGAAAAACACAAAATAATATATGTTGGAGAAATTGTGGAGAGAGTGGAACACCTGTACACTGCTGGTGGGAATGTAAAACGGTACAACCACTTTGGAAATTGATTTGGCACTTCTTTAAAAAGCTAGAAATAGAAGCACTGTATGATCCAGCAATCCCACTCTTTGGAATATATCCTAGAGAAATAAGAGCTGTTGCACGAATACATATGTGCATAACCCTGTTCAGTGCAGCACTGTTAACAATAGCAAAAAGATGGAAACAATCCAGGTACCTATCAATAGATCAACGGATAAGCAAATTATGCTATATTCACACAATGGAATACTACATAAAAATAAAGAACGACGAATCTGCAAAACATAACACGGATGAATCCGGAAGGCATTATGCTGAGTGAAATTAATCAGTCACAAAAGGACAAATATTGTATGAGACCATTATTATAAGAACTCAAGAAAAGGGTTAAACACAGAAGAAAACATTCTTTGATGGTTATGAGGCTGGAGGGGGGAATTTATTAACTAGATAGAGTAAACAAGAATTATCTTAGGTGAAGGGAAGGACAGCACACAATACAGGGGAAGTCAGCGCAGCTGGACTAAACCAAAAGCTAAGATTAGTTTCCTGAACACAACCAAACACTTTGGGGACAGAGTGGCTTGGATCTGGGGACCATGGTTTTGGGGAACATCTAGGTCAATCGGCATAAAGAACTTTATTAAGAAAATATTCTTCATCCCACTTTGGTGAGTGGTGTCTGCAGTCTTAAAAGCTTGGGAGTGGCCATCTAAGATGCATAATCGATCCCAACCCACTTGGACCAAAAGGGAAGGAAGAACACCAAAGACACAAGAAAAATATGAGATCAACAGACAAAAGGGCCACATAAACCAGAGACTCCATTAGCCTGAGACCAGAAGAACTAGATGACGCCTAGCCTCAGTGACCACCCTGACAGGCAACACAACAGAGTCCCTGACGGAGTCGGAGAAAAGTGTGGTGCAAAACTGAAATTCACGTAAAAAGACCAGATTTAATGGTCTGAGATTGAAGGAACCCCCAAAGCCATGGCCCCTGGACGTTGTTAACCCAGAACTAAAACCATTCCCGATGTCCACTCTTCAGACAAAGATCAGCCTGGACTATAAAACATAAAATAATACTACACAAGACCAAATGGGCAGCTCCTGTCCGGAGGTAGGGTAAGAAGGAAAGATGGGACAGAAGTTGGTTGGATGGACATGGGAAACCCAGGGTGGAAAGGGGGAGTGTGCTGTCCCATTATACGGATTGCAACCAGTGTCACATAACAATATGTGTATAAATTTTTGTATGGGAAATTAACTTGAGCTGTAAACTTTCACCTAAAGCACAATAAAAAAAAGTGTTTAATAATAACAGCAGCAACTAACATTTGAATGCTTAAAAACAAACAAACGCCCCCACACCTACTGGACTGGTTGAGGCTGAAGGATTTCCTGAGATTAGTTCTCTGATACACTCTTCAAACCTTGAATCAAAACTAGCCGGAGACTACCTTGTAGCTAAGTAACAGATTTGCTTGAAAAATAATTATCACCGATGAGTACTGTGTTCCTTAAAAAAATCATCCATAACAGACCAAATGGTTCACAATTATTTTAAAACAAAGACGAGAATATAAGGGGGCAGGGAAACTAGAGTAATGGAAATGGAACAACCAGAATGGAAACCATGAGACTGCTTACTCATTGTGAAGACTGTGACCAATGTCACTGAACAGCCTGTGTAGAAACTGTTGAATGGGAAACTAAACTGCTATGTAAACCTTTACCAGAATACACAAGAAAATATTACTAAAAAAAAAAGGAGGGAAAGGTTGCTGTCTACTGTAATAACTTGAACACATAACCAAAAGAGCCAGCTTGATACTTTTTTCACTGCCAGCCAGCAACTTCCTCAGATACAGGCAAAGTTAAGGGTATGGTATCTGATAAAAACTTACCCTCACTGACCCTTGTTCTAAAGTCTAATTCCTCTTCTTATTACACGGTAGACTTATGGAAAGAAACCCGCAAGCTTCTTTCTTCTCCACGCTTCCTCCCAAGAGTCAATCTCAGGCCATGTATACCTATCCTGACCTCTACTCCTTACCAAGCTTCACTCAGGGAAGTAGAAAGTACGGCTCAGCCAGCTCGCATGTGGTGTAGAAGATTCTGGTGGTGGCTAGCCTCTCCCAGGAATAGGGGACGGAAGGGAAAGCGTAAGTTACCTCTGAGAATAGCTGCCAGATTCTAGAAGCCTGAACACACAGTTTCCATGATGTTAAAAACCTAAAACAAAGAAAACCCTTGTCTCTAATACAGGAGTAAATGAACCACATATAGTTTTTCAAGAAATTCTCAGGAACTCAGAGTAAGAGGTAATCTTATCCAGCAGGGAATCCAGAAGGTGGGGGCTAAAAGCAAGTGGTCCTGTTTTTTTTTTCCCTATTAGTTCCCACTTCCCACTACAGGACTTCTTAAGAAAGTTCCTACTCACAGTCTATCAAAACAATGTTTTTTTTTTTTACCATTCCCAGTTTAAAGAAGCAAATACACTGCAGATTCTGGAGCTCAAATTTGTTTTTTTACCTTAGTGGTGGAGAGACTTAAAGATACGAAAAATTGCATCTAGGGTAGAGGAATCAGAGAGAGAGAAACAGCAGTGTTATAGGTAGAAGCAAGTTTTATTCAAATGTTATTACTCTGAGCCATTTTCATTCAGAATGAACAGGTCTTAAAAAACAGAAAAACTAACCTGTTCTGATATTTGTGTCCACACTGAGAACATTCAAAGTTCCAAGAAAAGGAATACATGAAGAGCTTTTCAATGTGAGGCTCTATTTTTAAGAGCAGGGGAAATGCAAACACAGGACTTTCCATGTCACCTTCAAAGAGAAAAGAAAAAAATTATTGCTCATAATTAACAATTGAAAAACGTAAACCAAAAGGATCAACTGCTCTCTCTTCTCACTATGCTTCTGGAGTAAGCCATTCACAATTTGGGGGAGAGGGGGAGGGTTTAAAGCATCTTCCTACAAAAACCTAGCAAGAAATTATCACCTTAGTCTCCATCTTTCATTTTCTTACTTTCTTAGTGGGCATTCATGAAAAATTCTACGACCAAAGACCCATATTATCTTCTCAGACCTTTCTAGCTCTTCTCAGGGGGAAAAAAAAATTTCGCACAACTATAATAGCCCTAGAGTAATATTAAAACAAAAATTATGTAAATGGTTGGTTACAGATACTAAGATCATTTAACTAGGGAAACAATGTGGAATAATTTCAAAGCTGAAGGAAACCACTGAAATACCGTTTCTATTCAAATCTGCTTCTTCTACACATGGAGAGGGCGGGACACACAAGAGTTCAACAAAACCCACTGCCGACGAGCCGATTCCGACTCACAGCCACCAGACAGGACAAAGCAGAACTGTCCCCCACAGAGTTTCCTAGGCTGTGATCTTTATGGGAGCTGATTGCCAGGGCTTTCTCCGGTGGAACAGCTGACCATTAAGTTAGCAGCTGAGTGCTTCACTATTACGCCACCAGGACACCTTCGAAGATTCAATGTCCAGCCTCAAATCCTGACTCCTCAACTCTCATTTTTCTCAATCTTTCAGTCTAAGCTTTTCCTTTACTATTCAAACTTTAGCAACTTTAAAGCTAGAGATCTGACTACAAATATCAGTAATTACAATGGCTATTTTAATAGTCACCTTTGTGTTATGGTCCTGCTATTTTTATGCAAAAACATAAAATCAAAACAGTATCTTTTTTTGTAAATAGAAATAAAACAATCTCCTAAAAAATGAAAAAAAAAAAAAAGTAACACCATAGGCATAAACAATACACAGTGTAGCACTAGTTCTGCAATTAGTCATCAGCCTTTAAATGTTAATTTTATTGTAACTAAGCAGTAATTGAAAAAAAAATTTATATTTCAATTTATACGACAGCATAGACTCTTCAGGTCTAGAACACATAAAATTCCCAGAAGCAGCCTGCCACATCTTTCTCCCACAGAGTGGCTGGGGGTTCGAACCGCTGACCTTTCAGTTAGCAGCTGAGCACTTAACCACTTCACCGCCAGGACTCCTTCCGTAGACATTACAGCCTTGGAGACCCCGTGGGGCAGCTCTACTCTGTCACGTAGGGCGGTTGAGGGTCGGAATCAACTCAGCGGCAACGGGTTTGGTTTTCTGCTTTATCGGTAACCAGGGTCTCAAGAGCCTATCACTGTTGAACGGGTCACACACAAACGAGAGATTCTATTGTCCTGCTAGAACCGTACACTCGCCCAAATGTTACGATCACACAAAATAAAAGCCTTTCTCTGTTACTTAGAAAACCAGATCCAGGGTGGAGGTGGAGCAAGATCCAACCCTGCTCTGAATATAATTATCAGGGCCACGTAGGTGACTCAGGCTGGGGGAAAGACCACTCTTCAGTTCACCTGGGAACTGGAGCAGTGGCCCTGAATAAACCAACTCAAGCCACTCTGGGAGGGAAACGATACCTGCAAATGCTGCATGGAAACCCCTCAGTCTACCAGCCAGGGATCTCACAGAGAAGGCTCCTGTGAAATGAGTATTCGCTCAACAGAGGAGTGGTTGCCAGGGACCAGGAATGCAGAGAAGGGCTGACCACAAAGGAGCCTGGGAAAAAATTTTATGGTGTTCCATATCCTGTGATAGTGGTTATACACTCTTCATGTCTGTCAAAATTCATAGGACTAAATACTAAAAAGGGTCAATTTTACAGTATTAAATTATACTTCAATAAAAAGAAAAAAAATCCATCTCATCTGATATCCAACCTGAAGATGATGAATTAGAACAGCCTTCTAGAGCTGGAGGAAGCCATACCAAAGAACTGGCATATGGAAAATCAGTTTATTATTTTAAAAACAGTAAACTTATATATGAAGGAGTCTATGAAATACAAAGTAGAAAAACTAAGGGGAAGAATTGTGGGACAAAAAAAGACACTGCTTACAGATACAAGATCTGTATCTGATGAAAAAGTTGCCACTCTTTGAGAGAAAAACTTGAAGCATTGATATTTTACAGAATTTAATATGCATAATACAATAATAAGCTCTCAGTTGCTAACCCAAAGGTTGGTGGTTCGAACTCACCCAGCGGCTTCCGTGGGAGAAAAGACTTGGGCTATGTGCTCGCATAAAGACTACAGCCTAGAAAATCTATGGGGCAGTTCTACTCCGTCACATGAGGTCATCATGAGTTGGAACTGACTTGATGGCAACAGGTTTTTTGTTTTTATAGTACAATATTAATAGAAGAGTTAATATGAGAATAAAAGGAAAATAACGCCCCCCCCCAAAATAACCAAGGGGCTCCTTTTTGTAATAAAAAAAAAAAAAAATTCATAAAGTCGAGGAAACTCTAGCTCCCGTGCTCCATTCTGCTTCTAAAGGTCAAAAGCCAATTCGCAGAGGACAAAACCCATTTTGAAGACGAGAAAACCTTCTCAGAAGGTCATCAGCGTATTTATCCTTATATCCCATTGGCTAAAATCATACCACATGTCCACTCCTAGCCAATCACTGGCAAGAGAAGTAGAATGACTATGGCTGGTTTAGACTAGAGTTTTGCCACCCCGTCTACATGTAAGAATCACAAGGGAGCTTCTAAAAATTACCAATCCCTGAGCTCCACCTGCAAGATTCTGATTTAACTCATCTGGAATGGCCCCTGGTGGCGTAATGGCTAAGTGCTACAGCTGCTAACCGAAGGGGGTCGGCAGTTCGAATCTACCAGGTGCTCCTTGGAAGCTCTATGGGGCAGTTCTACTCTGTCCTATAGGGTCACTATGAGCCAGAATTGACTCGACGGCAATGGGTTTGGTTTTATGGGTTTGGAATGGCCCCTTACTATGGGTATTTACTTTTAAATTCCCTGGGTATTTTTCCTATGGACAAAAATAAATAAATAAATAATATATATATATATATTTTTAAAAAGGTGAAAAATGATGGACTAATCTACTAGATGGAGGAAAAGTGTTAGAAGGCAACCATTGCTGTGTCCTCCAAGTATTCACCTGATCCTGATTCAGTCTTTAGGGGTACAACACCAGGTCCTGTCCACAGTGATTTAACCAGTGGTAGATTCATAAGCCAAACTGTCCAGATTCTCTCTCCTAAGAATCTGCTTGTTCAAAGTAAGAATACAGTATTATGTTTCCTTATGATGTAAGTATTTCTGTGTGGTACATGAGCAACACAGTTAAATTACACAACTTACTTACCTAATGTGCATCGAAGCTGGGGCTGAAGCCTAGTAAAAATTTCATCTCTGACTTCATTCAGGCAGGCATCTATCTTTGTAAACAGTACTGAAGGAAGTTTTTTACAATCTTCATCTAAAAATAAAGTACAGAACATTATCAATTTCTCATCCGTCTATACTTTTCCACCAAAAATTAAGACACTAGCAAGAATTAAATAGTTCACCAGACCCCCCCGCAAAAAAAAAAAAAGTACAAAAATACTTTTGGCAGTCTTAATTCGTAACAATAAAAAACTGGGAAAACCCAAACGCCCATCAACAGGAGAATGGATACATAACTCGCGGTACACCTATATGGTAAGCAGCCCTGGTGGTACAATAGTTAAGTGTTTGGCTGCTAACCCAAAGGTTGGCGGTTCAAACTCACCAGCTGTTCTGCAGGACAAAAAACCTGACAGTCTGCTCCTGTGAAGATTACAGCCTAGGAAACTCTACGGGGCTGTTCTACTCTGTTATTAAGGTTGCTATTAGTCGGCATCAACTTGACGGCACACAACAACATCTGTACAATGGAATATTACTCAGCAATAAAGATGAACGAATTATCAATACACACGACAATACTGATGAGTATGGAAAATATTCTGTTCAGCGAAATAACCCAGACATAAAAGTACACGGATTGCATATATATGATTCCAAACATAGGAAGTCTGAGAATAGGCAAAAATAATACAGTCAGAGACACGTGCAAGTGTTGCTTTTCTGGGAGGGAGGCGGTTAGGCTGACTGGAAAAGGACAACAGGAAACTTTCTGAGGTGACAGAATGTTCTAGATCTTGTTTTCAGTGGTGATTATGTCAACATTAACTGAACTGACCACTCGAGATCTGCTCATTTTATGTATGTAAATTATACCTCGTTCAAAGACTTAAAATAATAAAATAAAGGTCAGGAATAAAATCTGGGAAAAAAAAAGCAAGCAGAATCGATAAAATTTTGCAATCAGAGACAAAATGCAAAACACAAAATGCCCTTAATTCTTCCTCCTCTCTCTATGGTATTACCATATACTCCCTCGGTATTTGGTATCAACACAGTCTCATTAGTGCTGACTGCCTGGGCCAAAGCCATTCTGCCTGGGTGAATCTCAGTGTAAGCCATTCTCGGCCAGATAACCACAGGCTCACTGCAACAGCCAACCTGTCAGATATCCCGCCTATCTCTAAAACATCTAAAGCTATCTCTTAACATGCAGTTACCACTGACGCTAGGGACAACACGCAGTTCATCTATTTCACTCTGCTTACCTTTAATTGAACTTAGATAAATTATAACCAAATAAAAAAAACCAAATCCACTGCCATGGAGTCGATTCTGACTCATAGCAACCCTATATAAATTTGTAGGGAGTCTTAATTGAAGTTATGATTATTTCCAAACCAACATTTGATGTATTTTCCTCCTTCTAAGTCTGTTTTTGGGGGGTGTGCAGAAGGACAGGATCTTTATTGACATCATATACGATTCCATATCTGCGTTGGCTTCATTAAAACCTCTGCAGGTTAGTTATTATGCTCTGACTGACCCATACTGCTGACATTTAGGCTGTTTCTTTTTTTCACTACTGTAAATAACATGATAAGCATCTTTGGGCACGTATCTGTCCACGTTTTCGATTACTTCTTTAGAGTGAATGTCCTAAAAGTAGAATGACTATGACAGAAAAGAATCAAAGATTAATAAACTATCTTGAATAACTAGAAATCCCTTTACCATCGAATGGATTCCGACTCACAGCAACTCCATACGACAGAGCAGAACTGCCTCATAGGGTTTCCAAGGCTGTAATCTTTATGGGAGCAGATCACCGCATCTTTCTCCTGCAGCGCCACTGGGTGGGTTTGAACTGCTGGCCATTTGGTTAGCAGCTGAGCGCTTAACTACTGAGCCACCAGGGCTCCTTACGGTGAATAAAAGCCTCCATATGCATCTGACTCCAGTTATTCTTTAGCTACAAATAAATCTTTCCACTCAAATCTCTTATAAATAATCCATACAACTTCACAGAGAGAGTGAACTCTTATGCACCGCTGCTGGGAATGCAAAACGGTACAACCATGTTGGAAATTGGTTCGGCACTTCCTTAAAAAGCTAGAAATAGAAGTACCATACGATCCAGCAATCCCACTCCTAGGAATATATCCTAGGGAAATAAGAGCTGTCACACGCATAGACGTATGCGCTCCCATGTTCGTCGCAGCATAATTCACAGCAGCAAAAAGATGGAAACAGCCTAGGTGCCTGTCGACAGACGAATGGATAAACTATGGTACACACACACAATGGAATACTATGCAATGATAAACAACAATGATGAACCTGCGAAACATTTCACAACATGGATAAACCTGGCATCATGCAGAGTAAAATAAGTCAATCATGACAGGACAAATACTGTAGGAGATCATTATTATAAGGAAAGGTTCACACACAGAAGGAAACAATCCTTGACCATTACAAAGGAGGGAAGGGATGGAGAGGGAAAAGCACTAAACGGACAACAGATAAGTAGTAACTTCCCCAATAAACGATACTGGGGAAGCAAGCACAAACTGACCAAAACAAAGTCATGGAAGCTTCACAGACACATCCGAACTCCCTGAGGGCTGCGGACCATGGTCTCAGGGGACAGACCATCTAGCTCAATTGGCATAACATAGTTTATAAAGAAAATGTTCTACATCCTACTTTGGTGAGTAGTGTCTGGGGTCTTAAAAGCTTGTGACCGGCCATCTAAGATTCTCCACTGGTCCCACCCCATCTGCAGCAAGGGAGAATAAAGAAAACCACAGACACAAGAGAAAGATTAGTCCAAAGGACTAATGGACTACAACTACCACGTCCTTCATCAGACTTGAGTCTAGCACAACTAGATGGCTACCAGCTACCACCATGGACTGCTCTGACAGGGGTCACAATAGAGGGTCCCGGACAGAGCTGGAGAAAAATGTAGAATAAATTCTCACAAAAAAAGACCAGACTTACTGGTCTGACAGAGACTGGAGAAACTCCCAGAGTATGACCCCTGGACACCCTTTTAGCTCGGTAATAAAGTCACTCCTGAGGTTCACCCTTCAGCCAAAGATTAGACATGCCCATAAAACATAACGAGACTAAATGGACACATCAGCCCAGGGGCAAGTACGGGTAGGCAGGAGGGGACAGGAAAGCTGGTAATGGGGAACCCAAGGTCAAGAAGGGAAAGTGCTGACATGTTGTGGGATTGGCAACCAATGTCACAAAACAGTATGTGTATTAATTGTTTTAATGAGAAACTAATTTGCTCTGTAAGCCTTTACCTAAATCACTAGGAAAAAAAAACCTTCAAATTTTACTTTGATGTACTCTACGATGACTACCATTATCATGGCAAGCTATCAACACAGCCTCCTTCTCCTTTACTCTTAGGTTTCTGCAAAAGGCTGTCTTTGGGGCAGTCATGATAATGCAGCTAGTCTTAACTCAAGCTCCATGACATCTGAACCTACGGTCCTTGGCTCCCAGGTCTCTACAGGAAACAGAAGCTATTGATAGTATTTTTTCCCACATGCTGTAAGAAAACGCTCAAAATTAACTTCTTTAAAAGTTAAAGAGAATTCCTAAAAAATAAAAAAAACCCAGAGCTATTAGACTGGTTGAGACTCAAGGACCCCCCCACCCCCACCCTGCAAGACTACTGCTCTGTGATACTTTTCAAACCTTGAACCAATACCAGCCTCTGAGGTCATCTTGTAGCTAAATAACAAATTGGCTCAAAAAATAACTAACATCACCCGTAAGTACTGCGCTGCTTTACAAAATCACCTGTATGTGACCAAACAGTCAACAATTACTTTAAAACAAAGATGAGACTATGAAGAGGCAGGGAAACTAAATGGAAACAAAACAACCAGAACAGAAATAGTGAGAACATTCAAGCAGTGTGAAGAACGTAACCAATGTCACTGAATACTTTGTGTAGAAGTTGGTGAGTGAGAACTTAAACTGCTGGTTAAATTTACTTTATCAAAAACACAATAAAATGTTATCAGATATATAAATAAAGCCACACTAATCAAAAGTCTGGTACTGAGAAAAAAGAATTAAAGAGAAAGAAAACATTAACACCAACCTTTAACTGCATCCAGCTGATGGGTATGCAGAAGCTTGTCTGCTTCGTTATATTTTGTAAAGAGCTGCCGGAACACAGATTCCTGTGTAGTGCACAGTTCAGTCACAGCGTTTCTTAATCCTTCCAAGTGCACCAATGCTGACAGGATACAATCTAACCAGCAGAGAGCATAAGTATTTTTCCACTGGACACAGGAAGTCTGGCAAAGTGACGTACTGCTGGTCTCCAAAGGCAATTCCAGCTCAGAGGTGCAGCCTTGGTTTTGAGGGGAGGTCTCCCTGGTTCCAGCGATGTCAACTGTAGGAGGATCTTCTCCCGCAGGACAGTCAACACTGTCAGGCTCCACGATCTTCTGCTCCAAGGAATCAGCTGTCCTAACGACATTCTGTCGGCCACTTTGTGGTAACTCAGGTAAACCTGATGTTTCATCGTATGGGTCTCCACTAGGCTTGCTGTTCAAAGTCTGCTCACCATCAATAACAAAATGATTTCTAGTCTTTTTGGAATTTGTTAAAGGAGGTGAATCTTCATAGCTGGTTGCCAAGATCTTTCTTTTTTGAGGCTTATTTGGAATGTGGCAATCTTCCAAATCCGGGCAAATTAAGTTATTAAGTGATTTAGAGCCCAAAGGATAGATGCACTAGAAAGAGAAAATAAAATGATAAAAACTTCAAAAATTCAAACAAGCTCAAGTTTTACTTTACACTTCCTGTGTCATAAAAAATATGTATAAAATTTTGGCACTGATTTAAGCATGAGAGGGTATAATATTAGTGAATCTAAATTTGCAGGGCTCATAGGCAAACAGCTGCTTAAAATTTATTGAAAACTTGGTCCCCAAGAGAATAATTTTTCCTCATTTCCACAATGAAAGGTTTAATCAACCACTGTAGGTTAAGCTGGCAAGAAAAACAAATATTTTTGCTTTAATAAAAAGCTTAATGTTGAGCAAATTTAAAATTTTCAACGATTTTAAAAAACTGAGTATATGACTCTTTTGAAGTGATACACTACACATGTTTAAAACTAGTATTTTCAAATTTCACAACTGTATGGGGTAATTTCTGTTTTCCATATCTTAAAACTAAATTTTAGTTTGAGAGCACTGACAGTTTGCACTTCTAGTGGATTTAGAGTCAGATTGGTTGAATTTTAATGGTCTCATCAAATCTCACTGTGCAGTAACATAATTTCAACCATCAAAACTGAAAACAAACCACTCAAATAATCAGTGAATTTTCCCTAAGTTTGAAAACTGCCAAAATATTTTCCAAGGCAAATTCAAGAAACTGATATACTAAATACCCTCATTTAAAATATGCTTTCTACACCCGGAGAGCATGGCCCCCCCAGACACCCTTCTGGAATTTGTTAAAAGAGATGAAGAATCTTTAGAGCTGGTAAACTCATCTATTTCATAAAGTATCTTGCTGTTATTTGCTGTCAAGTCAATTCTGACTCATGAAGTACACTAGGCTTTTATTGCTGACTAGAAAAAAAAAAAAACTTTAACTCTAAAGTTACCTTTATACATTTACAAAAGACACACTACCTTAAACTTCTTGGTTATATTGTTTTCCTCATCATTTGAAAAAGACTACTTCAAAAACTAAAAATGCGTGTTAACGCATCTAACTTTAACAGCCAAAACCTATCTCTTGAAGACAGGGACTTCTTTGTTATTACAGTAAAACCTGTGAAAACCAGAGCCTGTTTAAGGCGGAAACCTACCAGTGAAGGAAAAATCAAATATTTTCTACTAATAGAGAGTGGGAAACCCTGGTGGCATAGTGATTAAGTGCTATGGCTGCTAACCTAAAGGGTCGGCAATTCGAATCCACCAGGCGCTCCTTGGAAACTCTACGGGCCAGTTCTACTCTGTCCTATAGGGTCACCACTATGAGTCGGAATCGACTCGACACACTGGGTTTGGTTTGGTTTGGTAATAGTGAGTGACAGAAAAGTGGTAAGCTGCACCCTGCCAAAGGTGGAAAACTTGGCAAGACCAGGGAAAACAAGGCAGTCTGGTTGAGTTCTGGCTCTCACAGGTTTTGCTGTACGTTACAGTCCTTGGTTAAAGAATTCTACCGAGAAATTACATATTATTCAGAAGAGAAAACAACAGGTAGATTTTTTTTCTTAAATCAGTAAGATTCATCTTCTTTCCATGTTCCCAGTTCTACAACTTTATTCTCAGCTGGTGAATTAGCAAAATCTCTGTATAACGTCTGTTTTCATGGGTGAGCTGTCAAAGGTCCGCAAGTCAACTCCTACACCTATGCGAAAGAGCCCATCACCTCTGCTCCAGGGATATCCCTCCCGCAATTCTACTGCTCCTTTCCCCTAAATCATCTGTTTTTCCCTCTCTACAGATACACCCTACCGGTGCAACAACAGTTAAGCGCTTGGCTGCTAACGGAAAGGCTGGCAGCTGGGACCCATCCAGCAGCTCTAGGGAAGAAAGACCTGGCAATTTGGTCTTTCTAGAAAACCCTATGGGGCAGTTCTACTCTGTCACACGGGGTCTCTATGAGTCAAAGTCGACTCAACAGCACCTAACAAACACCACCAATAGGCACAATCAACATATAAACTTGCTGCTGTTTTTTTCCAACTTAAAAAAAAAAAAAAAAAAAAACCCAAGAACAAAAACCTTCCACTTCCAGACACTAGTTCACATCTATTGCATTTCTCAATTTTTCTCCTCCCATTTTCTATCAAACCCACTCCAATCAGATTACCACTACCACTTTACTGAAACTAGTCTCATCAAGGTCTCCGATGACCTCCAGTTGAGACCTAACTTTCCCCTGACTTTTAGGACCATGAACTTGCCTTCCTAGTTTTGCTCCTACCTCACTGTTTGCTTTTTCTTGACTGCTTTCTTGGTTCCACTTCATCTCCCAACCTCTTTGTGCTGCAGTGTTCCAGGGCTCAGTCCTTGGACCTCTTTATCCGTACCAGAAAAAAAACCCAGTTGCCATCAAGTCAATTCTGACTCATAGCAACCCTACAGGACAGAGTAGAGCTGCCCCATAGGGTTTCCAAGGAGCACCTGGTGGATGTGATCTGCCGACCTTTTGGTTAACAGCCGTAGCTCTTAATCACTACACCACCAGAGTTATCCATACTCCTAGGTAAATTCACCCAGTCTCAGGGATTATCTAATGCTGATGAATCCCAAATTTCTATCTCCAACCTCAAATTTCACCTAATGCCAGAAACATAGATCCAACTGTTTACTCCATACACCCGTAGACATTAGAACATCTCAAGCTTGACTGGTACCAACCTCCTGGTCTTCTCCTCAAAGCTTCCTCTTCCCAAAGTCTTTCCCATTGCAGTAACTGGCAACTCTATTCTTTCAACTGCTCAGGCCAAAAATCTTGGAGTCATCCATGATTCTTCTTTCTCTCCTACCCTGGAGACTAATCTTTCAGCAGATTCAATTGGCCCTACCTTCAAAGTATATATATATAAAATCGCCAATCATGTCTCATCACCTCTGCCACTGCTCTCTTTCCCCAAAGGAATACTGCAATTGCCTCCTCACTAGTCTCCCTGCCTCAAGTCTTGCCCATTAGTTGTATTTTCAACACAGCTGCCACAATGATTCTCACAACATGTCAATCGGATTATGCCACTCCTCTGCCACTATCCCTGCTGTGGCTCATTTCACCCAGAGTAAAAGCCAGGTACCGTACAGTGGCCTATAAGATCCTAAGACTTAGTCCAGTCCCCCATTACTTTTCAGACACATCTTCTATCACTCTGCTCTCATGTACTCAGGGACAGCGATGCTGGCTTCCTCACAGTAGCACAAACATGACAAGAAACCCCCACTCTCTCACGGCTACTCTCCCTGCCCTAGGAACCCATACGACTTACTCCCCTTCATTTCTTTCCAGCCTTTGCTTAAATGCCGCTGTCTCAATGAAGCGTTCCCCTCCCACTCTGTATAAAACTGCAAACTCCCCTTTCCCTGGCACTCTCCCCACTGCTGTATTTTTCTTCACAGTACTTTTTAATTACGTGACACAAAAAAATGCACTTTGCCTATTTACTGCCTGGGTTTCCCACTCTAAAACATAAGCTCCTCAGGGTAAATTTTTGTGTTCTGTTCATTATTGTAGCTTAGCATCTGGCACAGTGCCTAACGCAGTGATGCTCAAAAACAGATTTATTGACTAAATACATAAATTTGTTTTTCTTCCTATTTGTCAGAATGCCTGGGATTGTTTTTCTTCAAATCACACCCAGCAAAATTATTTACCACCAACAGTGTGGTATAATCTAGTATTTCCCAGACTTGGCCAATCATCAGAATAACCCTCCGTGCTCGTAAAACTACAGTGTCCTGGGCCAACTCCACTGACTCAATGTCTAGTAGTGCAACCCAGGAATTTTTCCCAAGGTGATTCTGCTGAGCTGCTATTTTAGCTGGAACAAAACAGATCTAAAATGAGAAGAAAGGAGCCCTGGTGGTACAATGGTTAAGCACTTCACTACTAACCAAAAGGTTGGAGGCTCAAAACCATCAGCTACTCAGGAGAAAGACGTGGCAGTCTGCTTCCATAAAGATTCACAGCCTTGGAAACCCTATGGGGCAGTTCTGCTCTGTCCTGTAGGGTCACTATGAGTTGGAATTGACTCGATGGCAGTGGGTTTTAAAATGAGAAGACTGCATTCCAATCCCGGCTCTGCTGCTCTAGGAGGGCCCAGTGTTCCTAAACCCCGTGAATTTTTCTTCCGTTCATAAAATGGGAATACCTACTCTGCAAAGTTTTGAGAATTAAACATATATGAAACAGTTCTAAAATCTGTCAAGTACAATAAAATGTACAATATTACAGAATTTAATCAGTTCCTATATAAAAGCTGTACCAATGGGTATAAACTACCATAATTAATTCTAAGAGATATGTAGAACCATTTAAAGCCTGAAGTAAAAATAAACATATCAAGCCTTAAATACATACTATTTAGTTAAGAACACATATATATTGTTTCTGGACAAACCAATTTTCAAAATACCCTTCCAAATACATTACAGATTAATGACTCTTCCAATCAGTCTCAAAGTTAATAAACTAAAAAATGAGAGAATACTCTCTACATGCTAATAGGTAACAAGAATCTCCACAGATTTAAAAAAAAAAAATCAATCTTGAAATGTATTTCTCCCCTCATTTGTCTGTCAAGTCTAATGGTAATAAGGAAACACTTTTTTTTGGCAATAATTCAGGAAACCAGGTGGAAGAATGTAACAGAAACTATTTTAAATTGTTTACCAGACTGTCTTAGAAACCCAGATTATCTATCTAGCATTAAAAGCCTACATTCCAAAATATAAACGATGAGTACAAATTTAAACACTGAAAAAAAAAAATCAAAAGGCTAAAACCCATCCATTATATACGATTAATACTTTACCTGCAGATCCTCACACAGAAAGATAGATTCTTGGAAACTTATTCGGTAAGTCTTTAACGCTTTTAACTTTCCCTTCTCTCGACAAGCTGGGCAATACCCATCTGATGCATCTTTAGCTGAATCATAATTCTAAAGAAGAAATAAAGCAAATTAAAACACAGGCATTTCTAGATTGTATCAAATTACAAAAAAGTTAAATGCAAAGATAACCAGAAAATAATTACAATTTTCGACAAGAAGTGTCCTGGAAAGATATCTTAAACATGGCAAATAAAAGAAATGCATAGGGGCTTTACATAGAGATAGTGTTCCAAAAAGAATATATCACAGTTTTAAGTATTAAATTTTAAGTGTTAAGAATAGCATCAGTTTTATTTGCAAGGAAAAAAGTCATGTCAACTGCCAGGAGAAACATGTTCTATAATTTCAAAGACTAGTGAACCACATAGTCTGTGTTTTATTTTTACTCTCACATATCAATAAAACAGAGAGGCAAACACATTAAAACAATCTTTCGCCATTGCTGTAAGATTTCCGTGGAAGACAGAATTTTCCAGAAGTTAACTGGTAAAATTAAAACCAAATTTAAGTCTCAAAAATAGGAGAAAAAGAAAAACTTTGCACTGAGGCAAAAAACGAGTTCACTAACTTTTCCCAAATTCCCCACCCTGTGGAGTGAAGGTACCCCTCTATCAGTCCCTTGTCCAATCACTGGCAAACCATTTCCAATCTTCGGGGAATCCATCATTCCGAGTCATTGGCTAATTTATGTCACTTGAAACATGTCAATATCACTAAGGATTTTTCAATGAACCCTGGAAAAAAAAAGTCAATAGGCAATTAAATAAAAATCCTACTTACTTTGAAAAAGAGCTAGACTGTTTACTAAGACATACATATATGCTAAATATAGTTGAGTTAACCATGTCCTAGGGTAAACATATTCTGAAATTCTGATCTGAAAACAAAATACCTACCTTTACAAATCTAGCAAATTTGTGGGGAGAGGGCAGAGACTGGCAGTAGGACCCATTTTCATAGCAGACTCATTTGTAAGCAAATTAAACAAAACTTGTAATAGAGAAAGCTATTATTTAAAGCAAACTTGAAGCCCTGGTGGTGCAGCAGTTAAAGTACTCGGCTGCTAACTGAAAGGTCGGCAGTTTGAACCTGCCAGCTGCTCTGTGAGAGAAAGATGTGGCGGTCTGCTTCTGTAAAGACTGCAGCCTTGGAAACCCTACGGGGGCAGTTCTACTCTGGCCTACAGGGCCACTATGAGTTGAAATCAACTTGACAGCTAAGGGTATAATTGACCAGAGTTTGAAAAATAAAAGTTTTTAGAGTCTATGCACAATTTGAAACAAATATGCTGATATTATACAGAGAAAGGACTCTTAAAAAACCCTAGATCCATTGTGCCACTACTTCAAAGGGAAAATGGAACAATGAACCACATATCTCTTATATTCCTATTGTTCTCAACCACCAAAAAGTATTTTACCAGTGAAGAGTAATGATACTTTTTAAAAGCTGTCAATGAAATGTTATTTTATATTAAATTAACTGTACTAAAACAAATATGGAAACCCTGGTGGTATAGTGGTTAAGTGGTACAGCTGCTAACCAAAAGGTCAGCAGTTCAAATCCACCAGGCGCTCCTTGGAAACTCTATGGGGCAGTTCTACTCTGTCCTGTTGGGTCGCTATGAGTCGGAATCGACTCGAGGGCAATGGGTTTGGGTTGGTTTTTTGTTAAAACAAATATATAAACACTGTCGTCATACAAATTACACATGTGACAAGTTTGCTGAGTATAGTCCCATGGAGTGGAACCCATTAAGTCAAAATTATGAAACCGGAGCTCCATGTAAAGAAAAATTATTAAGAGCTGTGTGAACATGGATTTAAAATATAGAGAAACCAGACACAGGAAATCTTTGCAAAAGGGAATTATCACTTAGCAGGGATGTTACAGAACAGTCTCAAGCACACGTGGTTGAACTATACAGCCTTTATCAGTGGCCACAGGTTCACTCTAAAAATGAGTTACGTTTTCCTGTTTGAGCTGTAAAACGCCTCACACACCTTTCAGGACAAATAATGATTTTAAAAATAAAAGTACTTTTAAGAAAGTTAGTATTAAAAAACCCGTTGCTGTTGACTCAATTCTGACTCATAGCGACCCTATAAAACAGAGTAGAAGCACCTCATAGGTTTCCAAGGGGCAGCTGGTGGATTCATTCAGCCAGCCTTTTGGTCAGCAGCTGATCTCAGCCACTCCGCCACCAGGGCTCCAAGTTAGTATTAATGAATCCCAATTTCCTACTTCTGAGGAAACATCCCCACTGCACTACAGGCATTTTGGACCTGATAATTATTTGTTGTAGGGTTGTTCAGTGCACTGTAGAATGTTCAGCAGCATCCCTGGCCTGTATCCTCTGGATGCCAGTAGCATTTCCCACCCCACCCCACACTGTAACTATCAAAAGTATCTCCAGACATTGCTAAATGTCCCCTGGAGGCAAAACCAGCCCGTAAGGAACCACTGCCACAGGACCAACTTGTTTATTACCTTCGGTTTGTTCTATTTATAATTTACTTACAAAGGTAACCATACAAGAACGGCTCAAACTTCTGGAGTTCCAGAGTAGCTAAAAAGCATTGGCTTTGCATCTGCCGTTCTGTGTTCAGAAATTTCTTGTTGTAAAACTGGATTATTCTAAGAACTAAATGAAGTAACGCATGGAAAATGCTTAACACAGCATCTGACACATAGTAAGTTGCAGCTACTATTTATCTGGTGCTAATTTTACACTTCGCTCTATGTAGAAAATATGCAGTACACCTTGCATCATCCTACAATATTCTCAAAAGAAAAACTAGGAGGTGACTTAACCACGAATAAATTATTTTTGATAAAAATTTTCATTTGCCTGAGAAATCTAGAAAGCTTTTTTTTGGATGGTTCTCTCTCTCTCAATTATAAAAGTAAACTAAAACATGGAGAAAACCAAAACCAAGCCCACTGTTGATGAGTCGATTCCAACTCACAGCAACCCAATAGAGCCCTATAACCCTGTAGTACAACTGCCCCACGGGGTTTCCAAGGAGCCTGGTGGATTCAAACCGCCAACCTTTTGGTTAGCAGCTGAGCTCTTAACCACTGCACCACCAGGACGCTGAATATCCAAAATCAAGCCTCCAAATCTGCTCTCCTGATCCCACCACCCACATGTCAATGAGGAAAGCAGGTAGGCTGGTAGTTGAAGTCCTGAAACCCAGAAATATGCAAAACTCCCCCAGAAAACACTCACTTAAAAAAATGCCGGAGATGGACTATTCAGATTTTCCTTCAAACACAATTATTTTGTCCTAGGATGCAAAATCCTAAGAGTGGTTGCTACAACTTAATTTGTCCCTAAAAAAATGCCCTCACTGCCGCCCTCCTTCAAAAATAATTGGCTCCTCTTCCTATAAAAAATATATATATATATATATATCTCACCCAAATTTTGGTATCTCCAACCTTCCAAGCACACAGGTTAGAATATTTGAGTCGTTCTACTCTGCAAAATCCCTCTGCTTCACGCAGTAACTCACCAAATTCTGTGGCTTTACCTTGGAAATGTCCCAAATCCCACCTCTGTCCATCCCATCCCCACTCTGTATCACTGCCAAGGTGATGCTCCCACAAAACAAGTCTGATTCTGTCACAGCTCAGCTCAAAGTTATCTATTTACTCCATGCCGATTATTGGAAAGTCCAAACAGATCAATACAACCTAAAGGTAGCCTTCCGACCTAAAGCTCGTTGCACTGCGACGGCAATCTAGCTTTCCAGCCTCATCTTCCTCTACTCCACTTCACCCTCAGCCCCTTTCTTTTACCACCTCCTTTTCACACTTCTGTGAGCCACTGATCCTCCAGGAGCCCTAATGTGAACGACTAGCCCAGTATGCGGTGCCAACGACGTGTAAAGTTGGCCCTGGGAACCCCGAAACACGTGCAATTAAACGTAATTCACAGTCCCGTGTGCAAAATGAGGACACTCGGAGAAAGAGCAGTTCGGAGAGGGGCCTTATACCCTCTTGAATGTGCGCTCCGAAACCAAGTGCATTCAGCACTCAGTCAAAACACGAAGCCACAACCGACAAAAAGCAGAGGAATGGGGTCGGCCTTCAGCGCCCAGAGCAGTCTGGTACCGAACCCCGACGTCCCGAATCGGAGGCGCGTAGAACCAAGAGAGGTCAGTTTCGAATCCGAACCTTGGAAACCCGAGGAGGCGTGGGGTTCCGTTAACCCTCATCTCCACGCACCTTGGAAGAGGGAACGAACTCTGGTTTCTCTTCAGCGTTTACCTCTCTGAGCCCAAACGACACCTTAAGCATCAACCCTTCCCACGCGAACCCAGTCGCAGCCCTGCCCCTCCCACCTAGCCCACCTTCCCCGCGTGCAAACTACTTCCTCATTTCCTATCTCGAGAGCTGAAGGGAACTACTCCTTCCTCCCCCTTACCTGCCGCGGGCACTCCCCTTCTTCACACCGGCTCGATCCGGACTCCTGTTCCAGTTTGAGCCCCACAACACCCACAGCAACGTTCACCTCACGTTCCCTCGGACTGCTCCTCCCCCACCAGCGGGCCCTTTCGGTGAGCAGCTTCCGGTTTCAGTCCGCGGCAAAAGAGTTCCCCTTCCTGCTGCGCGCGGGGCCTGAAAGGACGAAGCCCTGGCGGGGAAGGCTAGAAGGGTGCACTTCCGGTCGGGCTCCGCAGAGGCGTGGCTGTCCGCCCGGCTGCCGCAGCGGCAGTTTCAGCTGCGGCGACGATTAGGGGCGGGGCCGGGGACTGCAGAGCCCGCCATGTGTGAGTGGCTAGGTTTGGGGAGGCGACGTTTCTGGAAGCTGCTGGAAGGCGCTCGAGGGGCGGAGGTGACGCCGGGAGGGGGGAGGCGTGATTAAAACTAGTGCGCGGCCTGCAGCGGAGGGATTACGCTGAGGAAAGAGTCCGGTGCGCGGCTCGTCACGCGGGTGCTGGGGTTGGAGCCGACGGTCCCCAGCGCGGCCGGGGTGGTTGGGACAGGGAGGGCCCCCGAGCCGGGCGGAGGCTGCGATGGCGGGTCTCCGCAGGCCTGTCTTTGCGGCGCCGTGTGCTCCACGCCTCGGCCGCGCGAGGCAGCCCCGGTCCACCCTCCTAAAGGCTCGGTGAGATCCGAGCTGCCGCAGAGTGCGCGTTCACAAAGGGCCACCACACACGGAGCTGCCCCTGTCTCCCCACAGCCCACCTTTGCGGCCAGGGGCTTTGCGGCCAGGGTTTTGGGGGTGTTTCACCTAGCCTCCCTCCCAGATCGTCCAACGGTAAGGGGAGCAGCCGGAGCACAGGGCCTTAGCTGTCCATCACCCGTTTTCACTAGTCAGCGGCCCATCTGCCCTGCTGCGCGAATTGCAGCTGCCCTTGCCTAGTTTTAACTTCAGAGACAGGCAGTTCTCCTCTAGTTGATACGTTTAAGGTTCTGCTTTCTAGGACGGTCATGTGGCTTAAGGGGCATCGTGACTGCGTGTGCTCTTTCTGAGCCTGCATACTAAATCTTGGGGGCAGCATATTGCAGAAGTCCTTCTGAGCTCCTAGTTCTGTGTTACAGGGTAACAGCGTCGTTTCTGACCATTTCATTACACAGTAGAGTAACCACGTTGGGCATTTTGGATTATGTGTTTTAGGGGATTTTAGATTTTTCAGTGGTCTGAAGTGATTATATTTTGGAATACTGGTAATTTTGATAGGATAATACGGAGGAAACAAACCTCAGGTACCAAGAAATGCCTTAGTGGAAAAGAATTTTAGTTTTCCGTACTTCTTTGAATGCACATCATGGAGAAACCCAACATTGTTTTTTTTTCTGCAGACTGAAGATACTGGCTGATTAGTTGTTGCATTAGATTATTAATGTGTTGGTATATTTGTTATGAAATCTAACTAGTTTTTTTTTTTTTTTGAGAATTACGATGATGACATGAGAAAGCAGTGTTTCCTAACCTGAAATGGGACCCAAAACCCAGAGGTTTTTTTTGTTGTTGTTCATTACGGCTATTTCAATTTTTAGAATAGGGTAAACTTTTTTTTTTTTTGCAGTAAACACTTGCTGAATTTTATTCATAAATTGAACAAAACAATTGGTTCAGTTAAAATGCAGCTGAAAATTTAAGATTAAAAATCAACACCACCAAGCTGAATTATATAAAAAATCAAAGATTGTTGTCTGCAAAGTTGATTTATAGTCATTTAGTATAAGTTTGAATTTTTAGCAGAAGAAAATACGTAGTATTGACAGAAACAAAATAGATATTAGGGTTGGGTTGTGTGTGCTGTGTTTCGACTCCTGGGGTTTTCCTCCCAAAAAGTAGAAAAAGCCTTATAAAGGGAAGGATTTGATGTAGGAACTGTCAGGAGAGGTGGACTAGAAAACTCCTCTTTCCTTTCTGTTACAGCATAATGGGCCCAAGTTGAGAAAATTGTATTACATCTGCTTTTTCTTTACCAGTGTATCTGGAATGCCTGTCTTTTAGGTACACTTGTCCCTAAAAGGAACCCTGGTGGCACAGTGGTTAAACAGCTTGGCTGCTAACCAGAAGGTATGCAGTTGGAATCCACCAGCTGCTCCTTGAAGCCCTCCTTGTGGGGCAGTTCTACTGTGCCCTGTAGGGTCGCTATCAGTCAGAATCAACAGCTTTGTTTAGTTGTGGTTTGGTCCCAAAAATAGTTTAGTTACCTTCCAGCACAAGTGGGACCCATTATATCCATCCCCTTGTCAGCAATATGAGACAGAAGTTTACCTAGCTCCATCTGTAAGTTCACACGATTTAATCAAACCAAAACAAACCCAATGCCAAGGAGTCGATTCCGACTCATAGAGACCTTAGAGGACAGAGTAAAACTGCCCCATAAGGTGTCTAAGGCTGGAAGCAGACTGCCACATCTTTATCCCATAGAGCGGCTGATGGGTTCAAACCACCAACCTTTTGGTTGGCAGCTTAATGCTTTAACTACTGCGCTTCCAGGGCTCCTTTAATCAAAGTGAGCTTTTATTAAATTAATAGCTAATGAAATAGCAAGGAGCCTGGGTGGCGCAAGTTGTTTGCGATCAGCTACTAACCTAAATGTTAGCAGTTTGAACCTACCCAAAGCTCTGGAAGAAAGGCTTGACAACTGCTTCAGTAAAGATTATGCAAAAAAAACAAACCCGTGGCTGTCGAGTCGATCTGACTCATACTGACCTTATAAGACACAGTAGAACTGCTCCACAGGGTTTCCAAGGAGCACCTGGTGGACTTGAACTGCCAACCTTTTGGTTAGCAGCCATAGCTCTTACCCACTACACCGCCAGGGTTCCCAGTAAAGATTATAGCCAAGAAAAGCCTATGGAGCAGGTGGCTATGAGTTCGGGTCAACTCCGTGGCAGCTAACAAGAAAATACAGCAGAGTACAATGTTGTGCAATTAAGATTTCCTTTTCTTCCCTCGTTTTCTGTTACGATGTCAGCCTTTAGACCCTGTCCTCGGTTGTGTTCCTTAACCACAAACAAGTCTTCTGCCCAACCCTGCGATGTAAAAGCTGCCTGCTGTGATTGCTTGTTCTGTTATAAAAAAAGATGAGAGTTGAAGTGACCAACACTACATCTAAGCAGCGTCGTTGTGGGTAGTCTATAATCCCTTATCTAATCCCAGCATCCAAAAGGTTCTGGAAACCAAAAGCATTTTAAGCTTGGAGACAAAAATCCATTTGGTAGCAAAATCTGACCTGAATTGATGAGAAGTTATATCTAGTCTTTATTTATCCCATGTCCTGCTGGGGAAATATTAATTTTATGGGGTACTCTCCCTGGTTGCTGAGGTTTGGGGTTATTATGTAATGGTTAGTATGTCTTGTAATATTTTTAATTTCTAAGAAATTCTTAATTCTAAAACATTCATCCTCTGAGTTTTGGTTAAGGGAACTGTGAATCTATATTAGTATTTTTCTGGCAGTACGCTTATGCTATGTATTTGTATATTTAAAAAACTTAAATAATATCATGTATTAGTTATTGGCCTTAGTGAATTCAATTGATTTCGGATAGAAAAAAATACATTTATCACATTGCAGTAATCGCAATGGTAGAAGTATGCGCAGGCTATTTGTAAGTATAGCCGTATAAGTGATCTCAGTAAGAAACTACTAGTCCCAGGGTTTGAGGTTACTTTATATTTTAGACTCTTGGCTCTGTTTTGCCCACACAAAATAAGACAGTATGATAAAGGAGTCCTGGAGTGGATACTGGAATATCTGACTTCTGGTCTTGTCTCATGCTATAGAACTACACAAGTCACTTAATTCTCAAGGTTCAGTTTACAGATTATAAAATGACAAGTTTAGAATGGATGGATCTCCTGAGGCAGGTCTCTTAGAGTAGTTCCAACATTCTACCTGCAGACATTAACCCTTGGACTACCGCCTGCTTGTTTTGTTTCTCACCAAGGACATGATCCCACTTCCTCTAAAGCTACTTTCTTGGTGATCTAAGTTTGGTGTTTTGTTTTGGGTTAGGTAATACATTCCCATGGTTAAAAATTCAAAAGGTACAAAGGGCTATGCAGTAAAAGTCTTCCTTCCACACCTGTCCCTCAGCTACCCGGGTCCCTGCCTAGGAAGCAACCAAAGGTAACAGTTTCCCCTCCAAAATTTTTATGCATATATAAGAAATGAGATATATATATAATTTTCTTTCCCTATTTATATAAATACTTATTATTTTACTTAGAAGCTGTTTTAGATCCTTATATTTACATGTGTATGTATATATCATTTTTTATGGCTGCATAATACTGCACTGCATAGCTACGTCATCATTTCATCAGTTCTCTCCCTTTAGCATTTTTTTCCAGATCTTCAGCTATTAAAAAGCATTGTACAATGACTAATTTGGTACATTCATCGTTTTCTGCATTTGTGAATTTATCTGTGCTTCGGACAGTGACAGCTCTTTTGGACAGTGACATAATCGATGAAACTTTTAGTAACTGATAAGATAAAAAATCAGTTAATCTGGGTCTCAACAGTGTATTTCTAGGGTTCCATCTACTTTATGTGGTCTCTACACCAGTCTAACAGTGGTATAGTGGAGTCAGTGCCATGTTTGGTCCTAAAGTAAACATTTAAGACAAATCACATCACCTTTGAGCCTCAAATGAAGCAGGTAGATTATTTTAAGGGGCCTTATTCTAAAAAAATAAATCTTTAAACATCAAAGTTGAGACTGGTTGATGCAGCAACAGGTGTGGCTTTCTAGCTCGTGCCCATCCAGGGCACATGCTCATTGAGTGCTGTTTCAGTTGACAATTCTAATTTTTTACCAAGTGCATATAGCTGAATGTGTGTAAGTACAACTATATTCCTCCTCTACCAATGAGAAAACTAAGCCTAAAAGAAGTAGTTACCCCAAATTTCCATAACCAAATGGCAAACCTGAGACGAAGACTTGTGTGCCATCATCAAGCCCATTCCGACTCATAGCCACTCTATATGACAGAGTAGAACTGCCCCCATAGGGTTTTCTAGGCTATAATCTTTACAGGAGCAGATCCACAGAGAAAGCTCCCGAGGAGCCGCCGGGTGTGTTCAAACCACCAATCTTTCGGTTTATTTGACAGCCGAGCTCTTAACCATTGCACCACTAGGGCTCCTTGAGACTAAGACCTACATCTTCTTATTTCTGTTCCACAGTTTTTTCCAATATATCACACTCTCGTACATGTAGCTCCGGCAGTAGGTCTGAGTATGTCCAGTCATGGTGGATTGCTTCGGGTGTATTTACTCTGCCTAGATTCTGGAGCACCCTAGAGTACAGAAAGCAGCAGTGTGTTTTTCCCCATGGCAGGATAACGTTCTGCAAGTGATTGTTGAAGTAGTCACACACCATGCTGATTAGCAATCAGGAGGACTCCAAATCAAAAAATTAAGCTATTATAGAGAAACACTCTTTGCTAATTGGGACATAGTTGTCACTTCAAGATTAAATTATCAGTCAGAAGGACTGGAAGAAATTTAGAATTATTTGAAAATGAGTGTCTTACCTTCTCCAGAGTTCATGCCATCATTTAATTTAGCCAAGAAAATTGAAGACACTTAACTCTCATACGTATCGTAAGAAGAGGAAAAGTGGAGATAGAAACAATAGCAAAATAATTAAAAATGAAAGGTTGGGGTATGTGTTGTAGTAACTACTATCTTGAAGCTGACATTGTAGCAGGTGGCACCCCCTTAGGGCCTTAAATTTGCAGGTAATACTATTACCCATTGCATCATTGACTCTTCTTATCCTGTAAGTCTCAACTGAAATGTCATGTGTCCAGCTGCCCCTCCATCTGAAGAGCCCTTTATCCTTCACCTGTGTTCTAATTCGTTGTTACCACCTGCTGTTTGTTTTCGTCATAGCACTTTTCTCAACTTTTAATTACATACGTGTTGGTTTCAGTTACTTACTGTCTGTCCCTCTGCTAGGGTTTGAACTCCGTGAGGGCAAGGGTGGCTACCTCTTTTGTGTTCACCGTTGTAGATACAGTGCCTGGTACAAAGTACACAGTCGTTGAGTAAATGAATAAAGGACCTTGATGGTTCCCAGTTCCCAATTTCCATGGCTGACCAATCCCATTCTTAACATAGAATGTTTATAACAGCGTATTTCCCCCATGTTCTGATATTTATTAATTCAGGGTTGGTTTAGAAGATGTATACGTATTGGATAGGGTCATTGTCTAATTGAGAAAAATATTAACCATACATTCTCCAACAACCTTTTATTCACTGTGGGAGGCACTGTGCTAAATGCTGGGAAAATCCAGAGGTAAGTAATGCATAGTCCTCATCCCTAAAGATCAGTAGAAACATGGCACCAGTGGGCTCTTACACAAGGCAGAGTGAAATGAGTGTTAAAGAGAGTTGTGCAAACAATGTTCTGTAGGAACAACAGAGAAGAAGTCAGAATTTTAATTGCGGGTACAGCCTCACAGAGTTGAATTTTGACTTTCGTCTTGATGATGGAAAAAGAATTGAAGTCCCTTTCTGTTCTATACGGTCACCATGTGCCAGGGCTGCATAGATGGAGAAAAGGAGCCCTCGTGGTGCAGTGGTTAAGCACTCAGCTGCTAACCAGAAGGTCAAACCCACCAGGCATGCCAGGGGAGAAGGATGTGGCAGTCTGATAAGATCACAAGTTATTTCTTTTTTAAGTTTACTTGTATTTCCTACCTCTGTGTGTTTTCGTAAGCAATATAGACCTTCTTCCCCACTCTCATTAAAAAAAAAAAAGTCACAGGCCTGATTTCAGCCTTACCATTTGTTAGTAATCCCAGCTCTGCCACTTTCAAATTTTGTTACTTCAGACAAAATATTTAACCTCCCTGAGGCTCAATTTCATCTACAAAATGAAAATCTCTACTAATCACACTTTGGTTGTTTAACTAGTTTTGTGACCTGAGGCAAATGATTTAACTTCTGAGCCTCAGTTTTTCTATATATGAAATAGTATCTTAAATGAGGTAAAATGCAGAATAGTGTCCGGCAGTTAATAAGCCTTCAGCAAATGGCTTCCCCCCGACCTTCTTCCATCTCGTCTCAATCCTGCATCTTCTTCAGAGTTCACCTGCAGTTCCACTTGCTGTAACCTTTGCTGGGCTAGCTCACAGTCTTCTTTTCCAGTTATTGCACTTACCATGTATACCATGGTATGGATTAGAATTATACTGGGAACTTGTTAAAAGTACAGTGGCTTGGATCCCATTCCTGTAGACTGAATTCGTGAGTTGACATGGGAGCCGGGCATCTATATTTTTACCTTTCTCCCTAAATGTCCTGATGCTTACCAAAGATCCACGTGTCAAAATTTCTCACCTATTTGCTGATGATCATGTGGTTCTTAGGGTTTTTGTTAGGTAATTTTTGTACTATCAGGTAACCCTTCAGGTGGTTTAAATACACCTTAAATATGCCATGAACTCCCCAAGGACACAAAATACCCATCATAGTACTTTGCACTTACTTTAGGGGTTGATAAGTGATGGCCTCTTTTTTCCTAAGTTTGTCTAAGCGTGGATTCAGTTAAGAAATAAGACACAGAAGTCAGGTAGATGAAGATTAAAATGGCAGTTTAATTACCAAAAAAAAAATTGTCGAGTCAATTCCAACTCACGATGACCCGATGGGACAGAGTAGAACCGCCCCATAAGGTTTCCAAGGCTGTAATCTTTGGAACCAGATACCACATCCTTGTGTCGAAGAATAGCTCGGTTTGAACCACCGACCTTTCACTTAGCAGCTGAGCACTTAACCACTGTGCCACCAGGGCTTCTCAGTACCCAGTAGGTATTTGGTAATGGATTAAAAAAAAAAAAAGCTTGGCATCAGGATGCTGTGATTTTTGACACCTAAATGAAAAGTCATGAGATTACAACTTCAGTTAAATTCACAGGTAGATTTTTTTCTAGTATGTATTTATTTATATATTTTTTAATGCATTATTGGTCATCTTGCTACTTAACACATTACCCCGAACAGCTTAAAGTAATAAACATTATTTCACATGGATTCTGTGGGTCAGGAATCTGGGAGTGGCTTAGCTGGGTGATTCCATTTCCCAGCCTGTCATGGGGTTGCGGTCCCCTGAAAGCTGCTTGCGTGTCCTCACAACGTGGCAGCTGGCTTTCCCCTAGAACAACTCATCTGAGAGAGGCAGAAACCACAATGCCTTTTAGAACCTAGCCTCGGAAGTGACAGACCATCACTCTGCCGTGTGCCACGGGTTCCACAGACCAACCCTGATGCAGTGTGGCCAAGGATTCCACAAGGGTGTGAACACCAGGAGGCAGGATCATTGGAAACCATATTGGAGGCTGGCAACCATGATTATATAAGATGTCGGTTTGATTTCGTATTTGCATCGCTTCATAGGGGAGCAAGTAATTCAATAATGTCTAATATCCTATTAAAATATTAAAACATTTAATGGTAGTTTTGTGAAATGATCGTATTTTTGCATACGGTAATATGCAGCTTCTTAGCTGGAGAATAAGCTGAGAGATTACGTCCAGAAGATAAGTTTCTACAGTTGGACCTCCCTTCCTGTCTAGCTCTGTCTCTAAATCAGTAGCGTACCTACCTGGTGTGGCCCAGGGCTACTCTTGGTTTACATGACCTTCCAGATAGTCTGTGAAAGTTCAGGTCACTATCGTAAGGTGATAATAGCTACAATTTAGTACAAATTAATTATTTATGGTCTCCTGGGAGGTGCCTCGTAAAGTCTGATTTCTATCTTCTGATTTATTCAAACTGAGGTGTTTTTTGCAGTGGTAATCAGGGTATCAAGGCTAAAGCAAGGTTTTATGAGCCATTGCTGTTGAGTCAATTCTGACTGATAGGGACCCTATATAGGACAGGGTAGAACTGCCCCATGCAGTTTCCAAGGTTGTAATCTCTGTGGAAGCAGACTGCTGCATTGTCCTACCCAGTGGCTAGTGTGTTTGAACCACCAACCTTTTAGTTAACAGCTGGGTGCTTAACCACTGTGTCACCAGGGACCAATCTCTGGAGAACGACATGCTTGGTAAAATAGAGGGTCAGGAGAAAAGAGGAAGACCCTCAATGAGGTGGACTGACACAGTGGCTGCAACAATGGGCCCAGATATAGCAATGGTGAGAATGGTGCAGGACCAGGACATTTTGTTCTGTCATACATAAGGTCACTATGAGTCAGAGCCAACTCAACAGCACCTAACAACGTCAACGATCAGCGTAGGTGGAGTAGACGGCTGGTGAAGGTCATTTACCTCACTGAAATAGTCCATAGGCCGAAAGGAGTTGAAAATCATCATTCTAAGTGAGTGTGTGGTTTGATTAAAATTTTAATGCCAATGGATTAAAGAAGCCCAAGTCAATGAAATGGTTAAGAATATAATCTAGTTTATATACTGTGCTTAATAATTTTAGGTTTTGTAAGATAGCAGTGTTATAGAGGGAACTTGAAATGCTCATTGAATTGCAGAGTATAGGATTCATTTATCCTCCATTTTTAATGCTCTTCAACACTATGGGAAGGAAAATAATCTGAAGCTTATGGCAGAAAACATTTTAAGATAAATTGACAGTGGCTAAATACATTCTTTGGATTTCTAACAATAAGCATTATTGGATCAGTTGCTTGAAGAACTGTCTACATGAATGACCAGTTACAGAGGCCCAGAGACCAGTATAACCTGTTTTCTTATCTGGATTTAAGCAGTTTACTACAAAGGCAGAGTATACAGGACCTCAGACCAGACCCACTTAGCTCAGTTGGTGCACAGAGTTTCCTCTCATGTAGACATATTTGACAGTAGATTTCACCCTCGAGTGAGGCACTGTTTGCTAATCAGGAAAGAAATTTCAAGACATTCATTTTACTTCCCAACTGCAATTTGTCGTGATTAATAAAATCTCGTTTGGCTTGGGTACTGATTGGCTTTGAGATTTCTTTTGAAATGTATGGTAAATGAGAGGTGGTAGTACATTTATTCTGAATATGGAGTATATAAACCCTGGAAGTTGCTCAGTTGAGTCTTCAGAGCTAATCTGTGGTGGATGAATGAAAAAATCTTGGAATAAGTGGAGGATTTTCTGAATATGAAAGGGCCAGGAGATTTAGGGAAGTTGAGAAATGTTAACTTTGGGATATTGTGTCGGAAATAATAAGTTCACTACCCTCAAAAAATTCCCCTTCCAGTATAGAAGAACAAGGCAAATGGCATGACAAAGAATCAAGTCGCTGAACAATTTCTATGGAAATTGTCAAATGGGGACCTAATTTGCTGTGTAAACTTTCACTGAAAACACAATAAAATATTATTTTAAGTAAATAAAAGAACCCGATCCAGAAAGTAGAATTTTTCATTAAGGCTGGTCTTTTCAGCAAGTCATTGGTGTTGAAAGATCCCAGAGAATGTAGTAACCAAAGACAGTGCGAGGACCTTGATTAGATCATTGCTTGGGGGAGAAAACAAAAACCCTTCTGTGGAACACATTTTGAGGAAGGTGGGGAAATTGGAATGTGCCCAGCTATTGAATATATTTAGGGATATATTTTTAACTTTCCTAGGTTGTTAATGGCTATGGTGTTTAGGTAAAGGAGCCCTGGTGATGCAATGGTTAAAGTGTTCAGCATGCTAAGGGAAAGCTCAGCTGCTTGAGCCCACCAGCCGTTCCACTGGAGAAAAGACCTGGCGATTTGCTCTCGTAAAGATTTCCGTCTAGGAAACCCAATAGGGCAGTTCTACTATGTCCTATATGGTCACTCTATGAATCTGAATCTACTTGATGGCACACCACAACAACATGGTTAGATAGGAGAATGGCCTTATTTTAGGAGATATATCTAAAATGTATTTAGGCATGAAGTTATCTTTGAATAGTTCAGAAAAAATATATAGGTGTACACATATGCACATATTGGTAAAGCCAATATGATTCAGTGTTAACATGTTGACTCTAAGTGGTAGATACAAGGGTGATTGTCATTCTGTTGTTTCAATTTCTCTGTATGTTTGATTACGTAAAAGAAGGAGAAAAAAAGTCCCTCATGAGATACCTCGTTTCTTTACTCAGCTTTACAGCAAGAGAGCTCGAGAGAGTTCATCACGTGTAGCTGCTGTCTCTCCTTTTCTCAACTGTTAGCTCTTTTGAATCCACGCCAATCAGGCTTTCATTCCCATCTCCCCACCAAGCTGGTGCATTTCTCCATCAACATCGCCTCCATGTTGCCTGCTGTCTGGTGGTCATTTCTTAGTCCTCACTTTACTTGACCCCTCAGCAACACTGACCTGGTTGATCATTCCCTCCTGCTCTCAGTTCTCCTTCATAGCTTCTCTTTCTTACTGTCTTTTGCAGGTTCCACCTCTTCTTTAAACATTGCATGCCTCAAGGGTCAATTTGCATTCACTCCCGACGTGATCTATCCAGTCGTATAGCTTTGAATGCTAGATAGATGCTAAGACTCCCAAGTTTCTATCTCTAGGCCCAACGCCTCCCCTAAACTCCAGACTCGTGTATCCAACTGCCAACCTCACTTGGGTGTTAAGTAGGCATTTCAAATTTAATACATTAAAAACTGAACTCTTGATTCCTTGTACTCCCAAACAAAATAAGGCACCTGCTCATTACCTGTCACTCTCACAGTCTTCCTTATCTCAACATGCAGAACGTGGTTCTTCTAATTGCTCAGGCAAGAAACCCTGCTGTCATCTTTGATTCCTCTTTTCGCCTCATACCTTACATTTAATCCCTTGGCAAATATGGTTAGCTCTCCTTTCCAAATATATCCAGAATCTAACCACTCCAACTTCCAGCACTGCCATCTCAATCCAAGCCACCATTCTACCTCAGATTATGGCAGGGGTTCTCCAACTTGACACTGTTGACATTGTGGGCCTGATTGTTGTGGGGGCTATCTTGTGCATTGTACGATGTTGAGTAACATCTTGTCCTCTACCCACTAGATGCCAGTAGCAAACCTTCTTTTCAACTGTGACAACCAAAAAGTGTCTTCAGACATTGCCAAGTGTCCACTTGGAGGCAACATTGCCCCAGTTGAGGAACAGTGGGTGATAGCAATACCCTCCTGTCATGGATTGAATTGTGTCTCCCCAAGATATGTGCCAACTTGGTTAGGCCATGATTCTCAGTATTTTGTGGTTGTCGTCCATTTTGTGATTGTAATTTTCCTATGTGTTGTAAATCCTAATCTCTGCCTGTGGTTAATGAGGCAAGATTAGGTTATGTTAAAGACGATTAGGGTGGGATTGTAACACCCTTACTAAGATCCCATCCTTGATGCAATGTGAGGGGAGTTTCCCTGGGGTGTGGCCTGCATTTTATCTTACAAGAGATAAAAGGAAAGGGAAAGAGAGAGTTGGGGACCTCATACCACCAAGAAAGCAGTGCTGGGAGCATAGCACGTCCTTTGGACCCGCGTTTCCTGTGCGGAGAAGCTCCTAGTCCAGGGAAAGATTGATGACAGGGACCTTGCTCCAGACCCAACAGTGGGAGAAAGCCTTCCCCTGGAGCTGGCGCCATGAATTTGGACCAGTAGCCTACTAGGCTGTGAGAGAATAAACTTATCTTTGTTAAAGCCATCCACTTGAGGTATTTCTGTTTTAGCAGCACTAGATGACTAAGACATCTCCTGTTCTCGCGGCTTGCCTCTTTGCTTCCCAATAGCTTATTCTCCATCTAGCAACCAGTGTATCAGTTAAAAACATAGGTCATGTCAGTTCTTTGCTAAAAACCTTTCAATGCCTTCTTATCTCATTAGGGTGAAATCTCTTAAGTCCATATAGAGCCCTTCCCCATGAACACTTACACACACCACGTGGAGAGCAGCTTTTCTCTTTATGCAAAGCTTTTGGCGAAAATTGAACAGGGCGCCCCTTCCACTAGGTAGATGCAGCCCCTTACCCAGCTTTATATTTCTTCGACTGCTGCATCTGTCACCATTGTCTTAGGTTGGGTTCTCTGGAGAGGCAAGACCAGTGAATTGTATATGTATATAAATATATAGAGAGAAAGATTTATCTCTTGGAAATGGCTCATGTGGTTACAGAGCCTGGAAAGTCCCAAGGCTGTGGGTCAGGCTTCAGGCTGGAGCCTTCTCCTGACTCACATAGCTGCGAGGGCTGACGAACCCAAGATTGGCAGGTCAGACAGCAGGCCACTGGCTCACAGGCTGCAGAGGCTGATGAATCCCAAGATCTGCAGGTAAGACAGCAGGGCGCTAGCTCACAGGCTGCAGAGACTGACGAATCCCAGGATAGGCAGGCAGTGCAGCAGGCTGCTGGCTCAAGTCCCAAGAACCAGAGCTCGGATGATGAGCCAGATGAAGGATCCAGGGCAAGTGAGTGAGCTTTGCCTGAATGCCCATGTATTTTAGGTGCAGACCTCATGCCCAAGAAAATTCCCTTTTCAACAGATTTGCTGCTCACATCAGATCACAAAATGGAAGATGACTACATCCTTACTTAACAGCCAAATTACGTCATTTCATAACTGCCAAACCACTGGGAATCGTGGTCTACCCAAGTTGACACACAACCTTCACAATCACAGTCCACCCCTTGTCAACTTGACACCTGTACACATCTAAAACCATCTATGATCTCTGAATAAAAATTAGTTATATTTGCTCCTAACATGATACAACTGATGTGTACAACCAAAATGCAGTAGCCTCATTTAAATTTTATGTTTTATACAAGGGAGGGAAGAAAACAAAAATATTTGCTATGTATGTATATATAAATATATGTACACATGTGTGTACATATACATGCACACATACATGTATACTAAAATAATGATGAAACACTCAGAACAATTACAGTCCTCATTTCTGCAACTGATCATGTGGTTATAACTGGTATTTAAAGCTACCTTCTTCCACCACCCATTCCATACTTCCTTTGCCCTCAGCAAGCACCTCAGCTGGTTGTTCCTTGCCTGGTGGGGTGACACAAACCATTACTGAAGGGTCTGGGCTATTAGCAGTCATGTCGGAATTGAGTTGCTAGAGTTTTTCATTGGCTTTATTTAGGGCGTGGTAGTGCTAGAAGACATCTTAGGAATTCCCAGTATTCCAGACATACTCTTCTTTACCTCCATTATGTAGTATCAATCCAATTTCCGTTTGGTAATCAGGATCAATCACACCAGCCAATACAGTAACTCTCTTCTTTGCCTGTTGATCCATCCAGAGGCATGAGGAGCCCAAAGTGGCCTGGTGGCATTCTTAACTTTCACTTAAATGGAATCAGTGTTGTCTCCTGGTAGCATTCCTCCCTTTGGAACTAAGACCTCTAGAGCCACAAGACACAGCTTCATGGAAACAGGAAGCAAAAATTTTGTGAGTGAGTTACTAGGGGTAATAATGAGTGGTGCCACTCCCATTTCCACCCCTTGATTCCTGGACCCATGAATCCTGGCTATGGGAGAAATAGCACCATGTACTGGACACTGGTTTGGAGCATATACAGCCTCCTGGAAAACATTGCCCCAGCCCTGAAAGGTATTGCCACCTAACTGAGCTGTGATTGTGTCTTTGGAAGGCCATTCCATTGTCCTATCAAGCCACCTGCTTTAAGATGATGGGGAACATATTAAGACCAGTGAATTTCCATGCTGTGAAGTGAGTTCCTTGAACTGAGGCAATACTGTATGGGATACCATAATGGCAGATAAGGCATACTGCAAGTCCGCAGGTGGTAGCTTTTATAGAAGCATTGCATGCAGGGAAGGCAAATCCATATCCAGAGTAAGTGCCTATCCCAGTAAGAGGAAAACACTACCCTTTCCATGATGGAAGTGGTTCAATGTAATCAACCTGCCATGAGGTTTTTGGCTGATTGCCCCTAGGAATGGTGCCATATAGAAGATGCAGTGTTGTTCTCTGCTGCTGGCAGATTGGTCACTCAGCAGTGGCTGTAGCCAAGTTGGCCTTGGTGAGTGGAAGTCCATGTTGGATAACCTCCATTCCTGCCTCCCCTCCATGGCCACTTTGTTCATGAGCTCAATGAGCAATGACAGGAGTGGCTGAGGGAAAAGGATGACTGGTATCAACGGAACACATCATCCTATCCAATTGAGTGTTAAAATCCTCCTCTACAGAGGTCACCCTTTGGTGAACATTCATATCAGACAAATATTTTCACTTGTTTGACCCATTCAGAAAAGTCTACCCGTTTGCCTCATCCCTGTACCTTGTCACCAATTTTCAATTATGTTCTTTGCAAGTACCTGACCATCTAACCAAACCATTTGCCACAGCCCTTGAATCAGTACACAGTTGCACATATGGCCATTTTTCCTTCCAAACAAAATGAACTACCAGGTGCACCACTCAAACTTCTACCCACTGGGAGGATTTCCCTTCACCACTGTCCTTCAAGGAAGTCCCAAAAAAGGGCTGCAGTGCTGCTGCTGTCCACTTCTGAGTGATGCCTGCATACCGTGCAGAACCACCTGTAAACCAGGCATAAGTTTTCTCAAAGAAGTGGCTTGAGGAAATGATCATAATGAGCTCCCCATGAGGCCATAGGTGCAGACTGGGAGAAGGAAGGTAATGTGACAAGAGTGGGGAACATGGGCACTTGGGCCACTTTCTCATGTAACCTACTGTGCCTTCAGGTCCTGCTCATGCTTGATCTCGTATATACCACTTCCGTGTAATAGTGGAGTGCTGCTGGGTACGTCTGACTTTATGACTATGTAGGTCAGGCAATGCCCAATTCATGACTGGCAGCTCAGTCTGCATAGTGACTTGATAGCCCATGTTTAAGTGTTCAGCCTTTACTAAGGCCCAGTAATAAGCCAAAGGCCATTTCTCAAAAGAAGAGCAGTTATCTGCAGAGGATGGCAGAGCTTTGCTTCAGACTCCTAAGGGTCTGCACTGTGATTTACCAATAAGGGCCTGGCTAAGACGCCAAACAGCATCTCTGCCACTGACACTTCAAGCGTCATTGGATCAGACAGATCACACGGCCCAAATGGCAGAACGGCTTGCACGGAAGCCTGAACTTGTTGCAGAGCCTTCTCTTGTTCTAGGCCCCACTCATGACTAGCAGCTTTTTGAGTCACTTGATGAATAAGCTGGAGTAGCACACCCAAATGAGGGATATGTTGCCTGCAAAACCCAAAGAGCCCACGAGGCCTTGTGCCTCCTTTTTAGTTGTAGGAGAGGCCTGATGTAACAACTTACCTTCTCATAGAAGGAATATCTTCACATGCCGCATACTACTGGATCCCTAGAAATTTCACTGAGGTGGAGTTTTTGTCGGATTAATTTCCTACCCTCTAGCACGCAAATGTTTTACCAATAACTTCAGAGTCATTGACACTTCTTCCTTACTAGGTCCAATCAGCATAGTGTCATCAATGTCATGGGCCAGTGTGACATCTTGTGGAAGGAAAAGGCAATCAAGGTCCCTACGAACTAAATTACGACATAGGGCTGGAGAGTTGCTATACCTCTGAGGTAGGACATTGTAGGTGTATTGCTGGCCTCGCCATCTGAAGGCAACCTCCTTCTGGCGTTCCTTTGAAACCAGAATCAAGAAAAAGGCATTGACCAGATCAGGAGCTGCATACCAGTTACCAGAAGATTTATGAATTTGCTCAAGCAATGACACCACATCTGAAACAGCAGCTGCAGTTGGAGTCAACACCTGATTAAGTTTCTGATACTCCGCTGTCATTCTCCAATATCCATCTGTTTCTCGCACAGGCCAAATAGGCAAGTTGAACGGGGATGTGGTGGGAATCACCACCCCTACATCCTTCAAGTCCTTGACGGTAGCAGTAATCTCTGCAATCCCTCCAGGAAGGCAGTATTGCTTTTGGTTTACTATTTTCCTATGTAGGGGAGGTTCTAATGACTTCCACTTGCCTTGTCTTACCATAATAGCCCTTACTTCACATGTCAGGAATTCAGTGTGGAGGTTCTGCCAGTTGTTGAGTATGTCTATTCCGATAATGCATTCTGGAACAGGGAGAATCACTACAGGATGGGTTCAGGGACCCACTGGACCTACTCTGAGACGGACTTGAACTCAGACTCCATTAATAACCTGATTTCCATATGCTCCCACTCTGACTGGTGGACCAGAGTGACATTTTGGGTCTCCTGGAATTAGTGTCAGTTTAGCGGCAGTGTCCAGTAATCCCTGAAAAGTCTATTTCCTTTTCCCCAATGAGCAGTCACTCTTCTTGGTCTAATTGTAGTTTAACTGTAATAGTCATGTATTACATTTGCCCACCACTGGTCTGTCAATTTGTCATAGTGTGGTGGCTTGTGTGTTGCTATGATGCTGGAACCTATGCCACTGGTATTTCAAATACCAGTAGGGTCACCCATGGTGGATAGGTTTCAGTGGAGCTTCCAGACTAAGACACACTAGAAAGAAGGACCTGTTGATCTACTTCTGAAAAAAATTAACCAATGAAAACCTTTTGGACAGCAGCAGAACATTGTCCGTTATAGTGCTGGAAGATGAACCCCTCATGTTGGAAAGCAGAAGTACATCGACAGGGAACTGCCAGAAATTTAAGCCCGATTTAGAAGAGGATGAGGAACCAGGGGTATCATTGCTGATGTCAGATGAATCTTGGCTGAAATCAGAGAATACCAGAAAGATGTTTACCTGTGTTTTATTAATTATGCAAGGGTATTTGTGTAGATCATGACAAATTATGGATAACATTGTGAAGAATGGGAATTCCAGAACACTTAATTATGCTCATGTGGAACCTGTACATAGACCAAGATGCAGCCATTCACACCGAACAAGAATATACTGTGTGGTTTAAAATCAGAGAAAGTGTGTGTCAGGGTTGTATTCTTTCACCATACGTATTCAGTTTGTATGCTGAGCAAATAATCTGAGAAGCTCGACTATATGAAGAAGAACATGGTGGCATCAGGACTGGAGGAAGACTCATTAGCAACCTGTGATATGCAGGTGACATAGCCTTGCTTGGTGAAAGTGAAGAGAACTTGAAGCCCTTACTGATGAAGATCAAAGACTGCAGCCTTCCGTATGGATTACACCTCAACATAAGGAAAACAAAAATCCTCACAACTGGACCAATAAGCAACGTCATGATAAATGGAGAAAAGATTGAAATTGTCAAAGATTTCTTTTTACTTGGATCCGCAATTAATGTCCATAGTAGCAGCACTCAGGAAATCAAATGACATATTGCATCGGGCAAATCTTCTGCAAAAGACCTCTTTCAAGTGTTTAAAAACTAAAAATGCCACATTGGGGTTTAAGATGCACCTGACCCAAGCCATGGTATTTTTAATCACCTCATATGCATGTAAAGGTGGACAATGAATAAGGAAGACTGAAGAAGACTCGATGCATTTAACTTGTGATCTTAGTGAAGAGTGAACTGCCAGAAGAACAAATCGTCTTGGAAGAAGTACAACCAGAATGCTCAGTAGAAGCAAGGATGGCGAGGCTTCATCTCACATACCTCAGACGTTATCAGGAGGGACCAGTCTCTAAAGAAGGACATCATGCTTGGTAAAGCAGAGTATCAGTGAAAAACAGGAAGATCCTCAACGAGATGGATTGACATGGTGGCTGCAACAACGGGCTGAAACAAAGCAACGACTGTCAGGGTGGCGCAGGACCCACCAACATTTTGTTCTGTTGCACATAGGGTCACTATGAGTTGGAACCTACTTGACGGCACCTAACAAAATTAAATTTGTGACTTAAAAAACCGATTTATTGTTTCTTGTTATTCTGTGGATGCCTGGGAAGTTCTCCTGCTGGTCTCCCCTGGATCGACTCATGCAGCTGCTGTCAGTGGTGTAGGGCACTGGAAACCTTGGTGATGAGCTGGGGGCAGGAGGGTGGTAAGTACCATTATTATCCTTTTTTTTTTTTTTTAATCTTTTTATTTCTGTTGAAGATAGACACAGGGAAACGTACATCATTTAAATAGCTTCTACATGTACAATTTAATGACATCGGTTACACTCTTCAAGTTGTGTCACCTTTCTTGATATCTTTTCCCAATTGTTTCACCAACATCAACACAAACTCACTTCCCCACTAAGCTTCTCGTCTAACCTTTTGAGTTACTGTTGTCAATTTGATCCCATATAGACCTTCAAAAGAGCAAAATGCTCAAGGCAGATATTCTTTTCTGATTAAGCTAAACTATTATTTGATTTAAAGATGACTTTTCAGGGATAGTTTCAATTTAAGGTTAAAGATTTCCTCATGGTTGAATGAAGAAAACTAAAGACGCAAGGCAAAGATTAATCCAAAGGACTAATGGACCAAAACTACCACAGCCCCCACCAGACTGAGTCCAGTACAACGAGATGGTGCCCGGCTACCACCACTGACTGCTCTGATAGGGATCACAATAAAGGGTCCCAGACAGAGCTGGAGAAAATGTAGAACAAAACTCTAACTCACCAAAAAAAAAAAAGACCAACCTTGCTGGCCTGAGAGATACTGAAGAAACCCTGAGAGTATGGCCCATAGACACCCTTTTAACTCAGTAATGAAGTCACTCTGGAGGTTCACCCTTCAGCCAAAGATTAAACAGGCCCATAAAACAAAATGAGACTAAAGGGGCACCACAGCCCAAGGGCAAGAACTAGAAGGTAGGAAGGGATAGGAAAGCTGGTAATAGGGAACCCAGGGTCCCGAAGGGAGAGTGTTGACATGTTATGAGGTTGTTAACCAATGTCATAAAACAATATGTGTACTAACTCTTTAATGAGAAGCTAATTTGTTCTGTAAACCTTCATCTAAAGTACAAAAAAAAAAAATTTACCCATAGCAGTAGTTTTGGGGGTTCATCTAGCTTCAATGGCTGCTATTATCCTCATTTTTAAATAGAAACTAGTTGTTTGATCAGAGGCACCCAACAGGCAAGCCACAGAACCGGATATAGGCTTCATTCTCTTTCCTATCAAGCTCCGAGACATGAATATAGCTGAGCTTGTTTCCTCATCTGTCAAATGGGATTACTACTACTATCCGGAACTGTATTTAGGATGGAATGAGATAGTTTTGAAAGTGCCCAGTGCAGCTCCTGATCCATAACAGTTACTCAAAAATGCTAATTTCATCAGCTTCCTCTTACCCTTCTCATTCTTCTTTATTAGATTAGGAAATGTTTATATACATGCTATTTGTCTCATCATCTTAAAACTTGAATGGCCTAGGCTACAATTATTCTTAAAGGAGATAGCGGTTAACATTCCAGTGGTGGAGCAGTAAGATAGAAAATTCCCTTCTGATGGAATTAGTTATTTTAAGACTGTGATCTGAGCTGTTCTGCCCTAAGGTGTTAGTGGCCGGTGATCACTTAAGGTATTACTCTTCCCCGAGGTTATTTATGTGTTCAGAGGAAATCAAATGCCAGTTGAAGGAGCAGAAGGGAAGAATTTTAGGTTTTGTGGCAAGCCAGCGAGGAAGCCATGATTAGGAAAGGGATCTTGTAATGGTGCCCCTTGTGGTCTGCTGCCACCATAGATCAGCCCTGGCACTTTGTCAAGTAAATCGCGCAGTTTATATCTAATTTATAGATTTGGGTTTCTACAGAAAAAAGAGAGAGAGAGATGCCTTTTAATAAACCCAGCCCATCCAAAACCAGAAACCAAGCCCGTTGCCGTTGAGTTGATTCTGACTCATAGCAACCCTATAGGACGGGGTAGAACTGCCCCATAGAGTTTTCTAGGTTGTAATCTTTACAGAAGCAGATCACCAGGTCTTTCTCCCTCGGAGCCACTGGTGGGTTCAAACCACCCACCTTTTAGTTAGCAGCCCAGGCTTAACCACCGTGCCACTAGGGCTCCTTTTATTTAGGCTGTCATGCTCTGTTATTTCATTTAGATATGTGACATTTAGATAAACAGATGCAGCGACTGTACTGTAAATGCCAAGTACAGTGCTGATAAATGATGGTTTCCACCCTTGCACGATGTTTACTTTTTTCTAAACAAAAAACAGAAAATTGATACAGGAAAACAAATCAAATTAAATTATAGCAACTGAAGTCCCTGCGTGACACAGTTGGTTAAGTGCTCAACTACTAGCTGGAAGTTTGGCAGTTTGAACCAACCCAGAGGTGCCCTAGAAGGGAGGCCTGGTGATCTGCTTCTGAAAGATCACAGCCTTGAGAACCCTATGCAGCAATTCGACTCTGGACATACGGGGTTGCCACAAGTTGGAATCCACTCAACAGTAATTAATGAAAAGAGCAACCTGGCATTTGAGATAGAATAGATTAGAATGTCACCTTATCTTTCATTTTGTCGCCATGACCACAACCCCTTTCCTTCCATTTCTCTGTCCTTTTCACCCTACCCTACACCACACCATCCCATCACATTCCAGCACACATGCCTGGCAAGTAGGTGGCTCTTTCACCTCCACTTCTTGTCCTTTTAGTCACATCTCTTTAAGCAGGTTTTGGTTATTCTTCCAAAGCAACAGAAAAGTCTTCCTTGTTATTTTTCTATCATAATTTTGTAAGAAAACATCAATAGCCCAGCTGAAGGCAGAGAGAAGGCTTTCACATTTATCGAGCACCTATTTTATCCCAGGTACTGTGTTACTCACTCTACATAGACTTCATTTAGTGAGAAAACAACAATGGCCCAATTTAGAAAAGAGACAGAGAAGCAACAGTAACGGTAGCCTTGGGACATGGCTTTAGAACTTTGAGTCTCTGGCCATGGCCCTACGTTCTATAAACTTAACCTTGCCATTATCAGATAGATCCACAGTGCTGTGGTAGTTATGAAAAGAACCTTAGTTATTTAAATCTCTAGGTTTCAGTTATGTTAAGAGATGTGAAAGGAGCGTAGCCTTTGGGTGTGTGTCTGTTCAAAGATCCAGGGAGTAGCCTGGGGGTATAGGACTTTGGAGAGCATGTCTTGACAGTCGTAAGTCATTTATTTGCATGTGCATGGTCCTTTCTTAATTGAGAAGGAATAGTGGAAAAAGTTGCTAACTTCTGGACTGAACCCAAACCCCTTGCTATCAAGTTGATTTGGACTTACAGCCCCTGTTAGGACAGAGTAGAACTGCCCCATAGGGTTTCTAAGGCTGTAAATCTTTATGGAAGCAGATTGCCACGTCTTTCTCCCATGGAGCTTGGTGGATTCGAACAGCTGATCTTTCGGTTAGCAGCTAACCGCTTCATCAGTGTGCCGCCAGGGCTTTTTGTACCCTTGGACTAGTAGAATGTAATATAGTTCTGATTAAGGGACATCTAGCTCTAAGAAGAGGAGCCCTGGTGGCAAAAATGGTTACGCACTTGGCTGCTAACCCAAGGTTGGCTGTTGGAGCCCACCCAGAGGCTCTGCAGGAGAAAGACCTGGCGATCTGCTGCCTAGAAAACCCTGTGGGCAGTTCTACTCTTTCGCTATGAGTCAGAATTTACTCAATGGCACCCAACAACAGCAACAACAGCTCTAAGGACATTGGAAGCATGCCAGGGCTTGCCTCACCTAGCTGTGAAAAGAATTTGAAATACTGTAGTGGAATTCTGAAAAAAAGGAACCCAAGGGAAAAGAGGTTTGTTGACCCTGTACATCAGAGGTCAGCAAACAATGGTCTGTAGGCCAAATGTGGAGTGAGGTCTGTTTCTGTACAGCCCTCGGGCTAGGAATTGTGTTTACATTTTTAAAGGGTTGCATAAAAAAGAAGATGATGTGACAGAGAGCTTACATGGCCCACAAAGCTTGAAATATTTACCATTGGCCTTTTGCAGAAAAGTTTGTCACCTCCTGCATATAGTTACAGAAAATCTGTTTTGTGTTTTCTAGTGAAAGACAGGTGGTGTAATGTAAACAGTTGGATTTGAGAAAGCTCCCCGCACGTTTGAAGTGATTTCATAGAATTACCCAATTTTAGGCCTTATAGAGATTTAAGGCTCATGAGCTTGTCTAAGCCTTTGTTTTGCAGATGGGTACACAGAGGCCAAGAAAGTATAAAAGAAGGCACTCAGCGTCCTACAGTGCCCTCGGAGCAGAACTGGTCTTAAAATGTAGCTCCTCTGACTTGGCCCAGTACTTGTTCAACCAAATGTGTCATAATACACAGTTAATTATAGTGTGGTGGTGTTTGGTGCTGTTGAGTTGATTTTGACAGATAGCAGCCCCATGTGACAGAGTAGAACTGCCCCACAGGATTTCCTATGCTGTGATGTTTATGGGAGCAGATTGCCAGGTCTTTCTCCCGTGGAGCCACTGGGTGGGTTTGAACCACTGACCTTTCAATTAGCAGCCAATCACTTAACCACTGTGCCATCAGGGCTCCTTAGTTGTAGTGTAATGGGGGACAAATCAAGTACAGTACTTGTTTGGGCTAGTTCCATCATCCTAGTCATCATTCAAGTGGCTTCCATTAATCATAGAGGCATAATAAGTTGTAGATGGATCAGAACTTATCCATCATCTCCATTGTAGAACAAACCCCTCGTGTACTTATGTTGCATTAATACCACCTTTGTATGTATATTCAGTTCAGAAAGAATTGACCAAAGGTCTGTTGTTTGCTAGAGACTGTCTAAGCATACATGCTTGAGGTAGGTGGTGGTGGTGGGAAAGCTGCGGAGACTAGGCGTTGGTGTGCATCTGTGCGTTGCCTATTTCAACGGCACTTATGGACTAGTGGCTCATCCAGGGATTCTAGTCACACCTCCGCTGCAGGTTCTAGACCCAATTCTCACTGCTTTTGACCTTTGACAAATCATTTTCTTAAGCCTTAATTCCCATTTCTATAAAAGGAAGATATGAGCTTTCCAAAAATTCCATGTGACTGCAGGATTCTAGGACTCTTAATTCTGTGAATGTGATGAGAACCATCTGTTGGTGAGAGACAATTCATTCAACTTCGTGCTAAGGAGTGTATCGTAATCCTTTATACAGACTGAGACTTACTTGGCCAACATCAAGTAGTAAATGTTAATTGAGGGGGGCCTTAGTATCTGACTATAAAAAGTCTACTCAAAAAACAATTATTTGTGACTGTAAAGCATTCTTTGAATACAGCCGAATGTATGATTGATTACAAGAGGGAGGAATAGTGCCAGACTGTCCCACTTTCTGTTACAATTACTGGTCAAATTCTGAGTAAAGAACTAAATTAAAAAGGCTATTCCCCAGAGATAACTGAATATTTCTTACCCTTGGCATGGCAAGGAATTGTGTTTTGAATTGCATCTCCTTAGCATGGCTACTTTCGGTGCAGATGGCTAAGTGCTCAGCTACTAACCAAAAGGTCACCATTTCAAACCCACCTGGTGGCTTTGCAGGAGAAAGACCTGGCAATCTGCTTCCGTAATGATTACAGCCAAGAAAACCCTATGGGGCAGTTCTCCTGTGTCAACGGGGTGGCTGTGAGTCAAAAACAGCTCAATGGCACCCAACAACAACAACAACAACAATCTTTTGTATAGCTTTTTGTGGTAGCCAGCTTCCAAAATGGCCCCCAGTGATCCCTGTCTCTTGTTATTTACTCTTTTTGAGAAGTCCCCTTCTACACTGAATAGGACTGACCAGTGTAACCAGTAGAATATTGTGCAAATGGCAGTGTGTGACTTCTGAGGCAAGAACATAAACAACATGTTGGCTTCCATTGTGCTTTCTTGGATCACTCACTCTAGGGGAAGGCAGCTGCCATGTCGTGAGCATACTCAAGCAGCCCTGTGGAGAGGCCCACATGATGCAAAAGTAAGGCCTCTGTTATGGCTTCAATTGTGTCGCTCCAAAAAATGTATGTTGTAGGTCCTACTATGGAGCCCTGGTGGCGCAATGGTTAAGAGCTCACCTGCTAACCAAAAGGTCAGCAGTTCAAATCCACCAGCTGCTCCTTGGAAACTCTATGGGGCAGCTCTACTCTGTCCTATACAGTTCCTATGAGTCAGAATCAACTTGACAGCAATGGGTTTTTGGTTTGGAAGTCCTACTATACCTGTAGTTGTAATCCCATTTGGGAATAGGGTTTTGTTATGTTACTAAGGCAGTATTAGTGTAGGGTGTGTCTTAAATCAGTCTCTTTATTATATCTTCAGATACAAAAAAGCAGATTAAGTGAACAGCAAGAAAGCACAAATGGGGGAAGATAGATGATATGCCTCACGAGATCTCCAAAGAACCGAGGAACAGAAGCTGAAAAAAGACAAAGACCTTCCCCCGGAACTGACAGAGAGAGCTTTCCTCTAGAGCCAGTGCCCTAAAATCAGATTTCTAAAGTACTAAACTGTGAGAAAATAAATTTGTGTTTGTTAAAGCCACCCACTTGTGGTATTTCTGTTTTAGCAGCACTGGGTGACTAAGACAGCCTCTTCCCAATAGCCAACTCTAACTCACCTGCCAGGAACGTGAGCCCCCTTGGAAATGGATTTTGCAGCCCTAGTCAAACCCTCAGATGGCTCCAGCCCCAGCCAACATCTTGTCTGCAGCTGAGCCAGAACCACCCAGCTACGCTGACCACAGAAACTATATGAGATAATGTTTATTGTTTTAAACCACTAATTTTTGGAAAAATATGTTATATGGCAATAGATAACTAATACGCCCTTTGTCAGTTCTGTCCCTTTTTTTCCAGATCATTGTTTATATCTGTGTCTGCCACCAGGTGTTTATCTACTGGAGGGCAGAGTTCAGGTCTTACCTCATTTTTGTGGACGTTATTACAGTGCCCTATAAATATTTCTGAAGTTGAATGTGATCCACTTGTGTCGGGACTGGAACATGTGGGTTGCACCCATTGCTTCTCTCTGGAAAGATGTAAATTATCTCCACCATCTTAGTTGGAAATACGTGCAACATTTTAAATGGGTTTCATTAAAATAAACTTCTTGTTCAGTGCTGTCAACTGCCAGCCTTTTGTTAGTAGCTGAGCACTTAACCATTGCACCACCAGAGCTCCTTCAAATGAACTTAGAATGTTTAAAATATGTAAATGACACAAAAATAGAGTTATTTATATGGGACTTAGCATTTTAATAAGAATCTAAACAAATAGGGGAGAAAGCCTCATGGTAGGACCAGGAAAAAGAGTTGAAGGAGTTGGTCATCTTTTTTTGAAGAATGTACTGGGGTAAAGAATGTCCTTTTTTGTTTGCTTGTTTTTAGTCTTTATTTGGAAATAATTTCAAACATGCAGGTAAGTTGCAAAAAATATATAAAGAATGTACAGCTGCTTTTCAGGAGAAAGATATGGCAATCTGCTTCCGTGAGATTACAGCCTAGGAAACTCTACGGGGCAGTTCTACTCTGACACATGGGGTCGCTATGAGTTGGAATTGACTCAACGGCACCCAGCAACAAACTACATATGTACTTATGTATATATATGTATGTGTGTATACATGTACACAGTATTTTTTCTAAATCATTCAAGGATAATGGACATACATCAAAGCCCTGAACTCCAGCTACTTAGGTGTGTAATTCCTTCGAATAAGGATATTCTCTCACAGTTACCACCTTCAGTAAATTTAACGTTGATTAAGTACTTTTACTCTATTGCTGACCCAATAATGTCCTTGATGCCCATTGCCCTCCAGTGCAGGATCCAGTTCAGGACCTTACATTTAGCTGTATATCTTTAGCCTTTTTTTAATCTGTAGCATTTCCATAGCCTCTGCTTGTCTTTTATGACGCTAACATTTTTGAAGAATACTGAATCCTTCCTCCCTTTTTGTAATAGAATGTTTCTCATTTGGGGTGTTTCCTTGTGATTAGATCGTATTATACGTTCTACAAAGTACTCTTTTAAATGTTATAAAAATTGAGAAACTCCATTCCATCCAGAAGATTAACTTAAAATTTAGGTCAAATATTTGAAAGAATTATTGGAACTCGAAGTGCAAAACTACAACCTGTTGTAAAATCAGCTTCCTAGAAAATGTTTAGGATAGCGTTCAATCTTTCGAGTTACTGTAATGGTATTGATTGATGGTATTAATTGATTGGCTCAGCAACTGGACTTTTAAAAATCAAGACATAACTTAACGTCATAAACCCGTTGCCATTAAGTTGATTCCGATTCATGGCAACTCATGCTTTACAGAGCAGAACTGTTCCGCAGAGTTTTCTTGGCTGTGATCTTTAGGGGAGCAGATTGCCAGGCCTTTCTTTTATGATGCCACTGGGTACGTTTGACCAGCGAACCTTTAGAATAGTAGCCAAGAGTACCGTTTGTGCCACCCAGGGACCATGGGTAAACCATAGGTGATTTTATTTAGCTTTATTGTCAACTCTGCTCCCCAGAAAGCTGGGGAGTTGGTATCTTTACAGAAACAAAGGGTTTTCTTCCAACTTCTGCTGAGTTCATTCAACAAATATTAAATTCTTATTATCTCCTGGACACTGGTAGTAGATCCTGGGAATACAAAGGAGAATATAACACAGACTTAGTATGCCCCTCTGTGTATTAAAAGGTAATCAGAGAGTCTAAAGTACTCCTGAGGACAGTGGGCCCTCCTGCTTGGGCAGAGTCTCTGTACCTTCATTGGAGTTGCAATGCCTCGATTCTCCTTTCTGCCCAGATGGTGAAGTCCCCTGTTGCTCCTATAAAAGTCATGTCCACCTGCAAGAACAACTTCTTTTACTGGTGCTTGGTGTTTTTTAATCTATTCTGCTGCATTAAAAATGTCTAAGTTACATTGAATAGTTTAGTGCAGGCAATCTCTTAAAGACACTAGGGCATAAAATAGATCGTTTCTTTTAGTGTTTGGAGTCTTGACTTTTTGCAGTTGTTTTATCCGATATGAAATGCCCCAGGGGTTCACAATTTAAAAAAAAAAAAAAGCACTAAAATTTTAACTATGCATCTATTTATTTATGTATTTAAGTGTTAAAAAGCAAAGATGTCACTTTGAGGACTAAGGTGTGCCTGACCCAAGCCATAGTATTTTTAATTGCCTCTTAACGCATGCAGAAGCTGGACAATGAATAAGGAAGACTGAGAAAGAATTGATGCTTTTGAATTATGGTGTCGGCGAAGAATCTTGAATATACCATGGACTGCCAGAAGAACGAACAAATCTGTCTTGGAAGAAGTACATCCAGAATGTTCCTTAGAAGGGAAGATGGCAAGACTTTACCTTGTACCTTGGACATGTTATCAAGAGGGACCAGTCTCTGGAGAAGGATATCATACTTGGTAAAGTAGAGGGTCAGTGAAAAAGAGGAAGACCTTCGAGGAGATGGGTTAACACAGTGGGTGCAATAGTGGGCTCAAATGTAGCAACAGTTGTGAGGATGGCACAGGACTGGGCAGTGTTTCGTTCTGTTGTACACAGGGGTCACTCACTGTGAGTAGGTACTGGCTCTGTAGCACCTAACAACAACAACAATCTGTTTATTTACTCATGGCTTTTTTCCTATCTTAGCCATCTAGTGCTGCTATCACAGAAATACCACGTGTGGATGGCTTTAACAAACAGAAGTTTATTCTCTCACAGTTTAGGAGGCTGGAAGTCCAAATTCAGGGCTCCAACTCCAGGGGAAGGCTTTCTCTCTCTGTCAACTCTGGGGGAAGATCCTTGTCATCAATCTTCCCCTGGACTAGGAGCTTCTTAATGCGGGGACCCCAGGTCCAAAGGCGCACTCTGCTCCCGGCTCTGCTTTCTTGGTGGTAAGAGGTTCCCATCTCTCTTCTCCTACCTCTCCTCTTTTATCTCTTGTAAGATAAAAGGTGATGCAGGCCACACCCCAGGGAAACTTCCTTTAGGTGGGATCAGGGCTGTGACCTGAGTAAGGATGTTGCCTCCCACCCTAACCCTCCTTAACATAACCTTATCTCGCTTCATTAACCACAGGCAGAGATTAGAATTTACAACACATAGGAAAATTACATCAGATCACAAAATGGAGGACAACCACCCAGCGCTGGGAATCATGGCCTAGATGAGTTGAGACACATTTTGAGGGTATACAGTTCAATCCATGACAGCTCCCAACAGTATCACAAGTGAATACTTAAATATTATTTTAAGGTGGAAAATGTATCTTCAGTTTAAACACAAGGCAACTTTGCGTCCTCTGATGCTGTGATTGTGGTTGTGGCTTTGTTCTGGGTTCTTCCCTTGTGGCAAGGCCCTAGACAATTTATTTCATTTAAAGACCAATGCGGTCTCACTCAACTCTGTGAGTCAGTCTGGTTTTTGTAGGCAAATGGCATTGTACATGGACTGTATGAAATATTTTACTGTAAATCATGACAGGAAATAAAATACTAATATGCTGAAGCTGGGGTAAAAAAAGAAAAAAAGTAATTTCTTATAATTCTCTTTTTTGCAAACATAAGGCGAGGGAATGGGTATGGTTGTGCTATGGAGAAGATGTTCTTTATCTTTAACTAAAATTGTAGTACCTGGAAAACTCGATAATTTTCATGTAGTTCTCAGTAGAAGCCTAAAGAAAATGTACTAGCTCTCTATCTGTTCTAGATTCTATACCGTATATTTTGTTAATGCAATAACTAAATAGTGTGCCAAAGCAAAGGAGCTCTGATTTTAGGCTTACCAGAAATTTGACTTTAAAAGGCACCCAAAGGAAAGAATTTAAGAAGAGCCATTAATCTAATACAAAATTAAGGGAAAACTTTTGTTTTGTTTTGTTTTTTAAAGTGGCTATATATAAGTCTTTGCTTCTATTTTGGGAAATAATGGCCAAAGAAAAATATTTTACTGATAAATGTTTTTTAATCTAAGTAATTCTCTGATCCGGTTGCTCTGAGTTGGAATCAGCTTGACAGCATTTTTTTTGGGGGGGGGGGCGGTGGTGTGACATTCAGACTAAGCTACTTTTGACCATTTTCCTTCTACTAAAGATGAGAGGAAAGGAGTGTTCTTCTCACATGTAGTTTAAATGCACTTAACTGTGTTGTTCCTGGGTGCTGTAGAATCGATTCCGACTCATAGTGACCCTATAGGACAGAGTGGATCTGCCCTTTAGGGTTTTCTTAATCTTTATGGAAGCAGATCGCCAGGTCTTCTCCTGTGGAGCCATGGCTTGTGTGGCAAGCAGCCCAGTGGAAGCAGACTGCCCATCTTTCTCCCGCGGAACCACTGCTGGGTTCGAACCGCCAACCTTCGTGTTAGCAGCTGAGCATTTAACCTCTGCTCTACAGGGCTCCCATATAACTGTTAAAAACAAACAAACAAAAACCCTAACCCATTGCCCATGAGTCAGAATCAAGTCCACAGCAACTGAAACCGGAGGTTGTCTTAAATTTAAGAAATCCCTGTTGCTTTACACAGAGCTTAGAGAGCAGAATGCAAATTAAATTCCTTAGCAGAATAGATCACGTCAATTGTCAGGTGTTTCTTTTTAAAATCAAAAATGGTTGACTGTAAGCAATCTTATATGATTCAGCCTTAAATGGGATTCTCAGTGATATGACATCTGCCTTCTTTTGCAGACTGGTATCCTGCCTCAGTCCACCTTGAGGACTGAGGACAGTCTGTAGATCCTGCCTCAGTCCACCTTGAGGACTGAGGACAGTCTGTAGATCCTGCCTCAGTCCACCTTGAGGACTGAGGACAGTCTGTAGATCCTGCCTCAGTCCACCTTGAGTTTCATCCTCTGTCGACATTGAGCTGCTTGGCGTTTCCTTGCTCATGTCTGACCTTCACACCTTAGAGATGCGCTTTCTACAATGGTAGTCACTGTATGCACGTGGCTATTTAAATTTAAATTCATTGAAATTAAATTAAAAATTCAGCTCCTTAGTTGTACCAGCTAGTATATTTCAAGCACTCAAAAGCTACATGTGGCCAATAGCTATCATATAGGACACTGCAGCTATTGAACATTTCCATTGTCACAGAAAGTTCTACTGGACAGTGCTGCCATCTTGTTTTTGTGTGCCGTCAATTCTGACTTATAGCGACCCCATGTGACAGAGTAGAATTGCCCCATAGGGTTTTCTAGGCTGTAATCTTTATGGGAGCAGATCACCAGGTCTTTCCCCCGTGGAGTCACTGGGGGGTTTGAACCACCAACCTTTTGGTTGGCATCTAAGCACTTACCCATTGCGCCATCAGGGCTCCTGGACAGTGCTGCCTTAAAGCCTTTGTTCTGTCTTCTTCCTTTGCCCATCACACACCTTTTTTATCCACTTAAAGCCAACTTAAACTCTTCAAGACTGATAGTAAAAAAATCATTAAATACAAGAAACATTTCCAGCCACTCCTGCTCCTTCCCATTCCTGGGTTAGATTCCTCCTCTTTTTGCATTATGCCTTTATTGTTAGCACTTTATTGTGTTAAAATTTAGGTTTAAATTTGTGTCTTCCCTTCTAGACTCTGCACTTTTCAAATTTCACCTCCTAAATATGTCTCTACTTCATCTACTTCACTCTAAATATAGTGGAAATAGTAAACACTTAGGAGTCAAGCAGGTCTCATTTTGAGCCCCGGCCCCTTGACTTACTGTCTTTGTGACCTTAGTCAGCTTTCATCTTGTTGAGCTTTAGATTCCTTATGTATAAAATAGGAACGGTAAACCAGGCTTTCAACTTTACGATTAGATGGTAAAAAAATCAGTTGCCAGCAAGTTGATTCTGACTCATGGCAGCCCCATGTGTGTAACAGTAGAACTGTGTTCTGTGGGGTTTTTCGGAAGTAGAGTGCCAGACTTTTCTTCCAAAGTGGACGCAAATCTCCAAACTTTTGGTCAGCAGCCAAGCATGTTAACCATTTGCACCACCCCAGGACACACACACGCATACTCACACACTCTCTCTGTCTCTCTCTTTATGTATATATATGTACACTGTTATTGTGTTGTGTACAATCAAGTCCATTCTGACTCATAGCGACCCCATAGCATAGGGTAGAACTGCCCCATAGCTTTTTGAAGGCTATAATATTTACAAAAGCAGACTGCCACATCTTTCTCCCTCGGAGTGGCTGGTGGATTTGAACCACCGACCTTTCGGTTAGCATCTGGGCACTTAACCACTGCTCAACCAGGGCTCCTTTTCAAGAGATGAGTCATTGTGTACTGAGCTTTTAGAGAGTGCTGTGTGGCTCTTAATAACTTCCCTTGTTATCAGTTTGTTCTTCAGGAGTGTCTCCCAGTTAGTATTTTTGCAGACTGTTCTTTTCAAGATAAAGGAAATCCTGTTATGTCAATGATGATGGAATGATGTAAGAATTGGTATTATAAGAGCCCTGTAAGAATGAGTAGGTAATTTTCTTGGCTATTCTGTAGTATATGAACATCATGAATCATACCTTTGGATTTAGTATTATAATGAACTATATTAAAAACAAAACAAAAAAAAAAGCCTGTTGCTGTCGAGTTGATTCTAGAGATATAAAAGATATACCTTCACCCTAAAGAACATTCTAGTAGATATAAGTCTCAGTTATTTAATAAACTAAAGACAGTGTGAATTTTGTTTAAAGCAGGCTTTGAACTGGTCCTTTCTGGTTGTATTTCTAAAAAGATCCCAGGAAGTTATATATGTAAATCCCCTGGGGATCTTGTTAAAGTCCAGATTCTGATTCAGTATATCTGGGTGGAAATGCAAATTCTCAGCAAGGAACTTGTTAGAAATGCAAATTCTCAGCAGGGGTTCAAACCAGAGTGAACCAGTTTGAAGTCCTGGTTTAAAGACCCCACTAGTTATATGGTCGCACAGTGGTTAAGAACTTGGCTGCTAACCAAAAAGTCAGTGGTTCAAATCCACTAGCCACTCCTTAGAAACCCTATGGGGCAATTCTACTCCGTCCTGTGGGGTCGCTATGAGTAGGAATTGACTCAATGGCAATGGGTATGGTTTTCTGGTTTTAGTCATATATATAAGGAGCCCTGGTGGCACAGTAGTTAATGCTCCTCGGCTAATTGAATGGTCAGCCCTTTGAACCCACCAGCTGCTCTGCAGGAGAGAGATCCAGCAGTCTGCTTCCATATAGATTACACAGCCCTGGAAACTCTATGGGGCTGTTCTACTCTGTCCTATAAGGTCGTTATGAGTCAGAATTGACTCGATGGCAATGGGTTTGGTTTGTTTTTTTAGTCATATTATTGTTATTTGTGGTAGTTATGTTCTATAAAGTTACCTCAAACACTGAATTAGCAAAGTGACTCACTGCTTCTGGGGAAGGACAGGGTTAGGTTCCTGTGAGCTCCTGGTTGCAACATTTTCATCAACTGAACAATACATAACCTTGTTTTATGTGTGTAAATAAATGCACCTTATTCAGTATATATGTCTTATGAATAATTAATTATATGGAATATTTACAATAAAGCACTAGCCAAGAAGTGTGTAAGGTTTTCCTGATCCTGGGGAACATGACTGTAAATTTCTTTCATTTTCAGCCTCACAACAATGCTGTCCACTGCATTTTTTAAATTGGTGGTCCTCTCATGAATCTACACATTTAGCCATTTTTCCATAGTTTTATCAGGTAAATATTATTTTAGCACCTTCTAGAGTGGCTCAGGAAACCCTGGTGGTATAGTGGTTAAGTGCTACGGCTGCTAACCAAGAGGTCAGTAGTTCAGATCCGCCAGGCGCTCCTTGGAAACTCTATCGGGTGTTCTACTCTGTCCTATAGGGTCGCTATGAGTTGGAATCAACTCGATGGCAGTGGGTTTGGTTTTTTTTTGGTTAGAGTGGCTCATGTACAGATTAGCAGATTTCCTTTTTCTTTTTTTGTATGTACCATATCATTGATTCATTAACATAGAACTCATGTCAAGGGCATTGTAACTCATGCCTGAACGAAGCTTATCTAACACAAACGTTTTCTCTGTAGGCATAGTACAGGCTTCTTTCAGTAGGAACACTAGACAACACTACTTGTGGCAGAGCATTTTAAACAGTGAAATCACCAATGAAAAGCATAAAAATGTGAAAAATACGGCACAAAATCCACCACAAAACGGCTATTTGTTTACAGTATGAGTGCGAAAACAAGAAGGCAGAGTGTTGCCTTGTTGGGTCTCTTCTGGGAGAATACATGTTGTTCACTGCCCTGCGATTTCCACAAAAGACCTCAAAAGTACTACAAGTGTTGATTTTGGAGTTAAAAATACAGGTAGTTCCATTCTGATGACTCTGTCATAAGTCAGTTCAGATATAAGTACTATATTGTTTTATTTTGTTTCATCATTTTTGCCTTTTATTATCTGGATTTTTATAAATCCAATCTTTAGAAATATTACGTATAAACTTAGAGATATGATGACATCAGCAAATTATGCGCTGCAATGTTGTATATAGTACATATTACTAACAAGATGTACTAAAAAAAAGATGCAGTCGTAAGCACGGTTCATTGTAACTCAAATATGTCGTTAAATTGGGGATTACCTGTAAACTTTAGCAATTAGTCAAATTTGCAAATGCAGAATCTACGAATAATGAGATGGAGTATATATGAAAACTGAATATTTCTAATTTGAAATTTCTAACTTGGATGGCAAACTTTGTAGGTAAATATCTTAGGCTGGATTCTCTAGAGAAGAAAAACCAGTAAGGCATACAAATATAGAGAGAGAGAGACATGTATCAAGGAAACGGCTCACAAGATTGTAGAAGCTGGAACGTCCCAAGTTTGTGGATCATGATAGAGGCTTCTCTTGATTCACGTAGCCACAGGGGCTGGCAAACCCAAGATCCGCAGGTTGGAGAGCACGGCTTTTGCTCACAGGCTGTGAAGATCCACGAATCCCAAGATCGGCAGATAAGCTGATAGCTCAAGTCCCAAGAACCGGAGGTCAGATGAACAGGAGGCAGCCACAGGAGCCAGAGCGAGCAAAAAGCCAGAACGTCTGCTTATATTCAGATGCTGGCTACACCCCCAAGGAAACTCCCCTTCAACTGATTGGCTACTCACAGTAGATTCCATCATGGGAGTGATCACATACAAACACTGAGAACCATGGCCCAGCTAAACTGACACAATCTTAACCATCACAGTAAACCTTATCATTACATATACCCATTGCCATTAAGTCGATTCCAACTCATAGTGATACTATAGGACAGAATAGAACTGCTCCATAGGATTTCCAAGGCTGTAATCTTTACTATCTTTTTTTTTTTTTTTTTAATCTTTACAGAAGCAGACAGCCACACCCTTCTCTCGTGGGGTGGCTGATGAGTTCAAACCGATGAACTTTCAGTTGGCAGCCAAGCACTTAAGTGCTGTGCCACCAGGGCTCCTTATCATTACATACGGCAACCATTTGTATAGTAAATGCAGTGTTATGAGGCAAATGCTGATTTTACTTGGCATCTCTTTTAATCCTCACTACACTGACGTTATTGTCCCTATTTTACAGATGAAGAAACTGAGATTTAGAAACATTAATTTTCTCTAAAATCTGTCAGCCCGTAAGTGATAGAACAGATTTGAAAAACAAGTCTTTTGACCATAAAACCAAGGCCTGGATTCAAATCAAGTGCTTCTAATCATTATGTCTAAGCTCCCTGCCTGTGCAGTATTGGAAGAGGTATTGTACTTCGGGAGTACAAAGAAGGGACACTTAGTCATACTAGGTCGAGGAGCCCACGTGGTGCAAACAGTTAAGAGCTCATCTGCCAAGCAGAAGGTGAAGGTTGGTGGTTTGAACCCTCCCAGCGGGTCTGTGGGAGGAAGACCTAGCAACCTGCTCCCGTAAGATTACAGCCTAGAAAACCTCATGGTGCAGTTCTACTCTGTCGCTATGAGTTGAAATTGACTCCACGGCATCTAACAATTTAGAGGGCAAGTTAAAAGGGGGCAGAGGTGACCTGGTGGTTCCAGGTGGTGGGGACGGGATTGGCAAAGACACGCGGCGTGACACTGCAGCATGGTGTATAGAAATACAAATGATTTGGTATTAGCCATGTTCATTTGGTATTATCTTTGTGATCACTTTGAACTACAGTCGCAAGAGTGTGGGCAGTACAAGGGCATGGGCTTTTGTCTAAGACTAAATTCTAATAATTCTATCAGCAGAGCTGAGTAACCCTGGGCAAGTTATTCAGTCTGCCTGAGCATTCGTTTTCCGTAAAATAGAGAGGCAGTGGCGGTTCGGTGGTAGATTTCTCGCCTTTCATGAGAGACACCCAGGCGCAGTTTCTGGCCAGTGCACTTCATGTGCAGCCAACACCTGTCTGTCAGTGAAAGCTTGTGTATTGTTATTTTGCTGAACAGGTTTCAGCAGAGCTTCCAGGTTAAGACTAGGAAGAAAGGCCTGGCTATCTACGTCTAAAAATCAGCCAGTGAAAATCCTATGGATCGCAGCAGTCTGATTTGCATCCAATCATGGTAATAGTACAGGATTGGGCACCGTTTTGTCCAGTTGTGCACGGGGTCACCGTGAGTCAAGGACAGTTTAATGGGTGCTAACAACAACATATGTAAAATGGGAGAAACTGTAACTGCTTTATAGGTTGTCATGAGGCTACATGACGAACACATGGAAAAACGGCTGTTGCAGTAGAACATGGAAGGTGGATACCACGGCCAACTAATTAGAAATAGGTTCTGGGTGGCAGAAAACCCTAAACTACGTTGCCTTAATAAGTGAGAGATTTATGTGTTTGACCACATAAGACTCGGAAGTGATCCGAGACCGGTATACTATCCCAAAGTGTCAGGGAACCAAACTTCTACCGTCGTCCCCAAATTCATAGTTGAAGACACTGTTATTTGCCTTCCAGGCAACAGGATAGAGAAAGATACTGTCAAGTCAATTTCGACTCTTAGCGACCCTGTAGGACAGAGTAGAACTGCTCCATAGGGTCTCCAAGGCTGTGATCTTTACAGCAGCAGATTGCCACATCTTTCTCCTGCAGAGCTGCTGGTGGGCTTGAACTGCCCACCTTTTGGTTAGCAGCCAAGTGTTTAACCACTGTGCCGCCAGGGCGGTTTTTTCTGTCTCTTTAGGGTAGGTGGGTTCGTCCCCTATTGCTGCCATAATAAATGATCACAAACTGGGTGGCTTAAAACAACAGAATTTTTTTCTCTCACAGTTCTGGAGACTAGAAGTCAAAACTCAAGGTGGCAGGAGGGCTGTCCTCCTTGGAAAGGATTGGGGACAGACTCCTACCTTGCCTCTTCCTCCTTCTGACGTCCCGGCATTCCTTGATTTATGGCGGCATAATTGCAGTCTCTGCCTCCGTCTTCACAGGGCCGCCTTCTCCCTGTGTGTCTCTCTCCGTCTTTACATGGCCTTCTTGTAAGGACGCCAGTCATTGCATCTAAAGCCCCCTGCCCAATGCAATGTGACCCCACCTTAATTACATCACCAAAGACCCTATTTCCAAATAAGGTCACATTCTAGGTTCTGGATGGATAGGAATTTTGGGGAGACGTTCACCCCAGTACAGCACACATCCTGAAGATCCCACGTGACATTTCTACTTAGATGTCATTTATCAAACCTTAGTGGCTCAGCCACACTTAGCTGCAAGGGAACTTTTATTCTTAGCAGCCATGGCCCAGTTAAAAATCGTACTCCTTCTACATACTGCTTTTATTCAGTTATGGATGTCATTTCTTTGACACTGATATAGGTTTGGCTTGTTTTTACAAAGAAATAATCCTAAATGGGCATCGACAGGAAGCCCTAGTTTTAACAAAGTGAAAAAAGAAAAAAAAATTTTTTTTTAACAAAGTAGAGAGGTTATATTACCTAATGTTGATCCCTGGTGAAGTTTTTAAAGAAAATAAATTTAGCATTTTAATTACAATGGCTAGTGAGAAATGTTTTTTAGCTAATGGAAAACAACCAATATTTACGGGACAAAATTTGTTAAATATATGAATACCAGAATGGTAAAGTTAGGGCAAGAAAATCAAGAGTCTGTGATGCCTATTAAAGACCTCTACAAAGTGTTAAAAAGCAAAGATGTCACTTGGAGGTCTAAGGTGCACCTGACCCAAGCCGCAGTATTTTCAATCACCTCATATGTATGCAAAAGCTGGACAATGACTAAGAAAGACAGAAGAAGAATTGACGCCTTTGAATTACGGTGTTGGCGAAGAATATTGAATATACCATGGACTGCCAGAACAATGACCAAATCTGTCTTGGAAGAAGTGCAGCCAGAGTGCTCCTTAGACGCTAGGATGGCGAGACTTCGTCTCACATACTTTGGACGTGTTATCAAGAGGGATTGGTCCCTGGAGAAGAACATTATGCTGGGTAAAGCAGAAAAAACCCAAAAAAACAAACCCATTGCCATCAAGTTGATTCCAACTCATAGCGACCCTATAGGACAGAGTAGGACTGTCCCATAGAGTTTCCAAGGAGTGGAGCTCTTAACCACTATGTCACCAGGGTTTCCTAGTAGAGGGTCAGTGAAAAAAAGAAAGACCCTCAATAAGATGGATGGATGCAGTGGCTGCAAGGAGGGGGCTCAAGCACAGCAACAATTGTGAGGATGGCACAGGACCAGGAAATGTTTCATTCTGTTACACATAGGGTCACTAGGAGTCAGAATCAGCTCGACAGCACCTAACGATGGCACCCAACAACAACATTAGACATCCAAGTAGGTCTGCCAAGTAGATCATTTAAGAGTCCACAGCCGAGGAGGAGTCCTGGTGGCACGAATGGTTAAGTGCTCAGCTGCTAACCCAAAGGTTGGCAGTTCAAACCCACCCAGCACCTTGGTGGAAGAACAGACCTGGCAATCTGTTTCCGTAACGATCACAGCCTAGAAACCCTATGTTCCACTCTGTCACTTGGGGTTGCCATGAGTTGGAATCAATTTGACAGTGACAGGTTTATGGTTACCCCAATGCCAAGTTATTTCTTGATTTTTAAAAACCCAGTTGCTGAGCCAATCAATCCGTGTCGTCTACAGTAACAACAGAGCTGAGGAGAAAGACAGGGAGGGTTATGATTGTTTTCAGCATATAGATGTCAAAGAGAGGAATTGATAGCAGATATATTTTGGTATATTCCTTTAATTTGGGGAGTTTTCTTACCCATGAAAGCAAATACTCACTTTAAAGAGATTCCTGACCAACATTTATCTGCCAGTGGCTTCTCTTTCAAGCAAAGCTGCAAATCCTCTTTCTTGTTGGAAGTCAGGCTTACTAAATTTAAATTTCAAAAGAAGTGGCTGGATGGAGGGCCAGAGACCATCTTGTGACCTGATGCCCCTTGTTCTCAGTAAAAGGGGGAGGGCAGGGTTCAAGCAATCATGTTAAGATTACCCAATGGTTGATCTTCTGTATTTCTCCCCCATCTCTCTTTATAAGCCTAATTGTACCTAGACTCTTAGAACCATTTGCTTTTTCTAGAATCAAAATGGTCTCCCTATATGCATATAACTGCACAGAATAAACCTTATGTTCAAATTTTGCTGGGTTTTGATTATTTTTAACAGATAGTATTTAAAGATGAGATCCCCCGAAGCAGTACAGTTAGGGACCAGGGACCTGGTCCAACCCTTGAGTTAACCTTAACATTTAGAGGTCAGAGAGGGAAAGAGAAGCCAATGGAGGGACTGGCCAAGGAGGTGGGCAGAAACTCAGTGGGGTGGGGCTCCTCAGAAGAGGAGCATGGAGAGGAGAGAGTTACCGGCCACATCAAATGCTTCTGTGAGGTTGGGTAAGATGAGGACAGGAAATGGCCCTGGACTTGGCAACACGGGCGTCATTGGTTGCCTTCTTAAAAGAGTCATAGGGGAGGAGTGGAAACCCTGGTGGCATAGTAGTTAAGTGCTACGGCTGCTAATTGGCAGTTTGAATCTGCCAGGCGCTCCTTGGAAACTCTATGGGGCAGTTCTACTCTGTCCTATAGGGCCACTATGAGTCGGAATTGACTCGACAGCACTGGGTTTGGTTTTGGTTTTTTGGTTTACGGGAGGAGCACTGAGAACTGATGCCAGATTGGAGGGGCCACGGGTAGGTGGATGGGCAGGAAACAATCAACGCTTTCAAGAAGTTATAAACTGTCAGGAGAAAGAACCAGGCGGCGGGCAGAGTGCTGTCAGCTGGGTGGAGGTGAGAAGTCTCATTCTCCCTCAGGCTGGTTGAATAGCGCATGTTTGCATATTTGTACTCAGATGGCAGTAAGCTAGCAGTCAGGCTTAGGCCTATAGATGTTGGAGCTTTGTGATATTAAAAGAGATATTTACCCTTCAAAAGTCCCTGCAGAATCAGCTGTATACGTTTCTTTACACTGGATTTAAAGCTTCAGCCTTGCATTGCTTTTTATAAATGAATACATGTTGCCAGAGAAACTGGTGTTAACTGTAAGCATTTTTAGAGGCTATCCAGTTGGTAAAACATTTTCTAGTGGGGTACTTCTGGTCGACCAAAATAGTAAATATTTTATTTTAATGATTGGAAAATACCTGCAAGCTATCAATAATAATTAATTGCATTCAGACTATGTGTTTTGCTGTGAAAATGACATTCCATAAGTAAATTTTTTCTTAGCTAACCAGTCAACCAATTTTTATTTAGTTCCTGCTGTCTATAGGGTCGCTCTAAGTCGGAATCAACTTGATGGCCGTGAGTGTGGCTTTTGGCTTTGGTGTTTCAGGCTGAGGCACTGTGGTGGTTCAGTTGTAGAATCCTCGCCTTCCATGCGTGAAACCAAAGTTTGATTCCTGGCCAACGCATCTCGTGCACAGTCACTACTTATCTGTCCGTGGAAGCTTGCATGTTGCTGTAATGCTAAACAGATTTTAGTGGAGTTTCCTGAATAAGACTAGGAAGAAAGGCCTGGTTATTTACCTCTGAAAATCAGCCAATGAAAAACCCTAAGAATTGCAATGGTCCAATCATGTTGTGCATGGGGTCGCCATGAGTCAGGGGGCCAAGTCAACAACAACTAACAACAACAGCATGTTCCAGGCCACCGCCAGTTTGTCAGTTTGTTGTACTGTGGTGGCTTGTGTGTTGCTGTGAAACTGGAAGCTGGATCAACTGTATTTCAAATACCATCAGGGTGATCCATGGTGGAAACGTTTTAGCAGAGTTTCTAGAATAAGACAAGGAAGAAAGGCCTGGTAATCCACTTCCAAAAATTTGCCAGTGAAAACTATGGATCACAACAGAATATTGTCTGTATAATACTGGGAGATAAATACACAGTAATACAAAATACACAGGTGCCACAACAATATATCAGCAGTCATGAAGATGGTGCAAGACCAGGCAACATTTTGTTGTATGTGAGGTTGCCATGAGTCTGAGCCTTCTCGAAGGCAGCTAACAACCACATGTTCTAGGCATTGTTTTAGGAGCTGATGATACAGGATGAAATAATCTGTGCCCTCAAGGAGCTTACATTTTAGGGAGGTAGGAGAAAGACAACAAGCACTAAGGTAATTTTTATGTGCTGGAAAGTACTATGAAGGAAAAAAAATGGAATAATGTAGTAGAGTGTGACTGGCATAACCACTTTTGCTATGTGAGCAAGAAAAGCCTCTTTGAGCCTGGAACAGCAGAGAAAGCAGGAGACCCAGGAGTTGGAGAAGGAAATGGACTGCAGGTCTAACTGCTCCTGTGAACTACTGCCTCCTTTGCCGTGAGACCAGAGCTGGGTGGTACTTACCTACCGTTACTGAACATTCCGATCAAGGAATCAGTAGATGAATCCTGATCAAAAGGGGATAAAATGTGGAACAGAATTCCTAATGCTTACAGAATCCAGACTTACAAGTCCTATTAAGACTGGTAGCACCCCCGAACCTGTTGCTCTGAGAAAATCTTCGAATCATGAACCAAAATTGTCCCCCTAAGTCATCTTTAAACTGAACAACGCTTAAGCTAAATTAGTTAAGAACGCGTCGCATGAGCTTTGCGCTCTTTTAAAGAATTACCTATATGAGATCAAATTGTCAACAGTAACTGTAAAGCACAGATGAGAGATTTAGAAGGTAGTACGTCTAATTCAATGATGGGGAAGCAATATGGGCAGGGAGAGCAAGAATGATGATACAGTGTGAAGAATGTAACCATGTCATTGAATCATACATGTGGAAACTGATGAACGGGTGTATACTTTGCTGTTTATATTTTCCCTGAACTTAAAAGCAAAGGAAAGAAAAGCCTCTTTGAGGAGCCCTTTGAATTAAGACTGGATAATGGGTGGTGTAGTGGTTAAGAGCTATGGCTGCTAACCAAAAGGTTAGCAGTTCGAATCCACCAGGCACTCCTTGGAAACTATGGAGCAGTTCCACTCTGTCCTAGAGGGTTGCTATGAGTCAGAATCAACTCAACGGCGAGGGGTTTGGTTTTTATAATGGGTGAAGGAGGTTCAAGGCAGAGAAAGCAAAGGCAGGTGTCCTGAGGCAGGACTGTGCTTAGCTCGTAACAGGAAGGTTAAAAACAGGTTAGTGTGGCTGGATGAGGGAGTAGGCCAGGGGTAGAATGGACTCCATGGCAACTAACAGCAGCAACTGGTAGAACGGGAGGAGGTGCGTTAGCTGGGGATGAGATCGCTTGAGCCTTGTAGGTCGAGTAGGATAAGGAACTTGGATGTTTTTTTCTTAATGGGAATCCGTTGGAGGGTTTTAACCACGTGGGGACATCATGAGATCTATGATCGGGAAGGTCAGTCCCGATGCTGTGTGGAATAGAGTCAGGAAGACCCACTATGAGGCATCTACAGTGGCCCAAGTGAGAGATTAGGATAGTTCAGGCTAAGTGATAGCAGTAGAGATGGCGAAGAATGGCTAGATTCTAGATTTATTTGGGAGGCAGCGCTGACGGGATATACTGATGGATTGGATGTGGGGTGTAAGGGAAAGAGAGTAGTCACATTCAGCAGAAGCATTTGTTAAGTACCTGTTCATGTTGTTGTTGTTAGGTGCCATCGAGTCGATTTTTGACTCATAGCAACCCCACGTGACAGAGTAGAACTGCCCTATAGAGCAGATCGCTAGATCTTTTCTCCGGAGGAGTCTCTGGTGGGTTTGAACTGCCAACCTTTTGGTTAGGGGCCGAGTGCTTAACCATTGTGCCACCAGGGCTCCTTACCTGCCTGTACCAAAAAAAAAAAAAAAAAAAAAACCCCAAACCCATTGCCATTGAGTCCATTCAGACTCATAGTGACCCTATAGAACAGAGTAGAACTGTCTCATTGGGTTTCCAAGGCTGTAATCTTTATGGAAGCAAACTGCTACATCTTTCGCCTGTGGAGCAGCTGGAGGGTTCAAACAGCTGACCTTTAGGTTAGCAGCCAAGCTACTTAACCACTCTGCCACAAGGGCTCCTGTCCATAGGTGGTGCCATATTAGATAACAGATACACAGATTGATTCAAACAGCTTTGTGTCCTCCTCCTTGAACAGTAATTTTTCGTGTCTTCTTCCACCCTCCCTTTTTTTTAACCACCTAAGTAATATCATGGAGTCCCAGGGTGGTGCAGACGGTTAACATGCTCAGCTACTAACTGAAAGATTAGGAGGTTTGATTCCGCCCAGAAGTACCTTGGAAGAAAGGCCTGGCTATCCATTTCTAAAAATCAGTTATTGAAAACCCTATGGGACACAGTTCTGCTCTGACACACATGAGGTTACCACGAGTCAGAGTCAACCCAATGGCAAGTGGTAGAGGTGGTGATAGTATATCATAAAATTAATTTTTATTCTTGTTAAAAAATAATGTATGTTTTACATAATTTTTAAAAAGTTTTGATTGCAAAATGAAAGAAACAATGATAAGTTGTACCAATTCCAACAGAGCATGAGGGCCGTTGTTTTATCACCATTTCGGTGTGTTGTCTTGTGTACATGTCCAGCTCCCAGCACACAGAAACCTAGCACTTCAAAGCTCCCCCAGCTCCGAACCACCTCCCTTCTCTTACTGACGTCTTGTTTAGCTCTGCCTCCCTGATGTTGGCTCCAGTTTTGATTCCCATTTATTTACTTTCTCACCTCCGTTTTCAAGTTGAAATTAAATTTGCCTTCTCTGTCATGTTATGATTCTGTTCCAAAATCATAAAACATACCCTTCATTCAGCAAGTCCTAGGACACTTTTTCCCCATCTCCCCCTACCTTCTGTTATGGACTCAATTGTGTCCCCTAAAAATATGTGTTGTAAATCCTAACCTCTATGCCTGTGGTTATAATCCCATTTGGGAATGGGTTCTCCTTGTTATGTTAATGAGACAGGGTTAGTGTAGGCTATGTTTTGAGTCAATCTCTTTTGAGATGCAAAAGAGATTAAACAAGCAAGTCAGCAAGATAGAGGGGAAGAGAAAAGCCGACCCACATGGAGATCTCCAAGAAACCAGGAAACAAGCTGAAGAGATCTTCCCGCAGAGCCAACAGAGAGAGAAAGCCTTTCCCTAGAGCCGGAGCCCTGAATTCGGGCTTCTAGCCTCCTAAACTCTAAGAAAATAAATTTCTGTTTGTTAAAGCCACCTGCTTGTGGTATTTCTGTTATAGCAGCACTAGGTGACTAAGACATCTTCCCAGAAGGTCTTGGGGCTTACTGAGCCTAGGACACTTTGCCAAGGAGAACCATCTGTGGAAGCATGGCTAACAGAGATCCAGTACATAGCTGGGCACTGTTCACATGTTGGCGTGGACTCAAAACTTCTTCCTGCAGAAAATTCTGATTTTGCCTGCAGGTGTCTCCCTCTTCGTTGAGTAAGGTTAGCCTTCTATCAAAGCAAAAGTCCTGGTTAGGAACTTCGATTCCTATTGTAGATTATCCATCTTATCACCTGCCTGTCTGGCTTCTGATACCTGTGGTTTTGCTCTTGATCAGCAATACAGAAGCTTGTACTCTCTCAGGGTCTGCAAACTCTTACTCTACAGGGTCAGATGATAAATATTTCGGTCTTTGTGAGCCATCTGGTCTCTTGTCACAACTACCTAATTCTGCTGTTGTAGGGCAAAAGCAGCCATTGACAATATGAAAATGAGTGGGAATGACCATTCCAATAAAACTTTATTTACGAAAGCAGGCAGCAGGCAGAATTTGGCCCAGGGGCCATGGTTTGCCATAGCCTTTTCTAGACCTTTGTTAAGCTATTTACGGTGTCCAGCTATCATCAAAAGCTGGGCTGAGAAAGTGCTATTTGTGGACTATGATTGGAAGGAGACATGGTATATCTGCTCCTCTAAGCAACATAAGGAAACCCTGATGGTATAGTGGTTAAGTGCTACGGCTGCTAACCAAGGTGGTCGGCAGTTCAAATCCGCCAGGTGCTCTTTGGAAACTCTATTGGGCAGTTCTACTCTGTCCTATAGGGTCACTATGAGTCAGAATCAACTCGACGGCAATGGGTTTGAGTAATCTAAATGATAAGATTCGATTCCTGGATCTGATTCCCTCATTCCCTCTTTTGTTTGTTTAAATATTTTCTTTTGTATTAGATACGTAGCCATACTGCAGCATTGTCAATCTTAGGAATGCTGAAAAAGGAGCAATGTCAGTGCACAGCCAGCAGTTTGCCCGGGGGAAGGGCGTCTGGATTCTGACGACCAGTGACGATTAACCAGTAACCAGTTGCCGTCGAGTTGACTCCAACTCATGGCGACCCCATGTGTGTCAGAGTAGAACTGTGCTCCATAGCATTCTCAGTGGCTGATTCTTCAGAAGCAGATCACCAAGCCTTTTTTCCAAGGCGCCTCTGGGTGGACCCAAACCTCCAACCTTTTGGCTAGCAGATGAGAAAGTGGGTTAGCTCCTTGCACCATGCAGGAACTCCAGTAGTGATTAGCTATGTGGAAAAACACGGGGAATGGATAAAGACCATCTACTGGGCAAAACCTGATAGAAAACCTTGAGAAGATCCAACTTTCTTCTCTTTGTCTCTGTGTGTGATACTCTGGTCTCTCATTTCATTGAACTAATAGTTGTCTAATGCCTAATATGTACAAGGCTTCGTACTAGGCAATGTCTCCTGAAAATATCCTTCTACTAGGAAAAAATGCCTGAGATAATGATTGGTATTCATTTTCCTGCCGTACATAGCCCATTCCTGGGCATGTCAGACGCTCAATAAGTATGAGTGGCCCCATTGATAGCTCCCATTATAAATCAACAAATTGATACTGTTGTTCACAAATTACTGTCTTGTGAATTCGATTAACGTGCATAAAACAAGTCAAAGCTGATCTCTAACCGCGAACTCCAGGTGACTCCAAATGGCCTGTGGTGCCAAAGATTTTTGAATAAGATTACAGCAATATCTCCGCCTTTCTCTACTGCCACATACAGTGCCAAAATACGTTGAATCGATTGAATTAAATAAACGCAAAACACTTGCTTCAGAAAAGAAGTGAGAGCTAATTTGGGGCTAGAACCAGGGGCCTATTTTCTGGCTAACAAAGCAGAACTAATATTTCTTTTTGAGCGTCTGTTAGGTTTCTGCTTTCTGGTGTTGTACTTGGACGGTCTTTAATGAAAAACCCCGAAACAGTCGTATGTTTATGTTTACAGATGAAAAACGGAAACTAAAAGAGATGAAGTAATGTATTTGAGGGAAGCCCGATTTTCTCACTGTCTCTTTATCAGAAATAAAGTGCTGCGTAGAAGGGCAGGCAGTTAGTCTGATGTCTTACTTCTTTTGCCATGTTGTTGTTGTTGTTAGGTGCCATCAAGTCGGTTCCAACTCATAGTGACCCTATAGGACAGAGTAGTACTACCCCATAACGTTTCCAAGGAGTGGCTGATGGATTTGAACTGCCGACCTTTTGGTTAGCAGCCGATCTCTTAACCACTGCGCCACCAGGGCTCCTCTTTTGCCACATATAAGGTTATATATTCACTTACATCATTTCCCTTTTCCTCCCAATTGAGTCGCTCCACTGTTGCACCATATGAACTTGACTTTGTACATAGGTATTCATTCCTCTTGAATAGTAGTTTAAGAGTAATATTTTCTATTTTAATCTCTCTAAGATGCCAGCAATGACCTCCTGCTCCAGGTTAGTATCAGCACTCAGTTTGAGCATATTTGACTGAAGGAAAAAAACTAAGCTTTTGTAACTCTGTTACGTGCCGGGCACCGTGCTGTCATATCGTCCCCAGCGTGGCTAAGATTTACTGAGTAAATGCTGAGTGCCAGGCACCATGCCAAAGGCTGTACGTACACTTTCTCCCTCACGCATCACAGCCTCTCTGTGAGGAGGATGCTATTTTGGCCCACAGGGTGATTTCAAGGAGGAAGCTGAAGTTTGTGGGTAAGGCTGAGGACGTTTTGTGAGGTAACACATTTAGCTTTGGCATGAGCCCCGTCTATCTGACAAATTTACTTTTTACCTCTCACTTAATCGACCCAGACCTCCACGTCTTGAGCGAAAGCCAGAAACTGTGTAAGGTGGAAACCTGTCAGAGAAGGAAAACGCAGATATTTTCCACTAGAAGGAGAGATAGAAAAGGAGTAAGACTGCACCCTGTCAAAGGCAGAGAACTTTCAAGACCTGGAAAAACAAAGCAGTCCCGTCAAGTTCCGGCTCTCACAGGTTTCACTGTAATAATTAACATTTGCTGTATACTTAAAATGTGCCAAGGATTGTCATAAGCATTTTACACATATCACCCTGTTGAAACAACTGTACTGTTTACAAGCCTCATTTTCAGAGAGGTAAAGTAACTTGCTCAATGGATGCCGTCAACGACAGAGCGGAGATTCAGTCCCAGCCATCTGACTGCAGCCCACAGTGATATACAGCTAGGAGGATTAGTGTGCCCAGCCTATGAAGAAGAGATTACAGTGAGCCGCCCTAGGGTAGTGGTGGCAGATGGCGAGAAGGCGGCAATTCGGGAAAATATTCAGGAGATAGAATCAGCACATGTTGGTGATTGATTTTATGTGAAGCGTGAATGAAGAGAGAAAGTGTGGGGTGACTCTCGGGTTTCTCACAAAGGACACAGAAAAAGGGACAAGTTTGTGGGGTCAATGACAGCTCACGGCAACCTCATGCACAATGAAATAAAATGCCATCTGCATGATTACTTGTGGATTGGACTGTTGTGATCCATAGGGTTTTCACTGGCTGATTTTCAGAAGTCGATTGCCAGGCCTTTCTTCCTACTCTGCCTTAGTCTGGAAGCTCTGCTATCACTCGTCCAGCATCATAGTAACATACAAGCCTCCGCTGACAGCTGGGTGGTGGCTGCACATGAGGTGCATTGGCTGGGAATCGAACCTGGGGCTCCTGCATGGAAGGCGAGAATTTTACCGCTGGACCACTAGTGCCTCCTGTTGAAGCCGTGTTGTTATTGTTGTTTGCTGTCAAGTCGATTCAGACTCATAGCAACCCTAAAGAACAGAGTAGAACTGCCCCCATAGGGTTTCCACGGAACAGCTGTTGGATTCGAATTGCTGATCTTTTGGTTAGCAGCTGAGCTCTTAACCACTGCGCCCAGGCTCCCTTGAAGCCATAGGGAAAATATGTAGAGTGAGAAGAGAGTGGTGCTTCCAAGAATGGAAAAATATTCACAAGGCAAGCAGAAGAACAGCAAAGGGAGACCTAAGAAATAAAAGACCTTTTTCCTAAAATCCAAAGGAAGAGAGAATTTCAAGCAGTTGGGAATTGTCCACACCGTCCAATTCTGCAGCCTCTGGTGTGTCAGATTTGTATTCTTAGGTGAGAAAAGGAAGCAGTCGTAGAATCGTAGCATCTGATTGCCTAATAGGACCAGAGAGATGGTGTTACCTTCCCCTCATTCTACACAAGGAAACTGAAGTCTGGCAAAGCCTGGTGATCCGTCTCTTAACTTGTTGAAACAGGACTAGAATTTAGGTCTCCCCAGCCTCTTGGCATGGATCCACTGCTTTTTACAATACAGCAAATCCATCGCTTTGGAGTTGAAAGTTGAGTCTTAGTTGTAAAAAACAATAAACAGTGAAGAAAGAAGCATGAAAATTTTACTATTATATGCGTCTGGGGAGAGGAAGAAGAAGTGTACAGAATGTCTAAAACTGTAAGAGGAGAGAATAATAGTGTTGGCCTTGAATAGTGGTAAGAAAATTGACTAGTGGAAGAAGGCTTAGTGACAGGGATTCTATCTCTGCTATATTTAGATTCAAAATGGCACATTGCCAAGGCTTGCCCGTTGTGCGCTGGGCACACATTTTTAAGTGTGATTTTACTGTTTTTGTTTTTCTATCACTGACTAACCCCGTATCAGATATGTAGCAATACTGTATTATTATAAAATCGATATGTAAACAGTATCTTATTATAGACTTTGGACTAGCCAACTTCATTACTCATGAGGAAGAGTGGCTTTCTCCATTTTACAGGACTTCAAACTTGCCTTCAGCCACACAGACACCCCTAAGAGAAAATTTCTGTCATTAACAGAGAGACCGTTTATCTCGTAATTCAATTAATGAAGTATATATTATTAGCTGCCTACTATAAATATAAGTCACCGTGGTACACATCTCAGGTTGTACTAATGAATTGCATTGACTCCCGATGTAAGACATTTATAGTCTATTGAGGGTTAGTAACAATTTCATATGAACCTTTAGACTCACAAATATTTTAATAATGCTAGTGTAGTCAGGAGTGCCAGAATGTTCTCTTTAGCACTTATCATTGAAAATTTAATTATTGAAATGTAATAAAAGAAAGTCACTACCACCACCACTGTAACAAAACAGGTTTAGCCAGCATCTTGGCTTGTATAATAATTGCTTTCTTGTTTTCACCAGCCAAGAAAGCATTTTCATAAACTCTCGAGGTTAGTTTTTCCCGTTTTGTGAACTTTATGTAAATAGAATCACAGGGAAATAATCGGATTTCTTTTCTAAATCAATTATTAGTCATTACATAAGCATTATCATTATCCTACCTGGTCATGATGGTTAAGGTTGTGTGTCAACTTGGCTGGGCCATGATGCTCAGTGGTTTGGCAGTTAAATAATGATGCAGCTTGGCAGTCATGTAATGATGTAGTCATCCTCCATGATGTGATCTGATGTGATCAGCCAATCAGTTGTAAGGGGAGTTTCCTCAGGGGTGTGGCCTGCGTCCAGTATGTATATAGACATTCTGACAAAGCTTGCTTGCTTGCTGTGGATCCTGCATCTGGCTCATTATCATCTGACTTCTGGTTCTTGGGACTTGAGCCAGCGGCCTGACATATTGCCTACTAATCTAGGGATTCGTTGTCCTCTACAGCCTGTAAGGCAGCAGCCTGCTGTCTGACCTGCCAATCTTGGGTTCATCAGCCCCTGCAGCTACATGAGTAAGGAGAAGCTTCCAGCCTGATATCTGACCCACAAACTAGGAACTTGCTAGCCTCTATCATCACCTGAGCCATTTCCTTGAGATAAATCTCTCTTCTCTCTCTCTTACACACACACACACACACACACACACACACACACACGCTTCACTGGTTTTGCTTCTCTAGAGAACCCAGCTTAAGACATTGTCCTTTTGAGATTTGATCATTTCGATGTAATTGCTGACTGTGTGGCTGATAGGATTGTTGCCTTTTGCTTTCTAAGGGTTTTGTTTGGTAGAATTTCTATTATGAATGTATCCAGTTCAGTTCTTCCTATTGCCTGTAGTAAAAAGTGAAAACTGGATCCAGACTGCATAGTATGTGGGACTGAGAAAAAAGCCTAATGGCGTGAAGTTGACTTAATAATAAAATAAAATAATACTTTTTCTATTTTACAACTCTATAGTTTAAAAATATATAACTTCATATTTAAAATAATAAATATATGCAAACCATGTAGATACTCTTGCTCTGAATTTTTATTTTTGTAGATTTCAATATATCAATTACCACAGAATTACAATAATGCTGACTAATTCACCAACAGACCTTAAAGCACGAACATATTAGAGGAAAACACTTTTATATATTTTGAAAACAAATTAAATTTAGGAAGACTTAATTTTCTTCTTCTTTAAAATGCATTTTTAGTAAAAACAGCTTTTTTTAAAATTAAAAAACCAAAACCAAAAACCCATTGCCGTCAAGTTGATTCCTACTCATAGTGATCCTACAGGACAGAGCAGAACTGCCCATAGGGTTTCCAAGGCTGTAATCTTAACAGAAGCAGACTGTCACATCTTTCTCCCACTTTTAATTCAAGCAGGCCATAAAAAGTGCTAACCACAGCAGTCATTAGAAGGTGACTGAAACAGTGGAACCTGTGAGAGCTGGAACTCAGTGGTTCTGCCTGTTTTTTCCAGGTCTCAAAAGTTTTCCACCTCTGACAGAGTACAGTCCTACCACTTTTCTGTCACTTGTTTTAGTGGAAAGTATTTGTGTTTTCCTTCTCTGACAGGTTTGTGTCTCACACAGGTTCCGGCGCTCACAAGTTTTACCGTATATTACACCAACTCTTTGTGTTCTGACAGACATCTTAGTACCTGTATAACTCCTCTCCCCCCACCCAAAATTAGCAAACTACTAACCAACGTAATTCTATCACTTTGACTCAAAATTTAAGTTTAAACTAAAAGAAAAAAATATAAAGAAATGAAAGTTCATGAATTCTCAGTATTATCGACACCACTAAATTGGACACCTGAAAAATGTTAACATATGTATTTTTGTTGTTGCTGTCGTGTATCATCGCGTTGATTCCGACTCATAGTGGCCTCATGTGACAGAGTAGAACTGCCCCATAGGGTTTCCTAGGCTGTAATCTTTATGGGAGCAGACCACCAGGTCTTTTCTCCCAGGGAGCCGCTGAGTGGGTTCGAATCGCTGACCTTTCAAGTTGGCAGCCGAGCGCTTAACCACTGTGCCACCAGGGCGTATTATATTTATTTTTATGACAATGAAAAAAAGTTCAAGAATTCTTACATCTTTGGTACTAATTTTTATGAGGTGCCTGGGTATTACAAAGCGTGCCTTATGTGGCAAACAAACCGAACTTGGTCTATGCAAGCATTAAATGCAAAGACTGGGGAACCTGCAGTTAGCATCATAAAAAAGAATGGGCAAGTATGGTCATGCGGCTACGATAGTCTCAGGTGAAGTTTCACTTCCAGGAGAAAAAAAAAAAAATTTTTTTTTTTTTTCGTGGAGGGCCCTCGGCAAAATCATGAAGTAGGCGAGGCGTAGCTTCACAGTTGCTTACCTCAGAGTCTTTCTGTTTCATCCTCCAATATTCCCTTCTGTTACTTCCCAGGTTCTATATTCTACTCCGTTCTGCCCTGTTAGCAAGAGTTGAGTAAGCAGTATTTTAAGCGCAGGAGCCCTGATGGCTCAATGGATAAGCACTTGGCTGCTAACTGAAAGGTCAGCGGTTCGAACCCACCAGCTGCTCCGTGGGAGAAAAATGTGGCAGTCGGCTTCCGTAAAGATTATTATTGTTACGTTGTTAGATGTGGTCGGGTTGGTTCTGACTCATAGCGGCCCTATGTACAAGAGAACGACACACTGCTCAGTCCTGTGCCACCCTCATAATCACTGCTGTGCTTGAGCCCACCTCTGCAGCCACTGTGTCGCATCTTTGGAGTGCCTTCCAACCTGAGAGGTTCATCTTCTGGCACTGTACCAGACAAGGTTCTGCTGCTATTCTAAAGGTTTTCCTTGGCCAGTTTTTTCAGAAGTAGACCACTGAGTCCTTCTTCCTAGTCTGTCTTAGTCTGGAAGCTCCGCTGAAAGCTGTCCACCATGGGCGACCCTGGTGGTATTTTAAATACTGGTGGCATAGCTTCCAGCATCACAGCAACACGCAAGCCACCACAGTACGACAAACTGACAAATGCATCGCTGTAAAGATTACAGCCTTCGAAACCCTATGAGACAGTTCTGTTCTGTCCTGTAGGGTCACTATGAGTCAAAATTGACTCGATGGCAATGGGTTTGGTTTTGGTTTAAGTTACACATATATCTACTTTTTTTTTTAACTAAAAAAATTAACACCTCCCCCCAGTTACTATCCTACTATCATGTCTAGGGAGCCCTGGTTATACAGTGGTTAAGTGCTTGGTAGCTAACTGAAAGGTCGGCAGTTCGAACCCACCAGCTGCTACGCAGAAGAAAGATGTGGGTAAAGATTACAGCCTTGGAAACCCTATGGGACAGTTCTACTCTATCCTTTGGGGTTGCTATGAGTTGGAAGTGACTGGACGGCAACAGATTTGGTTTTTGTTATTGTTTGCTTAAGTGTGGCCTCTCTTTAGAAGGTGAAAGGAGAAAGGGGAAGCTGGAAAGACAGAGCCTCAAACGTAACTCATTATAGCACACAGTAGATGCCTTCTTACTAATGGGAGGGGTTGGAAGATTTTTTTTTTTTAAGTGAATTAAACTGAGGAATCATTACAAAAAGAACCATATTTACCTTAAAGATTTAATTTTAACTTAAAACTTGTAAATACAAATTCATGTCCCAACCTTTGACTGCAGGGTCAAGGTCTTTTTGTTGACTGTGAATCTCATTCTGTGGACTTTGTTGCTAGCCTGCCTGCAAAAACTACAGCAATAATGTATCATCTGCAGTATTATACTTTATATGCATTGTATGTCCAGTTCCGGTTTCTTTAAAGAACGGTAAGTAAGCTTAGTGAGATACGTTGCCAAGCAATTCAAGTGCAGAAGCTTTTTCTATTTTTAGGATTCCTCCGTACTCTGTCTTTTACTACTATTTTGCTTAAACCTATTTTGGCCAATTTTTTTTTCCATTGATTTTTTGCAAAGTTTCGTTTAATTATTTAATTACGACAAATGCAATGGACGTAAATACGTTTAGAAACCAAAACAACTGATTTGTGGTAAACATACAACTCAGCTGATGGAAGCAGAAAGATGTAAGAGTAGCTACCTAGCTGGCATGTCATTCACAGAGCAAATGGAGGGCATCAGGTAATCCGGTGTGTCAACATGTCAAAATGAAGGTCCCATAAATATGCATGTGTGCAAACAGCCCAATGGAACTAGTTGTGGTCTAGTTTTCACACCATGGTTTTTAACCTTCTAAGGAAAGAACAACTGACGTGACTACAGAGGATAAGTACAGGAGCGTGTATATGGTCAACACAACATTGGTCCTTCCATCGCATGCACTGTCTGGGCTTGGAAAAGGCAGATACTGGCTCTTTCCATATCTGTCACCATGCCAAATGACATGCACACCAAAATCAGAGTACATAAAGCAGTATCTAGGAGTGGTTTCCAATGGAAGGGTTCTAAGGTACTGACAGTTTCCCAGGGCTGCTGTAACCAAGTACCACAGTGGGTGACTTTAACAGAGATTTACTTTCTCACAGTTCTAGAGGCTGTGTGGATTCCTTCTGTGGCCTCCCTCCTAGTTTCCACTGGCTGCCGATGGTTCTTGGTATTTCTTTGCTGCTTATACAAAAAAAAAAAAAAAAAGTTTTTTTTTTTTTTTTTTAATAAATGCATCTGCCTCTGTCATGACATGGTGTCTCCCTGCGTGTCTGTAACCCCCCTTAATAAGACATCACTCAGAAGGGATTAGATTTAGGACTCACTCTACTCTGATACGATACTACTAGCATATCACAGGATCACATCCACAGACATACAGCGTTAGAACTTCAACATGTATTTTGGAGGGAGACAATAGGTACTCCTACCTCAAGTCCATTCTTATTAAAGATAAATGTTTTCTGAAAGTGAATGTACTGGATCAAGATGCATATAATTTGGGGAAAGTAACTTCGGTGCTTCAAACTCAAGATAGTCTGTAAGCCTAGCTACAACTGATTAAGAAATCAGTGCCACAGTATAATGTTGTCCTCAAAGAGAATTTATGTTTATGAAATTAATCTTTTTCTAATATGACTCATTGCCCCCCCTGCAAAAAAACCCTGAAAATATAAAACACAAAGAGGAAAACATTCTCTAGAATTTCTATCACCTGGAAATGATCGCTGAAATTTGAATGTATGCCCTTTCCAATCTGAACATGTTTATTTTCTTCAAAGCCCTGATCATATTGAATTGTAGGTCATTCTTTTCACTTAACAGCCTATCAGGAACGTTTCTCCATGCCTTTAGTTATTTTTGTACAACGTGATTTTTTTGGTGAAAGTATACACAGTCAGACACCATTTCATCAATTCCTACCTGAACAACTCAGTGACGTTGTTTACATTCTTCAAGTCTTGCAACCATTCTTCTCCCAATTGTTCCACCACCATTGACTTAGACTCACTGTCCCCCAAGCTTCTCATCTAACCTAGTGGCTGTCGTCAATTCAATCTCACATAGACAATTCTTTAAAGAGCACGGAACATAAGATAATCTGTTTTTTGGTTCAGAGGAGACTTCACAGGGGATAGTTTCAGTTTAAAGTTTACAGATTATCTCAGGGCGATAGTTTCAGGGGCTCATTCCAGCCTCAATGGCTCCAAAGGATCTGGCTTCCATTGAGAATTTTAAATTCTGTTCTGCATTTCCCCCCTTTTGATCAGGATTCTTCTATAGAGTCTTTGATCAAATTATTCAGTAATAGTAGCCGGGCACCTTCCGACTAGTCCTTCTGGTCTCATGGCAAAGGAGGCAGTTGTTCACGGAGGTAACCAGACGTGCAATTTGTTCCCTCCTTTATTCCTGACTCTCCTTTTTTGCTCTGTTCCAGGTGAATGGAGACCTATTATTTGTACAATGTTGATTTTTAAGGACTGCTTTACGTCCTATAATCTGGACAGTCCATCGTTGCCATTGCTTTGCACCTGCTGTCACATTATGGTGCACACAGAAAAGATAATTTTAATGCCACAAAGGGATAAGGCAGCTCTCAGACAAAAATGACATAATTGGGGACTCCATCAGCTTCAAGCTGTACTGTTGCTCAAAGGGCTTAGGGAATCAGTATCTTGGCCCAACCAAGTGCCCAGCTGTATTATGCCAAATACAGAATCTTCTCATTGAAGACATTTCATGCAACAGTTGATCCACAGTACTGCAGTAGTCAAGACTTTCAGCAGAATGAGGACCTTGCCATTTTCACCTTTATAGTCCTACTTTCTAGCCTTGTCCAAAGGAGCTCTGGTGGTGCAATGGTTAATCACTTAGCTATTAAACAAAAGGTTGGCTGTTCAAACCCACCCAGTGATTCCATGGGAGAAGGACATGGTGATCTGTTCCTGTGAAGATTACAGCCTAGAAAACCCCATGGGGCAGTTATACTCTGTCACCCGGGGTCACTGTAAGTTGGAATTGACAGTGTACAACAACAACGGCCTTGTCCATGGAAAATAGTAGATCCTAAATAAATGTTTACTAAACAAATATATTCTGTTAAAAGCAAAACATTAAGAAGAAATTTTGCCCGAAATTTAGGTTAATGTTGTACTATTAAAAGAAGGTTCATTTAGCGACAGCTTATTAAGTATCATCTCTGTTTAGACACTCACTGTGTTGAATACAAAGATGAGTAAGACAGGCCTTCAAGCTGTGGGACCTGGGATGAGTGCGTAGAAGGGAGAGAAGAAAAACTTGTCAACAAATGTGATAAAGGTGATTGGTGCTACCAGAGAAATATGAAAACAAATAACTGTAAAATACCAATGCCATCATAACAGTAGCTACCAATAAACCAAACCCTCTGCCGGCGAGCTGATTCCAACTCAGAGCAGCCCTACAGAACACAGTAGAACTGCCCCGTAGGGTTTCAAAGGCTGTACAGCTTTAAGGAAGCAGACTGCCACATCTTTTCTCCCACTGAGTGGCTGGTGGGTTTGAACTGCCTATCATGGGCAGATGAGATTTTCGATGAGTGTTTCTATAAGTTATATATAACTATTATATTTCCATGATATTTCTATGATAGCATTGGTATTTTGTAGTTATTTGTTTTCATATTTCTCTTATAACACCAATAACTATATAATAATATAACCGTCTAGTTATGTTATTATAAACACACAAAGCACTATAGGAGCTCAAAAGACAAAGCCCTTCCAGGTGGAGGCAGGAGTATGTGGGAAGTCCTTACAGGGGACATGGTGACTTTTGAGTTGAACTTTGAAGACCTCTTACTGGCATCTTGGACGTCAAAAGTCCACTCTGCTCATGTTGTTGTTGTTATTAACGGTTTAATTTGGCCCCCGGCTCACGGTGATCCCAGGCACCGAGTCCTGTGCCATACCCGTGGTCAGTGGCAGATGGGACCACTGTGATCCACAGGGTTCTCACTGGCTGATTTTCAGCAGTAGGTCACCAGGCCTTTCCTCCTAGTCTGCCGTAGCCTGGAAGCTCTGCGGAAACCCGTTCAGCATCATAGCAACACACAAGCCTCCGCTGACAGGTGGTAGCTGCGCATGCGGTGTGTTGGCCGGGAACTGAACTCGGATCTCCCACATAAAAGGCGAGAATTCTCCCACAGAGCCACCCTGGCCCTTCTGGGGTACAAACATGATCTTCCTCTTCTACTTACCCATCGTGCCAAACCCGTCCGTCTGATAGTCTTGAACCTGATTATTGATGTTGCCATTCACCCCTGTATTCTTGACTCCCTCTCTCTTCCCAGCAATATTTTTCTGGTCACTGTAGTTAAATAAAATTTTAAATAGCAGGTTTTTTTTTACAATTGACATACTTTGTATGTAATCTGAAGATTATAAAAAATAAGTTTATCAGTCTAGTAATTTCATTAAAAATTTTTAAGCTATATACAAAAAAAGTATTCATATTTTGAAACAATTTACTCATGCTGTTTTTCCACATTGAAAAAGTACTATTCTGTTTTCTAAATAATAAACCCATACCTGCTGCTGTCCAGTCGATTCCAACTCATAGCGACCCCGTAGAACACAGTAGGACTGCCTCATAGGGTTCCTAAGGCTGTAACCTTTACAGAAGCAGTTTGCCACACCTTTCTCCCACGGAGCCGATGGTGGGTTGGAACCACCGACCTTTCAGTTAGCAGTGGAGTGCTTAACCATGATGCCACCAGGGCTCCGAAATAATATACAGAAAATCATAAAGAGCTTCACTATTATAGTGGAGCTGTGCTGGCATGCAGTCATGACAATATATCTTAAATAACACTATTCTCGGCGAGCCCAGGTGGCTCAGTGGTTAAGAGATCAGCTGCTAACCGAAAGGTCGGCAGTTCGAGTCCACTAGCCGCTCCTTGGAAGCTCTGTGCAAGAGGGTCGCTATGTCTTTTTATTTGTCCCGACTTCTGCAGAACCATGAAATTTTAGCACGACTGTAGTTTCTAGACAGTAATACATTTCTACTGCCATTTGGAGGAGCCTGCATCACAGAGTAGGAAGAGGCTGAGTCTGACGTGTAAAGATGCCTTCTCCCGAACTTCAGACCCCTTGAAGAATTCTTAGTCAAATTCCACTCACTCTTATGGAAGTTGCAATTATCACGAATTGTTTTGTAGAGCGTCTGATGCTGTTCCCATACCAGGGAAACTGGATTTTCTGGAAACGGAAAATGAAACTGTCAGCTGCAGCCATCTATGGTTATCACACGTCTCAGAGTTTTTTGTTGATGGATAGCTAGGTAATTGTGACATTAAGCCAAGAGGGTGGATTCCTCTGTGCTTTTCTAATCAATGTAAGGTCTGTTACAGCCCATGAAGTGCAATCAGTGAGGCTCTTTATCCCAGTTTTCAAATAATGGCTACAAATACTTACTTGCGGTGGTATTAGGATTTAGAGAAAGCAGAAGTGTATGAAAATGTATTTCACTCACTTGCTACGTTACCCTTATACCATGTTATGGATTGAACTGTGTCCCCCAAAAATATATGTTGCAAATCCCAACCCCTATACCTGTAGTTATAATCCAATTTGGGAATGCGTTTTATTTGCTATGTTAATGAGGCAATATTAGTGTAGGGTATGTTTTAAATCAATCCCTTTTGAGATATAGAAAATTAAACAAACAGATTAGGGAAGACAGATGCCACCCCACTTGAGATCTCCAAGGAACCAAGAAACAGAAGCTCAAAAGAGACAAGGACTTTCCCCCAGAGCCAGCAGAGAGGGAAAGTCTTCCCCTAGAGCCAGCGCCCTGAATTTAGACTTCTAGCCTCCTAAACTGTGAGAAAATATATTTCTGTTTGTTAAAGCCACCCACTTGCGGTATTTGTGGTGTAGTGGTTAAGAATTTGGCTGTTAACCAAAAGGTCAGCAGTTCGAGTCCACCAGGTGCTCCTTATGAGTCTGAATCAACTCGACAGCAATGGGTTTCGTTTTTTTGCTTTAAATAACTCTAAGACATACCAGACTCGCTAAGAATTAGCAAAATTCACTGATAAGGAATTCACCCTCTTAATGTCTTGCTCTAGTGAAGTACTAGAAAAAGGTGTAAGCGGTAAAAGGAAGCTGAGGGATTTCAAGGAAATTTCAGTCCACCAGCAGAGTTAAAATAGCCTTACCACGACTGTAAAGTCCCAAGTTCTAATTTTGCCTTTGCTACCATAATGCAAATGTGATATTCTACTCAATTTTTAGATTTTCAGAATTAACAAATAGCCCAGTTTCTATCAATAGAGGGTGGGGAATTTGCACTTAGAATTGCCTTCAAAATGAAATAAAACTCCTAAGCCATTAAAAAAAATCACTGAACAATTGCGAAAGGGCAAGATGAACTCTGATATTCTTAAAGATATATTATCTTTACATTATATCGCAATTATTTTCTGGCATACCAGAGGAAAGAAAGATACTTCCTAATTTGAGAATTTATCAACACCACTTATGCCTAATATTCATAAAGTAGGTGTGGAAATCTCGTTTCCACCAGGGGACATCACATTCATCCTTAAAACTGTAACTCAAGACCAGTACTTTGAAGCCATACTTACTGTTACATCATAAGATTGCAAAACTAAGCCTGAAGCTATTTTATTGCTCTTAAGTATTATGCCTGATAACCAGGTGTTTATCAATAGAGAAACAGGCTTCAGTATGGTCTCATGGCCCAAACACCTAGGCTGAGCATACACAGTAAATTTACTGAGACCAAATATAAGTTTTTCATTTAATTATTCATATGTATATACACATACATACGTATAGTTAGTTAAGTGCCTGTGAGTTGATTCCAACTCAGAGCAACCCTACAGGACAGAGTAGAACTGCCCCATAGGGTTTCCAAGGAGTGGCTGGTGGATTTGAACTGCTGACCTTTGGTTGGTGGCGAGCTCTCAACTGTTGATGGTCTATAAACATCAACGACTATTACTGACATAAAGAGCACAATATAAAAGTAAGACTTGCAAGACTACAAAGAGTTAAATTTCTTTGTGAATCTTTCTTACTAATCTTGAACTGTTTTCTTTCTCTGCTTAGATAATTCGGGTTTTCTCCAAACTTTAATAGATTTAAATGTTTTTCATTAATCTGTATAAGGAGCCCTGGTGGTACAGCGGTTAAGTACTTGGCTGCTAGCTGAAAGGTGGGCAGTCTGAACCCACCAGAGAATCCGCAGGAGAAAAAACCTGGCAACCTGCTCCGGTAAAGATTCTCGAACCAAAAACCAAACCCGTGGCTGTTGAGTCGATTCGGACTCATAGTGACCCTACAGGACAGGGTAGAATTGCTCCGTAGGGTGTCTTAGTCTGTGATCTTTATGGAAGCAAACTGCCACATCTTTCTCCCTAGGAGCGGCTAGTGGGTTTGAACCGCTGACCTTTCGGTTAGCAGCTGAGCACTTAACCACTGCACCACCAGGGCCACTTCTTCCTAAAGATGACAGCCTAGGAAACCACCAGGAACAGTTCTACTTTGTCACATTGGATTGCTATGAGTCGGAATCAACTCGAGGGCACCTAACAACAACTTGTTTGTGGCTTCAGGACCAGGAGAGTGTGGGGGGGTGTGGACGGCATCGTGGTGATACCATCAGAAGGGGCAACACCAAAATGACTGCCTATAAAATGCTTGTGCAGTGTTTCAGCAGAAATTAATTTTTTTATAAAAATATCCCTGTAGTTAGTTATAACAACAAAAAAAGTTTTCTCAAGCCCAGCTTACATGTATCAGCATACCTACGAGGCTTAAACTCTATGCTAATTTACTTTTTGAACCCAATTACAATGAGGCTTGAGTCACGTGGTTTCGTCTGCATGTGCTGAAGGACGCCGTGGTGTTTTCATTGCTGCCAGGTGCTGATTTTGGTCTGGTGTTGTAGCTACAATATTGTGGTAGTTAGTATTTGTGAACTTATATCAATAACTTTTTTTGAAAATGAAGTAGTAATTAAAGGAAAAGAAGGAGAAAAATAAAAAAAAGCTTCCGCTCAGTTGCTAATAACGCTGTAATTCAATGTAGAAAGATTTTACAAACAATTCTTTTCTTTTATTAACGTACATTAGATGAAGCTTTACAGAACAAACAAGGTTCTCATTAAACAATTAGTACACCTGTTGTTTTGTGACATTGGCTACCAACCCGACAACATGTCAACACTCTCCTTTCTCAACCTTGGGTTCCCTGTTACCAGCTTTCCTGTCCCCTTCTGCCTTCTAGTCCTTGCCCCTGGGCTGGTGTGCCCCTTTAGTCTCGTTTTGTTTTATGGGCCTGTCTAATCTTTACAAAGCAATTTTGTTTTTAGTATTCATATAATCTAAGAAATATTATGTTTAAGCAATTTACAACTATATCACGTATTATTCTATGTTTCAAATTGTTAATAAACTTACATGTGTAACAATTATTGATTATGTAAATTTTTGATAACTAAATACAGAAATTGACAATTTAAAACATGAAGTGGGGGCAATGCCCTGTTTCTTGATGTGTGTTTAGAAATATAACTTAAATCTTAAATTCAGTTTTTTTTTTAAATTTTAGTCTTTTTAAAATTTTCTTTAAAAACATCACTGTCTTGCAAATGTATATATAACTTTAATGAAATTTTCAGGCTTTAGGTTTGAATTATGATTTAAAAAATAGTGACACATTAAAAAGTGAGTTGGCAAAAGGCATTGATTCTGGTGACATCATTCACAAGTTCACAGCTTTGAAGGCCAGGAAAGTTCTGATTTAGTTGAAATGCTTACTAAGTGCTGAAATGCTTGTGTTTTTTTGTTGTTTATTTTTATATTATTTCATTTATGAATATATTTCCACATACATTTGTCTACAACTTCTACATTATTGGGCCATTATTGATTATGCGAACCTAACCCATTAATGTAGCTCATGTTATGCTAAAGTTTAACGTTAAAATGAACATAATTTTGACGTAGTTTTTAAATGTTTTTATTTCATATTTTATTGTTTTATTACTGAATTTTCATTTTAACCACATATAACTATGTAAATGTAAATACATTTAGGCTGTGCATATGATATTGTAAGTTAAAGGCATAATTTTAATTTCACTAGTTGATTATGTCACTACTATTGTTATATTCAGTGATATGTGAGAATTGCAGTTTATGAGTAACAGTACAAAAAATGTTTTTAAGGATTCTGTAGGGTCTGGTACAGGAGCAGATCCATGGGCGGGGGAGGGATGACACCATGAGCTACCGCACGGGGTGACACCAACCCTAGTGATGCTGCTGCAGACAGCTATGCCAGCTGTTAAAAGTAGAATTTTATTCTAAAGCTTAACTATCCATAAAAGAACATTATTATTTTTTTCCAATCTTGGAGAGTGGTTCCCCATAAGCTTTCAGACGTCCTACATGTTGTGATTTTTTGGTCTGCCATAATAAAAAATAAAACAATACAGAATGAAATGTGTACATCAGCAATTTCCTATGACTGTGCGTTTCCAGCCAGAAGATTTTCCATTCACCTTCTGGCTGCTCTTACTCATTTAAATTTCAATTTATGAAAATATAATTTTTACTAAATTATATATTTATCCATTAGCTTGACTATTGAACAAGACTATTTAGATGAAGGTTTACAGAACAAACTAGTTTCTCATCAAACAGTACACACATTGTTCTATGACACTGGTTAACAACCGCACAACATGTCAACACTCTCCCTTCTCAACCCTGGGCTCCCCATTACCAGCTTTCCTGGTCCCTCCTGCCTTCCAGTCCCTGCCCCAGGGCTGGTGTGCCCCTTTAGTCTGGTTTTGTTCAATGGGCCTGTTCAATCCTTGGCTGAAGGGTGAACCTCAGGAGTGACCTCATTACTGAACTGAAAGGCTGTGCGGGGTCCATACTCTCAGGGTTTCTCCAGTCTCTGTCAGGCCAGCAAGCCTGGTCTTTCTTTCTGAGTTAGAATTTTGTTCTACATTTTTCTCCTGCTCTGTCCGGGACCATCTACTGTGATCCCTGCTAGAGCAGTCAGTGGTGGTAGCCCGGCACCATCTAGTTGTGCTGGACTGAGTCTGGTGGCGGCCTGAGGAGACTATTTTTAAAGGACCTATTATTTTTTTTATTATACTATTTTCTGAGCATTAACTTATATGAAAAATCTTAGAGGATTTTAAACTGAAGGTGCATTAGGTAATAATGTAGTGAATTGCTTGTATTCTAAAAGATGGAATTTCATGAAATCAGAGCTTCCCCAGAAAGTCTAGAATATACAGTCATCTTCTGTAACCGATCACGTTGTTGTTAGCTGCCTTGGAGTTGGCCCCTGACTCCTGGTGACCCCATGCACGGAATCAGGAAACAGTGCCCGGTCCTGCTTCATCCCTATGATTGGTTGCATGTCTGACCGTTGTGATCCACAGGGTTTTCACTGACTGATTTGGGGGAGTAGATCATCGGGCCTTTCTCCCTAGTCTGTCCTAGTCTGGAAGTTTTGCCGAAACCTGTTCAGCATCATAGCAACATGCAAACCTCCACTGACAGACGGGCGGTGGCTGCCCGTGAGGCGCGTTGGCTGGGAATCGAACCTGGGCACGGGCCTTATCTATATGATGCATATTGGTAAAGCGCCTAGCACAGTGGTACAGAAAGATGGGCATTTAATAAAAGCTTTTAATAATCAGGAGATAAACTTCCTTTGAGGAGTCCTGGTGGTGCAGTGGTTAAGGATCTGGCTGCTAACTGAAAGGCCGGTGGTTCAAACCCACCAACTGTTCCTCGGGAGAAAGATGTGGCAGTCTGCTTCCGTAAAGATTACAGCCTTGAAATCCCTACGGGCAGTTCTGCTCTGTCCTACAGGGTGGCTATGAGTTGCAATCGACTCGATGGCAACAGGTTAAACTTCCTTTGATGTGAAGAAGTAACTAAAACTGTACTTTCATTCTCATTGTCCCTAAAAGCGTAGGAAGGGAACACTCCATACCATTCTTGAACAAAAGAAAAGTTGCACACAGAATCAAAAGTGGACCTTGTAGAAAGATCAAGATTTATGGAGACCTGGAAGAAAGGCCTGGCAATCTACTTCTGAAAAAAATCAGCCATTTGAAACGTTGTGGCATGCGGTTCTACTCTGACACACATGAGCTCACCATGGGTTGGAATCAACTGGATGGCAGCTGGTTACAGAAACTCAGTGCTCCCTGAGCAATAACTTCCCCTCTCCCCCTCCCACCCACTCTTGGTAAAACCAAACCAAACCCGTTGCCATCGAGTCGACTCCGATTCATAGCGATCCTATAGGACAGAGCAGAACTGCCCCACAGGGTTTCCAAGGAGTGCCTGGTGGATTCAAACTGCCAACCTTTTCGTTAACAGCCGAGCTCTTAACCACGCCAGTAACCACTAATAAACTCTGATTTCTACGTATTTACCTATTCTAGGTATTTCATATTAGTGAGATGGTATAATATGTGTCCATTTTTCTTACTTATTTCACTTAGCATTATGTTCTTAAGGTTCATCCAGGTGGTAGTATGTATCAAGACTTCATTTCTCTTCATGGCTGACTAAAACTCCACTGTTTGCGTGTACTGCGTTTTGTTTATCCACTCATCTGTTGATGGACATTTGGGTTGTGTCATAGATTGAATTGTGTCTCCCCCAAAATATGTGTCAACTTGGCTAGGTCATGATTCCCTTGTATGATTGTATAGCATTTTATTTTCCAATGTGCTTTCTCTATGTGTTGTAAATCCTATCACTATAATGTAATAAAATGGATTAGCGACAATTAGACTGATGAGGTCTACAAGATTAGGTAGTGTCTTAAGCCAGTCTCTTTTGAGATATAAAAGAGAAAAGCAAGCAGAGAGACATGGGGACCTCATACCACCAAGCAAGCAGCACTGGGAGCAGAGCGCGCCCTTTGGACCTGAGTTTCCTGCGATGAGATGCTCCTAGACCAAGGGAAGACTGATGACAAGGACCTTCCTCCAGAGCCGACAGAGAAAGAAAGCCTTCTCCTAGAGCTGGCATCCTGAATTTGGACTTCTAGCCTACTGGACTGCGAGAGAATAAACCTCTCTTTGTTAAAGCCATCCACTTGTGGCATTTCCGTTATAGCAGCACTAGATGACTAAGACAGGTTGTTTCTACCTCTTGGTTATTGTCAGTAGTGCTACAGTGAATATTGGCATCCAAGTATTAAACCATACACTTTTTAATGAAAAAAAAAAAAAAGATTTACAGAGGCCCAATTCCATGAAAGATAAATAAGTTGAGCCCTCGTGTCTGTGTGTAGATGCAAATTGATTCACATAAGCGCTGACCGAAATTGCTCTCTGAAGCTAAGTGATCATAAAATAAGATGTACAAGTTCAGAATGAAAAAGTTACACTAGACTGAAAGTACAGTAAGGACTCAGTCATGCCTTTAAGGAGTTTTTGCAATGCTTAAAAATTGTCAGTCACTTCTGGAAATTCACAAGTGGAGTTTTGAAGGAATGAGAACCTGCATCATTTATTACTTGCTTTATTACTGTGCCTGTTTAAACAGGAGAGCTGCCTCTAAGCAAAGCCTCAGACTGCTTATCCCCTCCTACTCTTTCTGCTTCTGAGTCATCCGAAGCCATGTTTTGTCCTTCTCTCCACAGAGAGTGCTGTTGACCCAGAACACACTGCGTGCGTGATCACCTCTTCTGCTTTATCCCGTCTTCCTTCTGATCAAGCCCATGTGTTTACAAACTCCTTGGCAGATTAGGGAACCGTGGAGGGCTAGAGACTGAAGCAAGTATCACCAAACCAACAGAACCCTGATGGCGCAACGGTTAAGCGCTTGGCTGCCAACTGAAAGGTCGGCAGTTGAAATCCATCCACTGGCTCCACGGCAGAGAGACCTGTCTATCAGCTCCCATAAAGATTACAGCCTAGAAAACCCTATGGGGCAGTTCTGCTCTGTCACATGGGGTCGCTATGAGTTGGAATGTACTTGAAGTCGCCTAACAACAACAGAAATGAAATACGTAACATTTGACCTCATCAGCCCAAGGGCTGATTCAAGTTGTAAAGTATATAAATTTGCTTCTGGCATCTTAAAGCTTTCTTTATTATTATTTTTTTGTCTTATCTTCCTTCTTACAACAGATCCCACCCCTACTTAGTGACCTGTGCTTTTCTGCTCTTTATCTCTGAAAGCAGGCTCTCTGCAAGGCAATCTAGCCAGTTGCCATGGAGTGGACCCTGACTCATGGTGACATGGTGACTCATGTGTGTCAAAGTAGAACTATACTCCATAGGGTTTCAATGGCTGGTTTTTTGGAAGTAGACCCCCAGGCATTTCTTCTGGGCGCCTCTGGGTGGACTTAAACCTTCAACCTTTCGGTTAGCAGCCAAGCACTACCCAGAGACTCTGAAAGTAATAAAAATGTTACAGCAATTAAGAGCAGGGTCTTTGGGAATCAGACTCAAATAGCTTACTGCCTGGCTGTGCCACTCAGGAAATTTGTCATCTCAGACAAATGAGGCACCTATTGACATTGCTTTCTCAGTTTTCTCTTCTCTAAAATAGGAATGATGCCTAGCTCACCTATTAGTGGTTAAGTTCTACAGCTGCTAACCAGAGTCGGCAGTTGGAATCCACCAGGCGCTCCTTGGAAGCTCTACGGTGCAGTTCTACCCTGCCCTATAGGGTTGTTGTGAGTCAGAATTGACTCGACAGCAATGGGTTTTTGGGCACATATTCTGTAAAGGTAAAACTTTTTAGTGTCTTAGTTATCTCGTGCTACTATAACAGAAATACTACAAATGGGTGGCTTTAACAAACAGAAATTCTTTTTCTCACAGTTTAGAAGGCTAGGAGTCCGAATTCAGGGTACTGGCTCTAAGGGAAGGCTTTCTATCTCTGTTGGCTCTGGAGGAAAGTCTTTGTGTCTTCCAAGCTTCTGCTCCTGAGCAATCTTCATGTGTCTTGGCATCTGTCTTACTCAATCGCTATCTCTGTGCTAGCTTGTTTAATGACTATTTATATCTGAAAAGAAATGGAGTCAAGATACACCCTATACTAATCCTGTCTCATTGACATAACAAAGACAACCCACTCCCAAATGGGATTATAACCACAGGCATAGAAGCTAGGATTTACAACACATATTTTTGGGGGACACAGTTCAGTCTATAACATTCCACCCTTTCGTCCCCCAAAATTCATGTCCTTGCCACATGCAAAACACATTCACCCTATCACGTTACCCCAAAAGTCTTAAATCAACTCCAAGTCCAAAATCTCATCTTCCCAATTATCTAAATCAAATATGAATGAGACTTGAGGCGTATTCCATCCTGAGGCAAAATTCCTCTTCATCTGTGAATCTGTGAAATTTACAATACAAGTTATCTGCTGCCAAAGTGCAATTGTAGAACAGGCACAAAGTAGACATTTCCATTACAAATTGGAGAAATTGGAGGGAAAGAAGAAATAACAGGCACCAAGCAAGTCCAAAGCCCATCAGAACAAATTATATTAGTTTGAAATTAATCCTCTGTTCTTTGGGACCATCTGGGCAATGGCACTTTCCTTCAGATTCTGGGTGTTGGCCCCTAGGTTCTGGGCTGCAGCTCCACCTTCCAGGCCCACTGGACGGCTACTCTGCTCCCTTAGATTTGGGTAGCCCCATTCTCCTGTTCCATCTGAGTGTTGACCCCACACCCTTGGCTCTGGCTGGCCTCATTATTCTGCCCCTTGGATGAGGCAGCCTCACCCCCTCAGCTTTAGGCGGTGGTCACATCCCCCGGCACACCTTAATGACAGGTCCGCACTCTGAAACTGAGTTGGCAAAGAATCCTAGGAGTCTGTGGTCCTGCCCTTTGAGATCCAGAAGACCGTGGCCCCACCCTTGGAAACCAAGAAGGCCCTACTTCCCATGCTCCTTCCAACAGTTCTGCTGACTTGCAAGCTGCTCCAGGGATGGTCCCTTTCTTTCCTCAGAGAACAAGAGATGTACCCCCTCTGGCCTGTTTCCTACCTGTAGAATTCCAAGAGGCAGATAGCGTTCTTTCTTTTCCTTCTTTCTCTGTCCCCTTCAATCTAAGCTGATGGGTTTTCTGCTGTGGTAGTTGGTTAGATCCATCAGTCACACACTTAATCTTTTTAACAAAAGATTTTCTAGCCATGTCCTTGGTGAACATCCTAGGACACATGTCCTTAGTTTGCACAACAGAATTTTCCAAATCTTTAACATTGTTTTACTTTGCACAGTTCATTTTTAAATCCATCTCTTCCCTCTCTCACTTTACTGTAAGCCACAAGGAGAAACCACGTGGACCCTTTAAGATCTTCTTAGAAATCTCATCAACCAGATATCCAAGCTCATCACTTACAAGTTCTCCCCCTCCAGCAAACATCGGAACATAATTCAGACAAGTTCTTTGCCACTGCATAAAAAGCATTGTCCTTCCTCCGTCGTTCAATCACGTGTTCGTCATTTTGTTTTAAAGCCTCATCAGAAGCACCTTTAAGGTCTACATTTCTAGCAACATTCTATTGCTGGCTTCATATGTATTCTCTAAGACAATAGAGACTTTCTCTATAGCTTTCCTCACTTCCTTGTGAGCCTTCTCCAGAATTGCCTTTGACGTCCATAATTCTACCAACAGTCCCTTCAAGCAATCTAAGCTTTTACTACTAGGCACCTTAAAACTCTTCCAGCCTCTACACATTACCCAATTCAAAAACCACTTCCACGTTTGAGGTATCTGCTAAAGCAGCACCTCACTCTTCTGGTACAAATTCTGTCTTAGTCGTCTGGTGCTGCTATAACAAATACCACAAGTGGATGGCTTTAACAAACAAGTTTATCCTCTCACAGCGTAGGAGACTACGAGTCTGAATTCAGAGGGCTGGCTGGAGGGGAAGGCTTTTTCTCTCTGTCGGCTCTGGAGGAAGGTCCTTGTCTCTTCAGCTGCTGCTTCCTGGTTCCTCGGAGATGTCCATGGGTCTTGGCATCTATCTTAACTCTTCTTTCTCTCTGTGCATACTTCTTTAATCACATTTTATATTTGAAGAGAGATTGGCTTAAGATATACCATACACTAATCCTGCCTCATTAAAATAATGAAGACAACCCATTCCCAAATGGGATTATAACCATAGGCATAGAGGTTAGGATTTATAACACATATATTTTTTTTTTTTTTTTGGGGGAACATAATTTAATCCATAGCACCCTGTCTGAAGACATTTTTGATTGTCACGAATGAGGGGATGCTACTGGCATCTAGTTGGTAGAGGCCAGGGATGCTGCTCAACATCATACAATGCCCAAGACAGCCCTCACAGCCAAAACTTATCTAGTCCAAAATGCCACTAGAGCTGAGCTTCACAAATTCTAAGGACTAATGGAAATGTAATAATTCGATGACTCTGCACTGAAAGATGCAAGAAACAGATTTCCGGTGAAGACTCCAACAACTATTTTTTTTTTTTTAATTTTTATTGAGCTTCAAGTGAACGTTTACAAATCAAGTCAGTCTGTCACATATAAGTTTATATACATCTTACTCCATACTCCCACTTTCTCTCCCCCTAATGAGTCAGCCCTTCCAGTCTCTCCTTTCGTGACAATTTTGCCAGCTTCCAACCCTCTCTACCCTCCCATCCCCCCTCCAGACAGGAGATGCCAACACAATCTCAAGTGTCCACCTGATACAAATAGCTCACTCTTCATCAGCATCTCTCTCCTACCCACTGTCCAGTCCCTTTCATGTCTGATGAGTTGTCTTCGGGAATGGTTCCTGTCCTGGGCCAACAGAAAGTTTGGGGACCATGACCGCCAGGATTCCTCTAGTCTCAGTCAGACCATTAAGTATGGTCTTTTTGTGAGAATTTTTTATCCCACTGATCTCCTGCTCCCTCAGGGGTTCTATATTGTGCTCCCTGTCAGGGCAGTCATCGGTTGTGGCCGGGCACCAACTAGTTCTTCTGGTCTCAGGATGATGTAAGTCTCTGGTTCATGTGGCCCTTTCTGTCTCTTGGGCTCACAGTTATCGTGTGACCTTGGTGTTCTTCATTCTCTGTTGATCCAGGTGGGTTGAGACCAATTGATGCATCTTAGATGGCCGCTTGTTAGCATTTAAGACCCCAGACGCCACATTTCAAAGTGGGATGTAGAATGTTTTCATAATAGAATTATTTTGCCAATTGACTTAGAAGTCCCCTTAAACCATGGTCCCCAAACCCCCGCCCTTGCTCCGCTGACCTTTGAAGCATTCAGTTTACCCCGGAAACTTCTTTGCTTTTGGTCCAGTCCAGTTGAGCTGACCTTCCATGTATTGAGTATTGTCCTTCCCTTCACCTAAAGGACTTCTTATCTACTAACTACTCAGTAAAAACCCTCTCCCACCCTCCCTCCCTCCCCTCCTCGTAACCACAAAAGTATGTGTTCTTCTCAGTTTATACTATTTCTCAAGATCTTATAATAGTGATCTTATACAATGTTTGTCCTTTTGCCTCTGACTAATTTCGCTCAGCATAATGCCTTCCAGGTTCCTCCATGTTAAGAAATGTTTCACAGATTCGTCACTGTCTTTATCGATGCGTGGTATTCCATTGTGTGAATATACCACAATTTATTTACCCATTCATCCGTTGATGGACACCTTGGTTGCTTCCAGCTTTTTGCTATTGTAAACAGAACTGCAGTAAACATGGGTGTGCATATATCTGTTTGTGTGAAGGCTCTTATTTCTCTAGGGTATATTCCGAGGAGTGGGATTTCTGGGTTGTATGGTTTTTTTTTTTTTTTATGGTAGTTCTATTTCTAACTGTTTAAGATAACGCCAGATAGATTTCCAAAGTGGTTGTACCATTTTACATTCCCACCAGCAGTGTATAAGAGTTCCAATCTCTCCGCAGCCTCTCCAACATTTATTATTTTGTGTTTTTTGGATTAAAGTCAGCCTTGTTGGAGTGAGATGGAATCTCATCGTAGTTTTAATTTGCATTTCTCTAATGGCTAATGATCGAGAGCATTTTCTCATGTATCTGTTAGCTGCCTGAATATCTTCTTTAGTGAAGTGCATGTTCATATCCTTTGCCCACTTCTTGACTGGGTTGTTTGTCTTTTTGTGGTTGAGTTTTGACAGAATCATATAGATTTTAGAGATCAGGCGCTGGTCGAAGATGTCATAGCTGAAAATTCTTTCCCAGTCTGTAGGTGGTCTTTTTACTCTTTTGGTAGTCTTTAGATGAGCATAGGTGTTTGATTTTTAGGAGCTCCCAGTTATCTGGTTTCTCTTCATCATTTTTGGTAATGTTTTGTATTCTGTTTATGCCTTGTATTAGGGCTCCTAGGGTAGTCCCTATTTTTTCTTCCATGATTTTTATCGTTTTAGTCTTTATGTTTAGGTCTTTGATCCACTTGGAGTTAGTTTCTGTGCATGGTGTGAGGTATGGGTCCTGTTTCCTTTTTTTGCAAATGGATATCCAGTTATGCCAGCACCGTTTGTTAAAAAGACTATCTTTTCCCCAATTAACTGACACTGGGCCTTTGTCGAATATCAGCTGCTCATATGTAGATGGATTTATGTCTGGGTTCTCAATTCTGTTCCATTGGTCTATGTGCCTGTTGTTGTACCAGTACCAGGCTGTTTTGACTACTGTGGCTGTATAATAGCTTCTGAAATCAGGTAGAGTGAGGCCTCCCACTTTCTTCTTCTTTTTCAGTAATGCTTTACTTATCCGAGGCTTCTTTCCCTTCCATATGAAGTTGGTGATTTGTTTCTCCATCACATTAAAAAATGACATTGGAATTTGGATCGGAAGTGCATTGTATGTATAGATGGCTTTTGGTAGAATAGACATTTCTACTATGTTAAGTCTTCCTATCCATGAGCAAGGTATGTTTTTCCACTTAAGTAGGTCCTTTTTAGTTTCTTGTAGTAGTACTTTGTAGTTTTCTTTGTATAGTCCTTTTACATCTTTGGTAAGATTTATTCCTAAGTATTTTATCTTCTTGGGGGCTACTGTGAATGGTATTGATTTGGTGATTTCCTCTTCGATGTTCTTTTTGTTGATGAAGAGGAATCCAAGTGATTTTTGTATGTTTATCTTATAACCTGAGACTGCCAAACTCTTCTATTAGTTTCAGTAGTTTTCTGGAGGATTCCTTAGGGTTTTCTGTGTATAAGATCATGTCATCTGCAAATAGAGATAATTTTACTTCCTCCTTGCCAATCCGGATGCCCTTTATTTCTTTGTCTAGCCTAATTGCTCTGGCTAGGACCTCTAGCGCAATGTTGAATAAGAGTGGTGGTAAAGGGCATCCTTGTCTGGTTCCCGTTCTTAAGGGAAATGCTTTCAGGTTCTCTCCATTTAGAGTGATGTTGGCTGTTGGCTTTGTATAGATGCCCTTTATTATGTTGAGGAATTTTCCTTCAATTCCTATTTTGGTGAGAGTTTTTATCATAAATGGGTGTTGGACTTTGTCAAATGCCTTTTCTGCATCAATTGATAAGATCATGTGTTTTTGTCTTTTGTTTTATTTATATGGTGGATTACATTAATGGTTTTTCTGATATTAAACCAGCCTTGCATACCTGGTATAAATCCCACTTGGTCGTGGTGGATTATTTTTTTGATATGTTGTTGAATTCTATTGGCTAGAATTTTGTTGAGGATTTTTGCATCTATGTTCATGAGGGATATAGGTCTGTAATTTTCTTTTTTTCTGATGTCTTTACCTGGTTTTGGTATCAGGGAAATGGTGGCTTCATAGAATGAGTTAGGTAGTATTCTGTCATTTTCTATGCTTTGAAATACCTTTAGTAGTGTGGTGTTAACTCTTCTCTGAAAGTTTGGTAGAACTCTGCAGTGAAGCCGTCCGGGCCAGGGCTTTTTTTTGTTGGGAGTTTTTTGATTACCTTTTCAATCTCTTTTTTTGTTATGGGTCTATTTAGTTGTTCTACTTCTGATTGTGTTAGTTTAGGTAGGTAGTGTTTTTCCAGGAATTCATCCATTTCTTCTAGGTTTGCAAATTTGTTAGAGTACAATTTTTCGTAATAATCTGATATGATTCTTTTAATTTCAGGTGGGTTTGTTGTGATGTGGCCTATCTCATTTCTTATTCGGGTTATTTGTTTCCTTTCCTGTATTTCTTTAGTCAGTCTGGCTAGTGGTTTATCAATTTTGTTAATTTTTTCAAAGAACCAACTTTTGGCTTTGTTAATTCTTTCAATTGTTTTTCTGTTCTCTAATTCATTTAGTTCAGCTCTAATTTTTATTATTTGTTTTCTTCTGGTGCCTGATGGATTCTTTTGTTGCTCACTTTCTATTTGTTCAAGTTGTAGGGACAGTTCTCTGATTTTGGCTCTTTCTTCTTTTTGTATGTGTGCATTTATCGATATAAATTGACCTCTGAGCACTGCTTTTGCTTCTGACAATTATTTTTTAATTAAAAAAAAATAGTTATTGATTCAGAATCTTCTGGGACAATGTGTAGGCCATTCATTCATTCAACACATTCTGAACACCTACGAAGAGCCACACGCCAGTGTTTCAACTGTCAAGTTTGGTCTTTCCCCTCAAAGACCCCGTTGTCATTGAGTCAATTCCGACTGATAGTGACCCTGTAGGACAGACTAGAACTGCCCCACAGGGTTTTCTTGGCTGTAATCTTCATGGGAGCAGATTGCCAAGTCTTTCTCCCACAGAACCACTGGTGGGTTCAAACTACCAGCGTTTTGGTTAGCAGCTGAGTGCTTAACCATTGTGCCGCCAGGGCTCCATAAACACAGAGTTGCTGGGCATTATTTTCTTAGTCCTGGAGCTGATGTTGAGGCCCACTATGGTTATCCTTGGGGTTAAATGTTTAGAGATTACATTATTTAGACTGGTGTGTGGCCCCCAAGGAATTCTTAAATGGAATTGGGGGGTGGCAATTTATTTATTATGACACTGCTTGTATCAAAATAAAGACGATAACATAGAAGAAGGTAACCCTGACAAAATATGGATTTATTAGCCAACAAAAAAACACATTAAACATATTACTCGCCCTACAATACACATTAAAAATATTTATATAAGTAACCAATATCACAGAATAATTTGTGTAAGACATTGTTAAGTGGGAACCTAATAATTTGCTGAGTAAACGTTCACCTTCAAAACAATAAAATGTTATTTAAAAATACTTACATAAAAGCACAAAAGCTGTGTTGCTGTTACTTGCCATTGAGTCGCTTCCAACTCACAGTGACCGTGTGTACAACAGAACAAAACACTTGCTGGTCCTGCTTCATCCTCACAGTCTTTATGCTTGAGCCTATTGTTGCAGCCGCTGTGTCAATCCATCCCGTCGAGGGCCTTCCTCTTTTTACTGACCCTCTACTTTACCAAGCACGATACCCTTCTCTAGGGATTGGTCCCTCCTGATAGCATGTCCAAAGTATACAAGACAAAGCCTCACATCCCTTTCAAGGAGCACTCTGGCTGTATTTCTTCCAAGACAGGCTTGTTCGTTCTTCTGGCAGTCTGTGGTATATTCAATATTCTTCTCCAACACCATAATTCAACGGCATCGATTCTTTTTTTTTTTTTTTCACTTTTTATTGTGCTTTAAGTGAAAGTTTAAAAACAAAGTTAGTCTCTCACACAAAAACTTATACACACCTTGCTACATACTCCCAATTGCTCTCCCCCTAATGAGACGCCCACTCCCTCCCTCCACTCTCTCTTTTTGTGTTCATTTCACCAGCTTCTAACCCCTTTTACCCTCTCATCTCCCCTCCAGGCAGGAGATGTCAACATAGCCTCAAGTGTCCACCTGATCCAAGAAGCTCACTCCTCACCAGCATCCCTCTCCAACCCATTGTCCACTCCAATCCATGTCTGAAGAGTTGGCTTTGGGAATGGTTCCTGTCCTGGGCCAACAGAAGGTCTGGGGGCCATGACCACTGGGAGCCATGACCACCGGGGTCCTTCTAGTCTCAGTCAGACCATTAAGTCTGGTCTTTTTATGAGAATTTGGGGTCTGCATCCCACTGCTCTCCTGCTCCCTCAGGGGTTCTCTGTTGTGTTCCCTGTCAGGGCAGCCATCAGTTGTAGCCGGGCACCAACCAGCTCTCCTGGTCTCAGGCTGATGTAGTCTCTGGTTTATGTGGCCCTTTCTATCTCTTGGGCTCATAATTACCTTGTGTCCTCAGTGTTCTTCATTCTCCTTTGATCCAGATGGGTTGAGACCAATTGATGCATCTTAGATGGCCGCTTGCTACCGTTTAAGACCCCAGACGTCACTCTCCAAAGTGGGATGCAGAATGTTTTCTCAATAGATTTTATTACACCAATTGACTTAGACGTCCCCTGAAACCATGGTCCCCAGACCCCTGCCCCTGCTATGCTGGCCTTCGAAGCATTCAATTTGTTCAGGAAACTTCTTTGCTTTTGGTTTAGTCCAATTGTGCTGACCTCCCCTGTATTGTGTGTTGTCTTTCCTGTCATCTAAAGTAGTTCTTATCTACTATCTAATTAGTGAGTACCCCTCTCCTACCCTCTCTCCCTCCCCCATCTCGTAACCATCAAAGAATATGTTCTTCTCTGTTTAAACTATTTCTCGAGTTCTTATAATAGTGGCTTCATACAATTTTTGTCCTTTTGCAACTGACTAATTTCACTCAGCATAATGCCTTCCAGATTCCTCCATGTTATGAAATGTTTCACAAATTCATCGTTGTTCTTTATTGATGTGTAGTATTTCATTGTGTGAATATACTGTAATTTATTTATCCGTTGATGGGCACCTTGGTTGCTTCCATCTTTTTGCTATTGTAAACAGTGCTGCAATGAACATGCGTGTGCATATATCTGTTCGTGTAAAGGCTCTTATTTCTCTAGGATATATTCCAAGGAGAGGGATTGCTGTATTGTATGGTAGTTCTATCTCTAGCTTTTTAAGGAAGCGCCAAATTGATTTCCAAAGTGGTTGTACCATTTTACATTCCCACCAGCAGTGTGTAAGTGTTCCAATCTCTCCACAGCCTGTCCAACATTTATTGTTTTGTGTTTTTTTTTTTTTTTTGGATTAATGCCAGCCTTGTTGGAGTGACACAAAGATATCAATTCTTCTTCAGTCTTTTTATTCATTGTCCAGCTTTCTAATGCATATATGCAATTGAAAATACCATGTCTTGAGTCAGGTGCACCTTAATACTCAAAGTGACATCTTTGATTTTTAACACTTTAAAGAGGTCTTTTGCAGCAGACTTACCCAATGCAATAAAATTGTTTGATTTCCTGACTGCAGCTTCCATGGGCATTGATTGTGGATCCAAGTAAAATGAAATCCATGACAACTTCAATCTTTTCTCTCTTTATCATAACATTGCTTATTGGTCCAGTTGTGAGGATTTTTGTTTTCTTTATGTCGAGGCGTAATCCGTATTGAAGTCTTTGATCTTCATCATTAAGTGCTTCAAGTCCTCTTCACTTTCAGCAAGCAAGGTTGTGTCATCTGCATATCGCAGGTTGTTAATGATCCTTCCTCCAATCCTGATGCTACATTCTTCTTCATGTAGTCCAGCTTCTCGTATTATTTGTTCAGCATACAGATTGAATAAGTATGATGAAAGGATGCAACCCTGATGCACACCTTTCTTGATTTTAAACCATGCAGTATTCTCTTGCTCTGTTCAAACGACTGCCTCTTGGTCTATGTACAGTTTCCGCATGAACACAATTAAGTGTGCTGGAATTCTCATTCTTTGCAATGTTATCCATAATTTGTTATGATCTACACAGTCGAATGCCTTTGCACAGTCAATAAAACACAAGTAAACATCTTTCTAGTATTCTCTGCTTTCAGCCAAGATCCATCTGACATCAGCAATGATATCCCTCATTCCAGGTCCTCTTCTGAATCCATTTGGGATTTCTAGCAGCTCCCTTTTGATGTTCCCTGCTGCAACCACTTTTGAATGATCTTCAGCAAAATTTTACTTGTATATCATATTAATGATATTGTTCGATAATTTCCACATTCTGTTGGATCACCTTTCTTTGGAATGGGCACAAATATGGATCTCTTCCAGTTGGTTGGCCAGATAGCTGTCCTCCAAATTTCTTGGCATAGACGAGTGAGCACCTTCAGTGCTGCATCTGTTTGTTGAAACATCTCAATAAGTATTCTGTCAATTCTTGGAGCCTTGTTTTCCCCAGTTCCTTCAGGGCAGCTTGGACCTCTCCCTTCAATACCATCGGCTCTTCATTATATGCTACACCTCCTGAAATGGTTGAATGCCATGTTCATCGTCAAAAAGAACATTTCAAGATCTATCCTGAAGTACAACGCTGTCAGTGATAAAAGCTTTAATGTTAAAAAAAAAAAAAAAAGAGAGAGAGAGAATTAGCACAAGGAACAATTTTTTAATTTGTTGTGTAAGTAAATTAAGTTCATTTCACATTTTAGAATTCAGTCAGTTGTTTTAAAGGACTCTGCTTTTGAAGACATGCTGGAGTCTCCTGCTCATTGACAATCCTTATTGCAGTTTCCAAAGCTGATTCTTCTAGATCTTTGCTTCTCCCATTGAGAGAGTGGAATGTTTCTTTTGACTAATTCTCATTTCCCACTAAGTGCATAAGCAATCTGGAGATCCATACAAATTAGCATTTCGAGCTGAGTAATCCTTATACAGGTAGAGGGTCAGCAGACCAGAAGACCCTGCATGAGATGGATCGACACAGTGGCTACAACGATGGGCTCAACGATAGCGACGACTGTGAGGATGGCAGTGTTTAGTTCTGTTGTACTTAGGGTCTCTATGAGTCAGAACCGACTCAACAGCACTTAACAACAATCCTTGTATGAAAGTGCCTTGGTGGTACAATTGTTAAGTGCTCAGCTGCTAATAGAAAGGTCTGCAGTTCATACCCACCCAGCAGCTCCTCGGCAGAAAGGCCTGGTGATCTGCTCCCGTAAAGATTACAACCTAGAAAACTCTGTGGGGCAGTTCTACTCTGTAACGTGGGGTTGCTATGAGTCAGAACTGGCTGGATGGTACCCAACAACAACAATCGAATTATCCTTATTAATTCTTTTCCTCTATACCTGTTAATGAGTCTAACTGCTAGATCTCCCCCTGGCCTATGTTCAAGCGGTTCTCTAGCAGCCCTTTCAGAGACTTCCATCTTTGAGAAAATTCGCATGTTCCCTCTGCGGCGCAGTTGCTTTGTCCAATTTAAAGGTTACAGCAGACATTGCTCAATGACTTATGTGTATTAAAAGAAGAGGGATGCTTGAATGACAATTTCACCAGTCAATAGTACATTATAAACCAATATTTTCTGCTGGGTTTCTGCTGATGAATACTTGGATGCTGAAGATGCTCTCTACGACAGTCCCCATGTGGGCTTTCTGTTTCTGCCCTATCGTGGAATAGTAATAAACCTAGGAGCCTCTGTTTGAACAAGCCATCCAACAGTGATAGAGTTCACCCAAAGTTGTGCTTTGTCAGCACTTGGAGACGAAAAGAGGAAACTTCAGTATTTGCCTAGTTCATTCTGAATTTTTGTAATTGTCAAGATTTGGAAAAGATAAAATGCATATCATTAAAAAGATAGAGAACATCTTTTGAAAGTCAACCCTCTAGGGGGTGAAGTCTTCATTAAAAGTAAGTGTGTGTGTGCGTGTGTGTCTGTACTGCTACCTTCTGTAAGTCAGAAAGATGAGTAATGCTGATAACCACTTGGGATGTTGGAAAAAAGGTTCTAGGATTAACCACTTCAACAGGAAAACTGCAAAGATGTTCTCATCTAGGTACCATGCTTACTGTCTTTGTTGCTGGCTGCTGTCGAGTCAATTCCGACTCACAGTGACCCCATGTGACGGAGTAGAGCTGCCCCACAGGGTTTTCTAGGTTGTAATCTCTGTGTGAGCAGATCCTGAGGTCTTTCTCCCGAGGAGCCGCTGGGTGGGTTCCAACTACTGACTTTTGGTTAACAGTTGAGTGCTTCACTGTTGTGCCACCAGGGCTCCTGCCATGGTCACTGTATCTTATCATTCCATTTATTTGCATTAGTATACTTTAAAACAGCTATTTTTCCCTCACGATGTGACAGGAATACACTGTAAACAGAAGCTGAACAACACAAATCCTCTGAATCCACGTTTGCATTGATTACATGTAATAAAATTCAGAAAACTCAAGTGTATCTTAAATTTGATTTTCTTACCCTGTGCTCTACAGAACTGGACAAAACATTAAACTGCACTTAAAGGTTTCCTTTCAGCAGGAATGGAAAATCGTTTATTTCCTCCAACTAAATACACATGTTGCTATGAAGTCCATGCCAACTCATAGCTACCCTACAGGACAGAGTAGAACAGCCCCATGGGATATTCTAAGCTGTAGTCTTTACGGGAACAGATCACCAAGTCTTTCTTCTGGAGAACCACTGGGTGGGTTCGAGCCACCAACTTTTAGCTTAGCAGCTGAGCGCTTAACTACTATGCCACCAGGGCACCTTAATTTAATACAAGTTACAGCAATAAATAATTCTTTTATAATAGATGTATCAGTCATTTCTCCTCTCATAATCAATGTCTTAAAAATGAATTATCAGCATCGTTGTTGTTAGGTGCCCTCGAGTCGGTTCCAACTCACAGTGACCCTATGTAGGAGAGGATGAAACACTGCCTGGTCCTGCACCATCCTCGCAATTGTTGCTATGCTTGAGCCCATTGTTGCAGCCACTGTGTCAGTCCATCTCACTGAGGGTCTTCCTCTTTTTCACCATCTACTTTACCAAACCTGATGTCCTTCTCCAGGGCCTGGTCCCTTCTGATAACATGTCCAAAGTACGTGAGACAAAGTTTCTCTGTCCTCTCTTCTAAGGAGCATTCTGGATGTACTTGTTCCAAGACAGACTTGTTTGTTCTCCTGGCAGTCCATGGTATATTCAATATTCTTTGCCAGCACCCTAATTCTAAAGTATCAATTCTTCAGTCTTCGTTATTTATTGGCCGGCTCTCACCTGCATATGAGGGAATTGAAAACACCATGGCTTGGATTAGGCACATCTTAGTCCTCAAAATGACATTTTTGCTTTCTAACACTTTAAAGAAGTCTTTTGCAGCAGGTTTCCCAATGTAGATTTGCCCACTGCTTCCATGGGTGTTGATTGTGGATCCAAGTAAAACGAAATCCTTGACAACTTCTCCACATCGCGTCAACTTTTTGTTTACCACGTTTTTAATCATAGTCATCCTAGGGGTGTGAAGTGATATCTCTTTCTGGTTTTTGTTTTTCATCTCCCTAATGTTGATAAGTACCACTTGTCTGTCAGTTTGTCCTGCTGTGGTGGCCTGTGTGTCGCTATGATCCTGGAAGCTGTACCACCAACATTTTAAATACTAGCAGGGTCGCCCATGACGGACAGGTTTCAGTGGGGGTGTCAGACTAAGACAGACTGGGAAGAAGGACTTGGTGGTCTCCTTCTGAAAAAACTGGCCAGTAAAAACCTTACAAATAGCAGCGGAGCATTGTCTGGAATAGTGCCGGAAGATGGAATGCTCATCCATTGCTGGTGGGATTGTAAAATGGCACAGCCGCTGTGGGAAACAGTCCGGCGGTTCCTCAAAAACTTAAATGTAGAATTACCATAAAACCAAATCAAACCAAATCCAGCGCCATCGAGTCGATTCTGACTCATAGTGACCCTATAGGACAGAGTAGAACTGCCGCATAGAGTTTCCAGGGAATGCCTGGCAGATTCGAACTGCCAACCCTTTGGTTAGCAGCCATAGCACTTAACCACTACGCCATCAGGGTTTCCGGAATTACCACATGACCCTGCAATTCCACTCCTAGGTATACACCCAAGAGAATTTAAGGCAGGAACACAGATACTTGTACACCAGTGTTTATTGCAGCACTATCCACAATATCTGAAAGGTGGAAACCGCCATCCACAGGTGAATGGATAAACAAAGTGTGGTACATCCATGTAATGGAATATTACCCAGCCATAAAGAGAAATGAAGTCCTGGTACATTCTACCACATGGATGAACTTGAAAACATTATGCTAAGTGAAATAAGCCCATCACAAAAGGACAAATATGGTATGGTCCCCACTTATATGAAATATCTAGGCAAGTGTATAGAGATCACAGGTTGTTAGTGGTGAGCATAAGTGGGCGGGTGGGAGGGGGAAAGGAAGACAGTGCTTAGGGACTCTGAGCTTCTGTTAAGGGTGATGGGAAAATTTAGGAACAGTTAATGCTGATGGTTGAACTCAATGAACGTAGTTAATGCACTGACCTATACATGTGAGGAAACCTTGGTGGCATAGTGGTTAAGAGCTACAGCTGCTAACCAAAAGGTCGGCAGTTCGAATCCACCAGGTGCTCTTTGGAAACCCTATGCGGCAGTTCTACTCTGTCCTATGGGGTCGCTATGAGTCGGAATCGACTCAGTGGCAACGGATTTGGTTTTGGTTTATACATGTGAAGTTTGTAGAAATGGCAAATGTTTGATACCTATTTATTTACCACAATAAAAAATAAATTAAAAAATTAATTATCAAAGTAATATATGTGAATAGCCTATAAAGTCAAATTGTACTAAAGGCACAAAAGAGCAGTTGCTTGTCCCACCACTCTCCACCGTTCAGTCCCACTAGACAAGGTCAGCTTTTCAGCTCTGTTAGTGATTTCTTCTGGAATTTAGCTCCAAATATCTATGTTGCATGCTTAAAATGTTGCTTCTCAATTTTCATTTTAGACATTATCAAAGTAATATTTATGCATCGTATATAAAGTATAATATTGACGTCTCTATTAAAGGCCGGTGGTTTGAACCCACCCAGCTGCCCCTTGGAAGAAAGATCTGGCAATCTGCTCCCATAAAGATTACAGGCAAGGAAACCCTATGGGGCAGTTATACTCTATCACATGGGTGAGTATGAGTCGGAATTGACTAGACGGCACCCAACAATGACAACACATTATAGGATATTAGGATCCAAACTTTTTCCCCCAACTTCTTCCTTACAACACAATGCAGTTTTCCCTCCCCCTAATTTCCCAATATGTAGTTTAAAAAAATTAAGTCAGTTTTCCAAAAACAACCCATTGCCGTCGAGTTGATTCCATTTCATAGCGACCCTATAGAACAGAATAGAACTGCCTCACAGAGTTTCTAAAGAGCGCATGGTAGATTTGAACTGCCGACCTCTTGGTTAGCAGCTATAGCACTTAACCACTATGCCACCAGGATTTTTTCAGTACTTATTAAATGTCTGTATAAATATTGTTCACTTTAGTGTACCATCCTTTCTTGAACACCTTGTTGTTTTCCTATAATTATCTCCCCCCCCCCCCATTGCTTGGATTTCTATGCACCTATCACTATTTATCAGAGCCCTGGTGGCACAGTGGTTAAGAGTTCGGCTGCTAACTAAAAGGTTGGCAGTTCGAATCCACCAGCCGTTGCTTGAAAACCTGTGGGGCAGTTCTACTCTGTCTTATAGGGTCACTATGAGTCAGAAGCCACTGGACAGCAACAGGTTTGGCTTTTTGGTTTTAATTTTTTTTATCACCATACTCTCCAAAAGAACTAGGCCCTAGGTGGGGTAAACTGTTAACATGCTCAGTAGCTAACTGAAAGGTCAGAGGTTCAAGTCCACCCAGAGATGTCTCACAAGAAAGGCCTAGTGATCTACTTCCAAAAAAGCAGCCCCTGAGAGCCCTGCTCTGACACACATGGGGTCGCCATGAGCTGGAGCTGGTTGTACGGCAACTGGGGAACTGGTTAACCCTCTGGCAACCCACTTCTTGGCAATATTCCTTCTGGACCCCTTTGTCTTCTGCTCCAAATTGCCCTGATTCGTTGCTAAGGCAGCTGCATAGCTGTAGTTTTGGGGCTTCTTTTTACTGTCATTTCCGGAATCTCTTCTCTTCCCCTCTTTTCTGTTTCCTGGATCCTTTGTCTTCCCTGCTCTCTTATTTTTGTAAAGTATATCCTCTAGGTACAGGAGGGACCAGCCCCTGGAGAAGGATATTACGCTTGGTAAAGTAGAGGGTCAACAAAAAATAGGGAGACCCTCGGCGAGATGGATTGACACAGTGGCTGCAACATGGGCTCCAGCACGATGATTGCGAGGATGACAAAGGACTGGGCAGTGTTTTGCTCTGTTGTACATGGGATCACTATGAGTCAGAAGTGACTAGACAGCACCTAACCAAGACAACATCCTCTAGAAACTTCCTGAGAACGGGTGATTGGGTGGTATACTTTTAGAGACTGTGTTTTAGGAAATGTCTTCATTGACCCCTTCACTTGACTGACAGATGGGAAATACATTTCCCTCAGAACGTTAGAGGTGTTTCTCCATTGTCTGTTAGTTTCTAGTACGGCTTTTAAGAAGTCTTACGTTATTGTCTTTTGATCCTTTTACTTCCCAACCCTCGCCCCGCCACACTCAAAGCTTTTAGGATGTGATTCTAAAATCGCACTAGGATTTGCTTTAGAATGAAACTTTTTAAAATATAAGGCTTTTATTGAAGAATACATACTTATAGAAGAAAGCATAAGTCATATTATCGACTTGATAAATTTTTACAAAATGAACATACTCTGTGATTAGTAATTAGATTGTTGTTAAGTGCTGACTCATATTGACCATGTATGACAGAGTAGAACTGCCCCGTAGGGTTTTCTAGGCTGTAATCTTTATGGGAGCCGATTACCAAGTCTTTATCCCATGGAACTGCCGGTGGATTTGAACTGCCAAACTTTCGGTTAGCACCTGAGCGCTTAACCATTGTGCCACCCACCAAACCCACTGCTGTCGAGTCCATTCCAACTCATAGAAGCCCTATAGGACATAGTAGAACTGCCCCCGTAGGGTTTCTAAGGCTGTAAATCTTTATGGAAGCAGACTGCAACATCTTTCTCCCGTGGAGCAGCTGGTGGGTTCGAACCACTGACCTCTAGGCTAGCACAGCAGCCAACCACTTTAACCACTGGGACACTAGTGCTCCTTTATGTATACACATACATATATATAAATTTATAAATATATAAACTTAATAACATGTATATATAAATTTAATAATCCTTCGTTTTCTTTAAAACACTAGATTGAAACTCATTCCAAAGAAAGTGTGTGATTTTCTTTTGGGAGGTCATGTATGATGTTCATTCTCTCGTTTGTTCATTCACATATTTAAAAACTATTATCAGGAGCCCTGGTGGCAGTGCAAAAGGTAAGCCTTCGGCTGCTAACCAAAAGGTTGGTGGTTCAAACCCACCCAGCAGCTCTGCAGGAGAAAGACCTGGTGATCTGCTCCCGTGAAGAGTACAGCCTAGGAAACCATGTAGGGCAGTTCCGCTCTGTCGCCCGGGGTCTCTGTGAGTAAGAATTGACACGACACCACTCAACAACAGCAAAGGAGTGTTGACCTTGTGCCAGGCACCATTCTGGATGGTAGGAACTCAAAGGAGGCGGCTTTCAAGGGCTGCATAAAGTCAGAGGTGGAAAGCAGACAAATAGAAGCTGTTACAGTTAGTGTCCCAGTACGACAGCAAGCATGAGGACACACAGTCTCCTTAACATAGTGGGGCCGGAATTCAAGAAGCCGAGAGGGAAAATCTAATCCGAGGCCTGACTAAGGGAGCGCTCTCTCTAACTACCTGTCATTTACTTGTGTCCTTGGCTCAGTTCACCACCCACCAAAGAGACTGCTCTGTCCGCAGGGACTCTGATCACACAGCGAGGCCACCTCTCCTCCGTCTGGGTACTGGCAGGGTCTAGGTGAGCTCGGATCAGCGCCATGCTTGTTGCATCATTGCTTCTTTTGACCATGAGAATCGCTCCCAAGATGAAATTTTTGAATTTGAAGATTCATGTATGAAATATAAATCTTTTCCTACTTTGTGAGTTCCATAAATTCCCATCTCATGTTAAATTTACTAAGAACTAGAAATAGCCATAAGGCACCCCAGTGGCTCAATGTTTAAGCACTTGGCTGCTAAGGGAAAGGTCGGTGGTTTGAACCCATCCAGTGGGTCTGCGGGAGAAAGACCTGGTGATCTGCTCCCGTAAGGAGTACAGCCTGGAGAACCCTACGGGGAGGTTCTGCTCTGTCACCTGGGGTCACTGTGAGTCAAAAATCAACTCGATGGCCCCTCACGGCAACAAGAAATACTGACGCTTTCTAGACTGATAAAGTAACCTCTGGGAGACAGAAGTGACTCTAGACACATCCCGTAGATTAAAAAAAAGTGGAAGTGTTTTAAATGGCCCTACGTTGGCACGCATTCATTGTAGATTGCCAGATACGTGAGTCCAACAGGCGTCAGGAGGCAGATGTTCACCAAACGCTTCACCCTCGGGGAAAACATTAACAAAATATAGAGCATATTTCCCCTGGTCATCGGCAACTGAAGAAAGCGTTTTACCACCCATGATCGTGATTTCTACAAACAATTCTTTTTTATTGAGTACTTACTAGGAGCCCCAGTGGCCCAAACGCTCAGCTGCTAACTGAAAGGTCAGTGGTTCAAACCCACCCAGCTGCTCATCAGGAGAAAAGACCTGTCAATCTGCTCCTGTAAAGATTACAGCCTAGGAAGCCCTATGGGGCAGTTCTACTCTGTCACATGGGGTCATCTAGGCTGTAATCTTTGCAGGGGAGCCCTGGTGGCGCAGTGGTTAAGAGCTCGGCTGCTAACCAAAAGATCAGCAGTTTCGAATCCACCAGGCGCTCCTTGGAAGCCCTATGGGGCAGTTCTACTCTGTCCCGTAGTGTCGCTGTGAGTTAGAATCGACTCGACGGCAATGAGTTAACCTTTACTGGAACAGATCACCAGGCCTTTCTCCCTCGGAGTCGCTGGGTGGGCTGGAACTCCCAATGTTTTGTTTTGTATGTTTAGCAGCCGAGGGCTTAACCATTGTGCCAACAGAGCTCCTTCAGTCATACCTAACCACTTGCAATTTTGCAAAGTCCCAAGGTTCACCATGTCTTGGGGTCATTGTACAACCTCATCCCAGATTGCTTCTCCTAAACTCCCCCCAAACCTTGTCCATGCCCCCGAATTAATTAACTGCCATACCCGATTTTTTTATTTTGGAAAATTTCAAGAAATTGTGAGGTAACTATGATAAATACCCACATACTCTTCAGCTATGTTGTTGTTCCGTGCTGCCAAGTTAGTTCCGACTCATAGTGACCTTCTGTACAACAGAAGCAAGCACTACCTTGTCCTGCGCCAACCTCACAATCGTTGCTATGTTCGAGCCCATTGTTGCAGCCACTGTGTCAGTCCATCTTGTCGAGGGTCTTCCTTTTTGTCGCTGACCCTCTACTTTATCAGGTATGATGTCCTTCTCCAGGGACTTATCCCTCCTGATAACGTGTCCGAAGTATGTGAGACCAAGTCTCGCCATCCTTAGTTCTAAGGAGCATTCTGGCTGTACTTCTTCCAAAACGGATTTGTTTGTCCTTCTGGCAGTCCATGGTATATTCAACATTCTTCGCCAACACCGTAATTCAAAGGCCTCAATTCTTCTTCAGTCTTCTTTATTCATTGTTCAGTTTTCACATGCATATGAGGCAATTGAAAATACCATGGTTTGGGTCAGGTGCATCTTAGTCGTTAAAGTGACGTCTTTGCTTCTGACACTTGAAAGAGGTCTTTTGTAGCAGATTCAGCTATAAAACCAAAGCAAACCAAACCCGTTGCCGTCGAGTCAATCCTGGCTCATAGCGACCCTATAGGACAGAGTAGAACGGCCCCATAGAGTTTCCAAGGAGCCCCTGGGGGATTTGAACTGCCGACCTTTTGGTTAGCAGCCGTAGCCCTTAGCCACTATGCCACCAGGGTCTCTGATTCAGCTATACTCACTAGTCACTCACGTTTTGCCACATCTGTGCTCAGTTGCTGTGCCCCCCATATTTATATTGCTGAGTCTTCCGAGCGTAATTTGCAGACATTATAACAATTTACTCTTAAATTCTACATCATGTAGCTCCTAAAAATAGGGCCTCCTCCTACCTAACCACAATACAATGAGCACACGCAGGACATTTAATATTGAAATATTAGAATTTAATTTGAACGTAGAGTCAATATTCACATTTCTCCCCAACTGGTTAACTGTCTTTCAAGAGTAAGCTCTGGGAAAACGTAAATTACATGGCTTTCCAACACAGGTCCACAATAAGTTAGGTGTCTCTCTTCTATACTTTTAGTACCTTATACATCTATTTAAGCACCTACCACGCTCCATCATATTGTCTAATTCCTTCTGTCTGTAGTACGTGAGGCCCAAACAGACTCTTTTCAATTCCCAAGTACTTCATACACTATTGTTGTTGTTAGCTACCACTGCGTCAGCGCTGACTCCTGGTGACCTTACGTACAACGCAATGAAACGTTGCCCAGTCGTGCCTCATCCTTACAGTCACTAGCCTCTTCCAGGCCATCGTTGTAGCTACTGTGCCAATCCATCTCGCCCAGGGCCTCCCTGACCCTCGCTGGCCCTCGGCTTTACCAAACATGATGTCCTCCCCCGGCAGTTGATGCCTTCTGATGATGCTTCCAGAGCACGTGAGTCAGACAGTGCTCTGCTGTGAGCCACAGGCCTTTCACTGACTGATTTTCAGAAGTAGTTCGCCAGGCCTTTCTTCCTACTTCATATGCTGTTAGACACCATTGAGTCAATTCTGACTCACGGCGACCCCATGTGACATAGTCAACTTTCTTATAGGGTTTTCTAGGCTGTAATCATTACGGAAGCCACGCCAGGTCTTTCCTCCCTCAGAAAAGTGGCTGGTAAATTCAAACCACTGACCTTTTTGTTAGCAGCTGAGCACCAAACCATTGCGCCACCAGGGCTCCTTTCTTCATGTACTCCCTGGTACTGTTTGTTGATTTGTTGACTGAATGGGTAAATGAACGAATGAATGACGGCGCTCAAGATTGAACTGTGTGTCTCAGAACCTTCATGTACCACCTATCTCATGTTTTCCCAGTCTCCCTTCTCATTTCAAACATGGCTGTGGTGACCAGTGCTGGGTGGGCTTCCAGCAGCCTTCTGCGGGGGTCCCTGACAGCACCTGGCCATGAGCTGTTCCGTGTACCTGTTTCCAGGGCTGCTCCGAGTGCTGGGGTACGGGGTTCCCACGGGAGCCACCTGACAGTCAAGCCCACACAATCCGCAAGTGGGAACATTTACTTAAGGGCTACAGGGCCACTCATGACCACTGAGGGACAGAAGCTGATGGAAGAACGCTTCCCCTACTTTTGATTCCAGGGCAGCCGATTCTGGGATGCATTTTATAATATTCCTCAGAAGGTCCCACAGGATCAAGTAGCAGGTACTGATACGCTGCCAAGGTGAAAAGGATCCTCCTTCCCTCGCTCACTCCCCTTCTCTCACAGTCAGCTCCTGGGTCTCACTCCCAGTAGACTACCTGCAGCCAAGTCTTTGCTCAGGCTCTGCCTTCAGGGTAGTGGAGACTCAGACAGTGCAGTGAAGGGAAGGAGCGCGTGCTTGGGAGCCCGGCGGACCTGGACTTGAATCCAGGCGTGGTCATTCACTAGCTGTGACTATGGGCAAGTAATGTTGGTTTCTAAATCTTATTTATTTTTTGTTGTTGTTGAGACTACACACCAGAAAATATACACCAATTTAGCAGTTTCTTTTTTTTTATATGTACAATTTAGTGACATTGATTACATCCTTCAAGTTGTGCAGCCATTCTCACCCTCCTTTTCTGAGTTGTTTCTGTCTCATTAACATAAGCTCATTGCCTCCTAAGGTTCCTATCTAATCTTTCAACGTGGGCAAGTAATTTAACTTCTCTCAGCCTCATGTTCCTCACTTTGCAGTAAGGATAATAATTACTTACGTTGCAGGACTATGATAATTAGAAATTCATTCATTCATTCATTCATTCTCTGTCTCTCTGTGTCTAAAATATGTGTGTATATAAAACCACTAACCAGGTGTCACTGGGTGGTGCAAACAGTTAAATGATCAGCTGCTAACCCGAAGATCGGAGGTTTCAGTCTACCCAGAGTTGCCACAGAAGAGAGGCCTGGTGATCTACTTCCAAAATATCAACCGTTGAAAACCTCACGGAGCACAGTTCTATTCTGACACACATAGGGTCGCCATCAGTTGTAATCAAATGAACCAGATGGAACTGCTTTTTTCAGTGGCTGATTTTTCGAATGTATACCAGCAGGCCTGTCTTCTGAGGTGCCTTGGGGTGGACTGGAACCTCCAATCTTTTGGTTACTAGCCAAGTTCATTAATCATATGCACCACCCAGGAACTCCTATTCTTTCCGGTCTGTCTGTCATCTATCGATCATCTGTGTGTCTATGTATGTATCTATCATCTATTTGCCTATCTGCCATCTATCTATCATCTGTCTGTCTGTCTGTCATTTATCCATCTTCATATATCTATACACAAACAGAATATACTTACATTTCCAGAGCAATGCTTGATGACAGTAAACCGTTAAACCATGTTGAGTGTCTGTCTAGCTTAGGATCCACCCTTTCCCAAGCCACCCCACCCTCATTTCTCTGAAGACTTACTACCCCCACCCCCCCATTCTGTGGGGGTGGGCTCATGACTTCTGCATGTTTGCCTGCCCCTCTGGCCATAGCCAGTTGGGGCCTGAGTAGGTCCTTTCTCTTGGGAAATTGAACTCGAGGTAGTTCATCTCTCATGTGGCTTTAGATATAAAATATAAATCCTGGCTCTATGGAGTGGCCATTCTTTGCCATGTGAATGAAGAAGCAGAAAAACACAGTCCTGGGAAAGAGACAAAAAAGAAGCACAGAATCGGGAAGACTCGGAGGGACACGCGTCAGGGAGGGACATGGAGAAGGACCTCCTTGGAGTTTGAGATTTTGTTCCTTCTTGAGGCCCAGCTGTATTCTGCTACCGACACCCATTTGTTCCATAGGCTAATTTTAGTTAGTTGCTTGTATTTTTTTTTTTTTTGTATTAGCAGCCAAAGTTCTAATATGTTGAATAATACACTCGAATACTAAATAAACAATGCCTAGAATTATTTTTTAAAACAATCATCCTAAATTTAAGAAAAGCCAAACCACATTTCTTAAATATTTTCAATCTTGATTTCCGGGAGGGTTTTTTACCCTTGGATGAGAAACTTAAGAAAACTAATTTATGTATGAATATCTCATAGGAATGTGTTGTTTTGTTTATACTTAACGTTTTTGAAGACTTAGGACCTCAAAAGTAGTCTTAATTCATAACTTTCCAAGATTACTTCTATCTATTACCATAATTTCATAGCTGGACCAGACTGTATAACGATGGTTATCAGGCGCCTTGAGTCAATTCTGACTCATGGATACCCTGTGTGACAGGGTAGATCTGCCCCATAAGGTTTTCTAGGCTGTAATCTTTACAACAGCAGATTGCCAGGTCTTTCTCCCAAGGAGCCGATGGGCAGGTTCGAACCACCAACCTCTTGGTTAGCAGCCAAGCACATAACCCTTGTGCCACCAGGGCACCTGATAACGACAGATAGTCATGCACCACATAACGTCCGTTCAGGCTCACACCCACAGCTGCACACCCAGCAAGGCCGGCCTCCTACATCCAGCGGGTGCAGCTCTCGAGCTTTGTCTGGCGGGCAGGCGGTGGTAGGGGCTGCTGGGCCTGGGGTGTTCCTGCTCCTCAGGTGGGTGGAACAGTGGGTGAGGCTGGGCACTTAACGCAGGGACTGCCTGTGTGTAATACAGTGTTCGCACGACGTCCGAATCAGGTAATGTCCTACTTCATAGAACGTAATCATGGACGTTCAGCAAATGCATGACTGAACTTCAAAAAAGAATGATGTGAATATGTTTTTAAGAATTAAGGGAGGCCCATGGACAACTGATGAGCCCTTTCTTGAATATTTGTGGGGGAAAAAAATGACCATTTTAATGACCCAGTTGTTCAACTCAAACATGAAGTGAAAGATGTTATTCTGCACTAACATACGTTTTTGTCAGAAAAATACACACCCAAAGTCAGTAATTTACTCACTTGGTATACTTCTTCTGAGACCAGGCAAGTTGTTGCAATTATAATCTAAATTTTCATCGATATAAAATAAGCATTTTCATAATATTTAGTTTCCTCAATTAAACCTCTTTTTTCCCCCCAAAAGATTCATTGCAAAGTTTAGCCCTGATCTAAGTGGCTTTAAAAGGCCCCTGCGTAGTGCAAACAGTTTGGACTCAGCTGCTAACTGAAAGGTTGGAGGTTCGAGTCCCCTCAGAGGTGCCTTGGAAGAAAGTCCTGCTGATCTGCTTTCGAAAGATCAGCCACTGGAAACCCTACAGAGCACAGTTCTCCTCTGACACTCACAGGGTTGCCGTGAGTCAGAACCGACTCCGTGGTTTTGATTTGGTTTTATTTTAAATGATCTTCTCTGGTGTCGGTTTCCTTGGCGATAAGAATCTTCTATAAAAAAAAAAAAAGTGCTTCTATAATTTGTGATTTTATCAGTATTTCTGTTATTTTTCACATGGATTAATTTGTGCACTTAATGAACATGCACTGTGACTCAGTGGTGTAGCCTGCACTAAAATCTAATACTTTTTTTACGTATAAAAGCACAGCCAACAGTAAACATACCTTTTTTTTTAGTTCGTATTAGAGATTCAGAGATGAGTAAGATCCATTTCCTGACTTCACGGAGGCACAGTCTAAAGGAGAAAACAAAACGATAGAAATGAAGTACGAGAACTCTGTAAGATGTACAGAGGGCGGAGAGTAAGCGGTTATCGGAAGGCACCAAGGAGGGTTTCTGGTTTTAGTTTGGGTTCTGTTTTAGAGAAGAAGGACTTCAAAATACAAATCCTCAGCTATTATTTTGGCCTGCTGAAGAATGATCTTCACTGATTTGCATCTTAAAGTTCCGCCCTTGGCTTTTATTAAAGGGCACAATAAGAAATAAAGGGTCCCTGGGTGCTGCAAATGGTTAACGCACTTGGCTGCTACATGAAAGGTTGGAGGTTCAAGTCTACCCTGAGGTGCCTCAGAAGAAAAGCCTGGTGATCTGCTTCCTAAAAACCAGCCACTGAAAGCCCTACAGTTCTGCACACGTGAGGTCGCCATGAGTTGGAATCAACGCCACAGCAGCTTGTCGGTTAGAATTAGACCAACAATTTAAAACGCGTAAAACTGCGTGGTCCCAGCTTCAGAAAAGGCTTTAATGAACACGCAGAAGTGGGTTAATATTTGTAAAGCGCTTTGAATGCGCGTGGCGTCATACGCATGGGGGCGCTAGGAGTCAGAGTTGACGTGACAGCAACTGGCCTGGTTGTAAGAAATAACTTATATATAACCTGAAATTCCCCAGGGCATTTGCTGGAAAGAAGTGGTATTAGAACATTGTTTTCTTCATCATTTATGTGAGACCTGCCCCACATCCCTCTGTCCCCCCGCCTCCACGCAAGGAGGACCCGGACTTGGGCCCCTTGCCCTGAGATACATTCACTGGGAAGCCTGGGTTGAATGCAGGGGTGTCATTGGTCTTGGAGCCAAGAAAAGGGTGACTATACTATGAAGCCAGGGGGACAGATGAGGGAGACCCAAGAAGAGTAAGAAGGTCTCATAGAGCGTTGGAGGCAGAACCTAAAGCCATGTCCTCAGCCAAGGAGAAGGTAGCTGCAACTGTGTGTTATATTGGTGATTGTGGTCAAAGGAGCCCTGGGCACAGTGGTAAAGCGCTACGCTGCTAACTGATAGGTCAGCGGTTCAAATCCACCAGCCACTCCGTGGGAGAAAACACCTAGCAATCTGCTCCCGTGAAAGATTACAGCCTAGGAAACCCTATGGGGCAGTTTTACTCTGTCACGTGGGGTCGCTATGAGTTGAAATCAACTTGATGACAACTTGTTTTTTTCTGGACTGTGGTTGTGGTCCAGATGGGAACAGAATATAGGTCAGTGGCTATGCTTCCTTTAAATACTTAGTAGCCCTGGTAGTGCAACAGTTAAGCACTCGGCTGCTAACCAAAAGGTGGGCGGTTCAAACCTACCAGCGGCTCTTCTGGAGAAAGTCCTGGTAACCTGCTCCTGTAAAGATTACAGCCACAAAAACCCTATGGGGCAGTTCTTCTCTGTCACATGGGGTCAACATGAGTAGAAAGTGGCTTGACGGCACCCAACAACAACAGCAACAGGGATACATTAAGGTGCTTGGAAATCTGGTCCTGACAGCACGTTGAGGAAGAGTAGAGAGAAGACTACGGTACCATTTAGTATATTGATGGTTTCATCTTTGGGCATCCGCAGCAGGGTAGCAGCAGGCTCAACAGTGACATATTTCCATGTATAGAAATCTGTAACTGTGTGGCTGCTGAGTCAGTGCTCCTGAAACTTTCACTGGACTGAAATGGGCCATCCTCTGCATTTCAACTTTTCTCAAAATGACAGAAACCTTGGACCTATTTCTCCATGCACTTTTCCCCACAGAAACCTGGCCCAATATTGATTCAGCGTCCGGAGGAGCCGATACAAGTCTATCAAGTCTGCAGTCATCACTTACAGGTGCCTTCCATGCCTAAGGGACTCCATGAAGTTCATTTCCAAACCACTGTGGGAAATGATCACGTTTCAAACCCATGCCAAGAAGCATTTGTAAATGTGGCAAAACCTAGGCAGGGCCCTCAATGCAGAAAGAGTGTTCAGACATCTTTGCAACCCGCTCAGTCACTTCTTTACCTCTTTGGGTGTCATAAGTGTATAGGGCATCTGTCACCCAGTGTAAGGGGACATGGGTGGTTCAGTGGTAGAATTTTCACCTTCTGTAAAGGAGACCAGGGTTCGATTCCAGGCCAATGGACCTCATATACAATCACTGCTTGTCAGTGGAGGTTTGCGTGTTGTTGTGATGCTGAACAGGTTTCAGCAGAGCTTCCAGACTACGACAGACTAGGAAGAAAGGCCTGGCAATCTACTTCTGAAAATCAGCCAGTGAAACCCCTGTGGATCGCAATGGTCCAATCTGCAACTGATCATGGAGACAGCACAGGTTGGGGGACTGACTCAACAACGGCTCGGAACAACGCAACCCAGCATGTGTGAGCTATAAAATTTGTTCCAGCACACATAATCTCCCCCTTTCAGAACTAGTAATGTTGATAGACGTGAATACCTCCCTGAAAAGAAACTATTCTCAAAAGGGACAAACAGTAATTTCTGTGCACGTCAGTGAAGGCGCTCAGATGCCACGGTCTTGTTCATGGCTTAGAACATCTTTCCTGATTTCTCCGCTTCATGACTCAGATGCCTACTTATGAAAGCACGTGATCCTTCTGACTGCCCAAAGCCTCAGAAAACAATCCAGCCTCACCCAACATTATCAGTTGAGGGACCAGAAGAACTAGGTGGTGCCCAGCTACCACTGCTGACCGTCCTGATCGGGGCCACAGGGCCTTTCTATCAGGTGGACCCTGATAGAAAGTAAGAAAAAGTGGAACACAACTCAAATTCTTAAAAAGTCCAGACTTACTGGACCTTTGAGACTAGAGGACTCCCTGAGACTATTGCCTGGAGATACTCTTTAAACCTTGAATAGAAACTATCCCCTGAGGTCACCTTTTAGCTAATTAATAGATTGCCACACAAAATAAAGGATATTACCCATGAGTACAGTACTCCATTAAGAAACCATCTGTATGAGACCAAAAGGTCAACAATGACTCTAAGGCAAAGATGAGAAGATAAGGGGGCAGGGAAACTAGAGCACTGGAAATGGAACAACCAGAGCACAATTAAAGAGAGTGTTGACATATTGTGATAAAGGTAATTAATGTCACTGCATGATTTGTGTAGAAATTGTCCAGTGGGACCCAATTTGCTGTGTAAACTTCCACCGAAAACACAACAAAATATTATTAAAAAATATTTTTTCACTTGAGGAAGCTTCCTAGATTTCTTCTTCTCCACTGATTATTCTGCATTCTCCTACCCACTGGCTCTCATCCTTTTCCTGCCTCGTTTGTACCTATTAGCTTCCCCCCATGGACTTCACCATTTTGAGATTTTATCTTCCAAACATACTACATTGATCACTAGTCCATTGTTTCCACGTCTGAATCAATCAAATATGCATATAACTGCACATACGGGATTCTGATCAACCCAAGATGACCAGTGCTCCCTCACTGGGTTTATGAGAGTAAAAGCAAGGGATTGTGCTACAGGTGGTCCCTGACTTACAACGGGGTTCCCTTCCCATGGCTCCATCCTAAGTCGGCTCTGACTTAAGTTGAATACCTCTCTTTTTTTTCAGTTTTCATTATTATTGCCTTTTACTATCAGTATCTCTGTAAATCAGATCTTTGAACATCTGCAAGCACACATCTGAGATTGATAACATCAGCAGATTACACACTGCAGCACTGTATGTAGGATATATTACCAACAATAAGATGTACCAGAAAAAAAAAAAAAAACCACGATCATAAGTACAGCTTGACGTAAGTCAAATAGATCATAAATCAGGGACAACCTGTATCCTAATCCTGTTGTGGGAGCCCTGGTGGCACAATGGTTGGGTACTTGGCTGCTAACCTGAAGGCTGGTGGTTCAAGCCCCGCATCTGCTACGTGGGAGAAAGATGTGGCAGTCTGCGTCCGTAAAAATTATAGCCTTGGAAACCCTATGAGGCATTTCTGCTCGGTCCAGTAGGGTCACTATGAGTCGGAATCAACTTGATGGCATACACTAACAATAGTCCTTATGTGAGTAAATACGCTCTCCCTCACACACCCACAGTACTTAATGTCTTTGTATTCCTAAAAAAGGGAAGGACTCTGGGCTGGGATCCACAAACGTTATCCCTTCTAAATGACGCACGTGTCCTTCCTCCCACCCCTCTGACCTTCTTGGTTTGTGGTTGGTTATGAGGAGGGTAAGAGATTCAGGACCACCCTTCTCACCCCCCACCTGAAAGAAAAAAAAAAGTGTTTCAACTTCACATTTCACTAGTGGCAGGAGCCCTGAGCCAAACATGTTCCTCAGAACAGAACATAGAGACGGTTGCTTGGTCACTGAGCTGAAGCACACCCAGTTCCTGTTGGGGATCAGGCTGTGAACCCCACGTGGGGCTGAGATGCTGTAAAAGTGCCTGCGTTGAACAGCGTAGGTGCACAGAGCAGTAAATCCACCGACAGGCTCCTTTAAACAGCTGTCCCAACTCCAGATAAAAATTTCAAGTAATTAACACCTGGTATCCTTTTTTAAAATGTTGGTGTGTGAGATACGGGGGATAGGGGAGGTATTCTTTCTCTTTTTGAAAATTTTTTTGTGCTTTAGGTGAACATTTACAGCACAAATTAATTTCTCATTCAAAAATTTATACACAACGCTGACTGCTCTTGACAGGGATCACAATAGAGGGTCCCGGACAGAACTGGAGAGAAATGCAGAACAAAATTCTAACTTACAAAAAAAGACCAGACTTACTGGCCTGACAGAGACTGGAGAAGCCCCCAGAGTATGGCCCCCGACACCCTTTTAGCTCAGCAATGAAGTCTCTCCTGAGCTTCACCCTTCAGCCAAAGATTAGACAGGCAAAACAAAATGAGACTAAAGGGGCACAGCAGCCCAGGGGCAAGGACTAGAAGGCAGGAGGGGACAGGGAAGCTGGTAATAGGAACCCAAGGTCGAGAAGGGGAGTGTTGACATGTAGTGGGGCTGGTAACCAATGTCACAAAACAATATGTGTACTGTTTAATGAGAAGATAGTTTGTCCTGTAAACCTTCACCTAAAAAAAAAAAAAGTACAATAATAATAAAATTATACACAAGTTGTTTTGTGACATTGTGTGTGATCCCTGCAGCGTGCCAGCACTCTCCCCCTTTCCACCCTGGGTTCCCTGTGTCCATTCGTCCAGTTTTCCTGTCCCTTCCTGCCTTCTCATCTTGCTTTTAGGCAGGAGTTGTCCATTTGGTCTTGTATATTTGACTGAGCTAAGGCATTCTACTATAGGGGAAAACAGCATAAGTTTGTCAGGATTAGGTACATTTGAGTTTGAATCCTGGCTCTGCCAGATATGGGACTATGCAACCTTGGGAAAGTTACTATTAAGCCTTGATTTCCTTACCTGTGAGTAGGGATATTACTACTTGGCATGAACATTGTTGTTAGGTGCTGTCAAGTCCATTCTGACTCATGGTGACCTCATGTGACAGAGTAGAACTGTCCCATAGGGTTTTCTTGGCCATAATCTTTATAGGAGCAGATCATCAGGTCTCTCTCCCATAGGGATGCTAGCTGGGTTCGAACTGCCAACCTTTTAGTTAGTGGCTGAGCACTTAACCATTTCCGACACCAGGGCTCCTTAGGGATGAACATTAAATAACGCATATGAAAAGGCACTGTGTCTGGCATGTGGTTCAGGCTCAGTCAAGGTTAGATGTCCTCTCTTCTTTTCCATCTCTGTTTACATCCCATTGTAGTGAAGCTTCTAGTCCATTTGTAGGAGGCAGTGGTGGTAGTAGGAATCTCACTTTCCATGCAGGAGACTCGGGTTTGATTCCCAGCCTATGTACCTCACGCACAGTGACCACCCCTCTATCAGTGGAGGCTTGCGTGTTGCTATGTTGCTGAACAGGTTTCAGTGGAGCTTCCAGACTAAGATGGACTAGGAAGAAAGGCCTGACTATCTACTTCTGAAAATCAGCCAATGGAAACACTTTGGATCACAATGGTCCAATCCATAACCGATCATGGGGATGGCACAGGGCCTGGCAGCATTTCATTTTGTCATGTAGGGCTCCATGAGTTAGGACTGACTCAATGGCAGCTAGCAACAACAACGTTCCATCTGTACTTATGGGCAACCCTGGATGCGCTGTGTTGACGCTGGCCCAGAGGAAGCAGTCTACGAGGGAAAGGTGGGGTAGAAGACGGGCAATTGTATTTTACCATGAAATCAAATGGCTCTGAGCCATTCCAGACTAGCAGACCTCTGAGGAAGATGGGAGAAGCTCAGAAAGAGGCGCTTGCCCTGACTCCAGGCTGTACTCACACAGCTTCACCGCCATATTGGGTGGGAACCAGTCATCCCTGAGAGGGGAGGAGAAGCAGTTCCTTCCCTGAGTAGCTGAAGGGCTGGGTAAGACTAGGATCATCTGGCTGCCCCCTCCTCTTCTCGAAGTTTCCCTCAGAACTGAAGCTTCTGTTCTGGCAAGTAGGAGCCAGTGAACCTACATCCTGGGTCCCAGCAACTGCCTCCCCAGGCCAAGGGTCTGTTCCCTTTCAGAGATAATGACTTCTTCGCAGCTTTCTCCCCTACCTCTCAGGAGAGAGAAGGCCCAGCCCCCATTCCACAGTCACTATTGGCCCTAGTCTGGCTGGGACTCTTGAGCCTCCGAAGTGGGAACCACCCAGGTCACTGGTTAAAGACCCAGATTCTCAGATTCCCTGCCTGAGGTACTTGGCCAAGGAGTCTGTGTGCCCAAGGGAGGCAGAGAAAAAGGCCATCTGCAGGGTGTGTGGAAAACATTGAGACTACAAATGAGCAGCTAATGGGAGCAAAGACCTCAGGCTGATTGTCACCTGAGAAGCTGAGATAAAACGGCCAGGTGCTTCTAAAACCTTAGAGCAACAGTGGAAAATAGCGAGGGAGAGAAAAACGTCCAAACCCCTTGCCCTAGACCTCCCACAGGAAAGAAGTATGGTATAATGGGAAAAACATGAACTGAGGCATCAGAGAGGCCAGGCCCCTTCTGGTCATTTGCCTTCGGACAAGTCACTGAGCCTCATATTTCTTCACCACATCAGAGATTCTGCTTCTAGGTATGGCTGGCATCTGTCTCTCTCCCAACCCACAGCATCTTCCTACAGAATCAAAACCTCTTTTCAATTTTACAATCCCTGACAGGTGGATGACCCAGTAAGCAAAGTAAGCATAGGCTTACCTGTGTTTACTTAGTAATCTGTAGTGAACAGTTTCACTAATCTGTGTTTACTAATCTGTGGTGAGCAAAAACTCACGTGAAATTGTTCACTATAGATGATCTGGTAAGCAAGGTAAGCACCATGCTTACCTTATTGGGTAATCCACCCCTGGTTGGCACCTACTCATGGAGTCCCCATGCACAAGGGAACGAAACGTTGCCTAGTCCTGCACCATCCTGGTTGGTTGTGGATCAGACCATTGTGATCCGCAGGGTTTTTGTTGACTGATTTTTTTTGGAAGTAGGTCACCAGGTCTTTCTTCCTAGTCTTCTTTAGGAAGCTCTGCTGAAACCTGTTCAGCATCATAGCAACATGCCAACCAGCACTGACAGGTGGCGGCTGCACATGAGGTACGTTGGCCAAGAGTCAAACCCGGATCTACCACAGGGAAGGCAAGAATTCTACCACTGGGCCACCACTGCCCCCAAGTATGGTATAGAATGGGTGTTCAGTTAATGTAAATTTTCTTCTCCAGAAGAAAGGATCCTAAAGAAATAACTAAAAAGGAGCAGAAGACCATATATATGAGAGTATAACCTAGAAGACACTATAGTGTCCAACAACAGGACAGGGTTTAGCAGGTTATGACATATCATACAACCACTTAAATACTTATGAAGACAATATAAAATGGAAAATGTTTATGTTGGGTTAACAAAAAGCAAAATGCAAAGTATTATATGCATCTTGATGGGAACTATGTAAATGAAAGCGTCGCCAAGGATTTGGAAGCAAATGTAAAAATTCAAAGTTATTGTTGTGGTTGTTAGTTGCTGCCGAGTCAATTCTGACTCATGGCGACCCTCATGGCCAAGCCTGTCTTCTGAGGTATCTCTGGGTGAGTTTGAACTGCCAAGCGTTTGGTTAGTAGTAGTTCTTAGCCTTTTGCACCACCCAGGGACTAAAAGTTGTTTAAAAAAAAAGCTGCCATCGAGTTGATTCCGACTCATAGAGACCCTGTAAAACAGAGTAGACCTGCCCCATAGGGTTTCCAAGGAGCAGCTGGTGGATTTGAACTGCTAACCTTTCAGTTATCAGCCAAGCACATCATCACTGGACCACCAGGGTGCCTTAAAAAAAGTTGTCAGAGGGGCGGGGCCAAGATGGCGGAATAGACAGCCGCTTACGTGGAGCCCTCTTCACAACAAAGACCCGAAAAAACAAGTGAAACGAGTATATTTGTGATAAGCTGGGAGCCCTGAGCATCAAAGGCAAGCTTAGACAAGGAACTGAGGGGCAGGGGAAGGAAGAGACTGTTCAGAAGCGGAGAGGAGTTGCCGGACCTGAATCATGGGGAGCCCTCAGGTACCATTCCTGGGGCGGCCATGGCAGTGGCAGCGGAGTTGGAGGGCTGGTCCTACCATTCAGTCGCAGTTTCCTCAGGGAGAAGCAGCAGCCACACAGCCCGCTCACACCTCCGGAACCTGAGCAGAAGGGCGCTCTCGGCAAAAGCTAAGTACTTGTGTATATTTTACTGCCCCACCCCCACCCCCAACCCAGTTTCAGCGGCTGAATCCCTGGGCCTGAGATGGACCCTGGTGAGCACCTGGAGCTGTCCTCCCAGCTTTGGGGAAGGAAAAAATTCGCAACTGGGGGGAAAAGATAATTTGCTAGCTCCATTAACCCGGGGAGCTCAGGACAGAAGCGGCTCCTGTACAGGCATAAACTGTCCGTGGACCTTGAGCACCTTTCCCTTCTGCATGGACCTTTGTGGGGCCTATTTTGGGAGAATAGGCTCTTGTTCGCAAACTCCAACCATTTCAGCTGTGCGGTGGAGAGGTGGGTATTTGATGTTTGACATTGCTTTGCCTATTAAACATGGTCCTCACCTACCCATAACAGGGACCTAAGGACTGGTAGCTCCACTCAGGTCACTCAGCCACCTGCGGCAGGGATCCAAAGATAACTGGTACCTCCTAGTCCTTAAAACAAAAACTTTGGGTGCCCATGGTCCATCTGCAGAACCCATCCACCAGCACGCTCTAGGGAACAGAGACGTGTTTTCCTCAGAGACACTTGGGGGTCGATTCTGAGCCCCCTGCCTTGTTCAGAGCGTGACCCCCTGCTGCAATCAGATACCGGTATATACGCCAATCACCCCTGCCCCTCTAACACGGTAGGACAGAGCCTGTACCACACACTTGATAGCAGCTACTTGGAAACCTGAGCTGAATTCATGCAGGAAAACCGAATGGACTCCTAGACTGATATACCTGATAACAGCTCTAGCCAGCTGGGGACAGGACACCAGAGCTCCAAAGGCGAAAATAATCAAGCTAGCTCACTCAAGCAACCCATAGGAATATACCAAAACAAAACAAAGCAAGCAGCTACAACACATTAAGCAACCATAAACTAATACAATAACTTACAGATAGCTTAGAGACAACAGTCAATATCAAGCCACATAAAGAAACAGGCCATGATCACCTCAACAGGCTCTCAAAACAAAGAATCCAGGGATCTTTTAGACGAAAGTTCATTCCTGGAATTACCAGATGCAGAATACAAAAGTTTAATATACAGAACCCTTCAAGACATCAGGAACGAAATGAGGCAATACGCAGAACAAGCCAAGGAACACACAGATAAAGCAACTGAAGAACTCAGAAAGATTATTCAGGAACATAATGAAAAGTTTAATCAGCTGGAAAAATCCATAGACAGACAGCAATCAGAAATTCAGAAGATTAACAATAAAGTTACAGAATTAGATAACTCAATAGAAAGTCAGAGGAGCAGAATTGAGCAAGTAGAAGCTAGAATTTCTGAACTCGAAGATAAATCACTTGGCACTAATTGAAGAAAAATCAGATAAAAGAATTAAAAAAAATGAAGAAACCTTAAGAATCATGTGGGACTCTATCAAGAGAAATAACATACGAGTGATTGGAGTACCAGAACAGGGAGGGATAACAGAAAATACAGAGAAAATTGTTGAAGATTTGTTGGCAGAAAAGTTCCCTGATATTGTGAAAGATGAGAAGATATCTATCCAAGATGCTCATCGAACTCCACATAAGGTAGATCTTAAAAGAAAGTCACCAAGACATATTATAATCAAGCTTGCCAAAACCAAAGATGAAGAGACAATTATAAGAGCAGCAAGGGATAAAAGAAAAGTCACCTACACAAGAGAGCCAATAAGAATAAGCTCAGACGGGCGGGGCCAAGATGGCGGACTAGGTGGACGCTACCGCGGATCCCTCTTGCAACAAAGACTCGGAAAAACAAGGGAATCGATCACATACATAACAATCTACGAACTCTGAACAACAAGCACAGACTTAGAGATGGAAAACGAACAAATACGGGTAGACAGCGACCGTTTTCAGAACCAGGAGCCAGCGTACCAGGCAGGTGACCTTCGGAGCCCGATCTGGGGCAGAGCCCAGGGGGGCAGACGGCACAGAAAGGGGGCCCACCCCTTACAAGGTCACAAAACAGAACGTCCTGATATCAATGCAACTCAAATAGGGAAAGCACAAAAACAAACAAATTAAGACTAATTCTAAAAAATAAATAAATAAACAAAATAATACACACAACAGGAAATCATGGAAATCAATAGATAAATAATCACAATAATCAAAAAGAGGGACTAAATATAGGAGGCATTGAACTGCCAGATGGAGAGTGATACAAGGCGATATAGAAGGATACAAGTTAGGTTTTTACTTAGAAAAATAGGGGTAAATAAAAAGGTAACCACAAAAAGGAATATCAATTCCATAACTCAAGAAAAAAGCCAAGAAAAACGTAACGACTCAATAAACACAAAGTTAAACATTATGAAAATGAGGATCTCACAAGCTACCAAGAAAAACGTCTCAGCACAAAAAAGCATGTGGAAAAATGAAATGGCCAACAACACACATGAAAAGACATCAAAATGACAGCACTAAAAACTTATCTATAATTACGCTGAATGTAAATGGATGAAATGCACCAATAAAGAGACAGAGAGTCACGGACTGGATAAAAAAACACGATCCATCTATATGCTGCCTACAAGAGACACACCTTAGACTTAGAGACACAAACAAACTAAAACTCAAAGGATAGAAAAAAATATATCAAGCAAACAATAAGCAAAAAAGAAGCAGAGTAGCAATATTAATTTCTGACAAAATAGACTTTAGACTTAAATCCGCCACAAAGGATAAAGAAGGACACTATATAATGATAAAAGGGACAATTGATCAGGAAGACATAACCGTATTAAATATTTACGCACCTAATGACAGGGCTGCAAGATACATAAATCAAATTTTAACAGAATTGAAAAGTGAGATAGACACCTCCACATATATAGTAGGAGACTTCAACACACCACTTTCGGAGAAGGACAGGACATCCAGTAAGAAGCTCAATAGAGACACGGAAGACCTACTTACAACAATCAACCAACTTGACCTCATTGACTTATACAGAACTCTCCACCCAACTGCTGCAAAATATACTTTTTTTTCTAGTGCACATGGAACATTCTCTAGAATAGACCACATATTAGGTCATAAAACAAATCTTTCCAGAGTCCAAAACATCGAAATATTACAAAGCATCTTCTCAGACCACAAGGCAATGAAGCTAGAAATCAATAACAGAAAAACTAGGGAAAAGAAATCAAATACTTGGAAAATGAACAATACCCTCCTGAAAAAAGACTGGGTTATACAAGACATCAAGGAGGGAATAAGGAAATTCATAGAATGCAACGAGAATGAAAATACTTCCTATCAAAACCTCTGGGACACAGCAAAAGCAGTGCTCAGAGGCCAATTTATATCGATAAATGCACACAGACAAGAAGAAGAAAGAGCCAAAATCAGAGAACTGTCCCGACAACTTGAACAAATAGAAAGTGAGCAACAAAAGAACCCATCAGGCACCAGAAGAAAACAAATAATAAAAATTAGAGCTGAACTAAATGAATTAGAGAACAGAAAAACAATTGAAAGAATTAACAAAGCCAAAAGCTGGTTCTTTGAAAAAATTAACAAAATTGATAAACCATTGGCTAGACTGACTAAAGAAAAACAGGAAAGGAAACAAATAACCCGAATAAGAAACGAGAAGGACCACATCACAACAGAACCAAATGAAATCAAAAGAATCATATCAGATTACTACATAAAATTGTACTCTAACAAATTTGAAAACCTAGAAGAAATGGATAAATTCTTGGAACAATACTACCTACCTAAACTAACACATTCAGAAGTAGAACAACTAAATAGACCCATAACAAAAAAAGAGATTGAAACGGTAATCAAAAAACTTCCAACAAAAAAAAGTCCTGGCCCAGATGGCTTCACTGCAGAGTTCTACCAAACCTTCAGAGAAGACTTAACACCATTACTATTGAAGGTATTTCAAAGCATAGAAAAAGACGGAATAATACCCAACTCATTCTATGAAGCTACCATCTCCCTGATACCAAAACCAGGTAAAGACATTACAAAAAAAGAAAATTTTAGACCTATATCCCTCATGAACATAGATGCAAAAATCCGCAACAAAATTCTAGCCAATAGAATCCAACAACACATCAAAAAAATAATACACTCTGATCAAGTGGGATTTATACCAGGTATGCAAGGCTGGTTTAATATCAGAAAAACCATTAATGTAATCCATCACATAAATAAAACAAAAGATAAAAACCACATGATCTTATCAATAGATGCAGAAAAGGCATTTGACAAAGTTCAACACCCATTTATGATAAAAACTCTTACCAAAATAGGAATTGAAGGAAAATTCCTCAACATAATAAAGGGCATATATGCAAAGCCAACAGCCAATATCACTCTAAATGGAGAGAACCTGAAAGCATTTCCCTTGAGAACGGGAACCAGACAAGGATGCCCTTTATCACCGCTCTTATTCAACATCGTACTTGAAGTCCTAGCCAGGGCAATTAGGCTAGACAAAGAAATAAAGAGTATCCAGATTGGTAAGGAGGAAGTAAAGCTATCACTATTTGCAGATGACATGATCGTATACATGGAAAACCCTAAGGAATCCTCCAGAAAACTACTGAAACTAATAGAAGAGTTTGGAAGAGTCTCAGGATATAAAATAAACATACAAAAATCACTTGGATTCCTCTACATCAACAAAAAGAACACCGAAGAGGAAATAACCAAATCAATACCATTCACAGTAGCCCCCAAGAAGATAAAATACTTAGGAATAAATCTTACCAAGGATGTAAAAGACCTATACAAAGAAAACTATAAAACTCTGCTACAAGAAATTCAAAAGGACATACTTAAGTGGAAAAACATACCCTGCTCATGGATAGGAAGACTTAACATAGTAAAAATGTCTATTCTACCAAAAGCCATTTATACATATAACGCACTTCCAATCCAAATACCAATGTCATACTTTAAGGGGATAGAGAAACAAATCACTAATTTCATATGGAAAGGAAAGAACCCCCGGATAAGCAAAACAATACTGAAAAAGAAGAAGAAAGTGGGAGGCCTCACCCTACCTGATTTCAGAACCTATTATATAGCTACAGTAGTCAAAACAGCCTGGTACTGGTATAACAACAGGCACATAGACCAATGGAACAGAATTGAGAATCCAGATATAAATCCATCCACATATGAGCAGCTGATATTTGACAAAGGACCAGTGTCAGTCAATTGGGGAAATAATAGTCTTTTTAACAAATGGTGTTGGCATACCTGGATATCCATTTGCAAAAGAATGAAACAGGACCCATACCTCACACCATGCACAAAAACTAAGTCCAAGTGGATCAAAGACCTAAACATAAAGACTAAAACGATAAAAATCATGGAAGAAAAAATAGGATCTACCCTAGGAGCCCTAATACAGGGCATAAACAGAATAGAAAACATTACCAAAAATGATGAAGAGAAACCAGATAACTGGGAGCTCCTAAAAATCAAACACCTATGCTCATCTAAAGACTTCACCAAAAGAGTAAAAAGACCACCTACAGACTGGGAAAGAATATTCAGCTATGACATCTCCGGCCAGCGCCTGATCTCTAAAATCTACATGATTCTATCAAAACTCAACCACAAAAAGACAAACAACCCAATCAAGAAGTGGGCAAAGGATATGAACACACATTTCACTAAGGAAGATATTCATTCAGGCAGCCAACAGATACATGAGAAAATGCTCCCCATCGTTAGCCATTAGAGAAATGCAAATTAAAACTACGATGAGATTCCATCTCACACCAACTAGACTGGCATTAATTCAAAAAACACAAAATAATAAATGTTGGAGAGGCTGCAGAGAGATTGGAACTCTCATACAGTGCTGGTGGGAGTGTAAAATGGTACAACCACTTTGGAAATCCATCTGGCGTTATCTTAAACAGTTAGAAATAGAACTACCATACAACCCAGAAATCCCACTCCTCGGAATATACCCTAAAGATACAAGACCCTTCACACAAACAGATATATGCACACCCATGTTTATTGCAGCTCTGTTTACAATAGCAAAAAGCTGGAAGCAACCAAGATGTCCATCAACGGACGAATGGGTAAATAAATTGTGGTATAGTCACACAATGGAATACTACGCATCGATAAAGAACAGTGACGAATCTCTGAAACATTTCATAACATGGAGGAATCTGGAAGGCATTATGCTGAGCGAAATGAGTCAGAGGCAAAAGGACAAATATTGTATAAGACCACTATTATAAGATCTTGAGAAATAGAAAAGACGGAGAAGAACACAGACTTATGTGGTTACAAAGGGGGGAGGGAGGGAGGGAGGGAGGGAGGGAGAGGGCTTTTTATTGATCAATCTGTAGATAAGAATTGCTTTGGGTGAAGGGAAAGACAACACTCAATACAAGAAAGGTCAGCCTAATTGGACTGGATTAAAAGTAAAGAGGTTTCCAGGATAAAATGAAAGCTTCAAAGGTCAGCGAAGCGGGGGCTGGGGTCTGGGGAACTTGGTTTGAGGGGACTTCTAAGTCAATGGGCAAAACAATTCTATTATGAAAACACTCTGCATCCCACTTTGAATTGTGGCGCCTGGGGTCCTAAATGCCAACAAGCGGCCATCTAAAATACATTAATTGGTCTCAACCCACCTGGAGCAAAGGCAAAGGAAGAACACCAAGGTCACACGACAACTAAGAACCCAAGAGACAGAAAGGGCCACATGAACCAGAGACCTACATTATCCTGAGACCAGAAGAACTAGTTGGTGCCCGGCCACAATTGATGTCTGTCCTGTCAAGGAGCACAACAGACAACTCCTGAGGGAGCAGGAGACCAATGGGATACAGACCCCAAATTCTCGTTAAAAGACCACACCTAATGGTATGATTGCGACTAGAGGAATTCCAGAGACAATGCTCCCCAGAACTTCTGATGGCACAGGACAGGAACCATCCCCGAAGACAAATCATCAGGCATGAAAAGGACTGGTCAGTGGGGGGGAGAGAGATGCTGATGAGGAGTGAGCTAATTAAATCAGGTGGACATGGGAGAATGTGTTGGCAACTCTTGACTGGAGGGGGGATGGGAAGATAGAGAGAGAGGGAAGATGGCAAAATTGGCACGAAACGAGAGACTGTAAGGGCTGACTCAATAGGGGGAGAGCAAGTGGGAGAAGGGAGTAAGATGTATGTAAACCTACATGTGACAGACTGATTGGAATGGTAAATGTTCACTTGAAGCTTAATAAAAACTAAAAAAAAAAAGAATAAGCTCAGACTACTCGGCAGAAACCATGCAGGCAAGAAGGCAATGGGATGACATATTTAAAAAATTGAAGGAAAAAAAATTGCCTGCCAAGAAGCATATATCCATCAAAACTGTCTCTTAAATCTGAAGGTGAAATTAAGACATTTCCAGATAAACACAAGTTGAGGGAATTTGTAACAACCAAACCAAAACTACAAGAAATACTAAAGGGAGTTCTTTGGTTAGAAAATCAACAATATCAGGTATCAACCCAAGACTAGAACACGGGGCAGAGCAACCAGAAGTCAACCCAGACAGGAATTCCAAAAAAACAAAGCAAGAGTAAAAAAAAAAAAAAAAAAGCCCAACACAGGGTAACGGCGATATTATATAAAAGAAGACAACATTAAAATAATAAAGAGGGACTAAGAAATGTAATCATACACCTTCCATATGGAGAGGAAGAAACGGCAATACAAAGAAATAAAAGTTAGTTTTAAATTTAGAAAAATAGGAGTAAATAATAAGGTAACCACAAAGGAGACAAACTATCCTACTCATCAAAATAAAATACAAGGGAAAAATACAGACTCAGCAGAAACAAAATCAACAACAACAAATATGAGGAAAGGACAATATATAAAGAAAATCTACTCAGCACATAAAATCAAGTGGGAAAAAGAAACTGTTAACACACACAAAAAAGACATCAAAATGATAGCACTAAATTCATACCTATCCATAATTACCCTGAATGTAAAGGGACTAAATGCACCAATAAAGAGACAGAGAGTGGCAGAATGGATTAAAAAACAAGATCCATCTATATGCTGCCTACAAGAGACACACCTTAGACTTAGAGACACAAACAAACTAAAACTCAAAGGATGGAAAAAATATATCAAGCAAACAATCAAAAAAGAGCTGGAGTGGCAATATTAATTTCTGACAAAATAGACTTTAAAGTTAAATCCATCAGAAAGGATAAGGAAGGACACTATATAATGATTAAAGAGACAATACACCAAGAAGATATAATCATATTAAATATTTATGCACCCAATGACAGGGCTGCTAGATACATAAAACAAATTCTATCAGCATTGAAAAGTGAGATAGATAGCTCCTCAGTAATAGTAGGAGACTTCAACACACCACTTTCGGTGAAGGAAAGGACATCCAGAAAGAAGCTCAATAAAGACATGGAAGATCTAAACGCCACAATCAACCAACTTGACCTCGTAGACATATACAGAACACTCCACCCGTCAGCAACCAACTATACTTTCTTTTCTAGTGCACATGGAACATTCTCTAGAATAGACCACATATTAGGTCATAAAGCAAGCCTTAGCAGAATCCAAAACATTGAAATATTACAAAGCATCTTCTCTGACCATAAGACCATAAAAGTGGAAATCAATAACAGGAATAGCAGGGAAAAGAAATCAAACACTTGGAAACTGAACAATACCGTGCTCAAAAAAGACTGGATTATAGAAGACATTAAGGATGGAATAAAGAAATTCGGAGAATCCAATGAGAATGAAAACACTTCCTATCAGAACCTTTGGGACACAGCAAAATTGGTGCTCAGAGGCCAATTTGTATCAATAAATACACACACCCAAAAAGAAGAAAGGGCCAAAATCAAAGAATTATCCCTACAACTTGAACAAATAGAGAGCAACAAAAGAAACCCACGGGCACACAGAAGAAAACAAATAATAAAAATTAGAGCTGAACTAAATGAAATAGAAAACAGAAAAACAATTGAAAGAATTAACAAGACCAAAACCTGGTTTTTTGAAAAACTCAACAAAATTGATAAACCACTGGACAAACTTACAAAAGAAAAACAGGAGAGGAAGCAAATTACCTGAATAAGAAATGAGATGGGCGATATTACAACAGACCCAACTGAAATTAAAAGAATCACATCAGATTACTATGAAAAACTATACTCAAACAAATTTGAAAACCTAGAAGAAATGGATGAATTCCTAGAAACACACTACCTACCTAAACTAACACAAACAGGTAGAACAACTAAATAGACCCATAACAAAAGAAGAGATTGAAAAGGTAATAAAAAACTCCCAACAAAAAAAAAGCCCTGGTCTGGATGGCTTCACTGCAGAGTTCTACCAAACTTTATAAAGGTATTTCAGAGCGTAGAAAGGGATGTAATACTATTACCAAATTCATTCTATGAAGCCACCATATCCCTGATACCAAAACCAGGTGAACACACCAAGAGAAAAGAAAATTATAGACCTATATCCCTCATGAATGTAGATGCAAAAATCCTCAACAAAATTCTAGCCAATAGAATTCAACAACACATCAAAAAAATAATTCACCATGACCAAGTGGGATTCATATAAAAGAAAAATTTTTTTTTTTATGCAGGGATGGTTCAACATTAGAAAAACAATTAATGTAATCCACCACATAAATAAAACAAGAATCACATGATTTTATCAATTGATGCAGAAAAGGCATTTGACAAAGTTCAACACTCATTCCTGATAAAAACTCTCAGCAAAATAGGAATAGAAGGAAAATTTCTCAACATAATAAAGGGCATTTATACAAAGCCAACAGCCAACATCACCCTATTTGGAGAGAGCCTGAAAACATTCCCACTGAGATCGGGAACCAGACAAGGATGCACTTTATCACCGCTCTTATTCAACATTGTGCTGGAGGTCCTAGCCAGAGCAATTAGGCTAGATAAAGAAATAAAGGGCATCCAGATTGGCAAGGAAGAAGTCAAAGTATCTCTATTTGTAGATGACAGGATCTTACGCACAGAAAACCCTAAGGAATCCTCCAGAAAACTACTGAAACTAATAGAAGAGTTCTGCAGAGTATTGGGATACAAGATAAACATTCCTCTACAGCAACAAAAAGAACATCGAAGAGGAAATCACCAAATCAATGCCATTTACAGTAGCCCCCAAGAAGATAAAATACTTAGGAATAAATCTCACCAGAGATGTAAAAGACTTATACAAAGAAAACTACAGTACACTTCTGCAAGAAACCAAAAGAAAGTTACATAAGTGGAAGAACATACCTTGCTCATGGATAGGAAGACTTAACATTATAAAAATGTCTATTCTACCAAAAGTGATCTATACATTTAATGCAATTCCGATCAAAATCCCAAGGACATTCTTTAATGAGATGGAGAAACAAATCACCAATTTCATATGGAAGGGAAGGAGGCCCTGGATAAATAAGGCATTACTGAAAAAGGAGAACAAAGTGGGAGGCCTTACTTTACCTGATTTTAGAACCTATTATACCGCCACAGTAGTCAAAACAGCCTGGTACTGGTACAACAACAGACACATAGACCAATGGAACATGTGAGAATCCAGACATAGATCCATCCACATATGAGCAGTCGATATTTGGCAAAGGCCCCAAAACAGTTAAATGGGGAAAAGACAGTCTTTTTAACAAATGGTGCTGGCATAACTGGATATCCATCTGCAAAAAAAATGAAACAAGACCCATACCTCACTCCATGCACAAAAACTAACTCAAAATGGATCAAAGACCTAAATATCAAATCTAAAACAGTAAAGATCATGGAAGAAAAAATAGTGACAACATTAGGAGCCCTAATACATGGCGTAAACAGTACACAAAACATTATATAGATTGCAGAAGAAAAACTAGATAGCTGGGAGCTCCTAAAAATAAAACACTTACGCTCATTCAAAGACTTCACCAAAAGAGTAAAAAGACTACCTTCAGACTGGAAAAAAGTTTTTAGCTACGACCTTTCTGATCAGCACCTGATCTCTAAAATCTACATGATACTGCAAAAACTCAACTGCAAAAAGACAAATAACCCAATTAAAAAATGAGCAAAAGATATGAATAGACACTTCACTAAAGAAGACATTCAGGTAGCTAACAGATATATGAGGAAATGTTCACGATCATTAGCCATTAGAGAAATGCAGATCAAAACTACAATGAGATTTCATCTCACTCCAACAAGGCTGGCATTAATCCAAAAAACACAAGATAATAAATATTAGAGAGGCTGTGGAGAGATTAGAACACTTCTACACTGCTGGTGGGAATGTCAAATGGAACAACCACTTGGGAAATCGATTTGGCGCTTCCTTAAAAAGCTAGAAATAGGACTACCATACGATCCAGCAATCCCACTCCTTGGAATATATCCTAGAGAAAAAAGAGCCTTTACACGAACAGATATATGCACACCCATGTTTATTGCAGCACTGTTTACAATAGCAAAAACATGGAAGCAACCAAGGTGCCCATCAACAGATGAATGGATAAATAAATTATGGTATATTCACACAATGGAATACTATGCATGGATAAAGAACAGTAAGGAATCTGTGAAACATTTCATAACGTGGAGGAACCTGGAAGGCATTATGCTGAGTGAAATTAGTCAGTTGCAAAAGGACAAATATTGTATAAGATCACTATTATAAGAACTTGAGAAATACTTTAATCTGAGAAGAAAACATTCTTTTGTGGTTACGAGAGGGGGGAGGAAGGAGGGGTGGGAGAGGGGTATTCACTAATTAGACAGTAGATAAGAACTACTTTAGGTGAAGGGAAAGACAGCACAAAATACAGGCGAGGTCAGCACAATTGGACTAAACCAAAAGCAAAGCAGTTTCCTGAATAAACTGAATGCTTGGAAGGTCAGCATAGCAGGGGCAGGGGTCTGGGGACCATGGTTTCAGGGGACATCTAAGTCAATTGGCATATTAAAATCATTAAGAATACATTCTTCATCCCACTTTGAAGAGTGGCATCTGGGGTCTTAAATGCTAGCAAGCAACCATCTAAGATGCATCAGTGGTCTCAACCCACCTGGATCAAAGGAGAATGAAGAACACCAAAGACACAAGGCAATTATGAGCCCAAGAGACAGAAAGGGCCACATGAACCAGCGACTACATCATCCTGTGACCCTGAAGAACTAGGTGGTGCCTGACTAAAACCGACAACTGCCCTGACAGGGAACACAACAGAGAACCCCTCTGTTTTGGTTCTGAGGGAGCAGGAGAGCAGTAGGATGCAGACCCCAAATTCTCATAAGACCAGACTTGATGGCCTGACTGAGACTCGAAGGACCCCAGTGGTCATGGCCCCCAGACCTTCTGTTGGCCCAGGACAGGAACCATTCCTGAAGCCAACTCTTCAGATATGGATTGGAGTGGACAATGGGTTGGAGAGGGATGCTGGTGAGGAGTGAGCTTCTTGGATCAGGTGGACACTTGAGACTATGTTGGCATCTCCTGCCAGGAGGGGAGATGAGAGGGTGGAGGGGGTTAGAAGCTGGCAAAATGGACACGAAAAGAGAGAGTGGAGGGAGAGAGTGGGCTGTCTTATTAGGGGGAGAGTAACTGGGAGTGTGTAGCAGGGTGTATATGGGTTTTTGTGTGAGAGGCTGACTTGATTTGTAAACTTTCACTTAAAGCACAATAAAAATTATTTTTTTAAAAAAGTTGTTAGACATGGGTTTTTAATGTTATATCTTGTCTTCCAATAAGAAAAAAGAAGTCCACCAAATGGTTGGCAGTTCGAACCCAGCTAGTGTCTCTGTGGGAGAAAGAACTGGCAATCAGCTTTCATAAAGATTACAGCCAAGAAAACCCTATGGAGCAGTTCTACTCTGTCGTCTGGGGTCTTCTAAGTCACAAATCGTCACCACCAGCAAGAAAAATAGTCCAACAAAAACAAAAGCAGTGCTAGGTCCTACAAGTAGCAGCTGCTGTCAGCAAGATCAGGGAACAAGCTTAGCATGTCTTAAATGTGAAAAGATTACCAGTCCTTTTAACCACATGGAGTATGAGGAGAGTGGGTCCTATGAGAAATGTCCTCTTTTTGTTGTTCTGAGAAAGGTAACACATCTTTTGGGTAAACCCTGGGGGGAAAAATTTGACTTCAATAGATACACCACCGGCAATCACCTAAGATACAACTGTTGGTCTCTACTTGTTAGGAGCAAAAGAAAAGAAACCAAAGTCTCAGAGAGGAAACCAGTCTACAGGGCTAATAGCCTACACAAGCCACAGTCTCATCTACCGGGAGACCAGAAGAACTAGATGATGCCCGGCTACTTCCACTGACCGTTCGGATCAGGATCACAATAGATGGGTCCTGATAGAATGAAATAAAAATGCAGAACAGAGCTCAAATTCTTAAAAAGTCCAGACTTACTAGACCAGTTGAGACTGGAGGACTCCCTGAGACTATCGCCCTGAGATGCTCTTTAAACCTTGAACCGAAACTATCCCCTGAGGTCACCTTTTAGCAAAATAATAGATTGGCATAAAAATAAAGGCTATTACGTGTGAGTACAGTGCTCCCTTAAAAAACCATCTGTATGAGACCAAAAGTTAACATTTACTCTAAAGCAAGAATGAGAAGACAAGGAGGGCTCATTAAAGAGAATGTTGGCACGTTCTGAAAAATATATCTAATGTCACTGAACAACTTTGTATAGAAATTGTCAAATGGAACCTAATATGCTGTGTAAACTTTCACCAAAAATACAATAAAATATTATTAAAAAAAAATAGATATACCATCTGCTCATCAACCTACTGCTCTCTGTAAACTCCAGTAAAATTTCATGGTCCAATGACTGGAAGCTGACTTTACTAGTGAGGTTTGGGAAGCTTCGTTGAAAGGTTTTTTCCCTTGCTCAGCTAGAGCTTAGTGACACACAGATTTTCTTACTAGAAAAGAGTGGTGTTGTAGCACTTAACCTCCAAGGAGATTATTTCATAAAATATTGATTTTTTTTTTTTGCACACAAAGGAGATAGTTCCTGAATAGAAAATGTAAGCATAAGCAAAAATTTTTTAGTTCTCTCAGTTCATGAACACAAAAAGCAATGAATGCAGCTTACAAACAGAGGCTTACATCTGTTATACTTCCTGAGAAGTAGAGGGAGTTAGAAAATGATTCTTCGGCAAGAACAGGTATGCCCAAAGGAGACTAAGCTAGGTTGGACTGTAGGCTGTGAAGGCAAAGCTATAGCCTTTGTTGCAAGTTGTAGACTTTCTTGCCTCTGCACCTCCTAAGCTATAACTGGGACTTTTCCCAAAACCAGACTCAATGAGCTGTTACACCCAGTACAGTTCACTAGTGACTACTGTCGCAGAAACCAGCAGCAGTGCCATGTCTTGACTCATTTCTGCTCCAACCCCTCAGCCTCCCCAGCTTACCTGTAATCAGTCATCATTCTCGACCTATCTCTGCAGCAGTTGGGTAGCTATCCTGAAGGGGGATGAGGAGTGTTGGTAGATGTTGTGGGGATCAAAAAAATGCAAGCGGACTGCATTTACTTCTATAGAATCTTTGATCAAAAGGAGGGAAAATGTGGCACAGAACTTCAGATTGTTATGGAATCCAGACTTTATAGAGCCGTGGAGGCTGGATGAGCCCCCAAAACTGTTGCCCTGAGATAATAGTTAAACTTTAAAGGTTAAACCTTAAAACAAAACTATCACCTGAAGTATTCTTTGAACCAAAAAATAGCTTATCTTAATTAGTAAAATACACTGCTTTGAGCATTGTGCTCTTTTAAAGAATTATCTATGTGAGATCAAATTGACAATGGCAACTCGAAAGGTTAGATGGGAAGCTTAAGGGGCAGTGAGTTTAAGATAATGGTGGTAGAATAATGTGGAAAAGGATAGTGAGAATAGTAGCACAACTTAAATGAAACCAATGTCACTGAATTGTACATGAAGAAATTGTGGAAATGGTATATCTTTGGCTGTGTATGCTTTCACCAAATTAATAAACACAATGAGGTAACACTTCACACCCATGAGGATGGCTATAATAAAGATGATAACAAGTGTTGATGAAGATGTGAAGAAATTGGACCCCTCATACACTGCTGGTGGGGATGTAAAATGGTGCAGCCACTTTGGAAAAGAGTGAGAAGCTCCTCAGATAGTTAAATATAGAGCCACCATAAGATCCAGCAATTCTACTCTGAAGTATATACTTAAGAGAAATAAAATATATGTCTGCACAAAAACTTATGCATGAATGTTCATAGCAACATTGTTTATAATAGCCAAAAAGTGGAAACAACTCAAATGTCCATCAACTGATAAGTAAATAAATAAAATGTGGTATATCCATGCAATGGAATATTATTTAGCAAGAAAAAGTAGTGAAGTGTTGATACATGCCACAATATGGATGAGCCTTGAAAATGTTATGCCAAGTGAAAGATGCCAGTCACAAAAGACCACGTATTGTATGATTCCTTTAATATAAAATGTCCAGAATAGGCAAATCCATAGGGACAGAAAGTAGTGGTTTCCAAGGGTTGGAGGTAGGGGGAGAAATAGCGAGTGACTGCTAATGAGCACAGGATTTCTTCTGGGGTGATGCAATTGTTCTAAAATTGATTGTGTTGTAAAATTGATGGATTAGTATTCTCCACGAGCATACTAAAAACCACTGAATTGTACTGTTAAATGGATGAATTGTATGGTGTGTGAATTTTATCTCAATAAAGCTGTTCAAAAAAAAAAAAAAGAAGGGGGGGTGGGAGAAGAGGAAGAGGAGGAGGAGGAAGAAGAAGGAAAAGGAAGCCCAGTGTAAAGATCATTAATAATACTGTGCTTTCCACTAGGGACCAACGACAGCTGAACTCCAGCATGGATCATTTGAGGGCTCAATGAACTTACTGCCAACATCTATGAAATCAGATGCATCTTAAAATTGAAGATGTTGCACAGTCTCGGTTGACCAGCTCACAGTTGTCATTGCCTGTGGCCATGGACATCAAAAGCACCAGCGTAGTCGCCATCCAAGACACAACAATTGGTCTCTATTCACCTGGAGCAGCAGAGAAAAAAGGAGACTCAAGAACAGAAGGAGGAAATGGAATGTGTAGCTAAATGCCTCCATGAACAACTGCCTCCTCTACCATGAGACTAGAAGAACTGGGTGGTGCCAGGTTACCTTTACTGAACATTTTGATCAAAAATTCCATAGAAGAGTCCTGATCAAAACAGCAAAATACAGGATAGAGTTTCCAATTCCCATGGAATCCAGACTTTCCAGAGCATGGAGGATGGATGAACTCCTGAAACTATTGCCCTGAGACAATCTTTAAACCTTAAACCAAAAATATCCCCTGAAGTCTTCCTCACACCAAACAGTAGCTTAGCTTAACTAATAGAGAATGTCTGCCTTAGTCCCTGATGGAGCATGAGAAAAGTGGGGTGCAGAACTCAAATTCTAGTAAAAAGACCAGACTTAATGGTTTGACTGAGACGGGAGGGACCCCAGAGGACATGGCCCCTGGACTCTCCATTAGCCCAAAACTAAAACCAATCCTGAAGCCAACTCTTCAGACAAAGATTAGACTGGACTATAAGACATAAAATGATACGGGTAAGGAGTGTGCTTCTTATAGCTCAAGTAGACACCTGAGACTAAGTGGACAGCTCCAGTCTGGAGGCAAGAGGAGAAGACAGAGGGGAACAGGAGCTGGCTGAACGGACACAGGAAATACAGGGTGGAAGGAGGAGTGTGCTGTCACATTGTAGGGAGAGCAACTAGGGTCACATAACAAGGTGTGTGTAAGTTTTTGTATGAGAAACTGACTTGAATTGTAAACTTTCACTTAAAGCACAATTAAAAAAAAAAAAAAGAGTGTCTCCCCTGATCATTGTCCTCTTTTCAGGTCTATTTATACGGGATCAAACTGACAACAGCAACTCGAAAGATTAGATAGGAAACTTAGGGGGTAGTGAGTTTATGCTAATCACGGAGGAATAACTCAGAACAGGAGGATGAAAATGGTTGCACAACTTGAAGAATGTAATCGATGTCACTGATTGTACATGTAGAAATGGTTGAATTGATGTATGTTCTGCTGAGTATATTCTCAACAACAAAAATAAATAATGTTAAAAAAAAAAAAAGCACCAGCACAACTCAGGTGTCAGTGACTTGGAATAAAATCCTAGAGGTGAGGACTTCAGCATCAGATGGATCAGGTTGCTGCTGGTCTTTTAACTTCTACAAACCAAATGTTTCTGGGGAAAAACCAGCCTCTGCCTCATCGACTTGGACTCCTGGTGACCTCGTGTGTGTCAGAGTAGAGCTGTGATCCATGGGGTTTTCCTGGCTGATCTTTCAGAAGGAGATCGCCAGGACTTGTGTCCAAGGCCCCTCTGGGTAAATTCGAACCTCCAACCTTTTGGTTAGCAGCCAAGCGTGTTAACCATTTGTACTACCTGGGACTCCTTATCAAGCAAGTTCTGGGAAAGTGACAAATCAGGCATGCTGGGCAATAATATTCTCGAAGTAGGAATCAAACAGGCTAGTGTTAGGGATTGAATTGTGTTCCCCAAAGACATGTGTCCATTTAGCTAGGCCATGATTCCCAGTATTGTGTGGGTGTCCTCCCTTTTGTGATCTGATGTAACTATCCTATATGTCGTAAATCCTAACCTTTATGATTAATTTTTTTATATTTCCTTTTTATGTATGCAGAGAACGATAAAGTGTTTTAAAAATCTAAGTCTAAGAAAGCTATTTTGAAAAGTATAAACTAAAAATTATAAGTGATAAGAAAGCATCATCACATAGTTTAATTAGCAGCATTTTTTTCTTAGTACCACCTAATGATGCAGTTTAAAGTCAGTGAAGGGATCCCTGGTGTTGCAACGGTTAAGTGCTCAGCCGCTAACCAAAAGGTTGGCAGTTTGAACCTACCCAGCAGTTCCACAGGAAAAAGACCTGGTGAAAGATTACGGCCTAGAAAACCCTATGGGGAAGTTCTACTCTGTCACCGTGGTGTTGCAATGAGTCAAAAATGACTCAACGCCACACAACAACAACAGAATCAATGGCTTTATATTTGATAACATTGGGTACTTCTTGTTATTAGTTGCTTTCATGCCGACTTATGGTAACTGTCTTAGTCATCTAGTGCTAAAATATATATATATATATATATATATATATATATATATATATATATATATATATATATATATATATATATATATATAACAGAAATACCACAAGTGGATGGCTTTAACAAAGAAAAGTTTATCTCCTCACAGTAAAGTAGGCTAAAAGTTCAAAATCAGGGTGTCAGCTCCAGGGGAAGGCTTTCTTTCTCTGTCAGCCTTCTCATCAATCTTCCCCTGGACTAGGAGCTTCTTTGCACAGGAATCCCGGGTCCAAAGGACAAGCTCTGCTCCCGGCACTGCTTTCTTGGTGATGTGCATCTCCCTGTCTCTCTGCTCTCTTCTCTTTTTTATATCTCAAGAGATTGCCTCAAGACACAAACCAATCTTGTAGACTGAGTCCTGCCCTAACACGACTGCCACCCATCCTCCCTCATTAACATCATAGAGGCAGGATTTACAACATATAGGAAAATCACACAATACCAGGAATCATGGCCCAGCCAAATTGATACACACATTTTTGGGGGGACATAAGTCAACCTGTGACCGTAACCCCATGTGTTCAAAGTAGAACTGAAGCCTGGAAATTTAATTGACGCTTGTTCTAGGACTTGGGTAGAATTATGTTGATGGGAAGTTGTATTACTTTTTGACCTCTTATTCTATGCCAGGCACATTCCTAAGTGCTTCTCATAAATTTCCTCCTTGATGCCTATCATGGATTGAATTATGTCCCCCAAAAATGTGTGTATCAACCTGGTTAGGCCATGATTCCAGTATTCTGTGGTTGCCCTCCATTTTGTGATTGTAATTTTACGTTAGAGAGATTACGGAGGGATTATAACACCCTTACCAGGTCACATCTCTGCTCCAATGTAAAGGGAGTTTCCCTGGGGTGTGGCCCGCACCACCTTTTATCTCTCAAGAGATAAAAGGAAAAGGAAGTAAGCAGAGAGTTGGGGACCTCATACTACCAAGAAAGCAGTGTTGGAAGCAGAGTGCATCCTTTGGACGTGAGGTTCCTGTGCTGAGATGCTCCCAGACCAAGGGAAGACTGATGACAAGGACCTTCCTCCAGAGCCAACAGAGAAAGGCTTCCCCTGCAGCCGGTACCCTGAATTCCGACTTCTAGTCTACTGGACTGTGAGAGAATAAATTTCTCCTTGTTAAAGCCATCCTCTTGAAGTATTTTTGTTATAGCAACACTAAATGACCAAGTCAATGCCTAACAAAACGATAACGTAGAAGGTACTATTTCATATCTTATAGCACTGGAAACCGAGGCTGAGCAATTTTAAGTAACTCTTCCGGGGTCCTTCAGCAACTAAGTGCGAGAGGTGGAATTTGAATCTATTTGGCCCCAAAAGATCATATTCTTGACCATACTGCCTGAACACCTTTATGGCTGATTCTAAATTGAGTCTTAAAATCACAGACATTTAAAAAAATACAAAGGGAAGGTGGATGTAGATGTTATATGGTAGTTACAGACTTTTGGGCATTCAGTAATTATACTATCAACTCAGCTCACTCTGTATTTTCCATCTTAGTGGATGGAGGTTGGAGCAAAGATGAGTGAGACTCTGTTGTTACAGGTTCCAACTTTCTCCTTCTTGAGTTCTTTTGACAAGCTGTAACACTAAGTTCCACCTTTATTCTCCCAACATTCTACTTTTGCTTTTGTGTGCTATGATGGCCACAGGGAAAAGTACAGAACCAAGAGCAAGAATATCCTGTAACGAAACCCCAAATCACAGGACTTTAGAGCTAAGAAGGAACTTGGAATCACCTGTGAAGCTTTTCCCAGAGCTGTTGACTGAGAATCTCAAAGGAGTTAGTACAAGAACCACTAAAGAATGAGGATTCTCAGTGGTTTTCAGAATAGGCTTCCTGGACTGGCAGCATTAGAGTCACCTGGGAACTTGTTGGAAATGCTGATTCTCAGGCCCCACCTAGACCTCCATATCAGAAACTCGGGAGATGGACCCCAGTAGCCTCTGTTTTACCGAGCCTTCCAGAACGTTCTGATGTCCTTCTGCTAAAGCTTGAGAACCACTGACCTAGAGCAAGAATCCATATAGGGTCTTGAGGTTATTTCTCCTTTTTGGAAGCAATCTCAGCTCTATTTCAAATTAAAAAAAAAAAAAATTATCTGTGTTCATATTTTACGTACGGCATTTCTTCTAACATTTGCACTAGTAAAAGCATAAAAGTCCTAAATGGAGCAATCGGAATGGAAATAATGAGAAAGTTGACACACTAAAAAATGTACAGATGTCACTGAACAAATTGTGTAGAAATTGTTAAATGAGAAACTGTTAAATTTGCTGTGTAAAGTTTCGCCAAAAACACAATAAAATATTTCAATTATAAAAAATAAAAAGAGAGGCAGAGCCAAGATGGAGTACTCAGACATTTCCTGTGGTCCCTCTTACAACAAAGATAACAAAGACTCTCCCTCCAAAAGTGAATTGATTATATATGACAACCTAGGAGCCCTGAACATCAAAGACAAAGTTGAGGAGTTGAACCGAGTGACATGGGGAGGGAGAGACAGTTCAGAAGCAGCGAGGATTTGCCAGACCTGACCTGGCCAGCACCCTGCAGTCTGGATTGGCTGGCACATGTGGGCTGAGGCAAACAGTAGTGCTCGGGACACGCTTTCTACACCGGGAGAAACCAAAAGGTGAAGAGTCTGCTCAAGCCTCCAGAACCAGGCAGAAGCAGTGCCAAATCTGAGAAAGATAAGTGCAAGCATCTAACCTACCACACAGGATCAAAAGAAATCCTCCCCGCCTCTGGGAAGTACCTGTCTGCCATACACCTGCCTTCTCCCCACTCTGCCCCCCTCCTGGTCCTACTTCAGCAATTGTCACATCCCCTGGGTCAGAAGTGGGACCATTCTCCCAGCTTTGGAGAGGAAACAAATTAACAGACAGGAAAAACTAATCTGCCAGCTCCCCTAAACTGAGACCTCAGAGCAGGCAAACCACTTTGCCTAGGCACAGGAATAAGGAATCTATGGACTTTGAATGTCTTTCACCCCTGCCTAGACCTGTGTGGGTCCATTTCAACAGCGTAGGCCCTCGTTAGCACAGTACAATAGGGTATATACCTGAAGCCTATTTTCAACCGTAGCAGCTATGGCGGAGTGGCAGATTCGTGACATTTAACACCACCCTGCCCATTAAGCAAGGTCCTCAGAGGCCTGGGGACTAGTGGCTCCACCCACTCCACCAAGTCACCCACAACAGGAGTCTGAGGATAAGTGGTGCCTCCCAGTCTTTACAGCCAACAGCACTGGGTGCCCAAAGTCTGGCTGCAAAATCCACCCACTTACGTGCTCTAGGGAACAGGGACATGCTTTCCAACCAAGCTCTCAGGGGCAACTGTCATTCCCCTACCTTGCTCAGCACAAAACCACCTACAGCAGCCAGATACCTGTGCCTACTCCAGTCACCCCTATGTAACCCTGCTCATCTAGGACTGTAGGTGAGAGCCTGTAACACACACTCGGTGACCAATGACCTGGACACCTGTGCTGAATCCTCACAAGAAAAATAAATGGACTCCTTGGCTCACATACCTAGTAACAGCTCTAACCACCTGGTGACAGGACATGAGAGCTTCAAAGACACCAACAATCAAAGTAGCTCATATGACCAGCCTATTTGAGCATATCAAAACAAAACAAGAAGCCAGGACACAGTAAGCAAACATAAAATAAATAAATATAATAACTTATTTATGGCTCGGAGACAACAGTCAATATCAAATCACATAAAGAGGCAGACCACGACGGCTTCAACAGGTGACCAAGAAACATCCTGGAGAAAGAAAGATCTTGGAGTTACCAGAGGAAGAATTCAAAATATTAACATACAAAGCTCTTCAAGAGATCAGGAAGGAGATTGGGCAAAACGCAGACCAAGCCAAGGAACACACAGACAAAGCATCAGAGGAACTTAAGAAGGTTATACAAAAACGTAATGTCAAATTTAGCATGCTGCAAGAATCCATAGAGATACAGCAAACAGAAATCCAGAAGATTAACAATAAAATTTCAGAATTAGACAACTCAATTGAAAATCATAAGAGCAGAACTGAGGCAATGGAAGCCAGAATTAGTGAGATTGAAGACAAAGCACTTGACACCAATTTATTTGAGGGAAAATCAGATAAAAGAATTTTTAAAAATAGAGAAATCCTAAGAATTATGTGGGTCTCTATCAAGAGGAACAACCTACAAGTGATTGGAATACCAGAACGGGGGGGTAACAGAAAATACAGAGATAATTGTTGAAGATTTGTTGGCAGAAAACTTCCCCGATATCATGAAAGACAAGAAGATATCTATCCAAGAAGCTCATCGATCCCCACACAGGGCAGATCCCGAAAGAAAGCCACCAAGGCATATTATAATCAAATTTGCCAAAACCAAAGATAAAGAGAGAATTTTAGGAGTGGCTATGGATAAATGAAAAGTCATCTACAAAGGAGAGTTAACAAGACTGAGCTCTGACTACTCAGCAGAAGTCATGCAGGTAAGAAGTCAATGGGATGATATATATAAAGCCTTGAAGAAAAAAAATGCCAGCCAAGAATTACATACACAAGAAAACTGTCTCTCAAATATGATGGCAAAATTAGGGCATTTCTAGATAAACAGAAGTTAAGGGAATTTGTAAAAAAAAAAAACCAAAATTATAAGAAATACTAAAGGGAGTCCTCCTGTTAGAAAACCAATAACATCAGATAACAACCCAAGACTAGAACACAGGACAGAACAACCAAATAGCCCAGATAGGGAAGTCACAAAAATAAACCAAAGCTAAAACACTGAAAATAGCAAAACAAAGACATCAATATGTAAAAGAGGACAACAATAAAACAAAAAAGAGGGACTAAATAACGATGTAGAACTTGCATATGGAGAGGAAGTCAAGGCAATATCAAGAAATAAAAGATTGGTTTAAACTTAGGAAAATAGAGGCAAATATTAAAGTAAACACAAGGAAACTAACAATCCTACACATCAAAATAAGAAAAGAAGAAAAACATAAAGACTCAGCAAATACAAAATCAATAACAATGAACAAGATGAAAAGAAAATATGTAAAGAAAAATGACTCAGCACAGAAAATTAAGTGGAACAAAGAAACAGTCAACAACAAAAAAAGACATCAAAATGACAGCACTAAACTCATATTTATCAATAATTATGCTGAATGTAAACAGACTAAATGTACCAATAAACAGAGAGTGGCAGAATGAATAAAAAAATACACTATCCATCTATATGCTGCCTGCAAGAGACACACCTTAGACTCAAAGATACAAACGAACTAAAATTCGAAGGATGGAAGAAAATATATCAAGCAAACAGCAATCAAAAAAGAGCAGGAGTGGCAATATCAATCTCTGACAAATTAGACTTTAAAGCAAAATCCATTACAAAGGATAAGGAACGACACTATATAATGATTAAAGGGTCAATACACCAGGAGGATGTAATCATAATAAATATTTACATACCCAAGAACAGGGCTCCAAAATACATAAAAACAAACTCTAACAGCATTGAAAAGAGAAATAGACGGCTCCACAATAATAGTAGGAGACTTCCGCACACCACTTTTGGTGAAGGACAGAATACCCAGAAAGAAGCTCAACAAAGACGCAGAAGATCTAAATGCCACAATCAACCAACTTGATCTCATAAACATATACAGAACATTCCGCCCAACAGCAGCCAACTGTACTTTCTTTTCCAATCCACATGGAACATTCTCCAGAACAGACAACATATTGGGGCACAAAGCAAGCCTTAACAGAATCCAAAACATTAAAATATTACAAAGCACCTTTTCTGACCATAAAGCCATAAAAGAAGAAATCAATAACAGAAAAAGTAAGAAAAAAAAAAATCAAATACATGGAAACTGAACAACTTGCTTAAAAACTACTGGGTTATAGAAGAAACCAAAGATGGAATAAAGAAATTCACAGAATCAAATGAGAATGAAAACGCATTCTACCAGAACCTTCGGGACACAGCAAAAGTAGCACTCAGAGGTCAATTTATAGCAATAAATGCACACATCCAAAAAGAAGAAAAGGCCAAAATCGAAACATTACCCCTATAACTCAAACAAATAGAAAGAGCAGCAAAAGAAGCCCACAGGCACAGAAAGAAAGCAAATAATAAAAATTAGAGCAGAATTAAATGAAATCGAGAATAGAAAAACAATTGAAAGAGTTAATAAGACCAAAAGTTGGTTCTTTGAAAAGATCAACAAAATCCATAAACCACTGGCCAAACTGACAAAAGAAAAACAGGAGAGGAAGCAAATAACCTGAATAAGAAATGAGATGGGCGACATCACAAGAGACCCAAGTGAAATTAAAAGAATCATAACAGAATACTATGGAAAATTGTACTCCAACAAATTTGAAAACCTAGAAGAAATGGACAAATTTCTAGAAACACACTGCCTACCTAAACTAATACAGAGGTAGAACAATTAGATAAACCTGTAACAAAAGAAGAGATTGAAGAGGTAATTTTAAAACTCCCAGCAAAAAACAAAACAAAACAAAAAACCCTAGCCCTGATGGCTTCCCTGGAGAATTCTACCAACCTTTCAGAGAAGAGTTAACACCACTACTACTAAAGGTATTTCAGAGCATAGAAAAGGATGGCATACTCCCAAACTCATTCTATGAAGCCAGCATAACCCTGATACCAAAACCAGGAAAAGATGCCACAAAAAAAGAAAATTACAGACCAATATCCTCATAAACTTAGACATAAAAATCCTCAACAAAATTCTAGCCAATAGAATTCAAAAACATATCAAAAAAATAATTCAAACACCTCTACAACAAAAATACAAATAATCCAATTAAAAAATGGGCAAAGGAAATGAACAGACACATCACCAAAGAGGACATTCAAGTGGCTAACAGACACAAGAGGAAATGCTCTAGATCACTAGCAATTAGAGAAATGCAAATCAAAACCACAGTGAGATACCATCTCACATTAGCATTACTGGCACAAATCAAATAAACAGAAAATAACAAATGTTGGAGAGGCCGCAGGGAGATTGGAACTCTTATGCACTGCTGGTGGGAATGCAAAATGACACAACCATTTGGAAACGATATGGTGCTTCTTTAGAAAGGTAGAAACAGGAATACCAAATGATCCAGCAGTCCCATTCCCGGGCATATATCCTAGAGAAATTAGAGTCGTCACACGAATAGACATATGCACACCCATGTTCATTACAGCATTGTTCACAATAGCAGAAAATAGAAACAACCTAGATGCCCATCAACAGATGAATGGAATGGTACATACACACAATGAAGTACTACGCAACGGTGAAGAACATTGATGAATCTGCAAAACAACTCACAACATGGATGAATCTGGAGAGCAACGGGCTGAGTGAAATAAGTCAATCACAAAAGGACAAATATTTTATGAGGCCACTACTATAAAAATTCATGAAAAGGTTTACAGACAAAAGAAACAATCTTTGACAGTTATGAGGGAGGGAAAGGGTGGGGATGGAAAAACAATAAATAGACAACAGATAAGTGGTAACTTTGGTGACCCCTATGCATCTGTCAGTTTGTCATACTGTGGGACCTTCATTTGCTGATGTGACATGACTCAAAATGAGAAACAGCTGCAAACATCCATTAATAATCAGAACCTGGAATGTATGAAGTATGAATCTAGGAAAATTGGAAATCATCAAAAAAGAAATGGAAAATAAAGGTCAATATCCTAGGCATTAGTGAGCTGAAATGGCCTAGTATTGGCCATTTTGAATCAGACAATCATATAGCCTACTCTGCTGGCAATGACAGTTTGAAGAGGAATGGCATTACAATCATCCTCAAAAAGAACAAGGAAGACCAGTTAATATGACTTTTATTCAAATTTACAAATCAACCACTAAGGCCAAAGATGAAGAAATTAAAGATTTTTACCAACTTATGCAGTCTGAAATTGACAGAACATGCAATCAGGATGCACTGATAATTACTGGTGATTGGAATGCGAAAGTTGGCAACAAAGAAGAAGGATCGGTAGTTGGAAAATATGGCCTTGGTGATAGAAATGATGCCAGAGATAACATGATTGAATTTTGCAAGACCAACAACTTCTTCATTGCAAACACCTTTTTTCACCAACATAAACGGCGACTATACACATTGACCTCGCCAGATGGAATACACAGGCATCCAATCAACTGCATCTGTAGAAAGAGGCCAGTATCATCAGTCAGAACAAGGCCAGGGCAGACTGCGGATCAGACCATCACTTACTCATGTGCAAGTTCAAAATGAAACTGAAGAAAATTAGAACAAGTCCACAAAAGCCAAAGTACTACCTTGAGTATATCCCACCTGAATTTACAGACCATCTCAAGAATAGATTTGACACGTTGAATGCTAATGACTGAAAACCAGACAAGTTGTGGAATGTCATCAAGGACATCATACATGAAAAAAGCAAGAGGCCATTGAAAAGACAGGAGAGAAAGAAAAACCTAAATGGATGTCAGAAGAGACTCTGAAGCTTGCTCTTGAATGTCGAGTAGCTAAAGCAAAAGGAAAAAATGATGAAGTAACAGAGCCGAACAGAAGATTTCAAAGGGCAGCTGGAGAAGACAAAGTAAAGTATTATGATGACTCATGTAAAGACCTGGAGGTAGAAACCAAAAGGGAAGACACACTCGGCATTTCTCAAGCTGAAAGAACTGAAGAAAAAATTCAAGCCTCGAGTTGCAATACCGAAAGATTCTACGAGGAAAATATTAAACGAAGCAGGAAGCATCAAAAGAAGATGGAAGGAATACAGTCACTATACCAAAAAGAATTGGTCTCTGTTCAACCATTTCGGGAGGTAACATATGATCAGGAACCGATGGTACTGAAGGAAGAAGTCCAAGCTTCACTGAAGTCATTGGCGAAAAACAAGGCTCTGGGAATTGACGGAATACCAATTGAGATGGTTCAACAAATGGATGCATTGCTGAAAGCGCTCACTCATCCATGCCAAGAAATTTAGAAGACAGCTACCTGACCAAACGACTAGAAGAAATCCGTATTTATGCCTATTCCCAAGAAAGGTGATCCAACCAAATGCAGAAATTACCGAAAAATAATGAATAACATGCAAACAAAATTTTGCTGAAGATCATTCAAAAGTGGCTGCAGCAGTATATTGACAGGGAACTGCCGAAATTCAAGCTGGATTAAGAAGAGGTTGTGGAACCAGGGATATCATTGCTGATTTCAGATGAATCCTGGCTGAAAGCAGAGAATACCAGAAAGATGCTGACCTGTGTTTTATTGACTCTGCTGAAGCATTCAACTATGTGGATCATAACAAATTATAGATGACATGTTGGAGAATAGGAATTCCAGAACACTTAATTGTTCTCATGAGGAACCTGTACATAGATCAAGAGGTAGTCGTTGGAACAGAACGAGGGGATACTGCGTGGTTTAAAATCAGGAAAGGTGTGATTCAAGGTTGCATCCTTTCACCATACCTATTCAGTCTCTATGCCGAACAAATAATCCAAGAAGCTGGACTATATGAAGAAGGATGGGGCCTTAGGATTGGAGGAAGTCTCATTAACAACCTGCGATATGCAGATGACACAACCTTGCTTGCTGAAAGTGAAGAGGACTTGAAGCACTTAATGATGAAGATCAAAGACCACAGCCTTCAGTATGGATTACACTCAACATAAAACAAAAATCCTCACAACTGGACTAATAAGCAACATCATGATAAATGGAGAAAAGACACTAATTAGATAGCAGACAAGAACCATTTTAGGTGAAGGGAAAGACAACACACAGTACAGGAGAGGTCAGTACAACTGGACTAAACCAAAGGCAAAGAAGTTTCCTCAATAACTGAACACTTCAAAGGCCAGAGTAGCCAGGGCAGGGGTTTGGGGCTTATGGTTTCAGGGGACGTCTAAGTCAATTGGCATAATAAAAATCTATCAACAAAACATTCTGCATCCCACTTTGGAGAGTGGCGTCTGGGGTCTTAAACACTAGCAAATGGCCATCTGAGATGCATCAATTGGTCTCAACCCACCTGGAGCAAAGGAGGATGAAGAACACCAAAGACACAAGGTGATTAGGAGCCCAAGAGACAGAAAGGGCCACATGAACCAGAGACTACATCAGCCTGAGACCAGAAGAACTAGCTGGTGCCTGGCTACAACCGATGACTGCCCTGACAGAAAACACAACACAGAATCCCTGATGGGGCAGGAGAGCAGTGGGATGCAGACCTCAAATTCTCGTAAAAAGACCAGACTTAATGGGCTGACTGACACTAGAAGGACTCTGGGGGTCATGGTCCCCAGAGCTTCTGTTTACCAAAGACTGGAACTATTCCCAAAGCCAACTCTTCAGACAGGGAATGGACTGGGCTATAAGATAGAAAATAATACGGGTAAGGAGTGAGCTTCTTGGCTCAAGTAGACACATGAGACTATGTGGGCAGCTCCTGTCTAGAGGGGAGTTAAGAAGGCAGAGGGGGACAGAAGCTGGCTGAATGGACACGGGAATACAGGGTGGAGAGGAGTGTGCTGTCTCATTAGGCAGAGAGCAGCTAGGAGTATACAGCAAGGTGTATATAAATTTTTGTGTGAAAGGCTGACTTGGTTTGTAAACTTTCATTTAAAGCACAATAAAAAAAGAAATTGAGAAAAGTTTGAGGTTGTCAAGGGTTTCATTTTACTTGGATCCACAATCAACACCCATAGAACCAGCAGTCAGGAAATCAAAAGATGCATTGCATTGGGCAAATCGGCTGCAAAAGACCTCCTTAAAGTGTTGAAAAACAAAGATGTCATCCTGAGGACTAAGGTGCGCCTGACCCAAGCCATGGTGTTTCCGATTACCTAATATGCATGCGAAAGCTTGACGATGAATAAGGAAGACCATAGAGGAATTGATGCCTTTGAATTGTGTTGTTGGCAAAGAATATTGAATATACCATAGACTGCCAAAAGAACAAACAAATGTGCCCTGGGAAAAAGTACCACCAGAGTGCTTCTTAGAAGCAAGGATGGTGAGACAATGACTCACATACTTTGGACATGTTACAAGGAGGGATCAGTCCCTGGAGAAGGAAATCATGCTTGGTAAAGTAGAGGGTCAGCAAAAAAGAGGAAGACCCTCAACGAGATGGATTGGCTTAGGGGCTGCAACAGTGAGCTCAGGGATAGCAACAATTGTGAGGATGGCGAAAGACCAGGCAGTATTTCGTTCTGTTGTGCATAGGATCGCTATGAGTCAGAACTGACTCAAGGGCACCTAATAAGAACGACAACTTTTGTAAAGGATAAGACAGTATACAATACCAGGGAACCCAGCATAACTTGTCCAAGGCAAGGTCATGAAAGGTGCATAGACACATCCAAACTCTGTGAGGGACCGAAATCACTGGGCTGAGGCTGTGGGGACCACGGTCTTAGGGAATGTCTAGCTCAATTGACATATCATAGTTTACAAAGAAAATGTTCCACATTCTACTTTGGTGAGTAGCATCTGGGGTCTTAAAAGCCTGTGAGCAGCCATCTAAGATACTTCGCTAGTCTCACACTTTTGGTAGCAAGGGAAAATGAAGAAAACTAAACATACAAGGGAAAGATTAGTCCAACAGACTAATGGACCACAACTACCACGGCCTCCACCAGACTGAGTCCAGTACAACTAGATGGTGCCCAGCTACCACCACTGACTGCTCTCACAGGGATAAAAATAGAGGGTCCCAGACAGAGCTGGCGAAAAATGTAGAACAAAATTCTAAATCACAATAAAAGGCCAGACTTACTGGCCTGGCAGAGACTGAAGAAAGCCCAAGAGTGTGACCCCTGGACACCCTTTTAGCTCAGTAATGAAGTCACTCCTGAGGTTCACCCCTCATCCAAAGATTAGACGGACCCATAAAACAAAACGAGGCTAAAGGGGCACACCAGCCCAGGGGCAAGGAGTAGAAGGCAGGAGGGGACAGGAAAGCTGGCTAGAGAGAACCCAAAGTCAAGAAGCGAGAGTGTTGACATGTCATGGAGTTGTTAACCAATGTCATAAAACAGTATGTATACTAACTGAGAAACTAGTTTGTTCTATAAACCTACATCTAATGTACAATAAACTACAAAAAGAAAAGAAAAAAATCACTATGACCAAGTGGGATTCATACCAGGTATGCAGGGATGGTTCAACATTAGAAAAACAATCAGTGTAATCCATCACATAAGTAAAACTAAAGATAAGAACAAAAGGATCTTATCAATTGATGCAGAAAAGGGATTTGACAAAGTTCAACACAGATTCATGATAAAGACTCTCAGCAAAACAGGAATAGAAGGGAAATTCCTCAACATAATAAAGGGCGTTTATTCAAAGCCAACAGCCAACATCATCCTAAATGGAGAGAGTCTGAAAGCATTCCTCTTGAGAAAGGAATCAGACAAGGATGCCCTTTATCACCACCCTTATTTAACATCATGCTGAAGGTCCTAGCCAAAAAAATAAGGCAAGAAAAAGAAATAAAGGGCATCAAATTGGTAAGAAAGAAATAAAAGTACCCCTATTACCCCAAAGAAGCCACAAGAAAACTACTGAAACTAATAGAAGATTTCAGCAAAGTATCAGGATACAAGATCCAAACAAAAAAAAAAAACCCAAATGGGATCAAATCAACTGTCGTCGAGTTGATTCCGACTCATAGCAACCCTATAGGACAGAGTAGAACTGCCCCATAGAGTTTCCAAGGAGTGCCTGGCAGATTCGAACGGCCGACCCTTTGGTTCGCAGCCATAGCACTTAACCACTACACCACTAGGGTTTCTGGATACAAGATAAACATACAAAAATCAGTTGGATTCCTCTATACCAACTAAAAGAACTTCAAAGAGGAAATCACCAAATCAATACCATTTACAATAGCCCCTAAGAAGATAAAATATTTAGGAATAAATCTAACCAAAGATGTAAAAGACCTATACAAAGAAAACTACATTACTGCAAAAAACCAAAAGAGACCTACATGAGTGGAAAAACATACCTTGCTCATGAATAGGAAGACTCAAGTTTGTGAAAATGTCGGTTCTACCTAAAGCCATCCACAGATACAATGCAATCCCAATCCATATTCCAATGACATTTTTAATGAGTTGGAGAAACAAATGACCAACTTCATATGGAAAGGGAAGAGGCCCCAGACAAGTAAAGCATTACTCAAGAAGAAGAACAAAGTGGGAGGCCTCAAACGACCTGATTTTAAAACCTATTATACCACTACAGTAGTCAAAACAGCCTGGTACTGGTACAACAGATACATAAACCAATGGAACAGAATTAAGAATCCAGCCGTAAATTCATCTACCAATGAGCAGCTGATATTTGACAAAGGTCCCAAGTTTGTTAAATGGGGAAAAGACAGCTTCTTTAACAAACGGTGCTGGCATAACTGGATATCCATCTGCAAAAAAATGAAACAAGACCCATACCTTACACCATGTGCAAAAACTAGCTCAAAGTGGATCAAAGACCTAATCTAAACAATCAAGATCACAGACGAAAAAATAGGGACAACGCTAGGAGCCCTAATACATGTCATAAACAAAATACAAAACCCAACTAACAATCCACAAGCACCAGAAGAGAAACTAGATAACTGGGAGCTCCTAAAAATCAAACACTTATGCTCACCAAAAGACTTCATCAAAAGAGCAAAAAGACAACCTACAAATTGCGAAAAATTTTGGGCTATGACAAATCCAACCAGCGTTTAATCTGTAAAATCTACAAGTACCGCAAAACCTCAACAAGAAAAAGATAAATAACCCAATTAAAAAATGGGCAAAGTATATGAACAAACACTTCACCAAAAAGACATTCAGGCAGCTAACAGGTACATGAGAAAATGCTCACGATCATTAGCCATTAGAGAAACGCAAATCAAAACTACAATGAGATAGCATCTCATTGCAACAAGGCTAGCATTAATCCAAAAATCACAAAATAATAAATGTTGGAGAGGTTGTGAGAGACAGGAACTCTTATACACTGCTGGTGGGAATGTAAAATGGTACAACCACATTGGAAATCAATTTGGTGCTTCCTTAAAAAGCTAGAAATCGAAATAAAATACAGTCCAGCCATCCCACTCCTTGGAATATATCCTAGAGAAATAAGAGCCATCACAGGAATAGATATATGCACACTCATGTTCACTGCAGCACTGTTCACAATAGCAAAAAGTTGGAAACATCCTAGGTACCCATCAACAGACGAATGGAAAAACAGATTATGGTATATTCATACAACGGAATACTATGCAAGGATAAAGAACAATGATGAATCCACAAAACATCTCACAACATGGATGAATCTGGAAGGCATTATGCTGAGTGAAATTAGTTGCAAAAGGACAAATATTGTATGAGACCATTATTACAAAAACTCAAGAAAAAGTTTAAACACAGAAGAAAACCTTCTTTGACAGTTACTTGGGTGTGGAGGGAGGGAGAAGGGAATTCACTAACTAGATAGTAGGTGAAGGGAAGGACAACACACAATACAGGGAAAGTCAGCACAACTGGGCTAAACCGAACCTAAGAAGTTTCCTCAACACAACCAAAGGCTGTCTGGAGGCAGGATGAGAAGGCAGGAAGGCATAGGAGCTGGTTCAGTGGACACAGGAAACCCCAGGGTAGAAAGGGAGAGTGTGCTGTCACATTACAGGGGTTGCAACTAGGGTCGGATAACAATATGAATATAGATTTTTGTATAAGAAATAAACTTTCACCTAAAGCACAGTAAAAAATAAATAAAAAATACAAAGAGGCTCAAGAGTCCTAACCTAAAATTCCGATCCTATTTTTCTATTCTCCCCCTTAGGCCTTACTCAACTAAACTATTAGCAGTGACTAGAAATCTCTTTCCTTACAAGGTTTGTCAGTCTTAAGTGTTTTCTACATTAAATTGTAAGGTATTAGATGAAGAAATCACCTCTGGTCCACTTATTTTATTATTTGGTATGTAAATATTTTTATTTGACCTTCAGATTTCCATCTCACGTGACTTTCTATAAAATAATTCATTGAAAACTATCTGTAATGATTAAAGAAAAAAAAATTTTTTTTTTTTTTAGCTGGTCAGAATTGCTGGCCAGCTAAAGGGAGCCCCTTCATTCTGTACTCCAGGTGACCCTCCCTGAGTGGCAGCTCATAACCAAAGTCCTTAGCACCAGGAAGAAAACAGCCACTGGTCCATCTCCTTACAGCACCACGGGGACTGGGGGTACCCCAAAGAGCTTTGTGTGTGGCAAATGTGTTTAGTCAGTAGGATGGTAAGGGGTAGGTAACAAAGAAACTTGGGTGCGTTCAGCTCCCCAGGTGTTTCAGCTAGAGGCCAGGAGCCGTGTGCACCATCTTCCTTCCAACTTAGTGCCTAGGCTCTGAGCGGGGAAGGAACACACGTGCAGGCCGTGGCCCCTGCCAGTTTACAGGCCAACCAGGTGGAAGCTCTGGTGAAGGGTGGGCCCGAGCAAGCAGGCTCTGTTGGCCTCGCTTCTATTATACTACGTCCTTTTTCCCCCAGCGACCCCACCCTGTTCCAGCCAGCTTGAGTGACCTGTGGTCTGTGAACCACTATGTTTCCGGTCGAGGTGTGCCAGAAACGACTCCATTTCTAAGCCTAAGTGCCCTTGGCACAAGTTTCCAGCCTGGGTTCTAACCAGGGCTTCAAATCAGGTTCCTTCCAGTTTGAAACCCTGCTGAGAATTTGCATTTCCACCCCAGATATACTGAATCAGAATCTACACTTTAACAAAATGCTCGGGTGATTCTTACTTATAACTTGCTGGGAACTTGTTAGAAATGCAATTCCTCAGCAGGGAACTTGTTAGAAATGCAAATTCTCAGCAGGTGTTTGAACCAGAATGAACCGGTTTGAAGCCCTGGCTCTAATTACAATGGCAGTGGTGTTGTTCTGCTGATACTCTAAAGCCGAGAGCACTTGCTTCTGAGGGGGGAAGTTGGGGTGACTGTGTCAGCCAGGTGGGTTTCATGAACTATCATCTTTCCCGTCACTTCTCTCTCCACCTGTAATTCACATAACCAATTGACCACAAATGGCGTGCTCAGCCAAGGATTCTTCACTTGTTTTTAAAACAGTACCAAAGACGGCAGAGGCCAGAGTGAAGTGGTGCAGTTCTACCATCCCAGTCTGGAAGGGATTTTTCTCCTCTTCAGGAAAAGCTGATGTTATATAGAAGAATCCAGCATCAGAGGACATTCAGAGGCAGCCCTTGGTGGGTGTTTGTGGGTGAACAGGAAGAGGCTGATGTGCCAGCCGGGAGGAGCCTCAGCAGGGTTTCTCAGCTGCAAAATTAAAACAATTGTTTAACAAATGGAATGAAGAACAATCACTGAATTTCATAATGGAGTGACCCACATTAGTTTCCAAAGGGACCTAATAGCTCTTAGTTACTGTCATAGCCAACAATGATCCTCCCCCGGCCCAGATCTAGACCTACCCTTTAAATGTGCCCTGGATTATCTAAACACGAGTATCTTTAGATATAGTGGCTCCCAGGCGGGTGTAGACTCGTGTACACCAGGTGGACGGTTCCTGCTGGGTGCCACGACCGGGCTGAGGTAGGGTGACTAGTGTCTGGCGGCCACAGTGCAGAGGAGCGCCGGTTCGTGTCCACGGTCACCACCTGGTCCACTTATTTTGGAAAAGTATCCACTTCAGTAGTACAAAAAAGATACATGATACGGCTAAAACTATTTTAGAAAATTCCTTCGGACACTCATTTTGCTGTAGGGGTGTTTTGTTAAAATTAAGGCAGTTGTTTAAAATCACTTTTCCATTTTACTCAGTCTAGGGGGAAAAAAATGAAAATTTGCTACAGCCAATAAGGAAAGAGGGAAGACACTTTTCTGGCTCCTGAATATCTTTAACCAAATTCAATTTCTAAAGCATTGATTTCACTACTGTTATTTTGATTGATACTTGGTCCTGGGGAAATGCGGAATTTGTTTAGGTCAACAATTTCCCAGACGGTGTTCCTGTAAGATGTCAGAAGTTGTTTCTCAAAGAAAAGGCTCTACGGTAAAATACATTTGGGAAATGTTATTTAAAAAATAAATAAACCATTGGATTCACTTCATGACTTCTTAGGGCTTTTAATATGGTAATATGTGCTGTGAATCTCCAAGGGGGTGTGTAGCATGCAACATGTCAGTTTTTTTTGAATAAAAAAAACTGGAAGCAAGCCAACAAAGCATACATTGACATGGAAATGGTTTTGTTATATAGATCCTTCTTTGTAGTGGTAATTAGTGCAAAAAAAAAGTTTTTTTTTAATCTATAAATTCTTTTGATGATTACTGCAGTGGTTAAGAGCTCGGCTGCTAACCAAAAAGTTGGCAGTTTGAATCCATCAGCTGCTCCTTGGAAACCTTATGGGGCAGTTCTACTCTGTCCTGTAGGCTTGCTGTACGTTGGAGTTGAATCAATGGCAATTGGTTTGGTTTGGGTTTAGTTTGTCAAATATCCTACTGGCTGATTTTTGGAATCCAAACTAAAAGGTAGCCCCTGAATATATGAAATGCATGTCTCGCTACGTATCTACTTTAATTCCTTTTAATAATGTGTTTTAAGAAACTTAATAAATATGAAAAAGCATGACAGATATTTTTCAAACTAAAATATTTGTTAGAAAAATTTTTTTAATTTTAATAACAGACTAAGAGGGCTAGTTGACATTTTGACTTTACTCGTTCTAAGATAAAGTTATTTCAATTATTAATGCTTTCTCAGAGAAATACTTACTGAATGTAATGTTGAAATTCTGTTTTTGCTCCACACTTAAGGCAAAAAGAAAAAGAAGTATTCGTTTTCTATTGCTGCATAACAAAAATAGCCACAAACAAAGACTTAAAACATAAGCCATCCATGTGCGCACAGTTCTGCACATCAGAAGTCCCACAAGTCAGAGCGGAGTTCTCCGCTCAAATGATCACAAAGCCAACGTCAAGGCATTGGCCGAACTCATTTCTTCTCTGGAAAAAAAAAAAAAGGCCAAACCCGTTGCTGTGAAGTCAATTCCAAGTCATAGTGACCCCATAAGACAGAGTAAAACTGCCCTACAGGGTTTCCAAGTAGTGGCTGGTGGATTTGAACTGCCAGCCTTTTGGTTAGCAGCTGAGCTCTTAACCACTCTACCACCAGGTCTCCAAGCTCTGGGAAAAATCCACTTCCAAGATAGTCAGGTCATTGGCAGAATGCAGTTCTTTGCAGCTGTATAACTGAGGTCCCTGTTTTCTCGATGATTGTCAGTAAGAGGCCGCTCTCTCTTCTTAAAGGCTGCTTTCAAGGTCCTTTCCACCTGGTCTTCTCCACCTTCAAGCCAGCAAAAGTGCATCAAATCCTTCTCGTGCTTTGAATCACTGACTTCCTCTTCTACCTCTAACTGCAGAAAACTGCAGAAAGGGTTCATGCGATTAGGCCAGGCCCACCCAGGTAAACCTCCCATCCTGTCTCATCATATTGAACAGATTCCATCCACACTCAAAGTGGAGGGGAGTATACAAGGGAGAAGGTTCTTTGGCGATCATTTTATTTTTAATTACTATTTTATTGTGTGTAAGGTGAAAGTTTACACAGCAAATTAGGTTTCCATTGAACAATTTCTACACAAATTATTCAGTGATATTGGTTACAGTTTTCACAATGTATCATCATTCGCATTCATTCTGTTCTGGTTGTACCATTTCCACTAGTCTAGTTTCCCTGCACACTTACCTTCTCATCTTTGCTTTAATTTTTGACCATTTGGTCTCTTATAAAAGAGCCCTGGTGGTGCAGCGGTTTAAGTGCTGGACTGCCAACTGAAAGATTGGCGGTTTGAAACCACTACTGGTTCCCTGGGAGAAAGATGTGGCAGTCTGATTCCGTGGAGATTTACAATCTTGGAAACCCTGTGGGGTTGCTATGAGTTGGAATTGATTTGATGGCAGTAGGTTTGGTTTTTTGGTTTGATATCCTATAGATGATTTTTCTTAAAGAAGCTCATTACTCACGGGTGATAATTATTTTATGAGCCAATCTGTTTTTTAACTAAAAGGTGACCTCACGGAATAATTTTGGTTTAAGTTTTAAAGAGTATCTCAGGCCAATAGTGTCAGGGAGCCATCTAGTCTCAACTGGTACAGTAAGTCTGAACTTTTTAAGAATTTGAGTTCTGTTCCACATTTCTCTCTCATTTTATAAGGATTCATCTCTTGTGGCCCTGGTCAGAACGGCTGTTAATGGTAGCTGGGCACCATCTAGTTCTTCTGGTCTCAGGGTAGATGAGGCCATAGTTTACGTCTTAGGGGTCATTTTAGAATTCCACCTATGACAAAGTGTAAGACCATCCCAGTTCTCCCAAAATTAAAACTTAGGAGACAGGTATACGAATATGAAGCAAAGTTTAAATGTAAAAGTAAACACAACCATTAATAATGTGCTAACTTATAGAAGGGTATCGTCCGTGGAAACAATAGGTTAGAAAGGTCATACAGAATTAAGCAATTGTACTAGACCCTGAAGGATAATAATATCAATGACTAACTTCTAAGTCATAAGGCCTGGGTACTATGCTGTTAACATGCATTATCTTACTCAGTCCTTAAAAAAAAAATCTGACTACAGTTATTCCCATTGTGCAGATAAGGAAAGAGAGGCTTAGAGGGGTCAAAGAGCAGGCAGTGGCAGAACCAGGCACAATGCCAAGCCAGTGTGCTCCTTGCCATATTCAATTGAACAAACATTTGGTAAGTCATTACCCCATTCTAGGCACTCTGCTACGTGCCAGAGATACAACATTAAAATACAATTCCTGTTCTCAGTACTCCACAATAAGGGAAAGAGTCAAGGAAAGAACTCTGCCCTGTAGTATGTAAAGTGCAATAGCAAGGTATGCATTGATGCCACAGGAATGATCAACTCTGCTTCAGTGGGTAACACAGGTCTTCACAGAGGAGGAGCCCTGGAGCTAGCTAGCGTTCTATATATATAATTTGGTGACATTGATTATGTATAGTCTTCAAGTTGTGCAACCATTCCTACCCTCCTTTTCTGAGTTGTTCCTCCCCCATTAACAGGAACTCATTGCCCCCTAAACTTCCTATCTAATTCTGAGTCGCTGTTGTCAGTTTGATCCCACAGAGATAGATCTTAAAGGAGCACAACGTTCAAGGCAGACATTCTTCACTAGTTAAGCTAAACTATTGTTTGGTTTTAAGAAGACTTCAGAGGATATTTTTAGTTTAAGGTTTAAAGGTTTATTTCAGGCAATGGTTTCAGAGGTTCATCCAGCCTGTGTGGCTCCAAAAAATCTGGATTCCTTGAGAATTTGAAATTCAATTCTGCATTTTCCTCCTTTTGATCAGAATTCTTCTACAGAATCTTTGATCAAAATGTTCAGTGATGGTAGCCGGGCACCATCCAGCTTATGAATGAGGAGCTGTCCAGGGTAATGTGGAGGATTGGGACGGACAAGGAGAAATCCCAGATGTGAGCCAAAAAAAAAAAAAAAAAATAAGCACGGGCAAATTAAACCATGTGGCAAATTTATGCTAATGTATGCTGCTGGTTCTGCATGATTGGATTTTAGGATGATCGGGACCCTATGGGAGCCCTGGCGGTACAGTGGTTAAAGAGCTCAGCTGCTAACCAAAAAGTCCTCAGTTTGAATCCCCCAGCTGATACTTAAGAACCCTATGGGCAGTTCTACTCTGTCCTACAGAGTTGCTGTGAGTCGAAATTGACTCAACAGGAATAGGTTTTTGGGTGGCTCCTTATGAGTCAGACAACAACATCAACAGGGAATCTGTTGAGTTGTTTGAAGCAGGAGAATAAGGCAGTCAGAGTTGCATCCTAGAAAGATAATTTTAGCAGTTGCTGTTGTTGGGTGGTGCCATTGAGTTAATTTCAATTCAGAGTGACCCCAGGTGACAGAGTAGAACTGCCCCATAGGGTTTTTTTTTTTTTTGACATGATTTATTTTGTTGTTGTTGAGAATATACACAGCAAAATATACACCAGTTCAACAGTTTCTTCATGTACAACTCAGTGACATTGATTACATTCTTTGAGTTGTGCAGCCATTCTCACCCTCCTTTTCTGAGTTGTTCCTCCCTCATTGACATAAACTCACTGCCCCTCTAAGTTTCCTAGCTAATCGTTTGAGTTGCTGTTGTCAGTTTGATTCCATATAGATAGGTCTTAAAAAAGCATTATGCTCAAGACAGATCTTTTTTGCTAGTTAAGCTAAGCTACATACTACACATTGTTCGGTTTTGACTTCAGGGGATATTTTTGGTTTAAAGTTTAAAGATTATCTCAAGGCAATAGTTTTAGGAGTTCATCCACCATCTATGGCTCCAGAAGATCTAGAGTCCATGAAAATTTGAAGTTTTTTCATCTCATAAAGTTGTTTTTTTTTTTTTTTATATTTTATTGTGCTTTAGGTAAGGGTTTACAGAGCAAAATAGTTTCCCGTTCAATAACTTGTACACAGAATGTTCCAAGAATAATGTTGCAGTGAACATGGGCATGCATGTGTCTATTCATGTCGTGGCTCTTATTTCTTTAGGGTATAAACCTAGGAGTGGGATTGCTGGATCATACGGTATTTCTATTTCTAGCTTTTTAAGGAAGTGCCATACCATTTTCCATAGTGGTTGTACCATTTTACATTCCCACCAGCAGTGTGTAAGAGTTCCAATCTCCCCACAACCTGGCCAACATCTGTCATTTTCTGTTTTATTCATTATTCCCATTATTGTTGGGAAGAGATGGTATCTCATTGTAGTTTTGCTTTGCATCTTTCTGATGGCTAATGATCATGAGCATTCCTTCATGTGTTTGTTTGCTGCCTGAATGTCTTCTTTGGAGCGTGCGTATTCATATCTTTTGCCCATTTTTTAATTGGATTGTTTGTCTTTTTGTCGTTGAGGTGTTGAAGTTTTCTATAAATTTTAGAGATTAGCACCTTGTCAGATGTGTCGTAGCCAAAATTTTTTTCTCAGTCTGTAGGTTCTCTTTTTACTCTTGGAGAGTCTTTTGTTGAGCATAGGTGTTTAATTTTTAGGAAGTCTCATTTATCTAGCTTATCGTCTTCTGTTTGTACATTTTTAATTACGTTTGCTATGCTGTGTTATGTATGCCATGTATTAGGGCTCCTAGCGTTGTCCCTATTTTTTCTTCCAAGATCTTTATAGTTTTAGGTTTAGATCTTTGATTAATTTTGAGTTGGTTTTTGTGTACGGGGTAAGGTATGGGTCTTGTTTCATTTTTCTACAGAAAGATATCCAGTTATTCCAGCACCATTTGTTAAAGAGACTGTCTCTTCCCCATTTAATGGACTTTGGTCATTAATCGAAAATCAGCTGTCCATAGGTGGATGGTGCCGTATAGGGTTTTCTAAGCTGTAATCTTTAGGGAAACTGTTTGCCAGTTCTTTCTCCCTCAAAGCAGCTAGGTGGATTCAAACCACCAACCTTTCAGTTAGCAGCCAAGTGCATAACCATTGCCGCACCAGTAGTGAAGGATATAGTTGGGAAGAACAAGAGTGGACCAGGGAAACCAGTTAGACCACTGCAGTAGTCTAGGTGAGAGATATCAAGGGCCCGAGGTTAGCGGCAACAGGGGACAAATATGAAGGCACAAACTGGACAGAGTTAAAGGTGTTGCACTGAGAAGATTTGGAGACTGATGGGATGTAGGGTGTGAGCAGAAAAGAAGATTCTAGGATGACTGACCAGCTTATTGTTTGGGTGATGGGACCAATGAGTAGGATGAAGAGATTTAGGAGAGAAAGGTAAATGCCTTATTGGCCAAGTTAAGGTGGAGACAGTCTGTGTTAAACCCAGTAGAGACTTGGACACACAGGTCTGAAGCTCAGTAGAGAAATCTGGTCTAGAGAAGCAGATTTCTGGAAGCTTCAGGACTATCAAATGAACTCAGTGGCTGTTTATTCAAGGTCCTTCTATCTTGTACAAGGAGCCCTGGTGGTACAAATGTTAAGTGCTTGGCTGGTAACCAAAAAGGTTGGTGATTTGAACCCACCCAGCAGTTCCTTGGGAAAAATACCTGGAGGTCCACTTCTGTAAAGATGCCAGCCTAAGAAACCCTATGGGGCAGTTCTGCTGTGTCACATGGGGTCACTAGGAGTCAGAAACACGATGGCACCTAACCTAACAACTACCTTGTGCGAAGCCCTACAGATACAGATATGACAATGTAGATCCTGCCTTCAAGATGGCTGTAAACACATCCACAGAACCAGACACGCAGGGCCTCTTGCACAGCCCACCACAGGAGTATTCCTGTCAGGGAGACGTCCTAAAGCTGATGATTCCAGGGAGAAAGAAGTAAAGCCAGGAAGAAAATAAAATAGTGGAAGAGATCTTCCAGCGAGTAAGTGAAAGTGAATAGATTTATCATGTTATATTATATTTGGGGCTCTGGTGCCTCAGTGCTTAAGTGTTTGCTTGCTAACCAAAAGGTAGACAGTTCAAATCCACCAACCGCTCCTTGGAAACCCTATGGGGCAGTTCTGCTCATCCTATAGGGTCACTATGAGTCATAACCAACTTGAAGGCAATGGGTTTGGGTTCTTTTTTTAAAAATTATATTTAAGATGCTTATTATATCATATTATATTAGTCCCTGGGTAGTGCAGTTAATGCACTTGGCCATTAATGGAAAGGCTGCAGGTTCGAGTTCACCCAGAGGCACCTCGAGAGTAAGGCCTGACAATCTACTTCCGGAAAATCCACCACTGAAAACCCCATGGAGCACAGGTCTCCTCTGACACACATGGGTTCACCATGAGTCAGAGTTGATGCCATAGCAAGGGGGTACTCAACCCATCAAGCGCAGCTGTTAAATAATGACTATTAAAATACATATTTTTTAAAATTTAAAAAAAAAGAAAAGTAAATAGAGAGCCAAAGGCTGGGTGGCTGGAGAGAAAGGGAATCCAGATGAAGACAGTGTGGTCTTTAGTAATGTGGCTTCAGCACGGAGCATTGCAGGGAACTGTGCCCAAGAGGTTTGAGGACTGTCCCCTGAGAGGTCTCGCTAGGGCACCTTTACCTTAAGTTCACTGTGCCCTTGGACCTTGTCCTCGTGCTGATGGTAACAGCAACTTGATTTGTTGCGTCATGATCATTACTGGCATTGGAATGGAAGTGGCTCCATGCCTCAGCAGCGGCCTCATATTAGCCAGCTTCATCAAAACTGATCAATACGCCTGTGTAGCTACCCGAAGGCCAGTGCGCTGACTGACAATTAGCTATATGATTAGCTAGGTCCCTGGGTGCCACAAATGGTTTGGGCTTGCCTGGTGTAGTGGTTCAGAGCTACGGCTGCTGATCAAAATGTCGGCAGTTCAAATCCACCACACGCTCCTTGGGAACAGTATGGGGCAGTTCTACTCTGTCTATAGGGTCGCTAGGAGTCGGAATTGACTCTGTGGCAATGGGTTTGTTTTTGTTTTTTTTCTTTAACCTAAAGGTTGGTGGTTTGAACCCACCCAGTGGGTCCATGGTATAAAGGCCTAGAGATCTGCTCCCATAAATATTACAGCCAAGAAAACTCTATGGAGCAGTTCTAGTCCGTAACACATGAGGTTGACATAAACAAGATTGCTTTGGGATCGTGGATTAGTAAAAGGGATTGTGAGGTGATACCAACATTCACTAGCATCAGAGCCTGCATTCAGTCCTTTCCTTAGGAGACATGGAGCCATAGAGTAGATATATCCTCTAGTTGGCTTAAGGAGCCCTGGAGGCTCAACATTTCAGCTCTCGGCTACTAACCGAAAGATTGGTGATTCGAACTCACCCAGAGGCTCCACAGGAGGAAAAAACCTGGAGATCTGCTCCAGTAAAGATTACAGCTAAGAAAACCCTGTGGGCAGTTCTATTCTGTCACGTGGGGTCACTGCGAGTTAAATTCGACTCAATGTGGTACAGTGGTCAAGAGCTTGGCTGCTAACTGAAAGGCTGGCAGTTCAAATCCACCAGCCGTTCCTTAGACACCCTATGGGGCAGTTCTTCTCTGTCCTATAGGGACTATAAGTCGGAACTGATTCGATGGCAATGGTTTGGTTTTTTTCCTTTCTTTTTTTAAAAATCTTTACAGAAGCAGACTGCCACATCTTTCTCCCCTGGAGCAGCTGGTGGGTTCGAACCACAGACCTCTCAGTAACAATTTTGCCACCAGGACTCCTTCTGATTGGCTACTAAAAAAAAAAAAAAAAGTTGCCTTTGAGTGGATTCTGACTCATAGCTACCCTATAAAACCAAGTAGAACTGTCCCAAAGGATTTCCAAGCAGTAGCTGGTGGATTTGAACTGCCAACCTTTGGGTTAGCAGCCAAGTTCTGGTTGGCTGTTTGTTGATGTTGCCATCTAGTTGATATAGGTGCCATCAAGTCAATTCCGACTCATAGCGACCCTAAGGCACAATAGAACGAAACACTGTCCAGTCCTGCACCATCCTCACAATCGTTGCTATGCTTAAGCCCATTGTTGCAACCACTGTGTCAATACATCTCAGTGAGGGTCTTCCTCTTTTTTGCTGACCCTGTACTTTACCAAGCATGATGTCCTTCTCCAGGGACTGATCCCTCCTGACAACGTCTGTCATGGATTGAATTATGTTCCCCCAAAAATCTGTGTATCAACTTGGGTAGGCCATGTGTGGTTGTCCTCCATTTTGTGATTGTAGTTTTACGTTAAGAGGATTAGGGTGGGATTGCAACGCCACCCTTACTCAGGCCACCTCCCTGATCCAATGTAAAGGGAGTTTCCCTGGGGTTGTAGCCTGTACCCTGGGAAGCAAGCAGAGAGTTGGGGACCTCATACCACCAAGAAGGCAGAGCGTGTCCTTTGGACACGGGAGTCCCTGAGCCTGAGAAGCTCCTCAACCAGGGGAAGATTGAGGACAAAGACCTTCCTCTAGAGCCGAAAGAGAGAAAAAGCCTTCCCCTGGAGCCGACACCCTGAATTTGGACTTTTAGCCTACTTTACTGTGAGGAAATAAATTTCTCTTTGTTAAAGCCATCCGCTTGTGGTATTTCTGTTATGGCAGCACTAGATGACTAAGAATTTGGTACTGAGGGAGTGGGGTGCTGTTCTCACAGATATCTAAAATGTAGAAGCAGTTTTCAAACTGTGAATGGATAGAGTTGCAAAAGCAGCACAGGACCAGCGCAGCAGAGAACCCGCAGGGCAGAGAACCAGCAGCAGCAGAACCAGGAGACCAGCATGAGACGGGCTGGAGCCAACCCAGGAGCGAGACAGCTGAGTGCCTGTGCGCAGGAGGCTTCCTGGTGGAGTGGAGTGCCTCCAGCCACATATTGGTGGAGCTAGGCTTGCCAACCCACGGAGCCAGAGAGCTGAGTGCTCGTGTGCAGGAGGTTTCCTGATGGAGTGGGGCGCCTCCGGGCACTAATCAGTAGAGCTACTGATCTTTGGAACACTTCCCCCAGCAGGGCAGATGCGGGTGTGAGGCCAGAGTAGCTGAGAGGCCGAGAAACCAGGAAACAGAAGCTGAAGAGACAAGGAACGCAAGAAGCCAAGCTGCCTCAGTCTCAAAAGGTATAGCCATGACCTCACGGGTTTCAAAGAGTGGAGCCATGGCCTCTGGTGTTTCAAAGGGTGGAGTCGCCACTCAGATGGACCAGGAGAATTGTGTGCCTAAAGCCTAGGGGGCAGAGTTGCTGTCCCAGTGGGCCTGGAAGGCGGAGATGAAACCCAGGGCCGAGGGGCCTCCACTCAGAATCCTGAGAGTGAGGTCAATACCTAGAGGCTGGAGGGCAGGGTTATTGTGTAAATTATCTCAGAGAACATAGGATTATTTCAAAGCTTTGAGGGCTAATGTAATGTGTTCTGCTAACTTGCTTGGTGCCTGTTATGCCTTCTTTCCCTTCAGTTTCTCCCATTTTTAATGGAAATGTCTAGCTTGTGCCTGTTCTGCCATTGGAAGCAGGTAACTTATATTCTAGATTTCACAGATGAAGAGGAGTTTTTGGATTTTGGGCTTGGAGTTAAGACTTTTGCTATGATATGATGGGGTGAATATATTTGGCATGTTGCAAGGATGTGATTTTTTGGGGCCAAAGGATGGAATGTCATGGACTGAATTACGTCCCCCCCAAAATCTGCGTATCAACTTGGCTAGGCCGTGTGTGGTTGTCCTCCATTTTGTGATTGTAATTTTATGTTAAGAGGATTAGGGTGGGATTGTAACACCACCCTTACTCAGGTCACTTCCCTGATCCAGCGTAAAGGGAGTTTCTCTGGGGTGTGGCCTGCACCACCTTTTATCTCTCAAGAGATAAAAGGAAAGGGAAGCAAGCAGAGAGTTGGGGACCTCATACCACCAAGAAAGCAGCACCAGGAGCAGAGCGTATCCTTTGGACACAGGGTCCCTGCAATTGAGAAGCTCCTCAACCAGGGGAAGATTGAAGACAAAGACCCTCCTCCAGAGCTGACAGAAAGAGAAAGCATTCCCCTGGAGGTGGTGACTCCCTGAATTTGGACTTTAGCCTACTTTACTGTGAGGAAATAAATTTCTCTTTGTTAAAGCCATCCCCTTGTGGTATTTCTGTTATAGCAGCACTAGATGACTAAGACAATGTCCAAAGTATGGACATTGCTTCTAAGGAGCATTCTGGTTGTACTTCTTCCAAGACAGATTTGTTCATTCTTTTGGCAGTCCATGGTATATTCAATGTTTTTCTCCAACACCACAATTCAAAGGCGTCAATTCTCTTTCAGTCTTCCTTATTCATTGTCCAGCTTTCACATGCATAGGAGGTGATTGAAAACACTATGGTGTAGGTCAGGCATGCCTTAGTCTTCAAGGTGACATTTTTGCTTTTCAATACTTTAAAAGAGGTCTTTTGCAGCAGATTTGCCCAGTGTAATGCATCTTTTGATTTCTTGACTGCTGCCTCCATGGGCGTTGATTGTGGATCTAAGTAAAATGAAGTCCTTGACAGCTTTAATCTTTTCGCCATTTATCATGATGTTGCTGTGGTCCTTGATCTTCATCAATAAGTGTTTCAAGTCCACTAAGTTTTCAGAAAGAAAGCAAGAGGTCATTAAAAAGACAGGAAAGAAAAGACCAAAACGGATGTCAGAAGAGACTCTTAAACTTGCTCTTGAACGCAGAATAGCTAAAGCGAAAGGAAGAAATGATAAAGTAAAAGAGCTGAACAGAAGATTTCAAAGGGTGGCTCAAGACGACCAAGTAAAGTATTATAATGACCTGGAGATGGAAAACCAAAAGGGAAGAACACAGTCTGCATTTCTCAAGCTGAAAGAAATGAAGAAAAAAATTCAAGCCTCTAGTTGCAATAGTGAAGAGTTCCATGGGGAAAATACTAAATGACACAGGAAGCATCAAAAGAAGATGGAAGGAATTCATGAATCACTATACCAAAAAGAATTGGTCAAAGTTCATCCATTTCAGGAGGTAGCATATGATCAGGAACCAATGGTACTGAAGGAAGAAGTCCAAGCTGTACTGAAGAAATTGGTGAAAAACAAGGCTCCGAGAATTGACAGAATACCAATTGTGATGTTTCAATAAACAGATGCAGCACTGGAAGTACTCACTTGTCTATGCCAAGAAATTTGGAAGACAGCTACCTGGCCAACTGACTGGAAGAGATCTATATTTATGCCTATTCCCAAGAAAGGTGATCTCACCAAATATGGAAATTATCAACCAATATCATTAATATCACACACGAGTAAAATTTTGCTAAGATCATTTAAAAGCAGCTGCAGCAGTACATCAACAGGGAACTGCCAGAAATTCAAACCAGATTCAGAAGAGGATATGGAACCAGGGATATCATCGCTGATGTCAGATGGATCCTGGCTGAAAGCAGAGACTACCAGAAAGATGCTTACCTGTGTTTTATAGACTATGCAGAGCCTATGCATGACTATGCACGACTATGATTGGCTATAGTGGATAAAAGAAGAGGAAAACATTGATAAACTGTATTTCTTCAGTGATATAATTGTTTTGACAGTGTTTCAGGTATTTTAATTAAGATTATATCTTGTTTTAAGTTTATGTTTACAAACAAAGTATAAGTAAAATGTTGTTATTTCAATGTGAGTCTTTCAGAGTTTGGTACCTCCATGCTGGTTCACTTAGTACATTTAATAGAATGAACAACCTGTAGGCCCATCTAGTCACCTCCTGTCTGTCAGTGGGGGCTTGCATATTGCTATGATGCTGAACAGTTTCAGCAGAGCTTCCAGACTAAGACAGACTAGGAAGAAAGGCCTGGTGATCTCCTCCCCAAAATCAGCCCCGAAAACCCTATGGATCACAATGATCTGGTCTACAACCAATCATGAGGATGGCGCAGGACCGGGCAGGGTTTCATCCCACCACCATGGGGTCGTCATGAGTTGGGGCTGACTTGACAGCAGCGAACAACAACGTGTGGGTAGGATTGTGTGAGGCGCTGTGGAGGCTACCAAAGATGTGTGCCAGCTCCTTCCCATGAGGAGTTTAAAGCATTCTTGGGAGCTAGATCTTACTCCTAGGAAATAATCATAAGAAACCAGCATCAAAGGATATAACTGAGCAGTTAAGCCGGTGCAAATACCAGTGGTATTTACGTACCAGCTGAGCGATGGCTTCTGGAAGCCATAGCAGAGAAAACACACAGGCAGGGGACAAAAATGTCAGAGCTCGAAAGGAATCGGCAAATTGGGGCCGGCATGTACGGTGACACATTCCAGAGGGATTTATTCTCCCCCTCTACCCGGTGGTTTCTTCTTTGCAAAAATACTTTTATGTGTGTTAATCTCATTTGAGTCTTGACACAATCCAGCAAGGGAGGCAAGGTGGGGATATAAAGGGAAAAAGGACTTGGGAGAGATTTATGATGTAGAGACAGCAGGATTTTATAACCAATTCATCTTCTAGTTGAGGGTGAGGGAAGAGGTGAGGATAACCTGCCCTCCCCCCATTCCCTCATTCAGTCATTAACTCATTCATACAACAAATACTTGTTGTTGTTGTTAGTTGCCCTGAAGTCGATTTCGACTCATAGCGACCCTGTGTACAACAGAACAAAACACTGCCTGGTCCTGTGCCATCCTCAACAATAGGCTGTATTTGAGCCTATTGTTGCAGCCACTGTGTCAGTCTACCTCCTTTAGGGTCCTCCTCTATTTTACTGAACCTCTGCCTTACCAAGCATGGTGCCCTTCTCCAGGGACTGGAAGTTGGAGGCTCGAGTCTACCCAAGAGGTGCCTTGGAAGAAAGGCCTGGAGATCTACTTTGGAAAGATCAGCCATTGAAAACCCTGTGGAGTACAACTCTACTCTGACACACACGGGGTCACCATGAATCAGAGTCTACTCAATGGCAGCTGGTTTATTGTGGACCCAGGCTACGCACCGGTGCTAGGCTTTACAGATTCCTGGCCAGGGCTAATAAACCCATTGCAGTGGAGTGAATTCTGACTCCTAGCAACCCTATAGGGCAGAGTAGAATGGCCTTAGGGTTTCTAAGGCTCTAATTTTACAGAAGCAGACTGCCACATCTTTCTCCCGTGGAGCGGCTGGTGGGTTCAATCAGCCTAAAAGTGAGAGTTAAAACTGAGAGTTGGTCAGATGACCTAGGAGACCTTGGTTAAGACATTTAACAATTCGGAGCTTCAGGTTTTTTTTCTGTGATCATGAAGAAGATACTATCTGCATCACAGGATTATCTTAGATCACTTGAATGTGTAGGGGCTTTGAGAATAGCAGAGCATTATATAAATTGAAAATATCACCACCGAAATTCCATCAGTATTGTATCAGCTCCTTGTCTTACCAACCAGCTCAAATTCCCCAAAGAAAACCAAAATTTGCACCAGTATTCCTCCATTCTCGTTTTAGTATCTCACCGTTGGGCTGAAGTCGAGAACTAAAATTGAACAGGTCTTGATATTTGGGCTTTGAGGAGAAATTAATGAAGAAACAAATTCATAAATATATTTTAGATATGAAAGGAGTGGAAGCCCTGGTGGCATAGTGGTTAAGTCCTATGGCTGCTAACCAAGAAGTCGGCAGTTCAAATCCATCAGGTGCTCCTTGGAAACTCTGAGGCAGTTCTACTTCGTCCTATAGGGTCACTATGAGTTGGAATCGACTCGACAGCAGTGGGTTTGGTTTTTTTTTTTTTTTAATGAAAGGAGTATGTGATCAGGAATGGAAACAGGAAAATTATTCTAGGCAGAGTGGTCATACTATTGTTGAGCTTGATTTCTGAAAACAAAACCGATGATTGTTGTTATTGTCATTGGGTGCCGTCAAGTCCATGCTGACTCATAGTGACCCCATGTGATAGAGTAGAACTCCCCCATAGGGTTTTCTAGGCTGTAATATTTTTGGAGCCCTGGTGGCACAGTGGTTAAGTGCTCAGCTGCTAACTGAAAGGTCGGTGGTTGGAACCCACCAGCAGCTCCATGGGAGAAAGATCTACATGATTATCTTGGGTTGAGACTATGTTGCGATTGAGAAACTTGAAGACAAGTCACTTTAGGAGTCAGAAGATACAAAACCAACTTGCAAGGACAGAAAATGTTTGTCAGCTCACATTCAGGCTTCCCTCCAGACCTGCCCCAATCCATTCCATTCCATTGCACCCTCTACATGGTACTCTCCCCTGTAAAATCCTTTATCTACCCATTATCTGCAGGAGGAGAAAGCCTAAATTACTTAAAGGGCATACAAGATTATTCCTGGGCTGACTCTAGCCTATCTCCCAAGGCGTGTCTCAAAGTTTCCTTCTTCTTGGAAGCCATCTTCGACTCACCTAAATAATTCTGATTTCTCCATATTTGCAATGACATGTGTTATCGTTGTTAGGTGCCGTAGAGTTGATTCTAACACGTAACTACCCTATACGACAGAGTAGAACTGCCCCATAGGGTTTTCTAGGCTGTAATTTTTACGGGAGCAGATCACCAAGTCTTTCTCCTGTGAAATTGCTGGGTGAGTTTGAAATGCCAACCTTTTAGTTAGCAGCTGAGTGCTTAACTGTTGCACCACCAGGGTCCCTTCAATAAAATGTACAATACCTTTATTATTATTTTCCTAGCTCCAAGTTCCTTGAGCTCACAGGCAGTTTTGTTTACTTTTGCAGTATCATTGCTTAGTGCCTAATAGGTGCTCAGAAAAAGCCTAGTAGGATCAGTTACCCTGCAGAATCATAACAGCCCCAAATGAAGACAGTTAATTAAACAAACAAAATGCTGGCCGTAGAAATGCTACTTTTCTAACCGTAGAGGAACCTTCTCCCGAAGAGATAAAGGACAGAATGTAGTAATGATTAACTCACTTTTATTGTGTACTTACAATGAGTCAGCTGCTATGCTAAACACTACCTACATGACCGCATTTATTCTTATCCTAACCTAATCTCTATCCCTCACCCCCAATATCCAATCAAATTAATTAAGAGTGAGGACTCTGAAGCCTGAATAACTGCATCCTGCCTCTTTTTAGCTTATGATTGGATAAACTACCTAATCTCTGTGCCTTAGTTTCCATGTCTGTAAAATGGGGATAATAACAGGTAATACTTAATGGAATTGTTGTGAGGACTTAAAGAGTTACTATATGTTAAATTTCTAGAACAGTGACTAAACCCATCTATTCTGACTCATAGTTTCCATGGTCGCTGACCCTATACGACAGAGTAGAACTGCTCTGTAGGGTTTCCAAAAAGGAGCTCTGATGGTGCAGTGGTTAAGCACTTGTTTGTTAACTGATAGGTCGACAGTTTCAACCCAGCAGCAGCTTCACAGGAGAAAGATGTAGCAATCTGCTTCTGTGAAGATTATAGCCTTGAAAACCCTATGGGGCAGTTCTACTCAGCCCTACAGGGCTGCTATGAGTTAGAATTGACTGGATGGCAATGGGCTTGTTTTTTTGTTTGTTTGTTTCGTTTTTAAATAGGATTTCCAAGGCTGTATTCTTTACAGAAGCAGATTGCCACATCTTTATCCCTTGGAGCTGCTAATGGGTTCGAAGCAATGACCTTTTGGTTAGCAGCTGAGTACTTCACCACTGCACCATCAGGGCTCCACAGAACAGTGCCTAGCATATAGTAAAAAACTAGGTAGCTATTGCTATTTTTTTTTTTTTTTTTAAAAAACCCATTGCTGTCAAGCCAATTCCAACTCATAGCCACCCTATAGGACAGAGTAGAACTGCCCCACAAGGTTTCCAGGCTGCGGCTGGTAGATTCAAACTGCTGACCTTTTGGTTAGCAGCCGAGCACTTAACCACTGTTCCACCAGGGCTCCAATAATAACTATATGTATATAAAATTATATGTATCATATATTTATATTTAAAATATATTTTAAAATTATATATATGATCTAACATATGTAATTTTAAAATCCACTTACTTAGATTATGGTGTTGGTTGCACAACCCTGCAAATCTACAAAGACCATTAAATTATATATTTTACACAAGTGAATTTTAGGATATGTATGTATATACGTATTATATGTATATTTGATCTCAATAAAGCTGACCAAAAAGTCTTATATAAGGCGTTTTAATGTAAATGAATAGAAAAAGTCTGGAAGAAAATAAACTGTTAACAGCAGTTACTTGAAAGGTGGGAACTGAGATAGGGCGGGACCTAAGGAGACAGCTTTGATTTTTTATCTTATGCACTTGTGTATCTGAATTTTTTACCACGAGCATACGTTTAAGTATTCCTTGTATATTTTTCATCCCTTTTGTTCACCTGCTGTAACCCTGGCCCCTACACGAGTGCCTCCATATAGCAGACAATAAGTAAACAAATTAGGATAAAATCTGCGAAAGCCAGAGCCTGTATAAGGCAGAAACCTGTCAGAGAAAGAAAACTTAAATATTTTCCACCAAAACGAGTGATAGAGAAGTGGTAAGACTGCACCCTGTCAAAGGCAGAAAACTTCCGAGACCCGGAACAACCAGGCAGTCCCATCGAGTTCTGGCTCTCACAGGTTTCGCTGTACATTTTATCATTTCGAAGAAAACCAAAGGAGTACCGCAATAACTTCATAGGTTTGTGTATGGCTGATTCAAGCTTTCCAATTTTTGAAATCCATTTCCAAGATCAATTTGTGGAAGTGATGCTTTTCAGCGATTTAAAAACTGTTCTTGGAATACTCTGAGTGGTCCCGCTCATCGAGAATTCAAGCTCTGAATTTGATGTTTGGCTGCTGACTTTGGCTATGAAAGGCGCTTCCACAGTATACTTTTTCATCGATCTTCTGTAACTTTTTTTTTCTGTAAAGCACGTGCAATGATTTGTTTTTTCTTATCTGGAATTTTCTCTGCTTGGTTTTAGTCAGAATTACCCTGCAAGTCCGAGAACAAGTGTTTCTTTATCTAATATAATAAAAAGAGATGTTGTAACTAAAGCATTACCTTAAGTTGTGATTTTATTTGTGTTTGCTGTGATTGAAGTCTTTCTTAGACAACAGGGGAAGTAACGCTATTGGTCGTTTGCAATCTCAGTTAAAATTTGTGTTTGAGCTTTCTCTTCCCTGATATAAGTATTGCAGGTATCTTAAGGTAAATGCTTGCTGATTGGTATCTGAAATGCTGTAATCATATTGCCTTTATTAGTGTTTAAACACAGTTTCTAATTACGTTGTAATTATTTACAATTCCTACATATTTTATCTTGCTGTTCTCTGAAATTGAAGTTACTTGCTATTTTTATTTGATGTAGGTATAGACCAAACCCATTGCCATCGAGTTGATTCCAACTCGTAGCGACTCTAGAGGACAGAGTAGAACTGCCTCATAGGTAATCTTTACAGAAGCGGATTACCAAATCTTTCTCCCATGGAGCCCCTGGGTGGATTTGAACCGCTGACATTTTGGTTAGCAGTCGAATGCCTTATCATGGTGCCACCAGGGCTCCTTTGATGTATGTATAAGTATATAAAATAATACCTTGATTTTCATCTTAGCTTTTCTTTAAAACAGAAGTTCTTGAACCTTTTAGAAGCCAGGAACTCCTTAAGGATCTTTTGAAAGCTATGAACTTTTGCGCTAGAAAAATATGCACATTTTGGTTATGAGCACATTAGCCCAAACCTCAGGTTAATAACTCTTGTTCTAAATAGTTCAAATGTATGAGGATAATTATATCTATAGATATCTCCACACTCATAATTTACATCCATATATAACAGCATGCAACATGGCTGTCTTAGTTGTATACTGCTGCTGTAACACAAACACCACAAGTGAACGGCTTTAACAAAGAGAAATTTCTTCTCTCCCAGTCTAGGACACTAGAAGACTGAATTCAGGGTGCCAGCCCCAGGGGAAGGCTTTCTCTCTCTGTCAGCTCTGGGGGAAGGTCCTTGTCATCAATCTTCCCCTGGTCTTGGAGCTTCTTGGTGCAGGGATCCTGGATCCAAAGGATATGCTCCCCTCCTGGTTCTTCATTTTTGGTGGTAGGAGGTTCCCCTGACTCTCTGTTCACTTCTCTCTTTTATATCTCAAAAGAGATTGACTCAAAATACAACCTAACCTTGTAGATTGAGTCCTGCCTCATTAACAAAACTATCTCTAATCCTGCTTCATTAACATCATAGAGGGAGGATTTACAACACATAGGAAAATCACATCAGAGGACAAAATGGTGGACAATCACACAATACTGGGAATCATGGCCTAGCCAAGTTAATACACATCCTTGAGGGACTACAATTCCATCCATGACAATGGCCAAGGCCCCTTTTGTTTCCATAAACGGTCTCTGTCTTATTTCCCACCGTTTCTCTGGGTTATAATGACTTTAGGAGAGAAAGAAAATGGTCTAAAATGTTAAGTTTATTATAAATAAGAATTTAAAATAAATAAGGGAGCAATTTTGAAGACATAATGGTGGAAGAGTCTAGATACGAAATTCAATTTTAATGAATCATTTGAAAGCGTAGAAGACTATGTTGAAGGGTGTGTATGCAGAAGCTTGTGGCCCAATGGACTCAGGGAATCTAAGTTTTATTCCATTTTTGGCACAGATCTTGGAAATGTCAACCTCTGTTCCTGATCGTAATGCACGCCTACACATGCCATTAGGAGAAACACGTAGTGATTGCTTAACTAGGCTTATTCTGGAAACCCTGGTGGCGTGGTGGTTAAGAAATATGTCTGCTAACCAAAAGGTCGGCAGTTCAAATCCGCCAGGCACTCCTTGGAAACTCTATGGGGCAGTTCTACTCTGTCCTATAGGGTCACTATGAGTTGGAATCAATGGCACCTAACAGCAAACAACAGTATTCTAGACAATTCCTTTTCCGCTTACACACACACTGTTTTTTACTTTTACAATTTTAAATTCCTCTCTTTCCAACACTGCGACTGCATCTTCTTGGCAAGACGAATAAAGTCAGCCAATTAAATCAGGAATTAATTTTATATCCTTCAGTGAGAGGTTTTAATAGTTTCCCTGAAATGAAAGTTACAGGGTTTTAAACTGTTAAGTTAGTGATGTCTCTGAAGAAAACAAAAACCAAACCCATTGCTGTCAAGTCGATTCCGACTCATAGCGACCCTATGGGACAGAGTAGTACTGCCCCATAGAGTTTCCAAGGAGCGCCTAGTGGATTCGAACTGCTGACCTTCTGGTTAACAACTGTTAGCTCTCAACCACTACGCCACCAGGGTTTTAAACTGTTAAGTTAGTGATTCTCTGAAGAAGGAATGTCAATTCTACCAGTTGCTAAGTCTGCTCCATGAATCGCTGATAAATGGACTTAGACTCCAAGACAGTAAACAGAAAATCCACTCCCCCCCCAACATTTGTGTTTCTGAATGCTTGCTGTGGTGAATATTCATGTTTGACCTTTCCCCTAACTATCTGAATTCAGGCCTTCGGCTGTTATCGTCTTAGGGATGCATGTATTTTAGGTATGTGGAGGATAGCATAAGTTGTCTTAAAGTTTTCTATAATTGCAAAGGAGACCCTGGGAGGTGTAAAGGGTTAGTGCACTCACCGCCAACAGCTCAAGTCCACCCAGAGGCACCTTGGAAGAGAGTCCCGGTGAGCTACTTCCAAAAAATCAGCCATGGAAAACCCTATGGAGCACAGTTCTACTCTGACACACTTGAAGGAGCCCCAACTCAGGATCAACTCGATGGCAACTAGTGGTCTGGCTTTATAATGGCAAAAGTTGTTGGCTGCCTGGAATCACAGATTAAGCCAACGGATGCATTTTTGGCACGGCCTAGTCTGCTGGTTCTTGATTTACTGCTTTGGATCTTTCTGGTCTGAGACTTTTTGCCGTTGTCTCCACAGCAGTAATTCTGATCTATTTCTTAATGATGTGTGTTGCAATAACTATCTTAGGATCCCAATTAGAAAATAAACATCGTGCTGGTAAGAGTTCGTTTTTATTTAGAGTGAGAGTTTATCACTTTATCGCATTTTTTGCATTTTCCGTTTACCAAGTAGGATATAATGACTTCAGGTTTTGACATGATTTAGTATATAAGCATAAAGTTTGTACGACCACCTGGTAGATTTGGTTGAGTCCATAGAAGGTTACCCAGCAATTCTGTAACTCTCTAAAGACTTTGGCAAAATGTTTTTCCTCCTAAATTTCAAACCATTGTTTTCTAATGAAAATTTAATTAGGAAAAAGAAAAAAAAAGTTTCTTTTCTGCCTGAGACTAAGTGCAGGCCTTCTCATTTAGGCAATAAAGAATTTGTTTGAAAATAATTTCCAGCTTCTAGAACTACTAAGTGTAGAACTCCCGTCCTCTTTTAATTAGTAGCTTGGAATTGTTTTTCATCAGTGCCAAATGCAATGTGATCTCAGGTTTTTTAGTTCAGTTCTAAACTTGGAACCCGTGATTTTCAAGTGGGTTCTAAATTTGGCAAAATGTCTTCTCCTTGCCAGAGTTAGCTGGTTTTTTCCCATTCTTATTGGTTTATGTGTCTTATTTTCTAAGCGAACAATACGGTTTTTCTTCACGTTTTAATCATTTTTCCATTTCCCTTTTGTGGCAAACCAAGTGTGATGCAATCTTTTCTAGATAATAAAATAAAATAAAGAAGGGGGGAAATGGTAAGGAAAAAAAAGGTCATTGAGCTTGCTTCTTTCCTACAAAACCAAAAACCTAACCCACTGCCGTCGAGTCGATTCTGACAGTGACCCTAATGTGACAGAGTAGACCTGCCCCTTCGGGTCTTTTAGGCTGTCAATCTTTACAGGAGCAAATCACCAGGTCTTTTCTCTCACAGAGTAGCTGGTGAATTCAAACCCCCAAACTTTCAGTTAGCAGCCAAGTGCTTAACCATTGTGCCACCAAAAAAAAAAAAACCAAAAAAAACCCATTGCCATCGAGCTGATTCCGACCCATAGCGACCCTATAGGACAGAGTAGAAGTGCCCCACAGGGTTTCCAAGAGCAGCCGGCGAATTCAAACCGCTGACCTTTTGGTTAGCAGCTGAGGTCTTAACCACTGTGCCACCAGGACTCCAGTGTGCTGCCAGGGCCTCTTAAATACATGAGTCCAGGCCTTTTCCTGAGGAAAGCACATGGGAAACAGCATCACATCTGGCCACCACTCAAAGAAGGGTGTCCACCAAAGCCATCTGCCATAGTCTTTGCCAAATGTGCAGATGAGGGCACCAAGGCCAAGTGTGAACAGCAGAGCGTGCTGGGTGCAGGACTCAGGTCGGTGATCGAGGAAGGAGTACAGGCTATTAGTGTTTGGATGTTGTCAGTATTTGCAAACAGCCGCTTTCTCATTCTGCCTGTGTTGATAGCAAGACCTCTCCCGAAGGAGCTGGCCACAAGGCTCTCCCTCGCCTGTTTCTCTGTGCCTTCAGTTCCCCAGCTCTGCCTCTCACTATCATAGCCCTTTTATCCTTTTATCTCCCAGCACCAGTTGCTGAGGGGCCCTGGTAGCCCAACAGTTGAGTGATCGGCTGCTAACCGAAAGGTTGGCTGTTCGAACCCACCCAGTGGCTCCACAGGCAGGAAAAGGACCTGGTGATCTGCTCCCACAAAGATTACAGCCTAGGAAACTCTATGGAGTCTCCACTGTGAGTCGAAATCACCTCGATGGCACCCAACAACAACATCAGTTGCCATGGAGTTGACCCCAACTCTTGATGACCCTGCGTGTGTCAAAGTATAACTGCACCCCATAAGGTTTTCCAATGGCTGGTTTTTCAAAAGTAGAATGCCTGGTCTTTCTTCTGAGGTGCCTCCGGACAGACCTGAACCTCCAACGTTTCGGTTAACCGCTGAGCGCGTTAACTGTTTGCACCACCCAGGGATCCCTATTCCTCATTAGAACGATCTTTTCATTAAAATGACCCACAGGACGTAAAACTGGCATGATGGAAAGCTGAATGTCTTCCCCCTCCTGGGACAAACATTCAGAACCTGGCCTCTCAGCTGCACACCTCCGAAGCCGCGTGTGTCTCTTTGAGCAGCTTCATTTTCTCCGTGATTGTGTTGTTGAGGCATTTGTGTATACCACCCCAGCCCAGAGGGCAGAGCTCACACTTGCTCACTCACACAGAAGGAGCGGGCACCGACCAGCACTTCCCTGGATGTCCGCTCCTGTGCCTCTTGGTCCCTGGCCCTCCTCTATGCTGGGGAGGAAAACTCTCAGGCCTCTTCTAGCAGGGGGAGGCCTCCAGCAACAGGAGCAGCCTGGACAGGCCAGTCCAACAGGTTCCCCTGCTTTCTTTTCCTCTTGCTTCTGCAGCCCGAGTAGGAGGAGAGGAACCGAATACTTGAGATGTTTCCCACTCCCAGTCTCCTTGGCTAGGAAGCATTCTGACTACCAGACGCCCTGCAGCAGAATTTCCTCAGATGGACTGCCCTGGGGCCCTCCATACTGCTTCCACTGGCAGCTGCCCCAAGTAGTGGTAGAATTCCATGGAACTCAACATTCCTGGAGTGGTTGGAATGGGTTTGGACATCCAACCTAGAAGGGAATGCAGCAGAATGAAGCCGCCTGTGCACTGCCCTATACGCCATGTGGTTCACCCAGCTCCAGAGGAGAGATGCCGTAGGGGATGCAGATGGGCTCAGACCAGCAGCTCAGCCAGCCCAGCAGCCTGCCCTGGACACTGGCACAAAGGGCTATTTTGTGAGAGAACGCGGTGGTGCTCTACCATGTCAGTCTCAAGTTTTCAGGATAGTACCACACAGTATTCCTAGCTCTCCTTAACAATGAACTATTTCTCCAGGCTTGCCGGAAGCTTCTTCATTTAGAGACGCTACCGTCTGTTGCAAGGAGGCCTGGTGGTACAGTGGGTAAGTGCTCGGCTGCTGACCAAAATCTTGGTGGTTTGAACCCATCAGCTGCTTCCCAGGAGGAAGATGGGGCTGTCTGCTCCCAAAAAGATGTTCAGCCTTGGAAATCCTATGGGGCAGTTCTACTCTGTGCTATAGGGTTGCTATGAGTCAAGATCAACTTGAAGGCAACAGGTTTGGTACCATCGGTTGCAAGGAGCCCTGGTGGCATAACGGTTAAGGGGTCGCTATGAGTTGGAATTGACTCAACAGCACCCAGCAACAACAGTGTGCCATGGCATGCTTTGCTTAAATATGGTGGCATTCCTTACATTTTAGACCAATGGAGCTCTGGTGGCACAACGGTTAAGTACTCAGTTAAGCACTCATCCGAAAGGGTGGTGGTTGGAACCCACCCAGTGGCTCTACAGGAGAAAGACTTGGCGATCTGCTCCTGTAAAGATTACAGCCTAGAACACCTATGGGGCAGTTCTACTCTGTCCCATGGGGTCTCCAGGGGTCAGAATGGCACCTAACAAGAACAACCATCTGTTGCAATGTTTCCCTAATGGCAGGAATCATGGGTTCAAGTTTTAGCTCTGCCACAAGCTGATGTATGACCCTGGGCAAGGTGTTTATGTTCTCTGAGCCCTTCATTAAAACATGAGAGTAGTGGTTTTGATCGTAACTGTGTTCTAAAAATTCAACAATTTCTGATACCTGCGTTGTGAAATAGTATTTTCCGTAAAATTGTCCCTAAATTACTTTGGTCAAGCTTTAAGAAATACAGCTATTTCTAGTCTCCTAGGTTAATCCTTGGTTTGCAGTGGTCACAACAATGGACTCAAGCCTGTCAAAGATTTCAACAACTGCAGAGCACCGGGCAATGTTTCTTTCTGTTGTGCAAGGGGTCGTCCTGGCCCTACCTGTGTTCTTTGTGACTAAATTAACCTCAGTCATAATCCCCCCTTCCCTTCAGTTTGACTGATCAGAGTTCCTTTTTTTTTTTTTTTAATTCCTAATGAATGCACCTTTATTTGAAACTTCCAAAATGCATTTGATTATTTTTGTTACTCTCTGTCTTAGTTTCTTACTGCTGCTATAACAGATGTACCACAAGTGGGATTTAAGGAACAACAATTTATTTTCTGACAGTTTAGGAGGCTAGAAGTCCAAATTCAGGGTGCCTGCTCTAGGGGAAGGTTTTTCCCTCTGTGTTGGCTCTGGGGGAAGGTCCTTGTCTCTTCTCAGCTTCTACTCCTCAGTTCCGTGGTGATCTTCATGTGGCATGGCATCTATCTTCCTTGTTTCTGTGCTTCATCTGCTCTTTTTGTGTTGAGGGTAATTGGCTTAAAACACACCCCACACTGCTCGGGCCTGATTAACATAACAAAGAAAACCTTATTTGCTTATGGGCTTCCATCCACATGCACAGGGGTTAGGATTTACAACACAAATTTTTTGGGGGGGTACACAATTCAATCCGTAACACCCTTCTCTGGAGAGACCCCCATGACACAAGGTGTCATGTCATGGCATTTTCTGTTGGTGCTTTGGTGATACCCAGCTGTCTGTAGGCTTCGTGGGGGCAGCAGCACACCGAGGCGTTGATGTCTTTTGGAAGCAGCCCATAATGTCTCCCAAGATGCCTTTCTTGTTATAAGTTCAGAGTCCATCACCTTATAAATCCATTTGAAATGTTTCCTCCCTAAATTACTCTTTGTCACATAAATGCCTGTCTTCTTCTTTTCTGCACATTTGCACAGCCTTGAGAGATCTTTTATGGAGCCTTGGTGGTGCAGTGGTTAAGAGCTTGGCTGCTAACCAAAAGGTCGACAGTTCAAATCCATCAGCTGCTCCTTGGAAACCCTATGGGGCAGGTCTACTCTGTCCTATAGGGTCGCTATGAGTTAGAATTGACTCAGTAGCAACAGGTTTGGTTTTCGTTTTTTGGAGAGATCTTTTGGCTGTTTAGCCCCTTGGCTCTTTATCTCCTAGAAGACCAGTCACCCTCAGAGCTGAAGACTGCACTGTCTTTCCACTTCCACATCGTGTTTGAAATGCTGTAAAACAACTGCAACAGCAAGCTCTAAGTCCATCCTGATCCCTGTGTGTGGGAAGCAGTTGTTGGGACATGGAAGTGAAGAGCCTACCTGAGGGAAAGGAAACACGGCGTCTTGTTTCACAGCTAGGTTTAGTACCAGGGCATACAGTGCTGTTGTGGTGGTGTGCCGTTGGGTGGATGTTCAACTCATAGCGATCCCACGTGACTGAGTAGAACTGTCCCATAGGGTTTCCTAGGCTGTAATCGTCACAGAAGCAGATTGTCAGGTCTCTCTCCCGGGGAGCCACTTAATGGGTTTGAACTGTCAACCTTTCAGTTGGCAGCCAAGCATTTAACTATTGTGCCACCAGGACTCCTTAGGTTATACAATAGTTGGTGGCAAAGCCAGGATTAGACTCACATCTCTTCTTCACTTTGCCCACTCCATCCTTTTTAAACATTCACTCATGAATGGGGTGGTTCCTATATCCCAGGCACTAGGCTGTAATTGTTAGCTGCTGGACTCAGAGCTACCCCAGGCACAGTGGAAAGGAATGCTGCCCAGTACTACACAATCCCCTGATCAGTTGCAGATAGGAACATGTGACCCAAAGAGTTCTCATTAGCTGATTTTTGGAAGTAGGTCACCAGGCCTTTCTTCCTGGTCCATCTTAGTCTGAAAGCTGCACTGAAACCTGTTCAGCATCATAGCAACACACAAGCCTCCACTGGAAGATAGGTGGTAGCTGCATATGACGTGCCTTGGCCAGGAATCGAACTCCAGTATTTTGCATGGAAGGTGGGAATTCTACCACTGAACCACCAATGTCCCTGGGTAATCTTAGGCAATCTTAATTGCCTCATCTGTAATATAAGGAAAATAACACCCTCCCCAAAGACTTGTTGCAAGGATTATAATGAGGTAAAGCATTTATGGTTGTGCAACAGTTAAGGCTCACTGCTAACCAAAAGATTGACAGTTTGAATTCACTCAGCAGGTCCTCAGGAGAAAGACCTGATGATCTGCTCCTGTAGAGATTACAGCCTAGGAAATCCTATGGGGCAGTTCTGCTCTGTCACATGGGATGGCTAGGAGTCGGAATCAACTTGAGGGCACCCAACAACGACAGCAGAACTTTACATAGACCAAGAGGCAGTTGTTTGAACAGAACAAGAGAATACTGCATGGTTTAAAACCAGGAAAGGTGTGTGTCAGGGTTGTATGCTTTCACCATACTTATTCAGTCTGTAAGTTGAGCAAAAAAATCCAAGAAGCTGGACTGTATGAAGAAGAACATGGCATCAGGATTAGAGGAAGACTCATTAACAGCCTGCTATATGCAGATGACACAACCTTGCTTACTGAAAGTGAAGAGGACTTGAAGCACTTACTGATGAAGATTGAAGACTACAGCCTTCAGTATGGATTATACCTCGACATAAAGAAAACAAAAATCCTCACAACAGGACCAGTAAGCAACATCATGATAAACGGAGAAAAGATAGAAGTTGGCAAGGATTTCATTTTACTTGGATCCACAATCAATAGCCATGGACGCAGCAGTCAAGAAATCAGAGACGTATTGCATTGGGTAAATCTACTACAAAAGACATCTTTAAAGTGTTAGAAAGTAAAGGTGTCACCTTGAAGACTAAGGTGCACCTGACCCAAGCCATGGTATTTTCAATCACCTCATATGCATGTGAAAGCTGGACGAAAAATAAGAAAGATCAAAGAATATATGCCTCAGAATTACGGTGTTGGCGAAGAATGTTGAATATACAATACCATGGACTTCTATGAGAATGAACAAATATGTCTTGGAAAAAGTACAGCCACAATGTTCCTTAGAAGCCAAATGGCTGGAGTTCATTTCACATGCTTTAGACATGTTGTCAGGAGGGATCAGTCCCTGGAGGAAGGCATCATGTTTGGTAAGCGAAAAGGAGAAAGACCCTCAAGAAGATGGACTGACACAGTGGCTGCAACAATGAGCTCAAGCATAGCAATGATTGTGAGGATGGCGCAGGCTCAAGCAGTGTTCGTTGTGCATAGGGTCGCTATGAGTTGGAACCGACTCGACCGTAAACAACAATAACAACAGCATAAGTTGGAGTCGACGTGACAACACCAAACAACAACAGCAGATAATAAAAGCCCAAAAAGTGTTAGTGGTTGCTCCCCTTCTCCTGCAATCTATGAACACTCGAAGCCTGAACAACACTGTCTTCTCATTCTGATAAATACTGTATCACTCTTACCTTTACCATCTTGCTCCTTCCTTTTGGTTTTTTATTATTTCTCAGACAGTGGAGAGAAGTAAAGAGAAAAGCAGAGAAGAGAAGAAGGGGAAGGGATCAGAATTAAGTAGAGGACCCTTCTGTAAGTGAAACTTTTGCCTGGAAGAACACCTTCAACTGTCTAACATTGGTTCCTTCTCAACTAAAAACGTTAACCTGTGGGTCCTGATAAGAATACTTGTCTAGACTGGACCAAAAGCAAAGAAGTTTCCGGGATAAAATGAATGCTTCAAAGGTCAGCGGAGCAAGGGCAGGGGTTTGGGGACCATGGTTTAAGGGGACTTCTAAGTCAATTGGCAAAATAATTCTATTATGAAAACATTCTGCATCCCACTTTGAAATGTGGAGTCTGGGGTCTTAAATGCTAACAAGTAGCCATCTAAGATGCATCAATTGGTCTCAACCCACCTGGATCAAAGGAGAATGAAGAACACCACGGTCACACGACAACTAAGAGCCCAAGAGACAGAAAGGGCCACATGAACCAGAGACCTACATCATCCTGAGACCAGAAGAACTAGTTGGTGCCCGGCCACAACCGATGACTGCCCTGACAGGGAGCACAACAGAGAACCCCTGAGGGAGCAGGAGATCAGTGGGATGCAGACCCCAAATTCTCATAAAAAGACCATACTTAATGGTCTGACTGAGACTAGAGGAATCCTGGCGGTCATGGTCCCCAAACCTTCTGTTGGCACAGGACAGGAACCATCCCCGAAGACAACTCATCAGACGTGAAAGGGATTGGACAGTGGGTAGGTGAGAGATGCTGATGAAGAGTGAGCTAATTATATCAAGTGGTCACTTGAGACTATGTTGGCATCCCCTGTCTGGAGAGGGGATGGGAGGATAGAGAGAGTTGGAAGCTGGCAAAATTGTCACGAAAGGAGAGACTGGAAGGGCTGACTCATTAGGGGGAGAGCAAGTGGGAGTACGGAGTAAGGTGTATATAAACTTATATGTGACAGTCTGACTTGATTTGTAAACGTTCACTTGAAGCTCAATAAAAGGTAATTAAAAAAAAATCTAGAAACAAACAAATAAAACAGTTACCCTTGACTCTAAAAAAAAAAAAAAAAAAAAAAAGAATACCTGTCTATGGGGGCACATTTAAGACTCAGTAAAAAAAAAAAAAATTTTTTTTTTTTTTTTTTTATACTTGAATCGAGCCAGAAGATCAGACTGGTAAGTAGGGGTGTCCCTGGGTTATGCAAATGATGAAGCATTTGCCTGCTGTTATGAGTTGAATTGTGTTCCCCAAAAATATGTGCTGTGAACCCTAACCTCCTATACCTGTGGATGTAATCCCATTTGGGACTAGGACTTCCTTTGTTATGTTAATGAGATAATATCAGTGTAGGGTGTATTTAAGCCTTTGAGATGTAAAAAGAGCAGATGAGGCACAGAGAAGGAAGCACAAACAGACAGGAAAATACAGGCCACATGAAGATCTCCAAGGAACCAGAAACAGATGCTGAAAAGAGACAAGGACCTTCCCCCAGAGCCAACAGAGAGATAAAGCCTTCCCCTAGAGCCAGCACCCTGAATTCGGACTTCTAGCCTTCTGGACTGTGAGAAAGGAGCCCTGGTGGCATAGAGGCGAGCCCTTGACACTAACCGAAAGGTCAGTAGTTCAAACCCACCAGCCTCTCTGTGGGAGAAAGATGTGGCAGTCTGCTTCCGTAAAGATTATAGCCCTGGAAACCCTATGGGCAGTTCTACTCTGTCCTATAGGGTTGCCATGCATCGGAATCGACTCAACGACAATGGGTATGTATACTGTGAGAAAATAAATGTCTGTTCATTAAAGCCACCCTTGTGGTGTTTCTGTTAGAGCAGCACTAGGTAACTAAGACAGCTATTAACAAAGTTTAGAGGTTCAGTCCACCCAGAGGCACCTCAGAAGAAAGGCCTGGCAATCAACTTCTGAAAAATCAGCCATCGAAAACCCTATGGAGCACAGTTTGACTCTGACACACATGGGGGCGCCATGAGTCAGAATCCACCTGATGGCAAATGGTAGTAGTGGCAGTGGAGTAAGAGAGCTTTCTTACTGTCCGAGAGAGTCCTTTGTTCCCTAAACACTGACCTTGTGATGGTTGAGGTCTGTGCCTAGTTCACACAGGGAGAGCAGACTCAACATAGGTTGAGTCTTGAGGTCCTTTTCATCAAGATGGCATATGTTTTGCCTTCTACAGGCCGACTTTCTGAACCCTAGTGGCTGCTAACTGAGAGGTTGGTGGTTTGAACCCACCAGCTGCTCCGCAGGAGAAAGACTTGGTGACCTACTTCCGTAAAGATTACTCTTACCAAACCACACCAAACCCATTGCCGTTGAATCAGTTCCAACTGCTAGTGACCGTATAGTACAGAGTAGAACTGTCCCATAGGGTTTCCAAGGAGCAGCTGGAGGACTGGAACTGCCAACCTTTTGGTTAGCAGCCAAGCTCTTAGCCACCAGGGCTCACTGTAAAGATTACAGCCTGGGAAAGCCTATGGAGCAATTTTACTGTTAACGTGGGGTCGCTACGAGTGCTAATCAACACAGGACACCTAAGAACAGGAGGAACCAGGCTGACTTTGCCACACCAGCCTCAGTCCTTGAGTCTCACAGTTCTACGCTAAGGTGTGATTGGCATCTCACTTCAGAACATGCTGGGCCTCTGCCTAGAGCCCTCTCCATATCTTTTGTCTTTTGGAGATATGCATGTAAATTCTTGCTACTCCTTCTGGGTACTGATAGCATCTAACCCTTGTCTATAGGGCTCAGAAACTCCCTCGGGTCACATTTCTTAGATGTTGGACAGATCCAGGGAGCGTTTTTGAGTGGACCGCTCCTTGGCGCTGGCTGCTGCTACTGTAATTTTCCCCCTTGCCCTTCTTGGCTTCCTTGGTCCCTGCTCCAGCAGTTCCTCTCCTCAACTCACTTACAGTCTTTTGCTCCATCCAAAGATCCCTTTGAAGGCAGATCTGAAGTTCGATTTTAGCCAATGAAGAATCCAGAGCCACATTAAACATTTCCTTTTGTGTCTTCTAATTGTCACTAATAAACAGCACTAGAAGACAACTTGTCACCTTATAATTCTTAGGTCAGGACATGGCTTCTGCCTGCTTGACATTTACATTTCTTAATTAAGGAAAGAAAACACAAGAGGAAGAAGATCTAACAGACTAATGTTACACCTTTTTAAGAAAACAGGCGAGAAACCATAGAGATGACCTCACAAAAATCCATTCTTCTGCTTAGAATGAGGTTATTGATTACCTTAGGTACTATTTTTCCCTGAAGTGTTGAAATAAGTGCCTTTTGATGAGTGGGTTGAGAAAAACTTGTTCCCCAAAGCCACTTGGCAAGTATAAATCCCAGGAACTGGGTGTTTTAGGCACTGTGTTTGTGAAGCAGGAACCACTGAAGCAGGAGAGAGACAAGAGAGGGAAAGAAAGGGAGGGAGGGGAAAACAGAAGAGTGCTAGCAGTGACAGCAATAGGTGAGAATGACCGAAATACAGGGGAGCAGGTACTTACCAAAGGAGCCCTGGTGGTATAACAGCTAAGCACTCGGCTGCCAACCAAAAGGTTGCTGGTTCAAACCCACTCAGCAACTCCAAGGGAGAAAGACCTGTTGATCTGCTCCCGTAAAGATTACACCCTAGAAAACCCTATGGGGCAGTACTGCTTTGTCACATGGAGTCACTATGAGTCAGAATTGACTCAGCTACACCTAACAACAACAACTGGTACTTACTAGGAATCCCTGGGTGGCACAGTTAAGTGCTTGGCTACTAATCTAAAGGTTGGCAGTTCAAACCCACTCGGAAGCACTTCAGAAGAAAGGCCTGGCAATATACTTTGGAAGAAAACTCCTATGGAGCACAGTTCTACTGTGAAACACATCCATGACTTGGAATCATTCAAATCAACAGCCACTGGTTGGTTGGTCGGTTGGTCGGCCGGTCAGTCAGTCGGTTGGTTGGTCGGTCGGTTGGTTGGTTGGTAGGCAGGCAGGTTGGTTGGTAGGTTAGTAGGTTGGTTGGTTGATTAGTAGGTAGGTTTGTTGGTTGGCACTTACTAGAGGCCTTTGCAGGTCTGCCTTACTCTTCTTCCTTCACTTCTACCACAACCGGTTTCACCCAGAGAATCCACATCACCCAACTGCCCCAGTTAAATCTGGACTCATTGCGTACAAATCTAAACTGATTTTATGCAAATCTAAAACCTAGATTGAATTCAGTGAGGGCACATTTTTGTGTCAAAAGTGACCCTTCGTCTTAAATGCTAACAAGCGGCCATCTAAGATGCATCAATTGGTCTCAACCCACCTGGATCAAAGGAGAATGAAGAACACCAAGGTCACATGATAACTATGAGCCCAAGAGACAGAAAAGGCCACATGAACCAGAGACTTACATCATCCTGAGACCAGAAGAACTAGATGGTGCCTGGCCACAACCGATGACTGCCCTGACCGGGAGCACAATGGAGAACTCCTGAGGGAGCAGGAGAACAGTGGGATACAGACCCCAAATTCTCATAAAAAGACCAGACTTAATGGTCTGACTGAGACTAGAGGAATCCCGGCGGTCATGGTCCCCAAACCTTCTGTTGGCCGAGGACAGGAACCATTCCCAAAGACTACTCATCAGACATGGAAGGGACTGGACAATGGGTTGGAGAGAGATGCTGATGAAGAGTGAGCTACTTGTATCAGGTGGACACTTGAGACTGTGTTGGCATCTCCTGTCTGGAGGGGAGATGGGAGGGTAGAGGGGGTTAGAAACTGGCAAAATTGTCACGAAAGGAGAGACTGGAAGGGCTGACTCATTAGGGGGAGAAGAAGTGGGAGTATGGAGTAAGGTGTATATAAGCTTATTATGTGACAGACTGACTTGATTTGTAAACTTTCACTTAAAGCACCATAAAAATTATTTAAAAAAAAAAAAGTGACCCTTCTAACTCACTAAGCACAACACATTTTGTGGTAGTCTATGAACTTTTATGATATCTAGAAGTATGTAGAAAATATGTTTTAACCCCAAAAGCATCTTTGTTGCCACGCAAAGGCCAACATTTAGAAACCTGGCTTTATGATTTTGAGTTTAATGATTTTTTAAGAGATGCATGGATTAAATATAAATATATTTACACATTTATGAATGATAACAGCACCTCACATAGCAAAAAGCAAAACAGAAAAAATCTATTAAAATAGCAGTCTAAAAAAATACTGCCCCAAATCATCAGAATAGGGGCCCAGTTAAATAGAATTGAGTCATGTGAAGTTGCGGAAATCAACTGATTTCCACCAACATAAATGACAAAATGACAATACGTTTTGCTCCATCTCTCTAAAGTCATTATACTAGAACTTAATTTAATCTATGAAAGGAAAGGAATTTTAGACATAGTTTACTAAAGTTGAGTATCTATCAACAGTGTGATAGGTACGGCACAGAAAAATTGGACATCATCTTTACATTCAGCTAACATTTATTGGGGGCTGTAGTGGTCCAGTGGTAGAATTTTTACCTTCCATGCGGGAGACCTGGGTTCAGTTCCTGGCCAAAGCACCTCATACACAGCCCCCACCCGTCTGTCACTGGAGGCTTGTGTGTTGCTGTGACGCTGAACAGATTTCAGTGGAGCTTCCAGGCTAAGAGGGACTAGGAAGAAAAGCCTGGCAATCTACTTCTGAAAACCAGCCAGTGAAAACCCTGTGGATCACAACGATCTGATTCTGTCTTGAATGGGGCTGCCGTGAGTCAGGGGCTGACTTAACAGCAGCTAACATTTGGTGAGTACCTATGACGGGCCAAGGGTGCTGGAGAAACCGAGATGAGTAAGACATAGTACATGCCCCTAAGGAGTTTCCACAACATAGAATATGTTTATATAGGTTATATTGTATATAGTAATATGTTGTTATTATATTTATAATCCTATAAATGGAATTAAGAAGGTACTGTCAAAACCGAAAAGGAGTTCAAAAATGAAAAAGAGCCCATCAAGTTGAGAATTACAAAAGATTAGGGAATTTTTTAAGAATAGGTTGGATTTTAGCAGACAGAGGTAGAGGGAAGGATATTACAAGCAAAAGAAACACCATGACCAAAGGCTGGAAGGTAGGAAGTACAAGGTTCAGTCTGATCAGAAATCAGGCCAGCAGTGAGGGGTAAAACAAGAGAGAAATGCTGTCATATTAGAGAGGACTGTGAAGGCCAAGGAGAGGATTTTGTAGTTAATTTGGAAGAAAATGTTGTAATTAAATGGAAGGCTTTTAAGTAGTGGAGTTTTATAAATTAAAGATTATAATAGTACCAATTTTTTAAAAAAAATCTGAAGCAAAATGAACAGCCAACATCTGCTGATAATTTACAGTCTCCTAAGCTATTTACTGGTACAGTGGTTAAGCAGCTCAGCTGCTAACCGAAAGGTCGGCACTTTGAACACATCCAGCCCATCCGCAGGAGAGATGTGGCCGTCTGCTTCCATAAAGATTACAGCCTTGGAAACCCTGTGGGGTAGTTCTGCTCTGTTCTAAAAGGTCACTGTGAGTCAGAATCCACTCGACGGCAACGGGTTTGGTTTTTCCATTTAAGCTATTTACCAAGGAGCCCTGGTAGCATATCGGTTAAGCGCTCGGCTGCTAACCAAAAGATTGGCAGTTCAAACCCACCCAGCCGATCCTCAGGTGAAACACCTGGCGGTCTGCTTCCATAAAGATTTCAGCCTAGAAAACCCTATGAGGTGGTTCTACCCTGTCACATGGGGTCCCAACAACAACAACAGGCTATTTACGTACTAGGCTAAGCTCTTTATGTATATGAAATAATATAAACTCAGAACCACTCTTTGAAAAGTGTTTATCATCCATTTTACATAAACAACCGAGGCTCAGACAGGGTAATTCACTTTGCCCGTGGTGACACCACAATTAAGCGCCACAATCAGGACTTTAACCTAAGGGTGTCTGGTTCTAAAACCTCCATTCTTAACCCCGAAATAATAAATACCACAACTAGAGTGGGGGGTGGGGGGCAATAGAAGGGAAATGATTCAAAAAGTAGCATGACATAGATATTATAGAATTTGATGTGAAGGAAAAGGAAAAAGAGGAAATAAAAAATGACTCCTAGGAGTTGAGCCAGTGTGGGAAGTTCGCCAGTAGAGCAATTGCAAAGAGGAGTGGTTTAGAGAACAAGTTGATGAGCTGGAGTTGGGCACTCTGAGAAGCAGGCAAGTGGTGAGGGTCATAAGTCTGAAGCCCAGGGTGCAGCATAAAGCTGAAGTGGGATCCTAGGGTCCTTTACAGTAGGGCTTCGAACCGATTCAGTCATGGCCAAGGAAGTGAAACTGGGACAGACCCGAAATTTTTTGTGCATGTGCTTTAGATGAAGGTTTACAGAGCAAATTATTTTCTCATTAAACAATTAATATTGTTTTGTGATATTTGTTGCCAATCCCACAACGTGTCAACATTCTTCCCTCCTTGACCTTGGGTTCCCCATTACCAGTTTCCTGTCGCGTCCTGCCTTCTAGTCCTGGCCCCTGGGTTGCTGTGCTCATTTAGTCTTGCTTTGTTTTAAGGGCCTATCTAATCTTTGGTTGAAGCGTGAACCTCAGGAGTGACTTCAGTACTGAGTTAAAAGGGTGTTCGGGGGCCATACTCTCGGGGTTTCTCCAGTCTCTGTCAGACCAGTAAGTCTGGTCTTTTTTTGTGAGTCAGAATTTTGTTCTACATTTTTCTCCAGCTCTGTCTGGGACCCTCTATTGTGATCCCTGTCAGGACAGCCAGGCACCATCTAGTTGTGCTGGCCTCAGTCTGGTGGAGGCTGTGGTAGTTGTGGTCCATTAGTCCTTTGGACTAATCTTTCCCTTGTGTCTTTGGTTTTCTTCATTCTCCCTTGCTCCAGACAGGGGTGGGGGCGGGGGAGGTGGGACCAGTGGAGTGTCTTAGATGGCCACTCACAAGCTTTTAAGACCTCAAATGCTACTCACCAAAGTAGGACATAGAACATTTTCCTTACAAACTATGTTATGCTGATTGAGTTAGATGTCCCCCAAGACCATGGTCCCCACAACCCCAATTTTTAAATTTGAGTGGTCTGGAACAGGAAAAATTATGGGTTGAAGCCCTGAAATGGGAGACTCAGAAGAGGCGCAGTGAGCGAGCCCTTTCAGGAACCTGATGCATGAGATTGGATTATTGGCAAGACTGTGGAGAGGGACATGCATTCAAAGCGGTGCCGTTGGCTGCCATCTTTGAGCTGGGTACCGCAGCTTCCGGCTCTGCTCAAAATCCAACCGACAACAGATGTGGTTGCTATGCAACATATATTGCTGCCCTTGTTTTCTAAGAGGGAGATTAGGTTTCCAGCACAGCTTCAACTCATAATTTTTCCTATTCCGGTTACTGTTCCAGAACACCCAAATTTAAAAAATTTGAGTCTGTTCCAGTTTTGCTTGCTCTAAGCCATGACTGAACTGGGAGGAACTGGTTCGAAGCCCTGGTTTACAGGAGCCCTGGTGGTATAATATTTAAGAACTGGGCTGCTAACCAAATGGTTGGCAGTTCAAACCCACCTAGTGGCTCCATGGGAGAAAGACCGGGGGATCTGCTTCTGTAAAGATTACAGCCTAGGAGATTCTATGGGGTAGTTGCACACTGTCACATGGGGTTGCTATGAGTTGGAATTGACTCGATGGCACACAATAACAATGTATAGAGATGGTAGTAAGTCAACAAAGTCTCTAAGAAACAGAGCAAAAGAGGAGCAAAGAGAAAATGACTAAGGACAAAATTATGGGGAAGAAGAAATTGCCATTAAGGAAGATGCATCCATAGTGATGGCGGGTTACATGGTTTTTTCAAGTAGACATGGAAACATTTCTTTCCAACAGTTACCTAATTCTGGTTGTGTTATCAGACTGGTCACCTTTTGATAATACTGGAGACTCCTTTTTTACTTTATGGTTATGATATTGTTCTTGTTAGCTGCCATGGAGTGGGCCCCCAATTCATGGCAACCCCGTGCATAACAGAATGAAACAATGCCCAGTCCCACACCATCCCCATAATATGTTGCGGATCGAACATTGTGATCCATAGAATTTTCATTGGCTGATTTTCAGAAGCAGGTTGCCAGGCCTTTCTTCTTAGTCCATCTTAGTCTGGAAGTTTCCCTGAAACCTGTCAGCATCACAGCAACACACAAGCCTCCACTGACAGGTGGGTGGTGGCTGGTGGCTATGCATGAGGTACATTGGCCAGAATTGAACCCAGGTCAACGTCCACGATTTATGTGTTTCCTTGTAGGCTTATTGGAAATTCAGGGACTAACTTCTAGAATAATGAAGCCCGAATTTTAAAAAAAATTATCAGAATCTTTGAGTCTTCCAGTAGCAAATTTCTTCTTTTAAAGAATTGGGAATTTTTGTTTATAATTATAAAAGTAATATAAGTTGATCGTAGAAAACTTCTCATAGCGACCCTATAGGACAGAGTAGAACTGCCCCAAAGGGCTCCCGGTGAGTGGCTGGTAGATTCAAACTGCCGACCTTTTGTTTAGCAGCCGAGCTCTTAACCACTGCCCCACAAGGACTCCTTGAAAATCTATAAGGAGGAAACAAAATCACCTGTAATCCCTCACAATTTTTTCCCAAACCAGAGATCCTTTTGAAAATTGTTTTCTCATAAGATATCATGAATACTTTTGCATGTAATTAAAATCAGTTTTTCATAACAATTTGATAGTGACATGATAGTTTATTGTAAGGATGTACCAAACTGTATTTAACCAAGCCCCTCTCACTGGACTTCTAGGTTGTTTTCACCTTATAAATAATGCTGCAATCAATATTCTTATTCATACCTTTGTACTTTTTATTTCTGATTATTTTCTGAATCTTTCCCGGAAGCAAAATATTGGTCAAATGCCATGAACAATTTCAGGACAGAGCTCCATTTCTGACTGTGAATATCAATTTGCTAGTAGTACTTATGTTTGAATATACCAAAACGTGACATCCCCTTCCTACTTCCTTACTTCCATTCTTGGAAGTCAAAAGATAACCTCAGAACAAGGACCAACAGCAGCCTTTCAGAAAAAGCATACAAGTTGTTTGTTTTTACTGATTTTTTTTTTTTTTTTTTAATTAACAGCTTTGGGAATAACAAGTAGAGGAGTGACCAAAGGAAAAAAAAAAAACATCAAACCCATTGAGTTTCTTCTGACTCCTGGAGCCCTTATTATTACAGAGTAGAATTGTGCTCCATAGCTATGGTGTTCCTGGCCATGATCTTTATGGAAGCGGATGGCCAGGGCTTTCTTCCGCGGTGCCTCTGGGTAGGTCAGAACCACTGACCTTTAGGTTACAGTCGAATGCAAACTTCTTGCACCACCCAGGGACTTCAGAGGACTGACAGTCACCTTCTATGTCTCCCCCTCCCCCAACAAACATTTTTGGCTGCTGGATTTTTTTTTTTTTAATGAAAAGGCCTGGTACCTCAGATGGCAAGGCAGTCTTCCCACTGGTCCCCTCCCCATGGACAGAGGCACTCTCTGGCTCCTGGGCTCTGGGTTTGATGAGAAGAAATCTAGCCCAAACGTGAGGAACCTAACCCAGGTAAGGAAGCTATCAATCAAGTCTACTAGGAGTTCTTTCCTTGGTTCTGAGGACTTGCAGGCATCATCTAAGAATCCCTGGTGGTGCAGTGGTTAAGTGCTCAGCTGCTAACCAAAAGGTGTTGTTAGGTGCCATCGAGTCTGTTCAGACTCATAGTGACCCTATATACAATGGAACGAAACACTACCTGGTCCTGTGCCATTCTCACAATACTACGCTTGAGCCCGCTGTTGCAGCCACTGTGTCAGCCCAACCCCTTGAGGGTCTTCCTCTTTTTTGCTGACCCTCTACCTTACCAAGCATGATGTCTTTCTCCAGGGACTGGTCCCTCCTGATAACCTGTCAAAAGGACATGGGGTGAAGTCTCGCCATCCTTGCTTCCAAGGAACATTCCGGCTGTACTTCTTCCAAGACACATTTGTTCATGCTTCTGGCAGTCCGTGGTACATTCAATATTCTTCGCCAACACCATAATTCAAAAGCATCAATTCTTCTCCTGTCTTTCTTATTCATTGTCCAGCTTTTGCATATATATGAGGCAATTGAAAGTACCATGGCTTAGGTCACGCACACCTTAGTCCTCAAAGTGACATCTTTACTTTTTAACACTCTAGGCAGCTCAAACCCACCAGCCACTTCACAGGAGAAAGATGTGGCAGTCTGTTTCCATAAAAATTGTTGTTGTTATTAGGTGCCGTCGAGTTGGTTCCAACTCATAGCGACCCTCTACATACAACAGAACGAAACAATGCCAGGCCCTGCACCACCCTCACAATGGTTGCTATGCTTGAGCCCATTGTTACAGCCACTGTGCCGGTCCATCTCACTGAGGGTCTTCCTCTTTTTCGCTGACCCTCTATCATAAAAATTACAGCCTGCAAATCCTATGGGGTAGTTCTACCCTGTCCTATAGGGTTGCTATGAGTCTGAATTGACTCAATGGCAATGGGTTTTGTTTGGTTTTATGCAGCATCTAGGTATTTCCTGAAGGCCTGCAAAGCCTGTCTTTATCTGGAGTCTCCCTAGCAGAGCCACCCCCTCTCCCTTCTGGGCTTGGGATGGGCCACAGGACTGGCACTGGTCTCACTCAGTGGGCTGGGGAGCCCTGGCTCCTGGCCCTGGAAGCTCCAGGCCCTCTTGGCCTGGTTCTCTCTGTCCCATTGGGTCAGGCTGCCACACCTGTGCTTGTCAGTTAGCACCAATGTCTCCCTGATGTGAAACCTGGCTTCTTTACCTATTGTTTGAATTCAGTGTTTTGCAAACTGTGGGGCCCATCCATGGCTTGGGAAGTCAATTTCCAATTAAAAACAAAAAATTAGAGCCCATCACAGTAATGGTAGGTACTATTTCATAAAATTTTTCCCCTCAAATCTTATATTGTGAAACCTGTGAGAGCTGGAACTCGGCAGGACTGCCTTATTTTTCTTGGTCTCTCAGGTTTTCCACCTTTGACAGGGGACAGTCTTATCACTTTTCTATCACTCATTTTTGTGGAAAATATTTGCATTTTCCTTCTCGGACAGGTTTCCGCCTTATACAGGTTCTGGCTTTCGCAGGTTTTACTGTATATGTGGATCCCTGGTGGCACAGTGGTTAAGAGCTTGGCTGCTAACCCAATCGTCAGCAGTTCAAATCCACCAGCTGCTCCTTGGAAACCCTATGGGGCAGCTCCACTCTGCCCTATAGAGTCACTTTGAGTCAGAATTGGCTCGATGGCAGTGGGTTTGGTTTGGTTTTTGTACTATATATGTAAAATGCATTTCTTAGTTTGGGGCCTAATCAAAAACTATGAAAGCTGAGCTTGTAAACTGTGCATTTCAAGCTGGTGTCTGGATTCCCGTGGGGATATGAGGCATGCTGTTTTTATAGCTGTTGTTGGGTGCCATCGAGTCTATTCATAGCAACCCCATGTGATGGAGAAAAACTGCCCCATAGGGTTTTCTAGGCTGTAGTCTTTACGGGAGCAGATCGCCAGATCGTTCTCCCTCAGAGCCACTGGGTGTGTTCGAACCACCAACCTTTCAGTTAGTAATCAAGCACTTAACTGTTGTGCCACCAGGGCTCCTATATGAGGCATACTTAAGTAAAAAAAAAAAAAAAATGTGATGCACACCGCTTTGTTAGTATCCGGGAGGTCAGGTGGCTGGGTGGAGAAAACCTCAGCTTTGGAGTCAGAACTGGGTCACAATTGTTGCTCTCTCTCTAGTCGTGTGACCTTGGACAACTGAATGGATCTCTCTGAGCCTCAGTTAGCATTATCAGTAAAAGAAAGATAAGCATCCTGGCCTCATAGGATTGCTGTGAGGATTAAATAAAATAATCTACGTAAGGAGCCCTGGTGGCACCCAACAACAATAACATGGATGAACTGAGAAGGAGCCCTGGTGGCACAATGGTTAAGCGCTGGGCTGCTAACTGAAAGGTCAGTAGTTCAAACCCACCCAACGTCTCTTCAGGAGAAAGACCTGGTGATCGGCCTCTGTAAAAATCAACCAGCCCAAACCCATTGCTGTCAAGTCAATTCTGCCTCATAGCAACCCTATAAGACAGAGTAGAACTGCCTTATGGGGTTCCTAATTTTTTTTTTAAGGCTATAAATCTTTATGGAAACAGATTACCACATCTTTCTCCTACAGAGTGGCAGGTGGGTTCAAACCGCCGACCTTTCAGTTAAAGCCGGGGGCTTAAACACTGTACCACCAGGGCTCCTTTTGTAGAGATTACAGCCTAAGAAACCCTATGGAACAGTTCTACTCTGTCACATGGGGTCGCTATGAGTCAGAGTTGACAAACAGTTGGAAGTGACTTGATGGCACCTAACGTGCCTGACCCCAAGGAGACACACAGTGCATAAGGCTCATTTTTTAGTCTTTCGTCTGGGTCATAAGCCATCCTCTCTCTGTGCACAACCAGACTCTCTATACCTCATTCCAGAAACCCCCCCCCAAAAAAAAAAACCCAAACCCATTGCCATTGAGTCAACACCAACTCATAGCGACTTCATCCAAGAGTACATGCTATAAGATTTCACCCAAAATGGCCCTCTTGCTCATCCAAGGGGGGACCCTTCTAGTTCAGAGTTTGCCAGTTTGTGTTCTGTGTGATGACGATAAGTGTTTTCTAGAACAGGAATCTCTGGTCCAGGAAATTTCACAGTCACAGTTCATAGCCATATGAAATCTAACAGCCTGACTCAGGGGTTGCAAACTCAAGTCTACAGGGGCCAGGAAGTCAGGTGGAATGCTTAGGGAGTGGTGGGGTCTGTGTCAAACTGGAAAACACCCACTCCTTTCCCTCTACGAGGTTGTCACCCTGTCGAAATGTGCTGATCAGATTCTCTGATTTTTCAATAGAAGCCCAATATCTGGATTTTTTTTAATGTGAAAATTTCCAGTTTTTCAAAACACCGTTGTTGCTGTGTGCTGTCGATTCTGACTCATAGCGATCCCATGTGACACAGTAGAACTGCCCCTTAGGGTTTCCTAGGCTGTAATCTTTACGGGAGCGGATCGCCATGTCTTTTCTCCCGCAGAGCTATTGGGTGGGTTCAAATCATCAACCTTAGAGTTAGCAACTGAGTACTTAGCCGTTGCGCCACCATGGCTCCTTCTTTAAAACACCATATTCGCCCATTGAAACATCTGCAGGTCCAGTAGGGCCAGAGAACTGCTGTTGGCTCTGTTGCCCTAACCCTTTGTGATTCAGCTTACTTATCACTGTCACCTCAGGCTCTCAAGAATATACTTTAAATACAGAATATACGACTCTGATAATATTAAATTTTTCACCTAACGAAGAGGAGGGCCATCATTTTCACCAGATGTTAAAACACCAACGCCACAGGATAAGCATTGGGCAAAACTGACAAGTAGTATTGTTCTGTCTCCAACATCAAAGCCACCCCTAAGACCACTCTTTCTTTAAAAAACAAAACAAAACAGCTTTATTGAGATATAATTCACACATGGTACAATTCATCCACTTAAACTGTACAATTCAATTTTTAAAAAAATATATCCACAGAGTTGTGCAACCAATACCACACAAAACCTTAAAAGAAACCTCAACCCATTAGCAATCAGTCCCCTGTCTCCTTTCTCCCCAGCCCCTGTCAACCACTACTCAGCCTCCTGTCTGTATAAATTTTCCTATTCTGGCTATTTTATAGAAATGGACTCATATGATACGCGGCCTTTTGTGACTGGTTTCTTTCACTTAGCATAAGGTTTTCAAGGTTCATCCATGTTGTAGCCTGTATCAGAGCTTCATCCCTTTTATTTCTGAATGATATTTGATTGTATAGCTAGGCCACATTTGTTCTAACTATTCATCAGTTGGTGGACATTTGAGTTGTTTCCACTTTTTAGCTGTTAACAAATAATGCCGCTATAAACATTCGCTCCACGGAAGAAAGAGCTGGTGATCTGCTCCTGTAAAGATTAAGGCCAAGGAAACCCCAGGGGGCATTTCCACTGTGTCATATAGGGTCGCTATGAGTTGGAATCGACTCGGCAGCACCCGACAACAAACGTTTATATATAAGTTTGTGTGTGGACATCCGTTTTCATTTCTCCTGGGTATATACTTAAGAGTGAAAGTGCTGGATCATATGGTAGCGCTATGTTTACCCTTTGGGGAACTGCCAGACCGTTGTCCCAAGTGGCACGGCAGCACCATTTTATATTCCCATCAGCAGTGGTGAGGGCCAATTTCTCCACATCCCCGCCAACTCTTGCTGTTGTCCGTCTTTTTGATGATAGCCATCCTCATGGGTGTAATGAGACATTTATTCTTCCAGTTCACCACACGTTTAATATGGTAGCAAATTTGCTCTGTTGATCTGATTCTTGACATCAAGACCTAAACTTGTCATCTTTTCTGAATTTAAATCATCTTGTAAAAACTTTCACTGATGTTTTTCCTCTCTTTATTTGTATACTGTTCTTTGACTAATGCAAACCCTGGTGGCGTAGTGGTTAAGAGCTACAGCTGCTAACCAATAAGGTCGACAGTTCAAATCCACCAGGATTCTTGGAAACTCTTTGGGGCAGTTCTACTCTGTCCTATAGGCTTGCTATGAGTCAGAATGGACTCAAGGCAGTGGGGTTTTTTTTTTTTTTTTTCGGTTTTTCTTTGACTAATCAGAGAACAAGAATCTCACTAACGAAAGGTATAATGTTTGTTTTTTACTAACTAGTGAAATGTTCAAATTCTAGAGAACTCACAGGGGAGCCCTGGTGGCACAACGGTTAAGTGCTCAGCTGCTAACTGAAAGGTTGGCGGTTCAAATTTACTCAGCGGCTCCCATGGGAGAAAGGTCTAGCCATCTGCTTCAGTAAAGATTAAAACCAAAACCAAACCCATTGTCACGGAGTCGATTCTGACTCATAGAAACCCTATAGGGACAGAGTAGAACTGCCCCATAGAATTTCCAAGGCTGTAGATCACCAGGTCTTTTCTCCCTCAGAGCTGGTAGGTTTGCACCACTGACCTTTCTACTTAACCAGCTGCATCACCAGGTCTCCTTCCATAAAGATTACAGCCTAGAGAACTCTATGGGGCAGTTTTACTCTGTCTCAAGGGGGTTAATCTGAGTTAAAAATTGACACGATAGCACCCAACAACAACAAAGTACTGGTATAAATTAGCTTCGGCACCATTTCCTCTGCCTCAACCATCAAGGTTGGCCCACAGCTGAAGTCCCTGATTCCCCCACCTGCAAGCCACACTCTGAGAGAAAAACCTAGGCTGAGGCAGGAAGTGTATTTAAGTAACCCCAAACCACCCTTCCCCTTTTCCACAGACAGATACACGACCTCTCTCCCCTCGGCCTCTGCTCTTTCTCCTCGCCTATCTATTTAGTAGTCATAAAACATCGTTTCAAGTTAGATAAGGTATCAGTGTGGTGAGCAGAGAGGCTCACGTGTGGTGGGACTGGGGTTGGAACTTCATCTCTCAGCTTCTTGTCTGGACTTCATAAACCGGTGTTCTTTCTTTTCCTGAAGTCCTGTCTCTCTTTTCTCAATCCTCAGTTTAGAAAAAAAGTTTTCAGTCTGTGTGATCTTTAGTGTGGTGACCTGGGCAGACATTTTGGTTTACAGTTTCTACTCCTTCTCAGAAACTGGCCCTTTTGAGCCACAGAGATAACAAGGGAAGTCACATGGCTTGACTTTAGGATTCATTGATTGGGGAGGAATTGCTGCCCTACAGCCAATGAAAGGTTTCAGTCACTTGTGGGATTTTGTTGTTTCACGGTAGAGTTAAATTTCAAAAAGCCCGTTGGAAGCAACCTTTGGGAAGACACTCTTGAAGTTTCCTGTAATAAATTTGCCTTTGGCTTGCCACAGTTCACAGTACCGAACAAGGCATAACCTTGGCCTCCTTGTTGTTGTGTGCCATCGAGTTGATTCTGATTCATAGCAACCCTGTATGACAGAGTAGAACTGCTCCATAGGGTTCCCAAGGCTGTAATCTTTACGGAAGCAGACTGCTGCATCTTTCTCCCTCAGAGTGGCTGGTAGGTTCAAACCACCAATCCTTCAGTTAGCAGCTGAGCACTTAACCACTTAAAAAAAAAAAAAAGACCAAAACCAAACACATTGCCATCAAGTAAATTCCAACTCATAGCAACCCTACAGGACAAAGTAGAAATGCCCCACAGTGTTTCCAAGGAGTAGCTGGAGGACTCTAACTGCCAACCTTTTGGTTAGCAGCCAAGTTCATAACCACTACACCACCAGGGCTCCTTGTGCCACCATCCCCCACCCCCCACCCCCCCACCCCCCACCGTCAAGTTGATTCTGACTCATAGCAACCCTACAGGACAGAGTAGATCTGCCCCACAAAGTTCCCAAGGAGCGCCTGGTAGATTTGAACTGCCGACCTCTTGGTTAGCAGCCATAGCACTTAACCACTACGCCACCAGGGTTTCCTGTGCCACCATACCAAAGCAAAAACCAAACCCAGTGCTCTCGAGTCGATTCCGACTCAAGCGACCCTATAGGACAGAGCAGAACTGCCCCACAGAGTTTCCAAGGAGCTCCTGGCAGATTCAAACTGCCAACCCCTTGGTTAGCAGCCATAGCATTTAACCACTATGCCACCAGGTTTTCCTGTGCCACCGTAGGAACTGGTAAATACTAAAACCGTATATGCTAATCTACATTTGAGGTTTCCCCTCCCAGTCCTCCAGTCTTTCTCTCCATTTTTAAGTAATTTAAATGAGTTACAATTGGCCTCTGTCCTCAATCTTGCCCCTCCTAACATTTACTGATTACTTAGTATTATTTTATTTTCTTGCCTTCCGATTTAGAAAGATCCAAATGCATATCTCCAAAGATGGAAGAGGAAAATTAAAACAATACTTCACAGTAAGTACTCTTTCAGTTCTTAATTCATTTTTTCCAACAGACTTTATTTTGTGCCTATGATGGGGTCACCATGAGTTGGAGTTGACATGACAGCAACTGGTTTGGATTTTTGGTTTTATATGCCAGGCACTGTGCTGGGTGCTTGAAATACAAAGATAAGATAGGGATGCAGTGCAGTGGGGCAAGCAGACACCTACCTGGATAGTTACAAATGTGAATACAGTAATTAATGAACAGAGTATCATGGGATCCCTAAGGGGATCATGGCAGGCTTCAAGAAGGACATAGCTATATTAATGAAGATCTGTCTGTCATTCAGTTGGCTAAACTGAATATGGGGGAGAGTGTTTAGGCTTTTTGAATTAGACAGCTTTACAATTAGAAAACTTCATAACTCTAAAGAAAAATAGATGCTAGTTTGTGGCTAATGATTCATGCTGAAGAAAGGAAGAGTCCCTGGTGGTACAAAGGGTTAAGTGCTCGGCTGCTAACCCAAAGGTTGGTGGTTTGAACCCACCCAGCAGCTCCGAGGAGGAAAGACCTGGCTCCCATAAAGATAACAGCCTAGGAAACCCTATGGGGCAGTGCTACTCTGTCACGTGGGATTGCTGTGAGTCAAAATCGACTCGACGGCACCCAACAACGACATTATGAACAGGTGAACGTCAGGATTGCAAGATTAGGGCTAGAAGTTATAGAGTGTATTTAAAAGTTTCTGTTTCTTTTTTTGTCCTTCTCTGCCTCTACCACGGAAAAACAAATGTACGAAGTACTGCAGTGTAGGTGGGGATTTTTAGGTGCTATTCTCTGACAGGGCCTCTGTGGTGCTTGGGAATAAATAAAGGCACCACTGCCAGACTGAATGAACATGGGTGATGTTTGAAGCTAGGATTAAAATTAAAAAAAAAAAAAAAGGTCTAACTAGATTTGCAACCACTGCCCGCATATATAATTAAAATATGAAGAAAAATTCAAGGTTAACAAACAGCACTTGAGGTTTTCTAAGTCATAGTATTAAAGAGATGGTCATAGTTGTCAACAGTTGTTTTCTAAAAAAAAAGTTTAATCTTTACAACAACTCTGGAATTGCCTCCATCTTGTAACTGAGAGAATTGAGGCACAAAGAGGTTAAAAACGTGTGTAAGATCATACAGCTAGTAAGTAGTGGAGCTGGGACTTGAACCAAGGCCTATTTTACTCCAGTCTCTATTGCTCACCATACCAACTTGCCAAAATAGAAACCTTGTGTGGGCCCATTGCTCTCACACTGTTCAGTGACCATAAACTTGCCCTATATTTTTATATGGAGTAAACTGGTGTTGACAACTGGTAAAAATGTTTATGGCTGGGTCAGTGCGAGCCCCAGCATTGCTAATGGAAAATATCGATAGAGCCATCCTCAAATAATAGTCAAGTTTTGATACCATGCATGGCATTTAACATATCTTTAAACATGCTCTTGAATATTTTGCATCGAGAGAATAAAACAGAATTGAAGTAACACCTAGATTTAAATAAAGCATATAAATTGAGTGATGAGTAGAGAGAAGTAGAGAAGGGTATATATGTGAGAAAATAACAATATAAAAGTTAATTGTATTTACTTTTTAAACACTGAGTGAGCAGCATGCCAGTTTTATATATTTTTAATATGTAAATCTTTTTCATGGGCATGCATGCTATACAGTCTCTTCACCAAGATTATAATCCCTGAGATCTAGAGTGTTTTAGAAACAGAAGAAGAAGAGACACTAAAATTGCAGGTCAGGGAAGCCTTAATAAATCTGAGCAAATACGTTAGGTTATGGAAGCTTAGAGGGGATGTAAGAAGCCAAATTCACATAAGTGATTGGCATTAACTTGGATGTATTACTTTTGGAGGAATTGGCTAGTGGATTTAGAAGTGTATAAACATACCATTGAAGAGTGAAAAAAGGGGAAGTCTGTTATAACTGAATAGGGGTGTGGTCTGCTCAGGGTGAGAAGAGAATAGATAATCAGCTCATAAAGGCCTGATCTAAAAGTACCGCCTTCAGAACTGGCCGTGATAGTATATACTTTCTCTACAGACAGATGAGAAGTATGTATATTAACACCAGCCAACTTGGTGAGTTACAGAAACTGTGCCTGGGGATTGGGGCATATGCACTCTCTGCCTCCGTCGAATCTCCAGGTAACAATACACTCACAACTCCTGTAATCCTAGAGCAGTTACATGGATGGACTAAGTGGTGTGATGGGAGGGGAAGATAGCCTCACAAGGATTCGTTTGATTATAACAGTAATCCACACCAAGTCAAATAAAATAGCCAAAGAGTTTTTTTTTTTTTTTTAAAAAGAAGTGGTCTCTAATGAGTGCTCATTCTAGCAGGCCCTCGCAAACGTTTCCTCGTAGAGTCCGCCTTATCAAAACTCAGCGGCTGTGCTTTAATTACATGGAATAATTATTTGATTTCCAGGAAGTTCAGACGGCGCTTTGTATTTAAATACAAAGTTCTAGACATGCTGTGAAACTCGACCAAACCGAGAAAAAGTATGAAACTGAATGCCTGCTGGGTGTTTCAAGATTTCAGGGGCTGGGCAAGCCGACGTTTCGGCACATGAGCCCCGAAAAGGGGTGTTTTAAAACCTACTCGCTGTATGTCACTTTCTGGAAGGCGAAATCCTGCCTTTATGGAGATCTGAAGTGCAATGCAACCCTATGCTGTTGAGGGGGTTCCGTGCTTGGCTGCCTTCACCCCCCTGCACTCGCGGAGACCCCAATTTCCAGGGGGCATGATCTCATCCCGTCGCCCCCACTTTTGAAGGTCTATTAAAAGTCTGGGCCCTTTTATCTCCAGGCTTTGGAGGTGAGTGTGGGGCAGGAAGGGGGGGGGAGGACTGTGGGTGTCTCTTTTGCCTGAGGAGTTGGAGACACTTGTGGAAAAGCCAGGCCCTTTTCGCTCGGGCGGCCGCTCCGGAGTGGGGCTGGCTTGGGTTAGACCATGCACACATCCACCATAGAGCTCTGCTTTCGCGTAGCAGCTGCTGCCTATGCCTCTGCCTCTCCCGCCTCAGCCTCTTTGCCCGGCATACACACACATTCAGATTTGCGCGCTGTTTCAATCCTTGATGACGTGTCCCCGGAGACAGCCAATAGCAGACGGGCTCTGGTCAGGACAATGGGAGGGATCGGGCCAATGAGCGAGCTCGGTGAGTTGGCGGTAGCCAATAGGAGCGGCGCTGGCTGGAGAGTAATGTTACAGAGCGGAGAGAGTGAGGAGGCTGCGTCTGGCTCCCGCTCTCACAGCCATTGCAGTACATTGAGCTCCATAGAGACAGCGCCGGGCCAGGCAGAGCCGGACGGCACTGGGCGACTCTGTGCCTCGCGGACGGTGAGTGTGGGGCCGCGCGGCGACGGGGAGCGCGCCTCGGGCAGCCGCAGGCCCGAGCGGAGCGGGCTCGGCGCGGCCGGGCGCCGGCGGGCCGGGATCCACACAAAGGCAGATGAGGGGGGACGCGGGGGGACCTGCGTGCGGACCGAGCCCGTCCTCGGGCGCCGGGAGTCCGCCGCGCGCCGGGAGCCCGGCCCGGGGCTGCCCGAGGCGCGGGGAAGCCCGGAGCACGAGTTTCCACCCCCGGCGGCGTCCGCGCTGACTGGCGCAAAAAAAAAAAAAAAAAAAAAATTTTTTTTTAAAAATAATTTTTTTTTTCTAACGTGTTTTCCCCCGGGGCCGAGCGTTCGGCGGCGGCGTGGCGCGCGCGGGCCGGGAGCGGGGAGCGGGGAGCGGCGGCGGAGCGGCGTCCGCGGGGCTGCGGGAGCCATCGCGCCGCCGAACGCCGCAGAGTCCGGGCGCCGCCGAGGCCGCGGGCGGGCGGACGGGCGGGCCGGGGCCGCGCCGGCGGGTGCGGGCGGCGGGCTCGGGCCCGTGTCCCCGGGCGGCGGGCGGCCGGGCGGGCGGCCGGGCGGGGGGCGGCGGGCGCGGCGGCGGCGGCGCTCGCGGGAACATGGCTGACTGGGCTGGCGCTGCCGGCTGGAGAGAAAACAAGGCGGCGGGCGGCGGGGCGGGCGGCGGGGGGAGCGGGCGGCAGTTCCGAGGCAACTTTTTTTTTCCTGCCTTTTCCCCGCCGCGTTCGCCGGGCGGGGGCGGGGGCGGGGAGCGGCGGGGCCGGGGGCGCCTGGGCGGCCGGGCGGGCGGGCGGGGGAGGAGGAGGAGGAGGCCGCCCCGCCCCCGCCGCCGCGCACACGCACACGCACACACACACACACTCACACACACACAAAGGGAAGGAGCCATGTTCTCGCTCGCGCTCGCCCTCGCGGCGGCGGCGGCGGCGGCGCAGGCGGGGAAGACGCGGCGGCCATTCCGTGCGCCGCGCCGCCCCCATTTCGCGCAGGGGACGCTCCGCGCCGCCCGGCCGCCCCCGTCTCGCTCCTTCGCGGCCCGACGCTCCCAAAATGGGGGGCGGGCGTGCTGGGCGCCGGGCCCCCTCCCCGCTCGGGCGGCCCCCGCCACCGGAGTTTCGGGGTGCGCGGGGGGAGGGCAAAGTGGCGGGAAGGTGCAGATATTTAACGTCGAGCCCCGCCTCACGCTTCACCCCAACTTTTATAGATTAAAAAAAAATACCCTTACGTGGGGGGTGGGGGGTGCGCTTAAAAATTAAAAAACAAAAAAAAACCCCGAGCAAGTCGCAGGAGTGGCTTTTGTCCCTCATCCTTGTTTACTCGAGAAACTTCAGACCGGACGTGTATAGTCAGAACCGAAATAACAGCTCGTGGCCAAACCGATAGGAAACCGAGCCGCCTCACGGTGGCAGCCGCGCAAATGCCACCGCCACCCCCGGCCGGGCCCAGCTCCACAGCCTCCCCTCCTCCGAGCGAAGTTGGAGGCCAAGGAGAATGGCTTTAAAGTAGTCGCTGGGAAAACTTCCGGGGCGCTCGTTTAGGCCCACGGGTTGGGAAGATCTCCCCTTGGGTCTTGCCCTCTCTGTTCTGTGGTACAAACCCCGGAATCGGCAGCATTCGTCTCCTGATCTTTGGTTTTGATTAAAATGGTTTTGTAGAGGTAAAAATGGTTTAAATGGCCCCTTAAATGCTCACTCCCAGGCGGGTCTGTAAAGAATACTGAATGCGGAGGCCGTGGTGTCTACACTTTGGAGATTACACTGAAGGACCGTTTGTTTGTTTGTTTGCTTGGCCTAGCCTCTTTAGGAATTGGCTATCATCGCTGCTGTCTTGTCCAGTCTTAGGAGAGGTTAATGTCACTGCTGTGTTAAATAACCAGTAATTTGGTGCTCATTCAGTCCCCCAAGAAGTTAAAGTGCTCTAAAATGTTACTCCGTTGTTAACATCTTACGGTTTTTATTTTTTTAGGAAAATAACTAAACATGGGCAAAGGAGATCCTAAGAAGCCGAGAGGCAAAATGTCATCGTATGCATTTTTTGTGCAAACTTGCCGGGAGGAGCACAAGAAGAAGCACCCAGATGCTTCAGTCAACTTCTCAGAGTTTTCCAAGAAGTGCTCAGAGAGGTGGAAGGTAAGAGGGCTTAAAGCATACTAGCAAGATAACAAAACAGGTAATAAAATCCAAAAAAGGCCTAAATAATCATTTCTCTAACGTGAGTGGTGATGTTAGAACAGGCTACTAAAAGGCAAAGAGCGCTTGGTTTTATTCATTTTAATACTCGGGGATAATTTATTAAAATTTCGACATTAACTTAGTTTTCCAAATAATTCTTTTGTAGACCATGTCTGCTAAAGAGAAAGGGAAATTTGAAGACATGGCAAAGGCGGACAAGGCCCGTTATGAAAGAGAAATGAAAACTTATATCCCTCCTAAAGGGGAAACAAAAAAGAAGTTCAAGGATCCCAACGCACCCAAGAGGCCTCCGTGAGTATCTTTCCTGTTTTTGTCTTTAAGAAGTGTTTTACAGTAGAATCAGAAATTTAGCAAGCCACCTTGTGGTTCAGAGTGTAGAACCTAAATTTCTTAGCTAATAATGGCTTACGTTGGTACCTGTAGGTGTTGTAAATAAAACTCCCACCTGATGCCAGAGTATTTGAATTACTTACTCCTTCACCAGAAATTTTGACCTTTTTATTTCTTAAGACATTTTATGAGGTAATTTGCAAAATGAGGATTTTTTTATTTTTGGATGTTTAATGTTAATTAGTAGTATACCTAGGAGAGTCACATGTTAAATCATTTTTAAGTTAAGCTTTGGTTATGAAGGCTGTTTAAGAAACAAACCGATTGCTGTCGAGTCAGTTCTGACTCATAGCAACGCTATAGGACAGAGTAGGACTGCCCCATAGGGTTTCCAAGGAGCGCCTGGTAAATTCGAACTGCCAACCTTTTGGTTGGGAGCTGTAGCGCTTAACCACTACGCCACCAGCGTTTCTGAAGGCTATTCAGCATATTAAAATATTTCCTTCTCCAACACACGGTAGAGATTAGAGGCAGATTTTATATGGTAGTACAATACACACTTGGGTAGTATTCTTTGTTAGGATCTGCTGAAATTCTCAAATTTCTCTCTTTAGTTCGGCCTTTTTCTTGTTTTGTTCTGAGTATCGCCCAAAAATCAAAGGCGAACATCCTGGCCTATCCATTGGTGATGTTGCGAAGAAGCTTGGAGAGATGTGGAATAACACTGCTGCCGATGACAAGCAGCCTTATGAGAAGAAGGCCGCCAAGCTGAAGGAGAAATACGAAAAGGTAAGAAGTGCAGGTTCGCTTGGTAGATTGATGGAAAGGTATGCCAAATAGTTACACTAGACACATTACCTTAATTTGGCCTGTTCATAAGAGTTTGAGGTGGGTTGTAGTTTTGTTTTCATAGTTTTTAGTCATATATTGTTTTTCAAAGACCACAGTCAAATTCAATTAATGTTTTCAATTTAATGTGTTCTGTGACATATAAATACATGAAAATATTGGTAGCTGCTTTGACTCAAAAACGTCTGAATTATTTCAGTGGTCGGGCACGGCGATTAAAAAGTTTCAAGTCCCTTGATCTATACAATATGTTAATGAAAAAAAAAACCTATAACCCCATCCTTTGAATTGACATATAAAGTACTTCAAGTGAAAATTTCACTTGTCACTTACAGGTTTCTAGTCATTTATTCTGAAAACCGTGATCCATTCTGGACGTTCTTAACCTAATATCGTGGTCAACTGGCACATTTTTGTTTTTTTAAGAGTATGTTATCTACTATGGATGAGAGGCTGGCAGTGTTTATAACCTGTAGACTACTTTTTTGCATTCAGAAGGTGGCAGTGTCTACCCTTTAATCAAAGGCTCTGCATTCTGGTTTTAATAAACTGCAGTTAGAATGTGGTATGTAATTGTACTTCAGTGAGGCAGAACGTTGCAGATACGAGACAGTGCCATTCCCTGAGTTATGGATTGCTAATTAATTATCTTATAATTCTATGCATTTCTGGAAGTCCTGGTTATTTGTGGCGTTACAGATGTGTGATCTTTTGGTGTAACTGGGATCTGGATTTTCGTAAAGATTTGGCATATTCTTACTTCAACTTTTTTTCTTTTTTTAATTCCTTCTCCTCCGTACCATTCTCTTCCCTTTATTTTTGAAGGATATTGCTGCATACCGGGCTAAAGGAAAGCCTGACGCAGCCAAAAAGGGAGTTGTGAAGGCTGAGAAAAGCAAGAAAAAGAAGGAAGAGGAGGAGGATGAAGAAGATGAGGAAGATGAAGAGGAGGAGGAGGATGAAGAAGATGAAGATGAAGAAGAAGATGATGATGATGAATAAGTTGGTTCTAGCGCAGTTTTTTTTTTTCTTGTCTATAAAGCATTTAACCCCCCTGTACACAACTCACTCCTTTTAAAGAAAAAAAAATTGAAATGTAAGGCTGTGTAAGATTTGTTTTTAAACTGTACAGTGTCTTTTTTTGTATAGTTAACACACTACCGAATGTGTCTTTAGATAGCCCTGTCCTGGTGGTATTTTCAATAGCCACTAACCTTGCCTGGTACAGTGTGGGGGTTGTAAATTGGCATGGAAATTTAAAGCAGGATCTGTTGGTGCACAGCACAAATTAGTTATATATGGGGATGGTAGTTTTTTCATCTTCAGTTGTCTCTGATGCAGCTTATACGAAATAATTGTTGTTCTGTTAACTGAATACCACTCTGTAATTGCAAAAAAAAAAAAAGTTGCAGCTGTTTTGTTGACATTCTGAATGCTTCTAAGTAAATACAATTTTTTTTATTAGTATTGTTGTCCTTTTCATAGGTCTGACATTGTTGTTCATGAGGGGAAGCTAGTCTTTTTTGCTTTTGCCCATTTTGGGTCACATGACTTATTTACACTGTTCATCTTTTCGTATAGTTAGCTGATAGAAAAGCTTTCTCCCACACACCCTGCATACTCATGAGGGGGAGTAATAAAAGTTGAATTGAGACAGTTTTCACCCATAAGTGAAACTCAAATCCTGGTCAGTTGATACAGATTCACATATCCCAGCTACCACATTTTCCAAGTAAAGAGTAACCAGTATCTGTTCATAGGATGGGACTGTTAGAACCACACATTCTGAAAGTCTGTCCTCGAAGGACTATCGGAAGCCATATGTTTTGGTCTTTACATGAGGACTCTACTACATTTTGTGACGCCCATTACCATGTAATGGCAGTTATATTGGCAGTTTCCACATTAAAGAAGGCCTAAGAACGTATCCCCAAAAGCGTGAGCTTAAAATACGAGACAGCTGTGTTAAGTTTTTTGTTGACCTGACCCTGCAAAGGCTCCAAAAATGCTGGCTATAAATGCCTTCCCATTTATCCAAATATGACTGTTCGGGAAAACTTGAGATTCTCCATTATAATTAGACCGCCTTTTAAAACATGCCATATTTAAAATAAGGTATGTGTTGGCTATCTTGTAGTCTGTCCCTTTATAAGTCAAGCTTTGAGGAAAGAAGAAAAAGTTTACATCTCAGTGCCGATCAGTTTATTCAGGTTTGATTTCTAAACCCAGACGTACTCACCAGGGTCATACGTTTACCTGTTCTAGCAGCTTAGGGAACAATTTGGCAATTTTGTGGGTTTTGAGATGATCATTCTCTTAAAGTGCCAGTGTTTTCGAATAGCGTTCTTGTAATTTCACACGCTTTTGTGATAGAGTGCTGTTTCGTTACATGATTTTGATGACCTGGATTCTTTCCCATTTGCGTTTGTTTATGTATAATTTCAGGAGGAATATTGACATCTGAGTCCTGGATGATACTAATAAACATAACTGCAGAGGTTTTAAATATTACTTAAATGGTATTCACTTAAGAATTTTAAGGCTTTGTTATTTTGTAGTTTTTAATAGCTTTTAGTAGCACCTTTGAAATAGGAAGGCTGGCAAACTTTTCCTTTCAGAGGCACTTTATGTTTATAAATAGGTTAATGGGCCGATGAAGGTACCACATATTCCAGGTACTCTTAGGGCGTGCTGTAGATACACACTTAGAAAGAAAATTAGTTTTATTTTCAGAATGTTGAGGGTTAAAGTGATTTTCCAGAGAGAGGCACATGTAAGTGAAAAGCAGGGTAGGTGGTTATAAATTTAAAAGCTCTTCTAGAACATTCGAAGCCAAATGAGAGGACCTCGGTAGAAAGTACGGAAATAGTGTCCTAAAATTCATCCGATGTTCAGCCAAAGGGGACAAATGCCTACTGTTTTCCTCTGATTTTTCATGGGCATTTCTACTATAGCCATGGCCCTACCGCTGTCACATCTGTTGCTGATGTTTGTTGAAAAGTGAATTCTGCCTCAAGGAAACTTCTCTAACCCGATCAGTGGGTTTGCAGTGCCTACTAGGCTACTAGTTTCTTGTGAAGATGTTGAGAATGGGGATAAGGTGTGTTTTTTTTTTTAATTTGGGTCATTTAACTGACTTGAGATTTTGACAGCAAAAGGTTGATAAGAACCTTCTTTAATCTGAAAACTCCCATAGTTACATTAAGTGTTCCAACGGTGTCCCCAGAAACTCAGATCTCTGAAACTCAAGCATATGGATAATTTAGTGTAAAACGGAAACATTTTAAACTATAGAAACTCTTAATGTTGAAAAATGGTTAGAGCGTTATGGGGTATAAAGAATTTCTTAAAATACCCAGAAAGGATTAGATTATCAGAATTTTTGTACAAAACTATGCATCTTAAACACTGGTTTGGCCTACTGAGTAAAACTTCAAACTAAAATAATCCCATTTCCTAGGCTGCTTGTGTAGAGGTCAGGAGCTACTGCTCTAGTTCTGATGACCTTCCCTTAAGGTATTGATAATATTTGCCATGTTTATGATTAGAATGAAATCTGAAAAAGAACATCTTTTCTGTGTTCTCAGAGTTAAGAATTTAAAGATAACGATGAAAAGTGCTCATGGTAGTCACTAGACAGGTGTTGCCCTCATTGCCCAAACTAAAAAAAAAAAAAAACCCCACTGCCCTGGAATCAATTCTGACTCATAGCAACCCTGTAGGACAGAGTAGCACTGCCCCATAGGATTTCCAACGCTGTAATCTTCACAGGAGCAGACTGCCACATCTTTACTCCGCGGAGCGGCTGGTCGGGTTCAACCTGTTTTGGTTGGCAGCCAAGTGCTTTAACCACTGCACCACCAGGGCTCCGTCCTCACTGCCTAGGGCATCGTAAACTCTGCTCAGACATGGTAGCATCCAGCTACGTTGAAAACTGCACGAGAGAGACAACATTGGTATTTCTGAATGAGAAGTGTGGCCAGGTACCTTGACAGCACACAGCATATGACGAAAGTTTTCCGCGTAGCATGCCTCTGAGAGGGTCTAAACTAGTCAGGCTCTTTTTGTGTATGATGGTATGGTAGTGCAGATTTGCACCAATGAAATTCAGCTTAAATCATAGAACTAACCACAGTCGAGTTGCTTAAATACGATGTGTTGCCTTTTATTGATAAGCGATTGTGATAGTTTTTTAAGTTTGTTTTTCATATTTGTGCTTTGTGTCATTTTCAGAGTATCCTTAAAATACCTTTTAAAACTAGATAAAAGCCAGACAGTGGTTTCGATATCTCTCCAAAGACGACAACAATAAAATCCAAGTTCGTTCATTTTCTTATCCCCTTCTGAGAGCAAAGACATAAACAGCAGTGCAAACATTTGCCACAACTTGGGAAATTCCCTGGATCTGAGCCAAGTTGCTCCCTGGAGTAAAGAGGCAAAATGTGGCAGTGTTTTTAGGAACGCTGCTATTTAGCAAGCCACCAAACCCATTGCCATCCAGTTGATTCCAACTCATAGTGACCCTGTAACACAGAGTAGAACTCCCCCGTAGGGTTCCCAGGGCTGTAATCTTTACAGAAGCAGTCTCCCACATCTTTTTCCCGAGAATCAGCTGGTGGGCTCCAACCGCCGACCACTCAGCAGCCAAGTGCTTAACGACTGCCACCAGAGCTCCCCAGCGATCCATCAGGGCACAGAAATATGTAGCACACAACACAGAACAACACAAGCATAACTCAGTGTGTCACACTCCAGAGCATAGAGCCCATCAGTGGGTGTCAGTCTCTTAAAGTAGGCCATACCCGTTGCCCTAGAGTCAATTCCAACTCCTAGCGACCCTACAGGACAGAGTATAACTGCCCTGTAGGGTTTCCGAGGAGCAGCTGGTAGATTTGAACTGCCAACCTTTTTGGTTGGCCCCCAAGCACTTAACTGCTGCACCACTAGGGCTCCTGTACCAGCCGGGAGGAAGTGTAATCACTTATGCCTTTAGGCACACCTGTTGGTGTGGACCTTCCAGGTACATAGTAGTTCAGTTTACTGGGCACCCACTGGAAAACGGGGGTAAAATAAGTCTGGAATAACAGGAGGAATTATGATTGAGCTGCAAGGGAAGGCATGAGGGATGGTGGGCATGTGCTGGCTATGTACGGACTCTGAAAAACAATTGAAAGTCAGTGAAAGAGAGTTAAAGAGCCTTGTAATATTTAAGGAGGTTTTAGTAGTGCAGTGATGAAGCACTTGGCTGCGTAACTAAAAGGCTGGCTGGTGGTTTGAACCCACCAGCTGCTCTGCGTGATTAGATGTGGCAGTGTGCTTCTGAAAAGATGACAACCTTGTAAACCCTATGGGGCAGTTCTACCCTATCCTATAAGATGTCTATGAGTCGGAATCGACTCGATGGTGACAGGTTTGGTTTGGGGTTTTGGTTTTCCTACAGTGAATCGAGATTTTTCTGGGTTTTTTTTTTTTTTGGTTCCATGAAGCAACTACCCATTTTTAAAAGATGAGAAATTAAAATACTGAAATATTGCCATTTGTTCAGAGCCACCTGAATACACACACTGCATGCACACACACACACACAAGACCCCTGAGGTTGGTTATTGATTATTTAAACTGCTGAACTATTTTTCTAAAAAGCGAATGCAATAACTAAATATTTATGCAATCAATAATGTGAAAATGAAGAGCTTCCTTCCCTTTTTGGCATTCCTTGTCCTAGATGGAAGTATCTGGTCGTTTTATCTGGGGAAGGCTTTTTCTAGCAGAGATTGAGCGTCGATTTTCTATGAGCTGCGGCCAACAATTTTGAAAAAGGAAATAAGGCTACAAGGTATAACAAGGATTATGTGAGCCAGATTCTGGGCACTAGGAAACAGGTCATTTGGAAGCGTGGAATGGAAACAGAATAAAGTTCATCTCTGCTTCTCTTCCTTGCTGGAGACGGTAATTCAGGGTAAAGATCACAGCCCAGGTGCAGTTATCAATGCCATAGTATTTATAGGCTTTAAGGTGAAATTAAACTTAGTTCCTTAGAGTTACATAGAATCTCTAACTACAGACTTTAACCTATATTTGCTTATTGGGCTTGAATTAGAGAGTTATAAAACGTCCTGATCATAACCAGGTGTGAAAACTTAAAAAAAAAAAAAATCCTAACACCAAATAGTAGGGGCCCTGGCAGTGCAATGGTTAAGTGCTCAGCTGCAGACTGTAAGGTCAGCAGTTCCAACCCACCCGCCTCTCTGCAGGGGAAAGACCTGGTGATCTGCTCCCGTAAAGATCAGAAAAAAAAAAAAGCCAACCCCACTGACATCGAGTGGATTTCGACTCCTAGAGACCCTACAGGACAGAGTAGGACCACCCTGTAGGGTTTCCAAGGCTGCGATCTTTACAGAAGCAGACTACCACTGCTACATCCTTATCCCACTGAGTGGCTGTGGGTTCAAACCACAGACCTTTCGGTTAGCAGCCGAGCGCTTAACCACTGTGCCACCAGAGCTCCTTCCCATAAGATTACAGCCTAGAAAACCCTATGCGGCAGTTCGGTTCTGTCCTCTAGGGTCGCTATTAGTCAAAATTGACTGGATGGCTCACAAAAACACCAAGTAAGTATCTATTGGGTGTGGGTTTTCTTTTATAAAGAGAAACTGGAGGCTCAGTTACCCCCCCTTCGGGTGCCAGTGTAATGCCCAGGGAGGTATGAAAAGTAAGAACCTGGAGGCTAGTCAGCAGGGATATGACAGCCTCCCCGCTGCTCTCCTCAGAGTTTCCGGGAAGCTGGTCTTGCTCTGTCATCTGGCTGGGGCACAGGGAATACACTCAAGCTCAGAAGCCAGAGGCAACCAGGACGGCCTCTTCACAAGAGTGACAAGACTTGTCATGGCTTCAAGGGCATCCACTGAATTCAGCGTAGCACCAGTGTGGGGTCTAGCATGTTCTGGGTGACAGGGCTCTGGGACTATTTGCACCCCCACAGCGTGTTTCCCTGAGTGGTGGACAAAGGCCCATGGAGATCCTGAGGCTTGCTCAGTGACAACCCCTCCCCCAGAAAAAAAGCCAAATCCTCTGCTGTCAAGTCAATGCCAAGTCATAGCGACCCTATGTGACAAAGGAGAACTAACCCATGGAGTTTTCTAGGCTGTAATCTTTATGGGAGCAGATCGCCAGGAGCCGCTAGTGGGGTACAAACTGCCGACCTTTGGGTTAGCAACCGAGCACTTAACCACTGAGCCACCAGGTCTCCTCCCAAAGTAAAAAAAAGCAATATCAAAAGTATCTAATCTGGGTGTAGAGAAATGCCCAGGGCAGTGCCAGGCTCGCAGTAGGTGCAAAAGAAGAGTGAGTCCCTTTGCCTTCCCTTTAAGGACGGTTGAGGAAGGGCCCCCACCAGAGGCTTCCTCCCTGCCCCCTACGTTCACGCCTGGATTCTCTTGCCATGGCTACGATTGTTAACTCGCAGGCCCAGCCAGTGCACTCTGCCATTGCTGCGAGTCCTTGCTGGCCTTTTCCTTTCATTTAGTTGGACTTAGTCAGAAAACTTCCAAACAAAACAAAACAAAAATACCCCCAGCCATATCGAAAGTTATAAGCTACCCTATTCTAAAGAGCTAGGCTGCCCCAGAAGAATGGGAGCTGCTTATGTGCCCTTAGAAAACCAGCTCTGATCTTCCAAAAGCAGAAAGGGTTGCAAGGTTTACGGAACACACTACAATTGCTGTTTAAAACCCTTTGCCCTTAGTATAAACGGAATTTGCATTCACTGGAGAAGAAAACAAATAAGCAATTAAACAAAAATCCACAATTCTACTCCACTGCCGTCAAGTCCATTCCGACTCATAGAGACCCTATAGGACAGAGTAGAACTGCCCCATAGAATTTCCAAGGAGCGCCTGGTGGATTCGAACATTCTACCGGCCAGAAAGATATTAATATGTTATAGTTACATACATATGTATGTATATATAACATATTATATAACATGTTATAACATATATATATTTTATATATCAGTATGAAATGTGTTCATATAATACATACAAATATATTTTATATATAATATGTGGTAGTATTTATACACAGAAATATATTTGTATATAATATATGAACATATTTTATGTTTATAAATATATATTTTATATATAGGTAAATTTTTGTTTTATTAAAATGGCAATATATTTATAAACATTCTATCCATAAACTGCTCTTCCGCTTGACAGCCTGTCTTGAAGAAAGGTTTATGTCATCATGTATTCTTATACCATACCATGTCGTCTTTTAAAATAACCATGAATGATTTAGTCCGTAGCTTACAATTTTTTGCAAACATGAATAAGGCTAGGGTGCTATGTTATATCCATACCTTTGTGCCCATGGTTGTATTATTAGGATATGAATCCCTCAAAGTCGGATTGCCGAATTAAAAGATGAGCCAAATTTGGTGAGTTTTATTTACCAAGCTGCCCTCAAAGTTTTTATCCAAATGTAATAGCTTTTTGGAAGGCTATTCAGACAGTTTAGACAGAGGAGGGTCATGGTTTCTTAGCTTTTATAAAGGCTCAAACCTACAGGAGTGGGGGAAACCGTGAAAGAGGTAAACCTTCAAAAGGAAGCAGATAAAAAGCCCGAAAAACCTGGAGAGCCATTGGGTCGAAATGTCCATTCCCCTTTGTACTTCTGTTATTTTACTGCTTTGCCGGCAGGTTGAAGATTCACAGACGGAGCTGTAATGTTCAAGTAATTGCAAAACTGCAGAAAGAGAAGGTGTAGATCAACTGGAACCGGAGGGAGAACTTCGACACGTTTGCAAAAGCAGCAGAACTTTCTTGCTTTTCATTTTCTTGTGTCACCGTCCTTTATAGAAATCTGCATCATTTTCACAATTTGCTAAGGTTTACTAATTAGTAGGAGCCCTGGTGGCACAGTGGTTAAAAGCTAAGAGTGGTTTGGCTGCTAACCAAAAGGTCGGCAGTTCGAATCCACCAGGCGTTGCTTGGAAACGCTACGGCGCAGTTCTACTCTGTCCTATAGGGTCGCTATAAGTCGTAATCGACTCGATGGCAGCGGGTTTGGTTTGGTTTTGGATTTACTAATTCGTAAGTTAAAAAAAAAATTTTTTTTTTCTTTTAAGTAATGCTTTATTATTGTGGTTGTTGTTAGCTGCTAAGAAGTGGATTCCATTCCGACTCAGGGCAGCCCCACGTGTGCAGGGTAGAACCGCTCCATATGGTTTTCAAGGCAGTGAGCTTTTGGAAGCAGATTGCCAGGCCTGTCTTCAGAGGTGCCTCTGGATGGGTTCAAACCGACAGCTTTTTGACTAGTAGTTGAGCACCTAACTGTTTATGTCACCTGGGGATTCCAAATATATACTTTCTATATTACTTAATATATACTTTTAAAAAGGCTAATTTCATTTTCTTGTATGATTTTAAGGCCAAAACACAGGTCAACAGTTCTTCTGGGGAGTAGGTGTTTTGTTTAATGGTGGCCAAGAGGTCAATATGAAATGGGATTAATTACAGAAAATTATTCTTCCAGTCAACTCTATAGGAACCTATTTCATACATTGATGAGATTGGATTTCATATCAACAGAGCCAACCAGAAAACAGTGTAAATTTCACGCATTCCTTTGAAGTACCTCAATTTTAGAGGTCAATATTGCAAAGTTTCATGTCATGAATTTATACATATATTGAGCCTCTATAGATGATTATAAGGAGCCATTAGAAATAATATTGATTTTATTTTTTAAAGTTAGAGATGCCGTTATACAATAATTATACTGTAAATACAAACCTTGAAGTTTAAAAAAAAAAATCTCAAGGATTTTTAGATTAGAAAATAAGAATTAACTAACCTGGAAAAAAAAAGAGAGATGCAATTTTTTTTCTTTCTTTATTAATATTATTATTTTGCCCTTATATCTTCACTTCTAGGCCTAATGTAATTTGTCTCATCTTCAGGATCAAGCAGTATTAGCTACCTACCTACCTACCCATTGCCGTCCCGTCGATTCCAACTCTTTAGTGACCGTTTAGGACAGAGTAGAACTGCCCCATAGGGTTTCCAAGGAGCAGCTGGTGGATTCGAACTGCTGACTTTTTGGTTAGCATCCATAGCTCTTAACCACTGTGCCACCAGGGCTCCCGAGGTCTTAGTGGGCTATTAATAGATAATGCTTAAAACCTAACTAAAAAAGTTATAAAAACATTTCCATTTTAAGTTTTATTACCAATATCCCTTTTTTTTTTTTTTAATGGGAAAATTATTAAGAAACTGCTGGTACAAACAGAATTTAACCTCGAAGTCTATCTTCACTAAGCCCTCATGCCTCCACAATCAAAGTATCTGTGGTATATATGAAAAAAAGAATAAGTGAACTGCAAACCTTCTCTCGCCAGAGCTTAACCATGTAACTTTCTTCCTTCGTACTGAAATCTGTAGACCACGAGTAAAGCACTTGAGGATATGTGGACTGTACCAGGAGCATCTGATATTATATGGGAGTTTGGTCATTTCCTCCAGTCACACTTCAGCAAGGACAACACTTGGGCCAGGGATGGCAGCCAGAATGGTCAGCCACCAGGGTAACCAGCCCTGGGCAATAGCAGAAGCTCCTACATAACTGAGCATGGAAGATCTGTTCTAGTGAATGTTTTTATGGTTGTTAACATTTCCTTGATTCGCTGGACCTTCTGAGCACCCAAGCAAAGCAAATCCTCTGAAGCAGAACCAACCCCACTGGACCTGCAGTAGGTTGAAAGGAAATCTAGAAACTTTTTTTTTCTAGAAATAGGCAACCTGCTGCTACTGGGTGAGCTACGCTGTGATTTTACTGTGGTGGACTACAAGGAATAGCTTCTACTAATTTTCAGAAATCCAGAGGAATTCCTAAACAAAGGACCATGCACTCGGGGGTCGTCTACGTCATCTGGCACAACATAGTTCGTAAAGACAAAGTTCTGCATTCTGCTTTGGTGAGTAACGTCTGGGGTATAAAAGCTTGGGAGCAGTCATCTAAGATACATCTACTGGCCTCTTACCGTCCGAGCAAAGGAGAGTCACGAAAACCAAAGGCTCAAGCGAACAATGAGTCCAAAGGACCAGCGGACCACATGAACCACAGTCTACACAACCCCAAGACCAGAACTAGATGGTGCCTGGTTACCACTACAAACTGCTCTGATGGGGATCACAACAGAGTATCCTGAGCAGAACAGGAGAAAAACTGTAGAACAAAAAATCAAATTCACAAAAAAAGACCAGATTTACTGGTCTGACAGAACCTGGAGGAACTCCTGAGACTCTGGGCCTAAGACACCCTTCTGACCTGGAACTAAAGCCATTCCCGGAGACCACCTTTCAACCAAACCATAGGCAGGCCCGTAAAATAAACAATAACACCCGAGAGGGACATGCTCCTTAGAACAATCAATGATACCAGATCAAAAGGGCAACATTTGCCCAAAGCAAAGATGAGAAGGCAGGATTGTGGGGGATGAAAACAGTGTTATGGAACACTTTTGTACAAACTATCGAATGGGAAACTAATTTGCTGTGTAAACTTTCACCTAATGCGTACACACACACACACACACACACACAGAGGAATTCATAAAATTGTTATTCTTCCTCCCAAACAAGTTTCTGTTGAGTCAATTCCGACTCATAGTGGTCTTGTAGAACAGAGTGGACCTGTCCCATAGGATTTCCAAGGCTGTAATCTTTACTGGAGCAGATCTCCATGTCTTTCTCCCTTGTAGCCGCTGGTGGGTTCACACCACTGATCTTTCAATTAGCAGCTAAGTGCTTAACCACTGTTCCACCAGGGCTCCATTCTTCCTCCCAAGGGCTCTGGAATGCTGGTCTCCCTAAAGTTTCTTGTCTCTTTAATTTGACAGGGGAAGGCAGTTAGGTGAGTGATGGAAATTGCCAGATGACAATCATTTTCTTATCATCTACTCCAGATTCTTTCTCAGGACCAATTTTAGGTAAAAATATAAAACAAAACCTACCTGGCATCGCTTCAGACCATTAAAGGGAGAATAAACTAACGAAACATCTTCATGGTAAAGCTAGTCAAAACTATAGTTGCAATCTCAGTTTACACAGAAAACATTTGTTCTAGTTATGAAGAAGCCCTTTGATATTTTTTTAAAAAAAGAGGATTTTAAAATAAATTTTATTCACCAAAATTTGGCTGCTACCAGTACCTGATATTGTACCATTCAATGTACGGTTTTGCCATATAAACGTTATCCTCTCACTAACTTAACATTTGTTACCATGATTTCAACTTAACAACAAAGGTAAAAACAGGGCAAAAGCTCAAATGCTTTTTCCTTAAGAGAGAGACAGTCCAAGGGATGAAAAAATCCCTTCAGGTAATGAGTTCGATTCCTGACGTGTAATTTTGTGATGAGGCTGATCCCAGTCTCAGCTTTCATCTCCGGTAAGCTCCGCTCACCCCACCAGTCCCTGTCCCTCTGTCACCGTCCATGACTCAGCCCAACCCCAAACTCCTTGGTGGCCACAGCCAGTGAAACGATGCCTGTGGTCACTGAGGAAAGTGGTATGAGAAATTGATCACAACCCTGAACCCAGGATCTCTTGGACCCACAAACATCTCAATGGTCACTCTAATAGGACCAATGGCTGGGGCAGGCTTTTAAAATTGTATTTGATTATTTAAAAAAAAAAAATTTTTTTTTTAAATTTTGGTGAACATATACATAGCCAAAGATATACCATTTCAACAGTTTCTACATGTACAATCCAGTGACATTGTACATTCTTCAGGGTTTTTTTTTTTTTTGATGAAATTTATTTTTATTGTAACAAATATATATGTAACAAACCGTTTGGCATTTCAAGTCTTTGCAGGTACAGTTCAGGGACATTAATTACGTTCATCGTCATTATTCATTCCCCAATTTTTCCCTCACTCATAAGCATCGTCCCCCTTTTCCCCTCCCTGGCAATCACTAAAACTTCCGTCTCTATACACTTACCTACTGTAGCTACTTCACATAAGCGAGATCATACAATATTTGTCCTTTTGTGACAGACTTATTTCACTCAGCATGATGTTTTCAAGGTTCACCCGTGTGGTAGCATGTATCAGGACTTCATTTCTCTTTACAGCTGAGTCATAGTCTATTGTATGTATACCCACATTTTATTTATCCATTCCTCTGTTGGTGGACACTTGGGTTGTATCCACCTTTTGGCTATTGCCAATAGTGCTGCGGTGAACATCGGTGTACAAGTATCTGTTTGAGTTGCTGCTTTCAAGTTTCTTGGATAGACATGTAGGAATGGAATGGCTGGGTCATAAGGTGGTTCTATACTTAACGTTTTGAGGAACCACTGAACTGTTTTCCACAACAGCTGCACCATTTTACATTCCCACCAGCAATGGATGACAGACTTTTCTTTTCTTTCTGAAGTTTTCCCCTCTAGCCTCCAAAATTCTGTAGGTAGTGAAGGTGGATTCTCAGTTCCCCAACCCTTGGCACACTGTCTTCAAGTTAAAGTCCTTGGGCACAAGATTCTTATTTTCCACTTTCTATTAAAAAAGTGGGGAGATGCAGAACAGAATTTCAAATTCTCATGAAATTCAGACTTTCTGGAGCCATGGAGGCTGGACGAACTCCTGGAACTATTGCTCTGAGGGAACCTTTAAATCGTAAAACAAAAATATCCCCTGAAGTCTTCTTTAAGCCAAATAATAGTTTAGCTTAACTAGTAATAAAATGTCTGCCTTAAGCATTATGCTTTTTTAGGAACTGTCTATATGGGATCAAATTGACAACAGCAACTCGAAAGATTAGATATGAACCGTAACCCATCGTTGTGGGTTGATTCCTGACACATAGCAACCCTATGGGACAGAGTAGAACTGCCCCATATGGTTTCCTAGGCCGAAACCTCTACGGGAGCAGATCTCCAGGTCTCTCTCCAACAGAGCCACTGAGCAGGTTTGAACCGCCAACCGTTCGGTTAGCAGCCAAGCACTTAGCTGTTGCTCCATGAGAGCTCCTGTCATAAAAACCAAAAAACCAAACCCATTGCCATTGAGTCAATTCCAACTCTAGTGACCATACAGGACAGAGTAGAATAGCCCCATAGGGTTTCCAAGGCTGTACATCTTTATAGAAGCAGACTGCTACATCTTTCTCCTGCTAAGCGACTGGTGTGTTCAAACTGCTGACCTTTTGGTTAATGGTTGAGCACTTAACCACTGCGCCACCAGTGGTCATACCCATGCCCAGTGCCACTGAGTCGATTCTGGCTGATAGTACTCTATAGGACAGAGCAGAATTGCCCCCATAGGGTTTCCAAAGCTGTAAAACTTCATGGAAGCAGACTGCCACATCTTTCTCCTGCGGAGGGGCTGGTAGATTCCAACCACCAGGCAACCTTTCAATTAGCAGCTGAGTGCTTTAACCACTGTGCTTCCAGGGCTCCCCAGTGATCCTAGGAGGTCATAACTAAATGCTTCATGACTAAATTTATTTTATCCTCTGTGGCAAACTACACATTTTAACATGAACAGGTTGCAAGTCATTTCTAGAAACAGGTTGACATATCCTACTACCTTGTTGCCTGGAGGGATCTGATATAATGCTAGGAAAAAATGTGGACATTTCATTACACTTACAGGAGAATAAATTGTGAACTCTGAGACCTTGGGAAGGACGGATACTAATATGTCCAGACAATATCATAATTTTCACCGGGTGTGGATAACGGTATCGAAATGACTGTCACTTCTGACATGATTTTTTTCTTTTCAGCTGGTTTTCTTCTTAAGAATAAAATATTTAGGTTTAGAGAACATTTGCTTTGAGAGTTAAATCCTTCAGCTTCATGAGTACATAAAAGTAATTTCATAATGCTACTAAATCTTTGTTTATAGACTGAATTTCTACTAAATACCACAGACTACATTGGATCTGTCACTAAATCAAAACCTGCTAAATTGAATTGAATTTGGTTTCTCAAATTTCTTATTTTAACCAAGTATTACATGAAAATCTTCCTCTATATTATGTTTAAGGTCATATTATTGTAGCTTTCTAGTTACCCTATAATTTAATCTTTAAATGACGTTTATGAGATTACATTAAATAATGACAAGTAACATCCATCATAAAAAGAAATGGTAAAGCCTACCAATATTTAGCCAGATCCTACACTATGGATTGGAAAATATATGAACCCAGGATGAATTAATTTCCTTAATCCCAAATAAATCTAGTTTCTCTTCATAGGCTGGTAACAACACCTTCTTCAAACATAAAGTTGAGAAATCCAACTACTTGATTGATTCCACAAAAGGAGCTGTTTAATAAGTAGCAACAGTGGTGGTGGCAGAATTCTTCCGGAAGGCCTGGGTTAGATTCCTAACCAATGTACCTCACGTGTAGCCACTGCCCCTCTGTCAGCGGAGGCTTGCACATTGCTGTGAAGCTGAATGAGTTTCAATGGAGCCTCCAGACTAAGCAGACTGGGAAACTGACCATGGCGATGGTGCAGCACGGGACAGCGGTTCATTTCATTGTACATGGGGTCGCCATGAGTTGGAGGGCTGACTGGACAGCAGCTAACCACAACTACGAATACTAAACTTACTCATTTATGTACAAATGAGCCGTCGGTTCTTGCCACTGGCGGCTCAGTGGTAACAACAGACCACGGAATTTTTATGAGCTTGTATTTTAACGGCGACCAAACCAACACCAAACCTGTTGCCGTCGAGTCAATTCCAAGTCATAGCGACCCTAAAGGACAGGGTAGAACTGCCCCATAGGGTTTTCAAGGAGCACTTAGTGAATTCGAACTGCCGACCTTTTGGTTAGCAGCCATACCACTTAACCACTAAACAATAAACAAGTAAACAAATACCGTAAAACCTGCAAAATCTGGAACCTGTGTAAGGTGGAAGGCCGTCAGAGAAGGAAGTCTCAAATAAGTCCACTAATAAAAAAAAAAATAGAGAGCTATAAAAAAAAGTGGTTGCCTGCACCCTGTCAAAGGCAGAAAGCTTGTGAGATTCGGAAAAACAAGGCAGCCCCGTCAAGTTTCGGCTCTCGCATATTTCACTGTTTGTATGAAAGGTAATTGCAGATGCTGCTAACAGCCACGAAGATGATAAAACAGGGTAATGCGATAGAGGGTGACTGGTTTGGGGTGGGCTACTTACAAAGTCTGGAAAGGCCGCTCTGAGGAGATGGATAATAGCAGGAAGTGAGTTCATTTTCAAATTTTATTAGTAGTTCCGCCTGCTTATTCTACTTCAGTTGGCTTGAACTGGGAATGGTGGCTGGCTAATGTTCAGTGACCCACGGCCAGCCCAAGCACACGGCTCCTCAGGACCAGGCAGGTCAACATTTCAAACTTCCTTGGGCCTTTTCTGGTCCAGGAAGACCCTGTCTGTTTTCCCATTTGTTCCAGTCAACAACCTCTCACCGTTCTGCTTCTGTTTTTGACTCACACCCTCCAAGGAGCAGGCAGGCCTCTGTATCCAGCTCTCAGGATGTGGAGAGCTGCAAATAGCACTGACAGCTGCAGCTGGAGGTAACTGCCCGGGAAGCTTGCCAGCGTTTGCCTGGCTGCTGCCACCATGGGAGCCGGGGCCAGGCCGAGGGCCTCCTCAAGCCCTTGTGAGCAGCCTCACAGAACCCTCCGTGAGTCAGGCCAACTCACTAGTGCAAATCACCGCTTTTACTTTCTTGTTTGTGAGTACATGAGGGTGGAGGGCAGATGAGGAAGGAAAGCGCACGTGCCCTTAAATGTTTTCAATTTAACCTCAAGACTGCCTCAGAGCTAGGCTAGCAACAACAGTTGCCTCTTGTGCACAGACAGGGAAACTGAGGGTGACGGGACTATCTGAGGAAAACAGACAAACAAAAACCACTTCTGAGATGAAAACCCACCTCTCTGTGTTCTTGGTGCCACAGCCTTTGCCTCAGAATTTTGTTCAGTCGTTTTACTTTATCTCCTTAAAATATTTTTCTCCGGAGTTTTCTGCTAGTTACAAGATTCGCATTCTCTTTTGACCACATTTCTAACTGCAAAAAAAAAAGAGAGCGAGAGAGAGAATTATTTATAAAACACCATGGGAAACTTGTCTTTAAAGAAGGAAGCCTAAAAGGAAATGAAAACCCGCCTGCTTGCTCTACCGCATAGTTAGAACAGAGGTGGGGGCCAGGCTCATGCACACCCCAGTCATGTTCTCCCCAAAGGGAGGTGGGGAGGGACAGGCGGGAAGGAGAGCTGGCCTCCCAAGGCCTCCCTCTGCTTGAAGTGTCTGAGGTTCGGTCCCAGGAGGTCCATTTGCAGGGTGTGTGGTAGCACCCAGGGACAGGGAGGCCCAGCAGCACTGACTCTGAGCACATGGACTTGCTTCTTGTGGTGCCTCTGCCTGGTACTGGGGGTACCTGGGACCCCTTAGGCCCTGAGCAGCCTGGCAGGGCTCTTGGTTCATCTCAGATGGGAATCAGCCTGGTGAGGTACAGGAAGGAGCCGTCCCTCCTTCCTTGTCTGGCGGTTGGGTTTCTGACGGCCTGCTCTGAGGAGAAAAACTGCTCTCCTGAGGTAAGTGGGCGGAAAGACAGCATGGGCCTGCTGAGATGGTCCAGCTCCTGCTCTGACCCTTAGCTCAGTCCTGGGGGAGTATCTGGGGGCCGTTTTAGCTCCTGTGTCAGCTCTTCTGTGAAAAGGAGAAAGGAGACAGGATTCAGAAATGAGTGTACAGTACCATAATTGTACACAGGAAACTGGTGCAAATGACTGTGACATTACACTGTATTTTCCTCTTCCTTTTGTTTTAGCTTGTTTTTTGTTATATAACAAAAACCTTAAATGTTTATAATTTAAATGTTAAGACTTCAGTGGGTATTTAACACGATACTTAAGGTGCTTGGTTAAGCGCTAGGCTGCTAACCCAAAGGTTGGTGGGTCGAACCCACTCATAGGCTCCACAGGAGAAAAGACCTGGTGATCTACTTCCATACAGATTACAGCTTAGAAAACCCTATGGGGCAGTTGTGCTCTGTCACACGGGGTCGCTATGAGTCGGAATCAACTGGAAGGCACAACGACTTAAGGGGCCTCCTTCAAAAAATACTTTTTAAACAAACTTATACAGGCTGACAGATCGAACCTGAAGATTTTATGAAATAACAACACTTGCAGTGAATAGGAAATAGAATCATATTCTCGCTCCTTTTAAATTATGTTTTAAAGAATCTTCAGCAAATATACAGATTTTCTCCAGGTGGGTGTTTTGTTCAGGTTTGCTTGCTGTTGCCTAAGAGTGTTTTTAGTCTGCCAGAAACTCCCCTGAGAGAGAATGAGATCTTAATGCAGGGTACTAACTCCTCTGCCTATTACATCCATAAAGACAGGCCTACTCTCTCCCGGGGGTGTCAGAAATCGCTTTCATGTTCTGTTTGGAGAGGTCCCGGCATCCGGAAACAAACAAAAGTGAAATAAACCAATGCCCCAAAGAGATAAGACAGCAAAGTCCAAAGAACTAAAGCAGCACTGAATTTTAAGTCACTGGTTGTTAACAGTAATTCAAGCTCAGACTTTGGATTCAGACTGCCTTTGGGCTGACACTGACTCTACCACCAGAGAGTCAGTGTCCTTGGTAGGTACCTCGCCTCTCTGTGGCCCGATGTCCTTATCTGTAGTATATAAAAGGGGGCTTAATAATCACGGTGACTTCATAAGGTTTCACTGGTATGTGTGAGAATTTAATTTAAAAAACTCATGTGAAATGCCTGGCACAGTGCAGAGAACTTGGTAAGAACTCAATAAACAGTTGGCTATTATTATTTTTAAATAATATTTTATTGTGTTTTTGGTGAAAGTTTACATAGCAATTTCGGTTCTCACAGGGTTGCTATGAGTCGGAATCGACTCAGCGGCAATGGGTTTGGTTTGTTTTCATTTTTTTGACAGTTTCTACACAAATTGTTCAGTGGCATGAGTTACATTTTTCACATGTCAACATTCTCCTTAATTGCGTTCTGGTCATTCTGTTTCCAGTACTCTAGCTTCTCTGCCCTCTTATCTTCTTTTCTTTGCTTTAGGGTAATTGTTGATCTTTTGGTCTCATATAGATGGTTTTTTGGCTATTATTTTTTATAATAATGAGAAATCATATAATTACATTATTGGCTTATAATAACTACTATTATTTTATTATTGCAAAGTCTCATCCTTTTTTTTTTCTTCTCAAACTTGGGCTTCCACCTTAATGCAAAAGTGCAAAAGATAGTACAGTAGCTTAATTCCTAATTATTTGAAATTTATGACTCAAACCCACTGCCCTCAAGTTGATTCCAACTCATAGAGACCGTTAGAGTAAAACTGCCCCGTCGGGCTTCCAAGGCTGTAATCTTTACGTGAGCAGGCTAACCACATCTTTCCCCCGCAGAGTGGGCTGGTGGGTTCAAACTGCTGACCTTTTGGTTAGCAGCTGAGCGCTTAACTACTGCGCCACCAGAACTCCAACTTTATGACCCAACCGAAACCCATGGCCTTTGTGTCGATTTCGTATAAGGACAGAGTAGAATTGTCCCATAGGGTTTCCACGGCTGTAAATCTCTACGGAAGCAGACTGCCACATCTCTCTCCCACGGAGCACGCTGGTGGTTTTGAACTGCTGACCTTTCCGTTAGCAGGCGATCGCTTTAACCACTGCCCCACCAGGTCTCCTTAACTTTATGACAGTGGTTCCCAAACTTGTCTGAATATTGTAATCATCTGGGGAGCTTAAAAATTACTCATGCCTCTGTCCCGTTGCTGGTGACTCTGATTTAATTGATCTAGGGAGTGGCCTGAGTTTTGGAGGTCTTAACCGAGTTTGCAAAGCAATGCTTTTTGGTATTGTCCCAAGCAAAAACGCAAACAGATGTTCACAGTTTAGATAAGACTGAAGTAGGATGTATTCTGAGCTAACAATATGACTTGTTTTGCTGTGTTAGCCATTCAAATCAGCCAAATAACCGGTGTGATGATTTTTGCACTAAGTGTATACATATTGACTGATTTGACCAATTAATTCAGTATAAAGTTTGATTCCTTAAAATCATATGATCATAGCCTAAATTAAATTGAATTTGCTGGTCACAGGCCCTGACTGCAAGTGTATTTTGAACCCTTTAGATGATAAATTACCACAGGAGTACACATTATTTAATTCTGTTCTATCAACTGGATATTAAGTAAAAATGTTAATAGCTGGGGTTGATTTGATTAATTCACTTAGTAAATATTTGATTCTTCAAACTCATATAGCCAGAGCCTAAAGTAAATTGAATTTGTTGGGGACCAGCTTGGATTGTATGTGTCATTTAGAATACAAATTACTACAGGTGTACACATTATTGAATTCCACCCTGTGCATTTGCTAGCAAACTGGATGTGTTCAGTCAAAACGCTGGTCATCACAATGAAGTTGGTGCTGCCTCATCCCCTTGGGGTTCTTGGGAACTTTTGAAGACAGGGAGGTTGCTGTCAGATTTGTACAACCATGCCTGTGTATTCCATGGGAGGAAGATGTGACAGTCTGCTTCTGTGAAGATTATAGACTTGGAGTCCCCATGGGGGCAGTTCTACCCTGTGTCCTATAGGGTCACTACGAGTTGAAATGACTCAACAGCAGTGGGTTTGGGTTCTTGGTCTGCATATGTGTATTAAGGCCCCCCGGTGGTGCAGTAGTAAGCATTTGGCTGCTAAGTGAAAGGTCAGCAGTTCAAACCCACCAGTTGCTCCACGGGAGAAAGATGTGGCAGTCACTAACGTTCTTTAAAAAATTAATGAGCGCGTTGGTCCACTCAGCTCTTCGGGTCATACCCGCTCCATCAGATGAGTCACGAATAAGGTAGCACTCTCAGGCTCTAGCAACTTCCCTTTCGCCATTTCCAGTAGAGGCACGATGTACAGATGGGGAAGGGTCCCTGGCCCTCGTTCCCCAGAAATTCTGCATCTGGCCGTGAACCAGGGGCTTCATGAGCCACTTTAACTAGCTGGACAGAGAGAACCTTTCTGGAATGTATTCATAGTTGGACAAAACAATCAAGAATTTGTCTCTACGCATTGCTATCGAGTCAACTCCTACTCATAGCTAACCTATAGGACAGAGTGGAACTTCCCCGTAGGGTTTCCAAGGCTGTGATCTTTATGGGAGCGGACGGCCACACCTTTGTCCCGCTGAGCCTCTGGTGGATTCCAATACTGACCTTTTAGTTAGCAGCTAAGTGCCTCACCACTGCGCCACCAGGGCTCCTTCGATTTTTCTCTAGCCCTCTAAAACATGATGCAGTTTTTGAGTTGAAAATCAGCCAACTGAATGAGTGTGGGCTACTTCCCCCACTGCAAAGCAAGTTTTTAGGGTATGTACTGATAAGGGAAAAAGAAATGACATCATTAGAAAATGAAAGGCATAGTAAAGGTATTTTTAAAAACTTCCTTCTGATAGTTTTATGAAAAAAAAGTTTGTAGATTGAGTAAAAAAATTCACCCCATGGCTCCAAGAGGGTAGGAAGGGAACCAGTATTTAGGACCCGGGTGTTATGTGCCAGGCTCTTTCTGTGCATAATCTCCTTTAATCTTTACAACAACTCCTCCAGATAGAATTTGTCCCAATTCATAGATAAAGTAACTGCTGCTCAGAGAGACTAAGTAACTTGCCCAGGGCTGCACAGCATGAAGGTACAGAAGTGGGATTTCCACCCAAATCGGTCTGCTCCTGATACATCCTGTTCTAGCCTCTGCATCTTAGGGTGACTAGCTGTTCTGGTCTGCTCAGGGCTGAGGGATTTCCCGGAATGTCATCTTTTCATTTTAAAACCGGTACAGTCAGGAGTGAACCGGGATGAGCTTGTCACCTTCCTTGCTAACGAGAGATTACTGCTTCCTTAGCTAGATAGCAGATGCCAGGCCCTAGTCCTAGCCCTGGTAGCACAATGGTTAAGTGCTCAGCGGCTCACCAAAAAGCCAACAGTTCAAACCCACCAGTTGATCCACGGGAGAGAGACCTGGCTGTCTGCTCCCATAAAGATTACAACCAAGAAAACCCTAATTGGCAGTTCCACTTCATCACATGCGGTCAGTATGAAGCAGGACCAACCCAAAGGCAGATTACAACAAGGGGTCTGCCCCTAGGTAGGAAGGACTCTTGGGAGGCCTGGGTTCCTCACTCATTTCAGGAAATAGTATCTCCAATTACACTGTAGTCCCCACGGTAGAGAGCATATTAAAGGTACTTCTAGTCCAGTGAGGAGCCCCGGTGGTGCACTGGTTAAGCATTCTTCTGCTCACCGAAAAGTCTGCGGTTCAAACCCACCAGCTGCTCCATGGGAGAAAGATGTGGCAGTCTGCTTGCGTAAAGATTACAACCCTGGAAACCCTATGAGGCAGTTCTAGTCTGTTAACTGGGGTTGCTATAAGCTGGAATCGACTGGAGAGCAATGAGTTTGGACAGGTTTTCTAGTTCAATTACCATAGTTTTAGATTGTGTAGGTCAAGGGTAGGCAAACTTCTTTGGTAAGGGGCCACCAACCGCTCCTTGGAAACCCTATGTGGCAGTTCTACGCTGTCCCATAGGGTCGCTGTGAGTCAGAATCAATTCCATGGCAAGGGGTTTGGTTTGGTTTTTGGCCAGAAGGCAGTTGGGAGCTATCTTTTGGACTAACCTATTTACCAGTCAGCTGTTCCTACCATTTTATACTATTTGGGGGCTACAGAATTTGACTTTTCTAATCCTACCTAGAATCACATAGCGTGTGGGCGTGCAAAGCCAGCACTCTGAGGTCTCCCATCACAAATTTCTGTCCCCTTCCTTGTATGTTGGAAGTTATTAGTCACATTCATTTATCCACTGTTCTTTTCAACCATTTCTCTGATTTCCAAACACCATTGGAAAATTAATTCCTACTGCAGTCTAAGCTTAATTAAGATATATTCATTTGTGTCAATATAGCATTTTTTTTATTGTGTGCTGGGAAAATACTGTGAGGAGATTTTTCTATGCTGAAAAGTAAATACCACTTTAACACTAGAGCAGCCTCCGCATGGGAGTCCCAGAGTCCTTCCAAACCTTCACCCATGTTTGCCTCTATCTAGTCGCTGGGTACCCTGACCGCCCTGTCTTCAAGATGTAGAATCACAGATTCTGTGCTCAGTCACAGATACGCCCTCAAGAGGAGATGTATACAAAGTAATATGTTCGAATGCAGAACGAACGGTGGACATGGCCTGGGGATAAGAAATTAGGTGGAAATAATAAGTGGAAAAGGAGGCCTGGTGGTGCAGTGGTGAAGTGCTCGGCTGCTAACCCAAAGGTCAGGAGTTTAACCCACCAGTGTCTCTGTGAGAGAAAGACCGGGTGATCTGCTCCCATAAAGATTACAGCCTAGAAACCCCTATGGGGCTGCTCTCTTCTGTCGTATGGGGTCGCCATGAGTTGGAACCGATTCGATGGCAACAGGTCTAATAAATGGAAAGGCCTGAGGCTGGAAATAAAAAAAGTACCAACCAACCAGTTGTCGTAAAGTCGATGTCATGGCGATGCCATGTGTTTCAGAGTAGAACTGTGCTCCATAAAGTGTTTTTTAAAAAATATTTTGTCTATTCGTCTAAAAATGACAGCTATAAACACTTGACATGTTAAATAACATATTTTCCAAAGCAAAAAAAAAAAAAAAGTGAGAAGAGTGACTTGTTTTACATTTTTGCAAATTTCTTCAAAGTCTGACTTAACAGAAGACAAGCCAATTCTCACATCTGCTTCTGCATTTAATCTGTAGCATTATGTTTATTTTATTTTGTTGTTGTTGAGAATAAACACAGCAGAATATACACCAGGCCAACAATTTCTACATATACAATTCAGTGACATTGATTCCATCCTCCAAGTTGTACAGCCGTTCTCACCTTCCTTTTCCAAAGCTTTATTTATAGGGGTTTCAATGGCTATGATCTTTTGGAAGTAGTTCTCCGGGCCCTTCTTCCTAGTCTGTCTTAGTCTAGCAGCTCCGCTGAAACTGTTCAGCATCATAGCAGCACACAAGCTTCCACTGACAGATGGGGGGTGGCTATGCATGAGGTACACTGGTTGGGAATCGAACCCAGGTCTCCCACATGAAAGGCAAGAATTCTACACTGAATCACTAATGCCCCTAGAGACAGGAGATTTGCTGAGTTAGACCGTGACAGTGGAAATGGACAGAGAGGGACAGGGTCCAACAAATTCCAAAGGAGTCAGGAATATGACAGTCCCATCCCATTGCCATCGAGTCAGTTCTGACTCATAGTGACCCCATGTGACAGAGTAGAATGGCCCAATAGGGTTTCCAAAGCTGTAACCTTTTGCTAACCAAAAGGTTGGCGGTTCCAACCCACCAGTTGCTCTTCGGGAGAAAGATGTGGCAGTCTGTTCCCATAAAGATTACAGCCTAGGAAGCTGTATGGGGCAGTTCTACTGTGTCCTATAGGGTTGTGACTCAATGGCAACCAGTTATTTATTTTTTTTAATGACATTTCTATTCTAAATGGATTTTAGAATGATCCGGACAGAAATAACCATACCCAAACTGTCTCAGTGATATGAAAAATTATTCTAGAACTTGTTTCCAGAATATGTGATTCAAATATCACAATCGCTTACGGAGTTTTTTTTTTTCTGATATCAGTAGAGATGGAAATGTCTCCCATTCTCCATAATCTCCAAGATTTTCCCTCCCTCTGCAAACGAAAAAAATAATAATAATAATAATTTGGTGACAGAGCCCCGCCCCCAACATAAACATAACATAAACAGATTCTTGCATTTCCAGAGAGGCCCCTACCAAAAGTTCCGACAAACTCAGAGTTCTTTTTTATGAATTATCATTTTCCTACATTCTAACAACAGCTATGCCTGCTGGACAAGATTATTTGCAATGAACTTGGTCAACCTCCATTAGTTTGAGAAATCTATTGAAGGTGTTAATACTGGAAATGGAAAAAATTAATGAAAATAAGTTACTGATAATGTATACAAAGACTTCAACAGTGCATAGTATATGTTCAATAAATATTATAAATGTTAAAAAAAAAATTGCCATGAAGTCAATTCCAACTCTTAGCAAACACATGTGACAGAGTAGAGCTTCCCCATAGGGCTTCTAAGACGGTAATCTTTATGAAAGCAGATCACCAGGTCTTTCTCCCGCAGAGCGGCTGGTAGGTTTGAACTGCTGACCTTTCAGTTAGCAGACAAGTGTTTAACCATTGCTCCAACAGTGCTCTTTTTATAAATGTTAGTTAATTTTCTTAGTTTGGAGTGTTCATGTTTTATGACAAATGACAGCATGTATATATTTATAAATATGTACCCATATTTATATATGTAACGTATATATAAAAAAGGAGAAGTATCTAACTTTTCTAATTGCCAAAAATAATCTTTAGTTGTGAATTAGTACATTTGCTGTCTGCTGCATATTTGTTCTTTTGTTAAGAGAGCTGGAAAAGATAGCAGCCACAGAGGTGTGAAATGGCTCATTTATTTTAGTGAATTATTATGCTCAAAGCTTCAAGATAATTATTCTAATCCTTGCACTGAAGCGACTTTAGCCATTGATGAAATACCTAATCAATGAACTAAAACTGCAAAACAGACTGCAGCAAAAACCCCGTTACTGTTACTGTTGAGTCAATTCCGACTCAGAGCCACCCTGTAGGGCAGAGTAGCATTGCTTCAGAGAGTTTCCAAAGCTGTAAATCTTTACAGAAGCAGACTGCCACATCTTTCTCCCATGGAGTTGCTGGTGGGTTTGAATCACCGACCTTTTGGTTAGCAGCCAAGTGCTTAACCACTGCACCACCCGGGCTCCTTACAGACTGCACAGTGCCCCCTTTATCACAGAAAAATAGAATTATGACTGCAGACACTATCTGAAAGGTCCCTAGATGGTGCAAATGGTTTTCATTATCCTGCTAATCTGAAGATTGGCAGTTCTAACCCACCCATGAGCACCACGAAAGAAAGGCCTGGTGATCTGTTTCCGTAAAGATTATAGCCAAGAAAACCCTATGGGGCAGTTCTACTCTGTAACACATAGGGTTGCCAAGAGTCAGAATTGACTCAACGCCAACAGTTTTTTGTTTGGTTTTTCAGACATTATCTAGCACAACGCTATCATTTTATAAGTGAGCAAAGTGGGCTCCAAGGAAATAAGGTGACTTGGCCAGCGTGCACATCGATTATCAAAAGAGGTCACTCCAAAACTGGACTTCTGCCTCCGTATTCATGTTCTGTCCATTCTCATTACAGGTAGTCCCCAACTTACGATGTATTCGAGTTAAAACGAACTGCGCTTATGACCGTCTTTTTTTTTTTGTACATCTTATCATTAGTAATCTCTACTACATACAATTGTGCCATGCCTATCTTGCTGATGTTATCATATCTGTAAGTTTATATGTAATGCTTCCAACCCCAGAAGACAAATAAAGATTGGATTTATAAACATACTGATAATAAAAGGCAATAATAATGAAAACTTAAAAAAAAAATGAGGTTTTTGACTTATGTCAGAACTGACTTACGTTGAAGGCATCAGAACAGAACCAGTGGTAAGTCGGGGGCTACCTGTATCTGTAAGGTCTTTTTCCCTCTAAAAATGAGTATATCTGATTACACCTAGTCTGAGTAAAGCCATTGTAGTTGGGCTTGCTTCCGTGGTCTCCTGTGGTTGCAGGCAGATAAACCTGTCAATTCTGGAGAATAGGCATTCTGATTCTAAAACCATGGAGCTGAAGGGGCCCTAACAACAGATTCCCCTTAGCCTCATCCCTTTCCAGCTCTGCTGCTACGCATACTCAAAAGTAGGTGGGCCCGCTAATACCACCTCACTGCAGAATAAAAAAGTCCATTGTTTTACTTTGGTTTTGCAAGAGCATTTTCATTTATGTATTTTGTTGTTGTTTTTAATTTTTTAGATTTTTAGGTGAAAGTTTACAGAGTAAATTAGTTTCCCATTCTATAGTTTGTACATAAAGTGTTCCAGACATTGGTTTGATTCCCCACAATGTGTCAGCACTCTCCCCATTTCAGTTCTGGGTTCCCCATTTTCTTTCGTCCAGATTTGCTATCCCTTCCTGCCTCCTCGTCTTTGCTTTTGGGCAAATGTTGCCCTTTTGATCTCATATCATTGATTGTTCTAAGGAGCACATTCCTTTTGGGCGTTATTGTTTATTTTATGGGCCTGTCTCTGGTTTGGCTGAATGGTGGTCTCTGGGAAAGGGTTCAATTCCAGCTCAGAAGGGTGTCTATCTTAGGACCATAGTCTCAGGGGCCCTTCCAGTCTCTGTCAGATCAATAAGTCTGGTCTTTTTTGTGAATTTTATTTTTTTGTTCTACATTTTTTTTCCCACTCTGTCCAAGACCTTCTGTTGGTACTGGTAGCTGGGCACTATCTAGTTCTTCTGGTCTCAGGGTAGTGTATGCTGAGGAGCACGTGATCCATTAATTAGTCTTTGGACCCATTGCTCCCTTGAGTCACTGTTTTTTTTCACTCTCCTTTGCTCCAGAAAGAAAGAGTCCAGTAGATGTGTCTTAGATGGCCATTCACAAGCCTTTAAGACCCCAGGCACTACTCATCAAAGTTGGATGCAGAACTTTGTCTTTACGAGCTATGTGTGTCAAAGGGTATTTTTAAATGAGATCTTTAAACTAGGTCCCAAGAATTCTCTTCCTTATATCTATGCATAGTATTCTTAGTGAGAATTGGTCATTGATGAGTTCAAGAAAGTGGTTATTTCTTTTTTCTATTTTGAGAGTCAACTTTTTTATTGGTTCATTTCTTGCATTTGAAATATTCTTCAATGATATCCTTGACCTGAGATTCTTTGCCATAGTCCTTAACAAACACACAACTGCAACCAACCACTTTACAAGGTTTCCCCTCTCTTAATTTTGCAGAGGCCTGCCCACTCCCCAGGATCGCTGGTGGAACAGTGGTTAAGCACTTGGCTGCTACCCGAAAGGTCAGTGGTTTAAACCCATCCAGCAAATCTGCAGGAAAAAGGCCTGAGATCTACTCTGCAAAGATTAAGTCAAAACAACAATAACACCAACAACAAAAACCAAACCTGTTACTGGCAAGCAGCTGGTGGATACAAACTGCCAACCTTTTGGTTAGCTGCCTGAGCTCTTAACCGTTGTACCACCAGGGCTCCCCATAAAGGTAGCAGCCTTGGAAAAACCTATGGGGCAGTTCTACTCTGGCACAGAGGTGGTCACTATGAGTCAGACTAGACTCGACGGCAACAGATTTTTTGTTTTGTTTTGTTTTGTTTTACCCACTCCCCTATTTTCTTGTTGTCATTAACCTTAATCTAGTTGAATTGGAGTTTAGCACAAAGGGCCTCCACCAACTTGATATATCCAGACTCATCACAGTTGGACCCAAGCACACACAGATGGGCTTGGCACTTGTCTCAGGCTTTGGCAGCTGTGAGGATTCTGCGGCTAGGACATTGTGGACAAGGGCGGTCTGCAGCACCTCTCGTTAACCAGTAGTAATGTCCATTAGCCCTCCAGCAGCAACCTCCTCCTTGGCCTTGGCCTGGACAGTAGGCTATGGATGGAGCCAAATCTGGAAGGCTCCTGAGCCTCTGCCTCCACGCTGCTCTGCAGCATCAGGGAAAGAGGAAGTCACTTGCTTCTGTTTCTGATGTTCATGATGGTTAGTCCACTTGTGCAACATAGCTTAAAACCACTTTTTAAACAAAAAAATCGGTTGCCATCGAGTTGATTCCAATCCATAGAGACCCTATAGGTGGAGTAGAACTGCCCCATAGTGCCCAAGGCTGTAATCTTTATGGAAGCAGACAGCCACATCTTTCTCCCAGCTGGTGGGTCTGAATCACCAAACTTTTGTTAGCAGCCACCAGCCCCTCAGTGGGAGAAAGATGTGGCCGTCTGCTTCCATAAAGATTACAGCCTTGGAAACCCAATAGGGCAGTTCTGCACTGTCCTGGAGAGTCACTACAAGTCGGAATGAAACAACCAAGGCCCTTGTCTTCCTGGAGTTAGATCCCCAGTCTGACTTCTAGCTAAATTTGCCATTCAGTGGGGTGAGATGCTACCAGAGTACATGCTGTTGGAAAGATGTTCTTTCAACAGCCACGTGTTGTGAAACTATTTTGTGCACATGGACCGCTGAGTAGCAAATGTGCTGGCATTCCAACATGAGCTACGTATATTTTAAGCAAGGAGCAACGACTGGAAATGGGCAAAAACCAAACCAGGGAAACCCCCAGAAGCCTATCATTACATCAGTGACCAAAGTGTTTGTTACTGATTGAATTGTGTCCCCAGTAATACGTGTTGTAAACCCTCAACCCCTATACCTGTGGGTATAATTCCATTTGGGAACAGGACTTCCTTGGGGCAGCTCTGCTCTGTCCTATAGGGTCACCATGAGTTGGAATCGATGGCGATGGATAGGCACAGAGAAGGAAGCACAAATGGAGGGGAAGATACACACCACATGGAGATCATCAAGGAACCAAGGAACAGAAGCTGAAAAGAGACAAGGACCTTCCCCCAGAGCCAACAGAGAAAGCCTTTCCCTAGAGCCAGCACCCTGAATTCAGACTTCTAGCCTCCTAAACTGTGAGAAAATAAATTTCTGTTCATCAAAGCCACCCACTTGTGGTATTTCTGTTATAGCAGCACCAGGTAACTAAGACAGTGTCCTTTCAGAAAGCTGAGTTCTGCTCGTTTTCAGAGAGGCGAAGTTGCACCTGAAGACGTATTGCTGAGATTTGAACACCGATGTCTCCGTGCAGGCATCGGCAGTAAAACATCTTTATGTTGACCACATTTTCTTTCCCAGACACATCAGACAAGAACAGGACTGGCCTCTTAAGTTGAGAAATCACACCTGCTTCCTTCCTTAGAACATTCCATGGTCTTGTTCCACCTTTGGTTCTGAATTTTAGAAAAACAGGTATTTTTGTCCCTGAGCCGAAGAGACCGTGTGCCGTGTGTCTTCAACACACCAGCTACCTTTCACAAGAGGGAAGTGTTTTCATCTGATTTACCTGCGGCATTTTCAAAATTTGCCCTGGATTTTGCAACATTTCGTTTTTTCCGTCCTCAAGGCACCATTATGAGTTGGCTGGGAGGAAGAACATTAGCTTCACTTAAGCCCAGGGAGAGGTCAAGCGACATGTCCAGAAGGACAGGGTGACTCAGAATACCTGCCTGGGCTGGAGGTTTCTTAATCAGCTGGAAGACTGGCTATTGAAACAGCAGGAGATATTTATTCACTTCTGGAGGTCGCTTAGGCTGTGATTCTAAATGGATGACATCTAGGTGTAAAGGAGGAAAATCATTTTGTTTTTACTCCCTACCCGCAAGACACCAAAGTAAAAATAAAGATCTATTCAAAAAGAAGTTTGTAGGAAAATGGAACTTCCAACCTCTCAGTTAGCAGCTGTGCACATTGCCAGTTGCCATCCAGTCTTCTGCAACTCACGGCAACCCTACAGATTAGAGTAGAACTGCGCAATGGCGTTTTCAAGGCTGTCATCTGGATAGAGGCAGAAGGCCACATCTTTCGCCCATGGAGTTGCTGGTGGGTTCAAACCGCTGACCTTTCAGTTAGCAGCCGAGCACTTAACCACTGTGCCACCAGGGTTCCTTAGCCCGCACATTAGTGGCTTATTATTAAGCTGCTATTGTTGGGTGCCATCGAGTTGATTTTGACTCCTGGCGACCCGTGTGACAGAGTAGAACTGCCCCATAGGGCTTTCTAGGCTATAATCTTTACAGGTAGGAGCCCTGGTGGTGCCGTGGTTAAAGCATTTGGCTCCTAAATGAAAGGTTTGCGGTTTGATCTCAGCAGCAGCTCCACAGGAGAAAGGTGTGGCAGTCTGCTTCCAACAAGAAGCTAGCGACATCTACCTGGAAGACATCTCCAGCTCCTAAAGGTGGTTTCATGGAGCAGGTCTGCATTCCCTTGACCAGCCATCCTCCACCGGACCCCCACCTCAACCGTGCCACTGTGGGAAAAATGCCCCTGGAGAGGCAAGACCAAGATCTGAACCCACTCAACATTTGTAGCCTTTTTTTTTTAAAATGATTGAGTGAAAATTGAATTTCCAAATATCAGGGTAGCAGTTTTATCCAGTCTTTACCTAGATGCTCATATTGTAAACAAAATGTTAGATAAAGAATTAGGGGAGTACAACAGGCTAGTTAATGGGCTTCTCCCTCACTGTAGCCATTTCCAATACCACCTTTAGGCCACGCTGTAGGTGGTGCAAACAGACAGCGGCTAACTGAAAAGCTGAAGATTCAAGTCCACCAGAGGCACCTCAGGAGAAAGGCCTGGCGATCTGCTTCTGAAAAATCAGCCACTGGAACCCTGCGGAGCACAGTTCTCCTCTGACCCACAGGGAGTCGCCATGAGGAGGAGGTGACTTGACGGCAGTCGGTTTTGTATGTTATTAATCAACTCATCACAACTCTCGGTTCCTAAATCAGAAGCCTTTTATATATTTTTTCTATTCATCTGTGGTTGAAGCTTGTGTTTTGTATAAATCAATAAAATAAACTTCATGGTTTTAAAACTTAGATGTTGGTTGGAATCTCCTCGGGCTTTTCTTCTCCTGTTTGGGCACGAAGATGCTCTTTGTGTCTACTTTATCCTTTACACGTTAAACAGTCCACTCCGAGAACTGGCCCTGCCTGGTCTTTCTCTTCCTCTGCAGCCAGCTTTATGACTCCTCTCTGGACCCATTCTTCACTATTCTGATTATGTTCTCTGGAGCAGTTCCGAAATCCACTCTCCCAAGCAGCCTCCACCCTCCACAACAAAAGGAAATAACACACAACCCTCAGACGAACCTTTGTCAGTCAGCACCCGTCATTTATTTCATATGTATTGTTGTTGTTGTGTGCTGTCAAGTCAATTTCAGCTCATAGCGACCCCATGTCTCCTAGCGACCCCATGTGATGGAATAGAACAATCCCATAGGGTTTTTCTAGGGGAGCCCTGGCGGTGCAGTGGTTAAAGCGCTCGGCTGCTAACCAAAAGGTCGGTCATTCAACCCACCATCCGCTCCTTGGGAGAAAGACGTTGTAGTCTGCTTCCACAAATATTTACAGCCTTGGAAACCCCATGGGGCAGTTCTACTCTGTCCTATAAGGTCTAGCTGTGAGTCGGAAGTGACTCAGCGGCAATGGGTTTGGTTTGAGGTTTGAATCTTTACGGGAGCAGGTCACCCGGTCTTTTCTCCCATGGAGCCACTGGGTGGGTTCGACCACCGAACTTTTGGTTTTCAGCTGAGTGCTTAATCATTGCACCACCAGGGCTCCTTCATATTTATTAGTACATGCAATCATCTGTAAGTTTCTCCGGCTACTTTATAGAGCAAATTAGATTCTAAAATGGTCAAAAGTTCAGTAATCATAAATTGATCAGAAAACTCTTAGCCACCTGATATGATAATGAAAGAAAACCAACTTTCCAGAAGAAACCAGTCAATTTTTGACTATGTCAGTCACTGCAGAAGAAAAGTCCTAGAGCTCTTGGCAAATGTGGCTTCGATGAACGTGGTGATCCAGCATCACTAGCTGAGATACATGGTTTTCAGAAACTTGTTGTTAGCTGCTGTCATGTCGGCCTTTGACTCGTGATGACCTGGTGCACGATGTGATCTGATTGTTATGGTACATAGGGTTGTCATTGGCTGATTTTCAGAACTAGATCACCAGGCCTTTCTTCCTCCTCTGCCTTAGTCTAGAAGCCCTGCTGAAACCTGTCCAGTTGAAAATTGACAGATAGCTGGTGGCTGTGCACAAGGTGTGTTGGCCAGGAGTCAAACCCTGGTCTCCGGCATGGAAGGTAAGAATCCTACCATTGAGTCACCATGCCCTAATGATGATAGTCACAAGAGCTGGTCCTATTGGACATCAAAAAGAGGACTAAAGAAGGAAAATTTCCTTTACAAGTTGAAGGTAAAAGAAGCTAGGTTGCTAATAGATTCTACAGATCTTGTTGTTGTTCTTAGTTGCCTTCTAGTTGATTCTGATTCATGGTGACCCATGTATGTCACAGTAAAACTGCAATACGTAGGGTTTTTAAGATGTGACTTTCGGAAGCAGATTGCCAAGCCTATCTTCTGCGGTGCCTCTGGGTAGGTTCAGAGCACCAACTTTTTGGCTAGTAGTTGAGCACTTAATCGTTTCCACCCTCCACGGTCTCCTGTAGGTTTTAGTTATGAAAAATTATACACACTGGTTTCAGTTATTGAAAAGCGTGTGCTAAGGCTTTTTTATCTCTTAATTAAAGTTTTTGTTCAAAAAAAGTGTTCAAATACAGCCCTTACAACAGCTCAATGTCTAAAATAATAGACAAAGCAAGAGAGTGAACAAATTTATGTATGTATGTAACTACGGGAGAAATCTGATCCACCGATTACTAAAGCGAGGAATTACGGAAACGCCTACCTGGTCTTTAAAAATCTCACTGGAAAGCTTGTTGCTATTGTTACTTGCGGTCGAGGTGGCTCCAAGTCATAGCAACCTTATGTACAGCAGGATGGATCATTGCCGAGTCCTGTGCCGTCTTCATGATCCTTGGTATGTCTGAGTCCATGAGTCGGAACTGATTCCACGGCAGTGGGTTTTTTTTTTTTTTTTTTTAGGTAGGGTCACTATGAGATGGAATTGACTTGATGGCAACAGTTTTTTTTTTGGGCGGGGGGGGTTGGTTGTTGTTAGTTTCTGTCCAGTCGAATCCTATTCATGGCAACCCTTGTGTGCAGAGTAGAACTGCTCCATAGAGTTTTCAAGGCCATAATCATTATAGGAGCAGATTGCCAGGCCTATCTTTTGAGGCACCTCTGGGTGTATTCGAAATGTCAACCTTTCGATAATAGTTGAGTGTTTAATTGTTTGCACCATCCGGGGAACCATTAGGCTCTGTACCAAACCCAAAAACCAAACCCGTTGCTGACTCATAGCAACCCTATAGGGGAGAGTAGAACTGCCCCACAGGGTTTCCAAGGAGCAGCTGGTGAATTCCAACTGCGGACCTTTTGGTTAGCACCCTGAGCTCCTAACCCTTAGGCTGTCTAAATGACTCTAATTAAAACTTGGATTCTGGTAGGACTACGAACTAACGTCAAGATGTGCGCATTCTTGTCACATCAGGTAGCCAGATCTTTATGATTTGAAAACTTACCCTGGTCTGATGGAAAGCTCCTTCTGTTATCAGCTCCTTTGCATATGTGTAGACGTTGGTTAGTGTTATCAGCTGCATTGTTTCCCCCCACAACTGTATTACAGAGTAGATTCCGATTCCGACTCATGGCGACCCCATGTGTTATAGAGTAGAAGTGCCTCATAGGGTTTTCCAGGCTGTAATCCTTATAGGAGCAGATCGCCAGGCCTTTATCCCGTGGAGCCGCTGGGTGGGCTTGAGCCACTGACTCTCAAATTCAGTTCTCAAATTCAACTTGTGCTAAACACAGCGACTTGCCTACCAGTTAGCAGAACTATCCATGCTCCAAGTCACTGTAATTCTACCTGCATATGCTCCTGTTTCCTGACTGAAGACTAATACAAGATTGGCGAATCCAGTTGCTCACCTTGTATTTCACAGCCCAAAGTCGGATCTGGGTTGTTCGGATTTTTTGCCCAAAGAATTTTCAGTAATCCAGTTCATATTCTCCACAGAAGTCATATAGACTTGTGAAATGATAAAACGATGCAACTGAGAGTGCAAGGTGATAAACAGAGGTCAAATATCCTTGGGAATGATGCATGCAGAGGGTAGAAATAATGTATTTGGGGCGTTGTTGGAAAAAAAAAGGCCTTTGTGTTGCTAACTTATGGGAGAAATGAAAATCATACTTCTTTACCTACCCATTCAGACATAATTCACTTTGTGAAAAATTTGGCGTATTAAAATACCTTCTTTTTATTACTAAATTGAACTTGTATTGTTCTAGTACAAGTACCAGACTAAAAAAAATGCAAAGAATTCAATAAGGATGCAGCAGAACTTACAAAAAATTATGTATTTTATATAAAAGATAAGATTATCTTTTACTGATAAATTATTAACAGCACTACTCAAAGTAAGTTATGGAATATGAATGCGAAGTAGTCAGAGTTATTTTATATTTGGCATAATAGCTCAGAAGCTCAGAAGGAAAAACAGTATTTTATAACAGAACAAAACAAATGGGATAGCAGAGTCACTCGGCTTCCATCCAGCCTTGTCCCTAATATTCTACAAGAAGAGAATATACAAAGTGGCTTTTAAAAATAAGTTAGCCTATTGTAGAAGTAATATAATAATAAGGAGCCCTGGTGGTGCAATGGTTAATGTGCTCATCTCAGATGCTAACTGAAAGGTTGGTGGTTCAAACCCACTAGTGGCTCGGTGAGAGAAAGCCCTGTAGATCTGCTCCCGGAAGGATTACAGCCTAGGAAGCCCTGTGGGGCAGTTCTGCTCTGTCCTATGCGGTCAGTATGAGTAGGCATCGACTCGACAGCAATGACTTTGGTTTGGTTTTTGGTTTGGGCGGCGCTGTGGGGGCCACACGTGGATGGAGTCAAGGCGTGTCTTTGGGAAGAAGACAGTATTTGAGATGGTGTAAGCGATCGGTTTTAGGAAAGGCAGAGAATGGAACCTGTCGTGTAGGCCCGAATGCCAGCAGGCCCTGGGCTTTGTGTTCAATTTACTGAGCTCACTGGGGACAGGCACCACGTCATCCCCCTTGGTATGCCTAATGCTTGTTGTTGTTGGGTGCCGTGGAGTCGATTTCGACTCATAGAGACCCCATGTGACAGAGTAGAGCTGTCCCGTAGGGTTCCCAAGGCTGTCATCTTCACAGGAGCGGATACCAGGTCTTTCCCATGGAGCAGCTGGTGGGTAGAACCGATGACCTTTCAGTTAGCAGCAGAGTGCTTAACTCTTGCGCTACCAGGGCTCCTTGCCTACTGCCTAGCTCAGTGCATTCCTAGTAAGTGCTTATGAAATTGATGAGTAGACAACAGAGATCCGGTGAGGGCTTCCCATAGCGGCACAACCAGCGCCCAGGGAAGCAGGGGCCACCCCTCCTGTTCTCCCAATGAGCGTGGCCAGTCCAGGGTAGGGATGTTTGGTGTGTGGTCTGACAACCTTCTGCCTCAGAATTAAATGTTAAAATGTCAACCTTCAGGCCCCACGGGGGACTTCCTGAATCAAAACCCTTGTCGAGGAACCCAGAAACTGGTATTTCCAAGAATCCAGGTAAGTCTCTTGCACACCAAAGATTGGGCTCTATTGCCGTGTGATTTTGTAGACACGTAAAAAAGATCTGATAACATTCTCAAATGCCAACCTTAGTAACTGAAATCTCCAGAGTAAGGGAAACCAATATTTGGGGTGGTTACTTTGGACCAGGCGCTATTCAAATGAAGGTGGTTAGGCACTTGGCTGCTAACCTGAAGGTTGGTGGTTTGAACTCAACAGCCACTTGGTGGGAGAAAAGACCTGGCAATTTGCTTCCTTAAAGATTACAGCCTTGGAAACCCTTTGAGGCCGTCTACTGTGTCCTATAGGTTTGCTATGAGTTGGAATCAACTTGATGGCAATGGGTTTTTCGGGTACTGTACAAATGGTTTCACACATAATGATTTAATATCCAACAATCCAAGGAGAAAGTTTTATTATATCTGGTTTTGAGGAAACAAACTCATGGAGCGTACGGAACTTGCCAAAGTGTTAGTGGGATTCCAACCTAGGATTATTTAATCCCAGAAACCACATTCTCTCTTATGCCTCACCGCATCTCACCGAAAGGGACCAGGCCATCCTGAAGAGCCTGTCTCCAGGAAATGTTTGGAGCTCGTCTCTTATCTGTTGAATCTGCCAAAATGAATTTGTGGAAATCAAACTTTGGAGTTTTAGTTATATCTTCATTAAGCCAGAATGTCTAAGTCACCTATGACTTTGTGTGTGTGTGTGTGCTTTGTGCCGACGAGTCAATTCTGACTCATGGCAATTCTATAAGACCGAGTAGAACTACCCCAGAGGGTTTCCAAGGCTGTAAATCTTTAAGGAAGCAGACTGCCGCATCTTTCTCCATTGGAGTGGCTGGTAGGTTCAAACCACCGACCTTTTGGTTACTAGCCAAGTGCTTAACCACTGCTCCACCATGACTCCTTCCATAAAGATTAAACAGCCTGGAAAATCCTATAGGGCAGTTCTCCTCTGTTATGTGCCGTCTCTGTGAGTTGAAATTGATGGCACCTAACGACAACAACAACAAAGAGGCCGCACTGGGTTAGTGCTTTGGAACAGGACTGGGAAACACCCAGGCACTAGGCAGACTGAGAGTCAAGGTAGGGGTGGGGCCAGGAGGGCAACAGGGCAGGTGCAGACTATAGCTTACCCCATCTAACACTACCCTGCTCCAGCCAACCGTCTCCAGGCATTGCAAACCCAATGTGGCCAGGGCTTCTCATATTTCAAAGGGAAGCCAAAAGTCAGTTTTTTTAAGTGCGGTATCTGTTAACGAATTAGATTCAAGTTTAAGATACACCCTGCAGGCCAAACAAGCAGGTCTGACAGAGAAGCGTATGCCAGCGGAGTGCCTGTCTGCAACCGCTGGCCTGGAGAATTCAAATCTCAGGGGGTGAAGCTGCATAAATTAGCTGGGATATTGTTTATTAAAAATTGTTCGGATCAGAGAAGTGCATCTTTGTATTGGGCTTATATAGAGGTATATCCCTATTAATGTTGTTGTTAGATGCCATTGAGTGGATTCTGATCACAGTGACCCCATGTGACAGAGTAGAACTGCCCCATAGGGTTTTCTGAGCTGTAATCTTTACGAAAGCAGATGGCCAGGTCTTCGTCCCTCAGCGCTGCTCGGTGGATTCCAACTACCAACCCGCAGTCGAGCGATTAACCTTTGTGCCACCAGGGCTCCTTATTCCTAGCAATAAAAAAACCTGTTGCCGTCGAGTTGATTCTGACTCACAGCGACCCTGTAGGACAGGGTAGAACTGCCCCATAGGGTTTCCAAGACCGTGAATCTTTCCGGAGGCAGACGGATCAGCTGGTGGGTTCCAACCTCTGACCTTTAGGCTAGCAGTCCAGCACTTAACTACTGTGCCCCTAGGGCTCCTTATACCTATCAGTACTGCTGGTTTAATTTAATAAATCATGTACCATTTTTGGATTTTACGCAAGTGTACCAGGAGTGGTACCGAAGGCCAAATTTTTGTCAACTGAGTTGTGTTTTTCCATGAACTTTGCATTTCAGGATGCTTCATTCTGGTGATGATGTTCAAATTGGCACTGGTCAGTTTTTAAATTTATGATTCCCCAGTCTTCTAACTTACCAAAAACAAAACAAAAAAACCCCCGTTGCCGTGGAGTCGATTCCGAAAGTCAGTCAACACTCGGATGGCATCTGCTTTTTAATACTGCATTTGGATATCTCCCTGGCGGAGCTTCTCCATACAGAAGAGTTGAAGCTGCTGGTTCAAAAAATTACTTTTTTTTTTTCTCTCTTGGCCCAGTGGTTAAGCGTTCGTTGCTAACCAGAAGGTCGGCAGTTCAAATCCACCAGACTCCTTGGAAACTCTATGGGGCAGATCTACTCTGTCCTACAGGGTCACTATCGACTTGACAGCAATGAGTTTGGTTTTGGGGGGTTTTCTTTCTCTCTTACACACACACACAGGATAATGTGTGACTTATTACTTATGCATTCTAAATCGTAAGTTTTAATGATCTTATGTTATTTTTTGCAGAATAACTATGAATTAGCCATTAAGTTTTTGTTGTTTTTAAAATTTCCAAAGTCTTTCAGTACCGGCATCGCTTAGAGGGTAGTCTCATAGCTATTTTATAGCAAGGTTAATATGCCTTTATTTTTGCTACATGTATGCTTTTATTTTATTTCATCAAGGTAGGCCATGTTAACCGACCAAAGCAAAAATCATCATTAAACCCGGTCCACACAACGCTACCCGCTTAACGCTGTTAAACGCAGGACGGACGCACAAACACGAGTTCGAACGGATTAAAAAAGGCACTTACAGGGAAGACCCGCAAAGAGTCCCAGTTTGGAGACACAACAAAAAGCCTTCAGGAAGAAAAGTCAGAAGGTTCTAATCTCATTTATTTTCCCCGCTATGTTTTATTGTAGTTTTCCGTCGTAAAACAAAAGATCATCAAAGGCACCGGTGGAGTTTTGAGACCAGCCTCTCCTCTCCCGGAAGTTCGAGCCGCAGTCCCCGGGGCCGCGCGCCCGCGCCCCAGCCTTCCCGGCCGGCCGCGCCCCGACTTTCTCCCGGGGCGCGGGCGGGCCGGGGACGCGCGGCCGGGCGAGCGCGGCGTGTGTTCACAGCTGTCCCAGGGAAGCTGCAGGGTGCTCACCAAACCCGAAACCGCCGTCCCTGAAGCAGGCCGCTCCGGCTTCGCCTGCCTGCTCCTGGGCGTTGGGGAAGCGGAATCAGGGGCGTCTCCCACCCAGCTTTCCCAAGCGTCAGCCCTGCCTCTGCCCGCCGGCAAGGCTCGCGCACAGCCAGGCAGCCAGGGCCTCCAGCCGCCGGGGAGGGCTGCGCGCCCCTCCTCGCACCGCTGCCTCCTCCCCTCCCCTCCCCCCCCCTCCCCCCACGTCTTACCCTCCCTTCCTCCCCACCCCCACCTCTTCCCTCCCTCCACTGCCCCACCCCTCCCTCCTGCGCAACCCCACCTCCCCACTCCCACCTCAGCCCTCCCCTCACTGCCCCCTTCCTTCTCCCTCACCTCCTCACCCCTACCCCTTCTCCTTTACCTCCCCACCCCACTTATTACCGCCTCCCCACCCCCACCTCTTCCCTCCCTCACCTCCCCACCCCACCTCTGCTCTCCTGGCTCCCATCTCTTCCCTCCCCCACTTCTCCCCTCCCCCGCCTACCTGTCCCCTCCCCCACCTTTCCACCTCACCTACCCACCCTTCCCTCCCACCCACCTCCTCCTTACCCTTTCTTGCCCTCCCCCACCTTTCCCTCCCCATCTACCTCTTTCCTCCCCCACCTCCTCTCTTCCCTCCCCATCTCTCCCCACCCCATCTCTTCTCTCCCCCACCCCCACCCCATCTCTTCCCTTCCCTCCCCCACCCCCACCTCATCCCTTCCTCCCCTCCCCATCTCTTTCCTCCCCCACCTCCCCTCTTCCTTTCCTTTTCTCCTCCCCATCTCTTCCCCCCTCCCCCACCTCATCCCTTCCTCCCCTCCCCCATCTCTTCCCTCCCCCACCCCCACCGCACCTCTTCCCTTCCTTTCTTCCCTCCCTTCCCTCCCCCTCCCCCTCCCCATCTCATCCCTTCCTCCCCTCCCCCATCTTTTCCCTCCCCCACCCCCACCGCACCTCTTCCCTTCCTTTCTTCCTTCCCTCTCCCCCACCTCATCCCTTCCTCCCCTCCCCCATCTCTTCCCTCCCCCACCCTCACCCCACCTCTTCCTTTCCTTTCCTCCCTCCTCCATCTCTTTCCTCCCCCACCCCCACCCCACCTCTTCCCTTTCCTTCCTCCCGTCCCCCACCTCTTTCCTCCCAACCCTGCCTCCACCCTCTTCTCCAGCCTCCGCCCCAGAGCCGCTGGAGGCTCCCTGTATTCAGCATGACACAGATTTGGGCCGAATGTCGTTCCAAGGTTCTTGGTTAAGAATCCCAAGAAGTTTGCTGGCAGATGCACAGGCCAACAGCCCTCCTGGCCCTGCAGAGCCACCCACCCAGCTCCCCTTCCCTGCCTGCGTCGGGCATGCAAAAGGGCCTTTGGCTCCCAGGCCTGCTTTCTTCCCAGTGTAACCAAGATTCTGCTTTTGAAACTTTACACAGACTAAAGGGCAGCAGCCTGTTTTATTTTAGAGAGGAAAATGAGAGTGAAAAGGTACTGGGAGGGAACAAGGTGAGGGGAGGCAGAGGAACGGGAGAGAAAGTTCGCGCTTTGGGGCTGGCAGATGGGAGAGTCCTTTAGAAAAGAATGTCCCAGGCTTGGAAACCGGGGCTGGAGGAGGTAGGTGTAAAGATAAAGTGGACGGGCAACAGTTAAAGTCCCACATAAGGAATGTGTGTGGTATGTCTGCTGCCAAAAATTAGGGCCACACAGCCTTGTTTCCCGGTTTTTTTTTTGTTTTCTTAAGTTATGTTGTTGTTGCTTATGTCTTCAAACTCTGTTGATCCAGGGTCACAACTAGGGGGTGTTTTGAGGGCACGTGATTAACGGCCTTGAAAAGACGGCCTAATGCCCTGCTTTCCCAGGGAGAGGTCTGGCCTCAGTAGGCACACGGTAAACAATAGGTAACGTGTTAACCCTGTGCTCAGAGCATAACCAGTTTTGTTGGTCTTAACCCTTACCACACTCATGTATGTTTTATTCCCATCTTCCACATGAGGAGACAGGTGTAAATAGGCTGAGTGTCTTGGCTGTGAGCACACAGCTCACGGTGGCAGACGTAGAACTCAAACTCCATTTGACTCCGTGTTATGATAGGACTTAATATTTGGGAGACAAAAGACAAAATGAGCACAATGAACTGACTCCTTGTTTGGAGGGTAACCAGTAACCCCGTTGCCAACAAGTAGGTTCTGACTCATGGCATCCACACGTGGGTCAGAGTAGAACTATGCTCCATAGGGTTTGTTTTTAATGACTGGTTTTTGGAAATAGTTTGCCAGGCCTTTCTTCCAAGGCACCTCTGGGTGAACTCCGACCTCCAGTCTTTCAAACAAACACTTAACCTTCTGCACCACCCAGGGACTCCTATTTGAAGGAAAGACATGTAGATTACCCTTGGGATGTGCTCTGAGTTCTCCCAGACCTGTATTTTACAGTGGAATTAATCAGCGTATTTTTGTCCCTGCGGGTGTTACTGAGGCATTTCATTAGCAGGAATTTCTGAATTCCTAGATGCTCTCCAGACTGGGCACCTAAGCAATATGGTCTCTGGTTAAGTCTCCCCGTGGCTCGTTAGGGAAATTCTCTCGGCCCTAGGCTGACAGCCCTTTGCAGAATTACTTGACTATCCACTAGGATGGGGCAGCAGTTCACTGGTAGAATTCTCACCTTCCATGCAGGAGACCCTGGCCAGTGTACCTCAAGTGCAGGCCACTACCCATCCATCAGTGAACAGATTTCAATGGAACTTCCAGACTAAGACAAACTAGGAAGAAAGACCTGGAGATCTACTTTTGAAAACCAGCAATGAGAACCCTACGCGTCACAGTGTTTCATCTGCGTCACAGTGTTTCATCCTGCCGTGCATGGGGTCTCCATGAGTTGGGGACTGATTCAACAGCTGCTAACAACAACATCCAATAGATTAAAAAAACAAAAACAAAAAAAACTTCCATTCCTTTACAAAAGAAATATACAATAGTGAGGAGGGGTGACCAAAAAAGCAAATTAAACTTGAAGGTGGAATAAGATCCATGCAAAGCACCCAGGAAGGAGCCCTGGTGGTGCAGTGGTTAAGTGCTCAGCTGCTAACCCAAAGGTCGGTGGTTCAAACCCATCAGCTGCTCTGTGGGAGAAAGACCTGGCAATCTGCTCCCATAACGTTTACAGCCTTGGAAACCCTGTGGAGCAGTACTACTACTTTGCTCTGTAGGGTCACTATGAATTGGAATCAACTTGAAGGCAACGTGTTTTTTTTTTTTTTTTTTTTGGTGTTTTTAATGCACCCAGAAATCTCTGTTGGACTGTGAATCACCCTGTTATGGACTGAATTTGTTCCCCCAAAAGTTATGTTGAAGTCCTAGCCCCTGTACCTGTAAATATGATTCTGTTTGGAAATAAGTGTTCTCTTACGTTAATGACATCATACCAGAATAGGGTGCGTCCTAAACCTAATCTCTTCTGAGTGGTATCTTAGAAGAGGAAAAACAGACACACAGGGGGAAGACAGTTGATATATGAAGATACATCTACAAGTAGCCAAGAAACACCCAGAGCTACAGAAGTGGAAAGAGACAAGGATCTTTCACTAGGAGCCCAAAGAGAGAGAGAGAGTGTGTGCGCGCCTAGCCCTGCTGACACCGTGAATTCAGACTCTTAGCCCCCAAAACTGTGAGTCCGTAAATTCCTGTCCTTTATGGAAAAACGGGGAATCTTGGCTCTATAGTGTTTAACAAAGTGAAACTTCTACTTCTGTTTACTGTGGAGACTCAAGAAAAGGGTGCCCAGGCAGTGATGGCGACAGAACATTTGTGGTCCACGGTGTATATGTATGTGTTCCTTTCCTGCTTCACCCCAGCAAGTATAAAACACACTTGGTTCTGTTAGGTTCTACTGATACTTTCTTTTCAAAAGGTTTCAAGATACCACTACGGATTTTTTTTTTTTTACTTCAGTTGCATCTCTACTGCTTTAACATCTACACACACATAAGTCACCAGAGCACACCCAAACTCTCACAGAAAAATGAGATAAAGATTTGACAAGCCCAGCCTTCTGAGGAAGCCAGTGGAAGCCTGGTTCTCAAATGTAATGTTCTACATATGTTCCCTTAGAGTGCAGAGGGAATTGGTATTTAAGATGCTGTGTCGTGCAATAATACCTCAGGGTGCTATCTGATGGTTCATTTATTCCTAAACCTTGTACAGCTGCCATATTGATAAATAAACCCCTCTCTCTAGGAAATTATTCTTGTGGTTATCCCTTCTCCAATTTTTTAGGTTAAGAGCTTAAGCCACAGGAGCCCCTGGTTTGCTCAAATGGTCAAGCGCTGGACTCCTAACCAAAAAGTTGGCTGTTCAAAACCCACCCAGAGGCGCCTTGGAAGAAAGGCCTGGTGATCTTCTGAAAGGTCCCCAAAAAAAAAAAACCCAAACCTGTTGCCATCGAGTTGATTCCGACTCAGAGCGACCCTGCAGGACAGAGTAAAACTACCCCGTAGAGTTTCCAAGGAGCACCTGGTGGATTCGAACTGCCAACCTTTTGGCTAGCAGCTGTGGCTCTTAACCACTACGCCACTATGGTTTCCTCTGAAAGGTCCCAGCCTTGAAAACCCTGTGGAGCAGCTCTACTCTGCACACATGGGATCAACTCAATGGCAACCAACAAGAACAAAAACCTAAGCCATCAAAGGGTTTTTGCTACAATCTGACCCCCAAGCCTTGTTTTGGGTGGGAGGGGTTGGGGGTAGGAAGGAGTTGTGGACCTGTGACTCCTTACGCAGATCATCAGTGAAGGAGGAAAAGAGTTCCACTTGCCAGCTGGGGGACAAGCTATGAATCCTCCTGTCATGGATTGAATTGTGTCACCCCAAAATCTGTGTTGTAAATCCTAACCAATATACCTGTGGTGGTAACCCCATTTGGGAATGAGTTTATTAGTGCGGGGTGTGTCTTAGACCAATCTTTTTTGAGATGTAAGAGAGCAAAGATGGAGGAAGGCAGATGCCAAGCCTCACGAAAATCACCAAGGAGCCAAGGCTGAGAAGAGATAGGACCTTTCCTCAGAGCTGACAGAAAGAAAACCTTCTAGAGCCAGTGCCCTGAATTTGGATTTCCAGCCTCCTAAAAAACTGAGAAAGGAAACCCTGGTGGTATAGTGGTTAAGTACTACGGCTGCTAACCAAAGGGTTGGCAGTTTGAATCTGCCAGGCGCTCCTCGGAAACTCTATGGGGCAGTTCTACTCTGTCCTATAGGGTCGCTATGAGTCGGAATCGACTCGATGGCACTGGTTTTTTGTTTTGTTTTTTTTTTTTTAAGCCGAGAAAATTAATTTCTGCTTGTCATAGTCACCCACTTGTGGTATTTCTGTTACAGCAGCACTGGATGACTTAGATGCCTTCCAATGGAAGAACTTTCTGGGGGCTCAGGAAAAGGACTTCATTGGTACCAGGCAGCTGCTCCATAGCAGAATCGGTCCATTTTCTTCAGGATGACCAAATATCCCTAATTTTCTTGTCATGACAGCTTAGATGGTAGAAGCTGAAGCTGGACCTGCCTCTAAGGAATCCTCCCTCTAATTGGGGCTCAGTGTCAGCTTGCCTTGATTTCAGGTATCGAGGCAGGAAGGAGGGCAATCTGTAGGGCACCCTGAAGAGGAGAGGAGAATCAAGTGAGGAGGAAATGGATCCAGTGGAGTAAATAAAGCAAAGCCTGGTGTGGTGCCTGAAGAAGACCCACGCTCCCCTGGCTTCCTGGGCAATGCTCTTTTCTCTGGAAAACTTACTTCCTTCTGTCAGAGAGTGCAGCTGGCTCAGAGTGGACTTCCCACTTGGACCTTGGAGCTCTTTGCTACTTCTAGGCAGCCCGGGGTATCCCAGGCCTGTCTGCTACTGCAAAATCCTGTGCCCCAAACCCTCCCTCTGAATGTACCTCTGAGGAAACCATTCCTAGTATCCATTATGAGGGAATCAGAAGGGAAGTCTGGGCCAGTATGCTCGGTGAGAAACAAGGGGCAGTGTAGGTATGTGCCCTGTGACAGAGGCCATCCCCACACAACGCCTTCATCATCCTGGCGTGGGGACCCTCCAGCCTCTGCTGTGGCACAGCAGTGAGGGAGGTAGTACTTTGGGCTTCCTCAAAAAGCCAAAAACCAAACTCGTTGCCATCAAGTCAATTCCGACTCATTGCAACCCTATAGGGCAGAGTAGAACTGCCCCATAGGGTTTCCAAGGCTGTAATCTTTGCATAGGCAGAACAGCAGGTCTTTCTCCCGTGGAGTGGCTGGTGGGTTCCAATTGCCGACCTTTTGGTTAGCAGCTGAGGGTTTAACCACTCACTGCACCAGTGGGGTTTCCAGCACCTCCTAAATCATGCCATAGAAAGAGCCACTTACTTCCCCACGCACAGGCTGCCAACGGCTCTGTCACTGGAAGATGAACTATAGGGAATAAAATCAAGATGAAGCTTGGTGTAAATCTTTTCGGCTCACAGAGATTGTAGAAAGTTGGAAATGAAACGGATATTAAGATCATCTAGTTCTACCTCCTCATTTTGGAGCTGTAAAAACGGAGGCCCAGGGAGGTGCCTTGATGTATCTACCAGCACACAGTGGCCACACGGCAGAAATACCCCCGGCTTCCCCTGCCTGTTGCCACGACACCGTTGGACACTCATGTAGAGCATCTTTTGACTTTTGAGAACAGTTAGGGAATAATCAAGCCTTGGTGGCACCGTGGTTAAGCACTGGGGCTGCTAACCAAAAGATTCAGTGGTTTGAACCCTGCAGCTGCTCTGCAGGAGAAAGATGTGACAGTCTGCTTCCCTAAAGATCACAGCCTTGGAAACCCTGTGGGGCAGTTCTACTCTGCCCTATAGGGTCGCAAAGAGTCAGAATCGACTCAATGGCAACAGGTTTAAGGAAGAATCAGTCCTCTGGCATCTTCACTGCCCTTCTACCTTTTATTATTTCCAGCTGCTAAAAATTGGCACTTTTAAAAGTAGGTTGGCCTACCAGCCCCTGAGGGTCACTGTTCTAGGGAGCGCTGGTTTAGAGGAGTGGAGAACAGGCAGGTTCGGGAGCCATAAGAGCCAGCCTCCTACCTGGCACCCAGGGATTTCTGTCATTCAAGTCCCTGGGAGTGTGCTCTCAGCAAATACTAACCCACAGAGTCAATTGCTAACTCTAGTCATCTGTACATTTGCCCTCTGGGGTTGGAAAGCTTGAGAAAATGCTGTCTCCTGATCTAGTTGGTCTTGGATGGTGTCTTAGGCCAGCATCTCTGGAGGAGCAAAACCAGTGAAGCATATACATACATATGTATATAGAAAGAGATTTATTTCAAGGAAGCGGCTCATGGAGTTGCGGAGGCTGGCAAGTCATACATAAATCCATGGGTCAGGCATCAGGGTGGAGGCTTCTCCTGACTCAAGTGGTTTCAGGGGCTGACGAACCCAAGATCTGCAGGTCAGATGGCAGGCTGTTGGCTCATGGGGCTGTGGGAGCTGGTGAATTCCAAAATCTGCAAGTCAGACAGCAGGCTGCTGGCTCACGTCCCAAGAACCAGAGGTCAGAGGATGACGAGTCGGATGCTGGACTGAGAGAAGGCGAGCTTTGCCAGAGCATCCATATATATTGGATGCAGACCACACCCCCAAGGAACTCCCTGTATTAGAGCCATTGATGGTGATATTTTGCGTATTTCTGTTGCTACTTCATTTCGTGGATTAGCAGCGCCCTCTTTATTACTGGAGGGAGAGTCATCAGCTCCTTTAAGACTAGTCAGACTTGAGAACCAATTCAGAAAACATCCTTACCATTTTGTTTCTCTAGAACCACTTCTGGTATCAAATGTCTTAGGCTGGGTTCTCTAGAGGAGCAAAACTCGTGGAGTATATATATGTCTGTGTGTGTATACATAGAGAGAGAGAGATTTATTTCGAGGAAATGGCTCACGCAGTTGTGGAGGCAAGTTCCGAATCTGTGGGTCAGGTGTCAGGCTAGAGGCTTCTCCTGACTCATGTGGTTGCAGGGGCTGATGAACATAGATCAGCAGGTCAGACAGCAGGCCGCTGGCTCACGTCTCAAGAACCGGAGGTCAGAGGATGATGAGTCGGATGCAGGATCAAGAGAGGGCAAGTTTTGCCAGAGCATCCATATACATTTTGGATGCAGACCACACCCCCAAGGGAACTCCCCTTACCTCAGATCGCAGAATGGAGGATAGTTACATAATACTGAGAATCGTGGCCCAGCCAAGTTGACACATAGCATTAACCACCACAGATGGTAAGATGTTTTTGTCTGGTGGAAGCCTTTAGAGAGTCAATAATGTGTATCTGGGATCCCTGCATGGCGCAAGAAGAGCCCTGGTGATGGGGCAGTCGTGGTGTTGACGCAGTGCTCTGCTGATAACCAGAAGGTTGGTGGTTTGAACCCACCAGCTGCTCCATGGGAGAAAGATCTGGCAGCCTGTTTCTGTAAAGATTTATAGCCTAGGAAACCCTGTAGGACAGCTCTACTCGGTCCTATAAGGTTGCTATGAGTCAGAAGTGACTCGACGGCTACAGGTAGGTGGTATAAAAGTTAAGTCTGCAAATATCAGCCAAAACATTTCTACAGGTGAAAGACGTGGATATCTGCTTTCGTAAAGATTACAGCGAAGAAAACTGTAGGGACCAGTTCTACTCTGTCACATGGAGTAGTTACCAGTTGAAATCAACTAGCCAGAACACAACAACAATATGTATTTAGACTCTCTGGGTGGCTCAAATTGGTTACGTGCATGACTGCTAGCTGGAGGTTCTACTGTGACACACATGGGGTCGTCATGAGCCAAAGTCAACTCCAATGCGACTGGTTTTGTAAGGATAAAGTGGGGTTTCATGAAGCCCCCGCCCCGGGCAGGAATGCGAATTGCCTCAAGGCAGCCTGGGAAGCTGCCAGGAACCCAGGCAGCAATCCAGCTGTCTTCTCGGCTTCACTCTCTCTTTGCAATCAACTTTCTTCTTCTCTATGGGCAACTGGGTGGAGGCTGATATGTCAACAACTATCACCTTTACGTCTCTGCTTTTGAAGAGATTAACCAAGGCTGACTGGCCATCCTCTTCCCAGTGCCAGACTCCCAGAAGAATCTGATTGGCCCGCCCAGGTGAGATGCACACCCTGAGGCAATCAAGTGTGGCTGGGGTAGGGCGCCCTGAGCTTGATGGCGCTCAGGCTGGGATGACTGAAGGTCAGCTCTCAGAGAAAGAAGAATGTGCGGAGGGTGGGCAGACATTTAAACAGCGACTATTACAGGCAGTAGCGTCGCTAGGGGCTGGGGAGGTAGTGTGGAGAGCACCCACTGACACTGTAAGAAAGGGTGACAGCAAAATGACCCCAGGTGTGTAAGTGGGCGGATCGGTGCCGCTGGAGGAGGGGCTGCCGAGGCAGTGGCATCACTAGGGTTGGTGTCACCCCTCACCCAGTGCTGTACGTAGTCACCCTACCCCTCACCCGTCAGTCAGGGTGAGGGTGGCCAGCTACAGCGCCCGCCATTGGGCAGAGACTAGGGTCTTGCCTTGGCCAATGGAGCGGGGAGGAGCCGCAGGGATCTGCGGGGGGCCTGGGCAGGACAGGACTACTCTGCCCATCAGGGGGTGGGTTCCCCAGCCGGCTCAGCCCATCCCAGGTTGGGGTGTGACACCCGGAGTACTGTGCTGGATTACACCAACCCTAGTGACACCACGAATTATAGGCTTCAATCAAATTAACACTAACACTGAAATGGTAGCATGGTCAAAGTGGGAGTCTAGAAGAACAATTCGAACGCTGTGTAGTTGTTAGCTACCATAGCATAGCCTCTGACTCATGGCGACCCCATGAACAATGCAACAAAATGCTGCCTGGTCCTTTGCCATCCCGATGATTGGTTGCAGATTGGGCCACTGTGATCCAGATGGTTTTCACTGGCTGATTTCCAGAAGCAGATCTCCAGGCCTTTCTTCCTAGTCCGAGTCTGGACGCTCCCTCTGAAACCTGTTCAGCATCATAGGAACTCGCAAGCCTCCAATGACAGATGGGTGGTGACTGCGCGTGAGGTACGTTGGCCAGGAATCAAACGGGGTCTCCCTCATGGAAAGTGAGAATTCTACCATTGAGCCACCACAGCCCATTTGCCTAATTTCCTGGGTGATAGAGTGTCTGTGAAGGGGCTGTATCCTTTTAGATAGCAGTTTCCTTACAATTCAACCACCACCCTCCAGACTCTGTTAAGAAAGTCTGCTCAGTCAACCTGAGGAATGTCTCTTCTGGGACTGTCATATATATTATATTGTTGGGGTGCTTCAGCTAGATACTGAAATGAAATACAAATGTAATTTTAAAGTTGTATTGTTGAGATATATGTATAAGCATATACGCACACGTATCTATATTTTAAACTCCCAACTTACTTCCAAAAGGGATTCCAGGGAAGTTCTAATAAAAACACCAAAAAAATATGACTCGAACTCATTAACACTAAAAAGAAATAAAAGCCGAGTAGCAAACAGGCTGCAGTTGAGCAGAGCAGCAACAATGGACGGACAGGCTGAAAGTCCTGGCCTGAACTGATTGCCAGACTTAGCCCTGAACTTTCCAATATTCGAGCAGAGAAGAAAATATTATGAATCGTGTTGTTAAGCGCTGGCCAGTCGACTTTCAACTCATATCGATCACATGTAACAGAGTAGAACTGCCCCACAGGGTTTTCTAGGCTGGAATGTTGGTAGGAGCTGATGATCAGGTCTTTTTGCAGCAGAGCCGCTGGGTGGGTTTGAACCACTAACTTTTCGGTTAGCAGCTGAGCGCTTAGCCATTGCACCCTCAGGGCTCCTTAGGAATCACATAGCTATTACAATTTGAACTATGTGGGACAGTGGTTCTCAAAGTGTAATCCACGGACTTCTGAGGTCCTCAAAACCTGACTTTCAGGGGTCCACAGCTCAAACCTATTTTCATAATAATACTAAAGACCTTGTTTGCCTTTTTCCCTCTTACTCTCTCATGAGGGGACCGTGGAGTTTACCAGAGGCTGCGTGTCACGTAGTATCACGGCAGGCTGAACGCAGTAGCAAATATGAGAATCCAGCAATTGCCGCAAAGTCAGACACGGAAGAAATCTGTAAAGATGTAAAACGATGAAACTCTTCTCGCTAATTTTTTGGGGGAAAATATAGTTATTGTCATAAAATGTGAATCCGGTTGACATGTTATAAGTTTATTGTTATCTTAAGTGAATAAAAATTTTTTTCTTTTTAATTTCTAATATGGTAAATATTATTGGGTATAACTCTCAGAAGGAGCCCTGGCAGCGAAGTGGTTAAGCGTTCAGTTGCTGTTCTGGATTGAATTGTGTCCCCCAAAAATGTGGTGTCAACTTGGCTAGGCCATGATTCCCGGTATTGTGTGGTTGTCCGTCATTGTGTCATCTGATGTGATTTTCCAGTGTGTCGTAAATCCTACTTCTATGATGTCAATGAGGCAGGATTAGAGGCAGTTATGTTAATGAGGCAGGACTCAATCTACAAGATTAGGTTGTGTCTTGAGTCAGTCTCTCTTGAGCTGTAAAAGAGAGTAGTGAACAGAGAGACAGGGGGACCTCATACCACTAAAAAAGTAGTGTCAGGAGCAGAGCACATCCTTTGGACCAGGGGTCCCTGCCCTGAGAAGTCCTACACCAAGGGAAGGCTGATGATGAGGACATTCCTCCAGAGCCCACAGAGAGAGAAAGCCATCCTCTGGAGATGGCGCCCTGAATTTGGACTTCTAGCCTACTAGACTGTGAGAGAATAAACTCCTGTTTGTTAAAGCCATCCTCTTGTGGTGTTTCTGTTACAGCAGCACTAGATAACCAAGACAGCTGCTAACCAAAAGATTGGCAGTTCGAATCCACCAGCTACTCCTTGGAAACCCTATGAGGAAGTTCTACTCTGTCCTATAGGGTCACTATCAGTTGCAATCGACTTGATAGCAATGAGTGTTTTGGAGCCCTCATGAAAAAAAAACTCTGGAGTTTTTCTCGATAGCTTTTGTAAGTTTGAGAGTCAAAATGTTTGAGAACTACTGACCTAGAATATCACCATTATTTAAATATCAGAGACAGTGATTTTGGCCTAAAAGTTCTTTTCCAGAAGACATTGGTCATATCTACATCTGCTCCCCCATAAAAAATTTTTTTGTGAATATAGGAAGTAATGTTTTTTGTACATATACATTCATTTCTTCATCACTTTATTGTTTAAGAAATACTTATTGATTACCTACCGTCCTCCAGGTATTATGCTTGACTCTGGAGACACAGTAAAGAGTAAGACGAACATGATCGCCGTCCTCTTGGAGATTATAACCTAATTGTAAAGAAGGAACAATAATGACTTGAAAATAATGGAAACTATTTACCGTCACATAAAGTACCGGTTTTAAAGAAATTATTTATCTTAATGAGCCTGAAGACTGGAGCTAAAGGCATTTCCTGGCAGGAGGACTTTATGTCCTAAATTTACTGGTGATTTAAGTTACAGTAACCCTGACTCATAGCTAGGACAGACTGGAGCCTTGGTGGTGCAGTAGTTAAAGAGCTCGACTGCTAACCAAAAGCTCAGCAATTTGAATCTATCAGTTGCTCTTTGGAAACCCTGTGAGACTGTTCTACTCCGTTCTATAGGGTCGCTATGAGTCGGAATAGACTCGATGGCAATGGGTTATGGGTAAGACAGAGTAGAACTGCCCTATTGGGTTTCCAAAGCTGTAATCTTTATGGAAGCAGAATGCCACATCCTTCTCCCACTCAGCAGCTGGTGGGTTCGAACCACCAACCTTTCACTTAGCAGTTGAGTGCTTAACCACTGTGCCATCAGGGTTCCTTACAACAGCCCTAGTCATTACTTTTCTTATAGGTAAGACATGTTCTGAGAAAATTCAGCATAGATAAACAAATCTATATTGGAAGATAAGAGACTTGTAAAAGGATTTTTTATTTTGGAAATATTGGACTTATTCAGGTGTAATTTGATTATTTTATTGATTGGATTATCATTGTATACTAAAATATGATTCAAATGGTCACAAGTGACTCACATCTTTTCAGGTATATGGAAATCACATTTAGGAAGACAAAACTGTAGTGAACAGTTTCAGGAAAACAGAAGGAAGCAAGGTTCTAGGTGCAGCCAGCATTTGATCTTAGACGAGCCTTAGGCCTGGGGGAAAATTCCTGAGCTGCTTGAAGAGAAGTGCCAAAGAAAATATGAATTGAGAGGTGTAAGTAGAGCTTCATTTTTCTGATAGCACAGTTGGGCTGGAAGATCAAGGTAGTGTATGTAAATTTCAGTAAGACATTAGACAATGACCTTTTATGGTCTCCTTGTGGATTGATAGAGAGATGTACGGTAGATTATGGTACATGGAGTTGGTTTGCAGCTGGTTGAACAATCACATCCAAAAAGACTTGGTAATGGTTCCATTTCGTCCTTAATGGAGGTCTCTATCTTTAGCCTCACTCGATACAATTAGTTATAAGCGATATGTTAAAGAAATCTGAAGATGACACAAAGATGAGAATAGCTATGCATTAAGATGGTATAACCAAGCGTCTTAGGCTGAACTCTCTAGAGAAGCAAAACCAGTAAAGAATATAAGTCTCTATATAGAGAGGTTTATATCAAGGAAGTGGCTCATGCTGTTGTAGAAGCTGGAATGTTCAAAGTTCGTGGGTCAGGATAGAGGCTTCTCCTGATTCACATAGCTGCAGGGGCTGGTAAATGCAAGATCGGCAGGTCAGACAGCAGGGCTCTGGCTCACAGGCTGCAAAGACTGACGAATTCCAAGATTGGCAGGCAAGATGGCAGGTAAGCTGCTAGCTCAAGTCCCAAGAACCAGGGGTCAGATGAACAGGAGCCAGCTGCAGGATCCAGAGTGAGCAAAAGCCCAAGAACCTTGCCAGAATGTCCACCTATCCTGGGTGCAGGCTGCATCCCCAAGGAAACTCCATTTCAACTGATTGGCTACTCACAACAGATCCCATTATGAAGGTGATCTCATCATATCAAATCTCTTCATGGAGGTGATCACATCGTCATACTACTGCTACACTACATCATAACTGCCAAACCACTGAGAATTGTGGCCCAGCCAAGTTGACACACTATCTTAATGATCACACCACGGTCCAAAAATATTTTCAAAGATTGCAGCAGCATATCAAGTTGAATAAGATGGAATTTAATAGGGAAGAATCCCACAATTGAGCCCAAACAAGTTCACAATATTTGAAACCTAGCATGTTTAAGTGGAACCAGGATGAGGGATAATCAAAAATGTATCTGTAAAGACCTTGCAATGAGTAGGCTACTACTTATTTCCTAGGATGATGTTTTCTGATGCTTAGTGATGTCAGGGGGTATTAGACCAGGGGACAAGAAGATGAGGGTGGAGAAAAAACCCAGATGGGGAAGTGTGGTTTAAAAGTCCAATATGTAAAAAGTTGAATTGGAAATGTTGTGTGATAGATATATTTACAACAACGACAAAAAGAGCAGCTGCTGAGGCTACTTATGCACAACCAAACACCTCATGGGATTTGGTTTCTTAGTTTGGAGGTTTAGGATCATGGTTTTATGAGGCATCCCAGTTAATTGGCCTAATACTGTACTTAGTGTTTATGTTCTACCTTCTAGTTCGTTGCCTAGTCCTGGGGTCTTAAGAGCTTGCAAACGGTCATCCAAAGCACAACAATTGGTCTCTACTCACCTGGAGCAACAGAGGAAGAAGAGTCAGGAACAGGAGGAGGAGATGGAACATATGCCTAATTGCCTCCATGAACAACTACCTCCTTTGCCAAGAGACCAGAACTGGGTGGTGCATAGCTCCCATTACTGAATGTTTTGACCAAAGACTCTATAGAAGGATCTCAATCAAAAGCAGAACAGAATTTCAAATTCTCTTGGAACCCAGATTTTTTGGAGCCATGGAGGCTGGATGAATCCCTGAAACAACTGCCCTAAGATAACCTTTAAAATTTAAACCAAAAATATCCACTGAAGCCTTCTTAAAACCAAACAATAGTTTAGCTTAAGTAGTCAAGAATGTCTGTCTTAAGCATTGTGCTCTTTTAATAACGATCTACATAGGGTCAAACTGACAAGAGCAACTTGAAAGGTTAGATAGGAAACTTAGGGGGCAGTGAGTTTATATTAATGAGGGAGAAACAATTCAGAAAAGGAGGGTGAGAATGGATGCACAATTTGAAGAACGTAATCAGTGTCACTGTGTTGTACACGTAGAAATTGTTGATGTATGTTCTGATGTGTATATTCTCAACAACAAATAAAATTAAACTTTTAATGAGAGTACAGTATGCAAAAGAAATCAGCAGCCTAAATAAATGGCTCTCTAAAAAATGAGTGGTCTCCAACTGTATAAATAGAAGCATCATGTCGAGAATAAAGGAGGGGACGATCCTCCTCTACTCTGTGCAAGTTAGGCCTAATCTGGAATATTGCAGGCAATCCTAGGGCTCGTGGCTATCTCTTAACCTCATATTCTACCTCTCTTCCTGTTACAGATTGAATTGTGACCCACCCCCCTCAAATATGTGTTGTCAATCTTAACTCCTATACCTGTGGTTAAGGAACCCCGGTGGCACAATGGTTAAGCACTCAGCTGCTAACCGAAAGGTTGGCAGTTCAAACCCACCAGCAGCTCTGTGGGAGAAAGATGTGGCAGTCTGCTTCCATGAAGATTTACAGCCCTGGAAACCCTCTGGGGCCATTCTACTCTGTCCTATAGGGTCACTATGAGTCGGAATCGACTCGACGGCCAAGGGTTTGGTTTGTTTTTGTTTTCGACATTATATTATAAATGTACTTGCTTAACTGTTTATTTCCTGTCTTCCTCAATAGAATGTAAGTCTCAGGAGGGCTGGGGCTTTGCTTGGTTCCCTCTTTCATCCCTAATTACTGACCCACTTTAAGTATCCACTTTTACTCATCTTTGACTGACTGAATGAACACAGGGAGGCCATACCGCTAGCCTACAAAAGGGAAGGTTTGCATTCAAACATCTGAGGTGTTACTTTGTGGAAGAGGCTTAGACTTTTTCCACGTGGCCAGGCTAGAAGGACCGAGTAGTTAGATGCTCAAGGGAAGAAGCTTTGGGACTCTCAGGTTTCTGGTAAAGAAACATTTCCAAGAGTTGGAAAGAATGGGCGACTTGGAGCATCCTTATTGCTAGAAGTTATTTCCACAGCTGTGAGAAAACCACTTGTCAGGGATATCGTTTGGAATTTGAATCAGGAGTCTCCGTGTGGTACAAACAGTTAATACACTTGGCTGTTAACTGAAAGGCTGACAGTTCAAGTCCACCCAGAGGCACCTCAGTAGAAAGGCCTGACGATCTACTTCTGAAAAATCAGCCAGTGACAATTCTGTGGGGCACAGTTCCGCTTTGACACACGTGGGGTCGCCACAAGTCAGAGTCAACTTAACAGCAGCTCGTTACTTTCTGGTTAACATTGAAGACGGTTTTCTATTTTAAAATTTTATGAGGTTGTCACAGTTCAGGCCACCTGTTTCTTGTCAAAATTTTTTAATTCAGTCTACCACAAGAGTTCTCCTTTATGGACGCATTTTCGATGTTTTCGGTATAACAATAGTGTCTTTGTTATCTAGTGCTGCTATAACAGAAATACCACAAGCGGATGGTTTTAACCAGCAGAAATTTATTTTCTCACAGTTTTTGTTACTGTTAGGTGCTATCAAGTCAGTTCCAACTCATAGCGACCCTATGTACAATAGAATGAAACACTGCCCGGTCCTGAGCCATCCTCACAATCGTTACTATGTTTGAGCCCATATGAGCTCACAACTTAAGAGGCTAGAAGTCCGAATTCAGAGCGCGACTCTAGGGGAAGGCTTTTTCTCTCCGTCGGCTCTGGAGGAAGGTCCTTGTCCCTTTGAGCTTCTGCTCCTGGGCGATCTTCATGTGGCTTAGCATCTCTCTTTTCTCATCTCTGCTTCTTTTGCTTGTTTAATCTCTTTTATATCTCAAAAGACACACCCCTACACTGATCCTGTCTCATTCACATAACAAAGACAACCCATTCCCAAATGGCATTATAACTACAGGCATAGAGGTTAGGATTTACAACACGTATTTTGGGGGGACACAATTCAATGCATAACAAATAGGATTCAATTTATACAAATTATGCCCATTTCCTGAACCACGGCTTGGAATATGTGTGATTTAGCAGAGAAAAATTTTGATTTCATGGGAAATAAGTGTTATTCTCTGGAAGCACCCTCAGAAAGACTGAAATGTATCTAATTTTCCTCATTTAATATCCCATGTGCTTACCACCCTTGTAGATAATCATAAACGTTGCCTTCTGGGTATCTTTCTAGATAAGGCATGGCATTTGTCCCAAGGAGAATGACTTTGGCACTCAGTAGGTGAGAACGGAAATGGATCATCCCATTGTCTCTCAGGGCAATTTCGGTAGTCAGTCAAGAATCGCCCTGGTATGGACAGACAAAAGAGTAAACAAGACTCTAGTATGCTCTTTCAGCGAGGCAAAATTTTCTCTTTGGAAAATTGAACAAAGTGTTTCATATCAACGCAGAGCTCAGAGGACGCTGAACACAGAGGTCTGTATTTATATAAATTAAAACTAACAAACACAGCATACCAGTGCTTACAGAGGACTCTGTGTTTCTCACTCAGGGGGAGAAGGGACAAAATATCATTGTAGAGGGACTGCTAATGTGTCCAGCTCTGACTGACTCCCACCACCCTGAAGTAGGCCAAGAGCAGAGATAAAGCTTGAAAGTGTGTCATGGGAATTTCTGACTATTTCCTTTGGCTGCATGATGAGATTTTTGCTGCCTAAAAACACAGAAGATTGGGACCACACGGCCAGTGTTCTGTTAACCTAGTAAGTGAGAAAAGAAGGTCTTTCCTGGAATCCTGGATTTTAAAAGCTTATTTCGGAAACAAACCTGAAATCCCAAACTTAATTTCAGCACATTAAAAACAAAACAAAAACAAAAACCTGAGTTAAATAAAGGTTGACACAGGAGTGAACCTTCTTTCTTTCCATCAGCTTCTTGTTCTGTGCCGTTGAGTCGACTCTCATAGCGACCTTGTAGGACATAGTAGAGCAGCCCCATAGGGTTTCCTAGGCTGTAATCTTCATGGGAGCAGATAGTCTAGAATATGGATTCTAGAGTGTAGTTTGAGGAGAAGGGAAGGGAAATACGTGGATGTGACTTTCTAGGCAAATGGACCTAGCAAAGCCAAAGCAGGCCCAGATGAGGAAGTGAGATGCTTCTATTCCTGTGTCCCAGGATACAGGACAACCCATGTTCTTCCCTGGGCATTGGCACCAGACAGTGACTTTTCTATGGAGGGTCCTGGTTCCTCTTGTGCCCTACACAGTAGTAGGTCAGTGAGACCACAAACAAAACCTAACAAGCCAAGGTCAAGGCTGCATTGTAAGTACTCATTTACCCCACTAGGCTGCAGGGAGCCCTGGTGGCACAACAGTTAAGTGTTCTGCTGCTAACTGAGAGGTTGGCAGTTCAAACCCACCCAGTGGCTCTGTGGGAAAAAGACCTGGCGATCTGCTCCCGTAAAGACGACAGCCTAGGAAACCCTATGGGACAGTTCTACTGTCACGTGGGGTTCCTGTAAGTTGGAATCAACTGGACAGCACGCAACAACAATCAGGCTGCAAGCCTCTTACGGACAGGGATTGTCTTGTTCATTGTGTCTCCCCAGCACCTAGCACAGTGCTGGCCCCAAAGGTGGTATTCAGTAAAAACAATTTTTGAAGGATACTATTAAATGAAGTGAAATGGTCCAAAGGGAAAAAAGCTTCCGTTAACCCTCTTCCAACCAGTGGCAAGGAGTCCCTGGGCAGTGGAACCAGTTACCATGCTCCACTCAGAGGTGCCTCCCAGGAAAGGCCTGGTGATCTACTTCCAAAAAATCAGCCACTGAAAACCCCGTGGAGCCCAGCTCTGCTCTAAGACACATGGGGTCGCCATGAGCTGAAGCTGACTCCAGCGACTGGTAGCCGCCCGCGAAGACGGCCTGCTTCGGTTGGAGAGGGGGTTTTCTTTCTCAGTTCTGTCTTGGGCACCGGAAGTGCATCTTGTCACCTGATGACACCTTTCTTTGGTGGTCTGGGTAGTGAGGGTAGATACTGGGTTATTCTTGCTCACCACTGACTGTCCGGTAGTGTGTCTGGCACCTTGTAGATGATCAATAAATGTTAATATTTGTGCAATAAAAAAATCAAGCGATGGCAATGGGCTTGCCTTCCTCCTAGCAGACTGCTGTTATTACTCAATAAATGAGCCTCTTTCAAAACAGGACATATTAGGAAAGTGAATTTCCCTAAAGAGCAGAGATGTGACGGCAGCAGGCTTTTTCCTATTGCTTTCTGGGGGAGGTGAGAGGGAGAAATAAGGGAAAGATAAGGCAAAATATCACCGGGGATGGACCCTAGAGACCCACGATTTTGGGGTTTCAAGGTGATCACAGATGGCAAGAGCCCCAGAAACAAACGCCAGCTGGTTTGCAGGCCAGGAAGGCATTTCCTCCCCACGTGACGAGGGCATGCCTCCCTGCTCTCTGCCGGATCCCGCGCAGCCACCAAGTGTTTCAAAGGTGAGGAGGGAAGGCAATGTGCGCAGGAGCGCGCAGGGCGGTCGGAGGGTATTGCGGTCCCCGCCCACTGTGAGCCCTCTCGCGCCCCAGCACCCTTCCTCTCGGGCCTCCATTTGGTGAACGCACAATAGGTTCCCGGGCCAGGAGAGAGACACCTGCCGGTAGGACGCGGCACTGCGGGTCAGCGCGAACCCGGCCCCTACGCTGGCTTGGCGGAGGAAGGCCCTGCAGGCCGGAGTGGAGGGCGCCGCGCAAGCACTGGGCGTTCTGCTGTGCAGACCACTTCTTGGTTTAATTTACAAGGGCACGACATGACCCCTTGGGCGTTCAGCCAAAAAACGTACATATGTTCACGTACAGGGGAATTCAGCTGTACCCTGTTTTTGCCCCTCTTGAATCTTCAGCTAACCTGGCTGTACCCCTCTTCCAGCCAGGCCCCCCCACCTACTGTTCCCTGAACTGTTGGGCCAAAGGGACTCAAAAGCCACCCGGCAAAAGAGAACAGGAGTGGTTAGTGGCCCTTGATAGAAGGTGAAGGCTTACTGAATTTTTTTTAAGTCTGCTTGTTGCTGTGTGCCACTGAGTTTTCACTCAGAGTGACCCCCGTGCGACAGAATAGAACTACCTATAGAGTTCCCCAGGCTGTAGTTTTTACAGGAGTAGATCAGCAGGTCTTTCTCCTGTGGAGCAGCTGGGTGGGCTCGAATTGCCAACCTTTCCTTTAGCATATGAGCGATTAACCATTGTGCCACCAAATTCCTATCTGGCAGACATTTACCCATCATTTGCTCCATGCAGAGCTACTATACTAATGCCTGTGTGTGTGTGTTTACCTAGGTGAAAACTGACCAGTCATATCAGAAGTCACACTGAAGTAAGCAAAGTGCAGTGAGAACACAATAAGGATAATTTAATACCAGCCTGCAAACAGTTAACGTGCTCGACTGTGAACCGAAAGGCTGGAGGTTCCAGTCTACCCAGAGGTACCTTGGAAGAAAGACCTGGAGACCTGTTTCCAAAAAATCAGCCCCTGAAAACCCCACGGGGGCACCATGAGTCAGAGTAGACTTGTCAGCAGCTTGCTTTTTTAATGAGCCTGGAACTGTAGGAGCTCAGTCTGGTTGTCAAGATAATTACAGGTAGTCCCGGACTTACGACAGGCTTCCATTCCAACCGCTCTGTCATAAATCTGTTCTGACGTAAGCTGAATACCTCATTTTTTAAATTTCATTATTATTGCCTTTTATTATCAGTATATTTATAAACCCGATCTTTATTCATCTTTGGGGATTAGAAATATTGCATATAAACTTACAGATATATTTCAACATTGTATGTAGTCCCTGGAGCCCTGGTGGCACAATGGTTAAGAGTTCAGCTGCAAGCCCAAAGGGTGGCAGTTCGAATCTACCAGTTGCTCCTTGGAAAACCTGTGAGGGCAGTTCTACTCTGTCCTACAGGGTTGCTATGAGTAGGAATGGACTCCACAGCAATGCGTTTTGGTTTGGTACGTAGTCCATATTACTGACGATAAGATGCCCAGAAGCAAGCAAACAAAAACACAGGGTCATAAGTGCAGCTGGTCATAACATGAGCATGTCGTAAGTTGGGGACTCTCTGTACTGACTTTCATTGCCAACCAAGTGGTAGGAGCAAGAGCTCCATGAAGGCTGGGGAAATGAAAGGTCTTCTAGGAGCTGCTGGTCTAGAACTAGTGCCTTCAGAATTGGAGATTTCAGAAGGCAAGGGCATGGGCAGGGCATGCTATTGGGGAAAACAGTGGCAGCCCAAGGGTGCTGTGGGCTAAGCTGGGTAGGTGGAATAGTGCCAACGTGGCACCCAGTGTCTCTATAGTAAAGGAATTGCGTGATGAGTCTGAGCACTTTGCATCGAGGATGGTTAGAGCCCTGGTTCTCAAAGCAGCATCAGCCTTTCTAGGGCGGGACCCAGCCATGTCTTTAACAAGCCCTCCAGGTGATTCCCTGCACACTAACCTTTAAGAACCCCGGAAGAGGGAAAGGATAATAGAGGAGGAGTAGCATTCCAGGTATGAGGCAGGGAAACCTGGGATTCAGGCCCATAAATAAAGGAGACTAGGAGCCCTGGTGGCGCAACGGCTAAGAGCTCGGCTGCTAACCAAAAGGTCGACAGTTTGAATTCACAAGCTGCTCCTTGGAAATCCTGTGGGGCAGTTCTGCTCCATCCTGTAGGTCGCTATGAGTTGGAATCAATTCCACGGCAACAGGTTTGGTTTGTTTATTTGTTTTTTATGGGTGGTACTAAGGAGCCCTGGTGGCATAATGGTTAAGAATTCAGCTGCTAACTGAAAGGTGGTGCTTCAAACCCACCCAGCAGCTCCGTTGGAGAAAGACCCAGTGATCTGCTTCTGCAAAGATTACAGCCAAGAAAATACTATGGGGCAGGCAGTTCTACTCTGTTACGTGGAATTGTGAAAGTCGGAATCAACTGGACGGCACACAACAACAACATGGTTGTTGTCTTAGTTGTCTAGAGTGGCTATAACAGGAATACCACAAGTGGATGACTTTAACAAACAGAAATTTATTTTCTCGGTGTAGGAGGCTAGAAGTCCGAATTCAGGGCACCGGCTCTAGGGGAAGGCCTTCTCTCTCTGTTGGCTCTGGAGAAAGGTCCTTGTCTCTTTTGAGCCTCTGTTCCTTGGTGATCTTCATGTGGACTGGCATCTGTCTTCCCCCATCTCTGCTTGCTGCCTGCTTGTTTAATCTCTTTTATATCCAAAAGAGATTGATTTAAGACATGCTGTCTCATTAACATAACAAAGACATCCCATTCCCAAATGGGACTATAACCACAGGCATAGAGGTCAGAGTTTACAACATATATTTTAGGGAGCACAGTTCAATCCATGACAGTGGTACTGCTGAGAGGAATGGCATGTGGGAAAGGGATCTAGTTTGTGAGGGGCCAGTGCTAAATGTCATTTTGATGAGTTTAGTGTGATGGCAGGCGTCCACAGAGAAATTAATTTCTTCGAGGTAGCCAGAAGAGCTGAAACCCAGGTGAGAGAGTAGGGATAGGGATCACCCACGTAGAGGGGAAAGTTGAGCTTGAAGGAGTGGATCTGTTGACTGAGGAAGTAAGTATAGTGAGAGAAGAGCAGAAGACAGAGAGGGGAGGACGAACAGTTCAAAAACATACAGGGAAGAGCCGGTCAGAGAGGGAGGAAGAAAATGCAGACATTGTGATGCCACTGAGGCAGAGAGAGGAAGGAGATTCAAGAAAGAACCGAAGGGCAGGTGAGAAAAGACCTCAGAAATCTGCTGGCCTTGAGACCATGAGAGGATTGAGAAACCAATATGGTCGTGAAACCTGCATTTAAAATAATAACAGAAAATGTCATCAGAGTGTATCTCACATAGTAAAGATATAGTTTCATGAAACTTCTATTTAAGATATATACAGTCATGCATCAGTTAACATCCACGATATGTTCTCTGAAATAGGACGTTATGTGATTTGGGCGTTGTGCGAACATGCCCAAATTGCGAGCAATAGCACTGACTGATTTTCCAGCCAGGTGTTGTTTAATAACGTTTTGTATCACTTCTGAGTCAATACTCGTCCTTTGCCTCTTGCTGCTGCTATTGCTAGGACTGGTTTTGCTGCGTTCGGGAGCCAAGATGCACTTCACGGTAATGTTTTCAAAAGAAGATTAAACGGAGGGATAGCGTTACAACACTCAAGGGACGAGCTGTACAGGAGATTGGATGCTGCTGCCTACGGGCTGAAGCATACGCTGTTACACAGTAAACTTTGTAGGGAAAGTTCACCTTAAAGTAACCCTAGGAAGTACAGTACAGTAACTACATACATAAGCCATATGTATTATAGGTTATATATGTACTGTACCATTATATGGAAACCCTGGGGGCTTAGTGGTTAAGTGCTACAGCTGCTAAACAAGAGGTCAGCAGTTCGAATCCACCAGGCACTCCTTGGAAACATTATGCGGCAGTTCTACTCTATCCTAAAGGGTCGCTATGAGTCAGAAGCGACTTGATGGCAACGGGTTTTATGGGTACCATTATATGCCTGGCGGTGCAATCACTTTGCATACAAGAAACATGAGCTAACGCCTGTGTGTGGGAAGGTGTTGCCTTCGCTATGTCTGGTTACGTCTTCTATGTCCCATTCTAAGATGGGGATTTTTGAACTCTTTATTCTAACGTTACAGAACCAGGGACATATGTGCAGTCGGATGTTGCCTGAACAGACGTTACGCGGCAGATGACTCTATATTTTTTGGATACAACATTATTTCTGTGGTGTTCTTGCCAAAATGTATAACCTCGGGACAAACATAAAAAAACATTAGGTAAACCCAATTGTTGTTGTTAGAGGCCGTCTAGTCAATTTTGACTCATAGCAACCCCAAGCGACAGATTAGAACTGTCCCATATGGTTTTCTAGGCTGTAATCTTTACAGGATCAAGGAACTCTGGTGGCGCAGTGGTTAAGTGCTTGGCTGCTAACCGAATGGTCAGTGGTTCGAACCTCCCGCTTTCTGAGGGAGAAAGATGTGGTAGTCTGCTTCCGTTAAGATTACAGCTTTGGAACCCCTATGGGGCTGTTCTGCTCTGTCCTAAAGGGTGGATATGAGTCAGAATCGACTCAGTGGCAATGCGTTTTGAATCTTTATGGGAGCAGGTTGCCAGATCTTTCTCCCACAGAGCCTCTGGGTGGGTTCAAACCACCAGCCTTTTGGTTAGCAGTCTAGCTCGTAACTGTTGCCCCACCACGGCTCCTGGGCAAACTCAGTGGAGAGACATTTGACAAAATACCTGCTCATACTCTTAGAAAGTGTCAAAGTCATGAAAGACAAGGAAAGACTGAGGAACCCTCAGCGACTGCAGGAGCCTAAGAAGAAATACAACTAAATGGAATGTGGAATCTCGGACAGAATCCTGGAACAGAAATTAAAAACACAAACCAGTTGCCGTCGAGTTGATTCCAACTCATGGCAACTCCCTGTATCAGAGTAGAGCTACGCTGTATAGGGTTTTCAAGGCCATGACCTTTCGGCAGTAGATTGCCAGCTCTTTCTTCTGAGGTACCTCTGGGTAGGTCCAAACTGCCAACCTTTTGTTTAGTAGTCAAACACTTCACCATTTGCACCACCGAGGGACTCCTTCCTGGGACAGAAAAGGGACATTAGTGGAAAACAGGTGTCTTTTGGTTAACAGAATTGTGCCCATATTAATTTCCTGGTTATGACATCGTATTAAGGTTACATAAGATGTTAACTTTGGTGGTTTTTTTAAAAATGTTAACATTGGAGGTGGCTGGATGAGAGATATATAAAAATTCTCTGTACTATTTTTGCAACTTTTGTGTAAATCAAAAATTTAGTTCGAAATTAGAGGTTTAAAAAATTTAGAATTTTTTTTTGTGTACATATAAGTAGCTGGCGGTGGTTTATATTGTGAAATATATTTCTTAGGCCGGGTTGTGGTGAAAAAGTTTGAAAGTCACTTCTCTCAGATGTAGAGAAAATCTGGGGTCACCAGTCTGGACCAAGCAGAGAGGCAAAACTCAAAGGATCTGAGGTTCCTGGGAGGTTTTGTGGATGTGATGGGGGCGGGGGAATGGGAAGTGCAAGAAACAGCAGATGACCAGGGGTTTTGGTCAGAGAAGGAGCCAGAGTGAACACAATACCTCGAGCCTCAGTTCTGCTGTTTGACAGAGGTTGTGGATTCCAGAAGGGAGAAGAACTCTGAGCCCAGGAAGTCCAAAAGGTGGAAGCTGAAGTTGTCATAGTTCAATCATGTCATAACCCAAAACAGCTACTTTAGGGGAAGTTCTACGCCAGGAAAGGACCCCTGGTGGTACAATGGTTAAAGCACTCAACTGCTAACCTAAAGGTCAGCAGTTTGAACCCACCAGCCCCTCTGCAGGTGAAAAGACCTGGGGTCCTGTTCCCGTAAAGATTACCACCTAGGAAACCCTAAGGGGGCAATTGTACTCTGTCACATGGGGTCGCTATGAGACAGAATCGACTTGATGGCAAGGGGGGGGAGGGGTTGTTTTTGGTTGAAGTTCTCAACCAGGGATAATTTTGTCCCCCAGGAGATGGCTAACAATGTCTAGAGACATTTTTGGCTGGGGGTTGCTACCAGATTCTTGTGGGTAGAGGCCAGGGATGCTGCTAAACACCCTACAGAGCATAGGACAGCCCCCACAACAGAGAATTTGTTGTTGTTGGGTGCCATCAAGCTGACTCCGACTCATAGCGACCCCATGTGACAGAGTAGAACTGCCCCATTGGGTTTTCTTGGGTGTAATCTTTACGGGAACAGATCACCAGGTCTTTCTCCCATGGAGGTGCTGGGTGGGTTCAAAGTGCCAACTTTTCAGTTAGCAGCCAAGCACTTAACTGTTGTGCCACGAGGGCTTCTACCTGCCCAAAATGACAATTGTGCCAAGGTTAAGAAACCCTAAGTTCGAGGAGATACGTATCTGAGGTCTGTTTATGGTCAGGAAAGTCGCCTGGGTACTTTTCTTAAAAGCGAGGGTGTTACACTTCATTTCTTGGCTTGATTTCAAATGGATAATTATAACCTGCCTCCCTAAAATTTACACTTTAATTTTCAGCGGGCATCTTGCTGCCTTTCATGCTTAAACAAGCTGAGTGTGGCCATTTTCTTGACAACAGGGCCATTTTGGATGCCTGAGTCAGTTACACGTTAGCAGTGGGTGAAACAAGAGGTCTGCGAAGTGAGCTGAAATCTTTGGGGGATCAAGAAGCAGTACAACAAGAAGCCCAGGACAGTATCATCACCATTAATTATTTGTAATATTACAGCACTTAGCCACTCTCTGGGTTCCCATGGGATCCCCATTAGTCCTAAGGTCAACATCAGATTCCTGACCTTCAGGCTAACCTGAGACCACCTGGAACTAATATGTGAGCCTTTAAAAGCAGGGAGCTGGTACCCTGGGCGTCCCCACTGCCAGAGTGCTTGGGAGTGGCTCTGTACTGGCAAAGTCGCGCTTCAAAGCCAATCTGAAATCTTCTATTTGTACTTGCTGTTCCCATATTTAGCACAGAGCAGCACATACTTGTCTTTTGCTTGAAGGCAAGAGCAAATGCTGAAGGTATTAAATACAGTCTTACTGCAAGCAAACAAGAGTGCCCAGAAAATGCAGAGACCAAGGCTCACTCTCTCTTCCCCCTCCACCTTCATAATTTAGAGTGGCCGATTTTAAAATCAGCAGCCGGACTGCAAACTCGCTGACACACAGAATGATTACCTTTTTCATAAGCCACACAAATCTGTAGGCGAAACCCCCTTTGGCTTTAAAAAAACCTTTTTTTTTTTTTTTTGGTTAAACCAAGCCTGGGCAACTATAAAAAAACTATTACACAGGCATAAAAGAGCAGTTTTTTTTGTTTTCTTCATTTTCCTTGGAATTTCTGTCTTCAGAAAGATAGTATCAATTTCTTCTTTAATAAGGTGGAGTTTTGGCCAAGAGTGTCTTTTGAGGTTTAGAATAGTGCTCTCTGTTGCTTCTCTGCTTCTTGTTCTCGTTAGGTGCCATTGAGTTAACGCCAACTCATGGAGACCCCATGTGACAGAATAGAACTGCCCCATAGGGTTTTCTAGGCTGTAATCTTTACAGGAAGCAGCCCTGATGGCACAGTGGATAAGTGCTTGGCTGCTAACTGAAAGGTGCCCAGTTCGAACCCACCAGTTACTCCGTGGGAGAATGAAGTGGCAGTCTGCTCCCGTGAGGATTACAACCTTGGAAGCCCTGTGGGGCAGTTCTGCTCTGTCCTGTACTGTCACCGTGAGTTGGAATTGACTTGACGGCAGTGGGTTTTAGTTAATCTTTACAAGAGCTGATCACCAAGCCTTTTCTCTCGAGGAACCACTGGGTTTGAACTGCCAACCTTTTGGTCAGCAGCCATGCCAGTGTCATCACTAGGGTTGGTGTCATCCAGTGTGATGACTCAGAGTGTCACCCTCTCCCCCCACCCCCGTGCTAATTACCCTAATTTTGTAGCTGACACACCAGAAAATTGGGCAAAATCGCAACTGTAAGAGCAGCGGCCTCAACAAACACAACATGTGCTTACAGCATGTATTCGTAGCACATGCAGATGAAACCACGTGTTTCGGTGCATCGTTGTAATTGGGCAACAATGACAACTCTTACAGAAACCCATTAGAAGGTTCAGAAAGTAAGTCAGCATCGATTTTTAGCCTTGTAGGTTTATTGATACATGTAAACTGGGCTTACGAAAAAAATTTTTTGTTGTTTAACTACAAGAATATTTTTATTAAAAAATAATACATTTCTGTTGAAACACTGCACAAAAATTTTATAATCACTTCAGTGTCACCCCTTCTGAGAGTGTCACCGGTGTGGTCCACACCCCCAGGCTCCCCTAGCGATGCCACAAAGCCCAGCACTTAACCATCGTGCCCTCAGGACTCCACGGGCACAACTTGGTTTAAGTAGGTTTGGAGTGGAGGCGCTCCAGACAGGATTCTGCCTTAAAAAAATCCATATTATGTCATAGAACAAGAGCTGCCTTTCATATATGGACAAGGTGCTGCTGGGTTTAATTTGATTTTTTTACTAGCTGACTCATCCTCACTCTCTCACCTAGGCCCTTCTAAACCTGTGTTCTGGGAGTGCTAGCTGAGGTGAGAGGTAGAATTTTTAGCCAAGGGGCAGAGTCTGTCTTTGCAAACAAACTGGCTGATGTGGCGGGACAGAACCTGTGACCCTGACCCCTGATGGGAATAAGCTCAACAATCATGAGAGCTAATATTTATTGGCTTATTTAGTCCTGGGCTTTATGTCTTTATGAGGTTGGTGCTATTTATTGCCTCTACTTTACAGCTGAAGGAGCCCTGGTGGAGCAACGGTTAAGCACTCGGCTGCTAACCGAAAGGTCAGCGGTTTGGACCCACCCAGCGGCTCTGTGGGAGAAAGACTGGCGATCTGCCTCTGTAAAGATTACAGCCAAGAGAACCCTGTGAGGCAGTTTACTCTGTCACATGGGGTCGGAATCGACGTGATGGCACACAGCAACAACACTGTGACAGCTGAGGAAACTGAGGCTCATAGAGTTTAGACATTTTACCCCAAGTCACAGGGCAAAAAGACTCTTGCTGAAATTTGAAGTCTTCTGTCTCTAGAGTCCTTGCCTTTGGCCTTTTCCCGATAAACATGATCTGAAAAACCATTAATAATATTAAAACCAGTTGCTGTTGAGTTGACTCCAACTCATGGCGACCCCATGTGCGTCAGAGTAGAGCTGTGCTCCGTAGGGTTTTCAATGGCTGAGATTTGTCACAAGTAGGTCACCAGGCCTTTCTTCCGAGGAACCTCCAGGCGGGTTTGAATCACCAGCCTTTAGGTTAGTAGTCAAGTACGTTCATTGTTTGCACCCCTCAGGGACTTCTTTAATAATGTTGCTGTTATTGTGTGCCATCGAGTCGATTCCAACTCATAGCAACCCCATGTGACAGAGTAGAACTGCCCCATAGGTTTTTCTAGGCAGTAATCCTCATAGGGTCACTATGAGTCGGAATCGACTGGGCCACAATGAGCTTTTTGTTTTTTTTCTGAATCTTTATGAGAGCAGATCTCCAGGTTTTCCTCCCCAGGAGCTGCTGGCTGGGTTCAAACTGCCAACCTTTCAGTTAGCAGGGAGGACTTAACTGTTGCATCACTTAATGTGTGATGATGATATAGTTTATTTTTTAACGTTTCATCTATTTTCACATTCATCCCCTCTTTTGATCAAGAGGCACGATGGTAACTAGAATCCTGGAATGCGTCTTTTCTTAAAGAGCTAGACGTGAGCACACATACCCTTTTCCAAAGCAACCCGAACAGGAGCCTACTTGAGCGAATCCTGTATCCTAAGAGATCACTACCGTTTATTTTCATTCTCTCCAGGATGAATTTAGGTGGTGGGTTTTTTTTTTTTTCTTTTTTTTCCATAATACTTTTCTTTTTATGCGTTTTTCCTGAACATGATGCAATCAATATACCCTTTTGCAGTTTAATTGCGCCTCCGGCATGGCCTTGCACGAAGCATGGCTGGGTTTTTGGAAGCTAAGTGCGTGGCAGGAACAGCACGTTTACCCTGGAGCTGACACTTGGAAGCCAGCTCCTTCCCTTGAACGCTGCCTGAGATGTATTACGTCCCTATCTGGGATTCCAACCTCAGGTACACGATGGAGTGAGAAGCCATTTTCCGTTAATTTAGATGAAGGCAGAAAAGGTGAATGTGGCCATCTATCATTGTCGTGAGGTGTTCCTGCGAATGTCCTGACCTCTGCCTTCCTACTCACTATCCCACAGTGGGGGGAGAAGAGTGGTCCGCAGTTACCACTTTTAACAATGTCTTTTGGCATCAAGTTGACAGTGGAAAAAGTTGCTAACATACGGGACAATTCTGTGCTTATTGGACACGGAGCAACCACCGTCTGTCAGTTTGTTGTACCGTGGGGGCTTTTGTGTTGCTATGATGATGGAAGCTGTGCCACTGGTACTTCAAATACTACCATGGTGGATAGGTTTCAGCGGGGCTTTCAGACTAAGACTAGGAAGAAAGGCCTGATGATCTACTTCAGAAAATTAGCCAGTGAAAACCCTACGGATCACAGCAGAATGTTGTTTGACTCACTTGCTTTGGGCTCATCAGCAGCAGGGATCAGCCGCTGGAGGAGGACATCATGTTTGGCAAAGCACAAGGCCAACAAGGGAAAATTTGGGGAGACAGATAAGCACAGTAGCTGCAACAATGGACTCAGTGCCAGCGATTGTGAGAATGGTACACAACCAGTTCTGTTGTACAAGTTAGAGTCTACTCCAAAGCAGCTAATGACAGCTAGAGTATCCATTTCTAAAACGCTCTCGGCTCTCGGCTCTCGGCTCTCGGCGCTAGGTGTTCTATTAACGCTTCATATACTTTTTAAACTTTCAAATTGAAGTCTGATATACAGGAAAAGGCACGTATCACTTTTGAACTTTCACAAACTGAGCACACCTGTGTAACCAGGGCCTCAGAAGCCGCCCTCATACCCTCTTCCAGTCCCCACTGACCCCCAGGATGACCACTTTCTTGATTGCTGACTTAAATACGTTATAGACAATCTCTGTAACAACTCTGGATGGGGATATTAGTGTCCTCCTTTTAACCTGTTGCCGTTGAGTTGATGACGACTCAGAGTGACCTCATGTGACACATCTTAGCATCTGGTGATGTGACAGAGTAGAGCTGCCCCATAGGGTTTAATCTAGGCTGTAATCGTGACAGAAGCAGACCGCCACAGACGAGTGGCTGATGGATTCGAACCGCTGACGTGTTGGTGAACAGTCAAGTCCTTTAACCACCGCACCACCAGGGCTCCTTATTTCTCAAATAGTCTTGAGTAAAACCATGGAACCGTGGTTTTTGTTTTTGTTTTAGTTTTGGTGAAAGTGTACACAGCCAAAGATTCATAGCGACCCTATCTATAACCTTCCACCCGCCATCAGAAGCCTGAAGGCATCTCCCAACCACACGCATCAGGTGCCGTCAGTGACATCATCTTCAGGATGAAGACACCCTTTCCATCCCTCACCACCCTGCCCCCAAGGAATGACTCTCATGCCTCGGCGCTCCCCATTCACTTTATTTTTATACTTCTATGTGTCACGGCTGCAGTCTGCCCTGAATTAGAGTTATTTGTGTACCTGTGCCTCTCAGCCTACCCACCACTGGATGATTCGAGCTTCTGGGGTGTGGCCACTTCTTTTCCCTTCTATTCCTGCCCACGCGCAGCTCAATATTTTATAGATAGGTGCTCAACGTGTTACACAACTGTGATTTCTATTAGCTAGATGAACAACTACCATTGTTGTTGTGTGCTGTTGAGTTGATTCCGACTCCAAGCAACCCCACGTGATGGAGTAGAACTACCTCATAGGATTTTCTTGGCTATAATCTTTATGGGAGCAGATTGCCAGGTCTTTCTCTTGTTGAGCTGCTGGTAAGTTTGAACAAGCAACCTTTGGGTTAGCAGTCGAGCCCTTAAGCGTTGTACCACCAGGGCTCCTAAGCTCTGCATTAAACCCAAACCAAATCCATTGCCATCAAGTCAATCCTGACTCATAGCGACCCCACAGGACAGAGGAGAGCTGCCCCACAGGGTTTCCAAAGCTGTAATCTTTACAGAAGCTGACTGCCACATCTTTTTGCCACGGAGCGGCTGGTAGGTTGGAACCTCAACCTTTGGGTTAGCAGCCCAGCGCTTTAACCACTGCATCACCAGGGCTCCTTTAAGATCCACATTAAACCAAAAAGCCCCTTGCCATCGAGTGGACTCTACTCGACATAGTTTCCAAAGGAGCCCCTGGTAAATCTGAACGCTGACCTCTTGGTTAGCGGCCGTAGCACTTAATCCCTGTACCAGATCCACATTAGGCCCTGTCACATCAGGGAAGGCCCCACGGCTGTCTCTCCACGAGGAATACAAACAGAATTGGCATCCTGTGCTCTGGCAGGCTGCCCGCATCTGGTCCTGGCTGCTCTGATGCTCTGGGCAGATTGGCCTCTCAGGCAGCTCCTGCCAGTCCCCTGGGTGCTGGGAAAGCAAAGGTGTTGCCGCTCCCTCCTGGCTGGAACTCTGTGCGCTGCTTTGATCGCAGCTCACAGGGATCACCCGGAGCAGCTCAGTGTATTTCCACTCCTGCTGCCAGCAATAGTTAAGCTCTAAGGTGCTAACTCAAAGGCTGGTGGTTCAAACCTACCCAGCGGCACTGCAGGAGAAAGACCTGGCGATCTGCTTCCATAGAGATTACAGCCTAGGAAATCCCATGGAACAGTTCTACTCTGTCACCGGGGGTCGCCATGTGTAGCAACCTAAGTTTGATTTTTAGTTTTCTGGAATCTTTGTGGAAGCAGATCACCAGATCTTTTCTCCCACAGAGCTGCTGGCTGAGTTAGAACCTCCAACCTTTGGGTTAGTGGCCAAGTCTTAACCATTGCTCCACCAGGACTCCTTACCCCCCCCAAAACCCCCAAAACTTGTGGCAGATTTGCATATATTTGCATATACATGCATTCCTACACCCTATCCTGCAAAGCCCTGCTGGCACACTGGTGAAGGGTTTGCTGCTAACCAAAAGGTCTGCAGTTCAAATTCTCCAGCCGCTTCTCGGAAACCCTATGAGGCAGCTTATGTCCTACAAGGTCGCTCTGAGTCAGAATCGACTAGGTGCCAATGGGTTTGGTTTTGGTTTTATCCTGCAAGGGACACCCAGCTCTTCTCACCTTAAAAAGACTAATCTTTGGCTCTTTCTTTTACAGGTTGTGCAGAAACAAAACTTCACTGTTAATGTTCTAGAAATCTTCAGAAACAAGCACAAAAGAATTTGTATGTAGTCATTTCTAGTAAACTTTTTTACAAATAGAAAAGAGTACATTTTGAAGACTTCCCAGGGAAGGAGGAGGGGCGATCGTCAAGGGTAAAATCCATCCTGAATCTGAACAGGAGACTGGATTGACTCTTACTTACGTCTGTGCTGAGCAATCTATCGTAAAAGCGGTATATCGTATATCGTAACGTGGTTCAGAGATCCACAGAAAGTGGGACTCTCTTCTCTTTCCCCCAAATCACCCTCTATCTTCCAAGAGGAAAATGGACTCTCCCCTTGGGAAGCACCAAACCATGTTTCTGATCTTCGCACCACAGCTCCCAGGGCCGCTGGAAGGACAGGCTGGGCGCGGAGTGCCCGGGGCTGAGCCCGGTTCTGCCGCGTGTTGTGTAACCCGCCTGGCAATCACGTTGCACTGACAAGTTGCACAGGCTTTGTAACGCAATAATAAGCTTGATCTTTTTATTCACATCCAAGTCGCAGGCACAGCCGGTCCAAGTCACATGTCCAGAGCACGTGGTGCGCAGACACAGAAACCGCCTGGCAATCATTAACTGAGGCTCACTCCCTGGAAGAAAAGGCAGGTCTTTAAAACGCGAACTCTGTTTTTATAAAACGGCCGGTCCTGCTACAGAAGGTAGACAGGGTGGGTGGGGTCTTGTCTTCTTGCTACGTGCTTTCCCAGGAAAGGCGAAGAGCCAACAAATACTCCTAGCCCTTCTGCTCCCAGGACTTTGCAAACTGGCTCAGCGCAGCTGCCTTTTGCAAACCTGGAGGAGGGGAGGCTGGCTGCACCCCAGACCCCCAAAGGGAGGGGCAGGCCGACTTGGCGCCTGAATGGACTTGGAAATGGAGGACAGGATTCTGAATTTAGTAGAGAGCCAAGTTTTCTCTTCCGTATCAAATGAATGCTTTTGGCTCCATGGAGTTCGGGCAGGGGTGAGGGGTGAGAAGAGGCGCGGTGAGCTCCTGGGGACGCGTCTAGACTTTTCAGGAAAACGGAAAGCAACCTCGAGAACGCGGCTCCTTTAAGCCTTCCCTGGTAAGAAGACGACTGGCCAGGGCCCTGCTACCTGAATGCTTCCTGGTTCAGGCCTTTGAACTGAGAGCCGAGTTCTTTCACTTTCTCTAACTTGTACAACGTGCCTTGGCGCTTTGAAAAAAACGGTCATCAGCAAGCTGTGTTTGATTTCAGTGGTAGGAGCGACAATAGGGGGAGCTTATAAAGGGTTTAGGATTTTTGCTGGAGGGAAGGGATAAAGTACAGATAAAAGGCCTTAGCAGAAACTGACAACGTCTGTTTTTTTTTTTTTTTTAAAATCTATGTGTTATATTAAATTTACTTCCCCGCCCTGGTACGTGCTACGACATGGGGGAACCGTGACAACATTATGCTGAGTAAAATAAGTCACAAAAGGACAAATATCATCTGACCCCCCCTTATATGAAGAAGGCAAACTTAGAGAGACAAAAGGAGGCCTGGTGGTTCAGTGGTCAAATGCGGGACTGCTAACCAAAATGTCATCCGTTTGAGCTCACCAGCCGCACTGCGGGAGAAAGAGCTGGTGATCTGCTTCTGTAAAGATTACAGCCTTGGAAACCCCATGGGGCAGTTCTACCCTATCTTACCGGGTCGCTGTGAGTGCTGATGAGGCTTGGTCTGGGTTTATAGAGAGCTAAGTTTTTTAGTGGTGATGGGGCGGGAGGGCGGGGGAAGGGGCCTGATCGCTCGGGGGTACTGAGTTTCTGTCGAGGGTGGTGGACAGATTTGGAGACCGACGGTGATGGGGGTTTCACAGCGTGGTGAATGTAATGTCACAGCCTTGTACATGTAAAAGGTGTTTCATTGGTAACTGTTTTGTTACGTATTTTTTATCACAATTTTTTTTAAAAAGTACTAAGCAAGCCAAACTGAGTTTTACAAGAAAATCTACTGGGCATAGTCTGGAGCTTTGTTTTCTTAGTTCACTTAATTCTTTTCAGAAAGAACAAACATACAAAGAATTTCCAGTTTCATGGTATCATTGAAATTACAAGTCGTTTGGGAACTTTAGGTCGAAGATTCTCGACCGCCTCACCTTCTCCTCACCCTACCCTCTTCAGAAAGATAAAATAAAAGTATGTGATCGAAAGGGGTGTGTTGTGGGTTGAATTGGGTCCTTCCCAAAAGACATATTCAAGTCCTGACTCCTGGTACCTGTGAACGTGACCTTATTTGAAAATAAGGTCTTAGCAGGTGTGATGCAGTTAAGATGAGGTTATACTGGATAGCTGCTGCTGTTGGATGCCATCTAGTCTATTCTGATGCAGTGATCCCATGTGACAGAGTAGAACTGTCCCATGGGGCCTTCTTGGCTATAATCTTTATGGAAGCAGATCACCAGGTCTCCAGCAGAGCCCCTGAGTGGGTTCGAACTGCCAGCCTTTCGGTTAGCAGCCGAGCGCTTAACCATTTACACCACCAGGGTCCTTTGCCAGGCACTGCCAGACGCTGCACGTAGTGATATGACATGTGGATGAAGCCTTCACGGCTCCAAGCCAGGTGAGGTGTCACAGTGGGCTACAGGAATGTTCCAGAAATATTGCCTACTTCAGGACAGTCAGCAGTCACTTAACTATATGAAAGTGACTACATAAATATATCTTGATCTGCTCAAACTAAAGGTATCTATAACTCCAAGTCTTCTTAGACAGATCCCAAAAATGCCCATAGCCATTCCAAAGCCACCCAAAAGAGGAGACATGTGATCAAAGAGTCCACCAGGGTGGAAAGAGATAGCCATCTTTTTTTTCATTTTTGTTGTTGTTGAGAATCTACACGGCAGAACATACACCAATTCAATACTTTCTACATGTTCAATTCAGTGACATTACATTTTTCAGGTTGTGCGACCATTCTCACCTTCCTCTTCTGAATTGTTCCTCCCCCATTAACATAAACTCAGTGCCCTCTAAGTTTCCTATTTAATTTTTCGAGTTGCTCTTGTCAGTTTGATCCCATATAGATAGTTCTTTAAAAGAGTACAATCCTCAAGGCCGAGATTCCTTACTAATTAAGCTAAGCTATTGTTTGGTTTTAAGATTTCAGGGAATATTTTTGATTTAAGGATTAAGATTTAAAGATTACCTCAGGGCAATAGTTTCAGGGGTTCATCCAGACTCCCCAGCTCTAGAAAATCTGGATTCCATGAGACCTTGAAATTCTGATCTTCATTTTCCCCCTTTTGATCAGGATTCTTCTATAGAATCTTTGATCAAAATGCTCAGCAATGGCAGCTGGGTACCATCCAGTTCTGGTCTCGTGGCAAAGGAGGCAGTTGCTCACGAAGGCAATTATCTACGTGTTCCTTTTCTTCTTCTTATTCCTGACGGTCCTTCAAGAGACAGCCATTTTTAACAACTGAGACTATAGTGTCATGCGTTTGCAAAGTTTACGAAAACAAATGACCGTGTGAATGCATCACAAGGCCCGCCCCCCCAGGCCTCCACTGCAGCCTGTGAAGTGAGAGGCTTGAAGCTTAATTTCCATTAACTTCATGGTAATAAATCTGCTACTGTTGACTGTGGTGCTGTGGATCACTTTTATATGCCTTTCTCACCATGATCTTAGAACTCCCACCAAATGATGGGGTGGGACTATGCAAATAAGGTGCTCGTGGCCACCAAGGGGACTGGATATCTTGCTAACAATGCAGATAAGGTGTGTGGAACCGTTGTGGGGTGGACCCATGCAAATAAGGTGTGAGGAATCCTAATGAGGGAATTGGTCAGTTTTGTTATCTCACAAGGCTTAAAATGAGCCATCCCAGAGGCAAAAAGGGGGGACGTCACTACCACCAAGAAAGAAGAGCCAGGAGTAGAGCGTGTCCTTTGGACCCAGGGTCCCTGTGCTGAGGACCTTCTAGACCCAGGAGACAGAGAGAGTTGTAACACCAGAGATGGTGTGAGACAACTAGAAACGGGAGCAGCAGAACCAGGAGACCAGCACCAAACAGCGCGATGGGCTTCCCAGGTCCACAGAGCAAGGTGGCTATGGTGTATGTGCCGACCCACAGTGCAAGAGAGCTGAGCGCCTTTGGGCAGGAGGCTTCCTGGCAGAGTAGAGTGCCTCTGGGCACTTACTGGAGAAGTTAAAGAGCCTTGTAACACTTCCTGAGTAGGGTCAAAGCCTGGCTGAGCGCTGAAAGCCAAGAGAGAGAGGCCTGCCTACGGGCATGGCGAGAAGCTGCCCTGACCAAAGAACTGTATCCTGAGTTGTTTCTGATGCTGAACTGTAACCTGTACTTCCGTAGTAAGTCCCATAACTGTGAGTATGATCTGTGAGTTCTTTGTGGCCATTGTAATGAATTATCGAGCCCTGCAGAGAAACAGTGAGTGCCATGGGAGGGATGGCTGGTGTCAGAGTTGGTGAAAAGGTTGGAGAGAGAAGGTATGTCTGACCTCTATCTCAGAGGGATAAGCCTTGGGCTGTTCATGCTGATGACTCTCCCCCTTGTGAAGTTAGACGAAGAGGTCAACCGCTGCCGCCACGCCATTTTTACATGACTCCAGGTTTATAACCAATGTATCTCAAATTGTCATTTTCTGGGTCCGGGGGAATTGAAAGATACTTGTTTGAAGTGAGCTTGCTTATCTGGAAATCTTGAATGGAACAATTTGTCAAGGTAAATTCCAGTTAATAAAAAGCCTCTGTCGTGATGGCAGGACTCAATCCCGTGAACATCACCTTCTCCCAGCCAGACTCCCCGGGACAACCAGTCTGTCTCTTTACATGCGCAACTAGTGGAGAAAGGAAAGAAGAGGAATGGAAACTGACATTTATTCTGTGTTTTGTGCAAAGCACTCTACCAAGTGCTTAATTACACTTCTTACCAAAAAAACAAAAACAAAAAACCAAAACCATCGAGTTGATTCTGACTCACAGTGACCCTATAGGACAGAATAGAACTGTCCCATAGGGTTTCCAAGGAGCAGATGGTGGATTCGAACTGCTGACCTTTTGGTTAGCAGCCAGACTCAACCACTGCGCCACCAGGGCTCCAAATCCTTACACCCTTTGAAAAACCAGTTGTCATCGAGTCGGTTCTGACTCATGGCGACCCCGTGTGTCTCTGAGTAGAACTGTGCTTTCAGGGCCTGATTTTTCAGAAGCAGATTGCCAGGACTTTCTTCCAAGGTCTTCTGAGTGGACCTGAACCTACAACCTTTTGGTGAGCAGCTCACCACTTTAGGTGCTTGCATCACACCGTTTGCTTCTCTGCAGACCCCTCTGATGTGGCAGTTACTGCCCTGTTCTGCAAAGGAGAAGCTGGGGCGTAGATTCTTTCTTTGTTTTGGGGGGGAAAAGTTTAGACTTTAATCCTCACAAGAAAATCAGGAGAAATATCAGTAATTCAGCACAGTCTTTCTGTGGCGAGTTTTTTTTTTTTTAACGCAACAAAACATACGCCAATTCAACAGTTTCTACACGTACAACTCAGCGGCACTGATTACATTCTTCAAGTCGGGCGACGATTCTCACGCTACTTTTCCAAATTGTTCCACCACCATTAACATCAACATCGTTAACAAAACTCTCCCTTTCCACCTCCCTCCCACCCCTGGTGACTACCAGTAATTTTTGTTTTCTACGTATTTGCTTAGGAGCCCTGGTGGTGCAGTGATTAAAGCGCTTGGCTGCTAACCAAAAGGTCAGCGATTTTAACCCACCAGCTGCTCTGAAGGAGAAGGACCTGGTGATCTGCTCCCATAAAGGGCCAGTTCCACACTGTCACGTGGAGTCCCCGTGAGCAGAAGATTGCCTGGATAGCACACGACAACTGTCATGTATATTTGCTTATTTCATATAAGCAAGATCACACATTGTTTGTCCTTTGGTGACCAAGTAACTTTGCTAAGTGTGATGTTTTCAAGGCTCATTGATGTCGAGGGAGATGGTTTCTAGCCTGAAGTCACATGACGAGAACATTTCAGAGCTGGGATCCTGAACCAGTCTGCCTGGCTCCGCAGGCCCTTTCCTTCGAGGCAGCACGCGGACCCTAAACTCTTCATGAAATGAATGTAAACAGATGTCTTAGTTCCTAGAGCGGAGCCGGGTTTAATTGTGGCAGTCTCCAGTTAGAGCTCCCCTTTCTTCTCCTCCGTTCTCACAGTGTGATCTCACCGCCTGCTGAAATACTTAGGGAGCGGAACGACAGGATCCTCTGACCTCCTTAGCGCGCCACTCGTTCTCTGTTCTCTTCCTCCGTTCTCTCTCCTGCCCTTTCCTGGGGTACCTCACTTGTCATCTGCCTCTGAAATATGCGCCAGGCCCGTGGCCATGCAGCACACACACTTACCTTGTGGAATCACTTGCTTTGCTCATCAGGGCTGCATTGTGGATGTGGGAAGGCTTGCCAGCGTGCTGTTGTTTATGGGGAGAAGGAGGCTGTCGGCTCAGCCGACCTGTAATGCACTCATTAGCTGGATGGAAGGAGCCCAAGGCAAACAGCAGCGTCGCCCCTCCCAGAATCAGATACAGGTTCCTGCCTGTAATATCAGCAAGTCTTCAGCCCAGCCAGGATGTAGACGAGGGCTACAGGACATTAGTGGCTCCGTTAGCTCAGGGTTTCTCAACCTTGACACTGTTGACATTTTGTTGCTGTTGCTATCAGCCCCGATTCATGATGACCCCATGCACCGTGGAATGAAACACTACCCAGTCCTGTGCCATCCCCGTGACCACTTTTGGATCAGACCGTTGTGATCCATAGGGTTTTCATTGGCTGGTTTTCTTAATAGATCACCGAGCCTTTCTTCCTAGTCTGTCTTAGTCTGGAAGGTCCACTGAAGCCTACTCACAACATCATAGCAACACGCAAACCTTCCCTGACGACGGGTGCTGTCTGCACCTGCGGTGTGTTGGCTTGGAACTGAACCCCAGTCTCCTTTGTGGAAGGCGAGAATTGTACCACTGAGCCCCCACTGCCCCCACTGATGTCTTAGGCCAGATAATTTTTTCCTTATATTTAGCAGTATCCCTACCTTCCACCCAGTGGTACCACCTCCAAGTTGTGACAATCAAAAATGTTGTTAGACGTTGCCAAGTGTCCCTGGGGGCAAAATCGCCATAGGTTGAGAACTACTGCTTTTCTTCTTTCAATGGACCCTGGTACCGTCGGCTTCCAGTTCTGTCAGTCCTTCAGGTAAGCCATTGTCTTAGTTATCTAGTGCTACTGTAACCAAAATACCACAAGTGGGGGGCTTTAACAAACGGAAATTAATTTTTTCACAGTTTGGGAGGCTAGAAGTCTGAATTCAGGGTACCGACGCTAGGGGAAGCCTTTCTCTCTGTGTTGGCTCTGGAGGAAAGTCCTTGTCTCTTCTGAGCTTCTGCTCCTGGGCAATCTTCATGTGGCTTGGCATCTCTCTTCCCCCATCTCTGCTTCCTTAACCTACTCCGTTTATATTTTGTAAGAGACCAACTCAAGACACTCCCTACGCTAATATCGTTTATTAACATAACAAAGACAACCCTTCTCAGATGGGATTATAACTGAAAGCCTAAAACTCATTGCCATCAAGTCATAGCAATTCTGACTCATAGCAATCCTACAGAACAGAGTAGAATTGTCTCATAGGACTTCCAAGGAGTAGCTGGTGGATTTACACTGCCAACCTCTTAGCAGCTAAGCTCTTAACCACTGCACCACAAACATAGAGGTTGGGATTTACAATACATATTTTGGGGCCACACTGCAGTCAGACACCTGAGTTTGAATCCCAGCTTTGCCCTGTGTCACCTTGGACAAATTACTTCTCTGTGCCTCAGTTTCCTTATTTGTAATATGAGAATGATAATGTCTATACTTTAGAATTGTTTTAAGAAATTAAATGAGATAATGCACGTGCTTGGCACATAACCTTCCTGTTCATGGTGACCCCATGTGTGTTGGGATATCACTGTGCTCCACAGGGTTTTCAATGACTGGTTTTTTGGAGGTAGATTGCCAGGCCTGTCTTCTGAGGCACCTCTGGGTGGACCCAAACCACCAACTTTTTGGTTAGCAGCTGAGTGTGTTAACTGTTTTCACCACCCAAGGACTCAGTTTGGCACATAGTAAGTGCTCAGCCAGTGTAAACTGTTATTTTGTTTTCGGACAAAACTTTGTTACTTCCTATATGTAGATAAGTAGATTTCGGCCAAAATTCTTCAGATAATTGCATCAGCCTCCTGTTTTGTTGATTCTGGAAGCGGTGTGCCAAACATCAACCTTAGAATCTCTTTTTTGCTCTTGATGCAAAGTAGAGAGCCTTCTCCTTGAGAATGTCCATGGTTATCAACAAAGCTATACTCTCTTGAGAAAGTTCTGTCCGCCACCGATGACTAGCCTAGGGACGCTTGGCCACAGGCACCTTGCTCCAAGGTGTGTTTGCTCTGCTTGTACTAAGTGCCAAGGTGTTTTACAAACACTTTTAACTCCATCATGCCCATGAAAGGGCTTACTCATGTATTCAATTACAAGCAAGATATTTTAAAAAAAAAATAAAAAGAATAAGGAGAATTGCCCTTGTGTATGTTGTTGTTGTTGGGTGCAGCTGAGTTGATTCTGACTCCTAGTGACCCTACAAGACAGAGTAGAACTGCCCCATTAGGTTTTCTAGGCTATAAGCTTTACGGAAGCTGATTGCCGGGTCTTCCTTCCACAGAGCCGCTCGGTGGGTTTGAACCACCAACTTTTTGGTTAGCGGCCAAGTGCTTAACCACTGTGCCACCAGGGCTGCTTCCCCAGTATATAGACAGAGCCATTCAACATTAGAAAAGGTTCTAAAGGACAAAGGGTCATTGTGTAATATATAAACTCTGTCTGGCCTCTATAGGCAAGAACAGCAAGAGACGGGAAAAGTAATTGACACAAGGAAAGGAATTGAAGTATCACGGTTTGGAGTTTCAGCCTCAACACAGTCTATCAGCCTCGTTCAAGACAATGCAGGGAGTTTGTCTGAAGACTCAGAGACCAGGAGCGATGAAATGTTTGCCCCAAGCCACAGATATTTCCTCGGTACAAGGCCCCTTTGAATCTGCCTGACTTCAAAGTACAGTGGGGTGATGGATATGAAGCTGCTAAGGAGAACCTGACAGTACTGGCAGATATTATCTGTCTTAACAAAATTTCCATGTAGAAAAGACTGATTTGTTGGGGGCGGGGGGAATATGCCTGCGAGAACGTTCACCAGTAAAGACAAGGAGCATCTGCTTCACTTGAAAACATTCCTATTTGGTGGAAAAAAAATATGAGGCTGGCAAGATGCAACCCTTCCTAGGCAACGGGAATGACAAACAGTGGGTTTAGGATCAGCTCTTCAGGACTTAACCTGCCCCTAAGGGGAGAAGCTTCTGAACATGAATAGTCTTGCTACCGCCTGACAGCTACTTAGCTATTTCCCTACAAATGTGGCATGTAAGCTCAGACTATAAACACAGGGCTCGTTTTTAAAAATTCTAAGTGCATAGGCAGATGGTATAGTTCCGAGTCAGACTGTATCATTCTGTAATTTTGCGGGGGACTATAAAAGGAGTCCCGGAGTGGTGCAAAGTGGTTAACATGCTCAGCTGCTAACCAAAAGGTTGGAGGTTTGACCCAGAGCGTGTCAGAAGAAAGGCCTGGAGATCTACTTCTGAAAAATCAGGCAATTGAAGATCCTGTGGAGCACGTTTCTACTCTGACACACATGGGGTCACCATGAGTGGGAATCCACTCAGCGGCAACTGGATTTTGGTTTTCTCCAGAGGCTTTGGCTCTGTGGAACAGGTGCAGCTTAGAAGGTAGGAGAGCTGGTTCAATCCCTGTGGCTGCTCACTTCTTTCCTGCTTCTGTTTTCTAGTCCACTGAAGTCCCAGGCCTTGAAATTCTGCCCAGGTTTATTGGCTGATATAGAAAAATGAACAAGGGGTAGGGGGGACATCAGCCAGGCAGCTGGCTAGGTGCCAGCTCAAAGTTGGCCATAGGATTGAGCAATTGACATTTTTATAAATCTGATTGCTAACTGAATAAACCTTAGAAGTTAGTGGTGACTGGTCAGCTTAGGATATAACATAACTTGTTTTAATAGGTTTATATGATTATGAAAAATTGTATTTTAAAATAATTTTAGACCTCCAGAAAAGAAACAAAAATAGTACAGAGAATTTCTCTATCCCCTTCGCCCAGCTTCCCCTAATGTTTACATCTTATACAACCAGTGTACAATGGTCAAAAACAAGAAATTAGTATTGATATGATATCATCGGCTAAACTACAGGTTTATTTTGGATTATACCATTTTTTTCTACTTACGTCCTGTTTTTGTTCTGGAATGTAATCAGGGATCCCACATTGCATCTAGTTATTTCTCCTATTTTTTTCCGGTTGCTGTGGAGTTGATTCCAGCTCATGGTGACCCCATGTTGTCAAGACTAGAACTGTGTTCCATTGGGTTTTCAATGGCAGATTTTTTGGAATTAGATCACCAGGCCTGTCTTCTGAGGTGCCTCTGGCTATCAGCCTTTTGGTTGGCAACCAAGTGCGTTTACCGTTTGCACGCTCAGGGGCTCCTCTGTCCCTGTAGTCTTCCCTTTCCCAGAAGGTTATGTAAATGGACTCATACGATAGTCTTTTGAGTCTGGCTGCTTTTACTCGGAAACCCCGGTGGTGTCGTGGTTAAGAGCTACAGCTGCTAACCAAAAGGTCAGCAGTTTGAATCCACCAGGTGCCTCTTGGAAACTCTGTGGGGCAGTTCTACTCTGTCCTATAGGGTCGCTATGAGTTGGAATCAACTTGACGGCTATGGGTTTCTTTTACTTAGCAAAATGCATAAATCAATAGTTCATTTTTATTGCTGAAAAATATTCCGTTGTTTTAGGCACCAGCAGATGCCCAGTGATGTCAGCCTGTCTTGAGTCCAGTATTTCAGAGGAAAAAAATGATACACTCACTGCTGGTTTGGTGGGACTTTGGATTCTGGTCTTATTCCTCAGTCTGCCTGCTACTGTTGACTTTTCCAGCACCTTCGAATAGCTTCTGTATACATTCTGTCCAGGTTGTATAATTGCAGTCAGGTGGAGGGTCCAGTGGCATGTGTTTGTACCATCTTATCCAGAATGGGAAACTCTGCCCGTTGTCTTTTTGCTTTTAGAAGCCTGAAGTCAATGTGTTTCTTGATCCTTGTAATTGACTCATTTTATCTTTATGGAAGCCTGTAGGATCTGTATTTGGTCCCCAGTATTTAGAAATTTCACGATGATGTTCCTGGGGGTGTGAGCCTAATTTCATTCATTGTGTCGGGTACTTGGTGGACCATTCTGTGCTGGAAACTCACATTCTTATGTTCTGGCAAATCTCACATCATCTTGTTGATGGCCCCTCTTTGCTCTCTTTCTGGAACTCCCTCTATTATTTGAATGTCAGATCTCCTGGGCATGTTTTCAATTTTTTTTTTTCCTATCTCTTTTTGTTTTTGCTCTAGTTTCTGGGATACTTCCCATCAGCTTTATTTTCCAGCCTCTCTCTTTGTCATCTGTGTTGTCAGGTGTTGAATTCTCAAGAGCTCTTTTGGTTGTTGCTGTTCTCTCCATGTTCCTTTTTTTTAGCATCCTGTTCTTTTTGCACGGATATGATATTTTTTGTCATCTCTCTGAGGACGTTAAATATTTGGGGTGGCTTGTTGAGGGGGTAGTTTTCTTCTCCCTGCATAGACTCCAAGTTGCATTTTTCTATGTGTTTGTTTCATATCTATCTTTGTGATAAAGAAATGAGGACTGAAACGCTAACCGGAAGCTGGAAGTTCAGGGCTGAGGTTTGTTGTTGTCTTTGACCTTTACTATAGGGTGGGCTGGCTGGGTAGATCATTTGTTGAGCAGTCCCTAATTTAAGTAGCTTTGGGTCTTTTTTCTTGGGCTGGTCAGAGTCTCCAAGGCAGGTTGTTAGTCTCCCACCTGGAAGCTTAAGATTTGGCCGCCCATGGTATGGGGAGATAAGCTGGGGGAGAAGGGCTGAGGTTCTCAGCATTCAGCATCCCTTCTGAATACAGTCATTTAATCCTTTTGTTTTTTGACATGGTGCTTTCAACTTACTAGTCCAAAGACTTCTATCTTACACTCTTAACAGAATGAGCCCTGTAGGCTTATGCTGGGGCGAGGGAAGAGCAATGTCCCAGTGGCACATGGGGTGGAGGCATCCAGAGATCTGTGTTGTCTCTGAGAATGCCACCCAGTCCTCATTTCAGCCAGTCTCTTTGCAGCTCCATTCCCAGAGGTACCTGGTGCTGTTGGTTTCTGAGCTTTTCCATGGTGCTGTGGTGCAAAGTGGCTTCGTCCTTAGCTTTACTGCCCACCAGTTCAAGGACTGTTATGTCACCCGCTGCTGATCCATCTGCTTTCTAGCTTCTATAGTTCTGTGGCCGATGTCTCCACTCCTGTCTTGCCTCCTATTGGTTTTTGTTTGTTTTGTTTTTAATACATTTTTAAAAATTGTGGGAAATATATAGGTAACATAGGTTTTAACTGGATTCCCATAAGAGTGCCTAATGAGAGGCTGATTTTAATATTTCCATTTCCCAGTTGAAAAGCACAATTTCTATAATGTTAACATATGTTGATTCCGACTCATAGTGATACTATAGGACAGAGTAGAACTGCCCTATAGAGTTTCCAAGGAGTAGCTGGTGGATTCCAACTGCTGACTTTTTGGTTAGCAACCAGGCTCCTGACCACTGTACCACCATGGCTGCAAGAAGAAACCCCCCCCCCCGAAAAAACCCGAACACGTTGCCATCGAGTCAATTCCAGCTCGTAGTGACCCTATAGGACAGAGTAGAACTGCCTCACAGAATTTCCAAGGAGTGCCTGGTGGATTCGAACTACCAACCTTTTGGTTAGCATCCATAGCTCTTAACCCCTACGCCCCCAGGTTTTCCCCCAGAAGAAAGGCTTCCTGCATTTCTTTAATTTCAAAACTACACATTCTAGATTTCTACTCAGGGGCTTATCTGCAGGAAATAGCACCTATGGCAATTAGTTTTAAATTGCTGAATGATTTCTCATGGCTGGTGATGGAAACTGCGATGGCCAATAGAAATTGTCTGCAGGTTTGTTTTGGTTAATAAATCTTTAGAAAATAGAGTGGGGTTCTATGAGAGAAGGCCCAGAAGCCTAGGACAGGGTGAGAGTAGAAATTACTGAAATGAACAGGAGGGAAAGTCAGGGCGGGAGAGGGCAATTTATATTTTGGGAGTCTAAACATGTGAGGGTTACTTCTGAAAGTGGTTTGGGATATAACCATTTGCTGTCAAGTTGGAATCTACTCATGGAGACCCTACGTGTGTCAGAACAGAACTCTGCTCCACAGGGTTTTCAGTGGCTGATTTTTCGGAAGTAGATTGCCAGTTATTTCTTCTGATGCCCTTGGTTGTTTTCGGTTGTCATCGAATTGATTGTGACCCATGTGTGCAGAGTAGAACTGCTTCATCGGGTTTCCAAGGCTGTGACCTTTTGGAAGCAGATAGCCAGGCCTATCTTTTGAGGCCTCTCTGGGTGAGTGTGAACCACCATTCTTCTTGCTTGTAGTTGAGTGCTTGACCATTTTCACCATGTCTTTAAAAATTTCCTTTCCTATGGTTTTTTTTTTTTTTTTATGGTTTTAGTGAGGCTTTGGGAGGGAGCAAATCAGAGGCTTGTATTTACCCTTGTATCCTCCAATGGAAATGTAACCTGACCTTACTAATGTTAGTAAATTTCTATTAGCCCTTAAACTAGCCCAAATCGGATTTGGCCCACCCTGCATGGGCAGAAGGGCCAACTGTGATTGGTAATTGACCTTAGCAGAGGACGCAGCAACAGGAGGAACAAATCAGAAGGAAAATCATCACCCAGACCTTATTTTGAAGCAAGAGGTCCGAGAAGAACCACATCACCTCCTGTTTCCTGGCTGCCTTCTAGAGTTTTCCCTCCCCAGAACACCTGTGTGGCCGCCATCTTGCTGCCCAAATCACATATAGGCCCTGCCTACCCGTAGCTTAGAAACCCTGGTGGTGTAATGGTTGATACGCCACGGCTGCTAACCAGAAGGTTGGCAGTTCGAAAATACCGGGTGCCCCTTAGAAACTCTATGGGGCAGTTCTACTGGGTTCAACCTACAGGGTTGCTGTGAATCAGAATCATAGCTTGGTGAGCTGGATCTGAGGAACTTCCTCCCGGCTCCTTGCTCTGTGCATGGCAATAAAGTTATTTTTCTCAAAGACCGGTGTCCAGATAATTGGCAAGTCTGAGCGCTCCAGACAAGAACCCACCTTTCTGCGTTCAGTAACAGAAACAGGCACAACTAAGGTATGGCAGGTAGGGCGCATGCCCTGGGTGCTGCTTGAGGAGGGGCGCTAATGAACAGTTTCTGTTGGCCCTCGCAGTTTCCATCACTGGCTGGGAGAAATCATTCAGCAATTTAAAACTAATTGCCATAGGTGCTATTTTCCATAGAGAGGCCCCTGAGTGGAAACGTAGAATGTGTACTTTTGAAGCTAAAGAAATTGAGAAGCTTTTCTTCTGAGAAACCCTGGTGGAGTACTGGTTAAGAGCTACGGCTGCTAACCATAAAGGTTAGCAGTTCGAAAGTGCTCCTTGGAAACTGTCTGGGGCAGCTCTACTCTGCCCTATAGAGTCGCTATGAGTCGGAATCGACTCAACAGCAATGTACTTTTTTTTTGTTTTGTTTTCCGCTTGGAGCCATGTGGCACAGTGGTTAAGAGTTTGGCTGCTAACCAAAAGGTCAGCAGTTTGAACCCACCAGCTGCTCCTTGGAAACCCTATAGTGCAGTTTTACTCTCTCTTATAGGATCACTATGAGTCAGAATCGACTTGACAATTCCGACTCATAGCAACCCCATGTGACAGAGTAGAACTGCCTCATAGGGTTTCCAAGGCTGTAACCTTTACAGAAGTAGACTGCCTCATCTTTCTTCTGTGGAACAGCTGGTGGGTTTGAACTGCCAACCTTTCAGTTAGCAGCCTAGCACTTAACTAGTGTGCCACCAGGGCTCCTGGGACCCACAAAAAGTTACAAAAATAGTACAGATAGCACAGAGTTCCCATGTACCCTTCACCCACCCACAATGGTAATATGTTATATAACAACAGTACATTGTCAAAACCAGGATCTTGACATTGGTATATACCTACTCCTCACTGAGGAACTATCCCATTACCCGAGAAAGACCTGGCAGTTGGCTCCCATAAAGATTATAGCCAAGAAGACTCTATGGGGCATTTCTGCTCAGTCACATGCGATCACTATGAGTTGGAAATCTACTGGGCACCTAACAACAACAAGCAGATACTACAATTGTTTTCAGTGTAACTTTAGGCAACAGATGCAAATTGTCAAGTTGCCTGTTGATAGGTGATAAGTAACAAACTGTTCACCAACCCTACTTTTAGGCAGCTCCTGAAGTTTGCTTATTCTTTTGGATATGGACCTGGAAAGAAGTCCCTGGGTGTTGCAAACAGTTAATACTAATGGAAGGTTGGAGGTTTGAGACTACCCAGAGGTGCCTAGGAAGAAAGGCCTGGTTGGTGATCTACTTCCCAAAAGTCAGCCATTAAAAACCCTGTAGGACGCCAGAAGACATGGCCCCCGGTCTCGGTTAGCCCAGAACTAAAACCATTCCTGAAGCCAACGCTTTAGACAAAGATTAGACTGGACTATAAGACATAAAATGATGCTCGTGAAGAGTGTGCTTCTTAGTTCAAGTAGATACATGAGACTAAATGGGCAGCTCCTGTCCAGAGGTGAGATGAGATGAGAAGGCAGAAAGGGACAGGAGCTGGTTGAATGGACACCAGAAATCCGGGGGGGAAAGAAAGAGTGTGCTGTCACATTATAGAGAGAGCAACTAGGGTCATGTAACAATGCGTGTATAAATTTTTGTATGAGAGACTAGCTTGAATTGTAAACTTTCACTTAAAGCACAATAAAAAAAAAAAAAAACCCTATGGGGCGCAGTTGTACTCTGGCACACATGGGGTCACCATGAGTTCAAATCTACTCCGCGGCAACTGGTTTTCTATGGGCCTAGAGGTGCCAGTTGGGGACAAAGATAGTGTGTGATCAGAGCTCAGAAGAATACTTCCTGTAGTCATAAGTTCCGACTGCTTCCTTTAAGGCCGCCCCTGAAGTGTCACCCCCAGCTTTTGCGGACCATGACATAAGCAAACCATTTAAAAATTTTAGCAGTGCTTACCTGGTGAGAGTCAAGCTTTAAACAGAGGCAGTGTGACCCAGTGGGAGGAGCGTATGGTTTGGAGACAGAAGGACTCTGGGCAGGATTTTTTCTCTCCCCTGACTGGATCTGTGAATGGACACAATTCTAACCTTCTTTTGCCTCAGTTTCTTCACCTGTAAAAAGAGAAAATGAACACACTGACCCCGAAAGAAAACAACTTCTGATACCCGATTCTCAAGTGAATCTTTAAGCCTCTCCAAACACAAATACAGGGACTGTGTTTTTGTTTTCAAAAAAAAAAAAAAAAAAAAGGCCAACACGCCTACCATTTCTATTTAATCAACCAGTATTTCTGATTGTCACTGAATAAAAAAACCAAACTTCTAACATCAGATTCTTGAGTGTATCATTGTTGTTGGGTGCTGTCGAGTCGATTCCGATTCATAGCAACCCTATAGGACAGGGTAGAACTGCCCCATAGAGTTTCCTAGGCTGTTTTTTTCTTAATCTTTGTGGAAGCAGATTGCCATGTCCTTCTCCTGCAGAGCGACTGGTAGATTTGAACTGCCCACCTTTCGGTTAACAGCCGAGTGCTTAACCACTGTGCCACCAGGGCTCCTTCTCTCTCTGATGCTGGCTTTTAAAACCTTCAGCGTCCACAAATACAACACTCAGACTTCTTATATCCACAGAGAGAAGGGTCCAGGTATGGAAGAGGTCTGGACTTAAGTTGTTTTCTTGGTGCAGAAGGGGGCAGAGATTTCTCTACAATTATCTCTGTGGGTTTTCTAACCTAACTGCAATGCTCTAAGCTCTCCATCATCCCCCAGTGTTTTAATATGGCATCTAACCTACAACAGGAAACCTCTCATCTCTCATACACATAGTGCCTTTGATTACCCAGGCACCCGCCGTCCTGTTGGTTCTGCTAAGAAATGGATTTCTGGCTCAGTTTAATGGGCAACTGTGGTGATGTAGTGGTTAAGTGCTACGGCTGCTACCTAAGAGGTCGGCAGTTTGAATCCACCAGACACTCCTTGGAAACTACAGGGCAGTTCTGCTCTGTCCTACAGGGTTGCTATGAGTTGGAATCGACTTGATGGCAGTGGGTTTGGTTCTGGTGTTTTAAAAGTAATGGCCTGTACCGCGTTCTCTATGAGACTTATATCTGTGAGACTGAGGATACACGTGATCAAAGGGTAGCCATTATTAACTTTTCTAATGAAGAATGCTGAGGCTGCTCACGGTCTTCCTAGTTTATTCCGCACGTGCTCGTAAACCTCATGTCCTCATCCCAGTACATGTAAGGTATTGTGGGAGTAGAGATCGGTCTTTTAAACTTCACCTGCCATCATCTGGAAACCCTGGTGGTGTAGTGGTTAAGAGCTACAGCTGCTAACCAAAAAGGTCGGCAGTTTAAATCCACCAGGCACTCCGTGGAAACTCTATGGGATAATTCTACCCTGTCTTATAGGGTCATAATGAGTTGGAATTGGCTCCACAGGAATGGGTTTGGTTTTTTTGTTTGTTTGTCATCATTAAATCCTTTCCGGAATGAGGCAGAGTATAAAAATTATTTTAGGGGGGCTTGGTGGTGCAAAGATTGAGCACTCAGCTGCTAACTGAAAGGTCAGCAGTTCCAACCCACCCAGCAGTTCCTTGGGAGAAAGACCTGCTCCCATTAAGATTACAGCCTAGAAGGATCTATGGGGCAGTTCTACCCTGTCACATGGGGTCTTCATGAGTCAGAATTGACCCGACAGCACCCAACAATGACACTTCCCATGGTCGGTGCTGGAGATACAGAAATGGAAGAGACAGCACGTGACCTCAAGATCTCACAGTTGGAACAGCAGACACATACCCACAGCTGTGGCATGTGCAGGTGTGCGGTGGTGATAGGGACGTGTTCATGGTGCTGAGAGCTCAGAAGAGGGACAAGAGGGCGTGATGGTGGATCTTTGCATGCCACACCAAGGGGTCGGGACTTCATTCTGTAGGTGGTGGGGAACTGTGCCAGGAGGGCTTCCTTTCCAAGCCATCGCTATTGGAGCTGGAGCTGTGAGTGGAGACCAAGGGGACAGGTGGGACTGGAGACAGACCAGGTAAGCAATGGCAAGAGTAAAGACAATGGGTCATTCCTGGACCCGGAAGGGGAAGGCGCAGTAGGACTTGGTGAGTGGCTGGGTTAGGGAGAAACTTGAGAATGGGACAGAGGATGAATTTTTTAATTTTTTTTTTTAATTTTGGTGGCAGTACACACAGCCACAGATACATTTCAACAATTTCTACATGTACAATTCAGTAACACTGGGTCCATTCTTCAAGTGGTTCTACCACTCTCACCTTCCTTTTGCAATTATTCCATCACCGTCATCTTAAACTCACTGTCCCCTAAGCTTCCCATCCAGGCTTCCCAGTTGCTGTTGTCAATTTGATCCCATGTAGATAATTCCTTAAAAGAGCATAATGTTCAAAGCAGATGTACTTTACTCATTAAAAAACCAAAAAACCAAACCCAGCGCCGTCGAGTCGATTCTGACTCATAGTAACCCTATAGGACAGAGTAGGACTGCCCCATAGAGTTTCCAAGGAGCGCCTAGCAGATCTGAACTGCCGACCCTTTGGTTAGCAGCCATAGCCCTTAACTACTATGCCACCAGGGTTTCCTTACTAATTAAAACAAGCTTTTTTTTTTTTTGATTCGGAGAAGACTTCAGGGGATAGTTTTAAGAGAAGCGTCCAGACTAAGAGGAAAACCCTGGCATCTGCTTCCAGAAAATCAGCCAGTGAAATGCTACGGATCACAGTGGTCCAGTCCGCAACTGGATGATGTAGGACCAGGCAATGTTTCATTCCATTGCGCATGGGGTCCCCATGAGTCGGGGACTGACTGGACAGCAGCTAACAACAATACCAACACTTTTGGCACCAGACCTTAATTGTTTTATCTTCTCTTTTCTAACACAATTCTATCCTACAACCAGCAGCAACTCTGAATGAGGGCAGAAGTCTTTGCCTGTTTTTCCCCCAGTAGGAAGGAATACAAAGAGCTCTGGTGGCACACCAGTTAAGTGCTCGGCTGCTAACTGAAAGCTTGGCAGTTTGAACCCACTAGCTGCTCCGTGGGAGAAAGACCTGGTGATCTGCTCCAGTAAAGATTACAGCCTTGGAAACCCTATGGGGCAGTTCTGTTCTGCTACCTGGGGTTGCTAAGAGTAGGACTCGACAGCACTTTACAACAGGATGCAACTCAGGGTATTGTATGTGCTGGTAACTCACTGGGTCTAATAGAGAATAGAGGAGAGCAAAGACCAGTATTTGAGCAAAGGCCATACCGAGCCACTGCCAGGGAAGAGCTCAAAATAGCTTCTGGCTTAGCCACACTGCCAGCCACAAACCCCACAGGTCATGAAATATTTAATACTGTTTGTACGAGGGGACAATAAAGAGGGAAAAGCAAATGTGTTGTAAAGGTGGCCTGACCAAATATTGCTCAACCAACCGGCTTAAAGAGCCAGGACAAGTCCGGCCAATGCGTTTTACGGCAAAGAAATGGAGGACAAAAACATTCCATTTGTATGTTCCTCAGATTTGGGTAAACCTGGAGGGAAGCTGTTTTCTCAGCTTGACAACAAATAAAGCAAATGCTTGGAAGAGTATTTTTCTTCTAATTAAGATGAAAGGACAGTATACGAAATGTAATTACAGAGAATCTAGATAAACTAAAAATCTACTGGAGCACATTTTAAAAAGTGAAGGAGCTTACGTTGGAAGAAGGAGCCTCCAGTGGAGTCAGACAAATGATTCGAATGTCTTTTCATATTATTGAGCACTGAGGTTTCAGGCTGCAGGGCATATATGCTTACCATTGGGGTGTGTGTGTGTGTCATCTTACACCAAAGATGGAAATTTCAAAGACGCCCCAGTTAAGCAGGTATACGGATTATACTGCAAATGTACACTGTGGATTACTGTCGTGTAATTTTCTTTCTGGTATAATGTCCCCTTCCTGAAAGCAAACAACTTCTAATATCAGATTCTTGAGCGTATTGTTGTTGGGTGTGGTCAAATCAATTCCGACTCATAGCAAACCCATGTGACAGCGTAGAACTGCCCCGTGGGGTTTCCTGGGCTGTAATTTTTACTGGAGCAGACCATCGGGTCTTTCTCCTGAGAAGCTGCTGGGTCATTTTGATCCATCAACCTTTCAGTTAGCAGCTGAGTGCTTAACTATTTGGGCCTCCAGGGCTCCTTAGTGCATTAGTAACCTCTCCGAACACAGATATCCACTGTGTTTTACAGGTAACAGGCCGCCCTGCATTCTGTATGTGACTTATCTAGCCTCTGAGGCCGGGGGTATGCGCAAACCGCGGGCTGGAAGAAGCATTCCTGAAGCACCTATCCCTGAGCACTGAGCGGTCAGGCCCAGCCTTCAAATCAGCACCAAAGTCAGGGACAGGAAGGTTTCAGGTAGAGTTCCAACCGGGTGTCCTGTGAGCCTGCAGCCATGTGGAGCCGCTTGGACAAAGGATCATCTAAACTGCTTTGTGGCAAAGCTTAAAACCCCACGGCTGGGGCATTAGAAGCTATTTGCTTAGTCTTTCAGAACAAGAGGTTTCAAGAAAGTTTAACAACAGCCGAAAAATGACTGATAATTCGTGACTGGTGGGCTATACTTGACTGTTGTTAGGTGCTGTCGAGTCGACTCCGACTCATGGCGACTCCATAGGTGCAGAGTAGAGCTGTGTGCCCCACGGAGTTTTTAAGACCGTGACCTTTCGGAAGCAGATTTCCAGGCCTTACTTCTGAGGCACCTCTGCGTGGGTTCAAACTGCCAACCTCTTGGTTAGTAGCCCAGCACGTAGCCATTTGCACTACCCACGGCCTCCTCATGCTTGACTGTTGTTGTTGGGTTGTGGAGTCAATTCCAACTGGTAACTACTCCACGTGACAGAGTACAGCTGCCCCATGGGGTTGCCTCGGCTGTAGTCTTCACGGAGCAAATCAACAGGGTGGGTTTGAACCTCCAACCTTTTGGTTAGCAGCCGAGCGCTTAACCATTGTGCAACCAAGGCCGCTTATAGTTCACTAGTCCAGCGTATTTATAACCTTTCAAAGCCAAAGGCAAAGGCTTGGGAGCCTCAGCAATCATCTGAGCGCAGCAATCCTATTTATCGCACCTTCTGTTACCGCAAACTCTGAACTGAAGTCAACTTTTCCTTCCTGTCTTCCCTCAGACGTAGAAGGGCCACTGCCTGAGCCTTTCCAAATGATAGTAACCAGTGCTTGTTTCATGTGGCCGTTCCCTGCGGGGCTGTAACTGCAGAAGTGTGACCTGGCAGTTATGTCACACAGCCTGGAAACTGCCAGTCAACAGCGTGTTTCCTGCCGGACGACCTTTGCAGCTGACGGCCCCCAGGGCCCATCTGCAGCCCCATCTGTGTGTGCCCCAGACCCTGATGTTCCCAGAGCGTGATGTCATTGCCCGCTGACAGCACTGAGTCCAAACTCAGGACCCTGAGCCTTTCCTCAGCTGCCGTGTCATTTTCCTGTTAGTGGCGTGGCTTGATCAGATGATAAGGAAAGATTTTTATTCGTTCAGAAGAAAGCCAAAGACACAAGGGAAAGATTATTCCAAAGGACTAATGGACCACAAGTAACAGACTCCACCAGACTGAGTCCAGCACAACTAGATGGTGCCAGCTACCACCACCAACTGCTCTGCTGGGGATCACAATAGACAGTCCCAGACAGAGCTGGAGAAAAATGTAGAACAAAATTCTAACTCACAAAAAAAGACCAGACTTACTGGCCTGACAGAGACTGAAAAAACTCTGAGAGTATGGCCCCCAGACACCCTTTTAACTCAGTACTGAAATCACTCCTGAGGTTCACCCCTCAGCCAAAGATTAGACAGGCCCATAAAACAAACAATAATATACATGGCTCAACCCTGTGTACGAGACCAAATGGGCACACCAGCCCAGCGGTAAGGACGAGAAGGCAGGAGGGGACAGGAAAGCTGGATGAATGTTAATGGAGAACCCGAGGTTGAGAAGGAGAGAGTGTTGACACATCACGAGACTGGCAACCAACGTCACAAAACAATTTGTATATTCATTGTTTAATGAGAAGCTAATTTGCTCTGTAAACCTTCACCTAAAGCACAATTAAAAAAAAAAAAGGATTTTTATCCATTCATTATTTTTAACTGTAGTGAAAGTATACGGTCACTACCAATCTCTGCATGTGCGCTTCAGTGGCATTGACGACGTTCAAGTCGTAGCATCCATTCTCCCTATCCTTTCCCAAGTCATTCCGCCACCGTTAACAAGCTTAAGGAGCCCTGGTGGTGCATATGCTTAAGCGCTCAGTTGCTGCCTAAAAGGTTGGCGGTTTGAACCCACCCATTCGTTCTGCAGGAGAAAGAATTGATGATCTGTTTCCTTAAGGATTACAGCCTAGAAAACCCTCGGGGGCAATTCTACTCTGCCATTATGGCTGAGTAGAAAAATATGGACCGTGTCATGAATTTGCATGTCAGCCTTCACAGGGCCTTGCTAATCTTCTCCGTGTCGTTCCAATTTTAGTATATGGGCCGCTGAAGAGAGCATTATTTATGTTTTCATAAAAAGAACTGTTAGGGTTTTTTTGTTGTTGCTGGCTACCCTCGAGCTGATTCCTCTCATAGCGACCCCATGTGACAGAGCAGAACTGCCCCACAGGGTTTTCTAGGCTGTAATCTTTATGGGAGCAGATTACCAGGTCTTTTCTTCCACAGAGCCGCTGGGTGGGTTTGAACCGCCAACCTTTTGGTTAGCAGCTGAGTGCTTAACCGTTTGCATCACGAGAGCTCCTTGTTAGTTTTTTTTAGTAGGAGACATTTCTTACCTTCGTATTAGGTCAGAGCACATTTCCTGTAAAATGATAAGCAATATCTATACATGGATGTTTAACCTCTGGGAATAGAGGCCTCATGTCATGGCTTTCATGGCTGAGGGCCTCAGACTGAACATGACCTTGGTGGTTGAGGACGTGGATGCTGGAGATGCTCACATCTGGTGTGGTTCGCATGTCAAACCTCAGTTTCCTAGCTGTAAAATGAAGTTTTTGTGAGGAGTGAAAAAAAAAAACCAAACCCACTGCCGTTGAGTCGATTCCGATTCATAGCGACCCTATAGGACAGAGTATAACTGCCCCGTAGAGTTTCCAAGGAGTGCCTGGCAGATTCGAGCTGCTGACCTCTTGGTTAACAGCCATAGCACTTAATCACTACACCACCAGGGTTTCCTGGGAGGAGTAGATGAGATAAAGTACATAAATATTGATAGCTAATACTTGTGTCCACCACTGTCTGTCAGTTTGTCCTACTGTGGTGACCTGCATATTGCTGTGATGCTGGAAGGTATGCCAGCAGTATTTCAAATACCAGTAGGGCCACCCATGGTGGACAGGTTTCAGTGTAGCTTCCAGACTGAGACAGGCCAGAAAGAAAGGCCTGGTGCTCTCTTAAAAGTAGCCAGTGAAAATCTTATGGATCACAACAGAGTACTGTCTGACATAGTGCTAGAAGATGAGCCCTCTAGGTTAGAAGGCACTCACAATACACAGTGGCTGCAACAAGGGACTCGGGCATACCAACTGTCTTAGGCTGGGTTCTCTAAAAAAAAAAAAAAAGCAAAATCAGTAAAGTGCACAAATATATATATATCAAGAGAGCTGTATCATGGAAATGGCTCACCATGATTGTAGAGGCTGGAATGTCCCAAGTCCGTGGGTCAGGATAGAGTCTTCTCCTGAGTCATGTAGCCACACGGGCTGCCAAACCCAAGATCGGCAGGTCAGAGAGCAGTTCTCTTGTTCACAGGCTGTGAAGATCGATGAATCCCAAGATCAGCAGACAAGACTGCAGTTAAGCTGCTAGCTCAAGTCCCAAGAACAGGAGGTCAGACAAACAGGAGCCAGCTGCAGGACCCAGACTGAGCAAAAGGCCACAAGCCTTGCCAGAATGTCCACTTACATCTGATGCAAGCTACACGCCCGAGGAAACTCCCTTTCAACTGATTGGCTACTCAGAGCAGATTCCATCATGGAGGTGATCACATTATATCAGGTCTTATGATGGATGTGATCACAACATCATATGACTGCTAAACCGCTGAGAATCACGGCCCAGCCAAGTTGACACACAGCCTTAACCATCACACCAACTATCGTGAAGATCATGCAGGACTGGGCGATGTTTCATTCTGCTGGACCTTGGGTCGCCAAGAGTTGGAGCATGAGTTGGATAGCAACTAACAACAACAACACTTGTGTAGCTCTCACTGTATTTCAGGCACTGTTCTTTTGTTAACTCATTTAGTGCTCAGAGCCATCCTATTGAGGGAAGTACTATTATTATCATCCCCATTTTACAGATAGGAAACGGAGGCCCTGAAAGTTTAGTAACTTACCCAAGGTCACGCAACTACTAAATGGCAGGCCTGGGATTTGAACCCGTGCTCTTACGATGAAGCTGATGCTTTTACTCATGACGCTAAACTTACTTTTGTAAGCCAGTTGGTCGGTGCCACGCACCTGTTAGGACTCAGTCAGTGTCAAAAGGGGGAACGGAACTTATATCCCAGGCCAGAGCGTGTTTCCCCTCTCTGCACACTAGGCTGAGAAGCACGGGCAGCCCTTTCCACTGTCCACTTATCATATGGTCAGTTCTTCCTCTGTGGCCACAGGAGGTTGGGGCAGCCAGAATTCTGGTAGAGTGTCAAGCAAGTTGTTTGCACGGGGACAGGTCAGATGCCATTGGGCTGCTGTTAAGTTGGGCCAAGCCAGTGGTTGGACTCTTTAGATCATGGGAGAGTCATGTGGGGGGATGTCAGGGCAGGGCTGTGGCAGGGGAGGGGACGCTAGACCTGTGTGTGTGTGTGTCCAGGTGACTGGGGAGCCTTGGGTGACTTTAGGTCCTGGTAAAGGGGTTTGGGTCTTGGCCAGTGTCTCAGGTCCACCTGGACACTGGGAAGGATAATCAGGGCTAAAGGCTAGGAGTCCACGGGAACCCTCCCCTCCCCCACTCCTCTGTTTCAGGGAATATGGGTGATGTTTGAATAGTAGAGAGAGGCCCACAGGATGAGATGCTGTGTACATGTTTAGGGTTGGTGGCGACCTTGGGCATTTCTTCTAGAAGGCCAGAGTTGCTGATACTCCTCTGCTGAAGCTTGCTTGAGATTGTCACGCTATAGGTTACCTGTTGCTGTCAGTTCTGACTTGTAGCAACCCCATGTGACAGAGTAGAACTGCCCCCATAGAGTTTTCTAGGCTGTTATCTTTATGGAAGCAAGTCACCAGGTCTTTTTCCTGAGGAGTTGCTGCTGAGTTCGAACCATCAACCTTTCAGTTAACAGCCAAGTGCTTAACGTCTGCACCACCAGGGCTCCTCCATAGGTAGTTCCGTTCTATGACTGACCAATCAGTGATCTAGGGGCTGGACAATCAGCAATGGGAAACACAACCCCTGCCCTCAAGAAGGAGCCCTGGTGGTGCAGTGGTTAAGCATTCAGCTGCTAAACAAAAGGTCATTAGTTGGAATCCACCAGGTACTCTTTGGAAGCCCTAGGGAGCAGATCTACTCTGCCCTGTAGGGTTGCTGTGATTTGGAATCGACGTGATGGCAACTTTTTTTTGTTTTTAATTTAATGGGCCCTCATGGAGCTCACACTTACTGGAAGAAACAAACATATAAGCAGATATTACAAATCAATAGTGAATATACCACAGACTGCCAGAAGAATGAACAAATTGGCCTTAGAAGAAATACAACCAGAATGCCCCTTAGAAGGGCGGGTGGCAAGACTTCGCTAGACAAGGACCTCATGGTTGGTAAAGCGGAGGGTCAGTGAAAACGAGGGGTACCCTCCATGAGGCGAATTGACACAGTAGCCACAGCAGTGCGTTCAGACACATCAAAGATCATGAATATGGCGCAAGGACAGGCTGTGTTTCCTTCTGTAATACACAAGGTTGTCATGCTCAGAGTCGACTTGACAACAAAAAATCTCTTTGCCCTCGAGTCGATTCCCACTCATCGCAACCCTATAGGACAGAGTAGAACTGCCCCACAGGGTTTCCAAGAAGCTGCTGGTGGTTTCGAACCGCCAACCTTTTGGTTAGCAGCCAAATGCTTAACCACTGTGCCACCAGGGCCCATCCTTATCAATAACCAAAAAAAAACCAAACCCAGTGCCATCAAGTCGATTCTGACTCATAGCGACCCTATAGGACAGAGTAGAACTGCCCCATAGAGTTTCCAAGGAGCGCCCGGTGGATTCAAGCTGCCCCGACTTCTTAGTTAGCAGCCATAGCTCTTAACCACTACGCCACCAGGGTTCCCTCCTTATCAATAGATATTATTATCCCCTTCCCTAGATGACAAAGTCTCTGAGGACAGGGAGCACAACTTGGGTATCTTCAAATCCCCCCATAACAGTTGGCAGAGTGCCTGGCCCTTAAGAGGAATTTAATGAGTGCATGACATGAAAGAGACCAGAAGCTTGGATCATTATTTGAATATCCAAGGTGATCAGAAGAAATGAAATGCCGAAGTCCCTGCAAAAGAAACGAGCAAGGCAGAAAATAAAACCCAAAGCAGAATGCAAAGAGGAAGGACAAGTTGGGGCAGGAAACGGGAATAGACTGGGAAAGAGCGAGCAGAATCAGGTCAAGTTCTGCTGGGGAAGAAGGGGCGAAGACACACGACGAGTGAGTGCTAATTAAGGTGGTTAAAGGCAGCGCAGAGCAGCAAATGCCAGCCCGCTGCCCGGCTGCTCTGCTGACCCAGCCTGGGTTTCTCAACAGGGAAAGCAGTCTTTCCTCCACAAAACTGCTTTATGAGCCTGCAAATTTTTATTAATCTTCTAGTACTGTGGCCTCACAGGTGAGGAACTGGATGGCAGAGAGTGGCAACTTCTCACCATTTATTAACCTTCTAAGGGTCTCACGGCTTCAGCCCTTGTTTCAGGCAGGAGTCTCTCCTGGCCTCGCCTTTTCGTCTCTGCAGAGCTGTGGGTGCTTGCCAGGAGCAGGAAATGGTTGCATTCCTGGGCTTTTCTGCAATTAATCTTCTGAAGAGAAAAACACAACACAACACAACAACAAAAAGGAAGGCTGGATATTCAGGGATAGTCTAAAAATTTTTAAATACCAAAATCAAACCCATTGCTGGTTTAGTCGATTCCAGCTCACGGCGAGTTAATGCTTACTCCGCATAAATTCTTCAGCAGGAGCTTTGCAACCAGAAACAAAAAGAAAGAAAAGACGTAATGATAGCCCATTTCTTTACTCTCAAGGATATACGGTAAATGGGCTTCCAAGGATATACCGTAAATGGGCTTCCAAGGATATACGGTAAATGGAACGAACTGCTGAGTCACTGTAGGTAGCATTCCTATCAGGCTTTCATTAATGAAGTGATACATGATACAATTAACCATATCTGTTTATCTGGCCACAATTTTATGTCAAACTCTTCGTTCACTGCAGTAGGTTAACTGGCTCACTTGGAGCTTGTTTATACACAGTGGTCTGCTAGTAAATGTTTAACAGCTGATTCTCTGGGTGGGGGAAAAAAAAAGTCCTGGTTTGTATCTTGTCCCAGATTTCCAAGGTCACTGAAGGCAGATTTGGGAGTCGGCCTGGGGGAAGCAGCTCCAGGACTCCTCCAACTTACAATAAAACAAAAATAAAAACCAGTTATATCAAGTGGACGTCAACTCATGGCGATCTGGTGCGTGCAAAGCAGAACTGTGCTCTGGAGGGTTTTCAGGGACTGATTTTTTTCAGCAGTAGATCGCCAGGCCTTTCTTCCGAGGCTCCTCTGGGTGGGTTCAAACTGCCAAACTTTCAGTTAGTAGTTGAGTGCGTAACCATACGGGAACTCCTCCACGTTACAAAGTTGTTGTTGTTGGGCGCCATAAAGTCAGTTTTGACTGATAGTGACCCTTGTAACAGAGTAGAACTGCCCCCATAGGGTTTTCTAGGTCGTACTCTTTACAGGAGCAGATTGCCAGCCCTTTCTTCTGAGGAGCGTCTGGCTGGGTTCGAATGGCCAACCTATTGGTTAGTAGCCAAGTGCTTAACTGTTGCACCACCGGGGGTCCTTTATTTACTGTGTAGACAAGTGTTTTACTTGACTCTAAACCAGTTGCTATTGAGTGGGTTCTGACTCATGGCGACCCCGTATGTGTCAGAGTAGAACAGTGCTCCATAGGGTTTTAATGGCTGTGACCTTTTGGAACCAGATTGCCAAGCGTTTTTTCCGAGGTACCTCTGGGTGGGTTCGAACCACCAACCTTTCAGTTAGCAGCCAAGCATGTTAACTGTTTGCACCACCCAGGGCCTCCCTCTTTGAGACTGTTTGAGTCTAAATTTCCTACACACGTGCACACACACACACACACACACACAAATAAATATATAATCTTTAGAAATAAGATTTTCTTGTTTATAAAATGGAAGAATTGCTTAAACCTGCCCTGTGGATTATCGCGTATATTAAATGAGATCATGGAAGTCAAAAGTGCTTTGTAAGTGACAAAAAAAAAAAAGCCCCATACAAATGGGTGACAACTATTAAGTTACTCTCCTCTAGCTGCCTTCTAGAGCGGATTGGGAGTCCGGTACAGATCTGTGGGGTCTGCACTGCAACTTCCCCTGGAGATTAGTGTTTATCTGTCTATTTTAAGGAGACTCAGGAGATACCAGAATGCTGCAAAGACAGGCAAAGGCAGGCTGGCTTGGCCAGGGAGAGACGGGAGGCTGGGAGCGAACAGCTGGGGAGAGTGCTATCAATCGCGTTCTGACAGCAGTGCCGAGAGGGAGTCGCTAAATGTCTGGGAGAATCGTGACCAGTGAAAGTAGCAGGAGTTTAAAAAAAAAAAAAAAATCACATCTCGCCAAGCAAACTGGGTCAGATTGACGATAGAGTTAGTCACTGAGCAGAGGAGGGAAAACAGCTTCAGAGAGAAAGCGAAAGATTTGGAGATCATGGTGACTCAGCTGGAAGTGGCCGAGACCACGTGGCCTCCGGGTCAGCGAGCGCCCTCCCTGTGGTTCCTACACTGCATCTTGGGGTACTTTCTGTTTGAACGCAGCCTTTCCTCCTCACCCGCTGACTCCTAGCGACCCTATAGGACAGAGTAGAACTGCCCCACAGGGTTTGCGGAGGCTGTAAATCTTCACAGAAAATTGCCACCTCTTTCTCCCACGGAGCGGCTGGTGAATTTGAACCGCTGACCTTTTGGTTAGCAGCCAAGTGGTTTTACCGCTGCGCCACCGGGGCTCCTTAAGGCGATGACAAACAACCTTTACATTGGGCTCAAGAGCAGAGCTGACATTTTAGAAAGAAAATCTTAGACAGCAGCCAAGTTAAACTGAAGCAGAGAAAGCGGGAAGGCCATCATCCCAGAGTCCTTCCTTGGAATTCGAGTGCGAGATGACAAGAGCCTGAACCCAGCCAAGCCACTGAGCAGCTGTGTCTGCAAAAAAAAAAAAAAACAACAAAAAAAAACAAAGTCCTTTTAATTTACCAGTAAACCAGTTGCCTTGGGTCAATTCCGAGGCATGGCGACCCCATGTGGGTCAGGGTAGATGTGCGCTCCACAGGGTTTTCAATGGGTGATTTTTCAGAAGTAGATTGCCAGACCTTTCTTCCAAGGCACTTCTAGGTAGGTTAGACCTGTCAGCCTTTCAGTTACTACTTGAGCACGTGAACCATTTGGTACACCCAGGGACTCCCCTTTCAATTGAGGAATTTTAAATTCAGAGCAAATGTCCCTTGGCAGCAACATCCTACAAGATGATTGATTGAACAACGTTGGAGTCAAATTTCCAATTCTTAACAACTGAAATAAAGTGAAAATGGAAAAAAAGATTTAACAGGAAGAAGTAATCTAAAAGAGAGATCTGAGGTGTGAAATTTTGATTTTCTGCTATTTAAAAAATTTTGGTGCTTTCTGCAAGATACTTCTGCCAAGAAATGTGACATGTTGAAAAAGAAAGGAGAACGCTACCCTAGATGCTGTGACTATAAAAAGGCTGTGGAAAATGGTAGGACTCAATTAGGGTTCTCCCAAAGACTAAGGGTATAAAACTGGGACCTTAAGCTACCACATCTGGGTGAGGGGGAAAAAAAAGTCTTCAGCAAAAGTGACATCTAAATTTATTTGAATATAATTTATATTTTCCCACAATGTCTTTTCTCTGGGCATTTCAGAGTTCTTACGCTGTTAAAAAGGAGCCCTGGTGGTGCAGTGGTTAAGCGCTCGGCTGCAAACGGAAAGCTTGGCCCTTTGAACCCACAGCAGCTCCTCGGGAGAAAGATGTGATGATCTGCTTCTTAGAGATTACAGCCTTGGAAACCCTACGGGGCAGTTAGCTTTACTGTGTCACACGGGGTCACTATGAGTCGGAATCACTTCGATAGCAACAGGGTAACAGGGATGTTGTTAATGGAGTCCCTGGGTGATGCAAGTGCTGAACACACTTGTCTGCTAACTGAAAGCCTGGAGGTTTGAGTCCACTGAGAGGTGCCTTGGAAGAAAGGCCAGGAGACCTACTTCTGGAAAAGTCAGCCATTGAAAACCCTACGGAGCGCAGTTCTTCTCTGACAGACATGGGGTCACTGTGAGTCAGAATCAACTCGATGGCAACGAGTTTACTGGTAAATTCTGGAAGGTATTTTTTTTTAACCAAAGGTACCAAGTGAAGTGAATGATGAAATTTTAGCAAGGGAAATTAGCGTGACCCTTTATAATCTTCTACTGACTTGATTGTAAGATTGCTTTATAACCCCAGGGCTTGAAGCAGAATATTTACTAGAATTGTTGAATGAATAAATGAGCAAATGAAGAGTTGGACAAGGATTAATTTAAGCCTAATAATCCTATTTGGCCAAATTAACAGTTGGTCACTCTATGATGTTCCTACAATCATTTAAAAAAAAAAAAATCTGGCCTGCAAAATGGTACAATCTGGGGACCCACAGCCGAGGTCAATAGTGTCATCTTTGTGTTAGTATTGTTAAGACCGTGAGGTTTCTGCTGCCTCTTGAGGTCAGAAGACCAAGCAATTTGTATCAACTCCAAACTCATTGCTGTCGAGTTGATTCCAACTCACAGGACAGAGTAGAACTGTCCCCTAGGGTTTCCAAGGAGTGACTGGTGGATCCGAACTGCTGACCTTTTGGTTAGCAGATGAGCTCTTAACCACTGTGCCACGAGGGCTCTGTATCAACTTCAAGATGTCCCTATTATCACTGCCTACTGTTTCTGCATTGGGAGGCAAGAAGTAAATAACAAGAGATGAAGAAGAGTCTTACAGATGAGATACAGGATGTATTTAGAAGTGGAGGGAGGGTTGTATTGGGGGAAGTTTACCAGGCTACAGATGTGACATGTTGTTGTTGGGGACCGTGGAGTCCATTGCAACTCATAGCAACCCGTGTGACAGAGTAAACTGCCCCACAGGGTTTTCTGGGCTGTATCTTTATGGGAACAGGTCCCCAGGTCTTTTCTTCTGCGGAGCTCCTAGATGGGTTCAAACTGTTGACCTTTTGGTTAGCCGCTGAGCACTTAACCATCATGCCACCAGGGCTTCTAGATGGAGTAAATCCAAGGGCCTGATGTGGACTCTCTCCTACACTGGTAAATACAGTAATGTCTAGTAGCAGGACAGTATGGGCCAGGACTGTCCTGGTTACCAAGTGACAAAAGATGGACTCGGACTAGTAATAGAGGCAGGGGCTTGGGGGCAAGGATTTGAATGCCATCAGAGTTCATTTGCCCCATCCATATCTCTGCTTCTCTCTGTGTATAGGTTTCATTCTCTCCTCTCACGGAGCTTTCTTCACACAGCAGTGGACGTGACAGCCCCCCTCACTGGGGTCATATTTGAACAACTCTGTAGCCAGAAATAGGAGAGTTCTGTTAAGTCGGAAAACCCTGGGCTAGGAGTCTGCTGGATTGCAGGTTCACCCTGGGCTAGGAGTCTGTTGGGTCACAGGTTCGGCTCGAAACCAATCACTGTAGCCAGCAGCTGCTGTGTTGCCACAATACGGATTAGAAAGGCAAAGATGTTCACCCTCCGGCCACATGGCTCTAGAGTTCAACACTATTTGCTTCAAAACCTATTCACTAGCCGTATGACCTGGGACAAATTACTTAGACTCTGGAAGCTTCACTTTCCTCATCCATAAATTATTGTTAGATGCCATCGAGTTGATTCCAACTCATAGTGGCCCTATGTACAGCAGAAGGGAACACTGCGTGGTCCTGAGCCATCTTCACAATCGTTGCTGTGCTTGAGCCCATCATTGCAGCAACTGTGTCAATCCATCTCATTGAGAGTTTTCCCCTTTTTTGCTAACCCTCAACTTTACCAAGTGTGATGTCCTTCTCCAGGGACTGGTTCCTCCTGATAACATGTCCAGAGTATGTGAGATGAAGTCTTGCCATTCTCACTTCTAAGGAGGATTCTGGCTGTACTTCTTCCAAGACAGATTTGTTTGTTCTTCTGGCAGTCCATGGTATATTCAATATTCTTCACCAACACCGTAATTCAGAGGTCAGAGGCATCAGTTCTTCTTCAGCCTTCCTTACTCACTGTCCAGCTTTCACATGCATATGAGAGGATTGAAAATACCATGGCTTGGGTCAGGTCCACCTTAGTCCTCAAAGTGATATCTTTGCTTTTTAACACTTCAAAGAGGTCTTTTGCAGCAGATTTGCCCAATGCAATACGTTGTTTGATTTCTTGACTGCTGCTTCCATGGGTGTTGATTGTGGATCTAGGTAAAATGAAATCCCTGACAACTTCAATCCTTTCTCCGTTTATCATGATGTTTCTCCCTGGTCCAGTTGTGAGGATTTTTGTTTTCCTTATGTCGAGATGTAATCCATACTGAAGGCTGTGGTCTTTGATCTTCATTAGTAAGTGCTTCAAGTCCTCTTCACTTTCAGCAAGCAAGGTTGTGTCATCTGCATATTGCAGGTTGTTAATGAGTCTTCCTCCAGTCCTGGTGCCCCATTCTTCTTCGTATAATTCAGGTTCTCAGATTATTTGCTCAGCAGACAGATTGACTAGGTACGGTGAAAGGATACAACCCTGACGCACACCTTTCCTGATTTTAAACCACACTGTTCGAATGACTGCCTCTTAATCTGTGTACAGGTTCCTCATGAGCACGATTAAGTGTTCTGGAATTCCCATTGTTTGCAATGTTATCCATAATTTGTTATGATCCACACAGTCCAATGCCTTTGCATGGTCAATAAAACACAGGTAAACATCTTTCTGGTGTTCTGTGCTTTCAGCCAGGATCCAGCTGATGTTAGCAATGATAGCCCTCGTCCCAAGTCCTCTTTTGAAGGCAGTTACCTGTCGATGTACTGCTATAGCTGCTTTTGGATGATCTTCAGCAACCTTTTACTTGCATGTGATATTAATGATATTGTTCGATAATTCCCGCACTCTGTCAGATCACCTTTCTTTGGAATGGGCATGTATATGGATCTCTTTGAGTTGGTCGGCCAGGCAGCTGTCTTCCAAATTTTCTGGCATCAGTGAGTGAGTGCCTCCAGCACTGCATCCATTTGTTGAAACATCTCAGTTGGTATTCCGTCAATTCCTGGAGCCCTGAATTAGGTACTCTAAATGTTCATGTTGTTGTTGTTAGCTGCTGTCAAGTAGGTGCCTGACTCCTGGTGACCCCATTTACAGCAGAACAAAGTGCTGCTGGTCCCCTGCCATCCCCACCATGGGTTGTGGACTGGGCCTTTGTGATCCATCCATAGGATTTTTACTGGCTGATTTGTGGAAGTAGATCATGAGGCCTTTCTTCCGAGTCTCTTAGTCTGGAAGCTCTACTGAAGCCTGTTCTGTATCATAGCAACACACAAGCCTCCGCTGACAGTTGAGTGGTGGCCTCACATGTGGTGCATTGGCAGGGAATCGAACCCAGATCTCCCGCATGGAAGGCGAGAATTCTACCAACGAGCCACCACTGCCCCGTTAATAATAATACCACACATTATTGTTGTGAAGATTAAAATAATGTAAATGAGACAATGCATGTAAAGTACCAAATTCAGTATCTGGCACATAGTAAGTGTTCAAAAAACACTATTGTTTATTTTGACAATGACTAATGCTTTATTATTTCTGCTCAACACGGAGACCAAACCCTAATCCTCAGCCTTACAGTTGTACTGGGACGGCGCAGGCTCCTGCTCTTGCCAACACTCATATTCCTAGAGCCGGACTGCAGTTATGGTGAAGGCTGTTGTCGTCTCACAGAACAGAACTGCCCCATAGGCTTTCTAGGCTATAATCTTTATGGGAACAGATTGCCAGGTCTTTCTTACACAGAGCTGCTGGGTGGGTTCGAGCCACTTAACCGTTACACCACCAGAGCTGCTTTATGTTGAGTAATGTACCATAAATTGCTATAAAATCATGCACATTAGAAAGTGCGAGAAGGTCCATAAAGGTCAAAATCAGAATCGTGCAATTTAGAACTCAAAACAACTTGGTATTTCACATAATAAAACCACCCACCCTTGCCGGGCTAGTTAAAGGCAGAAATGTAACTTAGTGCCCGAGGTCACGTTATCATGAGAAGATACCAAACCCAGCTGCCATCAAGTCGACTCCGACTCCTGGCGCCCCCATAGGTGTCAGAGCAGAACTGTTCCATAGGGTTTTCTTTTTTTTCTAAATTTTATTTCTTTTGTTGTTGTTGAGAATATACACAGCAGAATACACCAGCCTAACAGTTTCTACATGTACATGCGCAAGTCAGTGTATATTCTTTGCGTTGTACAACCATTCTCCCCCTCCTTGTCTGAGTTGCTCCTCCCCTGTTAACAGGGACTCATCCACCATAGGATTTTCAACGGCTGATATGTCAGAAGTGGATTACCAGGCCTTTCTTCTGAGGTACCTCTGGGTGGACTTGAACTGCCAGCCTTTCATTTAGCAGCTGGGCACATTAATTGGTGGTACACCCGCTCCCCCCACCCCAGGACTGCCATGAGAAGATAGCACACTGGATTTGTAGGCAGAGAAGCTAGTCTGGACTATTGCTGATGTTCTTTAAGGCCTCTGTTTTTCCCATCTGTAAAATGGGGATAATGGCATTTCCCTTCTATTCCCACACCAAGGCGTGGGTGGTGAGACTTAATGAAGTGCTGTTGGTAAAATGCTTCGAGCTCAGCTAATGAAAGGCTCTGTGCAGGCACTCAGCTATTATACTGACCCTCTGTGATCGTGCGTGTTGGGGGTAAGAAGCTGCCCTGGCACCACTTCAGAGAATTGCTAAGAAACACAGATACACTAAATGGTCTTCTTAAAAACTGAGATTAAATCTGCACGGGAAGGTTGGCACAGCTACTGCCTTGTCCTAGCAAGACCTCATGCGCAGTCGGGGCTGACATCACTCTTCCTTTGCGCACCAGCTGCTAAGTACCTGCCACGCCTCAGTTTATGCCAGCCCTTCCCTCCGTCCCTCCAATCATGCAGCACCTCCTTCCTTTGCCACAGCGAGAATTTCAGTCAGACCGTGTGAATTTGGGGCGGATTACCACTGCGTTGGAGCCCTGGTGGTGCAGGGGTTAAGGTGCTGGACTGTTAACCGAAAAGTCAGCGGTTTGATCCCACCAGCCACTCCATGGGAGAAAGAGGTGGCAGTCTGCTTCCATAAAGATTACAGCCTTGGAAACCCTATGGGGCAGCCCTACTCTGTCCTATAGGGCCGCTATAAGTCAGAATCAACTTGACGGCACACAACAACAACAACAACCACTGTGTTAACAATTTGTAAGCAAGGCCATTGTATGCTGTCGAGCAGCAATTTGAAAAGCAGTGTATTAATAATGTAATAAAATGACAGTAAGCTCATAACATCGTAAACCCAATGGCGTGCCAGGACCAACTGATAACGGCTTGTAAGAGCTGACTGTTATATTTTTCAGGAATTTTTGCCAGGCAGCTGTTAAACGCAGTCATTTAAAAAAAAATTAAATGATATAAGCTTTCAGTTTTAGTAAAAGCAAAGCTAATACATTCTCAAAACATCAGTTTGTAACGGCTTTACAATTATACCTTCTCTTGAGGTCGCTGAATCTATTGTTCATGTCTGTTGTGTCCGTAGAATATATTATATAATAGGGTGTTATTGTGTATCTCTTCCCAAGTGTATGTTCAGTGAGGTCCCTTGGTAGCTTGAAATTGGGCACAATAAGAGTATTTACACCACCCAAATTGGACTGCTCCAAGTCAGGGCCTCTCCCTGCTCAAGAGCTGGTTGTTTAACATTTACCAGCACCCCATTCCATAGACCCATAAGGACAAAGAGGGGACAGGAACAGGGACAACAGCAGAAAAAAAATGTCCACAATATTTTGGAAATTAAAAGGCAATTGAACAAGTGGCAATTAATTTAGCAGAGAAGATAAAGCTGAAAACCAAGCCCATAATGAGGGAAGCAAGTAAGAAGAAAACCAGCTACACCAGCAGTGAAAAACAAAACAAAAACCAGTGTTACCGAGTGGAATCCAATTCCTGGCAATTTCATGTGTGCCAGAGTAGAAATGTGTTCCATAGGGTTTTTGATGGCAGATGTTTCAGAAGTAGATGGCCAGGCCTTTCTTCCAAGTCACCTCTGGGTGGATTTGAACTGCCAACCTTCCAGGTACCAGCTGAGCACATTAAGCATTTGCGCCACCCAGGGACTCCAGCTACACCATAAAACCTTAGAAAAAGACAGGAATTGATTCCCCCTGTGCAGAAGAACATGGGTGCCGGCGTGCTGAAAACAAAAGTGTTGAAAAATTTTGAAAGAAGCAATGAGACCCGCTCCCCCCCATCTCTTCCCACACCTTGTGTAGCCAGCTCAATGTCCCTCTCTAGCCCTGGGAGGAAAGGTTGAACCAGAGAGGATCTGGACTTGAGGACACCAGTACAGTCCAGAGCAGACATGTGAAACACTATTGAAACATGAGATTAAATGACAGTCTGCATTTTGGATTCTAAGACCTCGCAGGCCCCTTCCCCATCTTGGCTCCCCAGAATGCTGGCAGTGAGGTTTATATCCCATAGGCAGAAGATAAGAGGATTCATCCCTAAAGAAACTGACCAGTCCTAGAGAAAAGACATGGATGTTGACCTAGAGAGATCTCTAACGAACACCCAGGTCAGTGCAGAAACCCCCCTCCACAGAATTCCCTAGTCAATAAGCTTCACCCGTGTACATGTCAGTTGAGTGCCAGCAATAAATAAATAATCTAAGTAAAGCTTCTAGATGAAAGAAAATTGTTTCCAAAGTAGAGTTTTATACCTAGGCAAGCTATCAAGTGTGAGGGTAGAACAGAGACATTTACAAGGTCTCCAAACATTTACCTACCATGGACCCTTTCTCAGGAAGCTGCTCAAGGGTCTGCTCCAACCAAACACAGAATGAACCAAAAAATAAGACACAAACTTCAGGAAATAGGGGACCCAACATGGGAGAGAAGGAAAGAGAATTCCCAGGATTATACTGAAGGGAAGCCTTGGAGTGGTAACTGCAGCAGGCCTGGGGAGGAACGTGCCCTGAGTTTGGAGCAAGAAGAGAGCTCCAGGATGATGTCCCCACGTGGAGGAAATGCAGCAGAGAAATTGGTCAGTGTGCATATCGCATTGAGGAAAGCTTGAGAATGAATTATGCATAAATTTCAAAAAAAAAAAAACTACCCAATTAAAAAGACAAGGCAATTATTAGCTCTACGAGGGCACTAGGTTGGGTAGGGGGAAAAAGACGTTCAAGAGCAAAAATGTCATCGTATTATGCTGTGGACAATATCTACCCTGACAAAATACTGCAAATACTGATCTTTGATTTAATCAGAGGTTATGAAGTCCCATAACTAATAATGGAGCCCTGGTGGCACAGTGGTTAAGACCTTGGCTGCTAACAAAAAGGTTGGCAGTTCAAATCCACCAGCTGCTCCTTGGAAACCTTAAGGGGGCAGTTCTACTCTGCCTGTAGAGTTGCTATGAGTGGAAATCAACTAGATGGCAACAAGTTTGGTTTTTTTTTTGGTTTGTAACTAATAATATTCTAAAACGAATATTTTTTTTCACATTTTAGCATCTTGAAAATTAGAATGTATCTTATAATCAATGGAGTGAGACAGTATTATGTCATTATGACTCATAAAATAAGGACTTATGGGGTCGCTATGAGAGGGTGGCTCAATGGCATCTTAAAAAAAAAAACCCTCTGGAGCACAGTTCCACTCCATGGGGTCACCACGTGTGGGAGTAGACTCCTCTGCAGCTGGTTTGTTTTTTTTGGTTTATAGGTATTTAGTCATTGCTACTGAGTCAATTCAGACTCATAGTGACAGTAGAGGACAGAGTAGAACTGCCCCATAGGGTTTTTTTTTTTAATCTTTAGGGAAGCAGACGGCCATATCTCTCTCGGGGAGCAGCTGGTGAGCTACGCAGCTGAGCGCTTAACCACTGCACCACCAGGGCTCCTTTATAGGCATTACAAGTAAAAATAATATGTGTAGAAATAAAAATAAAATGAAGCATTTCCGTATTTGAGCCTCACTGGAGCAGACTGTGAGAATCAAAAAGGATCTTTGTGGGCTTCTCTTTGAAGACAAGGCTCCTAAACCGGCCAGGCCTGCCGTTCCCAGGCCGATTTTTAAGAAGCGAAGCCTCCTGGGCAACTTGCCGAAGCCTTCACATGTCACCTCTCGCCTCCCATCTTAGAAAACCCGGCTGCCTGGTTTTCCACTCTCCAGAGATCACAGCTAGCCTGTCTGCAGGGAAAGTGGAAACCACGGCGCGCACTACACATTTTTCAAACGCTCTTGTTGCTCAGGGAACCTCAGGAAGGAGAAGGGGAGCTGGAGCTCGGCGGTTTGGCAGGTGTGGCGGCTTCTTGGCGGCGACATCTGTTCGTGGTTGCTGGAAACCGGGCCCCTCCTGTTTCAGGGAGGGAGAGAGCCCAGGATTTCTGATGCAATGAGGCAGGCATCCGCCAGCCTGCTGCAGCTGCACCGGGGAAATGCACTCCGTCATCTTGCAACAAGAGGCTTGTAAGGCGCGACGAGGGCTCCTAGGACGTCAGACCGACCAATGAGTCCCCGCTGCTGCCCTCCAAGGGTGGCGGCACAGAGGCCACCTGCCATGCACCAGGACCAGCTCTGCCGTTCAGCCACCGCCTGGTTCTCCACGCAGGAGGAGCAGTTTGCAGTTCTACGGGTGATTTGAGTGAGGTCAGGATTCTAGCGATGATTTGGGATAAGCACTTAGGGAGTGCGAGGCGACCATGACCACCAGCTCTTAGCACCCCCAGGGCCGATGTCCATCTGCTGTGACATAGACTGAAATTTTCCTGTTGTTGTTATTGTGTGCTCTCCAGTCGATTTTGAGTCAGAGCGACCCCATGTGACACAGTAGAACTGCCCCCATAGGGTTTCCTAGACTGTAATCTTCACTGGAGCAGATCGCCAGGTCTTTCTCCCGCGGAGCCAATGGGTCGGTTCGAACCGCCATAGGTTAATAACCGAGAGCAAACCATCTGCTTCACCTAGGGACCCTTACCACTCACATGCTACATGCTCGATTGCATAGCTGCTGAATGAATGAATGAGAGTGAATGAACTCAATAAATGGTTCCCTTTTTCTTTCACTAGGTCTTTCTCCTGTAGAGTCACTGGGTAGATTCAAACCACCAACTTTTCGGTTAGCAGCTGAGTGCATAACCCATGAGCCAGCAGGGCTCCTTGAGATATTTCTATACTGCTCGGTAAACAGCTGCAGCCACAGCCCCTCCCCTGGGGCCTCCCCCAACCTTCCCCCCACCCCCCACCATCCGGCCCAGCAGGGGCCTCCAGGAGCCGGCTCCAACGGCACCGCCAGCGACTGCTCGGATTGGTCAGGCCCGCTTGTAATAAATATTTTAAACATCACTCCCTGCAACCGTGATCCGCAGGAACACTGACTTCTTGCAGAAGCCCCTCCACCTTCCCCTCCCCGCTCCTTTCCTTCCTGGCCCCTTACTTGCCAATTTAGCCTACCAGAGACAATTTCACTTAGTAAAATGTCTTTTCCTATGTGCCAGCAGAAAAGTCCTTTTCTTATTCCAGGGGGACCCTAGAGCTCCAGACTGCAAGGAAATTTTGCCCTGTGCCTCTTCCCTCTGCTTCCCTAACTTGTTTATCCTTGTGAAATTAGGTTAGAATGGCCACGGAGAGCATCCTGAAAGGGGAAATAAAGTTACAGGCAGCCCCAGGGAGGAGCCTGCCAGCGTGGCCGCCAGGCCCTGGGGGGTGTGCATATCCTGGCCTGCTGTTCCCATCCGGGGATCTAAATTCTTAAGCTCTGGCTGCTAAAGCCTTGCTTTGCGCCTCCCTTCCAACTTCTTTCACTGTCTCTCCAGGCTTCCAGTCCCCCTGTAGGAGAGGGATCCCCAAAGTGTGGGGCCCAGACCACAGACCCCCTGGCCCTAGGAATATTTTGTTCCTCTTAGACAGCCTGTGGAGCCCCTGGGTGGTGCAAACAGTTAACAGCTGGGCTACTAATAGAGAAGTTGGAGGTTCAAATCCACCCAGAGGTACCTTGGAAGAAAGGCCTGGTGATCTACTTCCAAAAAACCAGCGATTGAAAACCCTGTGGAGCAGACGGAGTTCTACTATGATACGTAAGGCGTCCCCATCCATGGCAACTGGTTTTGGTATGCAGCCATAGGTCGGGGACGTCTCTTTTTCAAAAGTAGAAAGTTTAATTGGTCTCTTTTTTTTTTTTTTTTTTGCCCCTTGGTGGTGGCAGACCCAGGTGTGGCCAGTGGGAGTCGGAGAAGAGGCCCCCCAGCTCTCCCACCCAGTGACTGCCCTCACTGCACAGCCCCATGCTTATCCCCCGAGCATCCCAGAACAGCCTGTGGGGCTCACTGGTCTACGGGGTGATCTGGGGGAACAGTTCGGACTGTTTCATCTCTTCCTAGAAAAAGTTTTCAGACTTTAAAAAGGATAAGAACTTGGGACAATTTAGCAAGTAGTCTGTCTTGGTTTTGGTTTTGTCTTGCTTGCTTGTTTGTTTTTCATGTGAAATCAAAGCCAAGCAGTGCTGCCTAGTGGAAAGGCTGCCCAGAAACAGTAAATTCAGCCAAAATATCAGCCACTGAAAACCCTGTGGAGCACAGCTCTACCCTAATACACACAGGGGCACCGTGAGTCGGAGTCAACACCACAGCAGCTGATTATCCATCCATCCGTCTATCTGCCTACCTACCTACCCATCCATCATCTATCTTATCCATCCATCCATCCATCCATCCATCCATCCATCCATCCATCCATCCATCCATCCATCCACCCACCCACCCATCATCTATCATCTATCCATCAATCCATCATCTGTCTATTCGATCTATCTATCCATCATCTATGTATCTATCCTCTATATCTTTCTATTATTTATCTTTAAATCTATGTATTTAAGGAGTCCGTGGGTGGCAGAAACGGTTAAGTGCTCCACTACTAATTGAAAGGCTGAAGGTTCAAACCCATTCAGAGGCACCTCGGAAGACAGGCCTGGCAGTCTACTTCCAGAAAGTCAGCCATCGAAAACCCTGTGGAGCACAGTTTTACTCTGACATACATGAGGGCGTCGAGGGTCAGAGTTGACTCTACAGCAGCTGATTATACATCTGTCTGTCTGTCTGTCTGTCTGTCTGTCTGTCTGTCTGTATCATTTATCTACACATAAAATCCTCCTTTCCACCCCTAACCCCCAGACCCCCTTCCCAGAGGCAACCACAGTTACCAGTAGCTTCTTGAATAAAACCTAGACATCTCTTCCCTCTCCTGTCACATAAATGTGATCATTCTCTTTTCTCATGAGTCAATATGAATTCAAGACTTTTGCCTGTCAGCATGAGAATGGTTTCATTTGGTAACAGCTGCTGAGTGCAGATACTCCATAATTTGTTTAATCAGTCGTCTGGTGAGACATTTAGATTATTTCTAGCCCTTTGCTGCCATGAATATCTGTGTGCACATGTCTCTGAGCCATGTGGCAATAGGTCTGTAGATAAATTGTTGGAGGTGAGACTACTGGCCAGATGGCAGGTGCATTTTTAATTTTGATAGATATGACCACATAGTGGCAGGTTTTTGCTCCGGAGTGAGAAAGCATTTTAGCAACAAAAGCTGCTCAGAGGTGGTAGGGACTACTTTAGGTGGTTGTGACTATCTACCCCTGGAGTGGATCAAGACCAGGTTACACATGAACTTGTCAGGAACGTCATTGGACATAGTCAAGCCTTGTACACTCATTGATTGCAAAAGTCCTAACTCCGATAGTCTAGCTTTCTAGTCGTAGGTAGTTTGGTAAAGCAGAGGGTCAGTGAAAGTGAAGGAAGCCCTCAGTGAGGTGGATTGGCACAATAGCCGAAACAATGGACTCAAACATGCCAATGATCGTGAAGATGGCGCAGGACTGGGCAACATTTTGTGGAGTTATACATAAGGATCCATAAGTCAGAGCCAACGAGAGGGCAGCTAACGACAATAGTAAGGAGGTAAAGCCTAAGATTCTCTATATGTTTGTTGACTGTTGTTCAATGATATAGTGAGGTGTTGGCAGGACTCACACTGCATTGAGCAGGAAGGGTGCCCATTAACACAAAACACCCCAAAAGAGGCCCCTGGTGAAGTGGCACTCTAGCTTGAAGGACACCGCTGTGCCACGCTGGCACCATGTAGGGCCTGGGCCGGTGGTTGGGAGCAGCGTTTGAAGGAGTCCGTCTTGTTGTCTCTGTCATCGCTCACGATGTATGCATCCGCAAGTCCACATACAGAAACACGCTCCTGAGCCGAGGTGCCCACATGGAAAACACTGTTTCTGGCATGACTTCCAACTCATAGTGACCCCACGTGTGTCAGTGCAGAACTGTGCTCCATAGGATTTTCAGTGGCTAATTTTTCAGAAGTAGATCGTCAGGTCTGTCTTTCATGGTGCCTCTGGGTGGACTCAAACCTCCAACCAAGGGCTTCCAACTGGTTCTTCCCGGTTCAATAATGGCCGAAGAAGCGACGTTGAAACAGACCCAAATTTTAAAAGTTTGGGTGAATGGAACCATAACCATAACAGGAAAAATTATGGGTTAAAGCCCTGCTAGAAACTCAATCTCCCGCTTAGAAAACAAGGGCAGCATACACGTTGCATAGCAACCAAATCTCTGGCCCATTGGATTTTACACAGAATCGGAAACAGAGGTGTCCTGCTCAAAGGTGGCTGCCAACCGTGCTGCTTTGAACGTGTGTCGCTCTCCACAGTCCTGGTGATAAGCCAGTCTCACATGTCAGGCTCCTGAAAGGGCTCACTATGCCTCTTCCGAGTCTCCCCGTTCCAGTTATGGCTCTGGATCACTCAAATTAAAAAAATTCAGGCCTGTTCCTCTTTTGCTTTGTTGGCCATGACCGAACCAGTTTGAACCGGTTCCAAACCCTGCTCCAACCTTTCGGTTAGCAGCCAAGTACACTAACCATTTGCGCCACCCAGGGACAGCTAAAGCTATCTGTCAAAATCTACCAGGTTACGATTGTCAACACCATGATGCACCGACGTGTGGTGATCTATTGTAAGCTTCCCCCCGCCACAAAAACAAAACAAAACTAAACAAATCCGTTACTATCAAGTCGATTCTGACTCATAGCCACCCTCCATGACAGAGCAGAACTGCCCCATAGGGTTTCCAAGGCTATAATCTGTAAGGAAGCAAACTGCCACATCTTTCTCCTGTGGAGCAGCTGGTGGATTCGAATCACCAATCTTTCAGATGCAGCCGAGTGCTTGACCACTGTGCCACCAAGGCTCCCTGATCTATTGTAAGGAGTGTCTCACTGCTATTGGTAATTAAAGAGCTGTGGCTTCCCAGGTTGGAGAAGCTTCCTACCTCATTTCACTTCCAGCAGTTGATTTTTGGAACAATCTTTCTTATCTCTGAAATCTGTTCCTCATTAACGTCTTTTTATTGGTTTTAGTTTTTCTCTCTGGAGCCACTGAATATAAAGCTATTCATCTTTTTACCAGACCTTCAGACACCTAAGGATAGCTCTAAGATGCACGCGCAGTCTTTTTTTAGGACAGATTCCCTCAATTCTTTCAACTATATCTTATGTGTCGTTGTAGTGGGCTGAATAGTGTCCCCTAAAAGTTCAGGTCCACTCAGAATGTGACCTTATTTGGAAATAGGGTCTTTACACATGTAATTAAGGTCAGGGTCAAGATGAGATCATACCGAATTAGGGTGGGGCCTAAATCCAATGAAAAAGGAGCCCAGGTGGTGCAGTGGTCAAGCGCTTAGCTGCTCACTGAGAGGTCAATGATTCGAGCCCACTAGCCACTCTGCAGAGAAGGATGTGGCAGTCTGTTTCTGTAAAGATCACAGCCTTGGACACCCTGTGGGGCAGCTCTGCTCTGTCCTAGAGGGTTGCTATGAGTCAGAATCAATGCAACAGCGACAGATTTTGGCTTTAAATCCAACGAAAAAGTCTTTATAAGAGACAGGAAAGGACACGGAGACACAGTGAGGAGACAGTGAAGACAGAGGCAGAGACCGCAGTGATGTGGCCACAAGCCAAGGAACACCAGGAGCCACCAGAAGCTGGAAGAGGCAAAGAAGGATCTTGGCCTGGAGCTCTGGAGGGAACATGGCCCTGCCAACGTCTCAGTTGAGACTTCTGGCCTCCAGAATGGTGAGAGAATAACTTTCTGCTGTCTTAAGTCACTCCGTTTGTGGTACTTTGCTACGGCAGCTGTAGGAAACTAATACAGGCAGGTTTTCGACATTCACCACCTTAGCTGCTCTTTTTTTAACATCCTTCAGACAGTATCTTCTGAAAGTGTGCTACACGGAACTAGGCATGATCCTGGGCAGGCGAAGGTACAATGGAGTCATCTCCCTGTTCTTCTGTGCTCCTCTCCTCCAACTGTGGAGCCAAAAGTCAGCATGGTAGAGATCCCCTGTTATGGCCTGTCAAGGCCCCCTTTCCCTTCCTTTTGGTAAAAGCACCCTGGTCTCCCATTAAAGATTTATTCCTCTTTTCATTCTGAGAAGTCTTGAGGATCTACCTGTTGAGGTTCTCTCTGTTTCCTCCTCCTGGGAGGGTGACCCAATCTCGGCCATTCAGACCCCACAGGTAGTCCCTGACTGGCCACAAGATTCTGTTCTGACAACTTCATCGTCAGTCAGTCCTGACGTACGTGGCATACCTCATTTCGCATTAACAACTGATGCTTGTTACGGTACAAAACCCTGAATAAGATCACACTGTAGGCCTGGTCTGCAATGAGTTGGCATCACTGTCGTAATAACGAAGCTGGACTTGTGACGGCTGTGAGGTGCGTACACAGTTCAATTGTATGTTGTTAGAGTTGAATATTGCCCAACTTGCTATCTGTTACGACCCCTGACACCACTACCGACTTCACTGTAGACCAGGCCGTTGCCTGTGATACGGCAGTGTTTGAACGGTAAATCATAAAATTGAACGTCGGCGAGTGAACATCTAAGAATAATACCAGCAAATTATGTACTGCAACACTGTACGTAGCACATATTATTCACGATAAGATGTACAAAAAAACTAAAGGACGATCGTAAGTGTGGTCGTGTCCTTCTTCCTGAGGCCTGGCCCTTCAGCATCCAACAGCTACTCCATACCTTTCCAGGGAATTCCTTTTCTGAGTCAGTCAGAGTCACTTACAATGACTTGCATCTGAAGAACTCTGATATCATCACATGACCTTGTCTTGCCCCAATCCCAACAGGGGCTCACTGTGAGCCCAAACTCAGTGATCAACTGCTAACTGAAAGGTCGGTGGTTTGAAACCGCCAGTGGCTCTGCAGGAAGAAGGTGTGGCGGTCTGCTTCTGTAGGGATTTACAACCTTGGAAACCCTATGGGGTTGCTATGAATCGAAATCAGCTAGATGGCGGTGGGTTTGGTTTGGTTTTGGCCGTTAAACCAAGGAGCCCTGGTGGCTCAGTGTTTAAGTACTCGGCTGCTAACTGAAAGGTTGGTGGTTTGAACCCATCAGCTGCTTCGTGGGAGAAAGACGTGGCAGTCGGCTTCTGTAAAGATTACATCCGTGGAAACCCTATGGGGCAATTCTGTTCTCTTGTAGAAAGTTGCTATGAGTTGAAATTGACTCAGTGGCAATGGGGAGCAAGTGGCCATTAAACCATATATGTCCCAGGTCTGCACTTGGCAAGTGGACTTGAGACAAAACACGGGTATCATCTGCCTTGGCCCTGGCATTTCAGCCCTAGGGGATCATGGGGCTCTCTGGTGAGCTGACCTCTGTCAGTTTCATGTTGCCTACTGATTTGTCCATCTTGCCGCCAGAGTCTCCATTCAAGTCATTGGCAGAAATGTTAAGTAGCTAATTATAGTTCATGTCTATTGGCTACTTAGTTACCATGTGCCAGACCTCGACCGTTTGAAGCATATCACATTGTCCTTGATAAAACAATTCTATGAGGTAGACAAGGAGCTCTGGTGACACAGTGTTTAAAGTGCTCAAGCGCTAACTGGCAGGTCAGTGGTTTGAGCCCACCAGCCACTTCATGGGAGAAAAGACGTAGCAGTCTGCCTCTGTCAAGGTCACAGCCTCGGCAGCTCTACTCTGTCCTACAGGGTTACTATGAGTTGGAATCTAGGTGACTGGACATCATTTCTGAGATTAGGTTATAAAGGACACCGTGGCTTCCCTCTGGGGTGCTTTCTCATGCGCTTTTTCTCTCTCTTGGACAAGTTGTTCTGGAAGCCAGCTGTCATGCCATGAGGACATTCAGGCAGTGTATGGAGAGGCTCATGAGACAAGGACTGAACCCTCTGGCCGACAGCCAGCTAGCAACTATGTGAATGCTGACAGGAGTGGATTCTCCAGCCCCAGCTGAGCCCTGAGATGACGGAAGCCCACCCGTGACTGCAGATTCCTGGGTTTCTGGTTCCCGTGTCAGAGCCCTCCAGCTCAGCCGCTCCCAGATTCCTGCTTCCCAGAAATTGTGAGGGGTAGTAAACGCTTGCTGTTTCAAGCTACGAAGTTTGGGGGTAATTTGTTCCACAGTGTCTTAGGCTGGGTTTTCTAGAGAAACAAAACAGTGAAGCATGAATATATATACATACACACATACACACACACACACACACACATATGTATGTGTGCATGTTTGCACGTATGTATGTATGTAGGAGCCCTGGTGGTGCAGTGGTTAAGAGCTCAGCTGCTAACCAAAAGGTCAGCAATCCCATTCCACCAGTTGCTCTTTAGAAACCCTATGGGGCAGTTCAGCTCTGTCCTATAGGTTGGCTATGAGTTGGAATCAACTCAACAGCAATGGGTTGGGTTTGGTTGGGTATATATATGTATATACACACACATACACACACACACAAACACATACACACACACGAGAGAGAAAGAGAGATTTATCTCAAGGAGATGGCTCACCTGGTAGAGGCTGACAAGTCCCAAGTCTGTGGGTCAGGATCAGTCTGGAAGCTTCTCCTGACTCACTGCCTCTAATTACTTTTGTGTGGCTTTTCTAGCCATGGTCTTGTAACTCCCACCCAGGTGGTTGGGCGGGACTGTGTGATAGGGTAATTGTAGCTCACCAAGGGAATTGGTCAGTTTTGCCTTAAAAGAGGGCCAATTCCAGAGCAGAGAGAAGGATCCTACCACTACCAAGGAAGAACAGGCAGGAGCGAAGAGTATGTCCTTTGGACCTGGGATTCCTGTGCTGAGAAGCTCCTGGAAGCAGGAGACTGAAAGAGAGAGAGAGAAAGAGAGAATAAGCTGTAACCCCAAAGATGGTGAGAAATGGTGGCAGGAGAGACCCAGCAGCAGAGACGCAGCAGTAGGAGACAGTGCGGTGGGCTTCTTGGCCCACAGAGAGAGAAAGCTGAGCGCCTTTGGGGAGAGGCCTAGCGCCAGGGAGAAACGTGCCTGTGAGCATGGTTGGGAGGAGGCTGTCCTGATGCAAGAGCTGTATCCTAAGTATTCTGAGCCCGAATTGTACCTGTTACTCCCCTAATAAACTTCATAATTGTGAGTACAGCCTGTGAGTTCTGTGTGGCCATTGCAATGAATTAATGAACCCAGCAGAGAAGTAGAGAGTGCTGTGTGAGGGACAGTTGGTGTCAGAAATTAGTAAAGACGGTGGAGAGAGGAGGCTTGTTTGGCCTCCACCTCATGGTAGTCAGTCTTACGCTGTTGCTCTTGCTTCTCCTTCCCCGTTGTGGGGTTGGAGGAGCTCAAACACTGCCCCCCATGCCATTTGTACACTCACATAGCTATAGGGACTGACGAGTCCAAGATCGGCAAGTCAGATGGCAGGCTGCTGGCTCAAAGGCTATGGAGGCAGACGAATCCCAAGATCAGCAGGCAATATGGTAGGCCGCTGGCTCGAGTCCCAAGAACTGGAGGTCAGATGATGACGAGCAGGATGTAGGATCCAGAGTGACAAAAGCCAGGGAGCTTTGCCAGAACATCCATTTATATTGGATGTAGGCCACATCCTTGAGGAAATTCCCCTTACAACTTATTGCCTGATGATATCAGATCACATCATGGAGGTGATTACACTATATCACAAAATGGAAGATAACTAGATTATTACATAACTGCCAAAATACATCATTATATAACTGCTAAACCACTGAGAATCATGGCCCAGCCAAGTTGACACAAGCTTAACCACGACACACAGCAATAGATAACTAATAAGGTAAAGAGTAGCACAAGCCATTTGTGATTGGCTGCTAACTGAAAGGTTGGCAGTTCAAACCTACCCAGCAGTACCTCAGAAGAAAGGCCTAATGAGCTGCTTCTGTAAAGTCTGCAGCCAGGAAAACCCTGTGGAGCTCAGTTCTACTCTGTAACACATGGGGTTGCCGTGACTCAGAATTGACTTGACAGCAATGGATACCCCTACCTTCTCAGAGGAGCCCGTCTGAACTTCTGCAGGGAGAGCTGCCGTGACCCTGGGTAGGGGGGCTGGGGTTTCCTGACATCCTTTGCTAGACTACAGGTACTGGTATTTTCAATTAGACGTAGAAGGGCATTTTACCTAGATTCATCGTTGAAAAAAAAAATTTACGTGTTTGTAATTCCTCGGCTATTCCCTTGTCATTGGATGTATAGATGATGAAGCACACACAGTATCTAGAGGGCGATAGACAGCAGTTCTTGTCCTGTCCCAGCTGGGTGGAGGATGGAAGGCATTTGTGTGCAAATGTAGGCTTTAGAAACTCGTCTAAAGAAGAAAAACCAAAACCAAAACGACCGTCATTGTGTCTTCTTATTACAAAAACAGTAATATCTGCTGTGTAAAAAAATAAAAAGGTAAAAGCATGGTTGTGGTTGTCGTTCTGAGGTGCCGTTGAGTTGGTTCCGACTCATGGTGCAACAGACAGAAACGTGCCCAGTCCTGCGCCATCCATTAAACCCCCATAGTTCTACCACCCCGACAGAAATACCATTAGCAACTGGAGCGTATCTATAACTATTTCTATCCAAACATAAATTTTACACAAATACATAATATTATAAGCATGATTTTGTGACTTTTTAAAAATTAAGTATATTATGAACCTGTGTTCATGTCATTAAATATTAACCTACAATCATAATTTTATATGGTTGCATAGTTCTCCATTATATATATGTGTCATCATTTATGAAGCCAATTTTCTTTGGTTGGATATAAATTTGTTTCCGTTCTTTGCTATGAAGCATATGCTTGTAACTCAGTATTTCTACCTATCCTTGACTTTGCCCTGTTGGGATAAATTATTAAGGTAGAATTGTTGGATTAAAGCATATATACATTTTTAAAGCTTTTGATACGCATTGCCAAATTGCCTTCCGGATAGGTCACGCTAGTTTATACTCCTTAAAATTTATTAGCGAGTCGATTTCCTTATACCCTTGCCAGCACTGCGTAATTATTTTTTATCTTTCTTCCTGGTGTTTCAATGGGAAACACAAGGATTTTTGAAGAAGTGTAGTTTACATTCAGAAATGAGCAGCAGCTGTGAGCAGGAGGCCACCTCCACTATAGCCCCGGGCCCACAGGACTGAGTGAGATGAGGCAATGACTTGAAGCCAGCTCTCCCAGATTATGCTTAGAAGGTGAGAGAAAGAGTGTTGAAAATCATCCGCATATTCAAGATGGAGAAAGGTGGTGCCATAAAATATTTAAATGGCACAGTGGTTAAGTGGTTGGCTGCTAACTTAAAGGTCAGTAGTTCGAACCCACCAGCCACTCTTTGGGAGAAAGATGTGGCAGTCTGCTTCTGTAAAGATTACACCCTTGGGAATCCCATGGGGCAGTTCTACTCTGTCCTATAGGGTCACTATGAGTCGAATTCGACTTGATGGCAGTGGGTTTGGTTTTGGTTTAAGTTACACATGTACCTACATTTTTTTTTTTAATAAAAAAATTAACACTTCCACCCAATTACCATCCCGCTATCATGTCGAGGGAACTCTTGTGGAGCAGTGGCCCAGTGCTTGGCTGCTAACTGAAAGGTAGGTGTTTTGAACCCACCAGCCTCTCTGTGGGAGAAATATGTGGCAGTCTGCTCCCATAAAGATTATAGCCTTGGAAGTACTGTGGAGCAATTCTACTCTGTCCTATAGGGTCACTATGAGTTAGTGGCAACGGGTTTTTTTTTTTCCTTTGGCCCCATAATTATACTTTTGGGAATTCAGCCTAAAGAAAAACCCAGTGAAAGAAAAAAAAAAAAAAAATACATATATACCAAAAAAGTTTATTGTAACATTACTCATTTGGGGAAGCATTATAAAGAATTCAACAGAAGGAAAATGGTTTGAGAAACTGGAGTATCTCAACTTGATGGAATCTTATGGAGTTGTTAATAATTAATAATTATTAAGGTTATGTAGAACCATAGGAAAATGCTCATGATGTAATTAATGTTAAGTGCAAAAAGAAGGATATGAAAATTTTATGTGTATTCTCTTTAAAACTATGTGCTAGCTTAATCCACATAAGTGAAGACTGGAAGGAAATGAAAAAACTGAAAAGAGCTGTGAGAGAGAGTGACCTCCCATGTTTGAAATTTTTCTTAAAGGTCGTTGTTGTGTGTGCACAATGAAAAGTGATCATTTTAAAAGAGGTGGGAGGAGGTTCGTATAAAGAGGCAAATGAATGTGTTTCGGGGACAGTCATAGGAAATGCTTGGTCGACCCTGGGACAGTCGTGGATGGGCAGCTCCGGGAGGCATTACTAAGCAGTGGGAAAAGATAAGCTTGGGAGGCAGATAGAACTGGGCTTGAAGCCAGGCTCCGCTGCATACCATGAGTATGAGCCCAGACAAGTTACTTAACTTCCTCAGCTTCAGTTTACATAGCTGTAAAAACGGATGAATAATACCTACTTGTACAGTTGGGCTTGGGGGCCATGGGTGCTTGAGGTTGGTATGGACTAACCAGAAAACCAAACTCATTGCTATTGAGTTGATTTCGACTGGCCACTGCAACACCAGGGCTCCTTTGGTATGTAGTAGGCACTCCGTAAGTGGTGATGATTATAAACAGCCGTATTGCTCTTTTTCTGCATTCATCTTTTCCTAGTTATTGACACTACAATAAAAAGCCAGCTGCCGTCAAGTCAACTCTAACTCATGGCGTCGCCATGTGTGTCAAGAGCAGAACTGTGCTTCATAGAGTTTACAATGGCTAGTTTTCCAGAAATAGATTGCCAGGCCTTTCTTTCAGGGTACCTCTGGGTGGGCTCAAGCCTCCAGCCCTTTGGATAGCAACCAAATGTGTTAACCCTTTGCACCTCCGTGGGACTCCTGATACTATAATGCTATAGTTGTTGTTGGGTGACATTGAGTTGTTTTTCTACTCATAGCGACCCCATGTGACAGCATAGAACTGCCCCACAGGGTTTCCTAGGCTGTAATCTTTATGGAAGCAGATTGCCAGGTCTTTTTCCCTTGGAGCTGTGTGTGGGTTCAAACTGGCGACCTTTTGGTTAGCAACCAAGTGCTTAACCATTGTATCATCAGGGCTCCTTTGGCATTTTTTAGTGGTTAGAAAAAAAATCAAAAGAAAAAATCAAGACATGCAAAAGTCGTATGAAATTCAAACTTCCGTGTTCTATCAGTAGAGTTTTATTGAAACACAACCATGCTCCTTGGTTTATGGATTGTCTATGGCTGCTTTCGGAAACCCTGGTGGCATAGTGGTTAACTGCTATGGCTGCTAACCAAAGGGTCGGCAGTTCAAATCTGCCAGGCGCTCCTTGGAAACTCTATGGGGCAGTTCTACACTGTCCTATAGGATCGCTATGAGTCAGAATCAACTTGAGGGCACTGGGTTTGGTTTGGTTTGGTTTATGGCTGCTTTCATGATGCAACGGCTAAGCTGAGTACTATAGTTGCAACAGAAACTGGCTGGCCAACAAAGTCTAAAATATTCACTACCTGGCCCTTCAGAGGAAATTCACTGACCCTTGTCTTAGAGCCTGCCCATCACTGTGGACTCTGTCTCTTCATTTTCCCCACAGGGAGAGAGACAGTGACCTCCTTGTGAACGCTGTGGCCCTAACGCACAAGGCAACAAACCACAAAAACTGTCTCTCCTTCCTTAGGCTTCTTGCTGATGGGTTGATGGTGGTAGAGCTGGTTCAGGCAAGTTATAGTTGGCATGGGGTAGGAAGGAGGGAGGTAGGATGCGGGAGGTGTTCACCTTGGTCGCATTTTTTTCTGGCAGTCTTTAGATTATGAGAAAATTAGGACTTGCTCTTTTCCAGCATGGGGTCTAGTTCTATCTAACGCTGGACAATTAGCACCAACAGCACCTAGGGATGAGAGAATCAAGGACAGTTCCTCCGTGGTGGCCATGTTGGGTGTCATGCATGGAGATGGGAAGGAGCCCTGGTGGCACAACGGTTAAGCGCTCAGCTGCTAAATGAAAGGTTGGTGGTTTGAACCCACCCAGCGGCTCTGGAGGAGAAAGATGTGGCAGTCTGCTTCCGTAAAGATTACAGCCAAGAAAACCCTATGCCGCAGTTCTACTCTGTCACATGGGGTGGCCATGAGTCCAAATCGACTCAGTGTCACAAAACAACAACACGGAGATGGGAAAGAAACAAGTTTGGGCAGGGAGATGGGAAAATCAAGGGTTCCACTGTGGATGGACCTAGTTTGTGATTATTTTATGAAATCCGAGTTGAAAGGACAAGGAGACAACTGGCTACAGGGGTCTGGGGTGGAAGTATGACTTGAGCACCATCTGCATATTACGATACTTGAAGCCTTGGTAGTGAGTGAGACCACAAATGAGGGAGTGCAGATAGGACGAAGAAGAGATCTAAGCACTAACAAGGGAGATCTGGTGATGCAATGGTTAAGTGCCTGGCTACTAACCGAAGGGTCACTAGTTCGAACCCACCCAGTGGCTCCGAGGGAGAAGGACTTAGTGTTCTGCTCCTGTAAGGATTACCGCCTAGGAAACCCTATGGAGCAGTTCTTGTGGAGAATATACACAGGAAAACATATACCAATTCAACCATTTTGACATGTCCAATCCAGTGACATTGATTACATTCTTTGAGTTGTGCAACCATTCTCATCCTTCTTTTCTGAGTTGTTAGGACTCCTCCCTTCTTGGGTAAATGCCTCACAACTTGGTGTCATCCAGGATCTTAATTCAAAAGTTCTTAGTTATATCTCTGAGGTAAAGATAGAGACGCTCAGCACGGATCCCAGCTTTGATACGCGGGAGATTGCGCAGGACATTCCTGGGTGGCACCACGTCATAGATAAACCACCTTGAAAAAAAGATTATTCAGCTTGCACTTAAAGGAGAAAAGGCACTCGCTGATTTCCTTCTATTTTTTGGGTTTAGTGGATGAAAAAGGAGCTCTGGTGGTAGAATGGGTAAGTGCTTGGCTGCTAACCAAAAGGTTGGCAGAATTGACTTGACACCACCTAATAACAATGGTTGATGAAAAGTCATTTGAGATGGAATCTAAGGTCATACACCAGCCCAGAGAGATTACATCTCTTGGCCATTCCTTATCTACAATGGCCTATCATCGAAGAAAATTGGTCGACCAAGATTTGATCTTCACAAACCATTGAAGTGAGTGCCAATTGATGGCTTATTGTTGCTAGGCTGACTCTTGACACTAAGTGAAGTGGACCTGTGTCACGGCCTGCTTGGGAGCTGAGGAAGGTCTCTGGGTGGTACCAACGGTTTGCCCTTAACTGGAATCTTCAACTCTGAATATTTCCCACAATAATAGCAATACCATGTTTGCCTCTCTCTTCTCTTTCGTACCCTCCCTCTCCATCCGTTTTCTGTCTTCTTACCGTCTTCTCTGTTGTGTTAAAACCATCAGGTTAAGCTCTCAGCTGTTAATCAAAAGTTGATGGTTTGAACCCACTCAGCAGCTACACGGAAGAAAGACCTGACGATCTGCTTCTGTAAAGATTTCAGCCAAGAAAACCCTATGGAGCAATTCTACTCTGTCATACAGGGAGCTCTGAGCTGGGATTGACTTCAACAGCACACAACAACAACACTAACCTAAAGGTTCGTGATTGGACCCCACCCAGTAGCACCACGGAAGAAAAGGCCTGGCGATATGCTTCCATAAAGATTACGGCCTAGAGAACCCCAAGGAGCAGTGACAGTCTGTAACACAAGGGCTCACCATGAGTCGATATCTGCTCCACGGTAATGTGTTTGGTTTGTTTTTTCGGGGGGGCAGAGTCAGGTGGAGTGAGGCAAGTGAAATCAGACAGCCCTGACAAGTCTTGAGACCAGACTTTGCACCAGGCATTTCACAGGGAATTACTCATTCAATGTTTACAACAGCCCAGGGAAGCTGGTATGATTATCTTTATTCTCCAGCTGGGGAAACTGAGGCTCAGAAGGTAGGGTGCCTTGTGCAAGGCCACACAGCTGCTAAGTTGCGGAGGCAGAATTTGGGCTTGACTTCCTGGGGAGATCACACTGACTAATCACTTTGTGCTAAGACTGTCTTTACACTCCTGAGGCTTCCAGCTTCACCAAGGTACGAATGACTCCAGAATTATAACTCTGCCCTCTGAGACCCAGTCCCCATCTCCAACTGCCTCCTGGAATTTCCAGTTGGAAATCCTAAAAGCTATAGCAGCAACCTGTAAACTCAAGTAATTATCTTCCCTCCAAAACCCAGGCCTCCTCCCCTCACTCACCTCTGTCTTTCAGTGGTATCTTATCCTTTCAATCTTCTTAAACCCCAGTTACTCTAAACTCCTCCCTGGGGATCTTCCTCTCAAATAGCTCCTGCATCCATCTGCTGTAGCTGTTTCTCCAGTCAGCCCCTTTCTTACCTTGATCACCTGTTGTTATTGTTAGGTGCTGTCGAGTCGGCTCCGCCTCGTAGCATATTGAGTACAACAGAACGAAACATTGCCAGGTACTGTGCCATCCTCATGATAGTAGGTATGTTTGAGCCCATTGTTGCAGCCGCTGTCAGTCCATCTCGTTGAGGGTCCTCCTCTTTTTTGATGACCCTCTACAATCACTAGTGGCTGTTTGCAGCTGTTTCTCCTTATTTTGAGTCATGCCACGTCGGCAAATGAAGGGCCTGAACACTTGACTCCATCCACATCATTAAGGTCAATTCTACTTTGAGGAGGCAGCGCTTCCCCAGTCATATGTGAGTGCCTTCCAACCTGAGGGGCTCATCTTCCGGCACTATATCAGACAATGTTCTGCTGCTATTTATAAGGTTTTCGCTGGCCAGTTTTTTCAGAAGTAGACTGCCAGGTCCTTCTTCCTTGTCTGTCTTAGTCTGGAAGTTCTGCTGAAGCCTGTTTACCATGAGTGACCCTGCTGGTATTAGAAATACTGGTGGCACAGCTTCCCGGACCACAGCAACACACAAGCCCCCACAGTACGGCAAGCTGACAGGTGGTGGTTTATCACCTAGATTACTGTAACAGCTAACTGCATCTTTCACTGACTGTCACAGTTTAAACACCACTTCATCAGGCTGGTGCCTTAAAACGACAGCTCTCTATTGGAGTCACCCGAGGGATTGAAAAGCTACTAAAAATTACCTAAGGTTTTGGGTTTCCCTTTTCCAGCATTAAGAGGCCCTGGGTGGCACAAGCAGTTTGCATTCGACTACTAACCTAAATGCTGTTGGTTTGAACTCACCCAGCAGTGCCACGAGAGAAAGGCCTGGTGAGCTGTTTCTGTGAAGACTGTTGTTATTAGCTGTTGTCAAGTTGATTCTGACTCGTGGTGACCCTATGTGTGCAGAGTAGAGCTGGCCTGTAGGGTTTTCAAGGCTGTATCTTTGGGAAGCAGATCTCCAGGCTTGTCTTTCCGTGTGTCTCAGGCTAGGTTCCAACAGCCAATCATTCAGCTAGTAGCAGGGTGCCTAACTGTTTGTGCCACCCAGGGACTCCTCTGTAAAGGTTATAGCCAAGAAAACCCTATGCAGTGGTTCTACTCTGTAACAAGTGGGGTTGCCAGGAGTCAGAATTGACTCGACAGCAGTGGGTTTGGGTTGAGTTTTGGTTTTCAGCATTGCTGAGGTCATATGCGGAGTATTTATATCTCAGACACCAATGATGTTGTCTTAGGGTTCTGTGGATCAGACACAGTCCCCAGAGAGCAAGGAGGTGTGACTCTAGCAATACGCCTGTCTCTTTGGACTGATGGAGGCAAGCAGGTTGACTGTCAACAAGAGTCAAGTAGGTGAAATTGATAGCAGCCTTGGTGGCACAGTGGTTAAGCGCTCAGCTCCTAACCGAAAGGTTAGCGGTTCAACCCACCCAGCATCTCCTAGAGAGAAAGACGTGGTGATCTGCTCCCATAAAGATTACACATTACTGTTGAGTGGATTACGACTCATAGCAACTCTATGGGACAGAGTAAAACTGCTCTACAGGGCTTCCAGGTCTGTAAATCTTTACACAGGCAGACTGCCACATCTTTCTCCCATGGTGAGTTTGAACTGCCGATCTTTCAGTTAGCAGCTGACCATTTAATCACTGTACAACCAGGGCTCCTTCTATGAAGATTACAGCCTAGGAAACCCTATGGGGCAGTTCTGCTCTGCCATATGGGGTCACTATGAGTCAGAATTGACTCGACAGCACCCAAAACAATAACAAATGGAAGTTGAGCATCGTTGCTCTCTCTGCTTTCCAATATTCCAGTTGAAGGTATCTGCTTTGTTTTCCAGTGTCTTTCTCAGGTGAATGGTGCTTCTATGGGGCCTTTGGCTTCCCACTAGAGGGCCCTGCTTCAGACTTGGCAGCTTCATAGTATTTTCTGAGTGACTTCCTCCAAGCTCTCTTTCAGAGGTTAGTTGGTTGGCAAATTGGGTCAACGACTCCAGAATATAATGGCCTAATGCGGTATTTTCTAATTTGTGTTTGGTGTAACACTAGTCCACCACCTGTCTGTCAGTTTGCTGTACTGTGGTGGCTTGCATGCTGTAAGCTATGCCACTGAGAATTCAAACACCAGTAGGCTCACCCATGGTAGACAGGTTTCATCAGAGTTTACAAACTAAGACAGACTAGGAAGAAAGGCCTGGCAATCTGAAAATTAGCCAATAAAAACCCTCTGGATCAGAACAAAATATTGTCTAACTGGACTCAAACATGCCAACCATCATGGAGATGGTGCAGGACTGGGCACTGATTTGTATTTTTGTGCATAAGGTCACCATGAGTTGGAGTAGACTTGATGGCAGCTAACAATGACTATAGCACTAACACTGTAACACTGTTGTTGCTGGGTGCTGTTGAGCCAATTCCAGCTCATAGCGACCCTATGTGGCTGCCCCATAGAGTTTCTTAGGCTGTAATCTTTACAGGAGCAGACTGCTAGGTCTTTCTCCCTCAAAACTGCTGAGTGGGTTTGAAACACCAAACTCTTGGTTAGCAGCTGAGTGCTTAACCATTGCACCACCGGTGCTCCTCTATCTAGGAAAGCAAAAAATTTCCCAGAAATCCGTAGCTGATTTCCAGCTACAACCCATAAGTCAGAATTATGTCATCCAGCTCTTCCTAGCTCCAGGGGAGTCTGAGAAAGCAAGCGTTAGCTGGGCACTTGGCTACGCTGAACAAAACGGTGTTCTGTTAGGAAGAAGGACAGCAAATGTGGGTATCGGGGCAGTACTTAGCAGCACCTGCCACAGAGGTAGATCTCCCAGTGCTGCTGGAGACATAAAAAGATGGCGCATGGGCAAGTGTCTAGAACTATTCTTGGCATTGAGGAGACACACAACATATATTCTTCTGTCTGCATCTCCCGCAGTCAGTGATGGTAGCGCTCTTCCCCCTCCTTCTCGTTTGGAAAATGTGGTGTAACTTGTGGTCGAGCCAGCAGGGGGCATGCAATCAAGGGGGAGTCAGACACTTGGCTGTGAAAGCTTGGGCCCCCTGGGCGCAGTGGGGAATGGACGGGAGGATTTACGACAGGACGTTTTACGACAGGACGTTTTACGACAGGACGTTTTACGACAGGAAGCCCTGGGTGGACTCCGACTTGTGACAGGGACCGCGGAGCGGTGATCAAGACAAGGTTGTATATCAGGGGAAGGGAGTCCGTGTTTGGGTTCAAGTCATTCCCTCGTGCCCCCAGCTTGCTTCCTTCTCCATACTCCTAGAGGGATAACTGCGCAAGTTATATGTGCCACCTCATGACACCGCTTTTATTGTTTTTCATGTGATGATGTCCTGTGTCTTCAACTCTTTGAGGACAAGGCTTGCACCTCGCTTACCCTTGTCTTGGCAGTACCTCAGCCCTAGTCCTCTGGATAGTTCAGAGGGAGGCAGGTACCAGGGATTAAAAGTCGGCAGCATTCTGGAAGGAGGGAGCCCTGGTGGCACACATGGTTAAGCGCTCAGCTGCTAACTGTCAAAGGTTGTCAGTTTGAACCCACCCAGTGGCTCCTCAGGAGAAAGACCTGGCAATCGGCTCCTGTAAAGATTACAGCCAAGAAAACCCTATGGGGCAGTTCTCCTCTGTCACGTGCAGCCCCTGTGTGTCGAAATCAACTCTACCGCACCCAACAACAACGATGACGTCCCTGGAATGTGTGCCACACCACCTAAAGTCACTGAAACTTAAAAAAAAAAAAAAACAACTGGGGCATAGTGGATATCAGTAATGGTCACCAGCAGCTACTAACATGACAAAAAAAAAAAAAAAAAGACAACAATTTATCTTGTGTTCCTGATAGAAGGGCACACCTACGAAGAATCCTTGTCAAAAAAGTCAAACCAGAATCTGATCAAGCTTCAGGATAAAACTACCAATTTACAGGAAGTAAAGAAGACAGGAGAAGTCCTGGGCTGAGCAAACGGTGAAGTGCTTGACTACTAGCCAAAAGGTTGGCGGTTTGAACTCACCCAGGAGCACCTTGAAGACCAGCCTAGTGATCTGCTAGTGAAAGGTTACTGCCTAGAAAACCCTATGGAGTTCTACTCTGCACACATGGGGTCGCCATGAGTTTGAATGTTGAACTAACAACAATGACAAAGGAGACAGGGGAATGTGTTAAACAATGCCACAGAAATACAATTAGCATGATCCAGACTCTAGGAAACCTGTGGGAACACACTACCCCGTTTCTTCAACAAATAAATTTTGAGAAAAATAAAAAATTTGAAGAGAAGACCTACAAATTAAGAGAGACCTCAGAGATCAACCAGTTGCGATGTATACCTTATTCAAACAAACTGGAAAAAAAAAAAAAATGAGACAGAGAAATTTAAACCTGATTAGGAGATTATTATTTTTTAGGTATGCTAATGGCACTGTGGTGATGTATTTTAAAAGGGTTCTTATCTTTTTAGAAGAGTCTCTGGGTGATATAGATGGTTAATAGACTCAGCTGCTATTCGAAAGGAGATACATACTGAATTATTTTGGAGAGGAAGTGATAGGGATTTGACTCAAAATAATCCGGTATGTGGGCGGGGCCAAGATGGCGGACTAGGTGGACGCTACCGCGGATCCCTCTTGCAACAAAGACTCGGAAAAACAAGTGAATCGATCACATACATAACAATCTATGAACTCTGAACAACAAACACAGATTTAGAGACGGAGAACGAACAAATACGGGGAGACAGCGATTGTTTTCAGAGCCAGGAGCCAGCGTACCAGTCAGCGGATTTTCTGGAAAAACTAGTTTCCCAGTGATGGCTCAGAGACAGCAGTCCATATCAAACCACATAAAGAAGCAGACCACGACAGCTTCTCCAACCCCCCAAACAAAAGAATCAAAATCTTTCCCAAATGAAGATACAATCCTGGAATTATCAGATACAGAATATAAAAAACTAATTTACAGAATGCTTAAAGACATCACAAATGAAATAAGGCAAACTGCAGAAAAAGCCAAGGAACACACTGATAAAACTGTTGAAGAACTCAAAAAGATTATTCAAGAACATAGTGGAAAAATTAATAAGTTGCAAGAATCCATAGAGAGACAGCATGTAGAAATCCAAAAGATTAATAATAAAATTACAAAATTAGACAACGCACTAGGAAGTCAGAGGAGCAGACTCGAGCAATTAGAATGCAGACTGGGACATCTGGAGGACCAGGGAATCAACACCAACATAGCTGAAAAAAAATCAGATAAAAGAATTTAAAAAAATGAAGAAACCCTAAGAATCATGTGGGACTCTATCAAGAAGGATAACTTGCGAGTGATTGGAGTCCCAGAACAGGGAGGGGGGACAGAAAACACAGAGAAAATAGTTGAAGAACTCCTGACAGAAAACGTCCCTGACATCATGAAAGACGAAAGGATATCTATCCAAGATGCTCATCGAACCCCATTTAAGATTGATCCAAAAAGAAAAACACCAAGACATATTATCATCAAACTTGCCAAAACCAAAGATAAACAGAAAATTTTAAAAGCAGCCAGGGAGAAAAGAAAGGTTTCCTTCAAGGGAGAATCAATAAGAATAAGTTCAGACTACTCAGCAGAAACCATGCAGGCAAGAAGGGAATGGGACGACATATACAGAGCACTGAAGGAGAAAAACTGCCAACCAAGGATCATATATCCAGCAAAACTCTCTCTGAAATATGAAGGCGAAATTAAGATATTTACAGATAAACACAAGTTTAGAGAATTTGCAAAAACCAAACCAAAGCTACAAGAAATGCTAAAAGAGATTGTTTGGTCAGATAACCAATAATATCAGGTACCAGCACAATACAAGGTCACAAAACAGAACGTCCTGATATCAACTCAAATAGGGAAAGCACAAAAACAAACAAGATTAATTCTAATAAATAAATAAAATCATACACATAACAGGGAATCATGGAAGTCAATAGGTAAAAGATCACAATGATCAAAAAGAGGGACTAAATACAGGAGGCATTGAACTGCCAGATGGAGAGTGATACAGGCGATATAGAATGATACAAGTTAGGTTTTTACTTAGAAAAATAGGGGTAAATAATAAAAAGGTAACCACAAAAAGGAATATCAACTCCATAACTCAAGATAAAAGCCAAGAAAAACGTAACGACTCAACTAACATAAAGTTAAACATTATGAAAATGAGGATCTCACAATTTACTAAGAAAAACGTCTCAGCACAAAAAAGTATGTGGAAAAATGACATGGCCAACAACACACATGAAAAGGCATCAAAAGACAGCACTAAAAACTTATTTATCTATAATTACGCTGAATGTAAATGGACTAAATGCACCAATAAAGAGACAGAGAGTCACAGACTGGATAAAGAAACACGATCCATCTATATGCTGCCTACAAGAGACACGCCTTAGACTTAGAGACACAAACAAACTAAAACTCAAAGGATGGGAAAAAATATATCAAGCAAACAATAAGCAAAAAAGAAGAGGAGTAGCAATATTAATTTCTGACAAAATAGACTTTAGACTTAAATCCACCACAAAGGATAAAGAAGGACACTATATAATGATAAAAGGGACAATTGATCAGGAAGACATAACCATATTAAATATTTATGCACCCAATGACAGGGCTGCAAGATACATAAATCAAATTTTAACAGAACTGAAAAGTGACATAGACACCTCCACAATTATAGTAGGAGACTTCAACACACCACTTTCGGAGGACAGGACATCCAGTAAGAAGCTCAATAGAGACACGGAAGACCTACTTACAACAATCAACCAACTTGACCTCATTGACTTATACAGAACTCTCCACCCAACTGCTGCAAAATATACTTTTTTTTCTAGTGCACATGGAACATTCTCTAGAATAGACCACATATTAGGTTATTGCAGAGTCCAAAACATCGAAATATTACAAAGCATCTTCTCAGACCACAAGGCAATGAAACTAGAAATCAATAACAGAAAAACTAGGGAAAAGAAATCAAATACTTGGAAAATGAACAATACCCTCCTGAAAAAAGACTGGGTTATAGAAGACATCAAGGAGGGAATAAGGAAATTCATAGAATGCAACGAGAATGAAAATACTTCCTATCAAAACCTCTGGGACACAGCAAAAGCAGTGCTCAGAGGCCAATTTATATCGATAAATGCACACATACAAAAAGAAGAAAGAGCCAAAATCAGAGAACTGTCCCGACAACTTGAACAAATAGAAAGTGAGCAACAAAAGAACCCATCAGGCACCAGAAGAAAACAAATAATCAAAATTAGAGCTGAACTAAATGAATTAGAGAACAGAAAAACAATTGAAAGAATTAACAAAGCCAAAAGCTGGTTCTTTGAAAAAATTAACAAAATTGATAAACCATTTTTTTTTTTTTTTTTTTAGCTAGACTGACTAAAGAAATACAGGAAAGGAAACAAATAACCCAAATAAGAAACGAGAAGGACCACATCACAACAGAACCAAATGAAATTAAAAGAATCATTTCAGACTACTACGAAAAATTGTACTCTAACAAATTTGAAAACCTAGAAGAAATGGATGAATTCTTGGAAAAACGCTACCTACCCAAACTAACACATTCAGAAGTAGAACAACTAAATAGACCCATAACAAAAAAAGAGATTGATACCGTAATCAAAAAACTTCCAACAACAAAAAGCCCTGGCCCGGACGGCTTCACTGCAGAGTTCTACCAAACTTTCAGAGAAGAGTTAACACCACTACTACTGAAGGTATTTCAAAGCATAGAAAAAGACGGAATACTACCCAACTCATTCTATGAAGCTACCATCTCCCTGATACCGAAACCAGGTAAAGACATTACAAAAAAAGAAAATTATAGACCTATATCCCTCATGAACATAGATGCAAAAATCCGCAACAAAATTCTAGCCAATAGAATCCAACAACACATCAAAAAAATAATTCACCCTGATCAAGTGGGATTTATACCAGGTATGCAAGGCTGGTTTAATATCAGAAAAACCATTAATGTAATCCATCACATAAATAAAACAAAAGATAAAAACCACATGATCTTATCAATTGATGCAGAAAAGGCATTTGACAAAGTTCAACACCCATTTATGATAAAAACTCTTACCAAAATAGGAATTGAAGGAAAATTCCTCAACATAATAAAGGGCATCTATGCAAAGCCAACAGCCAATATCACTCTAAATGGAGAGAACCTGAAAGCATTTCCCTTGAGAACGGGAACCAGACAAGGATGCCCTTTATCACCGCTCTTATTCAACATCGTACTTGAAGTCCTAGCCAGGGCAATTAGGCTAGACAAAGAAATAAAGGGTATCCGGATTGCCAAGGAGGAAGTAAAGCTATCACTATTTGCAGACGACATGATCGTATACACAGAAAACCCTAAGGAATCCTCCAGAAAACTACTGAAACTAATAGAAGAGTTTGGCAGAGTCTCAGGTTGTAAAATAAACATACAAAAATCACTTGGATTCCTCTACATCAACAAAAAGAACACCGAAGAGGAAATAACCAAATCAATACCATTCACAGTAGCCCCCAAGAAGATAAAATACTTAGGAATAAATCTTACCAAGGATGTAAAAGACCTATACAAAGAAAACTACAAAGCTCTGCTACAAGAAATTCAAAAGGACATACTTAAGTGGAAAAACATACCTTGCTCATGGATAGGAAGACTTAACATAGTAAAAATGTCTATTCTACCAAAAGCCATCTATACATATAACGTACTTCCGATCCAAATTCCAATGTCATATTTTAAGGGGATAGAGAAACAAATCACCAATTTCATATGGAAGGGAAAGAACCCCCGGATAAGCAAAGCACTACTGAAAAAGAAGAAGAAAGTGGGAGGCCTCACTCTACCTGATTTCAGAAGCTATTATACAGCCACAGTAGTCAAAACAGCCTGGTACTGGTACAACAGGCACATAGACCAATGGAACAGAATTGAGAATCCAGATATAAATGCATCCATGTATGAGCAGCTGATATTTGACAAAGGCCCAGTGTCAGTTAATTGGGGAAAAGATAGTCTTTTTAACAAATGGTGCTGGCGTAACTGGATATCCATTTGCAAAAAAATGAAACAGGACCCATACCTCACACCATGCACAAAAACTAACTCCAAGTGGATCAAAGACCTAAACATAAAGACTAAAACGATAAAGATCATGGAAGAAAAAATAGGGACAACCTTAGGAGCCCTATACAGGGCATAAACAGAATAGAAAACATTACCAAAAATGATGAAGAGAAACCAGATAACTGGGAGCTCCTAAAAATCAAACACCTATGCTCATCTAAAGACTTCACCAAAAGAGTAAAAAGACCACCTACAGACTGGGAAAGAATATTCAGCTATGACATCTCAGACCAGCGCCTGATCTCTAAAATCTACATGATTCTGTCAAAACTCAACCACAAAAAGACAAACAACCCAATCAAGAAGTGGGCAAAGGATATGAACACACACTTCACTAAAGAAGATATTCAGGCAGCCAACAGATACATGAGAAAATGCTCCCCATCATTAGCCATTAGAGAAATGCAAATTAAAACTACGATGAGATTCCATCTCACACCAACTAGGCTGGCATTAATCCAAAAAACACAAAATAATAAATGTTAGAGAGGCTGCGGAGAGATTGGAACTCTCATACACTGCTGGTGGGAATGTAAAATGGTACAACCACTTTGGAAATCTATCTGGCGTTATCTTAAACAGTTAGAAATAGAACTACCATACAACCCAGAAATCCCACTCCTCAGAATATACCCTAGAGATACAAGAGCCTTCACACAAACAGATATATGCACACCCATGTTTATTGCAGCTCTGTTTACAATAGCAAAAAGCTGGAAGCAACCAAGGTGTCCGTCAACGGATGAATGGGTAAATAAATTGTGGTATATTCACACAATGGAATACTATGCATCGATAAAGAACAGTGACGAATCTCTGAAACATTTCATAACATGGAGGAATCTGGAAGGCATTATGCTGAACGAAATGAGTCAGAGGCAAAAGGACAAATATTGTATAAGACCACTATTATAAGATCTTGAGAAATAGTAAAAACTGAGAAGAACACATACTTTTGTGGTTACGAAGGGGGGAGGGAGGGAGGGAGGGAGAGGGTTTTTTATTGATCAATCAGTAGATAAGAACTGCTTTGGGTGAAGGGAAAGACAACACTCAATACATGGAAGGTCAGCCCAATTGGACTGGACTAAAAGCAAAGAGGTTTCCGGGATAAAATGAATGCTTCAAAGGTCAGCAGAGCAGGGGCAGGCGTCTGGTGAACATGGTTTGAGGGGACTTCTAAGTCAATTGGCAAAATAATTCTATTATGAAAACATTCTGCATCCCACTTTGAAATGTGGCGTCTGGGGTCTTAAATGCTAACAAGCGGCCATCTAAGATGCATCAGTTGGTCTCAACCCACCTGGAGCAAAGGAAAATGAAGAACACCAAGGTCACACGACAACTAAGAACCCAAGAGACAGAAAGGGCCACATGAACCAGAGACCTACATCATCCTGAGACCAGAGGAACTGGTTGGTGCCCGGCCACAGTCGATGACTGCCCTGTCAGGGAACACAACTGAGAACCCCTGAGGGAGCAGGAGATCAGTGGGATGCAGACCCCAAATTCTCATAAAAAGACCATACTTAATGGTCTGACTGCGACTAGAGGAATCCCGGCGGCAATGCTCCCCAGACCTTCTGTTGGCACAGGAGAGGAACCATCCCCGAAGACAACTCATCAGACATGAAAGGGACTGGTCGGGGGGGGGGGGGGTGGCGGGAGAGAGATGCTGATGAAGAGTGAGCTAATTAAATCAGGTGGACACTTGAGATTGTGTTGGCAACTCTTGTCTGGAGGGGGGATGGGAGGATACAGAGAGAGGGAAGCTGGCAAAATTGTCACGAAACGAGAGACTGAAAGGGCTGAGTCAATAGGGGGAGAGCAAGTGGGAGAAGGGAGTAAGATGTATGTAAACTTACATGTGACAGACTGATTGGATTTGTAAATGTTCACTTGAAGCTTAATAAAAGTTAAAAAAAAAAAAATAATCCGGTATGTACGGGGTTACAGATGAATTAAGGCTAGCCAAGTTGGAACCGACTCAACAGCACTCAACAAAGAACTGGTTATTGTTGAAGTTGTTTGATGGCTACATAGAAGATCATTACCTTAATCTCTAATTTTTGCTCATGTTTGAAATGTTTATAATAATAAAATGATTAAAAAAAAAAAAAAGACTAAACGAAGAAAAATAAATCAAGAGCCCAAACAAAACCTGTGGCAGAGAGGTGGATTTACTGTAATGCTGATGACACTCAAATTGCCGGCCCCTCACTAGCAGGGGTGGCTACCAAGAGAATTTCGTATTCGTAGTTTTTCTTAAAGAGGAATCCCCAGATCACCAGTGTTTCAAGCCTCACAAAACTTGGATCTACCCCTGATGGCAGGCAACCAGTTGACTCTCATCCTAGGCGTTTCAGTAAATCTTTGCCAATAGGATATTTCAAACCACACGTAATGAAGATTTTCAAACATACCCAAAAGTGAACACATAGCATAATGAACCCCATGTACCTTTCATCCAATTCAAGCTATTAACATTTTACCATATTTGCTCCATCTTTCTCTTTTTCTTCCCCCCATCTTCCTTTCCCTTTCTCCTCCTCCTTCTTTTTCTTCTATTACTGCAGAATTTTAAAGCCAATTTTTTTTTATAATTAATTTTATTTTTGTTGTTGAGAATATACACACCAAAACATACACCAAGTCAACAATTTCTACATGTACACTTCAGTGACATCAATTACGTTCTTTGAGTTGCACAACCGTTCTCACGCTCCTTTTCTGAGTTGGTCCTCCCCCGTTAACACAAACTCACTGCCCCCTAAGGTTCCTATGTAACCATTCAAGTTGCTGTTGTCAGTTTGATCCTATATAAATGGATCTTAAAAGAGCACAATGCTCAAGGCAGACATTCTTTACTAGATAAGCTAAACTTGGTTGGTTTAAAGAAGACTTCAGGGGATATTTTTGGTTTAAAGTTTAAAGATTATCTCAGGGCAATAGTTTCGGGGGTTCATTCAGCCTCCATGGTTCCAGAAAGTCTGGAGTCCATGAGAATTTGAAACACTGTTCTACATATTCTCCCTTTTGGTCAGGATTCATCTCTAAAATTTTCGATCAAAACGTTCAGTATTGGTAGCCAAACACCATCCAGTTTGTCTGTTTTCCTGACTAAGGAAGTGGTTGTTCATGAAGGCAATTAGCCACTCATCCATTTAAAACCAATTCTTGACATCACATCAGTTTGTCCCTAAATAGTTGTATATGCTTCTCCATTTTCTTTTATAGCCGGAATATTATTATCATACTTAACAAAATTAACAATCTTTAGTAGTAGCAAAAAAAAAAAAAATTTTTTTTTAAGATCTAACCCATGTCCAAATTTCCCTAATTGTCTCAAAATGATTGATTTTTAAGCAAAGACCTCCAATTAATGTCAGAAATATGAAATAAGAGCCATGAATGAATTATCCCCACTTTTGTATTAAATGTTAATTTAGGTCGCAATTTTCCCCTCCATCACAGGTGGTACTGTCACAGGTGGAAATACTGACTGAGCTTGACCTTTCTGCAAAATGCAATTGTGCTTGTAAATTCAAAATAATTGTATTTATTAATGGCCACTGTTGTTGTTGGGTGCCACTGAGTTGATTCCGAGTAGAACTGCCCCATAGGGTTTTCTTGATTGTAATCTTCCTGGAAGCAGATAGCCAGGTCTTTCTTCCACAGAGCTGCTGGGTGGGTTCGAACTGCCAACCTTTTGGTTAGTAGCCAAGTGCTTAAAAGTTGCACCATCAGGGCTCCTTCAATGGCCACTAAGGGTGGGTTAATAAGATATAAACATGTTAGCTAAAGGAAGAGCTTATTTTCAATATAAATAAGATACTATGCATTTGTTCTCTGCTCTGGTTTCTACAGATAATAGCTAGCATTCTGTATGCTGTTGTGGTGAAAATATGCATAATAAAACATACCCCATCACAACAGTTTCCAATTGTGTACCACAGTGACGTTGACTACATTCTTCAAGTTGTGCTACCATTTTGCTTTCCTTTTCCAAATCATTCTACCACCATTAACATAAACTCAGTGTCCCCTAAGCAAAACCTCCCTCTTTTTCCCCTGCGTCCCAGTCCTGGTCGAAACAAAAAACCCAGACCCAGTGCCACCGAGTCGATTCTGACTCAGCCACTCCTGGTAACCACTAATAATCTTTGGTCCGTACATGTTTGCTTATTTCATGCAAGTAAGCTCATACCGTGATTGTCCTTTTGTGTCTGACTTATTTTCCTCAGCATAATGTTTAAAGGTTCATCCATGTTGTGGCATGCATCAGGACTTCATTTCTTTTTATGGCTGAGTAATATTCCATTGTAGGTATGGATCACATTTGGCTTATCCATTCATCTGTTGATGGACATTTCGGTTGTTTCCAGTGTTTGGCCATTGTGGAAAGTGCCGTGGTGAACACTGATGTACCAGCTTGGGTATGTGTGCATGTTAAGGGAGGTGGATAAGTGAAGGGGGAACACTGAATGATACACACTAGATCTGGAAGGACTCTCAAGAATTCATCTGGTTCAGTGGTTGAAGATGACAGTAAGTGCTGATGAAGAAGAGGACCACTGATTTCAAAGTAGAGAAGAGAATTGCTTCCTGGACAAAGGTGAAATGCTGGTGCTGCAGAGAAAAGGGGTGAGGGATGGCCGTTGTCTTAGTTCCCTAGTGCGTTCGTAACAGAAATGCCACAAGTGAGCTGCGCAAAGATCAGAAATTTATTTTCTCACACTTCTGGAAGCTGAAAGTCCAAATCAGGGTCTCAGTGGTGTTGATTCTTTTTGTGAGCCTCTCACCTTCTGGTACGTGCTGGTGATCCGTAGCATTGCTCCATGATCCTTGATGACTGGCATTCCTTGGTGTTCCTTGGCGTTCTTTGGCATCTGTCTGCCCCCTGTGTGTCTGTGTCTATTCTGGCCTGTTAATAACTCAAAAGTGATCAGGTTTAGGACCCACCTACACTGCTGTGACCTCATTAACAGAACAAAAGAAAAAAAACATTTCCAAACAAGATCACCTCCACAGGTACAGAGGCCAGGAATTCAATACACGTTTTGGGGTCACAATTCAATCCATAAGAGCCATAGTCTCAGAAGTGGAAAAAATTCACGAGGGGATGACAGTCACTGGGAGCACTTGTTGCATGATTTAGATTTTTTGCAAACGATGGGTGCAGTGAAGAAGTGACTAGAACAAAGGAGGAGGTGACACTTGGCCTGGGGACTTTGAAATTAAAGGGGTAACGAGCCTTCCTGAATCCTTTCACTAGAATGATCACCTGACTCATTGTCCATATGGGGGACAACAGGTGTAAACTCAGGCTTGTTGTTGGGTGCTGTCGAGTCCATTCTGACTCATAGCGACCCCGTGTGACAAAGTAGAACTGCCCCATAGAATTTCCTAGGCTGTAATCTTTACAGGAGCAGATCACCAGGGCTTTTTCTCATGGAGCCACTGGGTGGGTTTGAACCGACAACCTTTCCATTAGCAGCTGAGCACTTAACTGTTGCGCCACTAGGGCTCCTTAAACTCAGACTGCTCCTGGTCCATTGGATGTATAGTCATCCTGCTACTAACCCTTTGCTTTCTAGCTGGATATTTGTTCAAGGGCTGCCAGCTGTATGCCATGTGGACAGACGCTTGTCTTCCCCTTTCAGAAACCATGGAGCAGACATGCCTCCTCAGGGTCTCTGTGGGAGCCTGCGGGAGCAGCGAGCCAGCCGGCCTTTGAAACTGAAGAAGCAGAAGAGGCCCTCGCCCTTCAGCAAGCAGCACGGGCGAAGTCCTTAATGATTCCGGCAGCCGAGACTGAGCCTGATTCTCGTCTTTGTGCTGCGGAATCTGAAAACCCAGAAAGAGCAGCTTTATTTATTGCTTCCCAGAAGACGGGGAGTGCATTTTCCCAACTAGGGCCAGCAAAATAAATAACTTTCAAAAAGGATAGGAAAAGGCTTGCCTCAGAGACCCCTTGTTTGGAAATGAGCAACACGCTGAGAAAGCCTTACTTTCTAGAACCCTGCCTTTTAAAAATGTCCCCTTGTAAAGGTTAGCAGTTTTAACTCGCCCAGCAGTGTCATGGAAGAAAGGCTTGGTGATCTGCTCCTGTAGAGATTTCAGCCAAGAACCCCTATGGGGCAGTTCTACTCTGACACACATGGGCACGTGGGCTCACCAAGGTTTGGAAGTGACTTGATGGCAACGGGCTTGGTTTACAAATTAGACTTTCAAAAAGTGTGGAGGAAGAGGATATTTGCTACGTTATTATTCAAGAAGTTCACCGGTAATTGTCAAGAACTCTGAAGGGGTCTGAGATTTTGTTTGACTTGCAACCTAATGGAGGAGCCCTGGTGGCACAGCGGTTAGGCGCTCAGCTGCTAACCCAAAAGATTGGTGTTTTGAACCCACCAGCCACTCTGAGGGAGAAAGATGGGGCCGTCTGCTTCCTCAAAAGATTACAGCCTTGGAAATCCTATGGGGCAGATCTGCTCTGTCCTAAACGGTTGCCGTGAGTTGGAATCAACTTGATGGCAGTGGGATTTTGCAGGCTAACAAATTAGCCCACTGCAGTTTTATGGATACGGGTAGAAGACACAAGACTGCTGGGTCAGAGAGAAAGGACAGTTTATTACTCACACCATAGCAGTAGCCAAACCATCAGTATGCTTTTATGTGCTGTTCCCCAAGACTTAATTCCCGGAGAGCAATGCAATAAGGGCCAGTTTATACCTGCACATATAGTGGGTTTCATTTCAGGAGAGGGACCCTGAGTTTAAGGAGTTTGAAAATCTTTTATAAAGGGCAGTAAGCATATGTTTCAGAGAGATCTATGTGTTTCAAGGCTGTTTGCTGTATAAACACCCTTGAAAAGCTGTTGTTGTCAGGTACTGTCAAATCAATTCCGATTCATAGTGACCCCAAGTAACAGAGTAGAACTGCACCATAGGATTTTCTAGGCTATAATCTTTACGGAAGTAGTTTGCCAAGTCTTTCTTCAGTGGAGCTGCTGTACATGCAGGTGGTGCAATGATTAAGTGTTTGGCCGCTAACTGAAAGGTTGACAGTTCGAACCCACCCTGTGCCTCTGTGGAAGAAAGACTTGGTGATCTGCTCCTGCAAAGATTACAGCCTAGGAAACCCTACATGGTAGTTCTTCTCTGTCACATGGGGACTCTACGAGTCCGAATCAACTCAATGGCACCTAACAACAACGAGTTAAACATACTGCTTTACTGCAGGACTTTTTAGAGGTTTTAATAAGCTAATATGCATTGTGAGTCTGTAAGAGGGAAGACACAGTATACAGTGTTTCTTAAATATATCTGAGGAGGGGGTACTTTTATATATATAAGAGAACATTTTATAATGTTTTACTAAGACTTTTGTCTCAAAATTTGATTTACAGTTTTTACAGTATTTCACAAAGACTTTGATCCCCAAATTTCCATTTATGAATTGGTAAGAATTTACACCCATTGCAATGATTTCTTTTAAGAGTTTTTTTTTTAAGTTACTTTTCCTTACGACCAAATAATGTTCTTTTTTTTTGCCTTATAAGAACACAAATTTATTGTCTCAGTGCTCTGGTGGCTGGGCATCAGAGATCAGGGTGTTGGCTACGTTGATTCCTTCCGAGACTTTGAGGAAGAACCTATTCCATGCCTCTCTCCGGCTGGGCATCAGAGATCAGGGCGTTGGCTGTGTTGATTCCTTCCGAGACTTTGAGGAAGACCCTATTCCATGCCTCTCTCCGGCTGGGCATCAGAGATCACGGTGTTGGCTGTGTTGATTCCTTCCGAGACTTTGAGGAAGAACCTATTCCGTGCCTCTCTCCGGCTGGGCATCAGAGATCACGGTGTTGGCTGTGTTGATTCCTTCCGAGACTTTGAGGAAGAACCTATTCCGTGCCTCTCTCCGGCTGGGCATCAGAGATCAGGGCGTTGGCTGTGTTGATTCCTTCCGAGACTTTGAGGAAGACCCTATTCCATGCCTCTCTCCTAGTGTCTGGTAGCTCCAGGTCTGCCTTTGGTTGCGACTGCAGCATCACCTGGTGTCCCTCTGTCTGTCTCTCTGTGTCTCTTCTCTTTTACAGGACATGGCCTAGATTGGATTAGGACCCCACCCTTAGAGGGCACTTTTTGATGGGGCATCCCATAGAATAGAAAACTCACTGGGGGAGATGATGTTTTGATTCACGTGTTTACCTCAGAGCCTTCCACAGCGCTTACTGTCTTCTGTTGCTCGTTTCCCTCTTCCTGTTCCACACAGAGACAGATTGCTTGTGCCACTCCAGGGGGCAGGATAATGAGTCGTGTGCTGTGGTTCAGTTCTGCCTTCCCATAACCAGACCAGACCTCTGTTGGCAACCTCCTCCCCTGCAGGCCCCTGGGTCCCCACCCCCATTGTCTCCGTGAGGTGGGAGCATGACCCTTTGCTATATCTGCAGGACCTTGCCTGCCTCAGCCACAGGTTCATTCATACAGTCAGGTGTGCATTCATTCACTGGTCTACAGCCAACATTTATCTGAGCACCTCTATGCGTCTCGCATTGTGCAGGCTGTGGAAACACAAAGCTGAGTAAGGCACAATTCCCGCCTTATAGGGAAGATAGTCACTAAGGAAGAGCCCTGGCGGAGCAATGGTTAGGGGCTCCGCTGCTAACAGAAAATTGGCAGTTTGAACCCACCCAGTGGCTCCAAGGGAGAAAGACCTAGGGATCTGCTCCCCTAAAGATTACAGCCTAGAAAATCCCATGGCCAGTTCTCCTCTGTCACATGGGGTCACTATGAGTTGAAATCAACTCAATGGCACCTAACAACAAAAATAATTGGCAATACGAATGTGCCAATGAGGAACCCCTATCCAGCCAAACCCTTGTAGCAGATCGGAATGATGGTCACCCTCCTCCTAGTCCTAGCCCCATGATGATCAGAGCAGAGCTTCCTCTGCCAGTTCAGCAACTAGGGTACCAGGGGTGATAGCTTGCCTGCAGCTCTATTACTAATGAGCTATTGAGCACATGGAAGAAAGGCCTGGTGATCTACTTCCAAAAATCAGCCAATGAAAGCCCTGTGAATCACGACAGTCTGATCTGCTACCAACTATGGGGATGGTGGAGGGCTAGGCCGTGTTTTGTTCTGATGTGCATGGGGTCGCCGTGAATTGGGGGCTGACTTGATGGCAGCTAACAACAACACTGAGCACATAGTATTCTAGACATGGAGCTGTCAGTCCTGCATCTCTTTACGGGCCCCTTCTAGAACTTTCTTTCCTCTTCTTTTCCTTTTCTACATTTCTTCCTTCAGACCCCTCTTAGTGTAATGTGATTTTTGGAAGAGAGTGATTAGATTGAAGCAACCGAAGTGGGGCAGGTGTATGTTTATGTGAAGAAATGAGGTTCTTACATGTTGTACATGTCATTGTCTAGGCTGGGGCAGTCTTTTGTGGGGAAAAAAGCTGCAGTGCAGAAACCCTGGGTGGAAAAAGATATAGCTGCTCTTCCCAATATCACCCCAGGGAGAAACAGCCTGCCTGCCGTAAAATCTCATTAGTCCTGCCAGGTGAGTGAAGAAACGTAAAGATTTGTGGCCTCCGTTTAACTAAAGCCATTATCTCAAGACTGTCTCAGTGATATGTTATGGGTCTATTTGAAGATTTCAATTTACCATTAGTAGGTTTGCTTTCTTCCACTGGAGAAAACATTCTGCCTGTTTTATGGTGGTTTTGGATTCATTTTCAGATAACTGAAACTATCATAGCCTTCCCCTCAAAAAAGTAAAATCCCATCCACTTGGCTCTCCTTCCCCAGCACGCACAATCTTTACAGAAATTTCCGTTTGTGCAACGACGGGCCAGTTTGGTAGGCGTGTATGTTGAATGATACCGTTGACAGAGCTGTCAATCCATCGTGAAGCCATTTGTGTTTGAAAAACATGCTGAGATGTTGAGAAAAACTCAGTCTCTGAAAAAGAAACATTTTAAATATTGTAATATTTTCCCTTTTTATATATTCGATGACTGTGTTGTTGTGTGCCCTCGCGTCGATTCTGACTCATAGTGGCCCTATAGACACAGTGGAACTGCTCAATAGGGTTTCCCAGGCTGTAATCTTTACAAGAACAGATCACCAGGTCTTTTCTCCCGTGGAGCCTCTAGGTAGGTTGGAACCACCGACCTCTTGATTAGCAGCCACGCACTTAACCTCAGCGACACCAAGGCTCCTTTTGATTAATTCTTTCAACTAAGTACTTCTGGATGTATGGTAGTAGATGGTGATGTCTGAGCACTCAGAGTCAACCAGGTTAGAAAGCTCAGATCTGTCTTTGACTTCACTGGTTCCTCACTTTCTAAATTCAACTCGTTACCAAGTCCTCTTGATCCAGTTTCCAGACTGCTTCTCAAGTTGACTTTGGTTTTTCTTGTCCTAATGTTGCTGCCCTTTATCAGGCTATTACTACGTACTTTTGCCTGGACTTTGCAATTTCCTTTTAACCTATTTCCAGTTACAAGTCACACATCTGACCACATCACTCTCTGATTCAAAAATCCTCCATGGTGTTTCATTATGTCCAGAGTAGAGCCCAAACTCCTTAGCACGTTTTTCTGGTCTGTATTAGTTAACTACCGCTACTGTCACACAAATACCACAAGTGGGTGACTTTAAAGAACAGAAATTTATTTTCTCACAGTTCAGGGGGCTAGAAGTCCGAACTTAGGCATGGCTGTAGGAGGAGGTCTATGTCAACTTTTAATCACTGCCAGCAATCCTTGGAGTTCCAGGGATTGTAGATGAGTCTTCCTCCTCTGTTGTCAGATAGGGTTTGTCTTCCCCATTTCTCTGAGCATGCCTCTTTGTCCATGCACCTCTGTATATAACTCAGAAGTGATTATTTTAGGGTCCCCTACACTGGAATGATCCCCAGTGGTTACATAACATGAGATTGCATTGCGGAAGGTGATTACAGGCATACCTCAGAGATACTGCAGGTTCAGTTCCAGACTACCACAATAAAGTGAACTTCACAATAAAGCCAGTCACATGAGTTTTTTTGGTTTCCCAGTGCATATAGAAGTTATCTTTACACCATACTGTAGTCTATTGAGTGTGCAATAGCATTATGTCTACAAAAACAATGTACCTACCTGTCATGGATTGAATCTGTCCCCCCAAAATATCTGTCAACTTGGCTAAGTCATATTCTCATTACTGTATGATTGTCTACCGTTTTGTCATCTGATATGATTTCCCTGTGTTTTATAAATCCTATCACTACGATGTAATGAGATGGTTTAGTGGCAGTTATATTGACGAGAGCTACAAGATTAGATAATGTCTTAAGCCGATCTCTTTTGAGACATAAAAGAGAGAAGTGAGCAAAGTGTGCCAGGAGAAGAGCTCGTCCTTTGGACTCAGGGCACCTGTGCAGAGAAGCTCCTAGACCAAAGGAAGATTGATGACCAGGACCTTCCTCCAGGGCTGACAGAGAGAGAAAGCCCTTCCCTGGAGCTGGTGCCCTGAATTTGGACTTCTAGCCTACTAGACTGTGAGAATAAACTGCTCTTTGTTAAAGCCACCTGCTTGTGATATTTCTGTTATAGTAGCGCTAGATGACTAAGACAATAGCTTAATTAAAAAATACTTTATTGTTAAAAAATGCTAACCATCATCTGAGCCTTCAGCGAGTCATGATCTCTTTGCTGGTGGCAGGCAAGCCTTGATGTTGATGGCTGCTGACTGATCAGGGCGGTGGTTGCTGAAGGTTGGGGTAGCTGTGAGAATTTCTTAAAATGATAATGAAGTTTGCAACATCAATTGACTCTTCCATTCACAAAAGATTTCTTTGTAGTATTTGATGCTATTTGATAGCATTTTACCCACAGTAGAACTTCTTTCAAAATTGGAGTCAGTCCTCTCAAACCCTGCCACTGCTTTATCAACTAAGTTTGTGTAATAGATTCTAAGTCCTTTGTTGTCATTTCAACAATGTTCCCAGAATCTTCACCAGGAGTAGATTCCATTGCTCAAGAAACCATTTTCTTTGCTCATCCATAATAAGCAAGTCCTCATCCATTAAAGTTTTATTATGAGATTGAGGCAATTCAGTCACATCTTCAGGTTCCCCTTCTTATTCTCGTTCTCTTGCTGTCTCCACCACATCTGCAGTTACTTCCTCTACTGAGGTCTTGAAGCCCTCAGTCATCCGTGAGGGTTGGAATCACCTTCTTCCAAACTCCTGTTAATGCTGATATTTGGACCTCCTCCCATGAATCACAAACGTTCTTAATGACATCCGGAATGGTGAATACTTTACGGAAGGTTTTCAATTTACTTTGCCCAGATCCATCAGAGGAATTGCTATCTATGACAGCTATAGCCTTATGAGATGTATTTCTTAAGTAATGTTGTTGTTGTTGTTAGGTGCCGTTGAGTCAGTTCCGACTCATAGTGACCCCATGCACAACAGAATGAAACACTGCCCGGTCCTGCGCCATCCTTACAATCATTGTTATGCTTCAGCTCATTGTTGCAGCCACTGTGTCTATCCACCTCGTTGAGAGTCTTCCTCTTTTCTGCTGACCCTGTACTTTGTCCTTCTCCAGGGACTGATCCCTCTTGACAACATGTCCAAAGTATATAAGACTCAGTCTCGCCACCCTTGCTTCTAAGGAGCATTCTGGTTGCACTTCTTCTAAGACAGATTTGGTTGTTCTTTTAGCAGTCCTTGGTATATTCAATGTTCTTCGCCAGCACCACAATTCAAAGGCGTCAATTCTTCTTCGGTCTTCCTTATTCATTGTCCAGCTTTCACATGCTTAGGATGTGATTGAAAATACCATAGCTTGGGTCAGGTGCACCTTAGTCTTCAGGGGGACATCTTTGCTTTTTAACTCTTTAAAGAGGTCCTTCACAGCAGATTTACCCAGTGAAATGTGTCGTTTGATTTCTTGACTTCTGCTTCCATGGCTGTTGATTGTGGATCCAAGTAAAATGAAATCCTTCACAACTCCAGTCCTTTCTCCGTTTATCATGATGTTACTTATTGTTCCTCTTGTGAGGATTTTTGTTTTCTTTATGTTGAGGTGTAATCCATACTGAAGGCTGTGGTTTCTGATCTTCATTAGTAAGTGCTTCAAGTCCTCTTCACTTTCAGCAAGCAAGGTTGTGTCATCTGCATAACGCAGGTTGTTAATGAGTCTTCTTCCAATCCTGATGCCCTGTCCTTCTTCATATTGTCCAGCTTCTCAGATTATTTGCTCAGCATACGGATTGAATAGGTATGGTGAAAGGATACAATCCTGATGCACACCTTTCCTGACTTTAAACCAATCAGCATCCCCTTGTTCTGTCCGAACAACTGCCTCTTGATCTATGTAAAGGTTCCTCATGAGCACAATTAAGTGTTCTGGAATTCCCATTCTTTGTAGTGCTATCCATAATTTGTTATGATCCACACAGTCAAATGCCTTTGCATAGTCAATAAAACACAGGTAAACATCCTTCTGGTATTCTCTGCTTTCAGCCAGGATCCATCTGACATCAGCAATGATATCCCTTGGTTCCACGTCCTTTTCTGAATCCAGCCTGAATTTCTGGCAGTTCCCAGTGGATATACTGCTGCAGCTGTTTTTGAATGATCTTCAGCAAAATTTTGCTTGTGTGTGATATTAATGATATTGTCCAATAATTTCCACATTCAGTTGGATCACCTTTCTTGGAACTAGGCATAAATATGGATATCTTCCAGTCAGTTGGCTAGGTAGCTGTCTTCCGTATTTCTTGGCATAGACGAGTGAGCACCTCCAGCGCTGCATCCGTTTGTTGAAACATCTCAATTGATATTCCATCAATTCCTGGAGCTTTGTTTTTCGCCAATGCCTTCAGAGCAGCTTGGACTTCTTCTTTTAGTACCATCGGTTCCTGATCATATGCTACCTCTTGAAATGGTTGAACATTGACTAATTCTTTTTGGTACAATGACTCTGTGTATTCCTTCCATCTTCTTTTGATGCTTCCTGCTTCTTTTAATATTCTCCTCATGGAATCCTTCACTATTGCAACTCTAGGGTTGAATTTTTTCTTCAGTTCTTTCAGCTTGAGAAATGCCAAGCGTGTTCTTCCCTTTTGGTTTTCTCTCTCCAGCTTTTTGCACATGTCATGATAGTACTTTACTTTGTCTTCTCGAGCCGCCCTTGGAAATCTTCTGCTCAGCTCTTTTACTTCATCAATTCTTCCCTTTGCGTTAGCTGCTCAACATTCGTTAGCAAGTTTCAGAGTCTCCTCTGACATCCATCTTGGTCTTTTCTTTCTGTCCTGTCTTTTCAATGACCTCTTGCTTTCTTCATGGATGATGTCCTTGATGTTATTCCACAACTCATCTGTTCTTCGGTCACTAGTGTTCAATGCCTCAAATCTATTCTTGAGGTGGTCTCTAAATTCAGGTCAGATATACTAAAGGTCATATTTTGGCTCTCATGGACTTGCTCTGATTTTCTTCAGTTTCAGCTTGAACTTGCATATGAGCAATTGATAGTCTGATCCACAGTCGGCCCCTGGCCTTGTTCTAACTGATGATATTGAGCTTCTCCATCGTCCTTTCCACAGATGTAGTCAATTTGATTCCTTCGTGTTCTATCTGGTGAGGTCAATGTGTATAATCGCCATTTATCTTGGTGAAAGAAGGTATTTGCAACAAAGAAGTTGTTGGTCTTGCAAAATTTTATCATTCGATCTCCGGCATTGTTTCTATCACCAAGGCCATATTTGCCAACTACCGATCCTTCTTCTTTGTTTCCAATTTTCACATTCCAATCACCAGTAATTATCAGTGTATCCTGATTGCACATTTGATCAATTTCAGACCGCAGCAACTGATAAAAATCTTGTATTTCTTAATCTTTGGGCTTAGTGGTTGGTGCGTAAATTTGAATAATAGTCGTAGTAACTGGTCTTGCTTGTAGGTGTATGGATATTATCCTATCACTGACAGTGTTATACTTCAGGATAGATCTTGAAATGTTCTTTTTGACAATGAATGCAACACCATTCCTCTTTGAGTTGTCATTCCCAGCATAGTAGACTATATGATTGTCCGATTCAAAATGGCCAACACCAGTCCATTTCAGCTCACTAATGCCTAGGATATTGATGTTTATGTGTTCCATTTCATTTTTGATGACTTCCATTTTTCCTGGATTCATACTTTGTACATTCTGGGTCCTGATTATTAATGGATGTCTACAGATGTTTCTTCTCATTTTGAGTCATGCCACATCAGCAAATGAGGGCCCTGAAAGCTTTACTCCATCCATGTCATTAAGGTCGACTCTACTTTGAGGAGGCAGCTCTTCCCCAGTCATCTTTTGAGTGCCTTCCAACCTGGGGGGCTCACCTTCCCACACTACATCAGACAGTGTTCTGCTGCTATTTATAAGGTTTTCACTGGCTAATGCTTTTCAGAAGTAGACTGCCAGGTCCTTCTTCCTAGTCTGTCTTAGTCTGGAAGCTTAGCTGAAACCCGTCCTCCATGGGTGACCCTGCTGGTATCTGAATACCGGTGGCATAGCTTCCGGCATCACAGCAACACACAAGGCCCCACAGTACGACAAACAGACACATGGGGGTCTTAAATAATAATACTCAAAATTCAAAATTACTCCTTGATCCATGGACTGCAGAATGGATGTTGTGTTAACAGGCATGAAAATAACACTATCTCCTTGTACATCTCCATCAGAGCTCTTGGGTGGGGCAGTAATATTTTGAAAGCAGTCTTTTTTCTGAGCAGTAAGTCTGAACAGTGGGCTTAAAATATTTGGTAAAGCATGTTGTAAACAGATGTGCTGTCATCCAGGCTTTGTTGTTCCATTTATAGAGCACAGGCAGAGTAGATTTAGTGTAATTCTTCAGGGCCCTAGGATTTTTGGAATGGTAAATGAGCATTGGCTTCAACTTAAAATCACCAGCTACATTAACCCCTAACAGAGAGTTAGCCTGTACTTTGAAGCTTTGAAGCCAGGCATTGGCTTTTCGTCTCTAGCTGTGAAAGTCCTAGATGGCATCTTCTTCCATCGTAAGGCTATTTCGTCTGCATTGGAAATCTGTTGTTTAGTGTAGCCACCTTCATCAATTATCTCAGCTAGATCTTCTGGAGAACTGGCTGCAACTTCTACATTGGCACTTGCTGCCTTGTCTTGCGCTTTTATGTTACGGAGATGGCTTCGCTCCTGAAACCTCATGAACCAACCTCTGCTAGCTTCAGACTTTTCTTCTGCAGCTTCCTCACCTCTCTCAGCCTTCGTAGAATTGAGGAGAGTTAGGCCTTGCTCTGGATTAGGCTTTGGTTTAAGAGATTGTTGTGGCTGGTTTGATCTTCTATCCAGACCACTAAAACCTTCTCCATATCAGCAATAAGGCTGTTCTCTTTCTTAACACTCTTATGTTCACTGGAGTAGCAAATTTAATTTCCTTCAAGAACTTTTCCTTTGCATTCACAACTTGGCTAACTGTGGTGCAAGAGGCCTAACTTTCGGCCTACCTCAGCTTTTGACGTGCCTTCCTCACTAAGCTTTATCATTTCTAGCTTTTGATTTAAAGTAAGAGACATGCGACTCTCCCTTTCACTTGAACACTTAGGATTATTAATTGGCCTAGTTTCAATATTGTCATGTCTCAGGGAACAGGGAGGCCCGAGGAGAGGGAGAGAGTTGGGGAAAGGGCCATGGTAGAGCAGTCAGAACCCACACAACATTTATCGATTAAGTTTGCCATCTTATGTGGGCTTGGTTCATGGTGCCCTAAAACAATTACAATAGTAACATCAAAGACCACTGATCACAGATCGCCATAATAGATATAATAATAATGGAAAAGTTGGAAACATTGTGAGAATTACCAGGTGTGACACAGAGACACTGAATGAGCACTTGCTGTTAGAAAAATGGCACCGATAGACTTGCTCCCTGCAGGGTTGCCACAAAACTTCAATTTGTAAAAAACACAGTATCTGTGAAATGCAATAAAATGAAGCACAATAAAACAAGGTACACCTGTACATTAGATTAGATTAGACTACATCCACAGGTATGTTGTTGTTAGGTGCTATTGAGTTGGTTCTGTCTCATAGCAACCCCATGAACAACAAAATGAAATACTGCCTGGTCCTGCACCATCCTCACAATTGTTGCTACGTTTGAGCCCATTGTTGGAGCCACTGTGTCAATCCATCCTGTTGAGGGTCGTCTTCTTTTTCATTGACCCTCTACTTTACCAAACATGATGTTCTTTTCTAGAGACTGGTCCCTCCTGGTAACATATCCAAAATATGTGAGATGAAGTCTCACCATCCTCGCTTCTAAGGAGCATTCTGGCTGTACTTCTTCCAAGACAGACTTGTTTGTTCTTCTGGCAGTCCATGGTACATTCAATATTCTTTGTCTACACCATTTTTTTTTTTCAAATGCGTTCAGAGGTATAGGTGTTAGGACTCCAACACATATTTTGGGGGAACGCAATTCAATCCATACCATGGGCCTAGCATCTGGCCCAACTTCTTCTTCTGTCTGTCTTCCACTGGACCTATCATATTAGTAAAGGAGCCCTGGTGGTTCAGTAGTTAAGCGCTTGGCTGCTAACCGCAAGGTCGGTGGTTTGAGCCCAATAGTTGCTCTCTGAGAAAGCTGTCTATTTTCCTAATTGCTGCCTTAGTTCTTCCTATTCTTCTGTTTACAATCCTCCCTTCTTTTTTCTGCCAAGTAAAATCATATTTGCCCTTAATACTCACATCAAATTCTACCTCATCTGGGCAGCCAGTCAGTGTTTATAGTTCTCATTTCTACATGCCCGTAAAACATTGTTTAGACATCATTCATTCATTCATTTATTGCATTTACTCTTTAAACAAAACTTTATTGCTGGGCAATGAACCAGCTAACTGAGATTGTAAAGGTCAGATATTGTTCCTGCCCTCAAAGGACTTAGTCCAATGAGGAGAGAAATTTGAATATAAACATGAGCTAAGATAGCGGCTATGGTGGATCTGTGTACAACAGTGTCTGCATGTATGGTGGGGGTATAAGAGGGAAGCTCCAAGAGCAGAAGCCCCTAAGCCTACCCTGGGGATTCTGGGAGAGTTCCAGGGGACAGAGCATTTGTGAAAAGGCACCATGCTGGGTTGGGGTTGTCCTGGTAGACAAGTGCAGGGAGGGACTTTCAGGCTTCAGAAGGGAGGGCACGTGCAGAGGCACAGAGCTGTGACAGAGTAGGACACCCTTGGGAGGGAGGGTCTGTATTGACAGAATGCAGATTTGAGAAGGTGGTGTTGAGGTCTTTGTTGAAAATGGGCTGCTGGCAAGGTGACAAGGGCAGGACAACCACAGACACCAGAGCAGAGGCTGTCTGCCTCCGGGTGTGGACAACGCAGAAGGGAGTCCTGCGAGGCTGGAGTTTATGCTATGATTAGATTCCAGGAGCAAAGGAGTTTCAAGACCACATATTTTTTTCTTTTAATAATATTGTATTGTGTTTTCAGTGAAAGTTTACATAGCAAATTATGTTCCCATTTAACAATTTCTGTACAAATTGTTCAGAGACATTGGTTACATTTTCTACAGTGTGCCACGTACGCTTTTAAAATGCTGTTTAAAATGTCAATAGTTATAGTATAAACCTATGCCAAACCCACTGCCATCCAGTTGATTCTGACTCATAGCAACGCTGTAGGACAGAGTAGAACTGCCCCACAGGGTTTCCAAGGCTGTAAACCTTTATGGAAACTGACAGCCGCATCTTTCTCCCATGGAGTCACTGGGTGGGTTGAACCACTGCCTGCTTGGTTAGCAGCCTAGTGCCTTAACCACTGTGCCACCAGGGCCCCTAGTTATATAGTAAAGTTTTTTTTTAATTATTTTTAATCTCAAGGATACTCAAACCAAAAACCAAACCCATAGCCATTGAGTAGATTCCAACTTGTAGTGCCCCTATAGGATGGAGAACTGCCCCATAGGGTTTCCAGGCAGCAGCTGATGGATTTGACCTGCTGGCCTTTTGGTTAGCAGCCGTAGACCTCAACCAGTGTCCCACCAGGGCTCCCAATGATATTCATAACCCCCTAAATGAAAGCAGTGCTAGTAAAAAGTGTAAGATATTTGTTTCTGAGCACTTGAACCAATGTATAAATTAAATTAGGTCTCCCCATTCTCTGTCTCTTCTTCCTTCCTTTCCCAGGAATAATCATACAATAGTACTTAAGGTATATTTTTAATTTCTGTTAAATTTTGTCCAGAAACAGTAAGTCCTAAGATTTAAGAATAATTAGAGGAATATTCTATGCCTATTACCATTTACCGTTGTTGTTAGGCGTCTTTGAGTCAATTCCAAATCATAAAACCCCATGTGACACAGTAGAGCTGCCCATCGGTTTTTCTCGGCTGTAATCTTTATGGGGGCAGATCACCAAGTCTTTCTTCCGTGGAGCTACTGGGTAAGTTTGAACCACCAGCCTTTTGGTTAACACCCAAGTGCTTAACCATTGTGCCACCAGGGCTCCTTGACCTATTACTGTAAAGACAACTAAATTCATTTTATTTTTAGCCATGTGGCTCTTCATTATGTTTATGCTCCCTAACACTTTTGTGGGTGTAGCTTTCACGCCAGCACCTCAAGCCAGTTTGAACCCAAATATGCTGAATCAGAATCTACAGTTTAACAAGATTTCCAGGTGACTCTTATGTATAACTTCCCAGGAACTTGTTAGACATGCAAATTCTCAGCAGGAGCTTGAACTAGAAGGAACCAGCTTGAAGTCCTGTTACACACACACATAGAGCATCCCTATTCCTGATATAAAACATGATTGCTGGTTCCTGGTCTCCACATTGCTAACATAAGCTCCCAGATGTTGCTGATGCTGCCGATTGGAGACGACTCCCTGAGTAGAACTGCCCTACATACTGCTACGTCCATGATTAAGTTCAACACAGCAAAACTCATCCATAAATTACTTGCTGGGGTGAAAGGCACTGTAAGAGGTTATGTGGATTATCATCACTTTAAACTACTATCCAAGACCCAGAAGTGTCTACGTCAGTGAGACATTAAGTAAAAGCAGATGACGGTAGTTTCACTTCCTGACACTTTAGAAATAGGACTCAGGAGTTCTGGTCATTATATTTTATTAATCTTGCATAAGAAATAATCCATGATACAACATGAATTATGAGTTATACTGTGGGGTAAAGGACCTAGTTTTACCCTAAGTAAGATGGCCTTTGTACTTGGCTCCAGAGAAATAACCCTCGGAGAAATTGGGATGCCTTGGTCTGGGACTTCCAGGCCACACCTGAGGATTTGAGCTGATGAGTGGGGGCTGGCCTTACCAGAAAAGACTCACCTGTGAGGCTGATATCTAGTAGCCTCAGGAGGCATGATTTAGCCTCTCATGCGGGACTGGCCGATACAAGACCGGAAGCTGCACCTCCTAGAGCTTCCTGTTCAGCGAAGGGAGGGTGATGTGCCCTCTCTGAGACATGGCAGCTCCGCGTTGGGACCTTGCCCATGAACCTCGTCCTTATGGTAATCCTGATTTATATCCTTTTACTGTAGTGAAGCCAGTAGTCCTAAGTGTAACATCCTCCATGAGTTCTGAGTCGTTCCAGCGAATTAACAAACCCAAGGATGGCGTCCTCAACTTGTAAGGTCTGACCTAGCCCCAAGTGGCAAGGGAGAGAGGGAGAGGAGGACAGACAGAGGGAGAGAGGAAAGGAAGCAACAGAGCCCAGACACCTTGGAAACTTAAGACACTCATCTGGCACTACTGAGGTCAACCTGGTATGCTCACATGACAAAGGCCTAGTGTAGGGAAGGCTTTTTTTTAAGTGTTGAAAAGCAAAGACGTCACTTTGAGGACGGAGGTGCCCGTGACTCAAGCCATGGTATTTTCAATCACCTCATGCATGCAAAAGCTGGACAATGAATAAGGAAGACTGACAAAGAATTGATGCCTTTGAATTATGGTGTTGGCGAAGAATATTGAATATACCATAGACTGCTAGAAGATCAAACAAATCTGTCTTGGAAGAAGCACAGCCAGAACGCTCCTTAGAAGCAAGGATGTGGAGACTTCGTCTCATGTACTTTGGACGTGTTATCAGGGCGATCAGTCCCTGGAGAAGGGCATCATGCTTGGTGAAGTAGAGGGTCAGTGAAAAAAAGGAAGACCTTCAAGCTCAAGCATAACAATGATTGTGAGAATGGCACAGGACTGGGCAGTGTTTTGTTCCCTTGTACATAGGGTCACTATGAGTCGGAACTGACTCATTGGCACCTAACAACAACAGGGAAACAGAATGAAGGGACAAACTTTTGTAATATCTTTCATGCCTGTCACTTCGTGTTTGGTCTCAATGTCCCCACCCTAGTCTGGGATCTCATCACCTCATGCCTAGATTATTACTATAAGCTATCCAACTTCTCTCCTTGTTCCCAGTCTGTCCCCCATGTGAATCTATCTGGTATATATCTGTAGCTTCCTCCTGAGCATCCTTTTTATTAGGCTACTTCCCAACCAACAAACCTTCAGGGACTCTTTGGGGTTGAGTCAAATTCTTCAGTCTGGTATGTGAAGCCTTCAACCGTATAGCCTATGCCAGAGAGTAACTTTGCCAGCCTAGCTCACCTAATTTTGACCACAAATCACCTGTTCCAGATTGATGGCTCTGTTTACCTGCCCTCCCTTCCTGCTGGAAAACACCTTCATCTTCCCTATCTGTATTGCATTGTCCAAATGCAGTTCTCTGTCAACTTCATGGATCCAGTGAAGACTTGATTCCCTCAGAAATTTTCTCTATGGGTTTGTAGCTTTGTGTGGTCTGAACTACTCACCTTATGCCTAAGCGTAAACTGCTTTGAATTTTGCGTTAATCTTTCATGGGAGTACGTTCTGTCTCTTCAAGTAGAGTATAAACTGCTTGATGTCAGGGACCATGCTGTGGAATACTTCTGGATTTGGGGATTTTGTGTAATGTAAAATGGTACCTTAAATGCATAACTAAATAAGTTACCAAAACTTTTCATGTAAATAAATCCATGAACCTGAAGACAATACTTTGTTAGAATCATGTGTCTTTTTTTTTTTTTTTAATTGAAAAGTATGTTCACTATTTTTACAGGCACTAAGGGAGCCCTGCTGGCGCAGTGGTTAAGAGCTTGGCTGCTAACCAAAAGGTCAGGAGTTTTAATCCACCAGTGCTTCCTTGGAAACCCCATAGGGCAGTTCTACTCTGTCCTGTAGAGTTGGAATCAACTCAATGGCAGCAGGTAAGGATTAAAAGAAGGCAGGGGTGGTGCCTTCCACACAGGAGACCAGGGTTTGATTCCTGGTCAACACACCTCCTGCAGAGCCACTACTCACCTGTCAAGTGGAGGCGTGCACGTTGCTCTGATGCTGAATAGTGTTCAGTGGAGCTTCTAGACTAAGATGGACTACGAAGAAAGGCCTGGTGATCTACTGCTAAAAATGAGCCAGCAAAAGCCCTGTAGATAACAATGGTCCAATCCACAACTTATAGGGATGGCGTGGAACTGGGCAGCATTTTGTTTGGTTGTGGGTGGGACTGCCATGAGTTGGGGTTGCCATGAGTTGGGGCTATCAGCAGCTGACAACAGCAAGGGAAAGCACATATTTATCCAGTGCTCTTCTGTGTTGGGTGCTTTTCCATGTAATAACTGTTTAATCCTCCCAACAACGCCTTCAGGCAGGTACTATTGTTATCCCCAGTATACAGGCAAGGAAACCAAGGCCTAAAGAGGTGAAGTCACCTGCTAAGATTAGAGAGTCAGACTACAGGATGCTGGTGCCCGGCATTCATGCTCACGTCATTTGTACAAGGAGCGTATGAAGTACAGGTTGTGTTGAGGAGCAAGTGGCATGTTTGTAATTAGGAGCCAGAGGAAACGGTCTTGATGACCACGTCAAGGTTTTCTGTCTGAAAGCTGGTGAGCTGGCACGGTGGTAATGAAGGCGTTGCATGCTAGCAAACGCAGGAGAAAGGAAAGTTCATTATCAGTAGGCCCTATTTTTAGATTGTTTTTCTTAAGTCATTAAAAAGAGAATTTAAAGTCTCCAGTTTGATTACTTGGCATCTGATAGGTATGATCTTAATTATTATTATTTTAAGATGCCCTAACCAAAGTCTGTGCACTTTGCTGAGTTTTTCATTAAAAATCTCCTTTTCAGACCTGGCGAAGGCTTAATCTTTTCCACTTCAGTGGCTTGAAATTCTCCCTTGGGGGTCCTAAGCTCTTTAAATATTTTTAGGTTGCCAGATTTCTTCGTTGGCTCTCCAGGAAGCCAATTTTGTTTCGAAGCCCCTGAGAGTAGTGTAGCTCCATCTTTTGCACACTGTCTGCCTCACACTAAAATGCTACCTAATTATCACCCGGTGGAATCCCAGCAGTGGGAGTATCTGTCTCCAGGCTATGGCTGTAGACCGTAAACTCTCTTCAGATGAGAGAAAAACCTCTTCATTATTTAAATCTGCAGGTCTTGTAACAGGAGTTTACTTCAACCAAACTGTCTCCAGTCTTGGGAGAGAAGTGATCCCATGAAAAGCGTAGGCAGGGGACACTGTCTGATGTGAATGGTTTAAGGGCGTGTCCCTTTCAGGGGATGTGGTACGAAGGTTAAGCAGTGGATTGCCAACCCACCCAGCGGCTCTGGGGCAGAAAGACCTGGCGATCTGCTCCCGTAAAGATTATCGCCTAGGAAACCGTAGGGGGCGGTTCTACTCTGTCACATGGGGTTTCTATGATTTGGAATTGACTCAACGGCTCCCAACAACAACAATAGCTCAAAAAGGGGGTCCCCCCAAATCAGAGCCTTTTATTTACTTCATGACTGGTGTGAAGAAGGAAGCTCAGAGGTGAAGAGATGAAGTGAAGCGTTACTTCCTTGCCTATGAAGACTCAAGTCAAAGGTCTAATCTTAGCTGTACTTGGGATTTTAGCTGGATATTTTCTTCCAGTAATGGTTCTTTAAGAAAGTTGACCCAAATACCCAAACCAGTGTTTTTATTAGAAACTAAATACATTTAATTGATTAAGAAATATATCACATTTATATTTACAGAGTACATTGTCATCTTATTTGGTTAACCCTAAAATGAAACATCATGTTGTTGTTGTTGGTGCTGTCGAGTTGGTTCCGACTCATAGCGACCCTATGCACAACAGAACAAAACACTGCCTGGTCCTGCACCATCCTCACAATCATTGTTACGCTTGAGCCCATTGTTGCAGCCACTGTGTCAATCCATTTCATTGATTGTCTTCCTCTTTTTCACTGACCCTCTACCAAGCATGATGTTCTTCTCTGGGGACTGATCCCGCCTGATAACATGTCCAGTGTAAGACACAGTCTCACCATTGCTGCTTCTGAGGAGCATTCTGGTTGTACTACTTCCAAGACAGATTTGTTTGTTCTAAAATGAAACATTACAGAACCAAAAAACCCAAACCCACTGCCAGCAAGTAGTTTCCAATTCCTAGTGGCCTTACAAGACATGGTAGAAGTGCTCCATAGGGTTTCCAAGGCTGTAAATCTTTACAGAAGCAGACTGCCATATCTTTCTCCCATGGAGTGACTAGTGGGTTTGAACCGCTGACCTTCTGGTTAGGAGACGAGCACTTAATTACTACACTGCCAAGGCTCCTTAAACTTTACAGAGAACATAATTTGCCAGTGCTTTGAAAATGAATGGAAGAGGCTGGCATTAAATACTGTGTGATTATTGCCTTATTATCAATGGCAAAAATTACAGAACTGGTCACTTGTGGGCCAAGTGCTTATCCTGAGATTTTCTGTCTTTGTAATAAAGGTTTTCTACTTTTTAATCACTATGATGCAGGGAAAGGAGCTGCGGTGGAACAATGGCTGAGTGCGTGGGCGTTCAAACCCACCTAGCAGCTCCGCAGGAGGAAGACCTGGCCATCTGCTCACGTAAAGATTACAGCCTAGAAAACCCTCTGGGGCGGTTCTACTCTGAGTTGGAACTGACTTGATGGTGCACAAAGACTACATGATGTGGGGAAGCTTCTGTGGAACGTTTCTGAGAAGTGCATCTTGGTAGAGGGAGCATGCCAGGGAGAGGGTCTCTGTACTGCTTAGGTTTCTCCTACGCGGTCACCATCTTTTCCACCTTTCACACGTCCCCCGTTCTTCCTTCCACAAGGCAGTTCAGAAAGGAGGCCCACCACATGTGTGATGGTGGGATTTAGGGTCTCTGTGGCTCCAGCTCAAGGGCTGATTCCGATCTCTCTCCCAAATGACCTCAGACATAATGGACTAATGTAGTTCCCTGCTGAAACAAATGGACATGTCTTTCCAGAATCACAAGCTGTGTCCTGTTAAAACTGAGATTGTAACCCAACGAGGGTTCTTGTCCTGTCCTATTAGCCGATCGAAATAAGATGGATGCCACACCACCTTGCAAGGGAAACAGAAAGTGGAAATTTACTGTCCCTGCAGACAGAGCAATGCGGGGTCTAGTGACCATAAGGCCACGTGCTCGCTGTCTGGGGAGCTTTTTATTTCCAGTGGCATCTGGGGGTTGGGTTTGGTGTCCAGAACTCTCTCCCTTAGCTCTCCCATGTCCACATTTGGAGGTCTGGATGTTGAGTCATGTCAGTGATGTTTAGGTCCAAGGACAGACTGAGGACACGGCTCTTCAGGTCCTGCGCGTGCGCCAAAATCTTGGCTGGCGCATGCGCAGGACTCTGGCACCAAACTCAAACTGCGGTTATGGGCCGCGATGTGGTCGGGCCAAACCACAGTTAGAAGCTGTGGCTTGGCGGCTGCGAAGGCGGGGGGAACCGCAGTGGAGTGGGGGGCAGTCTTGGCAGAGGCTTCAACACCGCTTTTAATAGTCACCCGTCTATCAGTTTGTGGTATTGTGGTGGCTTGCGTATTGCTATGATGCTGGACACTGTGCCACTGGTATTTCAAATACCACCAGGGTCACCCGTGGTGGACAGGCTTCAGTGGAGTTCCAAGACTAAGACAGATTAGGAAGAAAGGCCTGGATACCTACTGCCCAAAATTAGCCAATGAAAGCCTTATGGATCACAAAAGAATACTGTCTGATGCAGTGCTGGAAGGCATACAGTAACCACAATAATGGACTGAAATGTACCAAGGCTCATGAAAGATGGCGCAGGACCAGGCAACGTTTTGTTCTGTTGTACGTGGGTGTCTTAGTCATCCAGTGCTGCCATAACAGAAATACCACAAGTGATGGCTTTAACAAAGAGAAATTTATTTTCTCACAGTCTAGTAGGCTGTAAGTCCAAATTCCGGGTGTCAGCTCCAGGGGAAGGCTTTCTCTCTGTCGGCTCTGGAGGAAGGTCCTCATCCTCAATCTTCCCCTGGTGGAGGAGCTTCTCAGGCGCCCAGGTCCAAAGGACATGCTTTGCTCCCAGTGCTGGTTTTTTGGTGGTATGAGGTCCCCAACTCTGCTTGCTTCCCTTTCCTTTTAACTCCTGAGAGATAAAAGTTGGTGCAGACCACACCCCAGGCAAACTCCCTTTACCTTGGATCAGGGAGGTGACCTGAGTAAGGGTGGTGTTACAGTCCCACCCTAATCCTCTCAAAATAAAATTACAAGCACAAAATGGAGCACAACCACACAATACTGGGAATCATGGCCTAACCAAGTTAATACAGACATTTTTGGGGAGACATAATTCAATCCATGACAGTGGGGTTACCATGAGTCGGAGCTGACTCTGCAGCACCTTGCAACCAGATTCATAAACATAGTCTCTGTAGCAGTGGTTCCCAACCTTAGCTGCATATTAGAATCAGTTGGGCAACTCTGTCCAACAGGGTCACAATGAGTCGGAATCGACATGACAGCAATGGGTTTGATTTTTGGGGAACTTTTTTAAAAATACTGATGCTTACAGTCCCCCAGATTAAAATTTTTATTAGTATCAGTGGTGACTTTGTGTTGCCATTGAATTGATTTCAACTCATAGGGACCCCATGTGACAGAGTAGAACTGCTCCATAGAGTTTCCAAAGGTCTAATCTTTATGGGAGCAGATAGCATGGTCTTTTTCCCACAGAGCAGCTGGTGGGTTTCAACCTTCCACCTTTCAGCTAGCAGCCAAGCGCTTAACCACTGGGCCATGAGGGTGCCTTTGAAGTTCCTCAGGTGATTCTAATGTGCTACCACACTGAGCCATGGTATTTTCAATCGCACCACATGCATGTGAAAGCTGGACAATGAATAAGGAAGACCAAAGAAGAACTGACACCTTTGAATTGTGGTGCTGGAGAATATTGCATATACCATGGACTGCCAAAAGAACGAACAAATCTGTCTTGGAAGAAGTGCAACCAGAATGCTCCTTAGAAGCAAGGATGGCGAGACTGCATCTTACATACTTTGGACATGTCAGGACAGATCAGTTCCTGGAGAAGGACATGATGCTTGGCAGAGTACAGGGTCCGCGGAAAAGAGGAAGACCCTCAACGAGATGGATTGACACTGTGGGTGCAGCAATGGGCTCAAACATAACAATGATTGTGAGGATGGTGCAGGACCGGGCAGTGTTTTGTTCTGTGGTGCATAGGGTCTCTCTGAGTCGGAACCACCTCCATGGCACCTAACAACAACAACAACACTGAGAACTGCTTCTCTAAAGGCACGCTGAGAAGAGCTTCCTCCTTCCTCACTGGCCAGCTGCTGCTGCACCTTTAGAGATGGCAGCAACAGGGAGTGAGGTAGGCAATAAACAGTTGTGTTAAAACAAAACTCATATTAAGCCGATAAAAGAAATTGATTGGAGTTTACTGAATATATGATTTGCACATTGGGATAACATTTTGACTAGGGAGACAAAAATGTTCCAAAAATGGGAAAGACTTCCAAAATTCTTACACCACATCTTATCAGCATTGCCAAGGAAATGGGGGCCAGAAGAGTGTTTATATAATAACTTAGCCTAAAACACAGCTTCCAGTCAGCCCCTGGAGATTCTGTTTCCTGAAACTGACTAAATTCTTCCAAAGAGCACAAGGCCTAAGGCAAAACTATCTGATGACTAGCAAGACTGTTGTTCGACTTGAAGAGGACTTTCAGGAGACCATTTTCTTCAAGGATCAAGGTTCAAAAAGACCTCAGGCCCAATGGACTGGGTACCCACTAACCCATCCAAACTCCATGGACCCCAGAAATCTGGATCCCAGGAGAATTAAAACGGTTTCTCAGTTGTAAAATTAGTGAAGGGCTGTGATGAAATGCACTGTCCAAGTAAAAAGGGTATCACTCATTGTTTTGTTATAAAAGCTTAGTAATACCTGGCATCTGTGTATTACCATCTTGGCTATAAAGCACTTTGACACATACCACCCTATTTTATCCTTATAAACACCTGATGAGGGAGACAGAGAAGGTATTTCTTAGTTATCTAGTGCTGCTGTAACAGAAATACCACGAGTGAGTAGCTTTAACAAACAAATTTATTTCCTCACAGCTTAGGTGGCTAGAAGTTGGAATTCAGGGCGCCGGCTCTAGGGGAATGCTTTCTGTCTGTCCGCTTTGGGAGAAGGTCCTCGTCTCTTTTCAGCTTCTATTCCTAGGTTCCTTGGTGATCATGTGGTACCTGTCTTCCCCTCTGTGCTTGCTTGCTTAATCTACTCTTGTACATCTCAAAAGAGATTGACTTGAAACACACCCTACACTAATATTGTTTCATTAACATAATAAAGAAAACCTGTTCCCAAATGTGATTATAACCACAGGTCTAAAAAACCAAACTAAACCCACTGCCCTGAGTCCATTCCAACTCATAGCAACCCCGTGGGGTTTCAAAGACTGGAAATCTCTGTGGAAGCAGACTGCCGCATCTTTCTCTCGAGGCACTGCTGATGGTTTTGAACGACTGACATTTTGGTTAGTAGTTGATCGCTTTAACCACAGGTATAAGGGTTAGGCTTTGAACACGTATTTTGGGGGATACAATTCAATCCAGAAGAGTTTTATTATGGACGTGTTTTACAGGTGAGGAAATGAAGCTCAGAAAGGCTGAGTGACATGTCCAAGGTCACAAAACTAAGTAGCGAGCAGGGTTGGAGTTAGAATCCAGGTTTCTGATTGCTCTTTCCTTGTAACAAATTGATACTGTAAATTAGAACCCCAGACAATTCTGGTCATTTGCTTGGTGTGCAACCCACTGGAAGTCTTACCTGTTTGAACCTCAATTTCCTCATCAACAAAATGGGGATACCTACCTACCTCACAAGAAGCCCTGGTGGCACGATGGTTAAGTGCTTGGCTGCTAACCAAAATGTTGGCAGTTCGAACCTACCCAGCAGCTCTGTGGGAGAAAGACCTGGTGATCTGCTTTCTGTAAAGATTACATCCTAGGAAACCCTATGGGGCAGTTCTGCTGTGTCACATGGGGTCACTGTGAGTCAGAATCGACTCGACAGCTCCAACCAACACCACCTACCTGACAGGGTAGCTCTGAGGATCAAACGAAATAAAGCACCTCCCCCAAACCAAAACCAAACCCGGTGTCGTCAAGTTCATTCCGACTCATAGCGACCCTATAGGACAGTGCAGAACTGCCCCATAGAGTTTCCTAGGAGCACCTGGTGGATTCAAACTGCTGACCTTTTGGTTAGCAGCCGTAGCACTTAACCCCTATGCCACCAGGGTTTCCTAAAGCACCTGGTAGACTATAAACGCTGGTACAAATATAAGCAGTTGCTATTATTGTTAACTAGAGGGAGAAAGCCGTGGTGTGAGAGGCCAGGTTACTTTTAATGCTGTTACCCTACTCGTGGAATTTTAAACGAAGCCAAAGCATAAGTTGTTACCTTCCGATGTTCTACTCTTTCTATAATACAGTCTGCATTGGTTTTGGGCCTGGACTATTAGTTAATCTACCAGCCAGGACTGCAGAATGGTACTGAAAGAAGTGTCTGGAAGTGGGACAGAGAATCATTTTGGACTCATCCCACCCCTGCTGCATTCCTGAATTTTCTGGCTCTTCTTGGCATCTGAAGAAGCTGGTGTGTAGTCAGTAACAGGCCAAGCCACCTCGCTCTGGCTTCCTGGGCCCATTTGGGAGGGCCCTGAATTAGCCACGTGGGGTACTTGTTCAAAAATCACTTGGACGGCTGCACTCTTCTTCTCGACACTGGGCCCCACTGTTCGGGAGCAGACTTGGATTAGGAGAGAAGCGTCTGAGGTTTCTCTTAGAAAAGATGAAACTAGGCAACCAGTGAAGAGCAGGGATTAAAGAAATGAGCTCCTTCAATTCTAGACTGAGAACACTTTCATCATTCAATCCACTGTCAGGGAGCCGTCTGACCACACTTAGCTGTGGATATAAAGACAGACCTTATTTATAAATAAGGAGCCCTGGTGGCGCGGTGGTTAAGCACTCGGCTGCTAATTGAAAGGTTGGTGGTTTAAACCCATCCAGTGGCTTCTCAGGAGAAACCGGACCATCTGCTCCCGTAAAGATTACAGCCTAGACAACCTTATGGGGGCAGCTCTGTTCCGTCCTGTAGGGTCACTGAGTCGGAATCGACTCGGTGGCACACAACAACATTTATAAATATGGCTCAGTTTATACCTCTTTTTTTTTATTTAGCAATGTCAAGTTCCACTATTTTTTTCATAATTCTCTCCAGCCCCATGCCCTGTGTACAAGAGATTTTAATAAATGTTGTGAGGAACTTCTTTCTCTATGACATTCATTCGTTTATTTGTATAAGAAACATTAAGTTTTTATGTCAGGCACTATGGTAGGGCTGGGCAGTGGTGATTCAGTGGTAGAATTCTCACCTTCCATGCAGGAGACCCAGGTTTGATTCCTGGACAATCTACCTCGAGCATAGTCACCACCCATCTTTCCGTGAAGGCTTGTGTGTTGCTATGATGCTGAACAGGTTTCCTTGGAGCTTCTACACTAAGACAGACTAGGAAGAAAGACCTGGCATTCTAATTCCAAAAATTAGCCAATGAAAATTCTGTGGATCACGACGGTCTGATCCCCAACCAATCCCTGGGATGGCTCAGGACGGGGCGGTGTTTTGTCCCATCGTGCACGGAGTGGTGGTGAGTTGGGGCTGACTCGATGGCAACTGACAACAGCAATGCTAGTGCTGGGAATTCAAAAGTGTAAAGACACAGTCTCCATTCACAAGGATGCCCTGCTGTAGGTTGGAAGTACCATTGAAGGGTTTCACCCAGAAGAGTGACATGATCAGATTTTCATTTTCGTGTAAAATTGATTTCAGTGGTTGGAATGCAGCATGATGGCAGGTGCTGAGGCAGCTATCTTGTGCAGTGAGGTAAAAGGCACATGTTGAGAATGGCAGCTCAATGAGATAGGGGAGCACAGGTCCCTGATCGTTACAGAGCTTCCATACCAGCCTTAGACTACCTATCCAGAGCTTTGTGAGGGACAAATAAAAAACCTCTAGTCTTATTTTGGCCATTATTATTTGGGTCTGTAATGTCAGGCTAACCAATATCCTTAACTATTATACCTGCCTATAGTGGATAGGAAGCCTTGGTGGCACAGTGGTTAAGAGGTTGGCTACTAACCAAAATGTTGGCAGTTCGAATCCATGAGCCACTCCTTGGAAGCCCTATGCTCTACTCAGTCCTATAGGTCACTATGAGTTGGAATCAGCTTGATGGGGCTGGTTTGGTACAGTGTATAGACCCTTTAAGACAGCTCTAAGTGATCCCGCCTCCTGGCTTTCACACCGTTGTGTAATCTTCTCCCTCTGAGTGTGAATGAGACTTCTGACTTGCTTCTAACCGACAGAATACAGCAAAGGTGATGGAATTCCATTAATAAATTACTTAAGATCTTACCTTCCTCTTGCTAGCAAGTCTCACCCTGGCAAGTCCTGCGAAGCAAGTTGGCATGTTGGGAGCGACCCTCTACCAGTAGACCAGCTGTTGCTGAATAGATTCTGACTCCTGGAGACCCCGTGTGTGTCACAGAAAAACTGTGCTCTACAGGGGTTTAGTGGCTGATTTTGGGGAAGCAGATCCATCAGGCCTTTCCTCTGAGGCTCCTCTGGACGAACTTAAACCTCCAACCTTTCAGTTAGCAGCCAAGCGCATTAACTGCTGGCACCACCCAAGGACTGAGCTGCCCTATGGAGAGGCTCAGATGGCAAAGAAGTGAAGGCAGCCTCTGGCCAAGAGCCAACAAGGAACTGAGACACTCAGTCCAGCTGCCTGCAAGGAACTAAATCCTGCCAATGACCTGTGAGCTTGGAAGGCTCTCCCATTCAAGCCCTGGCCAACACCTTGATCACAGCTGCACGAGACGCCCTGCAGCAGAGAGCCCAGCTCAGCTATGCCTGGATCCCTGACCCACAGAATATGTGAGATAATAAATGCATGCTGTTTGAAGCCTATACGTTTGTGGTAATTTGTTATGCAGCAGTAGATAACTAAGACATTGCCAAATGCACATTTAAGGAGCCCTGTTGCTGTTGTTAGGTGCCATCGAGTCGGTTCTGACTCACAGCGACCCCATGCACGACAGAATGAAACACTGCCCGGTCCTGTGCCATCTTTAGAATCATTGTTATGCTTGAGCTCATTGCTGCAGCCACTGTGTCAATCCACCTCATAGAGGGTCTTCCTCTTTTCCACTGACGCTGTACTCCGCCAAACATGATGTCCTTCTCCAGGGACTGATCCCTCCTGACAACATGTCCAAAGTGTGTAAGACACAGTCTCGCCATCTTTGCTTCTAAGGAGCATTCTGGTTGTACATCTTCCAAGACAGATCTGTTTGTTCTTTTGGCAGTCCGTGGTATATTCAATATTCTTTGCCACACCACAATTCAAAGGCGTCAATTCTTCTTCGGTCTTCCTTATTCATTGTCCAGCTTTCACATGCATATGATGCAGTTGAAAATACCATGGCTTGGGTCAGGTGCACCTTAGTCTTCAAGGTGACATCTTTTCTCTTCAACACTTTGAAGAGGTCCTTTGCAGCAGATTTACCCAATGCAACATGTCTTTTGATTTCTTGACTGCTGCTTCCACGGCTGTTGATTGTGGATCCAAGTAAAATGAAATCCTTGACAACTTCAATCTTTTCTCCGTTTATCATGACGTTGCTCATTGGTCCAGTTGTGAGGATCTTTGTTTTCTTTATGTTGAGATGCAATCCATACTGAAGGCTGTGGTCTTTGATCTTCATTGCTAAGTGCTTCAAGTCCTCTTCACTTTCAGCAAGAAAGTTTGTGTTATCTGCATAATGCAGGTTGTTAATGAGTCTTCCTGCAATCCTGATGCCCCGTTCTTCTTTATATAGTCCAGTTTCTTGTATTATTTGCTCAGCATACAGATTGAATAGGTATGGTGAAAGAATACAACCCTGACGCACAACTTTCCTGACTTTAAACCAATCAGTATCCCCTTGTTCTGTCTGAACAACTGCCTCTTGATCTATGTAAAGGTTCCTCATGAGCACAATTAAGTGTTCTGGAATTCCCGTTCTTAGCAATGTTATCCATAATTTGTTAGGATCCACACAGTCGAATGCCTTTGCATAGTCAATAAAACACAGGTAAACATCCTTCTGGTAGTCTCTGCTTTCAGCCAGGATCCATCTGACATCATCAGTGATATCCCTGGTTCCGTGTCCTCTTCTGAAACCAGCCTGAATTTCTGGCAGTTCCCAGTGGATATACTGCTGCAGCTGTTTTTGAATGATCTTCAGCAAAATTTTGCTTGCGTGTGATATTAAGGAGCCCTAGCGGCCCAATAATTAAGCATTTGGCTACTAATTGAAAAGTCAGTGGTTTGAACCCACCAGCAGCACCGAGGGAGAAAAGACCTGGCAATCTGCTTCTGTAAAGACTGTGGCCAAGAACATCCAATGGGGCAGTTCTACTCGTCAATTCGGGTGGCTATGATTGGGAATCGACTTGATGGCATCCAACAAAAACAACAACAATTCACATTTGTCTTTCTTGGCTTCCTTCGCTTTGGTCTCATATTCCTGACTTGACTTTCAGACCCTGACACCAGACTCAAATGCAAACACACTTTCCTGCTTTCACATGCATCAGAGCAGCAAAAAAAAAAAAGGTGGATAATTTCTAGATTCCATGAAGTAGGAATTCTCTTACCCAGCTGTTGTGAAAGTAAATGGATACAACCACCTTGTGGCTGTTTCATGTCGTCGAGTTGACTCTAACTCAGTGACCCCGTTCGACAGTGCAGAACTGCCCCATAGGGTTTACCTGGGCTGTAATCTTCATGGAAAGGAGCCCTGGAGGCACACACTTCAGCGGGTCGAACTCACCAGCCGCTCCGTGGGAAAAAGGACCCTAGCAATCTGCTCTGGTAAAGATTACAGGCTAGGAAACCCTCCGGGGCAGCTCTACTCCGTCACATGGGGTCGCTATGAGTTGGAATCAACTTGACAGCACACAACAGCAGCGGATATTCTGCACGTCACAAATGAAGGAGCTCTTGCCAGTGTTCGCCTGAGTAATTCACATTGGGCTATCTGTTCCTCTACTAAATGTAAGGTCCTAGAAGAGTTAAATGAAAGGAGAAGTGTTGCTAACCTATTAGCAGAGTTTCTACTCTGAGTTACTGCGTTGCTCGATGAAAATACTATTACTCCAGACATCGTCGATGGCTATATATTCACTCGCTGAGTTACATACACACAACGCTCCTGCGTGTTACAAATCCACTTAACAGCCTCGAGTCTTGGGTTTTCTGTTCACATTGCTAAATTAGCGTAAAGACATGCAAAATCATAAGCAAGGAGAATCCCCACAGACTACTGCCAAGAGGTTTTGTGTTTATTTTGGCATACGTAAGACATACTTTGAATTTTTAAATGTGAAGCAGTTCTTTTCATTAGGAAGATGTGATTAAGTGAGATTGGCCTAATGGTTCTGCTCTTTAAGGCCCCTATCCTAATCGCTATGAGTCGGAATCGACTCGACGGCAGTGGGTGGTGGTTTCTAATGGAAGTGCTGAGGCGCAGGTATAGAAAAGGTCATGAATAAAACAGAGCAAAAGCCTCAGTTTGACTGGAGAAGGCAAAGCGTCTTCATCTCCTTCTCTTGTCTATTATCTCCTCATACTACCTACAAAAAAGGGCAGCATCAGAGAGGCACACTTGCTGCCCTGAAAATCTCTCTCTTCAATCCTGCCTTCCACTCACACTGTGTTCCACTTCACTTTCTGAGGTTGGTCTCCTGGCTTTCTTCATCATCAACTTTTTGCTTCTTTTCTCTTCCTAATAAAACCTGCTGCCATTACGTTGATTCTGAATCATAGCCACCCTACAGGACAGAGTCGAACTGCCCCATAGGGTCTCCAAGGCTGTAAATCTTTGTGGAAGCTGTCTTAGTCACCTACAAGTAGACGGCTTTAACAAAGAGAAGTTTATTCTTTCACAGTCCAGTTGGCTCGAAGTCCAAATTCAGGGCGCCAGCTCCAGGGGAAGTCTTTCTCTCTCTGTCACTTCTGGAAGAAGGTCCTTCTCATCAGTCTTCCCTTGGTCTGGAAGCATCTCAGCACAGGAAGCTCAGGTCCAAAGGACGCGCTCTGCTGCTCCCGGGGCTGCTTTCTTTGTGGTATGAGGTCCCTGACTCTCTGCTTACTTCCCTTTCCTTTTACCTCTTGAGAGAGAAAAGGTGGTGCAGGCCACACCCCAGGGAAACTCCCTTTACATTGGATCAGGGATGTGATCTGGTAAGGGTGTTACAATCCCACCCTAATCCTCTTTAACATAAAATTCCAATCACAAAATGGAGGACAACACAGAATACTGGGAATCATGGCCTAACCAAGTTAATAACACACATTTTTGGGGGGACATAATGCAATCAATGACAGAAGCAGACTGCCACAACTTTCTCCTGTGAAGCAATGGGTGGGTTTTAGCTGCTGACTTATCGGTTATCAGGTGAGCACTTAACCACAGTGCCACCAGGGCTCCTTCTCTGCTCTTCACAGACCTGGAATTCAGAACACCTCTACATGTTGGCATGGCCCCTTGGCACTGAGGACATCTATTTGTTTAAGAACTCTCCTGCTCCTCTAGGCAGTGATTCTTAAAACCTTTTGACTTACATTCAAGGTAAGAAATATATTTCACTTCACAAACCACTACACGTATCAGTCAGGAAAAAAGAAATCAGAGTATTTCAGCAGAAAGAATTCAGTATAGGGAACTGCTGAAGCAGGCGTTAGAGGACTGTCAAAGTAAAAAGGTCACCTTGGGTGGTGGTGGTTACATGCTGTCCAGTCGGCTCCGACTCACAGCAACCTTACGGATAACAGAAGGAAACGCCGCCTGGTCTTGCATCGTCTTCATGATTGTTGCTGTTTGAGTCCATTGCTATGGCTATTGGGTCAACCCATTGAAGGTTTACATGTAACCCTCTACTTAGCAAACCACCAGGCTGTTGTGTATCATCGAGTTGATTCTGACTCATAGTGACCCCGTAGGACAGAGTAGAACTGCCCCATATAGTTTCCTAGGCTGTAATCTTTACGGCCACCACTCGTCTGTCAGTCTGTCACTTGTCTGACCCTCCGCTCCACCAAGCATGATGTCCTTCTCCAGGGATTGGTCCTTCCTGATAACATGTCCTAAGTATGTGAGATGAAGTCTCACTATCCTTGTTTCTAAGGAGCATTCTGGCTGTACTTCTTCCAAGACAGATTTATTCCTTCTCCTGGCAGCCCATGGTTTTTGAAGGATAAGTAGAATTTAGATGGGGTTGGGGGAGGCATCCCAGGTACAGAACGGTAAAAGCCCTAGAACAAGGTAAGCACAAGGCACGCTCAGTGCAGTACTGGAACTTGGAGACCAAAATTAGCAAGGGAAATCTGAGTGTCAACCAGAGCTGAGAGCTGAAACCTTGGAAACAGAGGGTGCAGAGATTTTTGCTGTTAGGTGCAGTTGAGTAGGCACCAACTCACAGTAACCTTATGTATAACGGAATGAAACGTTGCCAGGTTCTGAGCCATCCTCACAATAGTAGGCACTTTTGAGGGCACTGTTGCAGCCACTGTGTCAGTCCATCTCACTGAGGGTCTTCTTTTTTGCTGACCCTCTACTTTACCAAGCATGATGTCCTCCTCTAAGGACTGGTCCCTCCTACAGAGATTGGACCTTGGGAAGTATTTCCACGGTTAAGGACCAGGGAAGGGAGTCTCTGAGTAGTGCAAAGGGTTAATGCACTTGGCTGCTAACTGAAAGGTTGGAGAATGGACTCTACCCAGAGGTGCCTCAGAAGAAAGGCCTGGCAATCTACTTCTGAAAAATCAGTCATTGAAAACCTAAGGAGCACAGCTCTACTCTGGCACACGTGAGGTCACTATGAGTTGGCACTGATTCCTTGGCAACTAGTTTAGAAGAGCTAATGGATGACACAACGAAGCAGTGTTTGGAAAGCTTTGAAGAGAACCAAATCACGGGCCACTAGGGAGGGGCTGTCAGCAAAGTCAAATGCTACAGAGGTGGAGAAGACTGAGAGCCGAGGGGAAAAATCTGGCTTCGACTCTGATGCGCCAAGTCTCTTTAAGGAGGGCTCCTGACCACACTGCCTGGCTATATGGACTCACCTGTCTTGTTCCTTCAGCTCTACTTTTGAGATCTGCGGAATGTGTTTAACTATCACTTGAACTGGGCCAAAGTACCCGGCAAAAACAATAAAGTTTCTTGCCCTCGTTCTTCCCCGGCTGCCCCTAGCCGTGTGTGGTTTTTGAAGGCCGTGCTTCAGTGGCTCATGGTCTTCCCTCGCTGACTGTTCTCTTCAGCTTCCTGCAAAGCAGCTGTTCCACGTCACTGCTGTCATCCATTCTCTCTTGGTGTCTCGTCCTGCTGAGTGGCTTCGCAGGGATACTGGCTTCAAAATACAAGGAGGGCTATGCGTTGGGACCTGGCATCTGGAGGCTTGTTCACGGCTGTGGGTTGCACTACAACCCTGGCCAGCTGCCTCGCAGATGCAAGCGACTGGCCACAAGGGAAACAAGACGCAGGAGAGATGGATCAAGTGAACCTATCGTCCCTGCTAGAAAAACATGTGTTCAGTTGATAGCAGATCAGTTTCACCTTCTCTGTGAGCAAAGGAGATTCTATTTACATGCTCATTATATATGCAGACTTGGGCCCAAATTGCTCCAGCCACAGGTTCAGGTGTCGCCTCTGTAAACATGCCATTACTGCTGAATGCTCAGATTTTGTTCTGGGCCTTGTTGCCTGAGTGCTGTCTTTCCTTTCTTCACAATATAAGCTATGATGATGTGGACTTTGGTTTCTTTTCTTTCTCCTAGGTAACAGATCGCAGCTCCTATCGCCTGCTTCCTCATTTATGCTAAACAGAGCAAACCACTCTCATGGATGTCAGAAAGTGGTTTTCATAATTGGACCCACCATGAAGGTAGCTTGGTACATGAGCTGCTAAACAGAGCAAACCACTCTCATGGATGTCAGAAAGTGGTTTTTATAATTGGACCCACCATGAAGGTAGCCCTGTACATGAGCTGCTTACTTTACTGAATAACTACACCGTGGGCTGAATCAAACAGAATCTGCAGATATATACTGGGATGAAAAAAATTATTTTAAGAGCTGCCACCAGAGTTCATTCTGGGGAAGGTACTTTCTTTGCTAAGGAGCCCAGGTGGTGCAGTGGTTAAGTGCTCAGCTGCAAACTGAAAGGTCGGCAGTTCAAACCCACCAGCAGCTCAGAAGGAGAAAGACTTAGTGGTTTGCTCCCCAAATGATTACAGCCAAGAAGACCCTATGGGGCAGTTCTACTCTGTCCAGTAGGGTTGCTATGAGTTGAAATGGACTCGAGGGCAACAAGTACACGTACTTTGTTGGCTTAAGAAAATATTTTGATTAACAGGTTAGGAATGTAAGGTGACCCTGAAGGTGCAGGAGACCGAGATAATTAAAACTACTGTGAAAAGAGAAAAGAGTCGGGAAGGTGGGACCAGAGACTGTGGCTAGTAGGGGGGTCGCAGGCTAAGGTGAAAGGAGAGAGAGGCGTGTGTACCAGGGCCAAGGGGTGAGGTGGGGGACTGAGGGACTTTTAAGAACAGGGAATTCTTATTCTTAGCTTCTTTCGGATCCTTCATTTAAAAACCCCTCAGCTGCTCTAGACCTTCACAAAAGTCTGCATGCAAACAGCTTGAATGGTTTTGGGGGAAATCAAAGAAAAGGGTTGGAGTCCTACCCATGTGCCAGCAGGAGCAGAGAAAAGAGGTGCTGAAGGTAAGACGTGAGGGAAACTAAGCATTCAGAAAAAGCAAGAACTCAGAGCCACCTGTGACCCGAAACTGCAAGCCCCCAGGGAATGTGCGATCTTGGATAAGGGGCTCAGGAGGTGGATAAGGGGCCCCAGAGATGGATAAGGGGCTCCAGAGATGGATAAGGGGCTCCGGAGGTGGATAAGGGGCTCCAGTCAATTTCTACAAGATCTCTGTGGACACGGTGACCCTGACTGACAAATGGATGACACACATAGTTGCTTGCTATTTTCAACCATCATCTCTCAAGATACATTTATTACTAGGAAACGGACAGGGTCAGTAAGTACCTGTATCCCTGCCCCCAGTTTCCTTAAATCTCTAGGCTTTACTATTGTGGGTAAAATCTGGAGATCTGGCTTCTACTATCTCCCTGGTCTCTTGCAGCTCTAGTAAGTAATATTTTTATGTTCCTTTTATGACAGTGAAACGTACAAATCTTGAGTACCATTCCATGAGTTGCAATAAACATGTATCCCTCTGTAGCCTACACCTTTATCAAAATCTGTTATTTTTCCATCACTACAGAAAATTCCCTGTCAGCCAAACCCCACCCCCGGCCCAGGCAACCACTATTCTTTCATCACCATGGATTAAATAACTAATATTTAAAAGCAATTGTAAATGCCAGGCTTTGTATTATAGTGTTTCATCAGTATTTTTTTTTTTAATTGCAGGGTTTATTTTTATTATTTTTTTTGTTGCTGTTGTTGAGACTATACACAGCAAGACATATGCCAATTCAACTGTCTCCACATGTACAACAACTCAGAGGCACTGATTATATTCTTCAAGTTGAGCAACATTCTCACCTTCCTTTTCTGAGTTGTTCCTCCTCCATTAACATGAACTCACTGTCCCCTAAGCTTCCTATCTAACCTTTCCTGCTGCTATCCTCAGTTTGATCTCATATAGATAGTTCTTTAAAAGCCTACAATGCCCAAGGCAGGCATTCATTACTAGTTAAGTTATACTATTGTTTTTTGTTTGTTTCCTGTGTCAACAACTTTTATTAGTAAGTAGTATTCCATGGTATGATTGCATCACGGTTTAATTTTTCATTCATAGTGACCCCACAGGACAGATGAGAGCTGCCCCGTAAGGTTTCCAAGGAGTAGTTGGTGGATTTGAACTGCTGACCTTTTGGTCAGCAGCCGAGCTCTTAACCACTGCGCCACCAGGGCTCCAGGTAAGTGCCCAGGAGTGCAATTTGGGTTCACATGGTAGCTGCATACTTAGTTTTTTACGTAACTGCCAAACCAAACCTATTGCCATTGAGTGGATTCTGACTCATAGCTACCCTGTAAGAGAGTAGAACTGCCCCACAGGGTTTCCAAGGCTGTAAATCTTTACAGAAGTAGTTTGCCACATTTTTCACCTGAGGAGGAGCATACGGAGATCCCATATAGCCTACGTCTAAAAAAAACAAAACAAAAAAACCAAACCCCTTGTCATCTGATTCACAGGGACCCTGTAACACAGAATACAACGGTTTCCTTAGGGTTTCCAAGGAGCAGCTGGTGGATAAAAACTGCCGACCTTTTGCTTAGCAGCCAAGCTCTTAATCAATGCGCCACCCTGACATCTAGTTTCCCTTTTATTAACATCTTAAATTAGTATGGCACATTTGCCACAATTAATAAACCAGTATTCATACATATTGATACATTTGTATTAACTAAAGTCCATACTTTATTCAGATTTCCCTAGTTTTTACCTTGTCTCTTTTTTCTGTTCCGGGATCCCATGCTACATTTAGTTGTCATATCTCCTCAGGGGCCTCTTGGCTGTGACAGTTTCTCAGACTTTGCTTGCTTATGATGAACTTGAGAGTTTGAGGAATACTGGTCAGGTGTTTTGAAGAATGTCCCCGTATTGGAATTTGTCTTGATGTTTTTCTCATGATGAGACTGAGGTTATAGATTATTAGGAGTATTGATTGGTTTTAAGAAGACTTCAGGGGATATTTTTGGTTTAAGATTTAAAGATTATCTCAGGGCAATAGTTTAGGAGGTTCATCCAGCCTCAATGAATTGAGAAAGTCTGGATTCCATTCTGAATTTGAAATTCTGTTCTTCATTTCCCCCTTTTGATTAGGATTCTTCTACAGAATCTTTGATCAGAGTGTTCAGTCATAGTAGAGCTTCATCAGTATTAACACATTTACTTTGCAAATGAATTCTATGAGACAAATATTATTACCATTCTGCAAATGAAAACACTGAAGTTCAGAGTGTGCGACTTGGCCCTAGTTATCAGCTAACAACTACAGCAGCATGACATGAACTAATGAAGCTCATGCTCTTAACCCCAGTTTACACTATACTGCCTGTCTGAGACGATCATGGAGAGGCCACAAAAGATGCCCTCAGAGAGAGTCTAAGACCTGCATGCAATTAAATCAGTGCAACTTCGGGAGTCCTGGTGGCGCAACCATTAAGCGCTCAACTGCTAAACCCACCCAGTGGCTCCAAGGAGAAAGACCTGGTGATCTGCTCCCATAGCGAAGATTACGACCTAGAAAACCCCATGGGGAAGTTCTACTCTGTCACATGGGGTCACTATGAGCTGGAGTCGACTCACAGCACGCAACAACAGCAGAAGAAGAAAAAAAACCTTACTCCTTTTATGTACAAATCACAGATATACATATACAGATAGGCAGTATATCTATGGTATTAAAATTTCATGAAGATGGTGGTGATGAAAAACAAAAAATTTCTAAGGAGGAAGGGCAATAACAACAACAAAAAGACTGAGAAACACTGCTCTCCACCCTCTAAACTGGAAGGATGTTCTCTTCTCACAGAATTTACCACATCCTCTCGGCTGAAAGTTTGGTAGTCTGAATCCACCTAGTGGCACCACGGAAGAAAGACCTGGTGATCTGCTTCTGTAAAGAGGACAGCCAAGAAAACCCTATGGGGCAGTTCTCTTATCACTCGGGGTCGCTATGAGTCCCAATCGACTCAATGGCACCTAACAACAACAGTGCCACGTAAAAGCTCTGAAACCTCCTGAGTCATTCCAAAGGCCACACGCATTCCATTTTATCAAATGGCTTGTTTACATCCCTCAGAGGCATGGCAGAAAGGCGGCGTGACACAGCGAATTCTATTTGACTGCGGAACAGCGCACGCACGGGGGCTCAGGCTGCAGATGTCCCACCCGGGGCCAGCGGGGGAGGAGCTGGCCCAGATGCCCTCTAAGAAGAGCCAGGCGCTGCGAAAATCTGACGCCAGCGGCCTCCTCCCAGCAGACAGCAGGGTAAGCGGCTCTGCAGAGAGCAGGAGACGCGGCCCTCCGCCGGGATTGGACGCTGCCAGCCGGCTCGTCACGCAGCCCCAGAGCTCACTTAGTCACCGTCCCCCTCAGTGTCACCGTCCCCCTTCTCTCCCCTCCCCACCCACACCCGGGCGGCGCCCGCAGGCCCCTCCCCGCGCCCAACTCCGACGGCCCCTCCCCCGCCCTCTTCCCGCGCTCCCCCCGCCGCCGGCCGCGCTGCCATGGCAACCCTGCGCCGCCACCGCCTTCTCACGCACGTCGGGAGCTAACGGCCTCGCCCCACCCCCACTCCACCTGGACCTCAGCGCGAACTGCCAGCTCGCCACGTGCGGCACCTAGGTAATGAGTCAAAGGGAGACGGGCCCGAGCAGGAAAGCAGGTGTTAGGGTACCACGGCTGGCGGCCCCGCCCCGGAGGCGCCAGGGCTGGGCGTCGGCCGCCGTGGGCGGAGGGGAGCGGGGCCTCGCGCGGCATCCTGGGGTTTGTAGTCCGGTGGCGCTTCGGGCTCGCGGCCGCGGTGGAGTGGTCTGGACGGGAAAACTACAAAGTCCGGCGGCCCGGGCTCCTGGGAAAGACCGATATACTTGGAGCCGGCTGGGGGAGAGAAAACCTGTCTTTGCCCTGAGGGGGCCCCTGGGTGGTCCCGGAACGGGGCTCTGTGCGCCGGGGAAGGGAGTGGAGGTGAGATGGGGTTTCCCGCCCTGCCATTCATTGGGCCCGCCCGGCCGGGGCACCGCCCTGGGCAATCCCAGGGATGAGCAGCCACCAGCGGCAGGGCCTGGGCCTGCCCGCCTCTGCCCATCCAGGGTGCTGCTGTCGGTGCAGAACCGTATGTATGTCACACACCTGAGAGCGAATCCGTCCCCTAGCTGGGGACTGGATCAAGGTTATTCTAAAGTAGCTCAGACGCGTTTGCATATGAAACCATCAATTAACAGTTGCTCAAAGGGCAGAGATGTTTAAAGATTGGGTGTAGATGTAGATAAAAGACACCACTGCTATTATGAGGTTGTGTGTGTGTATGTGTGCTTTACCGTTTTGCATTTTATTTATTGAGGCTCAAGGTTGTAAAATGAGTCCCACCCCCAACTTAACAGACTGAATTCTGCCTACACATGGTTTGACTCCATCTATTTTAAAGGTTAGTTCAGATTTAATGACTAATAGTGTTTCAAGCAGAGACTTCTCTTTTTTGTTTTTTTAAGCAGTGGGTAGTAGGAATTATTTTCTTTGATTATTCCAGTGTTTTTCAGAATTTCTCAGGAGCATTTTTTTCCCCATTCAAAATTTTATACACAAATTGTTTTGTGACATTAATTGCTGTCCCTGCAATGTGTCAGCAATCTCCCCGTTTCCTTTTCCACCTGGGCTTTCCGTGTCCATTCGTCCAGTGTTCCTGCGCCTTCTTGCCTTGTCGTCTTTGCTTTTGGGCAGGTGTTGCCCATTTGGTCTGGTATATCAGGAGCATGTTTTAAGAATAAAAATGCCATGTTCTGGTGTTTTCTTTGCTGGGGCACGCCTTCGAGCTGGCTCACGGCCTGGTGATAATGAAGCAGGCACACCAATTTAGAAAACTCATCTTGAAGGCCCCTTTAGACATTTTTTTAGTGGGAACATAGCCATACAATGTTGGAAAATGGTTGATCGTTTTGTGGTTTTTTTTTTTTTTTTTGTGGTGTTTGAGAAACAAGAAAGTGACATAAGGCCCGGAACACTATAAAAATTTTTTTTTCTCTCAATTAAAATGAAACTGACCTCTTTAAACTTTATTTAAAGTAGCAATTTTGTAGGAGAGGGAGATGCAGAGTGGGTTTAATAAGGCCATTAGAAAAAATTGAGACCATATGTTCTCTAGTACAGGGATCTGAAGTATTTAATTTATTCATTCAAAATTTAAGAACGTGTTATGTGCCAGGCATTCTGCCAGGTGGTGGCAGTAAGGACATGACTAGAAGATAGCCTGTGTCTTGTTTGGGCAAACCGCCATGTCATTTTGGTAGCATGATACATAAAGGTATGTGCAGGTTGCTGTGGGAGCCCAGAATGGGGATAAATAATAATACAACGGAAATACTTACTGAATGTTTACTGGATAGGAGGCACTATGCAGAGCCTTTTGCGTGCAGCCCCTTATTTATAATCCTCCAAAGTAACCACTGTTATTTAGAGATGAGGAAACTGAGGCCAGATGGTAAGGCAGGAATTGGATTTGAACCCAGCTGGGTCTAATTCTAGTCACTGTCTCCACTGCTGATGGCCATTCTCCTTACCAGTTGGTAGGAAGGTACTGACTCCACCTAAGCAGGTCAGGGGGAGTCTCCAGTATGTTGTGACATTTGGCTTGTGTCAAGAAAGCTATAGTAAGCTTTCACTGGGGAGAAGGTGAGGAAAGTCATTGTAGGCAAACGGTATAGCATGAGGAAAGGATGGATTTAAGGATGAGTATTTTATATTTGGCGAACCCTAGTTCTGTAAGGAGCCCTGGTGGTGCAGTGGTTAAGTGCTCAGCTGCTAACCGAAAGGCCAGTGGTTCTGAACCCACCAGTTGCTCCGCGGGAGGAAGATGCGGCAGTCTACTTCCGTAAAGATTACAGCCTTGGAAACCCTATGGGGCAACGGGTTGATAGTTCTATATGAAGTCCCCGGGTGATGCAAATGGCTAACATGCTAACAAAAAGGTTAGAAGTTTGAGTCCACCGGGAAGTGTGCTGGAAGAAAGAATTGGCTATCTACTTCCAAAAAACCACATCGAAAACCCTACGGAGCACAACTCTACACTGACACACATGGGGTCGCCATGAATTGCAATAGAACCTGTTGCTGTCCAGTCGATTCCGACTTACAGTGACCCTCTAGGCTCCCCAGAGACTTTATTTCTTCATTTAGTTCTGTTGTACTGTGGTGGCTTTCATGTTACTATGATGCTGGAAGTTATGTTGCCAGTATTTCAGATACTAACAGGGTCACTCATGGTGGACAAGTTTCAGCAGAGCTTCCAGATTAAGACAGACTAGGAAGAAAGGCCTGGAGATCTGCTTTTGAAAATTAGCCAATAAAAACCCTCAGGATCACAACAGAATATTATCTGATACAGTACTGGAAGATGGGCCCCTAGATTGGGAGGCACTCAAAATACACAGTGGCCAAACAGTGGGCTTGAGCATACCAATGATTGTGAACATTCAGGACCAAGGAACGTTTTGTTCTGTTGCGCATGGGGTTGCCGTAAGTCAGAGTTGACTCAACGGCAGCTAACAACTTCAGGTAGTTCTGTATGGCTGGACCCTGAATACTTGCAGGACAGTTGGAGAGCCCAGAACTTAAAGGAGTTGGTAGCATGCTAAGAGTTTAGAATTTTTCTTCAATATGGGGAGACTGTTGAAGAATTTCAAATAGAGTAGTGGTGTCATTAGGTTTGTGTTTTAGAGAGATAACTCCAGCTCTAGTGTGGAAAGTGGACCCAGGAGAAAAGAGATTAGAGAGGTGGAAGGGAAAGAAAAGTTCAGGAGAGAAATGAAGAGGGTCTGAAATCAGAGTTACGGGAAAGAGGTGGATTTGATATTTAAGAGGTAAAATTGATAAGACGTAACAACAGGTTTAATAACAGGTTGGATGTTGGGGAGCCAGAGAGATTTGAAACCCCAGGGGAATGATTCTTAGGTTTTTGGTTAGGGTGCCTGACAGGGTAGTGAAACCAGTGATTGTGTTCAGAAGGTGCAGGTTTTTATTGGGTTGAAAGATAAAGACAAATCAATTCAGCTTTGAGTATTTATTCAAGGAATATTCACATGGGGTATCCAGTATGCAAGGAGCTCTGGCAGCACAGTGGTTAGTGAACGCTTGACCACTAACCCCCTAGCCATTCCGTGGGAAAAAGTCCTGGTGATTTGCTCCCATAGAGATTACAGCCTTGGAAATCCTATGGGACAGTTCTTCTCTGTCCTATAGGGTTGCTATGAGTCGGAATCCACTGCACTGGGGCGGGGGGGGGGGGGGGGGGCGGTGGTAGTGGTGGTGGTGTTAAATCTATTTGCATTTTAAGTGCATTTGGGTGTGGAGTTCAGGAGAAAGGCCAGGGCTGGAGATAGAGGTTTGCATATAAATAAATAGTTGAAGTTAGAAGAGGGTGTGGATTGGCTCACGTTGGAGAAATTTGAAGAACCGAAAAAGGAACAGGTTTGCACATGGAACTCTTGGGAAGCAGAATCCTTTAAGGCTGTGCGTCTGTGCGTGTGTCTGTGTGTGTGTTTTGGGGGAGGGGCTGTGTTTGAGAAGATGTGGGGGAAAGTGTTCACAAAGGAGACTGAACAGCTTAGGAGGCAGAGAGGAAGGAGAAGAACTGGAAGGAGAGGAAAATAAGCAGGGAGTGTTGAAGAGGGCAGGTAAGGTAAAGATAGAGAAGCATGCCATGAATTTGGTGGCTAGAAGTCATTTGTAAAGTTTGCAAAAAAGGAAAGAGGATAGGCTACTTTTTAGAAAACGTATTACAGAAAAGAGAGAATAATGAGCCCCCATGAACCCATCACCTAGCTTCAAGAATGAATACGTAACCAATTTTGGTTCGTTTATACCCCTAACCACCAACTGGGTTATTTTAAAGCAAGACTCAGATATTATATCTTTTCAGCTGTTGTTTTTTCATATGTATCTCTAAAAGTTAAGGACTTAAAAAAAAAATTCTACTTAAAAAGCTGCCAGTACTTTCTTAACGTAAAATTTCCAGTCACTTCTTTTGAGAGAAGCTTACCTATCAAGAAAAGAAAGAGACATAACTAAAAATAAGTTTGTAACGTTGATTTTTTTTTTTTGGTGAAAGATTGAGTGGCCAGATTGTAAGTTTTTAGCCTGGATTCTCTTCTCTCCAATGCATTAAGCTGTTGGGGAGATGTTTAAATATGTAGGAGGTGAAGAAAGAGGAGAGAGATCCCTGAAAAAGTAGGAAGTGAATTACCAGTGCTGTGTTCTGAGTCTGTCTCAGTCTGTAAGTGAATTATTTCTTTTATGAGGATCAGCACAAAGTAGGTTCCTATGAGGCGGAGGTTAAAGATGTCCCAAATGTCCAGTTTTTCCAGATGGCTGTCCCACTCCATCATCTTTAACACCAACCACTCTCCCCTCCCCTCAGTACTCTCCCTTCCACCTCTGGGCTCTATAACTCAGTGCAATGTCTCACAGAACTCACGGACCCTACTTACAGTTAAGTGGTTTATTAGGGAAGTAACAGGGTAGGACTTGGGATCAGGAACAACTCAGGACACAGTTTTTGATCAGGATAGCTCCTTCTTGCCCTCTGCTGCCGGGCCTGTTCAGGGCCTTCTCGGAAAAGTGTTGCAACTCTTAGCCCTGTGGGTCTGCAAGCACCACAGCAGCTGTCTAGCACTGGTCTCTTGGTTCCTGCCGTCTCATGCCACTATCACACTTGCTGCTGTTTCGCTGCTGTGTCTCACTGTCTTTGTGTTCCAGCTCTTCTCTCTCCCTCTCTCCCCATGCCTCCCTTTAAGCCTAGCAGGATGGCAAAACTGACCAATCTCCTTGTTAGGGTTCTATATACCTTATTTGTGTGGTGCCATCTCCACAAGGGTTCCATGCACCTTATTTGCATTATTACCAAGCTATCCAATCCTCTTGGTTGGCCACAAGCATCTCATTTGCATAGTCCCACTCAGTCATTTGGTGGGAGTTACGAAAACTGTTAAATAGACGAAGAGACAGTTTTTCAAACTGAGCAAGGGATGCTGCGTGGTTTAAAGTCAGGAAAGGTATGCTCAGGGTTGTATCGTTTCACCATATTTATTCAATCTGTATGCTGAGCAAATAATCAGGCTGGACTATATGAAGAAGAATGCGGCATCAAGATTGGAGGAAAACTCATTAACCTGCATTATGCAGATGACACAGCCTTGGTTGCTGAAAGTGAAGAGGACTTGAAGCAGTTATTGATGAAGATCAGTATGGATTGCACCTCAGTGTAAAGAAAACAGAAATCTTCAGAGCTGGACCAGTAAGCAACATGATAAATGGAGAAAAGATTAAAGTTGTCAAGGATTTCATTTTACGTGGATCCAGAATCAACGCCCATGGAAGCAGCAGTCAGGAAATCAAATGATGCATTGCATTGGACAAATCTGCAAAAGACTTTTTTCAAGTGTTAAAAAGCAAAGATGTCACTTTGAGGACCAAAGTGTGCCTGACCCAAGCCATGGTATTTTCAGTTGCCTCACTTACGTGTGAAAGTGGGACAGTGAATAAGGAAGACTGAAGAAGAATTGACGTCTTTGAGTTATGGTATTGGCAAAGAGTATTGAGTATACCGTGGCCTGCCAGAAGAATGAAAAAATCTGTCTTGGAAGAAGTATAGCCAGAATGCTCCTTAGAAGCAAGGATGGCGAGACTTCGTCTCATGTACTTTGGACAAGTTATCAGGAGGGACCAATCCCTGCAGAAGGATATCATGCTTGGTAAAAGTAGGCGGTCAGTGAAAAAGAGGAAGACCCTCAATGAGAAGGATTGACACAGTGGCTGCGACAATGGGCTCGAACATAACGATTGTGAGGATGGCTCAGGACTGGGAGTGTTTCATTCTATTGTACCTAGAGTTGCTATGAGTCAGAACCAACTCGACAGCACCTGAGAACAACAACAAAGACTGTGGCCAGAAGGGCCATGTTAAGTAATCTACTGCAGCACATCCCCCCTGAGTCCACTCCCATTCATGTTGGGTAGGGTTACATAGGTACATCACTAGTGGGCTATCTCGACTGCTATGAAATATAGCAGTATTCACTGTCAACCCTGATTTTGCCATCCCATCAGGCCCTTGTTAATTCTGGCGTACAGGTTCAGTGGTATAGTCTCTTGCTCAGGGATTATCTCTGGTTAGGGATTATCCCTGGTCCTGGGACTGCAACATCTGGTAGGAAAAAAGCAATTTTAGGTGATGTGGGGAAGAACTGTACAATGGCACCAGCATCCTCCCCCAGCCCCTCTTCCCTAGATCCTTCAGAGAAGCATAGGAATCTGTCCAGTGGTGAGCCTCCTTTTGCCCTCCTCATGTTGAATGTGAGCACATGCCCAGCAAGGCATGTGAGCCAGCCCTTCATGCCTTTATCTCTCCTTGTTTTAGATAACAAATATTTCAATTGTCCATTCCAAGTCTTTATCAAGCCATGACTTTGAGGGTGGTATGCAACATGGTATCCCATGTTGCATTTAAAATAAATAAATAAATAATAAATATTTTTAAATTTATTTTTATGCAACATGGTATATCCATTTAATATGATGTTTCTTGGCCCATTACTGTACCATGTGGACTGTAAAATGTGTTTGCTGGTTTGATGAAATATAACTCGGTGGCCCAAATTGGTACAGTGTCTTTTGTTCCAGTCCCTTAATGGTATTTTCAGCATTTGCATCTGTCACAGGATATGCAAAGCCCAATCCAGAGTCAGTATCTGTTCCTTTGAGGACCCATTTGTATTCACCATGTCACCAGCATCGTTGGTCCAATACGATCAAATCGCCAGCTATGTGTAGGGCCTTCCTCCTGGGGAATCTGCCCCATAGCCTTGTGCAACTTGTGTCTTCTTGCTGGCAGACAGAAAAAAAAAAAAAACCAAACCTAGTGCCGTCAAGTCAATATCGACTCATAGCTGGCAGACAGAGCAGTCCTTATTGTCATTTTGTGCCTCAGCGGTTGCAAGAGGGATGTATCTAGATTCAGCTCATCTCTGTGTTGCTGCAGCACCTTCATGTCCACTCATTTCATGGACCCAACTGGCCACCTAAAATGAGCGTACCAACAATTCCACTTGCTGATTCTAATTGCTTTCAGATCCAGGAAAGGGTTGCTTTGATGGGCATTGACATGTCCTATTCCGGTGTGCCCTCTAAATTCCCAGAGTGCTTTCCATAGGTCAGTGCCCCACATGGGTGTCCCCTTAATCTAATTTTCCATCACCCATTTGCCTGAGTTGGTAAAAAATCCAAACATACGGGCTCTCACCATTGCTGAACTCTTCCATCATGGCTACGAAGATAGCATGCAATTCATCCCATTGAGCTGACCTGTTCTTCCTGTCTTCAATCGAGATCTTTCCATCTGCTGGTCTTAATTCAGCAGCCTTCCACATCAGATGTTGTCCCTGTGTCCTGGACCTGCCATCTGTGAACCAATTACTCTTCTGCTGGTCAGCAGAAAGTTGTTCATAGGGCACCGTCCACATGAAAATTGGCTCTGGCAGCTTCTCAGGTGGTTCCAGGGTAGGACCTATGGTAAGAGAGGCTACCTGCTCATCAGTATAGTGGGCACCTCTCTGCATCTCCCCAGTAGCTTGTTCTTGTATGAACCATTTCCATTTTATTATGGAACTATTTTGGGCACTACCTTCCTTATTAGAGTATTTCTTTGACATCACCCAGGACATTATGGGTATTTCAGGTCTCATGATGATTTTTTGTCCTCCTGTCATTGAGGCATTGCCCAATGGCAAGTGAGTAACTGCCATTCAAATGACATGTATCATGCTGTAGCCTCTGGAAACTTTCTAGTCCAGAATCCCAGTAGTCGCTATAGGGCGATGTTCTCAGGTTTTTGCCATAAGCTCCAGTCTGCATAAGCGTGTGTGGCAAACATCTCCAAAATCATGTCTGAATGTGGATCATAAAGGCCTAAAGGAAGGGAGAGTGAAACTGCTTTCTGTAATTCAGACATAGCCTGCTCTTACTCTGGTCTCCATTCAGACACAGTTTTCTTCCAAGGGGTTTTATGGATCAGAGCCAGCAGTATTCCCGGATGTGCATTATGTGTTCTCCAAAATCCAAATAGGCCAACCAAACATTGGACAACCTGCTTAGTTTTGGGGGTAGGTAGCGACAGCATCTTATTCTTGGTGGTCTGCTAAATGTCACAGGTAGTCCCTGCCCAAGTTATTCCCAAGAATTACACCATTTGGGCAATGCCCTTGATTTTTTGCTGGATATTAACTAGCCTTTTGGTCATGTGGACCACCACTGCATTCAAATCAGCCCTAGCCTGTTTTTTGGTGTTTGATATTAACATAATATCATCAATATAATGTATCATTACACTTGTGATCTGCACCAAGTCCAGGTCTTCTAACCAAGCTATGGCAGTAGGCTGGTGAATTCAAGCAACCCTGTGGCAATACAATGGAAGTAAATTGGGATCCTTCCCATGTGGAAGCAAACTGCAGCAGCATTTTTGCCAAGATTGGGATTGAGAAAAAGGCATTTGCAGGATCAATTACTGAGTACCAGTCTCTTTAGCCTGCTGTATTTTCTACACCAGTGACACCCTGTCTGGAACAGCTGATGCCACAGATAAAACCAAACCTGTTGCTCTCAAGTTGATTCTGACTCATAGTGACCTGAAAGGATAGAGTAGAACTGCCCTGTAGGGTTTCCAAGGAGCGGCTGGTGGATTTGAACTGCTGACCTTTTGGTTAGCTGCCTGAACTCTTAACCACTGGGCCACCAGGGTGCTGAAGATGGCACTACTCTATTTAGGCCTCAGTAGTCTATTGTCAGCTTTCATGAACCATCTACTTTGTTCATGGGCCATAAACCAACTGCCATTGAGTTAGTTATTCCTACTCCTAGGGACCCTATTGGACAGAGGAGAACTGCCCCATAGGGTTTCCAAGGCTGTAAATCTTTACGGAAGCAGACTGCCACATCTTTCTCCTGCAGAGTGGTTAGTGGGTTCAAACTGCTGACCTTTCCGTTGCGGTCAAGCATCTTAACCACTGTGCCACGAAGGCTACTCTTCACAGACCGTATGGGGCTGTTATACAGAGAATTTGTAGGCACCAACACCCCAGCCTTTAGCAAGTTTTTAGTCAAAGCAGTAATCTCCTTTTGTCCACAGGTATCTTATGTTGTCTCAGATTAACAACCTGAGTGGGTTTAGGCAATTCTAATGGTTCCTGTTTAGCATGTCCAGTCAATACTGGCCTAAGGGTAGGCTTATGTGCCTTCAGTTTTACAATATTAGGTAGAGGAACGTTACCCAATTAGACATAATCTCCATACTAATAATACATTCAGGTAAGGGGAATCCAACTACTTCATAGAAAAAAAAAAAAAATCTTCCAATTCTTCAAACTTTCACCTTAGTCCCATCAACTGTTGCATCCCCGTATCCTCCTAGCCTAACTTTAGGCCCCTTCAAGATTTTATTGACAGGTTTTAGGATTATGGTACATTGGGGCTCCTGATCCCAGGAGCCCCAAGAATATCTTTTCCCCACGGTCAAGTTCATTTCACCCACACTTGTGCATGTGGCCTTGGGTCTGGCCCCCTTGTCAATGCTTATCTTGATTGACTAGCTGAGCCTCTGCTTCAAATGGTCTCAGGTGGGACTTCCCATTGTAAATTCCTCCCAACTGGCGTGAATAGAATGGACTTGCTTAGGCCTCTTTAACATTGGGGGACCAGCAGGTATTTCCGTTGACCCACCCAACCTCCTATAGTACTGCCTTAGAACCTTTGTTGCAGCTCCATCAATGTCCGCTATATTCATTGCATTTCTTAGTAAGCATTAAAAAATCTCCATCATGCTGGGGTAAATTCTTTCCCCATTGCATCTTGCTGTTCTTCTATGAATCACCCATAACGTTTCTTTGCATCTGTGAGACCCATAAGGGGAAACTGTGCCAACAGAATCCTGACAAGGCTTCTTGGATTGTTGCTTTGTTTCCGAGTAGCAAGGTTACAAGGGGTGCCTGTGTAGAAGGGACTCCCTTGATTACCATATCTACCATGGCCAGTGTAAGGGGCATACTCACTGGATGAATATCTTGATCACCATAAAGCTATTCCTGTATGGCTTGCATAAGCAGCACTTCATTTGCTTCCTGTGGAGTGTTCCATTGGGTATTTAGGCGGGGAGAGGACAGTTTGCCTTCTCAGGGTAGACAAATCTCACTGCTTATTTTATCCAGTCCATCAGGCCAGATTAACCTGCTGTGTATCTGAATCTTGTATCGTCATTCATGGCTGTTGCATAATGAGTTGTGAGTCTTGCATCAAACTAAACATACTCCTCCATTCTGCAGCATTCAAAACTAAAGACATCCCCCTAAATAAGTCACTTTCATAATCCAATTTAGTAACGGTTCCTCAGGAAGCTGACGATACCAATCTAAAAATTGAAGCAACTCCTTTGCACTATACCCCCTGGTTTCAGTAGTTTCTTGGTTTTTCCTGTTTCCTTCCCAGACTACCTTCTTGGCGACCAGTGGTCGTAGGGGCCCTTCCTGTTGTTCCAACATGATTTTTCCTTTCTGGGTTGGCCTTGAGACTAGTGGCTGTACCTCTGACCAGACTGGATCTGGGCTTGGTTCAGTACTACAATCTCCTCTTTCTTTTTCCTTGTTCTTGCAGCTAATACTGATAACAGCAACCAAGGAATTGTTACTTATCACTCAGTATTTCTTTATGCATCCAACTAGCGAATTCCTCAGGAGTTAGATCCACCACTCCTACGTCCCATGAATAGCTTTTGACTTGGGTAACTGATTGCAACATAACAGCTGCTTCAATCCATGGGTGTTTTTTTATCCCATCCAGAAACAAAAGGTTTCTCATTCTCCCATTTATCCCTTTTTTCCTCAAAACCACATATCCCAGTGATCCTGGGCTGTTGCAGTGAATCCTACCATTTTGACACCAACTAAATGGATAATTGATAAGAATCAGCACAAAGCTGGTTTCTATGTGACGGAAGTTGAAGATGTCCCAAATGTCCAACTTTCCCAAACTGCTGTCCCACCCCATCATCTCTAACACCAACTATTCCCCCTCCCCTCAGTACTCTCCCTCTGGTCTTGGGGTTCTGTAATTTCCTGCAATGCCTCACAGAACTCACGAACCATACTTACACTTCAGTGGTTTCTAAGGGACTTAACGGTACAGCTGGGGATGAGGAACAACTCAGAGGTAACAGGAACAACTCAGGACACAGGTCTGGATCAGAGCAGCTTCTCCTCACCCTCTGCTCCTGGGCCCTTGTTATGGATTGAATTTTGTCTCCCCAAAAATGTGTGTCAACTTGGCTAGGCCATGATTCCCAGTATCGAGTGATTGTCCACCATTTTGTGATCTGGCGTGATTTTCCTGTGTGTTGTACATCCTGCTTCTATGATGTTAATGAGGTGGGTTTATGGGCAGTTGTGTTAATGAGGCAGGACTCAATCTACAAGATAAGTTGTGTTTTAAGTCAATCTCTTGAGATATAAAAGAAGTGAGCAGAGCAGAGACATGGGGACCTTATACCACCAAGAAAGTAGTGCCAGGAGCAGAGTGTGTCCATTGGACCTAGAGTCCCTGTGCAGAGGGAAGGGACCATGGGAAGTTTGATGATAGGGACCTTGCTCCAGGCCCAATAGAGAGAGAAAGCCTTCCCCTGGAGCTGGCCCCTTGAATTTGGACTTCTAGCCAACTAAACTGTGAGAGAATAAACTTCTGTTTGTTAAAGGCATCCACTTGTGGTATTTCTGTTATAGCAGCACTAGATACCTAAGACAGCTCTGCTTGCGGCTCTCAGGCGAGTGTTACAACTCTTAGCTCTGTGGGTCGGCAAGCCCCACAGCAGTTGTCTTGTGCCAGTCTCCTGGTCCCTGCCATCTCGCTCTGCTATTGCTGTTGTTACTCCTGTGCTGCTGTCTCTCTGTGTCATCCATGTTACAGGCCTTCCCTCTCTCTCCATGTCTCCCTTTAACCCTAGTGGAATGACAAAACTGATGAGTCCCCTTATTATGGTTTCATATACCCTATTTGCGTGGTCCCACCCCCACCAAGGGTTGCTCGGACTTTATTTGCATGAGCAGCAAGCTGTCTGTCTTAGTTATCTAGTGCTACAATAACAGAAATGCTATAAGTTAATGGCTTTAATAAAGAAATTTATTTTCTCAAAGTTTAGGAGGCTAGAAGTCTGAATTTGGGGTATCAGCTCTAGGGGAAGGCTTTCTGTCTCTGTCAGCACTGTGGGAAGGTCCATACCTCCTTTCAACATCTCCAACATTCCTTGGAGATCTTCGTATGTCTGGGCATCAGTCTGCCCCCTGGGTCTAGGAGGTTCTTAGCGTTAGATCCCTGGGTCCAAAGGAAGCTCTCCGCTCCCAGGTCTTCATTCCTGGTGATGGTGAAGTCCCTCCCCTCTCTGCTCGCTTCTCTCTCCTTTTATCTCTTGAATGATAAAAGATATGATTCAAGCAAGGGTGTGACTTGAGTCACCCTTTTGTAACGCTGTGAGTCAAGATACACCTCACACTGATCCTGCCTCATTAAAGTATAGAGGTTAGGATTTATAACACATCACAAGATGGAGGATAATTATATCAGAACACAAAAATTGAGGCCAACTGCACAGTACTGGGAATCGTGACCTATCCAAGTTGACTTGTAATTTTTGGTGACACAGTTCAATCCATGACACTGTTGAATCCCTTTGGTGGGCCACAAGTACGTTATTTGCGTAGACACACCCAGTCATTGTGTGGAAGTCAGAAAGACTATGGCTAGAAGGGCCATATTAAGTAATTCATTGCACTGCATCAGGCTAAGAATTTAAGATCAGGCTATTCCTTAACAACTTTAGGTTTATCCACTTTAACTGATAAGTTACTGTCTATTTTGTGTAAATATGTATAACATAAAACTAGAAAGACTGTGTAATGGATTGAATTGTATCCTCCCAAGATATGTGTCAACTTGGTTAGGCCACTTGTGGTTTTCCTCCATTTTGTGATTTTCCTATGTGTTATAATCTTTGCTTGTGGTTACAGAGGATTAGGGTAGGATGTAAGACCCTTGCTCAGGCCACATCCCTGATCCAGTGTAAAGGGAGTTTCCCTGGGGTGTGGCCTGTACCACCTTTTATGTCTCAAGAGATGAAAGGGAAGCAAGCAGAGAATTGGGGACCTCGTAGCACCAAGAGTGCAGTGCCAGGAGCAGAATGCATCCTTTGGACCTGAGGTTCCTGCTCTGAGATGCTCCCAGACCAAGGGAAGATGGATGACAAGGACCTTCCTCCAGAGCTGACAGACAGTGAAAGCCAATTTGGACTTTCAGCCTACTTTACTGTAAGGAAATAAAATTTCTCTTTGTTAAAGCCATCCCACTTGTGGTGTTTCTATTATAGCAGCACTAGGTGACCAGGACAAACGTGTGGATCTTTTGGGTGAATACTTCCTACTCCATTTTCTCGGCATTTACAGCGGTACTCTGCATTCCTCCAAGTATCATTTACTGCGCGTGGTGTAACGAGGAGTCAGGTCTGTTGTCTGAATTCTGGAACTACACCTTACTAGCTTTGTGATCATGTGCAAGTTTCCAAACCTGTACTCTTATCTCAAAAAAGGTATCAATACTATTTCATGTGATTGTTGGGAAGATCAAACAGTTCAATGAAGGTAAACCATAGGTGGTCAGTAATTGAAGGTTTTTCTCCTCTCCTTCTCCCCTTTCCTTACTAACAATGTGGTAAGACAGTTCCGTCTGACTGAAAGCCATGTTTTATGGATTTACGTGACCGTATCGAGCAGATAAATCATTTGTGTTACATTACAAAATGTTGATTTGATCAATCAAAGGATTTATCAGTTATTGTTTAAAATAAGGTTTCCTTAAATGCTATCAAATGTTATTTTATAGGTCATCAGTAGTAATTTAATATGTTTTTGACTTGGTTTCATCGTCAAACAAGCAGGAGGTTCCATTAGACGATCTGAGATTCCAACACCTATAAACTTCCTCTGTTCTATGGCTATATTATCTCATTTCTGGACAGATTTTATATTGTGATTTCACTGACAGCGTAAATTCTCATTTCTGGAAATAAATAGCGCATTTTGTTTTTTTGGTATCTGGCTTGCCGTGTGTTCTGGCGGAGCATCTGTGAATGAAAACACGTAAATCCGTGTATTTATATGTGTATGTATATATTTAATGTACTCAACATTATTTTAAAAAAGCTGTCTCTCCCATGATAACTGTACTTAGACATGAAAGATTGAGCAAAATTATACCATAGAATACCTAGTAAAGGCCAGGATTAGACAGTCATTTGCCAGATAAATTCAAGGCATAGATTGTGAGAGTGGTTAAAAAAAATGGAGTTTTCCAAGGTATATTTAATCTCCACGGCTACTATCACGACCTGTTGCTGTCAAGTTGACTAATAGCGACCGTATGGGACAAAGTAGAACTGCCCCATAGGGTTTCCAAAGAGCAGCTGGAGGATTCGAACTGCTGATGTTTTGGTTAGCAGCTGTAGCTCTTAACCAGTGTGCCACCAGGGCTCCTAATCTTCACAGGATGTCGTTAAATTTAATTGTTTTTTTTTTTTTTTTGGCTAGGGATGGTTTGATTGTAGTCCTGTTTGAAGGTATGGAGGTGGAATAAATGACCTTTGAAGTCCCTTTATAACCTTGTAATTCTGTCCATTAGAAATGGTTGATCAGAAGCTCCTCTTCAGCAACCTATTAAAAAAATGAGCTTAAGTTTGAAATTTTTATTCATTCTAATCTTCGTTTGGTTTGAAGATATTTTTAGTAAACACTTTTTATAGTTTTTAATCATGTCTAAGTGTTGTTTTCTGTAGTTACTACTTTGTGCTTAGTTACTGACCGCAGCTGACTTGCCAAGGTGTCCTGGGAGTCCTGAGAACAAGAACGACGTAGACGTTTACTGAGTGCGTCTGTCCCGCGTTTCAGTTCGCAGACATTAACGGTGCCTCTGTCGGGTGGTGCACCACACAGGTAGGAGCCGGCCCGTCCACAGAGAGCTTCCCGTCCAGTCGGTGCTCAGTGAACGCTCAGTCGTGGTGCGCCCACTGCTGTGGTTCTTGGAGGAGATAGTCTCCAAAAAATATAATGTGTATTATTTCTAGCTTTCTTAACTTTTGCACGTTTGGAAAACAAATACTAAAACTTCATTTGTTGTACCTTTTTTAAGTACTGTTGTTCCTTTAGTCACTTTTATTCCTCTGTCCCCATGAATCTTTATACTTCATTATCCATTCTTCCTGATGATTTCCCTTCTTTACATTTTTCTTGGCGATTTGGAGGTAGAAAAGAATATGAATGAGAGAGGGAATTAAGTTCTGTTTTATTTTTCTTACCTCCTTATGAAGGAACCCTGGTGGTGCAGCAGTTAAGCTCTTAGCCGGTGACTGAAAGGTTGGCGGTTCCAACACGCCAGCTGCCCCATGGGAGAAAGATGGGGCAGTCTGCTTCCGTAGGGATTGTTGTTGTTGTCAGGTGCCATCGAGTTGCCTCTGACTCACAGTGACTCTATAGGACAGAGTAGAACTGCCTCACAGGGTCTCCTAGTCTGTAATCTTACGGAAGCTGATCACCAGGTCTTTTCTTGTGGAGCGGCTGAGGGGTTAGAACCGCTGATCTTTCTACGTGAAACCGTATGAGGCAATTCTGGTCTGTCCTGTAGGGTCTCTGTGAGTTGAAATCAACTCGATGGCAGTGGGATTTGTGGAACCTGCTTATGAGACTATGGATGAAAGTGTTATTTAACACACTTCTTGGCATTAGTGTAGGTATTTTTATGCTTATTTCCTTTGAATCTTTGAAGGCAGTGATTATGTTGATAACTCCACATGGCCTTACATAGTTTCTTTCATGTCATGTTGTTGTTATGTGCAGGTTGAATTGATTTTGACTCGTAGGGACCCCATATGATAGAGTCGGAACTGCCGCATAGGATTTTCTAGCCTGTAATCTTTACGGGAGCAGATTCCTACGTCTTTCTCTTGTGGCGCTGGTGGGTGGGTTCAAACCATCAACCTTTTGGTTTGCAACTGAGCACTTAACCATTGTGCTACCAGGGTTCCTCTTATATGTCATAGGTGTTTGCCAAATGATGTGGTTGGTGCTTACTAAATAGAGTGGACGAAGAATGGATGAGTGAATGAATATGATAATAAAATTACTTGTAAAAAAAAAAACACTACTTGATGAAATATAGTAATACAGATCAAAAAAAGTTTGTCATTGAAAACATGAAATAAAGGAATAAATTGTATTTAATTGTATAGTCAGCTACAAGAAGATACATTTTTTATTTCATTTCCACTAATTAGCCTTTTAATTTTGGAGTAGCTGTGTGATAACTAAGAAGGAGTTGATGGGTTTTGAAGGAATTTGACTAGTAGAGTATGATGAGCCAAGAGTGCCGGCTCTGAGTTAGACACATTTGGGTTGAAATCCAGGCTCTGTGGGCAAGGTATTTAAATATGCTAAACTTTAGATTCCCTCACTATTAAATGGGGAGATAATAGTTTTTTTTTTTAAAGCATTATGAGGATTAAATGAGATAATGGCTAGGAAGTACTATCATATTTGCCTGACATGTGGTAAGTATTCTCCTACAATAAATGTTGGTGTTAGTATTATGCTAAAAGCTTACTCAGGCACTTCAGATAAAATTTATAGTTTAGCCTGTGATCTTGAGACTAGCAAGTGGTAAACATTTTCTGTCTTTTATAATTTATGCCAAAGGAATTTAGTACATAGTTAGAAATTATTGTGATGGTCACTTTTAAGGAACATTTAAGCTCTTGGAACCACCTATTTAGGTTTCTCTTACGTTTCATGGACAGGTCTTTTTGTTTCTGAAGTATTCTGGAAGGGAGCTCGGGTAGGGAAAGCCATCAAAGGCCTTCATTGCTACAGACATCCTCTTGTTGTCTCTGGGTTCGTAGCCGTGTTTTCCAGCGTTCAGTGCAAGCTGCAGGCCTTGAGAATATTGCCCAACATGAAGAGATGGGAGGGACTGTGGTTTTTAAAGTTGATTTGGTGAGTAGTACTCACATAGTAGGTTAGTTTATCGCTAGTAAAATATACCTCAGGATGCATTAGCTTGAGAAGCTGTGCTTATGCGTCTTCTTCATTGCCTCTGTCTGTGGCAGTCGTTACGTGAAATGAACTGGATATTGATTGATTTGGAGAATCTTTTTTTTTTAAAGATGTAAAACCCCAAAACCAAACCAGCTGCTGTTGAGTCGATTCTGACTCACGGCAATGCCATGTGTGTGTCAGAGCAGAGCTGTGTTTCACAGGGTTTTCAATGACTCTGATCTTTCAGAAATAGATCTCCAGGCCTTTCTTCCGATGTGCCTCTGGCTGAATTTGAATTGCCAACCTTTAGGTTAGTAGCTGAGCACTTAATTGCTTGTACCACCCAGGATCTCCTAAAAGATGTGAAGCCTGGACGTATTGGCAGAATTCAGTGTGGCACAAAATGCTGAAACTTTGTCGGTTAGCTACAACAGTTCTAATGAGGGTTATTTACTTCACATTGCCGTAGTTGAGATTGTTTCCGTGTTTCTAAAACAAACATCTACTTTCAGGAATTTACAACTCAGGAAGAGAAATGGAGCAGTATAAGAGAAATACGGAAATGGGAGAATGAAAATAGTTTGAAGCAGAAAGATTTTTTTTTCTCAAGCCCTACACATATTTAGGTATAATTTACATAAAATTAGTTGGAAAAGTGTTTTCTTTCCTATTTTGAAACATTTCTCCTTCTTTTTCTGAGTTATTCCTGATCTGTTAACCCGAACTCACTGCCCCCTAAGCTTCCGATCTGATCTTTCAGATTGCTGTGGTCAGTTTGATCCCATATAGGTAGATCTTGAAAGAGCACAATGCTCAAGGCAGACATTCTTAACTAATTGATCTATTGTTTGGTTTTGAGAAGACTACGGGAAATATTTTTGGTTTAAGGTTAAAGGTTATCTCAGGGCAATAGTTTCAGGGGTTCATCCAGCCTCCATGGCTCTAGAAAATCTGGATTCCATGGGAATTAAAAATTCTGTTCTGCATTTTCTCCCTTTTGATCAGGATTCTTCCATGGAATCTTTAATCAAAACGTTCAGTAAGGGTAGCTGGGCACCATCCAGTTCTTCAGGTCTCATGGTAACAGGAGCAGCTGTCCATGAAGGCAGTTAGCCTCACATTCCATGTCCTCCTCCTGTTCCTGACTCTTCTTCTCTTGCTCCAGGTGCGTAGAGACCAGTTGTTGTACTTCGGATGGTTGCTTGCAAGATTTAAGGCCCCAGGCGCACTAAAAAAATTTTTTTTTTTTGGAACAGAAGCACTAAACACAATATTAGGCCAATTAACTAGGATTTCCCATGAAACCAGGACCCTAAACTCCAGACCAAGGAACCAAATCCCATGAGGTGTTCAGCTGCACACAGCAGCCTCAGCATCTACACTTACTTTTGTCAGCTTTGTAAATATATCTGTCATGGATTGAATTGTGGCCCCCCAAAATATGTATCAACTTGCCTAGGCTGTGATTCCCAGTATTGTGTGGTTGTCCACCATTTTGTCATCTGATGTGATTTTCCTGTGTGTTTTAAACCCTACCTCTGTGATGTTAATGAGGCAGGATTAGAGGCAGTTAATGTCAATGAGGCAGGATTCAATCTACAGGATTAGGTTGTGTCTTCAGGCAATCTCTTTTGAGATATAAAACAGAGAAGTGAAGCAGAGACGTGGGAGGACCTCATACCACCAACGAAGCACCACCAGGAGCAGAGTGCGTCCTTTGGACCTGAGGTTCCTGCACTGAGACGCTCCTAGATCAAGGAAAGTGATGACAAAGACCTTCCCCCAGAGCTGACAGAGAGAGAAAGCCTTCCCTTGGAGCTGGTGCCCTGAATTCAAACTTCTAGCCTCCTAGACTATGAGAGAGTAAATTTCTCTTTGTTAAAGCCATCCACTTGTGGTATTTCTGTTGTAGCAGCACTAGATGACTAAGAATATCAATCACAAAACTTTTTGCCAATTCAGCTTAAAGGTGTACAACTTACTGACAGCAATTACAGTAATCAGCCATGCAAACCTACCCTCAGTCACCCCGACCTTTCCATCACTGTAAACTGAAACTCTGCTCCACAAGCAACGACCACCCCCCCTTCAGCCCCTAAAATTCAAGTATGTTTGAAGGTGACTGTGTGTCTTACAGGGGGCGGGGGAGAAGGGGGAGGAAGATTTAAACCTTTGGTGACCCAGTTATTTTTTGCTTTGAATTTTTTTGTTGACACCATGTGTTTTCATCAGTGAAAGCGCGCTGAGTCATTGAATGTGTCTGAATTTTTGGTTAAGAGCTTGGCTGCCAACCAAAAGGCTAGCAGCTCAAATCCACCATCCGCTCCTCGGAAACCTTATGGCATAGTTGCGCTCTGTCCCGTAGGGTTGCTGTGTGACGGAATTGATTCGGTGGCAGCAGGTTTGGTTTTTGGTTTGAGTATGGATTTTTTTTTCTTGCCCCCCCCCCCCCACAAGCTTACTCTAACTGTTTAGTGGTACATATGAAGTACCAGTAATCATACCCCAGAGTCCCCACAGGGTCTGTTAGTACATGTGTAACAAAAATTTTCAAAATTTCTATTTTTCCTACCCAAAATTCAGACACCTCATATAATATCTTGTAAAAACCATAATTTGCAGCACACGCCCATTTTTTTGGTTTCAAACAGTCATAGAGGCCCCTGCCTTACGGCAGCATGCACTACCAGTGGTACAGCAGTTTCCCAATAAAGCCCAGAGGCTAAAAAATTCATGGTTGCTCTATGTACTGCTGGGCTCAAAAGGGTTAAAGGAGAAGCAGGAGATATTGCTGGAGAGACAGAAGTCCTCTCATGTTTAGAGCTGAGTCATGAGAGAGAGTTGAGTAATTATCTGGGACAAAATGAGGCAGTATTCGTTTTTGGTCTGAGCATAGAACTTGAGCTGAGCTCTTCACCTTGATCTGAGCGTAGAATTGTCCTTGAAGATATTGCTGGGGTCATTCTGTGTAGGGCAACGTTGCCAGGTCAGTTCAACAGCAAAATGCTGCGGGAGATGCTGACTTCATTACTGAACACAGGATAAACGCAAGAGAAGGTAATTACTGATGTTGCTAGAATCTTTCAGCTCTTGTGTTTATTTAACTTGACCTTTTAACTGTTCTAGAAACTTCTAATTGATACAAAGGAGATTTAAAAAATTGTATTTTTACGATTATGGTTAAAAGTAATTGAAGTTATGGTGTAGCTTTTGGGAGTTTATAATGAAAACTGGGTCAGTTGGTATCTTGCTATTTATGAGGGAAGATTAGCTGTTCCAAACTTGTATATGCATGTTGAGTGTGGAGTAAAAATAATAGTTTACATTGATTTAGTGCTCATTATATGCCTGGAATGATGCTAATGTATAAACCACATTTAATTTTCAAGATAACATTATGATAAATATTATTTTATACATGTAGAATTTGGAGGCTTGGAGAAATTGATTTGCTTGAGGTCACACCTTAAAATTTGTGGTGCCTAGATTCATACCCAAATTTTTCTGTCTGAAATGTTTATATTGCCTTCACACTTGAATAGTTTAGTATGTAATTCTAGGTTGACAGTTTTCCCCCCTCTTAGCACTCAGAAGATATTCCACTGTTCCAAGATTTTCAAAGTTCCTGTTGAAGGTGGGCTGTCAATATAATTATTTTTCCTTTGTAGATAATCTGTTGCTTTGCTTTTAGTGTTCTTCAGTATTATTAAATTGTCTTTTCCTGTTTCAGCTGCTGTCCAGTGGGTCCTGACTCATGGCGACCCCATGTGTGTCAGAGTAGAACTGTGCTCCATAGGGTTTTCAGTGGCTGATTTTTTGGAAGTAGATCGTCGGGCCTTTCTTCTGACGGGCTTCTGGGTGGACTTGGACCTCCATGAGACAACACAGCAAAGCCGTATGGTGCTCACAGGTGGTCCCAGATTGCTAATTAACCCAACAACCAACCCAGTGCCGTCGAGTCGATTCTGACTCATAGCGACCCTATAGGACAGAGCAGAACTGCCCCACAGAGTTTCCAAGGAGTGCCTGGTGGATTCGAACTGCTGACCCAGCTGTTAGAAAAAAAGGCACAATTGCTAAATGTGATTGCTCGACGCATGGGGGGACTTGACTTAACCAGTAAGCAAGGCTTACATTAATTATATTAAGGCTCACATTCGTTAAACAAGGTACCCACAGACTTACGTTAATTAAACAAGGCATGCACAGGCTTACACTCGTGTTTACTTACTAATCTGTAGTGAACAATTTCACATGGGTTTCACCACACCTTTGCTGTGGTGTAAGACAGGTGAAGTTGTTTACTACAGATTAGTAGATATGCTCAAGCAAGCCTGTGCATACCTTGCTTATTGAAATCTGGCCCTGGCTCCATGACTATCGCATACTTCCAATCAGGCCTGAACACATGGGACGCTCCAGAGTATTAGCACATGGAAAGTAGCATTTATTGCTTACAAGAGGAAGCAGACAGCACTCCAGAAAAAATGCACAATCACTGTTGAGTTCTCCTCCCCCGGCAGTTTGAAAAGCCTGTCCTGGCGGATGGGGACTCTTCCAAGCAAACCCTGTCCCGTGGGTAAGGGGCTTAAAAAAGGGAGGGACCTACCTTCTGCCAGTACTCTCTGACCAGGTAGGTCCAGTGGGTTGGACACTTATACTATAAGTACTTCCACCTACCACCGTAGCTGAGGGACCACAAGGCCCCACACTGGCACTTTTTGTACCCCCAAACCCCTGGCACCCTACATTAACAAACATCAGGGGTTGAGGGGGTGGCGGGCCCATCTTGCCTTCTCAGGTTCTGAGGTTTATTGCCAAGGTGATGAGCTGGACATGCCCAGCTCATTTGTTCATGCTTAAAGTGTTGCCTGGCTGTTTTAGAAGGACAAAAAATCCATTGCCATGAGGTCCTATTCCGACTCAAGGGACCCTATAGGAGAGAGTAGAACTGCCCCATAGGGTTTCCAAGGAGTGACTGGTGGATTTGAACTGTCAACCTTTTGGGGAGCAGCCAGGCGTCAGCCAAGATCTTAACCACTGCGCTACCAGGGCTTCAATCTGACTAAAAGTTTACTATTTTTATTGATCTTTCCTAAGGACTAGTTTTTGGTGGCATTGAATTTTTTTTGTTTTCTGTTTCATTGATTTTTGCTGTTAAAAATTTTTATGTCCTTCCTTCTCTTGTTTTGGGTTTAATTTGCTTTGCTTTTCTTTGTTTCTTAAGATGGAAGCTGAGATCAGGGATCAGTAAATTATGCTCCGTGGACCAAACCCAGTCTGCCACCTGTTTTTGAATGACCCATGAGCTAAGGATGATTTTTATGTTTTTAAACAGCTGAAAAAGATCAAAAGAATATTATTTTGTGACATGTGAAAATTATTTGAAATTCAGATTTCAGTGCCCACAAATAAAGTTTTATTTTAACGTCGTCTTGTTTTGTTTACACATTGTCTGTGGTTGCTTTTGTGGTAGGGCAGCAGAGTAGAGTAGTTGCAGCAGAGGCCCTGTGGCATTCTCATTGCTTTGTACTGCTGCTTGGTGCTCTATAATCAGTGTTTCAAGCGCCATGCATATCACCCTGCTGTGACATTTTATTTTTTATTACCAATGCATAACCATCATGTCAGAATGAGAAAAGTGAGCAGTAGCCCTCTCTTTGCAGAGAGGGATGTACAGCCTTGTAAATCCTATGGGGCAGTTCTATTCTGTCCTATCGGGTCACTGAGTCAGAATGGACTTGATGGCAATGGGTTTGGTTTTGGTTTTGTTTTTTATTAGACTTTTGGTGTGAACAATTGCTTGAAGAGTTGAGTACATCAATAGTCCATTCAAAAACAAGGCAAGTGATTTCGAGTGGTTTTCCTGGGTTCTTGATGAGTCGTGAGATGTTTCTGATATTGCTCCATTGTTTGAAGAATCACTGCTAAGTTTGAAGTTACTAAAGAAATTAGCCTCCGTGAATAATCTGTGTGAAACAAGTAGAGGTGAGAATATTTTTTAAAAGTTGAAAAAACAATAATTCAGTAAACCTGAAGCGGAATCTGCTAAGATGTGTTACAGCTGTTGGGGATAAATGTTTGTGTGGAAAGGAAAAAAGGTTAGTTGCACAAATTTACAAAACTTATGAAAACGTAGGGTGTTTAAAGCTGATATTCATTGTTTTATTTATCAGCAGGCACTTCAGAGAATATTTGAATCTATCATGTGACGTGGAACCAGTAGTGTCAGTAGTGAGCTTCATTCACTCTTGTGGACTTAACCCTTGTCAGTTCCATAAATTTTTGTCAGCTATAGAAACTGAGTAGCCTTAATTGTTCTACCACAAAGCGGTTCAGGGGCTTAGCATTTGTAAAGTTTTATTGTAATTTTTTTTGAGGTCAGGGCTGAGATTGAAATTTTTCCAAATGAGAAGAATTGCTCTCAACCACTATTACGCAACACTTAATAGCTTTGAAAATTAGTGTTTGCCAGACTCGATAATGTTTCTTAATGAATTCAACCTAAAATTACAAGACAATGCTTATATGTAAGATTAATACACAGTAAAGCCATTTTGGTGACAACTAATGTTATTTGAATCACAAGTAATGTCAAGCTAATTTATACAGCTTCTCGTGCTGTCAAAAGTTAAAGAAGTGAAATCTCCATTCCTACCCAGGCTTGCAGTGGATAAATCTTCTGAGCTCAAACTGTAGTTTCAGCAACATTTTCCAGACTTTGATGGAAGTGCAAGGGCAATTTCCATATTACAAAGTCCAGTTAACTGTTCAGTTGAGGTACTGTCATCTAACTTTCAGTTGGAGGTGATTAATCTGCAATGTAATGACATGTTAAAAGCCAAGTATCAAGAGAAGAATAAACGCCTTAAATGCCTTTCAAGCAGTGAGTATACTGAATTGAAATAGTATGCTTATGAATTAATATCAGTGTTTGGCTGTACCTGTCTGGTGAAAGGAAACCCTGGTGGTGTAGTGGTTAAGAGCTATGGCTGCTAACCAAAAGGTCAGCAGTTTGAATCCACCAGGTGCTCCTTAGAAGCTCTATGGGGCAGTTCTCCTCTGTCCTATAGGGTCGCTATGGGTTGGAATCTACTCAACAGCAACAGGCTTGTTTTTTGGCTTTGTTTTTGGTTTTCTGGTGAAAAGAAACTTCTAAAGATGAAATGCATGTAATCTTTCAGATCAGCATTAACAGATGAACACTTGTGACTGATTTTGATGGTAGGAAACACTAACCTTGAACCCCAGTTAAGTGAAATGTTACCTCCTAAACAGGAGTTCCGTTCTTCTCATCAGTAGGCCTGTATAACAAAAATTGTACTGAATTACTACTACTATTACAGTATTTTGAATTTCATCACTAAAAATTGTAGAAATCTGTTTGTCTTGATATATAAGTACCTACATAATATTCTCAATTTTGGCTGTTGGCCCCAAAAGCCTAAAATATTTACTGTCTGGCCCTTTACAGAAAAAGTTTACTGACCCTTGCTTTACAGTAAATCAAGATATTCCGTGTAGTTTTGTACCTGCACATATTAGCAGAATTCATGCTTTCAAGCCCTTTATTTCACAATGACCAGAAAAGATAATTTATGGAGCAACCGTCTTTTTGCTGGGTTTATTAATTACAGCTTGTTCAATGTACTATGACTTTATTATTTTGTGTTAATGAAGAAGTTGCTTTCTATAGTTATCCTGTGTTCTGTGGATAGATTTACTGAACACTGAAATTACCTGCTTTGTAAAAGTAGTGTACTCTTTGTTTCTGTGTGATTCTCATGTATTTATAAAATATAGACACTGCCTTCAAGGAACCTCAATTGGGAGAAGAGGCAGAGAATATGCCGAAACAAAGAGCTTTACTTTCAAGAGTGTATTGGGGTCATTTGAACTGCCTAGAACTAAAAAAAAGGTTTGGTTAATTCTGAGGAAGAGTTTTTGAGCCCCTGAAGAGCAGATAAGAGATTCAGAGGAAGAGTCAGGCTACCCAAATCAACAATTTCATCCCTTCAGGAGGCATGGAGATGTATTTTGATTTTCTCCACTATGTGTGTTCATTGGTTTGCTGTTCCAGGAACGAAAGTAGGGCAGCTTGGGCTCTTTCCCAGGATATTACTCTCCTGTATCTCTCCCCTTGCTACTCTGGTAGTCTTAAGAGGAAAGTATCTTTGTTTATGAACTTTGGATGATTCTGGAAGAAAACCCAGAATTACTAGGCTGGAGAGCTTTGGTAGGAAGCAGAGAGGCTCGTCGGTTGTTCTTCCATCACCTTGTAGCAAGGAGACGGGTAAAGATAGTTACTGCACAGCCAAAAAGCTATAGAGAATGACAGGACCATAAAGACTGCAGGTCGAGGAGGAAAAACGGGCTCAGACTGTTTAATTCACAAGGTTCTTCCTTAGATTTAAGTTGTACAGGACAATTAACTGCGTATAAACTGCATGCAGACTATAGACTGACCCGTCAAAATGTGCTCTTTAAATATGCCTTTTTTTTTTTTGGGACCAGAAGTTTGAGTGTGAACTAATTTCTGCAGCTTTAATTGAGCTCACTGGAAAAGATAACATGATATTCATGTATTTATTTTAAATCTGTGATTCTAAGAATGAATTAAATATAAAGCAAGATCATTTTTACTATTACCGAAGCTTGGGTAATTACAAATAAACAAAGAAAATGAGTGTCCAGCTTACGTAAACCTGTAACACAAACCAGTAGTTCAGAGCTGTGTGACCTCTCTCCCTGTTATCTTGTTGGGTGTTCTTTTGTGATCGCCTTTGTATCTTCAGCATTGGGGACCTTGCTCGCTATTATTAAATGCATTCAGCTAACCTTGAAGAATGTAAGATAACCATTTTGACTTTCAAGGTATTTTTAAGCAGATACTTTAAAGAATAATAAAATATTTTAAAGTCAGTGCGGAAAAGTTAAAAAGTCATTGTGTATTTTATGTGTAGGTCTCTGAGAGAAGATGAATTTGGCTGAGATTTGTGACAATGCAAAGAAAGGAAGAGAATATGCGCTTCTGGGGAATTATGACTCGTCCATGGTCTATTACCAGGGGGTGATACAGCAGATCCAGAGACATTGCCAGTCAGTCAGAGACCCGGCTGTCAAAGGCAAATGGCAACAGGTAAGAGCACGTCGACGTCATTGGTGCCCGAGGGCAGCAGCCTTAACTGGAGAGGCCGGAATCCGGAAATTAGTTTGAGATTTTGTAAATAGTTCATATTTGAATACTGAACTGTATTTAATAAGTACTCTGAATAATTTTCTGATAATTTGCTTAGTTAATATGTTTGATAGTTTTGATAATATATTCCATGAGGCATATTTTGAAGATACTCTAATCTAATGGAGTCTATTTTTAATTTTTTTATTTCCATAATCAGTTATTTTTATTCATCCTCTTCCGCCTTCATTTTTATATGTAGTTTTGACCCATTTCAGAAAACTTTTCCTGTAAGAAATTTTCCTCATCTTTTGAAAGACTCCTCACAAATACAAATGAGTCAGTGATTTAATAAAAAGCACTAATATATTTGCTCTGTCTCCAGACTATACAACTTGATTACACAATGGCACACTTAATAAAAACTTGAATTATAATTTCCTCATTTGTCCTTAAAATCTTTTAAAATTAAAAGTACAAAGTCAGGCATTTCTTTGAAGTTTCCATTTTATGTACCAATGTCTTTCAAGCTTTTCTTCTACTTTTTCCACAAGTCTGGAGTTGATGTTTTACTAAGTTTTGAGGGAAAATTTGGCTTATTTTCCAAACTAAGTGTTACCAAATTATGTTGACTGAGAGCAACATCCTTGCTCTAACTCAAGCCAAAATTTTTAGTAGTTTTTCTCCTATCCTTCATACCAGTTACAGGAAGGGGTGTTTGTTAATCATAGAAATATTTTTGACATATTCTTAATTGTGTTAGATAGTAAGCATTTCTCTTCGGTTATTTCTTTGGTGTTTTCCATTAGGTTTCATTTCTCCTAGTATAGTATAGTATGTAATTGGGTATATTAACAGTTAAATTTTACATGGGTATTTTGGTTGTTGTTGTTCCTGCAACTGCTATTTTATGTTATTTCTGTGTTATTACTAAAGTTAAAGGAAAGCTTCTTTTGCTTTGCCTTACCGTGAAATGTGCTTTCTGGTTTTTTAAAAAATATTATTGTTAAAATGAATTTGTAAATGTTATTTTCAATCTGTTATTGGTTTGCCTTTGAAAATTAGTCTGGGCCCAGGGTCTGAAGACATAAGAACTTGCACAGAGCAGGTTTTCAGTTACATTTATATTTTGAATGTAGGGAGACTCTTGCTTTTGAGCTCAAAATAAACTTTACCCAGGACTTGAAAGAAACCGGGTATTAGGTGCAGGAGAATTTAAAGAGAAGTTGGAAGTGTGTCATCCATGGTGTTATACTGCTTCAGGCTTTTGGAAGCCCATGGCAGGCATTTAACATTCAGTAATATTGGTAATAGAAAATGCTGGTGAAAATTTTGGCTGACAGTTTTCTGGAATCTATTTACAAAACCCTGGTGGCGTAGTGGTTAAGAGCTACGGCTGCTAACCAAAAGGTTGGCAGTTGAAATCCACCAGGCGCTCCTTGGAAACTCTATGGGACAGTTCTGTTCTGTCCTATAGGGTCGCTATGAGTTGGAATCGACTCAGTGGCAACAGGTTTTTTTTTTTTTTTGGTTTATTCACAAATATATTAAACAGACTTAAGATAATATAAATTTCTGGGAATTTGTCATCTTGTTACTGACTTAGTTGCTTGTTTTAAATTGTGTTAATGGTCCCCACATTCTTTGGTAGAAATAGAGGTGGATTACGAAAAGATATATAACTCTGTTCCCTCTGAAAAGCTATAAAATTATGTCTTTTTTCCAACCATCCCCACGTTCCTAGCTATATTACTTTAAATAGTTGAAATGTGTTTTGACTGCTCGAATGATTCATTTTGTACACTTTGAGTGGCACTAAGACAAATTTCACTCTAGATAGCAATTGATCATTCACAATTTATATAAACTTTAAACCATTTCTAACGTAAAGGCCGTGTCTTTCAAGGTTCGGCAGGAACTATTGGAAGAATACGAGCAAGTGAAAAGCATTGTCAGCACTTTAGAAAGCTTTAAAATGGACAAGCCCCCAGATTTCCCTGTGTCCTGTCAAGATGAGCCATTTAGAGACCCTGCTGTGTGGCCACCTCCTGTCCCCGCAGAGCACAGGTGAGTGAGACGCAGGTGACGCGTTCTCTTCAGGTACTTCTGAAGCTACTGGATATTCAGAGCAAGGCCTTATTTGAACCAAGAATGAAAAAGCATTTTGGAGGGCATATAAAGTATACCTGTTTACAATTCTCACACCCACAGGTTTACATAAGGAGCCCTGGTGGCGCAATGGTTAAGCGTGCAGCTGGTAACTGAAAGGTCAATGGTTCAAATCCACCAGCCACTCCACAGGAGAAAGATGTGGCAGTCGGCTTCAGTAAAGATTACGGGCTTGGAAACCCTATGGGACGTTTCTACTCTGTCCTATAGGGTCGCTATGAGTCAGAAGTGACTGGATGGCAATGGGTTGAGTTTACATTGAGTATCATTGAGTATATGTTTGATAAAGCTCAGTTAATCTCCTGTCATATATCTGCTTTGAGAATGCTTCATTACTGTAGTCGTAACAGGGTTAATCTACTGCTAGTCCTAAAAATTGTCTGTTAAAAGAGGTCTTCCAGGTTTTATAATGACATCATCAAAACGAGGACAGTTTTGAGACTCCAACAACTTTAAATGGAATTCTGGAGAAATTGGGTTCATCTGGTTGGTCCTACAGCCAGTTTCTGGAGTTGGAAGGAACCTTAGAGACAACATTAAATGGCTTACTGTTGCTTAAAGATGCAAGCGTGGATTCCTTAGTGTGGCGTGTAAGGCTCTAGGTTTATCTCCCACAAGTTCTCTTTGATGCCCGGCCTACTTGTCATCTATATTAAACCTCCCTCTGTTTACTCTTTCCTGTCTTCTTGTCTTTGCACAGTCTGCTCTTTCTTCCAGGAGTACCCTTAGCCCCCATCTCTTAACCGAGCAACTCATACGCATTCTTCATGGCTCAGCTCAGCAGCCTTTCCCTCTGCAGCCTTTTCCAGTTTGCCCAGGCTAGCTGTTTGTTTATAGCAGTTATCATGCTGCATAGATTGATATCTCTCCCCAAGATTAGGAGCTTTTCAAGATTAGGCAAGGACCATGGTTTTATTGACTTAAACTTCCATTGCCTAACACAGGGCTTGACAAGTCCTAAGCATCGAACCAACATTGAATGAATAACTTGATTAATTTCACCAGTGAGGAGACTAAGGCCTGCAGAGAGCCTGACTGATAAGTTAGCTTAGACTGGGATCTGGGTTTAGATCTTTCTGGCTTTCTCTTCAGTCTGATGTGAAGTGGTATTGTGGCCAGAGTGTTGCACCATAGTAAAAAAGCTTCCCTTTGGTCAGTAACTGTGACCATCCTGTTTAGCTCGTTGATTGCTTGAAGCTTATAAAAAACATTTAGAGAACTGTGAAAAATGGTTAATTTATCCCTTTAAGACTTTTTTCCACTGAATTACAGATAATTTGGTGGTTCCTGTTACAAAAACACTAGATGATGATGGTTTTTAAGGTCTATGACAATGTAGTGCTTTCTTCAGCTGTAACCACTTTTAGGGATTACGGGTTAAGGTAACCTTTATCCCTCAAAAGGCAGCATTTCAAGAGTCACAGGACTGGCTCTGGAAAGTAAACACTGAAAAAAAGTGAAATAATGGCATTTTGATCCATCAGCATCTTGAAATTTTTGTGTACGTACATGTGTATAATAAAACAGCTTGGATTTTTTTTAAAAGTCAGTAACTCAGAAATTTACTTCTAGCTTAAAACCAACAGTAACTTTTAGTATAAGAAATACCCGTTTTGAATTGCTAGAGCACCATGATGTATTTTAAAAAGTGGTGGCCACAGACAATAACTTTGATATTTGAAGCTCAAACTGAATAAAAAATGTAGATGGTAGTTTTGCACTGATGAGTGCTTACCTGGCAGCTTCTCTTCATTAGAGAAATACCACTTCAGTTCTTTCTTTTCCTTTGTCCTCTTTTTACTGCTCATAACGTAGATCTGATTTATTTTTATAATTGCTTTTGAATTCTTATTCTTAATAAAACTGAAAAACAACTGAACCAGAGTGTATGTCTGTGACCCTGCTTTGTTTATACTAAAAAAAAAGTTTCCCTTGTATATAGCCATTTTATGTATTCTACCCCGACCCTTGGCCTGGGAATCAGACATCCTTAATAAAAACAAATCAAAAACTGTATATTATTTGGAAAAAAAAATTCCAATTTCACATTTATTATCATCAACAAGAAAATTCCCAACAACTTCACAACGTTCTACTAGTGAAGGAATTCTCTTTAATATCTTGAGTAATAGCGTGCGATTAGTAGTTTTAAACTTTTTAAATAAAATCTTTACATAAGCCAAGCAATAGGTCCTTCATGAAGTAATAATGTTTTGGTGACATATGTGTAAGACAAATGTTAATGACCTCAACTTTACACTGGTTTGTAACACAGAATGTGTGCAGGGCTGACATGATAATAAAATAAGTGAACAGGGAGATTATAAATTCAGGGCTAAAAGTTAGGGGATGCTAGAGTTATATAGTATTTTCCTCCTTTTTACAAATTCTGTTTCTTCTCCAGGTCATGGAAAAACCCAGAGATATCTCTCCTAGAGGTACTGAGTGGTGAAGATTAAAACATACAAACCAACCCATTGTCATGGAGTTGATTCCGACTCATGGCAACCCCTACTCTGTTACAGAGTAGAACTGCTCTGTAGGGTTTTCTTGGCTGTAATCTCTATGGGAGCAGATCGCCAGGTCTTTCTCCCATGGAGTGGCTGGTAGGTTGGAGCCACCGAAGCTAGTCCTTAGATACTTGTTGGTTTACTGGAAAAACCCATGACTTGACTCCAAAGATCTGAGTTTGAATTCTACTTGTCTTATGATCTTGAGCAAGTTCTTTATTCTCTCTAAACATCAGTTTCACTACCTGCAAATTGGGGATTTTTACCTCATACAATGAAATAAGAGAATATAATATCTGAGAAAGTAACTGGCATGAAATAAGTAATTAAAATTAATGGTTAACTCTGAAATAAAATGCTACAATGTTCCTTTGGGTCAATAAGAAGAAATAACAGAAGATGATAGCCTCATTCATAAAATTCCTCAAGGAATTTTATTTCCCCCTTGAAAATATGTAAACCCTTAGTTTTCAGAAAAGCTTTGAGTAAAATCTGGCTGAGAGAATATGGCATTTGAAATGCCCAAGTCTCATGAAGTTGGCTGTGATTTTTAGGGAAGGTACAATAAATTATAATTATTTATAAGCATTATCTTTATTTAAACCTCCAGTGATCCCATGGAGTACATGGTGCTATTGCATATGCATATTGTTATTGCTAATTTATTATTATCAATTGTTATGAATTGAATTGCGTCCGCCCAAAGTGTGTGTCAACTTGGCTAGGCCATGATTCCTAGTATTGTGTCATTGTCTACCATTTTGTCATCTGATGTGATTTTCCTGTGTGTTATAAACCCTACCTCAGTGATGTTAATGAGGCAGGATTAGAGGCAGTTATGTTAATGAAGGATGGAAGGAATTCACAGAGTCATTATACCAAGAAGAATTAGTCGATGTTCAACCATTTCAAGAGGTGGCATATGATCAGGAACTGATGGTACTGAAGGAAGAAGTCCAAGCTGCTCTGAAGGCATTGGCAAAAAACAAGGCTCCAGGAATTGATGGAATATCAATTGAGATGTTTCAACAAACAGATGCAGCGCCGGCGGTGCTCACTCGTCTATGCCAAGAAATATGGAAGACAGCTTCCTGGCCAACTGACTGGAAGAGATCCATATTTATGCCTATTCCCAAGAAAGGTGATCTAACCGAATGTGGAAATTATAGAACAATATCATTAATATCACACGCAAGCAAAATTTTGCTGAGGATCATTCAAAAACGGCTACAGCAATATATTGACAGGGAACTGCCAGAAAATCAGGCTGGTTTCAGAAGAGGACACGGAACCAGGGATATCATTGATGATGTCAGATGGATCCTGGCTGAAAGCAGAGAATACCAGAAGGATGTGTACTTGTGTTTTATTGACTATGCAAAGGCATTCGACTGTGTGGATCATAACAAATTATGGATAAGATTGTGAAGAATGGGAATTCCAGAACACTTAAGTGCGCTCATGAGGAACCTTTACATAGATCAAGAGGCAGTTGTTCAGACAGAACAAGGGGATGCTGATTGGTTTAAAGTCAGGAAAGGTGTGCTCAGGGTTGTATTCTTTCACCATACCTATTCAATCCGTATGCTGAGCAAATAATCCGAGAAGCTGGACTACATGAAGAGGAACGGGGTATCAGGATTGGAGGAAGACTCGTGAACAACCTACAGTATGCAGATGACAAAACCTTGCTTGCTGAAAGTGAAAAGGACTTGAAGCACGTACTAATGAAGATCAAAGACCACAGCCTTCAGTATGGATTACACCTCAACATAAAGAAAACAAAAATCCTCACAACTGGACCAATGAGCAACATCATGATGATCGGAGAAAAGATTGAAGTTGTCAAGGATTTCATTTTACTTGGATCCACAATCAACAGCCATGGAAACAGCAGTCAAGAAATCAAAAGACACATTTCATTGGGTAAATCTGTTGCAAAGGACCTCTTTAAAGTGTTGAAGAGCAAAGATGTCACCTTGAAGACTAAGGTGCATCTGACCCAAGCCATGGTATTTTCAATCACATCATATGCATGTGAAAGCTGGACAATGAATGAGGAAGACCGAAGAAGAAATGACGCCTTTGAATTGTGTTGTCAGTGAAGAATATTGAATATACCATGGACTGCCAGAAGAACGAACAGATCTGTCTTGGAAGAAGTACAACCAGAATGCTCCTTAGAAGCAAGGATGGCGAGACTGCATCTTGTGTACTTTGGACATGTTGTCAGGAGGGATCAGTCCTTGGAGAAGGACATCATGCTTGGCAGAGTACAGGGTCAGTGGAAAAGAGGAAGACCCTCTATGAGGTGGATTGACACAGTGGCTGTAGCAATGAGCTCAAGCATAACAATGATTGTAAGGATGGCTCGGGACAGGGCAGTGTTTCGTTCTGTTGTGCATAGGGTCACCATGAGTCGGAACTGACTCAAGTGCACCTAAGAACAACAACATGTTAATACGGCAGGACTAAATCTACAAGATTGAGTTGTATCTTGAGTCAATCTCTTTTGAGATAGAAAAGAGAAAAATGAGCAGAGAGACAGGGGAACCTCATACCACCAAGAAAGTAGTGCCAGGAGCAGAGCACGTCCTTTGGACCCAGGGTCCCAGTACTGAGTAGCTCCTAGCCCAGGGGAAGATTGATGATAAGAACCTTCCCCCAGAGCTGACAGAGAAAGCCTTTCCTCAGAGGTGGTGCCCTTAATTTGGTCTTCTAGCCTACTAGACTGTGAGAGAATAAACTTGTTTTTTAAAGCCATCCACTTGTGGTATTTCTGTTAAAGCAGCACTAAATAACTAAGACATCAACCTCATTCGTAGCTGACGAAGTTGAAACTTACGAAATTGAAGTTACTTTCCCAAAGTCTTCTCAACAGGAAAGTGGCCTGGTCACAAACTGAACCCAAGCCTTTTCAACTCTAGAGCTCTTATTTGTCTCTGCTCTGTTATGTTACTTTCTGACATGTACTCAGTAGTCTCTGTGCCTATATTTTGAATACATCTATATACATCTATATGTTCTAATCTATGATATATGCATCCATTATCCACTCGATTAAATTCTTATTAGAGGTGATGGGAGAATAAAGAAACTAAAAATGCTTAATGAAAAAATATTGGTGTTTTAAGAGTAATTAAAAAAATTTTTCTGTATGGGAACACCACCCTGAAATTATAAGTCAGTAGGAAAATATGATTTACTTTACCTTGTTTTGCACAAAACATTTCAGAGATGCATCTGATGTGTTTGACATTTAGCCACTAATTTGTTACCCTATTTGAGGTTGTGTCCTTTTCACTTCCTGGACTTGAAGACCAAACTTCTTCTCCATCCCTGTTACCAAGATAATCCTTATACTGTGGTTTTCCGACAGTGGTTTTGCCACAGTGTTTGAAGTTTCGATTCCATTGTGGCGCTTCTGCCCGGTTTAATCATCGTCATGTTTTAAATCAGCAGCAGCTGCTCGTGTAAATCGAAACAATCTTCTGAAATGAATTAGATTCACTGCTTTAAAGGTGAGGAAATTGAGCTACAAAAGCAGGCTCATGATCAGAGTTGGTGGCAGTACTAGAATTAAGCTCTGAAGACATGAAACCTCCGGGTTGTTCTTATTGTCCCGTGTTAAGAGGTTTATTATGTTAAAGTGATTTTATAATATTGTATGTGTTGGTTATTAAACACATTTTCTATTAATGCAGCTGTTTTTTAAATGGCCTTTCTCAGTGAGACCGGAAATCATGAAATTAAGGTTTTCTATATTAGGGCGGAAACCCCAGTGGCATATTGGTTAAGAGCTATGGCTGCTCACCAAAAGTTCGGCAGTTCAAATCCACCAGACCCTCCTTGGAAATCCTATGGGGGGCAATTCTTTTCTGTCTTAAAGGGTCGCTTTGAGTTGGAATCGACTTGATGGCAATGGGTTTTTTTTTTTTTTTTAAATATTAGAGCAGTATTTCACTTAGCATATGTTCCGTAAACTCTTTATTCAACTTAAAACATAAATTTGTTTGGTCTTTTTAAGTTGCACCTTTATTTTTGAGGGTATACAAGCCTGAAATTAATCATTTAGCTTGTTCTGTACGGTAGATTAGAAGTCTAGTAAACTTGTTAATGTAGTTTCAGCTGGAACTGAAGGAAACAGCATAATGTCTTTTGTGGACATGGGAACAAGAAGATTGATTGTCCTGGTGGCACAGTGGTTAAGTGCTGTGGCTGCTAACCAAAAGGTCGGCAGTTCAAACCCACCAGACGCTCCTTCAAAACTCTGTGTGGCAGTTCTACTCTGTCTTATAGGGTCACTATGAGTTGGAATCGACTTGATGACAGTGGGGTTTTTTTAGTGCTATTTTGTAGAATTTCAGCAAGAGGAAATCTTTTTGACTTGGTGTTGAAGTTGTTGCCTTATGTTTCTTTCGGTACCCAAATGGCTTAAGGAACTGGTAGCATTTACCTCCCAATTTGCACTGAAAAAGAACAATTAATAAAAGCTTCTTTTGATAAGGAAACCCTGGTGCGATAGTGGTTAAAGAGTTTGGCTGCTAACCAAAAGGCCAGCAGTTCGGATCCACCAGGCGCCCCTTGGAAACCCTACAGGGCAGCTCTACTCTGTCCTGTAGGATTGCTATGAGTCGGAATCCACTTGATGGCAACGGGTCTTTTTTGTTGTTGTTTTGTTGATAAATCAAGGCCAAAGTCAAATACTGATAGAGAGTAAACTATCATCTATTCAGGTAAATTGTCTCATCTCTACAGGTGTTTCACCTGAGGCTCTGGCTCAGTTATTTTGCTGGGATGGGACTATAAAGTAGGAAAGCAAGTAGTTGTATCACTTCCACTCCTAATTGAGTGGTCATCCTCTTACTTCTCTGTGCCTCGTTTTCTCCTCTTTAAAATGAATACCGTAATGAGATTGCTTTGTAAAATTGCTTTGAAGTCTTAGGAAGAAAAGCAGAAAAAAGCAGTGGAGTGCAGAAACAGACATGGCCCCTGCCCTTGTGGAGCATATGGTGAGTAAATGGGTGTAAGAGCCATGACTGCAGTAGAATGGACTGGATTTAGTGTTAATTAGATACAGGGATCAGGAGAAAAATTGGAGCAGATAATTAAACATCTAGATAAAGTTGTCGGGCAGGAATTGGAAATGAGAACCAGAGTTTGAGAGCGGTTAGGATTAGTGGTAGGTATAGGGTTGCTATGAGTCAGAATCTACTCGACGGCAGTGGGTTTTTTTAAATTTAGGAATCATTAACTAATCCCAAGAAGGAAATTTTAAGGTTGGTCTTTACATGTGGAATAGATTATTTGCCTAACACAATTGGCAGGCTGAGATTGTACTATTTTTCTTAACATTCTAGAGTCGCATCTTCCAAATTGCTGTTTCTGGAGTCTGGGCTGGGCTGTATGTTAGACTATGGGTAGAAAATGACTAGAAGTGCTGACTGACCACAGTAATAAAGATGTTTATCAAGTTCTTAACTGTGAACCAGGTGCTGTGCTAATAAACTTGTTTTGTCGTTTATTTCTTATTTAATCTTTACAACCACCCTCTAGATAGGTACTGTTACTGTATTTTTTCACAAATAATGTACCCACACATATAATGTGCATAGGATGCCTAGAAAAATATGCATGAGGGGGTTGCATGGTTGGCAAAAAAGTGTGACGTGTGTTGTTTGTGTAAAAGTAATATTATCATCCTTATATTTTCTAAGGAGACACTGAGGTTTAAAGAGCTAAGTAACTTTATCAAATGCTGCCCATAGGTCAGATAAGATGAATACTGAGAGTTGGATTGGATTTTTAGCAACATGAAGATCATTTGTGACCTTGTGAGCCGTTTTGGTCAAAGAGTAGAGACTAAACATTAATATTGAATGATGCAGGAAGCATGAAAAGAAGATGGAGAGAATACACAGAGCCACTGTATCAAAAAGAATTGGTCAGCGTTCAGCCATTTCAGAAGGTAGTATATGATCAAGAACTGATAGTATGATGGAAGAAGTCCAACCTGCACTGATGGCATTGGGGAAAAACAAGACTCTAGGAACTGACAGAGTACCTATTGAGATGTTTCAGCAAGCGGATGCAACACTCAAAGTGCTAACTCATTTATGCCAAGAAATTTGGAAGAAGCTACCTGGCCAGCTGACTGGAAGAGATCCATACACGTGCCTATACCATCTTTTCTGTGCTTTGAAGATGATGTTAGTAATAGTAGTAGTTTGCCTTCTGGCCAATATTATCAGTCTAATTATTTTTGTCCGGTGTCGAGCAGTTTCACTATGACTTATCTAGGTGTGAATTTGTTTTTATTTGTACTATTTAAGACTTGTGCTTCTTTTGTTTCAGATTCTCATGGTTTTAGTCATGTTAAACATTTATAGTCTCTAACTGATAGTTCTATTATCAGAAGTTATTGGGAATCTTGCAGTTTCTTCTTTCTGATGACTTTCGTTTGTGGTAAAATTGAGACTGTCTCTTCAGCAAGGTTTAATCAGTCATTCATATGTTTGGCTTATTCAGCGGGGGTATCACTCCTGAGAAGGGTCTGTGTTTGCTTCAGCCAGGTGCCCTAGGGTTGTCACCTGCCTGGAACCACTTTTTAGGTAAATGTACTTAGGCTTGGATTTCTCTGCATCCTCGCCTACACTTGTTATTTTCCTTTTTTTTTTTTGATAACAGCCATGCTAGTGGGTGTGAAGTGGTGTCTAATTGTGGCTTTGAATTGCATTTCTCTAATGACTGATGACCTTGAGCATCCTTTCATGTATTTATTGGCCATTTGTGTATCTTCTTTGGAGAAATGTCTGTTCAAGTTCTTTGCCCATTTTTAAATCGGGTCATTAGTTTTTTCATTGTTGAGTTTTAAGAGTTCTATATTAAATGAATAATTTCTTTTATAAGGATCAGCACAAAGCTGGTTCCTATGAGGTGAGGTTAAAGGTCTCACAAATATCTAACTTTTCCAAGCTGCTCTGCCACTCTGCCATCTCTAACATCCACCACTCCCCCTCCCCTTAGTACTTTCCCTCCTGGGTTCCCTAATTCCCTGCAACTTCTCACAGAACTCACGAACCATATATAGCAAATGGCTCACGTGGTTGTGGAGGCTGGCAAGTCCCTAATTTGTATCAGGCATAGACTTCACCCTGGCCCTCAGTCTGTGCCCAAAGGCACTCAGCTTTCTCCCTCCGTGGGCCGGGAGGCCCACTGCACTGTTTCCTCGGGTCACTCTTGTGCATATCTCCTCCTTTGGTGGTGGTGGTGGGCTCTCTTTGTTCTGGAATTGGCTCTCTTTTAAGGCAAAACTGACTAACCCCTTGGTAGAGTCACAATTACCCTACCACACAATCACCTGGGTGGGAGTTACAAGACCATGGCTGCAAAGGCCACACACAAAAGTAATTAATCCACCACATATGTATATTCTGGATATTAAACCCATCTCTGATACATGGTTTCTAAATATTTTCTCCCATTCTGTAGGTTGTCTTTCCAGTTTCTTGGTAATATCCCTGATGCATAGAAATTTTTAATTTTGATGAATTTGTTTATTTTTTTCTCTTGCTCCTTTTCCTTTTGGTATCATATCTCAGAGTCTGTCATCAAAAACAAGGAATAGAAGGGAAATTCCTCAGTGTGGTAAAGGGCATTTATGAAAAATCCACAGCTAACATCATACTCAGTGGTGAAAGACTGAACATTTTTCCCTAATACCAGGAACAAGACAGGGATGCCAGCTTTCACTATTGCTATTCAACACTATATTTGAAGCTCTAGCCAGAGCAGTTAGGAAGGAAAAGAAATAAAAAGCATCCAAACGGGAAAAGAAGTAGTAAAACTCTCTATTCACAGATGACGTGATACTATATACAGAAAAGCCCAAAGAACCCGCAAGAAGACTACTAGAGCTAATAAAACCAAACAAAAAACCTGCTGCTGTTGAGTCGATTCCAGCTCGTAGCGACTCTATAGGACAGAGTAGAACTGCTCCATACGGTTTCCAAGGAGCGCCTGGTGGATTCGAACTGCCGACCTTTTGGTTAGCAGCCGTAGCTCTTAACCACTATGCTACCAGGGTTTCCTACTAGAGCTAATAAGAGGTCCCTAAATAGTGCAAATTGTGTGCACTCCACTGCTAACCTAAGGGTTGGCAGTTAGAACTCACCCAGCGGTACTGTGGAAGATAGGCCTGGCGATCTGCTTCCGTTAGGATTACAGCCAAGAAAACCCTGTGGGGCAATTCAGATCTGTAACACATGAGGCTGCCGTGAGTTGGAATCAGCGTGAATGCCACCAGCAACAACAGCACAGCTAATAAGCAAATTCAGCAAGGCTGCAGAGTCCAGCATCAAAAGAGAAATCAGTGTGTTTCTCTACTCAGCCTTTCTCTACAGCAGCAACAAACCATCCCATAAGGAAATTATGGAAACCAACCCTTTTGCAATAGCATCTAAATGAATAAAATACCTAGGAATAAATGTAACCAAGAAAGTGAAAGACCTTTGCACTGAGAACAATAAAACATTGCTGAAAGAAATTAAAAGAGATCTAAGTAAACGGAAAGGTGTCCCAGGATGGTGCAAACCGTTACCAGCTTGGCTGCTAACTGAAAGGTTGGAGGTTCAAGTCAACCCAGAGACACCTTAGAAGAAAGTCCCGGTGATCTCCTGGAAAATCAGCAGTTGAAGACCCTGCGGGGTACAGTGTTACGCTGACACGCGGGGCCGCCGCGAGTCAGAATTGACTCGACAGCAACTGGTTCGTTTAATTGAGTAGATGGAAACACACCTTGTATTCATGGATTGAGAGACGATATTCTTAAGACGTCATTTCTACCCAAAGTAATCTACAGATACAATGCAATTCCAATAAAATTCCATCAGCCTTTATTGCAGAAGTAGAAAAGCTGACCCTCAAATTCCTATGGAATTACCCGAATACTCAAAACAATCTTGGAAAAAAGAGCAAAGTAGGAGGATTCACAGTTCCCTGGTTTTAAATTGTATTCCAAAGCCATAGTAGTCAAAACAGTGTGATATTGGTATAAGGATAAACATATAGATGAGTGGAATAGAGTTGAAAATCCAGAAATAAACTCATACGTCTATGGCCAATTGATTTTTGATAAGGGTGCCAGATCCATTCAGTGACAAAAGAACAGTCTCTACAACAAATGATACTGAGATGATTGGATCTCCACCTGTGAAAGAATGAAGTTGGACCCATACCTCATGCCATATGTGTAAAAAATGGATTAGTGATTGTCTTGAATTAAATTGTGTCCCCCCCCAAAAATATGTGTCAACTTGGTTAGGCCATGATTCCCAGTATTGTGTGGTTGTCCTCCATTTTGTGATTGTAATTTTATGTTAAGAGGATTAGGGTAGGATTGTAACACCACCCTTACTCAGGTCACCTCCCTGAATCAAGGTAAAGGGAGTTTCTCTGGGGTATGGCCTGTACCACCTTTTATCTCTCCAGAGATGAAAGGGAAGCAAGCAGAGACTTGAGGGCCTCATCTGACCAAGAAAACAGCACCAGGAGCAAAGCTCGTCCTTTGGACCCTGAGTCCCTGCACCTGAGAAGCTCCTTGACCAGGAGAAGATTGAGGATGAGGACTTCCTCCAGAGCTGACAGAGAGAGAAAGCCTCCCCCTGGAGCCAACGCCCTGAATTTGGACTTGTAGTCTACTTAACCCACTGCCATCGAGTCGATTCTGACTCACAGTGACCCTATAGGACAGAGTAGAACTGCCCAATAGAGTTTCAAAGGAGCACCTGGTGGATTTGAACTGTCAACCTCTTGGTTAGCAGCCATAGCACTTAACCACTACGCCACCAGGGTTTCCTGTAGCCTACTAGACTGTGAGAAAATAAATTTCTCTTTGTTAAAGCCATCCACTTGTGGTATTTCTGTTATGGCGGCACTGGATGACTAAGACAGTGATCTGAATATAAGATCTAGAACAAAACTCCAAAAGAAAACACAGCTAAAGCTTCAGGACCTTCTTTTAGTTAATGGAGCCCTAGATATGTTTTGTGTGATTTAAAGTCTACCTTTTCACTGAGGTTGTAGCTTTTTGAGGGTCCTGGCTTTATGTGGAAGGAGACTTGGTGGTGCAGCGGTTAAGTTCTTGGCTGCTAACTGGAAGGTTGGCAGTTCAAATCCACAAACCTTCGTGAGAGTAAAATGTGGTAGCCTTAGAAATCCTATGGGGAATTCTACTCTGTCCTATAGGGTCACTGTGAACTCGAAGGCATTGGGTTTTTGCTTTACGTGCGAATCTCAGTTCAACTTCTTTGACTTGCCTGTGCTTAAGGCCTTACCTCAGGTCTCCCTATGTGATTATTAAAATCTAAGTCCTTAGGTGTCTGCTATGTCATCAACTCAGGTACTTAAACAGCTTTTTTTTTTTTTAAACCATTTGGTGTTTCCCTTACCTTCTGTGATAATATCAACTATGTATATAAAAGAATATTTGTTATATTTTATCCAGCATTCCTACATGTTTTAGAGTGGGAAGATTTTCAGTTTATTTATTTTTGTAGTCATCATTTATTTTTGTAGTTCTGTAACATCGGCTGCTAACGGAAAGGTCGGCGGTTCGATCCCACCAGCTGCTTCACATGAGAAAGACGTGGCAGTCAGCTTCAACAAAAATTTACAGCTTTATGGAAACCCTGATGGCTTAGTGGTTTAGAGCTACGGCTACTAACCAAAGAGGATGGCAGTTTGAATCTACCAGGCGCTCCTTGGAAACCCTATGCAAGCAGTTCTACTCAGTCCCGCAGGGTCACGATGAGTCGGAATCAACTCGACGGCAACGAGCTTGCTGTTTTTTTTAAATCATTAAAAGTTAGAGTCCTCAGCTAGTGCAAACAGTGAAGCACTCTACTACTGTCTGAGATGTTGGTAGTTTGAGACAGGCCTGGAGATCTGCTTCCGAAAGCTCACAGCCTTGAAAACCCTATGGAGCACTTCTACCCTGCACATGTGGGGTTGCTAGGAGTTGAAATCAACATCTTGATGGCAACTAACAACATTATCAAAAGTTCTTGAGGATCTTATCCTGCCATTTGTTTTGTCTGATGACTCGTGTTTATAGATGAATTGAGAACTCTTATCCTGCCATTTGTTTTGTCTGATGACTCGTGTTTACAGATGAATCGAGAACTCTTCTTCAGCAAGGCCTTAGTTACAGGATTTATGTATACCCAGAAAAGGATGCCCAGTATAATTCTTAATATATTTATATTTTTTCAGTTAAATTCCAGATTTTTTGAATGCAGGGACTATATCCGTATACTTTTAGTATCCACTTGCTTTGCAAATCAGTAGAATAATCTCAGAAGTTAAACTATAAGCTGGACAGAAACCTGTGAGATATCTGAAGTTCAATTGATATTATTTTCATATCTGTAAAGGTTGTAGAAACCCTGGTGGCGTAAGGTTAAGAGCTACAGCTGCTAACCAAAAGATCGGCAGTTCAGATCCACCAGGCGCTCCTTGGAAACTATGGGGCAGTTCTACTCTGTCCTATAGGGTTGCTATGAGTCAGAATCAACTCGATGGCAGCTGTTGAGGTTTTTAAAGGTTGTGTTGTCCTGACAATGTGAAAAAAATCCCATTATCTATCAATTTTAAGGTTTTTAGAGTTAAATACAAAGTAAGATAAATATCTTAAGTTTCCTTTAAATTCCAAGGTCTTTAGAGTTAATGGAAAAGACAAGGGCCTGCCTTGAGAGCCAAGGAAAGCAAGGCACAATCAAGTAATTAACCTGGGTGGGAGTGGTGAAATTCTGCTTTTGGAGTGAGGAATTAGTCATGTCCTCATTTTCCTTCTTCCCTTCCATTTGAAATGACAGAATGACTGATTTAGTAACTGTAAAATTCAATATTCCCTTCAGATTCACTGACAAGAATCCAGTCACTGTCCCAGCTGAGATATCTGGTTGTGAGTAACATCAGATTGTTAAGGCAGCGGGGTCGGAGGGAGAATCACTTTTTAGATAGTAGACACTTGTTTTTGGTGATGGGAAAGGCAGTACCCAGTGTGGGTGAAGTCTGCACAACCTGACCAAGGTAAATGATGACGCTAAGAAGTACACAAAATAAGGAACAACTTTGATAAGTGCTGTAACATATACAATTTTGCAGCAACAGTAATAATAACTAAAAAATATGTGCGTGGTTACATAGGTAGACATGCATGCATATATGCATATAGGAAGGTACATGTGAGTATACAGGTGTACCTGTATTGGTGTATCTGTAGGCATATGTAGATAAATGTTTATATGTGCTGTGTATATATTTGGAAACCGTGGTGGCATAGTGGTTAAGTGCTATGGCTGCTAACCAAAGGGTCGGCAGTTTGAATCCGCCAGGCGCTCCTTGGAAACTGTGGGGCAGTTCTACTCTGTCTTACAGGGTCACTATGGGTCAGAATCGACTCGACAGCACTGGGTTTTTTTTTTTTTTTTTTTGGTGTATATATCCATATATATATAAAAGCACATAGGGGCACAGTTGCAGGTACTTCCTAGACATAACCAAACACCTCATGGGTTTGATTTTCTGGGTTTGAAGGCTTAGGTAGGACCATAGTCTCGGAAGACAGCTTGGTCAATTGGTACAACATAGTTCATAAAGGTATGGTTCATAAAGATATCGTAGTTTGGTGAGTAGCGCCTCGGGTCTTAGAAGTTTGCGAGTGGCCAACTGAGATACAACTGTTGATCTGTACTTGTCTGGAGCAGAAGAGAAAGAAGGAAACCAAAGACTCAAAGACAAAACTAGTCTATAGGACTGATAGCTCACACAAACCATGGCCTCATCTATCCTGAGACCAGAAGAACTAAATGGTTCTCGGCTACCACTAACAATTGTTTTGATCAGGGTTGCAATAGTTGGTCGCGGATAGAATGGAAGAAAAATGTAGAACAAACCTCAAACTCCTAAAAAAGGGCCAGAGGTAGAGACTAGAGGATCCCCAAAGACTATCGCCCTGAGATACCCTTTAAACTCAGAACTGAACCCACCTGTCAGCCAAATGATAGATTGGCTCCTAAAGTAAACAATATCATCCATGAGTACTAGGCTTATTTAAATAATCATCTATATGAGACCAAATGGTCAATATTCACCCTAAAGCAAATACGAGAAGGTAAACAGGGGGGACAGGGAAGCTAGATTAATGGAAACAGAACAACCAGAATGAAAATAATGAGAATGCCGAGACATCTCGAAAACTGTAACCAATGTCACTGAATAACACGTATGTTGTTGCTATTAGGTGCCGTTGAGTCGGTTCCGACTCATAGTGACCCTGTGTACAACAGAACGAAATACTGCCCAGTCCTGTGCCATCCTCACAGTCATTGCTATGTTTGAACCCATTGTTGCAGCCACTGTGTTGGTCCTGCCATCACGGGTGAGTGTGCTGATATTTGAAATACTGGTGGCATAGCTTCCAGCATCACAGCAACATGTGGGCCGCCACAGGACGACAAACTGGCAGATGAATGGTGGGAGCAGTATGTATAGAAATTGTTAAAGGGGAGCCTAATTTGCTGTGTACATTTTCACTAGAAATACAGTAAAATAATTTTAAACATGTTAAGGCAACCTGCAAGATATTAAATAGGATTTATAATATTTGGTGTGAGAAGTATATCTGCAGCTCCAAATCCCATACCAGCTGAATTGTCTGGTGAAGTGGACCTTGGTTAACCTGGGTAATGATTGTCTTCTGTAGTAGGTAAGCATCTCTCGACTCCAGGAAGACTTAGAATTAAGAATGGAAATATCTAAGAGAATCAAAACTTCTCTAAAGGAATATATGCATATTTACATATTTGTTATTTTATATACTTTGAGTATATTTTTATGTATGTTCAAAATTACATAATATAATTTATGTACATTTTAATGTAATATTTAAGAAAATTATACTTTATTAGGTATGACAGTTGAGGAACTAAGAAGGAAATAAAATATATTAAATTCATAAATACAGGTAAAAACGTTTTGGTGGCATTTAATTAATGAGGTTTGTAAATGGACCCAAACATTATTCAAAAGGCTTTTAAATGTGGTTTCTACAGTGTAGATCTTATAAATAGAAAAAGATTTGTAAGTGTATTCTTGATAGCTTTAAGGAAAAACTGAATTTTTGCCATTTTAACTTTAATAAGTTGAATATTAATTTTAAGAATTACAGTAAGCCTCTGAAGAGTATTTTCTGCACAGAAAGCATCATGAGGATTAAAAAATACATATATCCACATTGCTTATACTACTGAATGTATTTCTAAATGTGATTGATGTTACTTAGATAATGATGGCAGAGTTAACCTAATACAGCCTTTCGTATTGTGTAGCAAGTGACTTGCATTTACTAAAAGTTCAGATATTTGTTGAAAGAATTAATATTTGAACAGACTCCTGCATATATTGTAGTATACCTGATTATAATCTATAACAATCAACAACTACAAATTTTAAAGTCCTTTTTAGAACCGGAGCTTATCATTAGAGATTAAGTTACATGAAGTCACTTGATTTACCATGAAGGCACCACTGCAATTCAGTAGGGAAAGGTGGGTCTTGTCAGTAAATGCTTCTGGGTTATTGAATATCCATGTGGGGGGGAAATCTTGACTCCTACCTCACAGTACCAAACCTTTTGCTGTTGAGTAGATTCCAACTCATAGAGACCCAATAGGACGAGCAGAACTGCTCCGTAGGGTTTTCAGGGAGCACCTGGTGGACTCAAACTGCTGACCTTTTGGTTCGCAGCCGAGCTCTTAACCACTGTGCCACCAGGGCTCCTGTCTCACACTGTACATAAAAATTAATTTGAAATAGATCATATTTTAGTTTTCTAGTGCTCCTATAACAGGAATACCACAAGTGGGTGGCTTTAACAAACAGAAGTTTATTCTCTGATAGTTTAGAAGGCTGGAAGTCCGAATTCAGGGTGCCAGCTCCAGGGGGAAGACTTTCTCTTTCTTTTGGCTCTGGGAGAAGTCTTTGTCATCAGTGTTCCCTTAGGTGGGCCTAGGAGTTTTTCAGCGCAGGCACCCTGGGTCCAAAGGACACGCTCCCCTTCTGGTTCTTCATTCTTGGTGGTAGGAGATCCCCTGTCTCTCTGCTTGCTTCTGTCTTTTATATTTCAGAAGAGATTGACTCAAAATACATAAGTCTGTAATCCTACCTTATTAACATCTGTAAAAATGGCATGGGAACAGTGTCTGACCTCTAACTTCACAAGGGGGAGGAAGAATCAATCAGGATCAACAGCCCAAGGCTGATTCCCGTGAGGCGGAGGCTCCACCGCCGTCTTTACTAACTCTGACACCAACCATCCCTTCCATAGCACTCTCTCCTTCTCTGCTGAGTTCTGTAATTCATTGCAGTGGTCACACAGAACTCACAGACCATACTCACGATTGTAGGGTTTATTAGGGAAGTAACAGGTTACACTTCAGGCTCAGGGATACTCAAGGACACAGTTCTTCTACCCGGACAGCCTCTTCCGAACCGTGCTTCCAGGCATTCAGCTTTCTCACTCCATGGGCTGGGAAGCCCACTACACCGTCTCCTGCTGCCAGGTCTCTGTTGCCACTGCTCTTCACCGTCTTCAGGGTTACAGCTCACTCTCTCTCGTCACTTGCTTCCAGGAGCTTCTCAGAGGAGGGATCCTGGGTCCAAAGGACATGCTGGCCCCTGGCTATTGTTCCTTGGTAGTGGTGAGGTGTTCTCTTTCCTGCCTCTGGGGTGGCTCATTTCAAACCCAGCAGGATGGCAAAACTGACCAGTCCCTTTGGTGAACCACAATTATCCTATCACACAGTCCCGCCCAGTCCCCTGGGTGGGAGTTAGTTACAAGACCACGGTGAGAAAGGTCACACAAAAGCAATTCATTACACCACCACATCATAGAGGTAGAATTTACAGCACAGAGGGAAATCACATCAGATGAAGAAATGGTGGACAGTCACTCACAAGACTGGGAACCATTGCCTAGCCTGTTGATACACATTTTTGGGAGACACAATTCAATCTGTAACAGATCAATGCCTAAATGTAAAAGGCAATAAAATAAATCTAGAAAAAAAAAATGGGATAACTAGACACTAAAGCATTAAAGAGAAAGGAAAAATTAATAAATTGGACTTTTAAAATTATGAACTGCTGTTCATTTAGAAGTCACCATTAAAAGAGTAAAAAGGCAAGGCATATACTAGGAGATATTTGCAACGCATATATCTGACAAAGAACTTGTATTTAGCGTATATGAAGAACTATAATCAGTAAGTCAATAAGAACAAGTCAGAACTTGATTTAAAAAAAAAAAAAACAAAGGAAAGACTGGAACAGACATTCCACAAAAGAAGATATTGGCATGGCCGATAAGCATATGAAAAGGTAATCAGCATCTGTGGACATCGAGGAAAGTCAAAGCCACAGCGAGATACCACTACGTCCTTATCACGTGGCTAGGATAACAACAAACCCGCTGCCTTCAGGTTGATTCCGACTCATAGCGACCCTATAGGACAGAGTAGAACTGCTCCATAGAGTTTCCAAGGAGTGCCTGGTGGATTTGAACTGCCGACCTCTTGGTTAGCAGCTGTAGCACTTAACCACTACGCCACCAGGGTTTCCGTGGCTAGGATAGAGGAACTGAATTCTCATATATTGTTGGTGAGAGTGTGAAATGGCATCACCTCTTTGGAAAACTGACTACAAAAGCTGATCTTACATACGCTCTCTGACTAAGCAATTTCTCTATGTACCCCAAAGAAATGAATGCTTATGTCCACCATGGACATAGTTCCTTATATTCATATCAGCTTTAATAATAGCATCAAAGTGGAAAAAGAAAAAAGAGGTGTCCATCAACAGTAGAATAAACTGTAATATAGGTAGTCCCTACTTACAACGTGTTTGACTCACGACGAACTGCACTTAGGACTGTTTTTTTGGACATCTTATCGTTAGTAATACGTACTACGTACAGTGTTGTTCAGTGTTACGATTTACTATTCAAAACACTGCCATATAACAGAGGAAGAAATGCCAGAGAAGAAAGAAATAGTAAGACGAAGGAGAAATTGGCAAAAAAATTTATAGTCAAAGGATTATTTAAAGTTTTTTCTAAACTAAATCAGGGGCTTCAGTTGCTTGAAAACACGGACCCAAACGCTGATTACTTTGCTAAAGTTGATACATTCAAGCAGCAGTGAGATGTTGCCATGAAATACATGAAGTTAAAAAAAGAAAAGGACCATACAGACAACTCTCACTAATTTTCTGACTAGAAAATCCCCATCCCCAGGGGTAACCCGGAGGATCCGGAACCTTTGTCAAGTGACGTTATTCTCGCAACTGACAAAATGCCAACATTGTCTAATTCTTCATCATTGGAATAAATTTTTATGATTTGTGTATTTTTTATGTATGTATATATTTTATGTATTAAAATCTATAAGTTTATATGTAATATTTACAACTCCCAAAGAAAAATAAAGATCAGATTTATAAAGATACTGATAATAAAAGGCAATAATAATAAAAACTAAAAAAGAAGAAAGGTTTTTGATTTAAGTGAGAACCAATTTACAGCAGAGTCGTCAGAACAGAACCCTGTCATAAGTTGGGGACTAACTGTATGTAAATTGTAATATATCCTGCTGTAGATGGACATTTTTATTCACCATGAGTTGGGGGCTGACCCCGTGGCAGCTAATAAAAATAATATATTTATGCAATAGAATACCACCTAACAATGAAAAAAGATAAACTAATGCTGTATGCAGTAACATGAATGAATTTCATGGGTCATGTGGAAAGAAATCAGATACAGAAGAGTATGTACTATAAGATTCCATTTATATGAAACTTCCCTTCCCCTTCAGGGATAAATATTGTCCTGAATTTGGGGTTTGCCATTCTTATTTTTCTTTATACTTTTTCTACAGATGTTTATATTCCCAAGCAGTGTCCTCTTGACTTGTGAGAATAATAATTTGAGATACTAGCCCCTAACAACAACAACAACAGTACAGTATCGGTGTGTATTTGACTATTATGCAGCCCAGGTGTCGTTGTGGTTAAGTGGCTAAACCACCACCAAAAAGTGGATGGTTTGAACCCAGCAATTGCACAGGTGGACGGACGATGTGGCAGCCTGCTTCTATAATGGTCCTAGGAAATCCTATGGGGCAGTTCTGCTCTGTCCTATATGGTCGCTATGAGTTAGAATCAACTTGACAGCAGTGGGTTTTATTCTGATAAAGGACACTGGGCTGTTTCCAGGTGGTTGCTGTTGCAAGCCGTGCTGATGAAAACGTTTATATGTCATATTGATATTTATTCAAATAATAAGGAAGACTGAAGAATTGATGCCACTGAATTGTGGGTATACTATCAGGAGGGATCAGTCCCTGGAGAAGGACATCATGCTTGGTAACGTAGAGGGTCAGGGAAAAAAAGAAAGACCCTCAACGAGATGGACTGACACAGTGGCTACAACAATGGGCTCAAATAGCAGCAATTGTGAGAAAGGTCCAGGACGGGGCAATGTTTCTTTCTGTTGTATATAGGGTTGCCGTGAGTCAGAACCGACTTGACACCTAATAACAACAACACTGATATTTAATATAGTTTAAAAAAAGGAAGGATTGGGAGGAAATAAGATTGATTTGCGTGTGATAAAATAAGACATAATTCTTCCCATTCGTATGGGGAAATCCTCTTAAATAGGAGTACTGAGTACAGTGTAGGCACTCTTGCTTTTTACCTGCAGATCTTGCCTGTTTTTCCCTATATTTGAAATCATGTAAGATAGTACAGTGTCAGAGCCCTGGTGGCATAGTGGTTAAGAGCTCGGCTGCTAACCAAAAAGATCAGTTCAAATCCACTCACCGCTCCTTGGAAACCCTAGGGAACAATTCTGCTCTGTCCTGTAGGGTCACTGTAAGCCGGAACTGACTCGACAGCCCCTAAACAAGAACAACAGTGCGGTGTCAGTGTGTATTTGACTATTAGGGCAGAGGTTGATAGTGTTATGTGCTACTCTGCACCCTACTAAAGTTGTTTTTTTAAAAGAGAGACTAGCAAAAGAAGCCTTGAGACTTCTATTTTTTTACACAGAAAGCTGTCCCTGAGTCCTTAAATTGAAGCATGACATTGTGCAGTGATGTGCTATGGGGACAAGGAAGTTCAGGACAGAATCAAAGATGTCCTTTGGGAAGCTGACAGAGTCTGTTACGAATGTACTACCAAACTGCAGTGAGAGGGAACCCAGGACTTACAGGCACAGGCACACCCCCTCTGAGACGTGGGACTTGCTACAAATGACGCATCTGGCTTCCCGAGCAGTTTCACGCATATGATTTGTGGGCCTGTCTGCATAGTGAGTGGCAGGACGAGGTTGTCATCAGCAGACACTTGGAACATAGCCTGTGTATGCGCCTTGGACTAATTCTTCTCACAACACGGCTCCACTGAGCTGGATGTGTCTGCAAAATGAACTACAGCAGGCTTGCTAAGCAACCGTTAACGTGCAAGCTGAGGTGAGGAAAAGCACAAGCTGAGCAGGCAGAAGAAACGCCCCCAGGATTCACTGAAGTGCACCCCTGAGCAATGAGGCCGACAGCAGCCTGCTGGGCAGCTGTAAGGGATGGGCTGGCCCTTGCGAGCGAGAGCTGAGGGCTCCGGCAGCCCGTGAGTCTTAAAAAGCAGGACCACAAACATTGACAGACTATTTAAATAGGCACAGCTGCTTACAGAACTTGACATGTGTCCTATGTGGAAGAGACTGCTGGTCTCATTTTATTATCTTTGGCCATAGCCATGGATCTGGTATAGGAAAGACATGTATACATACAGAAATATATACGTTTTTACACAAACAATGCACTGTTACACATTTTCTGCCAACCGTGCAGCCCCCTCCCTCTGTGCATGAATTTTTTAAGTGCGCTGTGCCGCACGTTATATGCGTGAGTGTGTTATATGTGGGAAATACGTTAAAAGTTCTGCTGTACTACTTTCCACCTTTTCACCAAAACAAAAATTAAAAAAAAAAAAAAATAGCAGTTGCAGCTACAACAATGTAACATTTTTAGTTTTTTATTCTTTACCCTACCCACTGCTGTCAAGTCGATTCTGACTCATAGCAACCCCATAGGGTTTCCCAGGCTGTAAATATGGAAGCCTACTGCCATATCTTTCTCCTCAAGACCCACTGGTGGTTTCGAACTGCTGACCTTTTGGTTAGCAATCGATTGCTTTACTGCGCCACAAGGGCTCCTTAATTCTTTTCCAGTCTCATCATATTTTTGTTTTATTGAGAAAATGCTTAAAAAACTAGTAGTACACTAGGACCAATACCTTTAAATTTCAAAATACCTGTTATTCATCTTACTATGCACCATTTTCTAGTTCCTTTCCTGTGGGTTTCTGTCACAAGATTGCTTATTCATTTCATGTCTTCCTAGGGCCTACCACAGTCATGCTGTGTACCTACCTCCTAATGGGTGTTCAATAAATACTTGTTTAATTGGACTGAGCTCCAAGCATTGAGATGCCAGTGTATGGTGACCTCATAGATAGGAACATGATTTTCACCAGCCTGTCTTCTCCTTAGCAGTTTCATGTAGTGGCCCAATTCCAGCAACCTGAAGATGCACTTGTACCATGTTAACAAGTTTTTACTTTTTTTGCCCCAGTTTACAACCTTCCTGGCTTCTCATGTCTTGTTGAGTTAATTGAGTTGTATACACGTGTCACCTTTTCTGACACCAGGAAGAGAGATTCCATGATGAGTCTAGGTAAATTAAAAGCATGAGGCTGGAAAAGGGATAATAATTGATACAGTGTATGGATGAAAAAAGAATACATATATGGGATCTGAGGGGCTACGATGCAGGCAGAGCTGTAGAGAAAGAAAAGGTGGGGAAAGAGGCAGAGATAGTTAGAGGGAAGAACAACTAAGACCAGACATAAAGTGATGAGAGTGTTCCTCTAATCCCCCAAGAGAGAAAAATACTGTGCTGAGAAACATCTAAACTTCATTGCTTAAAGGAGGTATATTTTACATTACATGAAACAAAATATGCCCCTTTGTATGCATAGCTGTGTTTATTTATACACAGGTAGTCTCCAACTTATAACAGGGTTCTGTTCCTATGACTCTGTCGTAAGTTGGTTCTAATGTAAGTTGAATATCTCCTTTTTTTTTTTTTAGTTTTCATTATTATTGCCTCTCAGTATCTTTATAAATCCAATATTTACTTGTCTTTGGAGGTTGCTGTGAGATGACAACAGCAATCACATGCTGCAACATTGTGTGTAATACAACTAATGATAAAATGTACAGAAAAAGAAAACTGGATGGTCATGAGTGCGGTTCATCAGAACTCGAGTATCTCATAAGGCGAGGACTACCTGTATATGTTCAGTGAGGCCTGTGAGAGCCGGACTCAACAGGACTGTAGCCTTTGACAGGGTGCAGCCTCACCACTTTTCTATCACTCTCTGTTAGTGGAAATTATTTGAGTTTTCCTTCTGTGACAGGTTTCTACCTTCCACGGGTTCCAGCTTTTGCAGCTTTTACTGTATATATGTGTGTGTGTATTCTTAATTCAAATTTGTGGACCTGTAAAATTTGAATGATTCTATGATTTTTCACATCCTCAAAACATGAATAATATTTTTACACATAAATTACTTTGTATACATGAGAAAATTTTACAGTTAAGCATTGCTGTTTATACTTTGATGAATGAATGTTGGAATTTCTAATCAGGGCTTTGAACCCGTTCTTTCCAGTTCAGACATGGCTGAGGAAGTGAAACTGGAACAGACTTGAATTTTTAAAATTTGGTGAACTGGAGCCATAACAGGAAAAAATTACAAGCCTAATCCTTCCTGAAAACCTGATTTCCCTCTTAGAGAACAAGGGCAGCATATGCATTGCATAGCAACCAAATCTTTTGCCGGTGGGATTTTGAGCAGAATCAGAAACAGTGGTGTCCTGCTCAAAGATGGCGGCTGTCTTAGTCATCCAGTGCTACTATAATAGAAATACCACAAGTGGACGGCTTTAACAAAGAGAAATTTATTCTCTCATAGTCTAGGAAGCTAGAAGTCCAAATTCGGGGCTCCAGCTCCAGGGGAAGACTTTCTCTCTTCTGTCAGTTCTGGGGGAAGGTCCTTATCATTAATCTTCCTCTTGTCTAGGAGCATCTCAGCACAGGGAGCCCGGGTCTAAAGGATGTGGTCCACTCCTGGTGATTCTTTCTTGGTGCTCTGAGGTCCCTCTCCTCTCTGCTTAATTTTCTCTTTTATATATATCTCAAAAGAGATTGACTCAAAATACAACCTAATCCTGTAGATTGAGCCCTATGTCATTAACATAACTGCCTCTAATCCTGCCTCATTAACATCATAGAGGTTAGGGTTTACAACATGTAGGATAATCACATCAGATAACAAAATGGTGGAGAGCCACACAGTACTGGGAATCATAGCCTAGCCAAGTTGACACACAACCTTAATGATCACAGTGGCCGACCGAGCCCCTTTGAATGTGTGTCACTCTTCACAGTCCTGGCAATCCCATCTCGTGTATCAGGCTCCTGAAAGTGCTCACCATGCCTTTTCTGAGTCTGCTATTCCAGGGCTTCAACTTGTGATTTTTCCCATTCTAGTTATGGTATCCAATCACCCAAATTTTAAAAACTCTGGTCAATTCTAGTTTTGCTTCTTTGGCCATGACTGAACCAGTTCAAACTGGCTCAAAGCCTTGTTTCTAATACAGAATCAGAGAAAATAATTTTGAATGTAAAAAATAAATTGATTAATTGCAAATAGACATACTTTGAATTCCTGTACTTTCAGCTTTTCATAATTTTTTTTTTGAAAGTTACTTATTCTTAGTTTAGGACAGTGATGAATAAAGTAATGGATTTTCCATTATTAAGATTATTAGATAGGGATGGTCTGTATTGCCCTCTATTGGTAATTAACAGCAACATTTGACAAAACTGGTGCTACATATATACTTAGTAATTGTATCAATTGATATATTTTAGTGTTTCCTTTTTTTATTGTGCTTTAGATGAAGGTTTACAATGCAAATTAGTTTCTCATTAAATAATTAATATAGTATTGTTTTATGACATTGGTTGCCAATCCCATGATAGGTCAATGTTCTCCCCTTCTCGACCTCGAGTTCCCTGTTACCAGCTTTCCTGTCCCCTCCTGCCTTTTTGTTCTTGCCCCTGGGCTGGTGTGCCCATTTAGTCCCATTTTGTTTTATTGGCTTGTCTAATCTTTGGCTGAAGGGTGAACCTCAGGAATGACTTCATTACTGAGTTTAAAGGGTGTCTGTGGGCCATACTCTCGTGGTATCTCCAGTCTCTGTTGGACCAATAAGTGTGGTCTTTTTTTGTGAGTTAGAATTTTGTTCTACGTTTACCTTCAGCTCTGTCTGGGACTGTCTGTTGTGATCCCTGTCAGAGTAGTCAGTCGTGGTAGGCCGGGCACCATCTAGTTGTGTTGGACTCAGTCTGGCTGTGGTAGTTGTGGTCCAGTGTCCTTTGGGATGATCTTTCCCTTGTGTCTTTTATTTTCTTCATTCTCCCTTGCTCCAGACAGGATGAGACCAATACAGTATCTTAGATGGCCGCTCACCAGCTTTTAAGACCCCAGATGCTACTCACCAAAGTAGGACGTAGAACATTTTCTTTATAAACTATGTTATGCCAGTTGAGCTAGATGTCTCCTGAAACCATCGTCCCTAGCCTCAGTGCAGTAATTCAGCCCCTCAGGGAGTTTGGATGTGTTTATGAAGCTTCCATGACCTTGCCTTGGTCAAATTTGCTGGCTTACCCAGTGTTGTGTAGTGTCTTATCAATTGGTATATTTTAGAGAAAAGAACTTGTAAAAGCCAACCTAGTGATTGTGGCTGTAAATTAGCAAAAGGGGGAAAAATTGTGATTTTGACCTTCTTGATTTAATATCTTTACTGAATAAGGTAGTATCGAAATATCTTTGTCTTTGATCAAATTTTATTTTTATTATTTTTCTTTTGTCAGAGCACCACCTCAGATAAGGCGTCCCAGCCGAGAAGTAAGACCTCTGAGAAAAGAAATGCCTGGAGTAGGAGCCCGGGGACCTGTAGGCCGAGCACATCCTACGTCCAGGAGTGAAAAGCCCTCTGCGAGTAAGGATAAGGATTATAGAGCCCGAGGGAGAGATGACAAGGCAAGACTGTCTCTTTGTAACTCACTCTCTTGAAGCCCATGTCTTTTGGTGGGCATTATGATTTTTGTTGGCTTTTCAACTTACCCTGGTTTTGACACGGAAGAGTAGAAAAAAGTCTGATTTGAAACCTAAGAGGTTTTTGCAGTTTGAAGGCCGTGCTGCCGTGCAGATAATCTCAGAAGTTTATTAACAAATGTGCGCGTGCACACACATACACACACACACATACATACACACATACTCTTTAGTAAAATAGATTTTTTGTAGCAATATTTAATATGAAGTCAGAAAACTTTGGATAAAAATATTTTAGCAAGTATTCTGAATTAAAATCAACAACAAAAGTAGGAGAAGGACTTACAAGGAAGTAGATGTATATATTCACCGAATAAGATGATAGATGTGATTTACTGCTGTTAAAAAAAAAAAATCTAATTTATATGTAGATTTTATAGTAGAACAAGTTTTTTTTCCCCCCCTTGATCAGAAAATTTCCCTTTACCAGGGTTCATTGTGCACATTCACTCATCTGGGAAATTGATTGTGGAATAGACAATAGTATTAAGTGGAAATTTTCTACTCCTCTTTACATGAAGTTTAGGAAAATGGGTTGGAGATAATCTTACAGAGTAAGGAGCTAGCCAGAAGGACATGATATGTGTCTTAGCCTTAATTTTAGCAATAAGAGAAAAATAAGTTTTTAATGATAGCATTTGCCATTTCCCTTGTGATGTCATAAAGGAATAATGATGCTGTTGAATTACCACAAAGAAGGTTCAATTTATTTTTGTAGTTAGGGATTCAGGATCTGTCGTTACCTTCATGCCATGATACTTATAATGAAGATATTTTTGGTTTTTTAGTTAGGCATTCAGGATCTGTCATTACCTTCATGCCATGATACTTATAATGAAAATAGAACTTATTTAAATTTCCTGAGTGTTTCTATTCACAAGATAGACTCAAAGACATAGTGTTTCTCACTAAAACAAACAAAAACCCAAATCCATTGCTGTCAAGTTGATTCCTACTCATAACAACCCTAGAGGATAGAGTAGAACTGCCCCCTAGGGTTTCCAAGGAGCGGCTAGTGGATTTGAACTGCCAGCCTTTTGGTTAGCAGCCGTATCACTTAACACTGTGCCACTGCCTCACTGGGACACTGAGAAGGAATTAGGAAACACCAGTGTTATCTTATCAATGTCTAAATATCCACAAGAAAAGGAAGCTGGTCCCTTTAGCATCCTTATCTACCACTTGAAATTACAAGTAGTAGAAATATTCAGCTATAGCATAAAATCATGGATAACCATCTGTTAATGTAAATTGTATCTTCATTATAAGCATCATGGCATGAAGGTGATGACTGATCCTGAATCCCTAACTAGGAGAATAAATTAATGCCATACTACCACCTGTCTGTGTCAGTTTGTTGTGCTGTGGTGGCCTGGGTGAAAACTATGCCACCAGTATTACAAATACCAACAGGGTCACCCATGGTGGACAGGTTTCAGTGGATCTTCCAGAATGAGACAGACTAGAAAGAGAAGCCTGGCGATCTACTTCTGAAAATACACCAGTGAAAACCTTAAGGACAGCGCCAGAACGTTGTCTGATATAGTGCTGGAAGATGAGTCCCTCAGGTTGAAAGGCACTCAGAATATGACTGAAGAAGAGCAGCCTGCTCACAGAAGAGTTGACCTTAACAACACCAATGGAGTAAAGCCCTTGGGACTTTCATTTGCTGATGTGGCATGTCTCAAAATGAAAATTAACAGCTGCATGCATCCATTAGTTGTCAGAATGTGGACTGTACAATGTATGAATCAAGGAAAATTGGAAGTTGTCAAAAATGAAATGTAACTCTCAAGGATCAATATTCTAGGCATTAGTGAGCCAAAATGAACTGATACTGGCTACTTTGAATCCAACAATTATATGGACTACTCTGCAGGGAACAACAAATTGAAGAGAAATGGGAATGCATTAATCCTTAAAGAGAACACTTCAAGATCTGTCCTGAAGTACAACATGATCAGTGATGGGTTAATATCCATACACCTACAAGGAAGATCAGTTAATACAACAATTTAAACACCAACCACAATTTCCAAAGATGAAGAAATTAAAGATTTTTACCACGTGCTGCAGTTTGAAATTGATTGAACTTGCTATCAAGATGCATTGATAATTACTGGGGATTGAAATGTGAAAGCTGGAAACAAAGAAGGATCAGCAGTAAAAAAATATGGCCATAGTGATAGAAACGATGCCAGGAATCACATTATAGAATTCTGCAAGACCAACAACTTATTTGTTGAAAATACTTCTTTTTTTTCAACAATGCAATTGACAACTGTAAATGTTGACTTCTCTGCATGGTTTACACAGGAATCAAAATGACTACATCTGTGGAAAGAAACAGTGGCTTAGTCGAGACAAAGCCAGAGGCCAACTGTGGAACAGACCATCAATTGCTCATGTGTGCAAGTTCAAGTTGAAGCTGAAGAAAATCAAACCAAGTCCATGAAATCTAAAGTACGACCTTGAATATATCACATCTGAATTTAGAGACCAACTCAAGAATACATTGTACACACTGAACACTAATGATTGAAGACAGAGGAGGTGGGGAAGGGCACCAAGGACATCATACGGGAAGAAAGCGAAAGGTCACTAAAAAGACAGGAAAGAAGGAAAAGACTAAAATAGGTGTCATAAGAGACTGAAACTTTTAAGCAAAGAGTAGCTAACATGAGCAGAAGAAACGATGGAGTAAAAGCTGAACAGAAGATTTCAAGGACATCTCTGAGAAGACAGTGTAAAGTATTATAATGAAATCTTCTAAGACCTGAGTTAGAAAACCAAAAAGGAAGAACACAATCAACATTTCTCAAGCTGAAAGAACTGAAGAGAGAATTTAAGACTCAAGTTGCAATACTGAAAGATTCTATGGGCAAATAATTGAATGATGCAGAAAGCATCAAAAGAAGATGGAAGAAATTCATAGTCACTGTACCAAAAAGAATTGGTCAGCATTCGACCATTCCAGGAGGTAGCTTATGATTAAGGACTGCTGGTACTGCAGGAAGAAGCTCAAGCTGCACTGAAGGCATTGGCGAAAAACAAGTCTCCAGGAGTTAACAGAATACCAATTGAGATGTTCCAACAAATGGATGCAACTTGCTAGTCTATGTCAAGAAATTTGGAAGACAGCTACCTGGACAACTGACTGGAAGAGATCCATATGCGTGCCCATTTCAAAGAAAGATGACCGAACGGAATTTATTGAACAATGTCATTAATATCACATGCTAGCAAAATTTTGCCGATGATAATTAAAAAACGGCTGCAGCCATACATCAGTTGACAGGGAACTGCCAGAAGTTCAAGGTGGATTCAGGAAAGGACATGGAACGAGGGATATCACTGCCTATGTTAAATAGATCTTGGCTGAAAGCAGAGAATACTAGAATGATGTTTACCTGTGCTTTATTGACTGTGTGAAGGCATTCAAATGTGTAGATCATAACAAACTACAGATAATATTATAATGAATGGGAATTCAGAACACTTAACTGTGCTCACGCGGAACTTGTGCATGGATTCAGAAGCAGTTGTTTGAACAGAACGAAGGATGCTGTGTGATTCAGAATCGGAAAAGGTATGTGGTAGGGTTGTATTTTTTTTCCCTTTATGTATTTAATCTATGTCCTGAACAAATAATCCTGAGAAGCCAGACTACATGAGGAAGAATGAATCGGGATTGGAGGAAGGCTTGTTAACAACCTGTGATATGCAGATGACATAACCTTGCTTGCAGAAAGTGAAAATGAAGACAAACTGAAGTGCTTACTGATAAAATTCAAAGACTGCAGCACCTGGACATGAAAATCCTCACAGCTGGATCAACAAACAACATCATGATAAATGGAGAAGAAATTGGAGTTGTTAATGATTTCATTCTACTTGGATCAACTGACAGCCAATTCCTATGGAAGCAATAGTCAAGAAACCAATCGATATGTTGCTTTTGGCAAATCTGCTGCATAAGACTTCTTTAAAGTTTTAAAAAGCAAAGATGCCACTTTGAGGACTAAGGTGTTTCTGATCCAGTTCATGGTTTTTTCAGTCATCTCATATGCTGTGAAAGCTGGACGGTGAAACAGAAGGACAGAAGATGCGTTTGAATTGTGATGTTGGTGAAGAGTATTGACTATACTGTGGAATGCCAGCAGAACAAACACATCAGTCTTAGAAGAAATACAACCAGGACGTTCTTTAGAAGCAAGGGTGGCGAGGCTTAGGCTTGCTTGCTTTGGACACATCAGGAAAGACCAATCACTAGAAAAGGACATTGTGGCTAGTGAAGTAGAGGGCCAACAAAAATGAAACACTCAGTGAGATGGATTGACCCAGTAGCCAAAACAACGGACTCAAAAACATCAACGATCATGAAGATGGCGTAGGACTGGGCAATGTTTCGTTATCCATATGGTAGCCATGAGTCAGAGCTAACTCGACAGCACATAGCAACAACTATACCATAAAACAGCGATTCTACCTCAGATCCTTTTTGGGATTAGTGAGGGATGCTAATAAATAATTTTTTCCTGCTGATCAAATTGAGCTGATTCTCCCCCATTATCAGAAGCCACATAAATGGATAATTAAAAAACCATATCTTAAGTATCATCTATGCTACTTTCTCTGCTCTTCATTTCTGTGCAGCTAACATTTCTTTGTTTGCATTTTAGAGAATTAAGTGGGGACTGAATTCCAGCTCTTAGTCTGCTAGTAACATTTAGGCAAACTTTCAGAACTGAGTGAGAAACTTTCATTCTTTACCTTCGTTGTACATAACATAAGAAAAGAACCTTCATCATAGCTTATCAGATGCTTCTTTGCAAGGTACCATTCAAAGCCAGTAGTTTGTGAAACAGTCTGTCTTAGGCTGGGTTCCTTAGAGAAGCAAAACCAATAAAGCATATAAGTAGATATATATATAGAGAGAAATTTTTATCAAGGAAATCGCTCATGTGGTTTTTAGAGGCTGTATTTACATCCCAAGTTTGTCGGGCAAGAAAAAGGCTTCTTCTGACTCATGTAGCTGCAGGGGCCGGCGAACCCAAGATTGGCAGGCTGGAAAGCAGGGCCGTTGCAGGCTTCTGCTGACTCATGTAGCCACAGGGGCTGGCAAACCCAAGATTGACAGGCTGAAGAATAGGGCTTTTGCTTACAGGTTGTGAAGATCAGCGAATCTCAAGATCAATAGGAAAGACCACAGGTGAGCTGCTAGCTCAAGTCCCAAGAACTGGAGGTCAGATGAACAGGAGCCAACTGCAGGATCAAGAACAAGCAAAAGCCCCGGCAAGGAGAGCAGGAAGGCTAGGCGGTGGAGGGCGGACAGATGAAGGCTGACTGAGGAGGCAATGAGCTGCCACAGACTCTGCCTCTGCCGGGTACCACTCACAGCAGATCCCATCATGGCGGTGATCACGTATCAAATCTCAACAGGGAAGTGATCACAACATTGTACGACTGCCAAAATACTGAGAATCGTGGCCCAGCCAGGTTGGCTCACCATCTTAACCATCACTCAATCCCATGAAGTAGGCAGTCTTATTATGCCCATTTCACAGATGAAGAAACGGAGGCATAAAGAGCTAAAGTACCTTTCCCAAGGTCATAGAGTAATGAATGGAGCCTAGCATTGATTTCATTTTATAGTCATAGATCTTTTTTCCGTTATTGTAGGATGTTTCATATAATATAGTATGCCTACTAAACTACATTAAGAATCTGGATTGGATTTGACAATAGAGGCCCGGAGCAATTAAGTATTGGTTTATAAATGTGATTCTTCAGTAAAGTATGAAACATTCAGGTAGCATTTGTTCAATGTCAGATTTTTCTGGAGATTATAAATTGTCTTTCATAAAGTTTCCAAATTTTCTAAAATCTTATTCTTTTATTGACATGTAAAATACTCAGATATCATTGGAAAGTAAGGCCTTTATTTAAATGCAGAAAACAAAAATACTCTACAGTTATTTGAAAATAAAAAATATTTTCTCTGAGTCACTGTGGAAACAAAAGACTACAGTTACAAAAACTCACAGAAACTTCATTAGAGTTCAAAAGGTGTCCTTGGCTCAGCTATGATTATTGTAAGCATTCAGGTATTCATTAGAGTACTAAAAACTTAAAAAAACAAACCCGTTGCCATCAAGCCGATTCCTAAGACTCACTGAGGGCTCTGATGGGGTTTGAGAAAGTATGGTGAAATGACATATACCCACTTCCCTTGAAAGCTTATTTGAGTACCGGAAGGGTCCTCAGAAATAGTGTTGTTTTTTTTTATTGTTTGTATTTCTAACACCAAGAAGTATGACTGGCACAAAGTACACAATAAAAGTGTGCTAAATAAATGGGGTCCAAATTGCCTTTAAGAACAACCCTGTGGATCTCAGTGGGAGGTGGGGGTGATTACCCACCAAACACTCCTTGGAAACCCTTTGGGCAGTTCCACTGTAACCTGTGGGTTCGCTATGGGTTGGAATCGACTGGACAGCATCAAGTCCCTAGTGGTGGTGTTTTTTTTAAAATCAATTTTGAATGTTGCAAACAGCTTTAAAAAAATGAAGTAGAATAGACTGGAAAACTCAGAATGTATTAGCCATAGTTAGGGTTGTATTATTTTGGGGGAGGGGGGGAAGAGTTATATAAGTATATCAAAACTTTTAATCTAAAAATTAAATATTAGGTGGCAAAATGTGATTGTGTGAACACCAAAAATAAATTTAATTCATAAAACTCTTAATTCCCACGTATTTTTAAGACAATGATTTTATGGTTAACAGTAGAGTGTGAGGAGTGTGTCAATTATGACTAATAATTGAAGAAGCATAAATAGAATTCAGATTAAAGTAGGGTAAATTGTATCTGTGGAAGGTATTTTTAAAGTTACTAAACTTAAAGGACTTCATTTCATTGAGTGCTTTAACAAATGGCCGTGTGTGAATAATTGCCTTCTCATGAGTAAGTCTAGGGGTGTCTGCTATCAAGAGTTGTTGGAAACTGGATCGAGATATCCTTTCAAGTGCTACTGACTGGTGATTACACAAAGGAACCCATATTTTTTTTTAAAAAAAAAAAGCTTTTATTGCAGAAAAATGTACAATTTATAAGGGTACAATTTGAGGAATGATGATCATAGAACCAGTGGTATGCTGGTAAATGCTTGATATATATAGTCATATACACACACGTTCAAAGAACTGGTTATACAGATACACACATTTATTATTAATTTTACTGATATAAAGGATGTGTGGCACACAATTTCCAAATAATAATAAAATATATAGCACACTATGGTAAATTTCATAAAGCTAATGGACTCTTGGAAACCCTTGCGGCATAGTGGTTAAGTGCTGCGGTTGCTAACCAAAAGGTCGGCAGTTCAAATCCACCAGGTGCTTCTTGAAACCTCAATGGGGCAGTTCTGCTCTGCCCTATAGGGTCACTATGATTCAGAATCGACTTTACGGCAGTGGGTTTGTTTTTTGTTTTTTAATGGACTCTCACAGAATGCTTTTTTTGATTTTTACTACACTTTTGTATCTGTAGCCAATCTGTGGCTGCAATTGATGGATGAATGTAGTTCTGATGAATGTTGGTTCATATTTTTGTTTTCATTAATACATAAGATGAAAGTAAAACAACAAAAATGTATATTGGAACTTTGCTGGTTCATCAATAAATTGAGCAACTTCTTTGATGAATTACATAGTAGTTTTCAAATACCAGAAGAATATTTCCTAAGGTATTTTTGTACTATTTATAATGTAAAAACTACAGAAATGATGCACTAGACAGTCAACAAAACAATACATCAAGCTCTGATTTGTAGCATTGTTTAAATTTCTGTGATGTCAAGCTACCAACAGGATGTCAGTGAACTCAGGTGGAGATGAGACTGGTGGTAGCCTATCACCGCACACATATAATAGACCTCCAGCACTGCATCAGTTTGTTGAAACATCTCAGCTGGTATTCAGTTAATTCCTTGAGGCTTGTTTTTTTTTATTTTTCGCCAGGGCCATCAGTGCAGCCTGGACTTCTTTCTTCAGTATCTTCAGTTCTTGATCATATGCTACCTCCTCAAATGGTTGAACATTGACCACTTCTTTTTGGTACAGTAACTGTGTATTCCTTCCATCTTCTTCCGATGCTTCCTGCAGCTTTCAGTATTTTGCTCATGTTGTTATGTGCTGTCAAGTTGATTCCAACTCATAGTGACCCTGTAGGACAGAGTAGAACTGCCCCATAGGATTTCCAAGGAGCAGCTGGTGGATTCAAACTGCCGACCTTTTGGTTAGCAGCTGAGCTCTTAACCACTACACCACCAAGGCTCCATTTTGCCCGTAGAATACTTCAGTATTGTAACTCAAGGCTTGAATTTTTTCTTCATTTCTTTCAGCTTGAGAAATGCCAAACATGTTCTTCTCTTTTGGTTTTCTAACTCCAGGTCTTTGCAGATTTCATTATAATACTTTACTTTGTCTTTTTGAACCATCCTGTGAATCTTCTGTTCAGCTGTTTTACTTCATTATATCTTCCTTTTTTTCTTCTCACATCCATTTTGGACTTCCTTTCCTGTCTTTTTAATGACCTCTTGCTTTCTTCACGTATGATATCCTCAATGTCGTCCCACAACTTGTTTGCTTTTCAGTCATTAGTGTTCAGTGTGTCAAATCTATTCTTGAGGTGTTCTCTAAATTCAGGTGGGATATACTCAAGGTTGTATTTTGGCTCTTGTGGATTTAATTTTCTTCAGCTTCAACTTGAACTTGTCTATGAACAATTGATGGTCTGTTCTGCAGTCAGCCCCTGGCCTTGTTCTTGCTGATGATATTGAGTTTCTCCATCATCTCTTTCCAAAGATGTAGTTGCCTTGATCCCTGTATATTCCATCCAGCGAGTTCCATTTGTATAGTCACTGTTTATGTTGTTGAGAAAAGGTATTGGCAATGAAGAAGTCATTGGTCTTGCAAAATTCTATCATGTGATCTTTGGCATCGTTTCTATCACCAAGGCCATATTTGCCAACTACCGATCCTTCTTCTTTGTTTCCAACTTTCGCATTCCAATCACCAGTAATTATCAGTGCCTCTCGATCGTATGTTTGATCAATTTCGGACTGCAGATGTTGGTAAAAGTCTTCACTTTCTTCATCTTTGGCATTAGTGATTGTTGCATAAATTTGAATAATAGTTGTATTAACTGGTCTTCCTTGTAGGCATATGGATGTTCTACTATCACTGACAGCTAAACTTTAGTAGGTCACACTGAATAGCTTTCTGCAGTGGTTATACCTATCTGTTTTCTCCTATCTGCAGAGTATGAGAGCTCCAGTTGCTCCACATCCTTACCAACACTTTATATTGTCAATCTTTTAAATTTTAACCTTCTAGTGGGTATAACTGTATCTTAATATGACTTTTACCAGCATATTTACTGTGTATTGTATATTAATCTTACAATTTATGAAGTCAGAAACCCTTTCATATGTTTATTTGGCCATTTCTGTATCAATGACTTGTTTAAGAAATATTTTGTCCATTGGATACTGCATCACTCCACAAATTCTTTCTCTTATGAAAGCCAACTTATAGTTTTTTCTTTTTACATTATCACATTAGATTATAATAGTTTCTATATCTAAATAACTCTTTGAGTATATGATTTGAAATTACAGTTTGTGAAAGTTTACGTATCCTGTTTTTACCCACTGTTGATTTTCTTTTCCTGTCCAAGTGTCAGCTTAATCTTTGAGAGGGATGAACTCTTAGATGTGTGTCTGTATATTTTTTTAATGTACTCTTCTTTAATAGACTAGTAAAACTGTCTTTCTTAGACTAGACAGTTTTATTGTATTTTAACCTTGCCTAATGAGTATTCTTTAGTTTCTTGATTTTAGAACATATTTATGTATATGTATATCCTGAGTGAATTATGCTAAACTTTCCACTTTCATAGCTATCATAATAGGAGTTCATGAGGTCTGTTTAAATACCATTTTTCTTATATAGTGAGATTAAATTTGGAATCTTAATAGCCATATTTAAATTTTTTTTTCTCCTTTCTCAGAATTCACAACCCATCCTTGCCATTCTTTATATAACAGTGAGTGTCAGAAGAACACGAGAGAAAATTTTAAATAACGTATGTTCTCCTCCAGCTCCATTTTGTTGCTCTTCTTTCCAGCAAGAAGCCTCGAGGTAGTCATCTGTACTCACTGTTTTCAGTTCCTCTCCTCCCATTCTCTCTTGAATCCTCAAAAACCCATTGCCATCGAATCGATTCTGACTCATAGTGACCCTATAGGACAGAGTAGAACTGCCCCATTGAGTTTCCAAGGAGTAGCTGGTGGTTTCGAACTGCTGACCTTTTGGTTAGCTGCCAAGTTCTTAACCACTATATCACAAGGGCTCCAAATCAGGCGTTAACCCCACCATTCCACCAACATGCCTCCTGTCAAGGCCATCAGAGAGCTCCTCATTGATAAACACAATGGTTGTTTCTCTGTTCACAGCTTTGGACACATGTGGTTTCTACTCTCCCTTGAAGCACGCTGTTCACTTGGCTTCCAGGATATAGTGCTCTTATGGCCTTTCTCTTTATACCTTCTCAGGTGTTTTTACTGGTTTTGTCTCATCAGCCAAACCTCTAAGCGTCCTCAGACCTCTTTTCTTCCCTGTCTTCACTCATGCCATTAGTGATCTCCTCAAACTCACAGCTTTTCTAACAGCTTCCATGTTTATATCTCTACCCCAGACTGTTCTCCTACACTCAGTGTCTAGGATACTTCTCCGCATGGATGTCTAACAGACATTTCAAACTTTCTTGTCAAAAACAGACTTCTGCTTTTACTCTCTAAACCTCTTCCTCCTTTAGCCTTCTCCGTCTCAGTAAACGTCAGCTTCATCTTTTCAGATGTACAGCCAAAAGCAAGATGATCTCTTGCTTTTCCTTTTATCTTACATCTGTCCTCAAAATCTCTTGGCTCAGTTTTCAAAATTTAACATGGAATCTGGGTATTTCTCACCACCTCCACCAGAACCACCCTCATCCAGGCTGCCCTCATCTCTTTCTTACATTGTTGCAAGAGCCTACTGACTGTTCCCGCTGCTTCTGCCCTTGCCCACCCCTGGTCTGCTCTTAATACCAGAACCACCGGTTGATTGTGACTCACGTGACGCCATGCCTGTCAGGGTAGAGCTGAGCTCCACGGGGTTTCTGGTGGCTGCTTTTTTGGAAGTAGATCACCAGGCCTTTCGGATTCCAGGGCACCTGTGGATAGACTCATACCTCCAACCTCTCCATTAGCAGACAAGCATGTTAACTATCCAGAAACTCTGTTTGCAGCACAGAATGTTCCCATTAAACATAGGTCAGATTATTTCTCTCCTCTGCTCAAAACCTGGTGGCTTCCCATCTTAGAGTAAAAGCCAAAGTCCTTTGAACAGTGTACAAAGCCCTACATGGTCTGGGCACCATCACCTCTTGGACCTCATCTCCTACTTTCCTTGCCCTCATCTACTCCTTTTTCACTTTAATTGATGTCCTTGTTGTTCCCTGGAACAGGCCAAGCACACTCCCATTTTGAGGCATTTGCAGTTGCCGTTCCGATCCTCAATGTGTGATTTACTGTATGTTTGACTTATTTATCTATTGTTTGTCTCCCCTAACTTGAATACATGCCTCGTGAGAGCAGTAATTTCTGTCGCCTTGGTTCATTGCTCCATCCCCAGTGCCTGTAATAGCGCCTGGTCCGTAGTGAGTGCTCCATAAATACTGTTGAAAGAATACATGGGTAAGTATGCAGAATGCGGTGGATTCGTTCTTTCAACTTTAAATATATTTTGTATTAGCACTCGGGTGCAGGGCATGACACTGAAATTAGTAGGCACTGTTTTGCATTTTGGAGCCCTGGTGGTGCAGGGGTTAAGCATTCAGCTACAAACCAAGAGACTGGCAGTTCAAATCCACCAGCTGCTTCTTGGAAACCCTATGAGGCAGTTCTACTTTGTCCTGTAGGGTGGCTATGAATTGGAATTGACTCGACGGCCATGGGTTTTATTTTGCATTTCATCAACCTATTTTCATTTGTAAAACAGTAAAGTCTTGGAGTGAGATGTGATGTTGAGGTCTTGTCTAACTTCTCCTGTGTTCTTGCTTCTCCTACTGGGGTAGAAGCAGCCCGGCAGTGTGCAGCGGTCTTCTGGGAGCTGTTCACATTTGAGACAGTCAGCCTAGGGTCTAGCAGTGTGTCTGTGGGCAGTTCACTTAATCTCTCTGTGCCTCAATTTTACCACCTACAAGATAGAAATAATAAGAAGGTGTACATCAGGACTTTGAAGAAGATTGAGTGGACTAGTACCTGACAGTTGGTAAGCATATATGAGTGTTAGCTGTCGATGTCACCTGAAGGTTGGGAACTAACACCTGTGAAGCAGAATACACATCACTTTTTTAAAAAAGAGAGAATGAGATTTTGAAGAAATTTTGCACGTGTTCTGGGCCATTAAATTCAGACAACAGTTACATAAGTGGACAAATGAGTGGCAGTGGCTTTACAGAAGGAACCAAAGGTTGCTTATAATTTAGCTTATACATCCCTGGAACTGTGGGCCAGTGGCCTTTATTACTAATTAGCCAGTAATTCTGATGTTGGGTAGCTCACTGCCTAACTAGAGAGATGACTTCTTTGCAGGACAGAACCAACTGTTAGAAAATTCTTTTTTTCGCTGATCTGAAATCTCCATTCTTGGTCACTTCCTTGGTTGTGTCCAGCTCTTTTCCTTTGGAGTAATATAGAGCAGACCAATTGGTTATGTTGCTTTGTTAGCATTTCCTTCTTCAGCTTAAATATCTTGAGTTCTTTTGGGCCTCTCCTTATGACGTGGGTTTTAAACCCTTTACTACCCTGGCCATTCAATTCTGGGTGTAGTTTGTTTCTCAGTATTTCTCTTAAAATGTAAGACCCAGAGTTAGTAACTGAACATATTTTACTTAATCTGCCAGCCTGAGAGGGAGAACAATAAAATACTAAACCATCAACTGCATGTGAGGCCAAGCTGTGTCATGAATTGACTGTCTGATATTGGATTAGTCACTTTGAGCCTCATTTTCCTCAACACTAACAAACTTCCTTCATACAGTAATTTAGATATGAATAAAAAGAGTCTGAAATATTTTTGCCTTAACGTGAAAAAAGTATATCAGCCTTCACGGTCAATATCAAATTCCTGCTAATGTTAACGTTAGTCAATTAATGTCAAAATCTAAGGGAAGATTCTAAGATCATTTCAGTGACATTGCAATTATTATTATCAACATTGCTGCTGGATGCCATCAAGTTGATTCTGACTCATTGCAAGTAGAACTGCCCCATAGGGTTTTCTTAGCTGTAATCTTTAGGGAAGCAGATTACCAGGTCTTTCTCCCGTGGAGCAGCTGGGTGGGTTTGAACCACAAGCCTTTCAGTAAGCAGCCGAGTGCTTAACCAGTATACCAAAAAAAACCCAGCAGGTAATAATATCTTTGCTGGAAAACTAAGATTCTTTTAGATATTGCAGTTAAGTGATTAGCTGGTTAACTGAAACTATAGCTACTTGTATGTGAGATCTCTATTCTTATCTGAGTATTTGTTATGAAGAATAATTGCCATCCATTTTGCTGATCTCCTGATGTAATAAAATTAATTACTTAATTTTAATTTTCCTAAGTCTGTTTTTAATAACCTCATCATTTTTATTTGGAAAAGTTTCTAGAATCTTCTTTGGAGTATTTAATTTGTATTCTCGCCTTACCTCTACCATTGAGAAGCTTTAGCTTCTGGGGCGAGTCCTTTACCCAGCTTGTACAGTTTCCTCTTTGTGAGGCTTGACCTTAAGTACTGCAGCAGCCTTTGTACTTTGTACTTTGCTCCTTTTCTCGCCTCCCTGATCTGTTTTCCATGCCACAGTCAGAAGGGTCATTTAAAAATGTAAATCCAAACAAGTCGTTCCCAACTTAACACGTTACAAATGTTCCCCCGTGCATTTAGAGTGAAATCCAGACTCCTACCTGTGGCCTGTAGGGGCCCAGGGCCTGGCCTCTGACCCTCTTCCTTTCCCACTACCTTGTAGCCACGTTGACTTCTCAGTTCTTCTGCCCTGCTTCACAGTTTGTAACTGTGTGTGTTTTGTTTTGTTTACCTGTGGCTTGTTTTCCCCTGTAGACTAGATGCTTGAGGAGGGCATGCGGTTTATTTTTCATTCACTGCTCTAAAGCCTGAGACCCAATAAAAGGTGTTACGCCTACAGTAGATGTTCAGATTTGTGTTGTTAGAATCCTACGGTTTCTAATACTTTCAGGTACTTGGGTTGCAGCTTTTCCTTTGTTTTGGTAGTGTTTTTAAAGCTCCCCTCTCTTGGAAATTCGTATTAAAATGCCTGTCTGCAAAGGAGCCCTGGTGGCACGAACAGTTAAATGCTTGGCTGCTAACCAAAAGGTTGTCAGTTCAAACTCACCCAGTGGCCCGTAGGAGAAAGACCTGGCAATCTGCTTCTGTGAAGATTTGAGCCAAGAAAACCATATAGGGCAGTTCTGCTCTGTCGCCTGGGGTTGCTATGAGTCAAAATCAATTCAACAGCACCTGCCAACAACTCCCTCCTCCAAAATAAAACAGAATAAAATGTAAATATAAATAAAATGCCTATCAGCTTACATTTTAAAGTATTAATTTTTTGGTAAGTCTCAAATTATGTTGACATATCAAGGCTTGTTAGTCCCAGATACGTCAGTTTCCGTTTCACCCATTTAGTTGATTCATTTCTACAGGAGTTTTAGAATGATCACAGAGTGTTCCCAGTGTGTTTGTTGATGTGACTCTGTAGCCCTGGCCTGTCTGTGCTATAAAATGTGATTGTAGACAGCAGTTTTAAATTTGTCGGTGTTACGTTTATTGCGTAGATATGCCAGAAATTTCCTCCTTTTCATAGTGTTGTTATTGAAAATTTAGCCTAATGCTGCTTCCATACTGCCCAGAAATAGGAAATTGTCCATTTTTTATGTTAAGTCATCAGAGTGCTATTTGGCCATTTTCCTGGTGGCTGAAAAGATCCCGAGCCTCTGCTTGGAGGAGCCATGTGGTGCCCTCTTACGATTGAGTCTTTTGTTTATCTCAGGAGAAGGGCTGCTGGAAGGGGTTCATCCTGTTCTCTGTTTTCAGATGTAAGCTTAGGATATTGACTCACTGTGGCCATTTTTCTCCCTCGTTTGTACGTGAGACATTTTACATGAGACCGGAGGGCTGAAGCTCTAGGGAGGTACTTGGCTCTGCTGCTGAAGCAGTTCCAGTGGCAGAACTATCCCTGGAACTGAGCGTATTTCATTTAAAGCTCCTCAAAGCTGAGTCAGTCTTGGCAGAACCCTGTAGAAACCATAGCATATAATTCATTTTTAAAGCCACCATATTATTAAATAAAAATTTGAGGATAAGGTATATTGCTTTAATGGTCTTAATAATACTGTTTGAAAAGGTCCTTTTAGCATCGTCATTACAGTGACTTTCTGATGTGGTTCAAGGACCTTGTTAGGAAGAAACCCTGATTCCTAAGGGGGTGCTTACAGGGAAAAGGCCTTGTAAGAGGCACTTGCAGCTCTTTCCTCGTCTGCAGCCTCCTTCTTGGATGCTTTGGGCAACACGGGAAGCGTTAAGCTAACTCAGCCAGGCTTAAGGCAGTCTGTTGTGGAAGGGGCGTCGGTTCAGGGAGCTAGGGAGGCCTGAGTGAAAATCTCTACCCTGGCCTTTACTAACTAACTGAACTTGATTAAGTTACTTAACCTTCCTGAGTCTCAGTGTTCTTATCTAAGTAAAAATAAGGGTTGTTGTCAGTCTTAAAAGAGATAATGTATGTGAGATTTTCTGGTTCTCAGTAAATTAATTTTCTTTCTTCCTCTACATTATTCTGAATATTGTCTGGGCGTGGTAGAAACCCTTGCACCACAAATCCTGAGGTACTTTACAACCTGTTAGTGTCTAACCAGAAATCTAGCAAGGGTTATTTCAGTCTTATCTGTAACCATCCCCTAAGAATGTAAACTTGAAGTTTATAATGAAGTTGACCAGTTCTTCCATTTCGTCTTTTTTCTTTTTGTTTTATTCTTTTTGATCTTAATTTGATCCTATCCTTTTTTTTTTTTTTTGTGGTGAAAATAGACACAACCAAACATACACCCATCCAATACAGTCCCTCCCTGTCTGATGAATTAAATAGAGGGTGGTGGGTGGCATTTGGGTGATCAGAAAACACTATCATGAAAAAAAAAAAAAAAACTTTAAAGTGATTACAATATTTTGAAAGCTTAATGATGCCAATTAAAATTATCCTGTTATTGATCTGTACTTCTTTTTATACCTGTCCCCAGGGAAGGAAAAATACGCCAGATGGTGCAGGCGATGGTGAAATTCCAAAATTTGATGGCGGTGGGTACGATAAGGACCTGGTGGACGCTCTTGAGAGAGACATTGTCTCCAGGAACCCTGGCATTCATTGGTTAGAGTCTTTTACATTATTAAATTAAAATAAAGATGAAAACAAGTTATAGGTTGGTTTGGCATGAATCTTCTCTTGCTATCCGCTAATCTCCTGATGGTGACTTCATCCATAATAAGAATGTGTGGAATCGACAGGACAGCTCTTCCGTTAAAATACAACCAAGGAAATTTAAAATGGTAGTTTGCTGTTGCCATAACCGACAGAGGTTGTTAATTGAATAACATATCTTAATTAATGACTTCAGTATGTTCCCCCTGGCCATTTTAGGCAGTAAGACTTAGAATAATGTTCTTAATATAAGAATAATTTAATTAAGTTTAAAAAAAATTGAGAATTAGTATTGACCATAAATCAAAGGTGTCTCTGAGTCAACATTATGAAACTTTGTTGTTCTTGCCAAGGGATGACATTGCTGATTTGGAAGAAGCTAAGAAGTTGCTGAGGGAAGCTGTCGTCCTTCCAATGTGGATGCCTGACTTTTTCAAAGGGATTAGAAGGCCTTGGAAGGTGAGAATTTATTAAAATCATATCGGTATAAGAATGCTGCTTGCGTGAGAGTGGATGGTTGCATTACTGTAATTTCTTTATGCATTTAACACAGGCTGTAAAGGTCCTTGGAGGTTTGTATGGCCATGAAAACCTGGATTTGGGTTTGTGGTTGAGGTGTGCAGCCTCTGCACGGCGGGAGAGATGGGCTTGGAGTTTGAAGCCATAGCCTTCATTGCAAGCCACTTCCTTCAGAGGTGCTGAGCCAGAGATTAGGTTTAAGAATTTTCTAGAGGTCTGTTTCTGTAACTGAAAATTTAACAAGCAAGGTAAACAGTACTACATAGTCTTATAGAAAAGTGTTTGATCAAATGAATACTTTTCTAAAAGTTGGTATTCTCGCTAGTCGTTAACTGTTTCCATCCCAGCTGGGTACAATTCTCAGACGTAATCAGAATGTTTCTTTCTCTCTAGCTTGGTTTCTGACTTAGAATTTAAAGCCCCCTCAGGCCTAGTTCCTTCTAAGTCCAGCATTTTCTTTCTAAGGTATTAGATGTTGGCTTCTGAAGCCCTTGCAGCAGCTCATAGCTGCCTGAAACATTTCTTGGTCTTAGCCGTGGCAGAGTTTTCCTTTACTTGGACTTCCACTAGTTGCCGCGAGTCGACTCCGACTCGTGCGACCCCGACTCGTGCGACCCCACGTGCGTCAGAGTAGAGCTGTTGTCCTTCTCAACGGCTGACTTTTCAGTAGGTCGCCAGGCCTTTCTTCTGAGGTGCCGCTGCGTGGACTCCAATCTCCAACCTTTTGCTGAGCAGTCAAGTACCACCCAGGGACACCTTACTTGGGCTAGTAGAGTGAAATAAAAGGACACTATTACTTACTTTTTTTTTTCTTACTCTGCCCTTCTGAGTTTGTGGGGAAGGTCTGTTTCCCTTCTCAACACTCCTTCGTTCATTAATGTGCCTAAAAGTGGAGAGAAGAAAGTGTATTTATATGAATAGCTTGGAATACCTGTGACATTTTGGTTGTCTCTTCCTACTTGAAACTTTTACAGACTGTGTTTGTTATAGATTTACCTTATTTTGGGAGCACATAACTATAAATCCCGCTTACTATGACTTTTAAAACAGTATTTAAAAGAGAAAATAAGATTTTAAAATAGGTATTTAAGGGAGTTAAAAAAAAAACCATATATAATATTATTAAATATTTATGTTGTACCTTAATTTTAATGAGACATGTTTATTATAATGACTGATGTTATAATTAAAAGGCATTCATTTGCTCTAATAAGATGTATATATTATAAAATAACACATAATATGATAGGTTAAGGAATAATCTAATTTGACCATGCTATTTTTTTTTTATTAAATTGTGTATTATTTATAAACCTAAAAATAAATGACTGGGTGCATAGCTGGTACCTTTAGTCGTTTAGAAAATTTAAAATTCAGTGTTTCTTGGACTTAGTTTCCTTTTTTTTTTTTAATATTGTGTTTTAGGTGAAAGAATGCTTAGCAAATTAGATTCCCATTTAACAATTTTTTTTATTGTGCTTTAGGTGAAGGTTTACAGAGCAAATTAGTTTCTCATTAAACAATTAATACACACATTGTTTTGTGGCATTGGTTGCCAACCCAGGACATATCAACACTCTCCCCTTCTTGACCTTGGGCTCCACATTTCCGTTTGTCCAGCTTTCCTTACTTGCCTGCCTTCTGGTCCTTGCCCCTGGGCTGGTGTGCCTGTTTAGTGTCGTATACATGGTTGAGCTATGTGTATTACTGTTTGTTTTATGGGCCTGTCTAATCTTGAAAGGTGAACCTTGAGAGTGACTTCAGTACTGAGTTAAAAGGGTGTCCAGGGGCCATACTTCCGGTGTTTCTCCAGTTTCCGTCAGACTAGTGAGTCTGGTCTTTTTTTGTGAGTTAGAATTTTGTTCTACATTTATCTCCAGCTCTGTCCAGGACCTGCTCTTGTGATCCCTGTCAGAGTAGCCAGTGGTGGTAGCCGGGCACCATCTAGCTGTCCTGGACTCAGCCTGGTGGAGGCTATGGTAGTTGTGGTCCATTAATCCTTTTGATCTAATCTTTCCCTTGTATTTTTGATTTTCTTCATTTTTACTTGCTCCCAACAGGGTGGGCCATTTAACGATTTTTAAGCAGCTTATTCCATGACATTGGTTACATTCTTCACACTGTGTTAAGATTCTCATTATTTTCATTCTTTTTGTTCTGTTGCCGTTACTCTAGCTTCCCTGCCCCTCCTTAGTGTCTCATCTTTGTTTTAGGGTAAACGTTAATCATTTGGTCTGATATAGTTGATTATTTAAGGGAGCACAGTATTCTGGGTGATACCTTTTGTTTTTTAAGCCAATCTATTATTTGGATGGAAGGTGACCACTAGGAGTGGTTTAAGTTCCAAGTTCAAAGGGTCTTGGGGGGATAGTCTTGGGTGTTCCTCTAGTCTCTATCAGTCCTGTAGTCCCTTGTTTTTAGGAATTTCAGTTTTGTTCTATATTTTTCTCCCTTTCTAACCAGGACCTTCTGTTGTGTCCCTGGTCAGTAGTGATAGCCGAGCACCGTCTAGGTCTTCTGGTCTCAGGCTAGATGAGGCCATGGTTAATGTGGGCTATTAGCCTGTGGACTAGTTTCTTCTTTGAGTTTTTGGTTTCTTTCATTCTCTTTTGTTCCAGATGAGTAGAGACCAATGGTTGTATCTTAGATAGCAGCTCTCAAGCTCTTAAGACCCTAGACACTACTCAGCAAACTAGGATCTAGAATATTATCTTAATGAACTATGTTATGCCAATGGACTGAGTTGTCCCACAGGACTATGATCCTAAGTCTTCAAACCCCATAAACCAAACCTGTGAGGTGTTTGGTAATATCTTGGAAGTATCCGTAACTGTGCCCCCATGTGGCTTATTATGTATGTGAATATATATGCAGTGCACGGAAACGTGTATGTACATATGCCTACAGATACATGTATACCTGCACACCCATATAGTCACATATACCTTCCTATACATATATATGCATACATGTCTACCTATGTAACCACACACATTTTTTTTTTTTTTTGGTTGTTATCGTTGTTGCAAAATTGTATGTTATAGCGTTTACCGTAATTGTCCCTTATTCTTGTATACTTCTTAGTGTCTTCATTCACCTTGGACAAAAGTTGTGCAGACTTCACCCATGTTGGGTATTGCCTTTCCCATCACCAAAAACTATCTACTATCTAGAAAGTGATTCTCCTTCATTCCCTCTCCTATCCCTGGCAACCATCAAAGAATGTTGATTCCTGTGTGTATATCTATTCTTGACTTTTTATAAAAGTGAGAACATACAATATCTGTCATTTTGTCATTGACTTATTTCACTCAGCGTAATGTCCTCCAAATTCATCCATGTTATGTTTCACAGACTTCTCATTATTCTTTATAGATGCGTGGCATTCTATTGTATGTATGTACCACAGTTTATCAGTTCATCCGTTGGTGGGCGCTCACGTTGTTTCTATCCGTTTGCTGTTGTGAATAATGCTGCAGTGAACATAGGAGTGCGTATGTCTATTCGTGTCATTGCTCTTACAGCTCCAGGATATATAACTAGGAGTGGGATTGCTGGATCATAAGGTATGTCTATTTCTACCTTTTTGAGGAAGTACCATATTGTTTTCCATAATGGGTGTAGGATTTTACAATCCCACCGGCAATGTACGAGTTCCAATCCCCCCTCAAGCACTCCAGCTTTTGTTCTTTTCTGTTTTTCGATCATTGCCATCTTTGTAGGGGTGAGATGGTATCTCATTGTAGTTTCGGTTTGCATCTCTCTGATGGCTAATGATTATGAGCATCTTTTCATGTATTTGTTGGCCGCCTGAATGTGCTCTTTGGTGAAGTGTCTGTTTATGCCCTTTGCCCATTATTTGATTGGATTGTTTGTCTTTTTGTTGTTATCAGAAATGTCATTGCCAAAGATTTTTTTTCCCAGTCTGTAGGTTCTCATTTTATTCTCTTCGTAATGTCTTGATGAGCATAAGTATTTGATTTTTAGGCATTATCTAATTTATCTTCTGTCATTCGTGCATTTTTAGTTTTGTTTGATAGACTATTTATGCAGAAAATTAGATCCCCAGGATTTGACCCTGTGTTATCTTCCAGGAACTTGATAGTTTTAGCTTTAATCTGTTTTAGGTCTTTGATCCATTTTGAGCTAGTTTTTGTGCATGATGCAAGGTATGGATCCTGATTCATTTTTCTGCATATGAATATCCAGTTTTACTAGCACCATTTGTTAAGGAGACTGTGTCTTCTGCATTGAATGGCCTTTGACCCTTTGTTGAAGATCAGCTGCCCACAGATGGATGGATTTACTTTTGGGCTCTCAATTCTCTTCCATTGGTCTATGTGTCTGCCATTGAGCCAGTACCAGGCTGTTTTGATTACTGTGGCTGTACAGTAAGTTTAGAAGTCAGGAAGTGAGAGGCCCGTTTTGTTCTTCAGTACTGCGTTAGCTGTTCGGACCCTTTTTAAGTTGGAGATTGGTTTTTCCATTTCATTAAAGACTGTCGTTGGAATTTGGATGGGGATTGCATATATCTATAGATCACTTTTTGGTAATATTGACATTTTCACAATGATAAGCCTTCCATTCCATGAGCATGGAATGTTTTTCCATTTATGTAGATCTCTTTTAGTTTCTTGCAGTAGTGTTTTATAGTTTTCCTTGTATAAATCTTTTTTGTCCCTGGTTAGGTTTATTCCTAGGTACTTCTTTCCTTTTAGGGCTATTGTTAGTTTCTTTTTTTCAAGTACCAGTTTTATCACCAATTCATGCATTTGAATTAAGCCAAGGGGAAAAATGCCTTGGGCAGCCGAGTAGTGACTTCTGTCCATGGCCTCCGGGGCTGTGAGGTCAGTAATGATTCCTTCTGAATTTGTAGGTCTTTCAGGGAAGTCCCAGCTTCTTTCATGTAAGGAGCCCTGGCGGTGCAGTAGTGATTAAGTGCTGGTCTGCTAACCGAAAGATCAGCGGTTTGAACCCACGAGCCACTCCTCAGGAGAAAGCGCTGGGAGTCTGCATCCGTAAAGACTTCATTCAGCCTTGAAACCCCGTTGGGCAGCTCTCGTCTGTCCTATAGGGCCACTGTGAGATGGAATCAGCTCGACAGCCGCCGTGGGTTTATTGGTTATTCAAGTTCCCAGCTTCTCTCATATGTCATCCTACACCTTTGGTTTAATCTGTGATAGGGCAACAGTTGAAGATTTTTTTAATTGTGCTTTTGGTGAAAATTTACAGCTCAAGTTAATTTCTCTTTCAAAAATCTATACACATATTGTTTTGTGACATTGGTTGCAATCCCCACAATGTGACAGCACTCTCCCCCTTTCCACCCTGGGTTCCCTGTGTCCGTTCCAGTTCCTGTCCCTTCCTGCCTTCTCATCTTTGCCTTTGGACAACTCATTTGGTTTCATAACACACATTCCTCACGTGGGTTATTGTTTGTTTTATAGGCCTGTCTAATCTTTGTCTGAAAAGTGGGCTTCGGGAGTGGTTTCGGTTCTGGGTTAGCAGAGTGTCTGGGAGCCATAGTCTCAGGGGTTCCTGCCATCTGTATCAGACCAGTAAGTCAGTCCAGTCTTTTTTCGTGAGTTTGAATTTTGTTTTCTTTTTTCCTTCGGATTGGTTAATTGTGCAGGAATATTAAGATCTGCTATTTCATTTACCTGGAATTACTGAAGTTGATAAAATTGAAGTAAAGAAAATTGACGTTTTATTATTTCCAGTCACCACACTGTAGCTTAGTTATGATCAAGCTGGTTTCCTTTCAACTTAACTGGCTTAGTACGGGCAGTCCCCAGGTTAGGAATGTCCAATTTACGGACAACTCATACTTCAGAATGGACTGCCATAAAGTCCGTGACAGGCAGTCCCATGGTTACCAACGTCTGACTTAAGGACAACTTGTACTTAAGAGCAGACTGCCGTAAAGCCTATTAAAGGCAGTCACAGGGTTAGGAATGTCTCTGACTTAGGACAACTTGTACTTAAGAACAGACTGCCTTAAAGCCTATTACAGGCAGTACCTGACTTAGGGACAACTCCTACTTAAGAACAGACTACCTTAAAGCCAAGTGCAGGCAGTCCCAGGGTTACCAATGTCTGGCCTAACGAACAACTCATAATTAAGAACGGACTGCCATAAAGCCTATTACAGGCAGTCACAGGGTTAGGAACATCTCCAACTTAAGGACAACTTGTACTTAAGAACTGACTGCCTTAAAGCCTGTATTACTTAATAACAGGCTGCCATAAAGCCTATTATATTTAAAATATGAATTAAATACAATAGTTCCTAACAAATGCATGCACTGCTTCGTGATGCTCATGAAAACATTGTGCAGTTTGAAGTGTTCCTTAAGTGTTTTATGTGCATAACCAAAAACAAACAAACAAACAAACAAACCCATTGCCATCAAGTTGATTTTGACTCATAGTGATCCTATAGGACAGAGTAGAACTGCCCCATAGTTTCCAGGGAGCGCAGGCGGATTCAAACTGCTGATCCTTTGGTTAGCAGCCTTTGGTTAGCAGCTGTAGCACCCTAAGGCTTAGCCACCACGCCACCAGGGTTTCCTTTATTTGCATTACAAAAAACCAAACCTGTTGCCCTCTAAGAATGGGAATTCCAGAACACTTAATTGTGCTCATGAGGAATCTTTACATAGATCAAGAGGCAGTTGTTGGGACAGAACCAGGGGATACTGATTGGTTTAAAGTCAGGAAAGGTGTGTGTCAGGGTTGTATTTTTTCACCATACCTATTCAATCTGTATGATGAGCAAATAATCGGAGAAGCTGGACTATATGAAGAAGAATGGGGCATCAGGATTGGAGGAAGACTTATTAACCATCTGCTTTATGCAGATGACAAAACCTTGCTTGCTGAAAGTGAAAAGGACTTGAAGCACTTACTAATGAAGATCAAAGACCACAGCCTTCAGTATGGATTACACCTCAACATAAAGAAAACAAAAATCCTTACAACTGGACCAGTGAGCAACATCATGATAAACGGAGGAAAGACTGAAGTTGCCAAGGATTTCATTTTACTTGGATCTACAGTCAGGAAATCAAAAGACACAATGCATTGGGTAAATCTGCTGCAAAGGACCTCTTCAAAGTGTTGAAGAGCAAAGATGTCACCCTGAAGACTAAGGTGCACCTGACCCAAGCCGTGGTATTTTCAATCGCATCATATGCATGTGAAAGCTGGACAATGAATAAGGAAGACCGAAGAAGAATTGATGCCTTTGAATTGTGGTGTTGGTGAAGAATATTGAATATACCATGGACTGCCAAAAGAAGAACCAAATCTGTCTTAGAAGAAGTACAACCAGAATGCTCCTTATAAGCAAGGATGGCAAGACTGTGTCTTACATACTTTGGACATGTTGTCAGGAGGGATCAGTCTCTGGAGAAGGACATCATGCTCGGCAAAGTACAGGGTCAGCGGAAAAGAGGAAGACCCTCAATGAGGTGGATTGACACAGTGGCTGCAGCAATGAGCTCAAGCATAACAACGATTGTAAGGATGGCTCAGGACTGGGCAGCGTTTAGTTCTGTTGTGCATAGATAGGGTCGCTATGAGTCGGAACCAACCCGATGGCACCTAACAACAACAACAGCAATGTTGCTGTCAAGTCAATTCCCACTCACAGCGACCCTCTAGGACAGAGTAGAACTGCCCCATAGGGTTTCCCAGGAGCGTCTGATGGATTCAAACTGCTAACCTTTTGGTTAGCAGCCGTAGCTCTTAACTACTACGCCACCAGGGTTTCCTTTATATGCATAGAAATGTAAAATACATACTGTATACTAAGATGAGCATTTGACTAACTGAAGCTAATTAAGAATCATATGTACCTGTTCCGACTTACCTACAATTCGACTTAAAGTCAGATTTAGGAACAGATCTCATTTGTAACCCAGGGACTGCCTGTAGAAGCAGCAGTGTATTCTGAAAGTCATTCCCAACTTTGAGCATGAAATATTCAAACTATGTCGTAGGGCTCATGAGGGAAGGTGCTTTTGTAGTCCCTGATGTAGATTTTAATGTAGGATTCATCTTCCATTTCTGTTGGGGTCGCTTGCCGGTAGAAAAAAAAAAACAAAACCAAACAACCTGTTGCTGTCAGATAGACTCTGAGTCATGGCACCTGAATGTGTTACAGAGTAGAACCAGACCCCATAGGTTTTCTGGGCTGTAATCTTTGTAGAATGGTGCCACTGGGAGGGTTCAAACCTTTAGGTTAGGAGTCAAGTGCAAGCCACAAGCGCCACTTGGGGCCCCAGCACAGGGCTTCCTGATTGGAAGATGCCTAGGCCCCTCCGAGAAGATGGCGCTCCCAGTGAGGCGTCACAGCCGACCCTGCTTTCACAGTGGGCACGGGGCTGGGTTCTGACCGGCCACGTGTGACTGTGATTGACGGCCGACATTTTCTGAACCTCGAAAAGTTCAATATACGTTGTTTACAGAAATGTTCTTTCTAAAAGGAAGTCTTTATATCTAGCTGGGCTTTTTTTGGATTTTTTATTTTTGTTTTGTTTGTTTTGCTTTTTCCCATGTCATTACTACAAAAATATGATCTGACTTGGTAAAAATATTTACTCTTTGCTGTGCTTTTGTAATATTTATTAGCAAACTGGATTAAGAAAAAAGTAGATATTTATTTGTAAAATTTTTTTCTGTGTGTGTATCAGTAGAACAAAATTCCGGAATATAAAACTTTTTTTATGGCTGTGTTTGATATTTTTTAAGAGTTTGTGAGACTAGAGATTATTTACTAAAATGAGACAGTACAGAGATTTTTTAAAATTTCAGAACTGGAATGAACCATTGAGACCATCCTACCAAAATTTCCACATTTGACAGCCAAGAAGACGGAGACCCAAATAGGTTGTGACAGCTATTGAAATTTTAGAAAATAAAAATTTGATGTATATCAGCTTTTTACGTTTGTGTGTGTCTTTCCCTTCTAGGTATACTTTCTCCTGCACAATGTGAGTCTCTTCCTTTATTAATCCATCAGATACTTATTTAGCCCCTGTTGTGTGTCAGATGGAGCAGTGGTTAAGAGCTGTGGCTGCCAACCAGAAGGTTGGCAGTTCAGATCCACCAGCTGCTCCTCGGAAACCCTATGGGGCAGTTCTACTCTGTCCTGTACAGCCACTGTGAGTTGGAATTGACTTGCTGGCAGCAGGTTTGATTTTGTTTTTGTGTATGTGTAAGGTAAGGAACCCTAGTGTGTTAAAGAAATAAAGTAAATTCGTGAAAGATTCAAATGGAAGGATAGGTTGAGGCCAGATTGTATTTGCCAGGAGTTCGATCTTCTCCAATAGGCATCATAGAGACCTCTTTCAGCAGGTAGATTACATGGTTAAACCTTTAACACACCAGGGTTCCTTACCTTGCACACAAAACAGACACTGCTGGAATGGGAGCTGTAGCCTGCCGTGATGGCCTTCAGTTATGCTCAAGATGTTGGTGAGCCATCGAAGAATTCTGTAGGGTCAAGTGAAGAATTTTGTTTTTTTTTTAAATGGGATAGATTTAAGTATGTTTATATACTGAGGGGAGCCCTGGTGGTGCAGTGGTTAAGAACTTGGCTGCTAACCAAAAGGTTGGCAGTTCGAATCCACCAGCTGCTCTTTGGAAATCCTGTCGGGGAGTTCTTCTCTGTCTTACAGGGTTGCTATAAGTTGGAATTGAGTTGATGGCAACGGGTTTGGGTTTGTTTTTTGTTTTTTTGGTATATACTGAGGAGAAAGAGATACAGGAAAGGGGATAATTGAAGGAGTAATATCACGAGGAAGTGAAATATATAAATACTGTCCTATCTCTATGAGCTGTGTCCATGTACAGATTGTGAAGTTGGAAATGAACTCCTATTGGAGAAGCCCACACTAATGATATTACAGGAACTGAAAGGGCACTGAAAAGGGGATGTTATAGAGAGAAATGGCAACTTTGCTATGCCTCTACCTGTAGTATCAGTTGTTTTCACAGTTTCGAGATTCTCAATCCTGTGTACAGTTAAAGGTTACCTACAAAGCAAACATTTTTGGAAAACTAGTGTTCCAAGCTCTGGCAAACCCTGGTTGTTCTGTGTATCAAAATTCTATATCTAGACAAAGACACAAGGGAAAGATTAGTCCGAAGGACTAATGGACCACAACTACCACAGCCTCCACCAGACAGAGTCCAGCACAACTAGATGGTACCTGGCTACCACCACTGACTGCTCTGACAGGGATCACAATAGAAGGTCCTGGACATAGATGGAGAAAAAGGTAGAATAAAATTCTAACTCACAAAGAAAGACCAGACTTACTGGTCTGACAGAGACTAGAGAAATCCCGAGAGTATGGCCCCTAGACACCCTTTTAACTCAGTAATGAAGTCATTCCTGAGCTTCACCCTTCAACCAAAGCTTAGACAGGCCTATAAAACAGTAACACACAAAGTTCAAACATGTATGCAAGACTAAATGGGCACACCAGCTGAAAAGCAAAGATGAGAAGGCAGGAAGGGACAGGAAAATTGAATGAATGGAAACATGGAACATGAGGTCGCAAAGGGGAGAGTGTTGACACATCAGGGGGTTGGCAACCAGTGTCACCAGAACAATTTGTGTGTTGTTTAATGAGAAACTTGTTTGCTCTGTAAACTTTCCCCTGAAGTACAATAATAAAAAAAAAAATTCTATATCTAGAAAAGAATTTGGATAGTTTGTGAATATGGAATTTGTTTTAGAATTTGACTTAGTTTTCAAAGAGTAAATCCCTGGAAGCTTATTAAACTAAGCGAGTGGGTCAGAATTCCTTTTAAGAAATGTAGTGTTAACTATGTATCTGAACTCCCATTAAAAATGCTAGAAGAGAATATTCTAAAACCCTCTGGTCTTTGAGATTTTAAGACTAGAGGATTAGTTTTCTTGAATAAGTTTTAATCCTCATTGATTTGTCTTTATAGCGTGCTTCTGTTTGTTTTCAGCAGTAAGAAGTAAGTAAAACTTAGTTTATAGTCTACATTTAGTGGCTCTCTTATCACCACCTCTATTTTATGCTATTGTTTTTTTTCCTATTTTACGCCTGGCGCTCTTTGGAAACTCTATGTGGCAGTTCTACTCTGTCCCATAGGGTCGCTATAAGTCAGGATCGACTCGACGGCAGTGGGTTTTTGGGTTTTCTACTTTTAATATTAACTGTCTATCACATTAACCTGTGATAAAATCCTAGCTAATTTGATTATGCTTGAGCTACCACTGGATTTCACTGTTATCTTATTAAATAATACCTGAATGTTTGATTTACTAACAGCTGTGTATTATGAATGCATTGTGGGAAATAGGTTTTGTCCCATGATGAGAGAAAGGAATGTATAATTCTGTTGTGTATGGAGAAAATGTCTTCTGTAGAGCAGTCACTCTCAGATGGTGCTCAAGATTATACATGTGTATCTTCTGCCAGGGTCAGAAAAATTGGGTAGGTTCTTTCTAAATGTATCTGAAGATTCCCTGTTGCTAGGGCCTTTGTTAGCCCATCTCTGATGTGGCTCTGATTTGAGACATTTCGTGAAATCACTTTGTTTTTCTACCTATAAAACGATACTCTTCCCAAACGCACCATGATTTTACTGTGACAATCGAGCTATCTTTTGATGGGAAAATTTTAGTTTTATTAACAGCTGATAATAGTCTATAATTACAGCATTTCAATCTCATAAATCACTTTATAACATCTTTTGAAATTTCAGGGTGTGCTGATGGTTGGACCACCGGGCACCGGTAAGACTATGCTGGCTAAAGCTGTTGCCACCGAGTGTGGCACAACATTCTTCAACGTTTCGTCTTCTACGCTGACATCTAAATATAGAGGCGAATCTGAGAAGTTAGTCCGTCTGTTGTTTGAGATGGTGAGTGTCGATATATTCAGATTTCAGAACATTGTTTGTATAGGCATATGATAACTCCCCAGAATGTAGGTCCATTCACCATTTTTTAAAGGGCAAATGATATTGTATTTTAATAGTTCCTGATGTGGTAAAGAGACATGGGGTGATGGGTTTTGTGGGGTAGTTGGTGTGTCTTCCTCTCTGAGGTAGAAGAAAACCCTTGACTTGTCCAATAAAGGTAGAAGAAGAGACTTTGGCTATGTGTGTGTTGCCTGATATTTCCAGAGCTCTAATGAGCTGGTTGGGAGCCCTGATGATGCAGTTTTAAGCACTCAGCTGCTAACTGAAAGGTTGGCGGTTTGAACCCACCCAGCTGCTTAGCAGGAGAAAAGACCTGACATCTGCTCCTGTAAAGCTTACAGCCAAGAAAACTCTATGGGGTGGTACTACCCTGTCACATGGGGTCACTATGAGTCGGAGTCGACTTGACGGCACCCAGCAACAACAAGTTGGTTGAGCAGAAGTATATTTTAGTATATATTTTAAAAATCAGTTTGAAATTAATCTGTCGTTACAGTTATTTCCTTTTTCATGAAGGATTTGCAGTAATTAAGAACGGATGTTTGAGGATAGAGGTTGATGATTTATCTTTACATTTTTTTTTCCAGTATGGAAATTTTTAAACACAAAAGTAGAGTAGTACAGTGAATTCCCATGTATTTGTCACCCAACTTCACCAACCATAGAACATATCTTTTATTTTCAGAAATTTCCTTTTTTTCTGATGTGAATGATTGATTTAACCTCTCAGTAACCAATGGTGGCCTTAAAGCAGTGAGATATTTCTATTCTCTTTTGCCATCATTTTTAAAGGTGAAAATGGCATTTTAAAAAATATTGAGAATGTTTTATGATCATTTAATGGTTTCTTTAAAATATCTTCACAAAGGCTAGATTTTACGCCCCCACCACAATCTTCATCGATGAGATAGATTCCATCTGCAGTCGAAGAGGAACCTCTGATGAACACGAGGCAAGCCGAAGAGTCAAGTCTGAGCTCCTCATTCAGATGGATGGTAACCGATACTTAATTACTGCCTCAAAACTGTTATATTTCCTTTCTGAATTTTGTGTAGACCCAGGTTTGGGAAATGCTAAATGAATGAACTGGAAGACAGACTGAATATATTTTTAATCAGTTTTTCATCCACCCATTTTCATTTGATCATGTAGTCAAAAAGCATTTATTGCGTATTTATTATGAATCATACACCGTTTCAGATTCTGACAGTACGAGAAAATGGACCATCATTGCCTCAAGGAGCTTACTGTTTAGGTTCTAGAGGTGCGGTCTAGGGCCCCAGGGGTCTCTGAGACCCTTTTAAAGGACCTATAAGGTCTGAACTATTTTCTTAGGAATACCAACATTGTCGTCTTTTTCGTTCCTATTTACTCACAAGTGTACAGTGGAGTTTTCCAGAGGCTTTGAGATGTATGTGATATTGTAACAGATAGAATGCAGAAGAGGATATGAGAATCCAGCTATTTTCTATTATGTCAGACATTAAAGAGATTTGCAAAAATGTGAAACAGTGCCACTCTTCTTAATATTTTTTGTTTTGTTTTGGAAAACAATTATTTTTCATTAAAATATGTTATTTATGTTAACAAGTAATGTTGTTGTTAGGTGCTGTCTAGTCAGTTCTGACTCATAGCGACTCCGTATACAACAGAATGAAACACTGTCAGGGCCTGCACCCTCATAATTATTGCTATTCTTGAGCCCATTGTTGCAGCCACTGTGTCAGTTCACCTCGTTGAGGGTCTTCCTCTTTTTCGTTGACCCTCTACTTTACCAAGCATGATGTCCTTCTCCAGGGATTGGTTCCTCCTGATAACACGTCCAGAGTGTGTGAAACAAAGTCTCGCCATCCTCGCTTCTAAGAAGCCTTCTGGCTGTACTTCTTCCAAGACAGTTTGTTTGTTCTTCTGGCAGTTCATGGTGTATTCAGGATTCTTCGCCAAACACCATAATTCAAAGGCATGAATTCTTTTTCAGTCTTTGTTATTCATTGTCCAGCTTTTACATGGGTATGAGCTGATTAGAAACACCATGGCTTGGTTCAGGTGCACCTTAGTCCTCAGAGTGACATCTTTGCTTTTTAACACTTTAAAGAGGTCTTTTGCAGCAGATTTGCCCGGTGTAATATGTCGTTTGATCTCTTGACTGCTACTTCCATGGGCATTGCTTGTGGATCCAAGTAAAATGAAATCTTTGACTACTTCTATATTTTATCCATTTGTTATTTTAATAATATTTTATTAGTAATGTGCTTATTATATTTATTTAAAAATGAATTAACATTTTAAAAATTTCTCAATTTTAGTTTCTAGTGGTATATATGGATAGATATACTCCACACAAACAAAAGCTCTTTGGAACACCTATTAATTTTTAAGAGTATAAAAGGGTCCTGAGACAAAAAGTTTGAGAACTACTGATTAGATGGGAAGCAGCCAACTGACGAGACAATTACAATAAATGATGATGAGTTCTGTGGTAGAAGTAGACTCTGATGCAGTGAGAACACGTTGGGAGAGAAAGGTGCCACCCAGACAAAGAAGAAAGGTATTGGGAGCCATTGAAGGCAGAGAGTGATGAGTTTGGAGCTGCTTTCTAGAGAGATTACCCTGGAAGTTGTGTGATAAACAGGACGCTGTGTGAGCAATCATCAGACAAGGTGAAATGTCTCAGAAAATGTCCAGAGTGTATTGTTTCAGAACAGCCACCATTAGCCAACAAACATGGATACTTGTTAAATACTTACCTTGGGTGTTGAACACAGTGCCAGGTGCTGTAAAATACATAAAGTAATGTACTATGAGTTAACAATTTTAACATTTGTTATATTTTGGTGTAAGGCTGTAGTGGAAAACACATTTGGTGTTAAAATTAAAAAAAAAAAATCACTGAGTACAGATTTAGTCAACTGAGTTTCATTGAGGGGCATTTGCTACTGTCACTAATTATTTAGACAGCTGATTCTTTTTGATAATGATTGAAGTAGGAGCACAGTGATAGTTTATTAAGAAAATACTGTATTGAGCTGGGTTGTTTTAAATCCACTACCTTGGTATGCCAGGCTAGAAACCATTATCAGTAAAGTTGGTGAGGTTTTGTTTGCTTGTTTGTTTGTATGGAAATGAATTGGCTTATAGTGCCTAAGCTGAAAAGCTATGCAATATGTTAAATCTGAGCAAAGTTTGCTCAGGTTTTTAAAAAATTTTTATTGTGATGAAATATATGTAAGAAACCTTTTCAACAATTTTTGTGTGTGGAATTCAGTGACATTAATTACAGTTACCATGTCGTGCCACCATCTGACTGTTTCCCAGTTTTTTCATCGCCCTGGACACAACTCTGTAGCCCCTAAGCAGTCCCCTCCATTTCCCCTCCCACAGCTTGTGAATCTTTTTTATTTTTATTTTTTTTACTCTATTTTCCTGGGTTTCTTTTATGTTACCTGAAGGGGTTTTTTTGTTTGTTTTAATGTAAAATTTTTAATTTTGAAAAAGTAGACCCTATGGACATAAATTTTGTTTGGTTATAAAAGGAAGTGATGTTTTCAGCACCGATGATTAGGGTCATTCTTCTATTTCTTTCTGTGTTTATTTTTTACAAGTCACTTAAAGGTTTGAAGGACAGAACTACTGTAGTATAACCAGGCTTTACAAATTACAGTTGCATTGCTAGTATATTAAATAAATGTGAACCCCCTTCTGTTTCCTCTTCTGAGAAAATCTAGTAAATTAGACTAAAAAACTAAAAAAGAAAACATTTTTGAAGAACTTCATGGCAGAAAAATAAAATAGGAAAGGAATAAAACAGAGCCTAATTTCCTATCCCTTTTCTTTTCAGAGGAAATACACATTGTTTCCTTACAGAAAAAAAGTTAGTTTTTCTTTACGGGATTAAAATCCTGAATAGATGACATGAATCCTTCTCCCTCTTTGTTCTTAAGTTATCTGTTGGGTGGTGTTTCTGGATCTGCCCCCCTACACACACGCTAAGCTCCTTGGTCCTGCATTATTTTCATCATTGCCTCCTACCCCAGAGCACTGTGGCTGACGCTTGGAAGTGTTAGTCGAATGTCAGCATACAGGACTATAGAGAAGTACAGAATACAGAAAAGTACTGTATCTTTCTTCTCTTTACTGTGTACAGGAGTTGGAGGAGCTTTAGAAAACGATGATCCTTCCAAAATGGTTATGGTATTGGCTGCTACGAATTTCCCATGGGACATCGATGAAGCTTTGCGTCGGCGATTAGAAAAAAGGATATACATACCTCTGCCAGCAGGTGCGACTCCTTCCTTTTACGCTATCCTGAGCTTCCTGTTACTTCCTGTTACCTTTTTCTGTTTCTCTAAATCTTTATTTCATTGTTGTTCTGTTTAAAGATATTTATAGCACCACAAAACCAATTTGTAGTGGATGGAAACACAGTATATTGAAGTTCTTAACATTTCAGAGTGATATTTATGTTAATAAATTTCGTAGGACATTTAAGTTTTTACCTTTAAACTTGAAGGGTCTTTATGAACCCTCATTTAAAGGATTACAAAAAAAGTTCTCTTAAAATGTTTTTCAAAATGTGTGGCTTTGGAAAATATAATTCCATCCTGTGGGTGAATATTGAAATTTTCATAAGGATTTTTTTAATATTATTTTTACAGTGATAAAATTTTTCTAAATGTTTGAGAAAAAGTCATTGAAAAAGTCATATGAAAGAAATGTAAAGAAAGTTTTAATCAAATATGAATTATCTAAAATAGAATGTAAGAAAAAAGATAACAGTGAAATGTACAGATTTTAAGTATACAAATTGGTGAGTTTTGACAAGCGTAGACACTTGTTTAATCAATACCCTAATCAACATGTGGGGCCCCGGTGGTGCAGTGGTCAAGAGCTCAGCTGCTAACCAGAAGGTTGGCAGTTCAGATCCACCCGCCACTCCTTGGAAACCCTGAGAAGCAGTTCTACTCTGTCTTATAATATCGCTATGAGTTGGAATCGACTTGATGGCAAATTAATCAAGACGTAGGACATTTCTATCACTGCAGAAAGTTTCCATGTATTCCACTATCAGTTAACCCAAAGCTCCAGCAGGCATTCATTTTCCTAATTTTTATCACCACAAATTAGTTTTGCCTGTTGCTAAACTTCATATAAATGGAATTATGGCAGTATGTGCTCTTCCATACTTGGCTGTTTTGAGATTCATCCATGTGGTTACATGTATCAGTAGTTTATTTGTATGACAGTACCATAATTTGTTTATGTATTCCCTTGTTCATGGACATTCGAGTTGTTTCTAGTTTTTGGTTGTTATGAATAAAGCTGTAAACATTCTTGTACAAATCTTTTATGGACAAATGCTTTTAACTCTTTTGGGTAAAATAGTTAAGAGTGGGTTATAGAGCATAACTTTATAAGAAAGACCCAAACTGTTTTTTAAAGTGGTCGTACCATCTTATACTACCACCATTAATGAATGAGAATTCCAGAACTGCCACATCCTTATCAATATTTGGTTATTGTCAATGCTTTAATTTTAGTCATTCTAGTAAATGTGAAATGCTATCTCATGGTTTTAACTTGCATTTCTCTGATAGTAATGATGTCGAACACCTTTATCATGTGCTTATTGGTCATTGGTATATCCTCCGTGCAGCGTCTTTTCCAGTCTTTTTCCCATTTTTTAATTGGGTTAAAAACCAAACCCAGTGCTGTCGAGTCTATCCCGACTCATCATGACCCTATAGGACAGAGTAGAACTGCCCCATAGAGTTTCCATGGAGCGCCTGGCGGATTTGAACTGCCGACCCTTTGGTTAGTAGCCATAGCACTTAACCACTACACCACCAGGGTCTCCTTAATTGGGTTATTTGTTGTTTCATTAATGCTTTGTATAAGTTCTTTATTAGATACATACATTGCGAGTCTTTTCTCACAGTTTGTGGTTTGCTTTTTAGTTTTCTTTATAGTGTCTTTTGATGAACTTCACTCAACATAATGTTTTGAGATTCATCCATGTGGTTTTTCTTTAATGGATAGTCCTTTTTGTATCTTAAGATAAAAAAAAAAAAAATTTTTTTTTTTAAAGATATCTTTGCTTTATTCAAGGATGCAAAGATTTTCTCCTGTATTTTCTTTTAGAAACTGTATTTAGATATATGATCCATCTCAAATTAATTTTGTGTGTGTGTGTCAGGTAGGGATCGAGTTCCACGTTATTCCGTATGTATATCTAAGTGTGTTAGCATCACTTGTTGAAAATCCTTCTTTTTCCATTGAATTACTTTGGCATCTTTGTTGAAAATTATTTTTCTGTATATGCGTAGATACGTTTCTGAACTCTGTTCTGTTCCATTGATCTGTGTATTTTTAAAATAGATATAGGACTATCAGCTTTTTTCTTGAGTAAGTTTTAGTAACTTGTGTCTTTCAAAGACTTTGTCTATTTCCTCTAACTTGTCAAATTTATTAAGATAAGCCTATTTATAACATTTCCTTTGTTTAATCAGAGAAACAGAATTACTAAGACATCTATGTATGTATATATGTGTGCATGTGTATACACATAAACGTACACACATACATACATATTACATGTATGTTATACACTTTTATACTATGTAAGGATTTGACCTAATATAAATATGGAAGCTGGCTGACTGTTGCTTTCATGTCTGGCTCTGGAGCTTGAAGTCAGTAGAGAGGGCAGTCGGGAAGAGATGAACATGCAGTGGGAGAAGCAAGAACTGGAACCTGCAGAAATGAGATGGAAGGCATGAGGATGAACTAGAACCCACATTGGGCTCCCATTACCTCTAAGACTCCCAGCAGAAGAAGCTGGTGCCATTGGTCACAGTGCTAAATACACATCTGGCTAAAAAGGTGAGCCAGTGGGTAAATGACAATATACACCGGCCACAGTTGCAGCTCATACTCGGTACCAGCTTTCTCATCTGACTCACTTCTGCCTTTCTCACACATAATTTCTCGTGAGGGCCACACTAATCCAGAATTATGCAATAAAGAGAATTCTGGGGAACAAAATTCTGGCTTAGCTAAATTGACATGAAACTAATCCGGTCCCCCTCTAAAAAAAACCTAAACCCAGTGCTGAGTCGATTCCGACTCATAGCGACCCTATAGGACAGGGTCGAAATGCCCCATAGGGTTTCCAAGGCTGTAAATCTTTATGGAAGCAGACTGCCACATCTTTCTCCCGCAGGGCGACTGGTGAATTCAAACCTCAACCTTTCGGTTAGCACCCAAGCGCTTAACCACTTTCTCATCACCTTAATTTCCTTTTGTTGCCTGTAGTATCTGTAATGATGGCTCATTTTTCATCCTGCTGTTGGTAATTTATATTTTATCTCTGTTATTCGTGATCAGTCTTGTAAGAGTTTTATTAATGTTAATGATCTTTAAAAAAATCAACTTTTTCTAATTGTCTTTCATAATTCATTGATTTATTTTTATTCTTGCTTATACTTTGAATTTAATTTTATCTTTTTCTGAAGTTAGAAAGTTGGATTGTTGATTTTAGATCTCTTATTTTTTAATGTAAGTATTTAAAGCTATAAATTTCACTTTGAGCATTGCTTTGGTTTCATACTGCAGATTTTAATATGTCCTTTTTTATGTTTTAATTTGAAATATTTTCTAATTTTCTTTGTTATTTCTATGGTCCTTGGGTTACTTGGAAGTATGTGGTTTAGTAGCCAAATACTTGGGGATTTCCTAGATATCTTTTGTTGTTGATTTCTTTTTAAAATTTGTCATAGTCAAGGGCATATTCTGTAGGGTTTTAATTTGAATTTTAATGAATTTATCTTGGTGAATGTTACAGTTGCAATTTAATAGCATTTTATTTTTTATTTGTTGGGTTTATGGCTCTATAAATATCAATAGATAAAGTTGGTATGATGGTATTGTTCAAATTTTCTAGATTTTTACTGGATTTTTAATCTAGTGTTACTATCGTTACAGAGAGTGTTTTGTTAAAATCTTCACATGTGATTGTGAATTTATTTCTCCCTTTAAATCTTCCAATTTTTGCTAAATACATTTTTGAAGTTCTGTTATTAGCTACATAAACACATAAGTGTTATATCTTCTTAAATTGATTTTTCTATCACTGTGCAGTGTTCCTCTTTATCTCTGGTAATACCCTTTGACTTGATATCTACTTTGGTGCTGCTGTATCTGCACCATTTTTAGTATGCTGTTTGAATGATATATTAGTTTCCTCCCTTTTATCCTGTCATTCTTTATATTGATAATATAGTTCTTGTAGACAGTATATAATTGGGTCTTGCTATTTATTCAGGCTATCTCTGCTGATTAATTGGAGTGTTTTGTCCATTTAAATTTAATGTAATTATTGATACGGCTATGTTTGTCTTCCATCTTGCTGTTTCTTCCTTTTGTTTGTTTCTCTGTTCCACCTTTCCTAATTTCTTTCAGATTAATTGACTGTTTTTTAGTATCCATTTCGATTTCTTTTTTGTGTTTTTAGCTATACCTTGCTATTTTTTAGTAGTTACTCTAGCAATTATAATATTCATCTGTAACTTTCACAGTCAACTTAGAGTTCATATTGTACCAAAAAAAAAAAAAATATTGTACCAACTCATGGAAAATGTAAGAACCATATGTCTCTTCCAGTCTTCATGCTATTTTTGTTATGTATTTTACATCTATACACATTATAACTCCCACAATATAATAGAGTTCATACCACCAGTTTAAAGAAATTAAGAGGAGAACAAAAAAATAGTTGTTTTTTTTTTTTTTTCCTAGTTACACACATGTTCATCATATCTGATTTTCTTCTTTCCTTTTTCACGGTCCAAGTTTCCAACTGGGATAACTTCCCCTTTGCCTGAAGAACTTCCTTTAGCATTTCTACTGTACTTCAGGTCTATTGACAAAAAACTTTCTCAGCCTTTGTTGTCTGAAATGTCTTTGTTTTACCTTTATGTCTGAAGGATACTTTTAGTTCATAAATAATACTGGATTGAAAGTATTGTGTTTTGATTTTCTTTTAGTACTTTAAAGATATCATTTTACTGTCTTCTGCCTCTCTTGTTTTTTATGTCAAGTCAGCTGTCATTTGTATTATTATTACCTTGTGTGTGATAATGTCTTTCTTCTTCTGGCTACTTTTTAAAAAATCAACTTTATTGAGAAATAATTTATATACAATAAAGTCTATCCATTTAAAATTTTGTGAGTTTTCATAGTTGCGTACAGCCATGGAACCACACCACCATCAAGATGCAGAACAAACCTTTCTTCTTGAAAATATTTCTTTTGCCCCTAGCAATCCATCCTTCTCTCTTTTCCCCACACTTCCTACTCAGGTAAGCACTGATCTGATTTTTGACACTGTAGATTCTTTTGAGTGTCATATAAATATAGTATGTCTTATTTTGTGACTAGCTTCTTTCACTCAGCACCAATTTTATTGGTGAATAGTATTCCAGTTTTGCTGCTAATCAAAAGGTTGGCAGTTCAAATCTACCAGCGCTCCTTGGAAACCCTATGGGGCAGTTCTACTCTGTTCTGTAGGGTCGCTATGAGTCGGAATCAACTCGACAGCAATGGGTTTGGTTAGGCTTTTTGGTATATGGGCATATCACAAATTGTTTATCCAGCGACTTATGATGGATATTTGGATTGTTTCCAGCTAGGGGCTGTTAGGAACATTTATGCTTAAGTCAAGTCTTTGTATGGAAATGTGTCTTCATTTCTTTTGGAAAAACCCCTGTAAGTGAAGTGGCTGCGTCATGTGGTAGTATGTGTTTAACTTCGAAAAACGGATTGGCACTTCCTTGAGTGGTTGTCCTCTCTAGTTTTAAAGATACTCTGTTTACCTTTGTGTTTCAGCAGTTTGACTATGACGTGCATCTGTGGGGTTTTCCTTTTATTTATCCTGCATGTATGTTAGACTTTTTGATATCATGACACAGGTCACTGGGGCTCTGTTAACTATTTTTTATCTTTTTCCTTTATATTCTTTAAATTGAGTAATTTATATTTGTCTATCTTCACATTCACTGACCCTTTCTTCTGCCATCTCCAATCTGCTTGTAAGCCTATCTAGTGAATTTTTTTTATTTCAGATATTATATTGTACAAATCTAGCATTTTGATTTGTTTACATATATATGTGTATATAGTTTTCGCCACTTTGCTGGGATTCCCCATCTCTTCATTCATTTTATCTTTTTAATTTTTGACATTTCCCTTTAAAAGGTGGAGTTTAATTCCTCTCCCCTTGAGTAAGAACTGGAAAGCCTTGTGAATAAGAATCATCATAAAGCTTCTCCCTAGGATGTGGCAGTCAGGTATCTCCCTGCCTTCCAGCTTCTCCATTATCTTTGATGCCAGCTGCCCTGCCCCCCACAGCATTCTCTTTCCCTGCTGGGTTCAGTAATTCACTGTAACATCTCACAGAGCTCACAGACTGTGCTTACACTTATGTGATTTATTAGGGTAAAAGTATCCAACTCAGGATCAACATCAGGAAGAGGTACATGGGAAAGGTCTGGAAGGGTCCCTGAAGCAGAATTTACATTTTCCCAAGTGGAGTACATCGCTCCCATTCTCAATCAGGACAGCTCTCAACCGGGATAGCTCTGGGAACAGAAAAGCTCCCCAAGATCCCATGTTCCAGGCAGGGCTTCAAACCGGTTCATTCCAGTTTGAACCCCTGCTGAGAATTTGCATTTCCATCCTAGATATACTGAATTGAAATCTACGGTTTAACGACATCCCCAGATGATTCTTATGTATGATAAACTTTGAGAGCCACTGCTCTACTAAGATAGCATCTCCTGAGAAGTTGTTAAAAATGTAAATTCTCAGCAGGGGTTTGAGCCCGAATGATCCAGTTCAAAGCCCTGGTTCCAGGGCCTTTATCAGTCAGTCCAGTGCTCATTATCAGCTACTAAGTGAGCGCCCAAAGTCCTCAGGTGTAGTCTATACACTTTAATTACTTAGGAAATTCCCTAGAGTTATTTTTCCAAAAATCAAGAGCAAAGGCCAAATAAAGGAATTCATTGCACCACAATATAGACCAGCTTAGTGGTTTGCTTCTAAGGAATAGAATATGGCAGAAATGATATTATATATGACTTCTGAGGCTGGGTCATAAAAAAAAAAGATAGCAGCTGCCTGGCTCTCTTTCTCATGTCATTTACTTTTTGGGGAAGCTAGCTGCCATGCTCTGAGGACACCTCAAGAAGCCTGTAGAGAAGCCCACTGGGGAAGAACTGGAGTCTCCCATCAGCAGCAAGCCAGTTCATCTGTCACGGGAGTTGAGACACCTTTGGATGACGGCAGTCTCCTGAGAAACCCCAAGCTAGAACTGCCCAGCTATGCCACTCCCAGATTCTTGATGTACAGAAACTGGGGATAATAAATTGTTCTTCTAAGCCACTAAGTGTCAGGATAATTTATTAGTCAGCAATAGATAACTGATATACTGTTCCATAGTTTTTGTCAGCTAGTTCTTAACGTCTTCGTCACCTTGGCATCTGCTTCTCTTGACAACTTTTCTCGATTTGTGGGTTCCATTTTTCTGCTTCACATGTCCAGTGATTTTTATTATTTGCTGTACATTGTAGGGAGTTGGCATACTGTTCTTGTCCTTTAAGGGTGTTGCATTTTATTCTGCAGGCACTTAAATTACTGGCAGAAGTAAGAAAAAGCTATATTATAATCACTTGCTGCTTTTTGTTTAATGCATGAAAACAGTTACCTCTTACATTGTGTCTAGTTTTTTTTACCATGGAGGCCAAGTCTAGCACTAGTTGCTCACTTTTTTGACCATACCTCAAGATTGTATAACATAATAGATTTCTAGGTTACAGATTTTGTCTTATATTGTCTTTTCTGTCTGCTATTATGTATGCTATTAATTTTAACAGAAATCTCCTCTTGAAAAAAAATTTTTTTTTTTTTTTAAGAATAAAGCTTACTTTACTGATTGAGCTCAGAAAATAATAAGCCTATTATGAAAGTGACTAGATTCAGAGCCTGTAAGCTATTATTGAATATTTCTCCTTACTGCCTGGCTCTTTTAAATTACTCAGATGATAATTTTAGTGGTGTGGTCTCATTTCTGCTTTAGTAATTTTCTTCACTTTCTCCTTTCTTCCCCTTTTCTCCCTTCTTTCTAAACAAGAAATGAGTATATCTAGAACATTAATACGAAATGAGTTTTCATTTACTACAGTATTATATGATTATAGATAAAAAATTAATACCGATCAGAGAAAAATAAAAGTTTTACTACTGAACCGACATCATCTAAACTTTTGTGTTTTAAACTTTAGTTCAGTATAATAGGGAGACAAAGTGTGATTGGACAAATGTGATTGGGCCGTGATTCTCAGCGGTTTGACGGTTATGAGATGATGTAATTTGGCAGTTATGTAATGATGTGACAGCAGTTTCCTAAATTGCTGAGGAAAACCTAGTATTGGGAAAAAGATATACTTCATGGTAAAAATGTGGGAGCTCAATTTCCTTTGGAAATATAGGAGAAGAAAATAGATTTCGCTGACCAAAGGGCTTCTTTCTAAACTTGCTTTCTTTTATGAAAGGATTATGTCCATTATTGCCAATCACTTTTGGGTGCTTCTCTTTGCTCATTATGGTCTGAAGCTAGGTACACTGTGACATAGAGCTTGAGTACTTACTTCCTCCTAAAGAGCCCGTCAACAAATAATCATAAGTAGAGCTCCACTCTTCCTTACTTTTTCTTTCACCTGTATTAATTCACTCGACAGGTGTTTATTTAGCTCCTAGCTATCTGAAACACATTTGTTAGGTACTGTGAGAATATTAAGATAAATAACGTGCAGTCCTTGTCCTCAGAGAACTCAGCCTAGTTTGAAGGCAAACGTATGTTTTACCTAACTACAATTTTAAAAAAGAAAAACAATATATATAATGTGTGATAGTAATGCTCTTTGTAGTAATTTTGGGTGGAGGAATAAAATTTTGACTGAGGTGCTTAAGGGAGACTTCATGGAGTAAGTTGCATTTTAACTAAATTTTCATAGAGAAAAACAGAAGCAAAGGCATGGTTGCTTGAAAATGAATAATTTGACAGCTATTGGGGCTCAAGCATCCAGTAGGGTAGAAGGGTCTAGAAGAGACAGACTCTAAGAAAATTTGGAAAAATGAGGGACCTGAAAAAAAAAGGTTTGGAAACCTAGGATAAAATTAATGGAAAGGAAAGTAGTATACACCTTCTGTTCACACATCGACTATCTTGTTATCTGATATTTTGCATTTATGACAACAGTAAAAAACCTACTATCCAGCTGTTTTACACATTAATGACATATGTCTGGCAGTAACCAACGCTGAGGTGTGAGGCAAGAGTAACACTGGCTTTGATGGTTAAGATTGTGTGTCATCTTGGCTAGGTCATGATTGTCAATGGTTTGGCAGTTACATAATGATGTAACTTGGCAAATCCGATGTGTTCATCCTCCATTTTCACATAACACCAATTTTCCGTAACAGCCTGGGCTTTAGAACCTAACCATGTTGATTAGTGAGGAGAGGGTATATACTTAAATTGAACAATTTAAGAACATTTTATGAGCAAAAGCTACCATGAGTAAGGAATCCTAGTTTAAAAAGATAGGAAACACAAACTGAAGAATGAGAATAGATAAAACAGGAAAAGCCTCCAAAAAGGCATTTTGTAGTTTCTTTAAGACTGAGAGAAATTAGAACTTGGTGGTAAGAAAAGTCAATGTATTACTCTTGCTGTTGAATAAGCCACCCCAAAACTTATTGGGTAAAACAATTACATTATTATACTCACAGATTCTGTGGACGAGGCATTCAGATAGGGCACTGTGAAGCTGGCTTGTTTGTGTTCCTCAATGTCTGGGCCTCAGCTGGGAAGGTTCAGTAGTTGGAAATGACTCCACAGCTGGAGCTTGGAATCATCTGGAAGTATCTTTACTCACATACCCAGTGGCTGAGGTCTGGGACCTCAGCTGGGGCTGTCTTTCTGGAGCATCTGTGTGTGGCCATTGCATGTGGCCTGCGTTTCCTCAATGCATGGTAGTCTGATTTCACACCTGGTAACTCAGGGCTCCAAATGTGATTTTTGTCCACATGGATAAGGTGAAAGCTGCATTACCTTTTACAGCTTAGACTTGGAAGTCATGGCCCGTCACTTCCAAACTGTGCACGAAAAGTTCACAGGCCACCAAGATTCAAGAGCAAGGGAATTAGACCACCTCTTGGTGGGGGAATGTCAAAGTCACATTGTAGAAAAGTGTGTAGGATGAGAGAGACTCTTGTAGCCACCTTCGTAAATACAATCTGTGTAGTCAACACCCAGCAAAATAATGGACACAGCTGGAGCTAGAATAGTCCTGAATTTATATCTCACCCTCCCTGTGTGCCTGTGCGACAGCAGTGACCGCCCGGTCGGCCTAATTCATGCCTCTCTCTAGACCCCTTCATTTAATTATATTTTGCTTTCAGACTAATCCCCCTAAATCATCAAGGCATCAGAGCCTCTTAGACTTTGAGTGACTTTTTCCTCCGAGGTCAGAGTCCTTTTATTTTATTATGCTTTTTACTGTGAGTTCACACCTTATCTATCAAATCTGTATCTATTTTCATTTATTAGTACTCTATTGTGCTTTTCTACTTGCTTCTTTTCTCCTCTCTTTTTTCTTTTTTTTAATTCCCTCTGGTCCACACATGCTTCTTCCAACATCCATGTCATTATTTATGGTGTTCCTATTTCCCGATTGTCCTCTCTTCTCCCTTCTCCTCAAACATTACTGATCTTTCAAAGCAGACACTAAACCATACCTTTTCCATGCAGTCTTCTCAACCTGGCCTGTGCTTATCTCCCTTGTGTGGACTTCATTTCCCTGGCGTTTCATCCATGTTGTCTGTCTCCCAGGTGTTTAACTTCCTCAATAGAAAGGATCCTGGGTTTTCGCTGTCTCCAGAAAAAAGCTGTTGTGTTGGTGGTGGGCAGCAAACATTTATTGAGAGCTGACCGTGGGCCAGGTCTTACACATACTAACTCAGTTCTTGCAGCAGTCTTACGAGGCAGATTCTGTTCTTTATTTTATGGGTGAGGAGACTTAGGGACCCAGAGGTTAAGTATCCCACCCAGTGCACCAGGACAGGAGTGTGAATCCAGGCAGCCTGGCTCCAGAGCACACACTTTCCCACTGCACAGTCTGTTGTTATTACAAGTGTATGATCCTTCTAACAATGTTTATTTAAATTTGGGATGTGTATTAACTGTGGTATGAAGCATTGGCAGTTCTTTATGCTTACTGTTAACACATTAGTCCCCCATTAAATTCTTTCACAGCATTATTAAATATCATTAATTTGATTTTATGGAACTGATAAATCTTAGAATTTTTTTTAGCAAATCATTGATACAGTAAGTATTAAAAGTTAATTTCCCGCCCCCCACCCCAAATCATAGTTACTAGGGAAAAGGAGGGCATTTCCTACTAAGTTTTAGTGCCACCAAACCCTCCCTTAAAAACTGGATTTTTATTTTAAGCTGCTTGGCTGTAACTTCATTTCTTTTGGAGAATGCATTGCATTAAACTTGGTGTTTAAGTGTTCAGGCCAGACCATGAAAACAAAAACAAAAGCCTTTTAATTTACCCTTTGGTAGTGGTACTCTAATATTGGAAATATAAAAGTAAATGATGTGTGTTCACGAACAATTGCTTGCTTAGTGCTCCATACAGAGCAGGTGAGTGTTAGTGAATACACACCATTCACTCATAGTCCCGGTATTAGGACACCACTGCCAAAGTGTAGAGCTCAGTGGTTCACACCCAGCCAGTAGTTCCACGGAAGAAAAGACCTCTAGAAAACCCTGTGGAGCAGTTCTACTCTGTTACGTGGAGTCGCTATGAGTCAGAATCAACTCAGTGGCATACAGCAGCAACAGTCTTGATGTGTTAACCTTATCAACCTTTTCCTTTGTGACACACACACACACAAGGTCACACATTGCTTAATGTCCAGGATACTTTCTGTGAAATAGGATGTTATGTGATGTGGACGTTGTGGGAACACTGTATCGTATACTTCGCAAAGCTGCATGGGATACTGTAGTGTACCTGTATTGACTAAATAGCCAAGATACTGTACACATACAGTACTGTATTTCAGCTAATGTATCTGGCAATACATGAGATTGGTTGCTACTGCCTACGAATTGAAGCATACGCTGTCATACGGTAAGCTTTTGTTTGTAAGTAGGGAAAATTTACATTAAAATAACGATACAAAGTACAGTGCAGTACATATGTAAGCCAGTAACATAGGTGTTTATTATAACTACTGAGGCATATGTAGTATAGGTTATATATGTACTGTACCGTTATATACCTGGCAACACAATTGTTTTGTCTACAAGAGACATGAGATACACGTGTTGTTTGCAGGAAGCTGTTGTGTGTGCTATGTCCAGTTATGTCTACTACGTCCTGTTCTCTGATAGGGATTTCCTGAACTCTGTTACAACCGTATGGGACCATGGACGTATCTGCAGTCAGACGTTGCCTGAACGGATGTTATGCCGTGCGTGACTGTGTGTGTATATATGTCTATATATATTTTTTTCTTAAGAATACTTTTCTTAGCCTGAGATCATTAATATATTTTCCTATATTCTAAAAGGCTTATAATTTTATATTTCACCTTTAGACCAGTAATATATCTCGAACTGATTTTTATGTATGGTGTGAGGTAGGATCCAATTTCACTTTCTCCCTGTGCGTAATCAGCTGTTCTAACATCATTTATTGAAATGATACTCCTTTTCTCTGCTGTCTGCACCACCTTTGTCATAAATCAATTCTCCATAGTAGATGCTTTGGTCTGCTTCTGGGATCTCTATTCTGTATCATTGATCTGTTTGTCTCTGCAACAATATCACACTGGCTTGATTCCTATGGCTTTGTAGTAAGTCTTGAAATCTAATAGGGGTTCTGTCCCACCTTGCTGCTATTATTCCAGAATGTCTTGGTTCTTTCCATTTGTATAGATATTTTAGAATCTGCCTGTTAGGTTCCACAAATAGGCCTGTTGGGATCTTTATTGGAATGCTTTGACTATAAGATCAGTTGGGAGAGAACTGTCAGTGTCATGAAAGATAAAACAAACAAGAAATATACACTGTTTTAGAGTGATGAAGACTAATGATACCTGAGAACTAAATGTGGTGTGTGATGGTTTTTTTTAAAAAAAAGTCTTAAAGGCCTGTAACAAATGGGGAAATATAAATTTGGACTGTGTGTTGGATGATATTAAAGTATCATTGTTAAGTTTCTTGGTGAATATGATTATGTATATCTTTGTTCTTAGGAGATACATGCTGAAGAATTAAAAAGATGAAGTGGTGAGATGTCTACAACTAATTCTCACTTCACTAAAGGGAGGGGACAGGAGAGGGAGAGGGCACTAGAGTGATAGTAGCAATTGTTAACAATTGGTAAGTCTAGATGAAAGGAAATGGGCATTGATTATTCTTGCCATTTTTTTTGTAAGTTCACAAATTTTCAAAATAAAAGTTTGGAAAATTAAATTTCATTTGTACCTCAGGAAACAGGAGAGAGCCAGATCTAAACTAATTATGTTATCTTAGCATGCTATATGAAGCCGATTTGTCACTAAAACAGTGAAATAGCCAAGCATGATTCGTTATTTAAAAAAATTAGTTTACTTAACCTCACTCAATATACACTTCAGTCATACCGGCACAGCAAGTGGCTGTGGGCTAGCTCTCCAAGTAAAAAATATACTAATAAGCCTTTTGTGCCAATTGCTGATTTCCAGGGAAAAAAAAACACTGCCTTTATTTTTTTTTAATTACCCACTACAGAGTCCTGAAAATCTTCTTCTGTGTAATACAAGAAGATGAGCCAAGTAATTCATAGGAATTATACTCCACGTAATACAGTTTTAACTGGGTGTTTTCTGCTAAAAACATTCCTGATGTTTGGACATTGATGTCTATATTGTTCACAAAGGATCTGAGATTCCTTGTTCTCATAGCAGGTATCGCCACGGTCTACAGGGTAGACTGGGCTTTGTTTCAGTTTTTAGTTACTGCAGCCAAGGTGCATAGGAAGGAAGTCGAGGGATTCAGTTACCTCTGCAATGATGAACTGATAATACCAGTAGACTCACAGTTACCAGCTCTTCTTTGCGTTGATCTCGCTTCTTTTCCTGCACGTTAATATGTGATTTCTCGGCGAAATGGTTTGTAAAGTAAAACATCTAACAACAACAACAAAATCTTCCAACAGCAAAAGGAAGAGCTGAGCTCCTGAAGATCAGTCTTCGAGAGGTTGAGTTAGATCCTGATATTCAGCTGGAAGACATCGCAGAGAAGATTGAGGGCTATTCTGGTGCTGACATAACTAACGTGTGCAGGTATTTTTTTTTTTAATAATCTGTGACCTTAGACATGAGTCACAGGGCGTGAAGACTGGTCTTCAAGTTGGTGTAGTTAGTTAGCCCTTGATGTGAAAGCAGCTACCCATCTCTGGAATTGCTTTCCCATTTGACTTGATTTTTCCTGCATAACCTCGTGGTCACCATTAGATGAACGAGTACGTAACAATATAATTATTTACCTTTTTGATCCGTTGCTTTTTAAGAAATTGTTGTGCCTTACTTGGGAATAGTGATTTTTGACAGCCTACAGTTAATTTAGCACTGTGTCAGAGCCTAGTTGCATCAACGTAAAGTGCTACCATTTGGTTTTGATAGGTATTATTTTACCACGTACAGATGAACGTAGTTGATCAGTTTAAGCTGTGAAAGTAATATATATTTTTAAATTTTTTTCCTTTCAGTTTAGTGATATGTAGTTTTTAGCCAATTCACATCATTCAGTGTTAAGAAGATTTTTTTTTCAGTTCTTACCCTCTTTAAAAAAAAAAAAAAACACCAAACTCATTGCCTTCGAATTGATGGTAACTCATAGCAACTCTATAGGACAGTGTGGAGCTGCTCCGTAGGGTTTCCAAGGAGCACCTGGTGGATTCAAACTACCGACCTTTTGGTTAGCAGCCAAGCTCTTAACCACTGTACCACCAGGGCTCCCTTACCCACCTAACCTTAAGTTGATTTCAGTAGCCTTTCTTTGGAGGCCTGGTGGCGCAGTGGTTAAGAGCTCGGCTGGTAACCGAAAGGTTGGCAGTTCAGATTGACCCAACAGCTGCACAGGAGAACAGACTTGGTGATCTCCTTCCATGGAGATTACAGCCTGGGAAACCCAAGGGGGCAGTTCTAGTCTGTCACATAGGGTCGCTATGAGTCAGAATTGACTCAGTGCTCCCAACAACAGCAAGCCCTTCTCTAAAGCCATAGCATTTGTGCTTGCAACTTTTTCTCCTGGTGTTTTCTGTGTGAGTCTAAGTTTAATAAGCTCATAATAGTTTCTACTATCACTATAGTAAAAAAATTTTTTTACATTTTTTAATTTACAGCTTTGGTTCACTTGATCTTCTTAATAGCTTTGGTCATGAGCACTAATTGTGCTCTTCTTCTGAACCTCCATAATTGTTTACAATTGATCAGATTGAGTTGGAAGTGAAACCAAGAGAAGCCAGATTTTAACCCTTTAGTTGGTCACAAATACTCCATAGTAGGAATTCCACGTCCACTGTCTGTGGATACATTCATGTTCATGGCTTTTCCCCTCTCATTGGGCTGTAGACAAACCGATATATGGTTTTGAATTATCTTAACATAAACCATATGTTCATTTCCAAGGGTACAATTCAGTATTTCCAAATTCGGTTTGAGTTTCCTAAGCTTCTTGACTATCTTTCTGGGGTGCAGGTGTAGAAAATTCAGCAGTATCTCAGCCTAACCTAGACCTTCAGGGTTCGTTGACTATACGTTTTATGTTTAAGTCCTTTGCACCCTGGTTTGACCTCTTCTGAACACTCAGGAAGTCCTTTAAATAGAAAATTGCTAAGCAGCATCATAAAAACATATGAAATGATCTTTTGGGTGTTTTTCATAATTCTGTTACAATTGAAAGTGTTTAAAAAACATTTGCAACACCTACTGCGTACTAACTTTGATATATTTTTAGGGATGCCTCTTTAATGGCAATGAGACGGCGAATCAACGGCTTAAGTCCAGAGGAGATCCGCGCACTTTCTAAAGAGGAACTCCAGATGCCTGTCACCAAAGGAGACTTTGAGTTGGCTCTTAAGAAAATTGCTAAGTCTGTCTCTGCCGCGGATCTGGAGAAGTATGAGAAGTGGATGGTTGAATTTGGATCAGCTTGAATTTCTGTCAGCTCTTTCATTTCTGGTATTTTTTATTATAAAATGTAAAGAAATTCTCCAGTTTTTTTAAAAATCAGGTTTGGAATTTTTCAGTGGACAGATTTTCACTTAAAGGAAAAAAAAAAACCCATAAACCTCAAAAGATATTAAATGTAGCAGAGAAGGAGAAAAGCTTACATGGAGAGCCTGGTGGTCCCCTTTACCTGGCTTTGGGGCGGCCCATCACATATTGTCAACCCTCTGTATCCAAGGATCCACATCCGAGGCCTCAACCAACAGCAGACTGAAAATATTTGGAAAAATTTCAGAAAGTTCCAAAAAGCAGAACTTGAATTTGCCACATGTTGAGTACTATGCTGAATCCACACAAACGAAGTGGTGTGCCAGCATACCCTGCTGTAGCCTCCCACCACTTCACAGGTCCTCAGTCTCTCTCTAGTGCTCATTGTTGGAACATTGTTCACCTTGTGTCTTGTCGTTATTCCTGAAGCAGTACAATACTGTATAACAACTATTTACGTAGTATTTATATTGTATTAGGTATTATAAGTAATCTAGAGATGATTTAAAGTATATGGGAGGATGTGCATAGGTTATGTGCAAATACTATGCCATTTTATATAAGGGACTTGAGCATGCCCGGATTTTATTATTTGTGGGGGTCCTGGAACCAGTTCCCCTCAGATACCAAGGGACGACTGGTATTCGTGTGTTAATATTGTACTCTCCAACCAGGATAGCAGGGAGGGGAATAAGACTGTCAGTGTATAATTTCAGGAACTTGTTTACAGAAGATCTAGAAGAAACTCTGTTTCTCACTTGCATTTGTTGTTTCTTTTTTCAGTTCTTGCTCTGTGAACGTGAGGACCTACATAAGTTTAAGATTAAAAATAGGTTTGTGTCAAGTTCATTATTTTGTTGTTAAGAGTGATAGTAAATTTGGGGTAAATAATGAATTTGCTAGTTGGGCCCTTTAGGATTCAACTATTACTTACTGTTAGAGTCTTTCATATGGTTCTAATTTTAACTAGCCCCTCCTGTCCCCCACAGTTCTTATGTTAGCTATTTAATCATTTCTACTATAGCTTTTTTTTTCTCAGTCCCTCCATTGTTAGATTTTTGTTGAATTTAAGTATTCTAAATAAAAAACTCCTGCTCCCCCGTTCTTGTATTACCTATTTAATCATATCTGATGTAGTGTTTATTTTTCTCAGTTCCACCATTGTTAGATTTTTGTTGAATTTGACTTAGGTATTCTAAATAAAAACGTATCAAGATCTATCCTGAAGTACAGGGCTGTCAGTTATAATACCCATATACCTACAAGGAAGATCAGTTAATACAACTATTATTCAAATTTATGGACCAATGATTAACACCAAAGATAAAGAAATTGAAGATTTTTACTAAATTCTGCAGTATGAAATTGATCAAACATGCCATCAAGAGGCATTGATTATTACTGGTGATTGGAATGCGAAAGATGAAAACAAAAAAGGATGGGTAGTTGGAAAATACGGCTTTGGTGATAGATATGACCCTGGAGATCACATGACAGAATTTTGAAAGACCAACAACTTCTTCATTGCAACTACTTTTTTCAACAACATAAATGGCAACTATACATGTGGACCTCTCCAGATGGAATACACAGGAACCAAATCTACTGAATCTATGGAAAGAGACAATTGAAAAGCTCAGTATCGTCAGTCAGAACAAAGCCAGGGGCCGATATGCAAGCTCAAGTTAAAGCTGAAGAAAATGAACACGAGTCCATGAGAGCCAAAATATGACCTTGAGTATATCCCACCTGAATTTAGAGACCATCTCAAGAGTAGATTTGATGCATTGAACACTGATGACTGAAGACCAGATGAGTTGTGAGATGACATCAAGGACTTCATACAGGAGAAAGCAAAAGGTCATTAAAAAGACAGGAAAGAAAGAAAAGATCAAAATGGATGTCAGAAGAGACTAAAGCTTGCTCTTGAATGTAGAGCAGCTAAAACGAATGAAAGAAATGATGAAGTAGGAGAGCTGAACAGAAGATTTCAACGGGTGGCTTGAGAAGACAAAATATTATAATGAAATGTGGAAAGACCTGGAATTAGAAAACCAAAAGGGAGGAACACGCTTGGCATTTCTCAAGTTGAAAGAACTGAAGAAAAAATTTAAGCCTTGAGTTGTAATATTGAAGAATTCGATGGACAAAATATTAAATGATGCAGGAGGCATCAAAAGAAGATGCAAGGAATACAGAGTCACTGTACCAAAAATAATTGGTCATCATTTAACCATTTCAGTAGGTAGCATATGGTCAAGAACTGATGGTACTGAAAGAAGGAGTCCAAGCTGCACTGAAGGCATTGGCGAAAAACAAGTCTCCGGAAATTGACAGTATACCAGTTGATATATTTCAACAAACAAATGCAGTGCTGGAGGTGCTCACTCATCTGTGCCAAGAAATTCGAAAGACAGCTACCTGGCCAACTGACTGGAAGAGATTCATATTTTTGCCCATTTAAAGGAAAGATGATCCAACAGCATGTGGAAATTATCGAACAATATCACTAATATCACATGCAAGTAAAACTTTACTGAAGATAATTCAAAAACAGTGGCAGTGGTACATTGACAGGGAACTGTCAGAAGTTCAAGCTGGATTCAGGAGAGAATGTGGAATGAGGGATATCATAGCTGATGTCAGATGGATCTTGGCTGAAAGAAGAGAATACGAGAAGTTAGAAGTTTACCTGTGTTTTATTGACTATACAAGGGCATTTGACTGTGAATCATAACAAATTATGAATAACATTGTGATGAATGGGAATTTCAGAATGCTTAATTGTGCTTATGAGGAACCTGTACATACACCAAGAGGGAGTCATTCAAACTAAACAACAGGATACTGTGTGGGTTAAAATCAGGGAAGGTGTGCCTCGGGGTCGTATCCTTTTACCATACTTATTCAGTCTGTATGCTGAGGAAATAATCTGAGAAGCTGGACTGTATGAAGAAGAGCACAGCATCAAGATTGGAGTAAGACTCATCAACAACCTGCAATATGCTGATTACACAGTCTTGCTTGTGCAAAGAGAAGAGGAAGCACTTACTAATGAGACTACAGCCTTCAGTATGGATTACACCTCAACATAAAGAAAACAGAAATCCTCAACAACTGGACCAGTAAGCAACATCATGACAGATGGAAGTTTGAAGTTGTGAAGGATTTCATTTTACTTGGATCCACAATCAACACTCATGGAAGCAGCAGTCATAAGATCAACTTACCGCACTGGGCAAATCTGCTGCAAAAAAAAAAAGGCCTCTTTAAAATGTTAAAAAGCAAAAATGTCACTTTGAGGACTAAGGTGTGCCTGACCCAAGCCATGGTATTTTCAGTCCCCTCATATCCATGCTAAAGCTAGGTAATGAATAAGGAAGATGGCAGAAGAGTTGATGCCTTTGAATTATGGTGTTGGCAAAGAATATTGAATATACCATGGACTGCCAGAAGGAGGAGCAAATCTTTCTTGGAAGAAGTGCAGCCAGAATGCTTCTTAGAAGGAAGGGTGGCATAACTTTGTCTCACATACTTTGGATATGTTATCAGGAGGGACCAGTCTTTGGAGAAGGACATCATTCTTGGTAAAGTACAGGGTCAACGAAAGAGAAGAAGACCCTCAGCAAGATGGATTGAACAGTGGCAGCAATGATGGGCTCAAGCATAACAGTGATTGTGAGGATGGTGCAGGACAGGGCAGTGTTTCATTCTGTTTTGCAAAGGGTCTCTGTGAGTGGGAACTGACCCTAGAACACCTAACAACATTGTAAATAAAACTTTGGTATTCTAAACAACTTCATGCTTGTGGCTGATGAAAGACAAGAAAAAAACCTTCATGATTTTCAGATTCTTTGATAAATTAACATTGTACATAATGAATATTAGGTACCTTCTTTGAAAGTCCTTCCTTGCCCAGCTTGAGAACTTGCTCACACAATAATGTTAGGATAGAAATCTGAGATGCGTACTCAGTTCAGCAGGAATTAAACAGTAGAAAGAAGTCAGAAAAAGTAGACAATATATACCTAATTACACATAGAGTGTCTTGGTGTTTGGTTTTTAAAATTATATTTATCGGATTTTGATTAGGTAATCTATGCTTTACTGGTCAAGCTTGTTAAAAATTATTTGATGATACCCTTAATTCTCAATTTTGGATCCCACCTACTGGTTTAAAACTAAAAATAATGTAACTTTTTAGGTACTTTAAAAAGTCTCTTAGCATCCTGCTTAAGAGATTTCCTTATTTTTTCCCTACCAGTAACTATCAATCCCTCATGTTGTTTTCAGATGACTTAGGTTTGACTCTGTTTAAACTCAGTGGTGCAGTAGTGAAGAGCTTGGCTGCTAACAAAAAGGTCAGCAGTTTGAATCAACCAGTCGCTACTTGGAAACCATATGGGAACAGTTCTACCTTGTCCTGTAGGGTCACTATGAGTCAGAACGGACTTGATGGCAATGGGTTTGGTTTTGGTTTTATTCTTCCAATGCTATAAATTACCCCCTTTCTTCTGAGGCATCGATTTTAAGAGTTAAAATCATAAGACATCATGATATTCTTATAATTGAATTAATTGATTTCAAAAATTGAAATGAGAGAAATTTCCTTTTACTCATGAATTTTTTTTTTCTTTAATAAATTCCATTAAGATAATTTTGGAAACTGTTGCCATCTAGGAACATATTTTTTTCAGAAGTCTTAGGGGCAGTCTTAACAGTGTTAGTGTTTTGACTGTTAAAACTTTGAACATTTTAGTTGATGAGTTAGGCCATTTTTCTGGGTTTTGTGTAAGTTGTCTTGGCATACATTTAGGGTTTTTTCTGAGTTCTTTATGGATAATGGCATGGTAATTAGGATTCTTGCACTGCCAGTTGAGTAGTGTCTGGAGGCTCAAGCTTCCTGGAAGCTGCTCTTTACTTTGTGAAGTGAGCCAGGTGTGGCTTTGTTGTTCTGCTCTCTCCGTGGATGGTGGCTGCTTTGTGTATCTTAAACTCCATAAACAATCTTGAAGCAGTCCCTCAGGTGTTCTATCCAGCCTTTAATGTACATTGCACACACATTGTCTTTATTGCAGAAGACAGTGTGTTGCCTTACCCAGGAGGAGATAGAATCGTTTTGTAGCAAACGCATTGTCAAATTAGAAAGATTTGGTTCCTTTAATTCATCTGAAAACATGAGTATTTTGGATTATGCAGCACAGTGATGTTAGGACTAAGTTTTGTATAATTCTGCTTGTAGCTGCCTGGTCAGATCACCCCTTGGTTCTGCGCGCATGTATTGGTTGCCTCCTGTGTACCAGGCACCCTGGTGGGAGCGCGGGGCTTATACGCTGGGCCGGACAGTGCGTTTCCCACTCGGCACCTTCTCCGACTTCATCAGAGTATCTTTTGGCGCCTACTCATGAAATGAAACAAGAGTTTAGCTAATAGATGGAGGGTGTTGTAATCTGTGTGTCCCTTGGAAAGATGGTATATAAAAGGTCTTTTCTCTTTTTAAATCCGTTTTAAAATTAGAAGTGATATCCATTTGTTTGAACAATAACTATTATAGACGTGGCTCTTTTCAGAACCATTTTGATCATTTTCCAAGCTATGTATATGTTTATTGTAAACGCTTGCACCCATTAACACCTCTTTTGGGGGGACATTAATATTGGTGTAGTATACTAGGCAGACAACTCTTTAATGTAGGCAGGAATCTTCTAGTTACCCAAGTGGAAATCCAACTTTGCCTTATCATCATTATTCATACTTTAGGCTCTGTGTTCTACCCCAAAAATACCAGGAAAACCTGGACGAGGGAACATGCTGTGGCCTAGCTGCAGAACTAGGAGCCCTGTTTAAGCTCCTGAGCTTGCAGTTTCGTGGTAGGATATTTAACTGTCAAAAAGTAGGCTAAAATCACCAATCACTCAAAGTAGCCAGCAAATGTCTGGCCATTCAGGTACATCAGGGGACAGTGTGTGTGTACAGCCGCATCTACAGCACAGGTGGCACTCTGCCACTTGGCTGTGTGCAGCCTGACATTGCTGAACAGGAAGGATTGATACCGTTTAGGTTTTGAACAACCTAAATTCATTTGAATTTTTTCCTCAGAATTTTCCACGTACACTGTCATTCTGCTGAATCTGTGTGTCTTGCTTTACGGTTTAAATGATGAGAATCATAAAACAGTGACTGTTGTAGTTGTGAGTTGCCTTTGGGGTGATTCCAACCCTTAGCAACTCCACGTGACAGAGTATAACTGCCCCATAGAGCTTTCTAGGCTATAACCTTAACAGAAGCCTCAGAGTTGCTGGGTGGGTTCTAATCACCGACCCTTTGGTTATTGGCCAAGTGCTTACTGAGTGCTTAACCCTTGGGCCAGCGGCTGAGCAGTCTAAAGTGCTGGGTTCAGGTTGCAGCCTCCCCTGGAGGTACGAGTTTGAAAAGCAATACAGTGACTAGTTGACATAATTCTATTTCCTCCCCATCCCACCCTAACTTAAGGTAAAGTGAAGGATTTAGGCATGTATTTTAGGTCTTCTGAGTGGGCCATGTGGCTCCTTCATTACTGTCTTGGTTATTAAGTCTTTGTTTGCATAATAGTAGGTCCATACTCTGTCCTTTGTCTTATTAATAATGAATCACCTTAGGGTACATATTCTGTATTGATAGGCATAAAATATTAAGGATGTTTGCTGGCCTTTTCTAAGAAAGGACCACCTTAACTTGGATGAGGGAAAAACAGTAATTCTTCTGAAATTGTTTTTGTTTTTTACCTATTTTGATTGTTATATTTTTTATGTACCTGTAATTTGTGAAGCACTAGTATTTATGTGAATCTAAGAATCTGTCACAGTAGACAAAGTAGGAATGACGTTGGGGGGCACATTAGGAGAGTGAAAATATTTAAACCCCAAATGTTTTATTCTCATCTCCACTAATTATTTTTGCTGAAAAAACTATTATAATTACTGTAATTATTTAAGTTAGGTTTTTCATACTTATTTAGTTTTTTAGGACATTTGCTTTCAATGTTGTTTCTTAATGTGGAAACCTTATGAGTATTTTAAAAATCAAATCACTAAGAGACTTTTTTTTCAACACTCACCTCATTAACAATAATTCTTTGAATTTTTATTAGGTTTTTTGGCTCCAGACCACTCTTTAGCTTTAATGGTATTTCTAAATTTCCAGGTGACTTGTTAATAAGAACAGGAAAAATATTAAGGTAATTCCATAAAATTTATTCTTTTTAAGTTTCTCATTTTTTGATGGACCCTTGTGTGTGTGTGTGTGTGCACGCGTGTGTGTGTGTGTGTGTGTGTGTGTGTACATAAAACCTGAACATAGCTTTATCATCAGCAGCTGTAGGTATTTTACATTGGAAACTTTGACATAACGAATTGGGAATTTTTAAGAGTTTTGCTCCCTTAAAAGTGTTCCCCTTTGATTTTATGTTCAGAACTATAAAATGTACTTTGATTTTACTGTCTCTGAAGTGATAAAATGGTGCCCTTTGGAAAACCTGACTCTTCCCCACCTTATTCCCAGCATCTCCCTGAGTTAACCAGGTTTAGTCTGGGCGGGAATGAATAGAAAACGTGATAGAGCTGCGGCCGTCATCGACGCAGATTTCTTTCTTGAAGCACTTCCTTCCCCCTTGCTCTTGTCCTCCTCCTATTGACTTTTTGTTTTCATCCCTGAAATTCATACTTAAAAATATCTTGCCTTTCTTCCTCTAGCATATCTGTAACCCAAATTAAGCCTCTGTGAAGTGTCAGGGTCACTTTCCCCTCATCATCATCATCAGCTTCATTATATGAATTTACTTTATTCTAAGGAGCAGTTTTCAAACACAGCACACATCCTTCTACAGTAAAACCTGTGAGAGCCAGCACTCGACGGAACCACAGTGTTTTTCTGGGTCTGGCAAGTTTTCCGCCTTTGGCAGGGGGCAGTCTTACCTCTTCCCTGTCGTTCTCTATTAGTGAAAAATATTTGAGTTTTCCTTCTCTGACAGGTTTCCGCCTTACACAGGTTCCAGCATTTGCAGCTTTCACTGTATTTTCTCCTAGCTTCATAAAAAAATACATACCAGTGTGACTACATTAAAACCTTTGGAGACTGACTGTCCCTGTGTTTACTCCCTGAGAACCTGAGTACTCTGAAAACACACACAGATGGACAAGTATGTTGACCTGGTAGTTCGGCAACAGGGGGTGGCCTCCAGTCACCACTGCCCTGAGAGTGTCCAGAGAGGCCACCACACGTTACTGTGGTTTGTAGGTGTGTGGTTAAGATTTTTGTTGCAGTGTTTGTTTCCTGGTATTTTGAACCTAATTGAAAGAAGAAAACGTTTCTAAGTTTTATTTATTCAGCGTGTTTTTCCTTATATTTGTGTTCTGCTCCTTTGCTGGTCTCAGGAGCTTAGTTGTGTTTGTGCATAGGTTGTGGTTTGCTAATAAATTTCTAGAGTGTATGTTGGTTGTCAGTGTTTTCTTTGCAGTTCCAGTTTGATCTACAGTCACTGGTGTGGTTGTTGCCACAAAGCCCTCACCAGTAAGGAATGACTTTTCCCAGATTTCTATTTCTTATAAAATCAAATATATTAAACCCGACATTTTGTGTTTGCCATTCATTATACTAATAATTTCAAGGTTGATGCAGGTAAGGTAAGAGCGGCTTTTCAATGAACTCTAACTGGTTTAACGAATACACTTGTCTTACTTGTGGAGCAAAGTTGATGTTCCATGTACTGCATCTTCTAGATAGCCGAGTCTTACTTTAGGAATCCTCTCAAGCTGGTTTTTTTTTAATTAAGAGACTTTACTTTTTTAGAGCAGATTTAGGTTTACAGAAAAATTAAGCAGAAAGTACATGAGTTCCCATATACTCCCTCTACCTCCCTCCATACACAGTTTCCTCAATTATTAGTATCTGGCATTAGCGTGATAGTTTTTTTTTTTTACAATTGATAAACTAATATTGATGCACTATTATTAACTAAAGCCCATAATTTACATGGGGGTTCAGTTTGGTGTTGTACAGATCTGTGCATGTAGACAAGGCATAGTGTCACGTAGCCACCATTACAGCATCACACAGAAGAGTTTCACTGCCCTAAAAATCCTCTGTCCTCTGTGCGGTCATCCCTTCCCTCCCCCATAGCTCCCCAGCTCCCTAACTCCTGGCCACTACTGCTTCTTTTACTCTGTTTACCTTTTCCAGAATATTAGATAGTTGTAATCATGCAGTGCGTAGCCTTTTCATACTGGCTTCTCTCACTTAGCAATATGCATTTAAGATTTGTCCTTAATAGCTCAAGGGCTTGATAACTCATTTCCTTTCATCATGAGTAATACTCCATTGTATGGATACACTACAGCTTTTTTTTTTTTTTTAATCCATTCGCCTCCTGAAGGACATACTGGTTGCTTTCAAGTTTTGGCAATTACAAATAAAGCTGCTATAAACATTCGTGTGCATGTTTTTATATGGCCATAACTTTTCATTTCATTTTGGGTAAATACCTAGAAGTGTGATTCTTGGATTGAATGGTAAGCCTGTGTTTAGCTTTGTAAGAAACTGCCAGCCTGTCTTACAAAGTGGCTGCACCATTTTGCATTCCCACCAGCAGTGAGTTCCTGTTGCTCCACATCCTTATCAGCATTTGATGTTGTCAGCGTTGGATTTTAGCCGTTCTCATAGGTATGTAGCAGCATCTCATTGTGGTTTTAATTTTCAGTTCTCTAGTGACATACGGGAAACCCTGGTGGCGTGGTTAAGTGCTGTGGCTGCTAACCAAAAGGTCAATAGTTTGAATCTACCAGGCACTCCTTGGAAACTATATGGGGCAGTTCTACTCTGTCCTATAGGGTCGCTATGAGCTGAATCAACACCACGGCAACAGGTTTTTTTTTTTTTTTTTGGTTTAGTGACATATGATGTTGAGCATCTTCTTCTTATATGCCTACCTGTTTTTTATTTTACATAGTTTTGATGGAAATCTTGGTAGAATGTGTCACACTTGTTCTCTGACTTTGTAACTTAACCTTTTTTTGTGATTCAGAGTTCTTACTGTGAACTGTGCTGCTCCTCAGCAGCTAGTAGAAGTGGAACCAGTTGCTGTCAAGTCGACTTTGACTCTGACTCATGCCAACACTTCTCGGTATTCGGTGGCTGATTTTTCAAAAGTAGATCGCCAGACATTTCTTCCCAGGTGCCTCTGGGTGGACTCAAACCTCCAACCTTTCAGTTAGCAGCCAATCACCTTAACTGTTTGCACTACCCAGGGACTCCTAGTATAAGTGGTGGCAGTGTTGTGTGCCATCAAGTCTGTTCCAACTCATAATGACCCTATAGGACAGTGTAGAACTGCCCCATAGGGTTCCTAGGCTGTGACCTTTATGGCAGCAGATCACCAGGTCTTTTCTCCCATTGAGCCGCTGGGTGGGTTTAAGCCACTGACCTTTCAGTTAGCAGCCAAGCTCTTAACCGTTGCACCATGAGGAGTCCTTGGTAGAACCGTAGCAGGGCTTTTTTGCCTCTCATTGCTTGACCTTTGAGTGTTGGTGTTTGCTTTTCTATTGTTGGGTTATCAGGCTATCAGCTTTTATTCCTCTTCGATTTCCTACTTGCAGATCCCGGGACCCACTGAGGCAGTTGCTAGGCCTGGTAGAACTCTGGGTACATGAGGATACAGCAGTCTGGGCTGAGGGATAGTGATGTCTATTCTTTGGGCTTTAGTGCTTTTGTCATTTTGTGGGGCTTATCTGTAGCCTTTCTAGCTTTTTCATTGGCTCCCAGAAGTGCTGTAGGTAGACCAGGTGTTGAAGTAGGTATTTGTGCATAATTATGTTGTCGTGCAGTTGTGTAATGTTCTTGGCTGGAAGACACTTAGAAACGGTCTGATTCCATGGCCCACCCTCTGCTCTTGCTGTGACCATTAATGAGGTTTCCATCTCTCAATGGGTATAAAGGGAAAGAATTAGGTGAGACAAAACTGGAGACATTCGTGCCACAGTCCCTTCAGTCCTGTCTGCTTCCTCTAGTGCATACAGCCAGTGCTGTCTGGCGAGGTGACTTGGTAACTGGCACACAGCAGACCGTGCTTGTGTGGGGGCCTGTGTGCCTAGAGAAGCCAGGGATTTAGTAGGAAACACAAGGGAATTTATAAGCATTGCCCGGTGCCTTCTCTTCCCTTCATCTGCTCCCTTTCAGTTGGATATGAGGAAAGGCAGGGTGGGCTCTACCTGGCTGGGCATTACCACAGTCAGCTGCACCTGGCCCAGACACGGGGCTCCCTTGGGGCTCCCTCTGGCCTCTTCGTCTCAGCCATCACTCCCCCTACACCCAGAACAGGGCTTCGAACTGGTTCGTTCTGGTTCGAACCCCTACTGATAATTTGCATTTCCACCCCAGATGTACTGAATCAGAATCTAGTTTAACAAGATCCCCAGGTGATTCTTACGTATAATGAATTTTGAGAACCACTGCTCTACTAGTGGTTCTCAGAATTGGTCCCTAACCAGCAGCATTAGTACCACCTGGGAACTTGTTAGAAATACACATCTTAAATAATTTTTTAAACAAATAACTAATGATGTGACTACCGTATTCTGTAGTAGATCATAAACTATATTTAGTAATTACAGTATTAGGATATAACTAGAGATGGATGAATCAAGCTTTATTTGGGGCGAATAATATACCTCCAGCTATTTTTCAAATGTTTTGAAGTGTTTTTGTGACATTTCTCAAACGTGCTTTACCAAGCATATTTCCTCTAGTTTTTAAACCCTTGTGTATTTTGAGGGGAATTTAATCCGTATGTTTCTGATTCGTTTGCACTTAACTCATCAAAGTTGTTTTTTAGGAGCAGTTTGGTTTCCAAGAAGCCTTAGGATCCCTTTTTGTGAATTATGTCAACCTTTAAAAGCCTTTTCCCCAACCAAAACATCTTTTTTTTCCCTAAAGGTAAATAAACGTGGATGAAATGTTTCTGAGTTTGGCTTGTAATGGAGAGCCCATATTTCAGAATCTAAGCTAGCTCTGAATTTAGTGGAACAAGTTACCCTGCCTTGGCTGTAAGAATTTTAGCTCATTTGTTTGTCTTCAGAGCAAGTATCTGCAAAGGACTTGTAATAACAGTACCCGCTTTTGAGAACACAGCACACTGACACCCTGTACTATCCAGCCAAATTCATAGCAAGCTGGGAGATTTGGGTTGGTCAGACATAATCAGATGAAATCAGCTATCGGAGATCTACCACACGTGATGAACACATGTACAGTGAAAACTGTGAGAGCCAGAACTTGATGGGACCGCCTTCTTTTTCCGGGTCTCTCAAGTTTTCCACCTTTGACACTTTTCTGTTGCTTTCTATTAGTGGGAATATTTGCATTTTCCTTCTCTGACAGGTTTCCGCCTTACACAGGTTCTGGCTTTCGCAGGTTTAACTAATACTTGTACATATTCATAGGTCCAGTTTCCGTTGCCGTCGAGTCAATTCCGACTCATAGCGACCCGAAATGACAGAGTAGAACTGCCCCCTAGGGTTTCCAAGGAGCAGCTGGTGGATTCCAATTGCCGACCTTTTGATTAGCAGCTAGCTCGTCGTAGCTCTTAACCATTGCTCCACCAGGGGCCTTTTGGGGTGTATAAGATTACTATATTTATACTTTACAGAATATTTATAATTTACAGTTGTGTTTGTAATTTATAAAAAGACCCAGAAATAAAAGTTAAAAACTATAAATATGGAAAGGAACCCTGGTGGTGCAATGGTTAAACCGCTCAGCTGGCAATCTGCTCCCATAAAGATTACAGCCTGGGGAAACCCTGTGGGGCAGTTCTACTCCGTCACATGGGATCGATACGAGTGGAAATGGACTTGATGGCACCCAACAACACCACAAATATAAAAACACTTAAAAATGACTGGTACAAAAATGTCCCTCCAAAATTGTGGATAATATTTGTACTGAGAACCATAAGATTAAATATGCTTCATTTAAAAAAAAAAAAACGGGATAACAGTTTAGATAGTGATTTAGTTTATTTCAATGCTTAATTTTTGCGATTCATGACTGGAAAAGCTACTTGACAAAGGTGTGTGGATCCAAGTGGAAGAATAAATCGTTGGCTGCAGTTACGAGCCATGGGTGCCATTTCCCTTATGCTCGCTGATGATGCAGAAGCTTGTTTACCTTTGGTGGTTATATTTCCTTCTTCCCTGATGTCAGTTCTTGCGCATCAACTGGGAGGTTGCCTTTTGTATTAGTAGTTTCTAAACCTACCGAACCTCTCTCCATTTGGAAGATGTTCAAGAGCTGTCAAGAGTTGTTTCAAGTTCAAGTTGTACCTATTAGAGTTTTTAATAAGAGACTCGTTCGGGGTGATAAAATCATGAAACAATGGAACGTTTCCCAACATCAGTTTTCTCCACACACAAAAAATAAATGGATTTCTTTCAATTAGTAGTAGACTTTCTCATCCATCTTTAAAAGATTAAAGTTGTAGGTAACTGAAAAAGTTACATTCTATGTAGATACATATAGGAGTGTGTATATACACATACACAGACATGTAGCCAAAGCATAATAAAACAATAAATAGAACCATGTTTTATTCTTATTACATGTGCCGCACGCTGATACTTTCTCATCTGTTTCATTTTGTGAGCTTCCCAGTCTTCACCAGAGAAGGGATCTCAGGACTGGTTCCGGGTCACAGCTGCAGTAGAAAGCCCTCTCTCCTGGGGCTGAAGTCGTGGGTGCAGCCCTGATGCTCTCCCTGAGACAGTGCTGAGGACTCGGTGACCCCTTGTAAATGCTGGCAATGAGCAGCAGCTCACACCTGGTCTCCTGGGCACCCAGCAGCCCCTTCTTTCACCAGGCTGTTCTGACATGTTTTTGAGGGGTTATTTACCGTTTTCACCTGGCTGGCAGATTTTCAAGGGCAGGGACTGGCAATCTTCCCTCTGCCCCCCTCCCTCTCTTCCTGTGCCCAGGAATTTCAACTCTTCCTCCCACTCCTTATTTTCCTGGTTTTGCTCAATCTAGACATGAGAGTCCTTGGATGATTTAGGACAAGCTTAATTCCTGTTGTGAGTTTTCGTTACTCCTCAGATTTAAAATATTCCTGACTTCCAGAGAGGATATAGATGGAGCCGTGGTGGCACAACGGTTAAACGCTGGGCTGCAAACCAAAAAAGTCAGCGGTTTGAACCCACCAGTCGCTCTTCTGGAGAAGGATGTGGCAGTCTGCTTCTGTAATTACAGCCTTGGAAACACTATGGGGCAGTTCTACTCTGTCCTATAGGGTCACTGTGAGTCAGAGTGGACTCAATAGCGCCGAACAACAACCACAGAGATGATATGATTAAGTCACTGCCATTTATTCGAACCATCAGTTACCGGTGTCCACAGTAGTTCCTCCATCATACATTCAAAACTTCCCCAGTGGAGTACCAAGTCATGGCAATTCTCCTTGTCCTAGCGTGGGACGTTGAAATCAATGTCAGCTACCTAAGGCAGTACAGCTGACCTGTCCTTGTTCCTGGAGGAGGGATGGAGCGCTCCATTAAATGTAATGGGAATAGTTCAAGGGCAGCGCAAGACTAGAACAGAGATTCTTAGAGGAAAGTTTCATGGCGTGAGAGTCAGACTTGACGGAAGGCTCAAGGAAGCGCAGGGAGCCATGTTTTAAAGGGAAGGAATCCTGCTGAATCCCACCTGCCATGATGGATGAAGAGGGTGTGCATGAGCCCCAGGTGTTTGGCCTGATTTGGACGGTACCTACTCTGGCTAAGGTATGTTCTTTGGCCGGAGAGTTATTAGCTATTTAAGACAAGGATCTGTTTGTTGGATCATGGCAGGCATTATGGTGTTGTAAGAACTTTAACTCTGGAATCAGAAACCTAAATTTTAGCCCCAATTCCTCTACTTCCAAGGAGCCCTGGTGTTGCAGTGGTTAAGTGCTCGGCCGCTAACCAAAAGGGTGGAGGTTCAAACCCAGCAGCTGCTCCATGGGAGAAAAATATGGCAGTCTGCCTCTGTAAAAATTATTACAGCCTTGGAAACCCTATGGGACAGTTCTGATCTGTCTTAAAGGGTCGCTATGAGTTGGAGTCAACTCGACGGCAATGGGTTTGGTCTTTTGGTTTTCCACTACTTTCTAACTATGTGACTTTGAGAGAGTGACTCTCTGCCTGTATTATCTCACCTTACAGTGAAGATGATAATAGTGATAGTACCTTCCTTACGGGATTGTTGGAAAGATTAAGTGAAATCCTGAATGTAAAAGTGCTTATCAGTTTCTGGCACCCTCATAAACCCCCAGTAACCATCAGCTGCAGTCGTGTGCCAGAGCTGGCATGTACAGGTTTTCTGAAAGCTCGTTGTTGAATATTAAGGAACGTTGCAAGCCTTTCAACCATCGGTTGATAGCTTGAAGTTGGTGATGATGGGAGTATTTGTACCACGAAAATCAGCAAATGCAACAAGTCAGGAGCCCCCTCTCACTCCCTCCTTGGAGAGCCAGTTTACCTGCACATCCATGGTTAACTATTTTCATTTTTTGTGGGGTTGTTTTTTTTTTTTTTTTTTTGTCTTCTGTTTGCAAATCAGCTTGGGACACCTCACCCAGCTCTTTGTTATTCCCTCTGAAACAAGTTGATGCGGTGATGACTAACATTTCCAACACTTGCTAGTTATGATGAATAGGGGCAGTTGACTCAAGGAGAGAATGGCTGTTTGGGGATCTGCCAAAATTGGGCCAGTGCTCTTCTCTGGATTAGACTCTATTCTGATACATATATTACAGTGTGCCAGAAATTTTAGGCTACCAGAAATAGTGTCTCATTGCCCTTTTATTACCTGACAGATGCAGCCTAAGCGATACCTGAGCAATACCCACACTGCTTTCAGACTTTGCCAAATGTGGGAGACTTCAGTTATCCAAAAGGTTCTGGACCCCAAAATTGGCGTGGGCTGCCTGGTGGTCTTAGTGGACACAGGTTCACACAGGTGTTTGCCCACAGCCAAGTGTTTGTAAGAGCTATTTGCCTACTGTCCCAGCAAAGGTGGGGAGAGACAGGAGGAAGAGGGGTCTGTTCTCACCTTGTTTAGTACCTTCCCTGAACCAGTAACTGAAGGCTGGTGGTAGCACCCACTTAGAACTCTCTTGCTCATATAGCACCCTAGAATCAAATTTCTCCCTATTTTCAATAGAAACAAAGAACCAAGCATATTTTCTCAATAAAGAGGGACTTTAAGTAGGGAATTTACCAGCATTACACATTGCCTTTCCAGGTTGTAGATATAACAGACACCTTCTAGAAAGGATCATGCAGGTCTTTGTGCACCTAATCACGGACTGGAGTCCCTGTCTATTGGTCCCATTGCTTTTCACAAGAAGGAAACAGCAAATGATGTCAAAGGGTCTCAGTTTGCAGAAAAGGGGAATTTCCAAGGGTCTCCCATAAAGAATTTTCTGTGTAGTCCATGGATACTATGGAAGGGGATCTGGAGGACTTGTTTTTCCATCTACTCTAATTTGCATCCTATGCATTCGTGTTACTTATTTATGCAGGTGAACACAGTTCTCTGACACACATGGGGTCACCGTGAGTCGGAGCCAATGCAACGGCAACTGTTTATTATATAGACATATAAAATCAGTTCAACTTATTGAATGCCCAGCAGATTCTAGGCACAGCCGCTGCCTTCAAGGAACTCATATCCTGGGAGAAAGCTGTGAAACAATTGTAGAATTATATATACAGTAATAAAAGTGAAGCTATGATTTAGAAGTAGTATGGTAAAGGAAAGGACAGAAGGCTTCACAGAGGAGGTGCTGTCAGCATTGCTCTGAAGTATGAAGAGGAGTTTGCTAGTTGGCAAGGGAGGGGATGCTAACCCCAGGTAGAGGTAACGGTTACCTCCTCAGTGGTGACTTGTAGTGCCAACAGTTGGCGAGCTCAGCTGCTAACAGAAAGGTTGGAGGTTTGAACCCAACCAGGGGCACCTGGGAAGAAAGGCCTGGCAACCTACTTCTGAAAAATCAGCCACTGGAAACCCAGGAGAGCACAGTTCTCTGACACACATGGGGTCACCGTGAGTCAGAGCCAACTCAACGGCAACTGTTTATTATATAGACATACAAAATCAGTTCAACTTATTGAATGCCCAGCAGATTCTAGGCATAGCCGCTGCCTTCAAGGAACTCATATCCTGGGAGAAAGCTGTGAAACAATTGTAGAATTATATATACAGTAATAAAAGTGAAGCTATGATTTAGAAGTAGTATCATAGAGGAAAGGACAGAAGGCTTCACGGAGGAGGTGCTGTCAGCATTGCTCTGAAGTATGAAGAGGAGTTTGCTAGTTGGCAAGGGAGGGAATGCTAACCCCAGGTAGAGGTAACGGTTACCTCCTCAGTGGTGACTTGTAGTAGAGTTACAGTTGCCTCTTAAACCTGTTTCCTCACTAGATAATAAGCTCTGTGAAGGCAGGGACCATATTCGTTGATGCCTCTTCCACAAGGCTCTGCATATTGTAACTGCTCAAATCCCCAATGGGTCATGAGACTCCGTAGTCATACCAGGCTTCCTTTCCTCACTGTCACCCTGTAAGCCAAGCAGTTCTAGAGAACACTGACATGAGGAAACATACTCGCTGCAGGTTGATGGCAAAACTTGATTTGACATCAGCACCTCCGCAGAAAGTCCAGAGCAAAATCGGATGTCCAGTGTGTGGGTAGGGTCAAAAGCAAACACAGAACTTCCTCTTTTCGTTTTTATGTAGCTTAAAAAACCAAACCCATTGCTGTCAAGTCATTTCTGACTCATAGTGAGCCTATAGGACAGAGTAGAACTGCCCCATAGGGTTTTCTATGAAGCAGATCCCCAGGTCTTTTCTCCCACGGAGCGGCTGGTGGGCTCATACAACCCACCTTTCAGTTAGCAGCCAAGCAGCTAACCACTGCGTCACCAGGGCTCCTTGTTTATGTAGCTTAAGCCCATTGCTGTTGAGTCAATTCTGACTCATAGCTACCCTATAAGACAAAGTAGAACTGCCCCATAGGGTTTTCTAGGCTGTAGTCTTTATGAAAACTGATTGACAGGTCTTTTCTTCCACGAGAGGCTGATGGGTTCGACAGCTGACCTTTTGACCAGCAGCGAAGTGCTTAATCACTGTGCAACCAGGACTCCTCCTTTGTGTAGCTTACAGATACTGTATTGTGACTTCTGGATATCGAGTGGAGCCTTTGTGGCGCAGTGATTGAGAGCTTGGCTGCAAACCGAAAGGTTTGGCAGTTTGAATCTACCAAGTACTCCTTGGAAACCCTACTCTGTCCTATAGGGTCGCTGTGAGTCAGAATTGACTCGATGGCAGTGAGTTTCATCAGGTCATCTAGTCATTGGTAAAGGGCTTTGCTTGCTTCCTGAAGCCCATCAGTGGCTGCTGGCTCGGCAGCTGTGCCCCTTGGGGGCTTCCAGTGTGTGCCACAATGACGTAACAGCCTTACCTTTCAGTCCTTTTAGTGCCACAGAATCCCCGTCCATTCCTCCTGATCCCCACGCAGTCCGTTAGCCCACCCTGGAGTTGCCTGTAGGGTGGCATTTGTTCCATTTGTGGACCAAGCTTACTTTGTAAATCAAAAGGCACTCTCCAATTTGCAGTTGTATATTGAATTCACACATTTCAGATTGAAATTTGCACAATCTATTTTGCATTACTCACACTTAATAGTAATGTCTTTTGGCTATTGCCCTCAGGCTATATAACGATGAAAAAAAATAGATTTGAGCTTCTTATTTTGACTATGTGCATAGATTGTACGTCTAATTAGTTCTCTGATTTTTTTTCCCCCCCTAAAGTCACATACATTTTGCTCTCTGAACAAAGACTAAAAAGCAGGGGTGAGTTTGCCTTATAACCATGTACATCTTACCTAAATTATCCTGTCAATTCACTTCGAAAATTCATCTTTTTTTTTTTTTTTTTTTGCCGTGATTTGTTGCAAGTTGATGTGTGCCACTAATAGATACTGTATCCACCTGTGAAATGGTGAGGAAAAGGATGTCCAGGGTAGGTAAAGCTATTTTAGGAACCATCCATTTCAGAGCCCAAAGGGACCTTTCAGATCATGTCATCCTGTGTTTATCAGCCTGAGCTAGAGGATCCATTTATTCTACAGGAAAATTTTCAATATTAAGCTTTTATTTAGATGAACAACTACAAAAAAATATTACCGTCAGCACAGTCTGGCCCATGGGGATGACCTTTCTGAGTCGGAGAACTACTGGGAGATTTCAAAGGTCATATGACTTGGCTGCAGGGATAGGATCCAGGTTTCCTGTAGACCTAAATGGATTCACCCATCAGGGAGGGGCCTGGGGACTCTGGGTGATAAGACCACAGCTCCTCTTCCCCAAATTGAATTCCAACCAGATGTACGGTGAATTGAGCGCGTGGCCATGATGGCTGCGCCATGACAGCCCCCATCTCCTGTGGGATGCAGCTGGCACCCCGTATTTGAATCGCTGGACATCTCTGGTGCCCGTGATATTATCAGTATTCCCAGGTGTCTGCTGCTAGGAGCTTCCATTCTAAGGTGGATTGGAACACAACATTAGTCAAATTATCCCTGTCATCTTGGAACACTTATCATATGTGCCCGGTGGAGGGTGACGTGTTCGTTGGCTTTCTCTAGGTAAGACTGAGGTAAGGAAATAACCCCAGAATTTCAGTGCCTTGCAGTAACAGAGGTTTACTTCTTGTGCAGCTCTGCTCTGGCTGAAGTTCTGCTCTATGGGTTGTTGCGTTTGGAGATCCGCGATGAAGGAGTAGCCTTATTCTCGTGGCACAGGAACAAGGGCAAGAGAGGAGTGTTGTGTCTTCTTCATCTTCTAGGGCCACCATAACAAAATACCACAAGGCGGGTGGCTTTAAAGAATAAACTTATTTTCTCACAGTTCTGGAGGCTGTAAGTCCCAATTCAGGGCACCGACAGGGCTATGCTCTCTGGCAGTTCTAGGGGAAGAATCTTCCTTTTATCTTGTCTCCATGTCGATTCCTGAGGGCTTTGAGAGAGGAACTGTGCCATGCCTCTCCCCTAGTTTCTAGTGGCTGCCAGCAATCCTTGGCGTTCTTTGGCTTGTAGACAGGTCCTTACATGGTACCTTCCTGTATGTGCGCCTCTGTTTCCAAGTCTGTTCTCCCCTTTTATAAAACATCACTCAGAAGGGATTAGGATTAGGACTCACCCTATTATACTGGTATGATTTAGCTGATGTCTTGAAAGGAAAACCCTATCCCCCCAAACAAGGTTGTATTTACAGATTGTGAAGTTAGGACTTCAACATATCTTTTTGGAGGATATAATTCAATCCATAAACAGCCAAGATTCATGTAGTTGTTCATCAATAGGTGTTTGCCTCTGAGTTTCCCCTCAGAGAAAAGTGATTATACTGTAAACTAAAGGCTTATTGGGGCCCATCAACAAAGAGGTTCTTAAAACCTCTCTTCAGACATGGTGGCACATCAATTCCACTCACGTTCTGTTGGCCAAAACAAGCCATACAGCCAAACTCATTATCGGTGGGACTGAGAATGACTACTCTTCCTTTGGGAGTCACGTGGCAATGGGTGGAGCAGTACAGTCCCCTTCCAGGGAGGGACCTTCAATTGTAGGTAGCAACGATACACTCCTCCACAGTTGTGTCCCTCCAGCCATGGCACTGGGAACCACACTCTGGCTGGTTGGGCTACACAGTTTCACTTTCTGTCATTTTCTCATTTTCATATTTGGAAGTTTCAAAATTAGAGAGTCAAAGTTTAAGGGCTAGGTGGATATCTAAAGATGTGGTCTAACCCTCTCGTTTACTGATAGGGAAACTGAGGCCTCGTGAAGTGATTTGCCCAAGATCACACAGGAAGACTTCATTGCAGTGCTCTCTTCGCTACCTCCTCTTATGAAAATGTTAGAAAAGAATTGCTGCTTTGCTAATTGTGAAAGAAGAGGCTTTTATTGTTCCCAAAATCATACCCCATCTGGGAGATGGAGAAATAAAATCAAACCTCAGTGATCACTCTTGGAATGAAAACTGCCTTAGTTTTATATCAATTTTTTTTCCAGCTACATTTTTCCTTGTTTTTGTGCGCCATCAAGTTGATTCCAACTCGTGGCGACTTCATGTGACACACTAGAACTCCCCCCACAGGGTTTCCTAGGCTGGGATCTTTACAGGAGCAGATCACCAGGTCTTTCAGCAGCTGAGTAGGTTTGAACTGCCAACATTTCGGCACTCGCCTGCTAACTGAAAGCTCGGCGGTTCGAACCCACTTGCTGCTTCATGGGACAAAGATGTGGCAGTCTGCTTCCATAAAGATTTACAGCCTTGGAAACCCTATGGGGCAGTTCTACTCTGTCACATGGGGTCACTATGAGCTGGAATCTACTTGGTGACAGTGGGTTTGGTTTTAGTTTTGGTGTACACCATCCATCAACATCCCATTCCCTCCCTTTCAAGTTTCGTCTATAGACCTCTCATGCAATGCTCACCTTTGTCTCCCCCGTCACCCTGCCCACAGTGATGGCAGCTCCTATTCTGCCTCTTCCTGTTGTCTTCCAACCTTAGCCTTCTGCCTGGGAACTCTTCTCGTAGCTTCTATCTATTTTATCACTTTGTCCTTGGCTGCAGAATTTGAAATTCTGAAGAACAAGAGTGGGTACCGGGCAAGCCAGTGGCTGAACGAAGTTTATCCATGTTTCACACAGGCAGTGCTGGGTGTGTTATTTTAGATCGATTAAGCGCCATGAGAGCATTAGAAGCCCACTAAATCCTGCTGAGCAACTCTCACCCAGTTTAATATCTCCTGTATTGAGTCATCTGTGTGCTGTCCCCACACAAAGGCTGAAAGGAAACATGCCACATATTATGTGGAGGTTGCATTTCACATCAGATAAGCACAGGGTGCAGACTATTTATAAAATAGACGTGCAATTTGCCTTGGCAAAAACTGTGACTTATTATAGTACTAAACAACTCCTGGTGCTCCATTGATGCTGCCTAATAGAGTTAAATAAATTCCCTCTAATACAAATGTAAGGAGCCCTCATACCAGGGCTCCTTGATGTGCCCCATTGTCATGGATTGAATTGTGTCCTCCAAAACTATGTGTATCAGTTTGGCTATGCCATGATTCCTAGTATTGTGTGATTGCCCACCATTTTGCCTTCTGATATGTTCTTCTTATATGTTGTAAATCCTAGCATTATGTTGTTAATGAAATGGACAAGTGACAGTTATGCTGATAAGATCTACAAGATTAGGTTGTGTGTTAAGCCAATCTCTTTTGAGATATAAAAGAGAGAAGCCAGCAGAGAGACAGGGGGACCTCATACTACCAAAAAAGCAGCACCAGGAGTGGAGCTCATCCTTTGGGCCTGGGGTTCCTGCACAGAGAAGCTCCTAGTCCAGGGGAAGATTGATGAGAAGAACCTTCCTCCAGAGTTGACAGAGAGAGAAAGCCTTTCCCTGAATTTGGACTTCTAGCCTACTAAACTGTGAGAAAATAAATTTCTCTCTGTTAATGGTATCCACTTGTGGTATTTCTGTTATAGCAGCACTAGATAACTAAGACACCCAGTAAGCCCTTAATTTATAGTGTAATCCCTTTTCCCTGAGGGGAAACCCACAGGTGAACACTGATTGGTGAATGCACAAACCTTGGTTAACAATCATACTTCATGTTCTAAAATCTCTGACACCTGTGACCAAAATAATTTAAGTATGTGTTTGCATTTGTCAACATCTTCAACCACATAGCTCCCCAAAGTAGGGAGTTTCTTGTGGAACTACCAGCATGGTGGAGGTTCACTGGCACATATGGGTAATGCTGTAGGTTATAAGGGAGCCTCGTGGTGCAGTGGTTAAAGTACTTGACTACTAACCAAAAGGCCGGCGGTTCGAACCCACCAGCCACTCCTTGGGGCAAAGCTGTAGCTGTCTTTAGAGGAGGAGAAAAGGAGGCACCAAAGTGGAGTTCATTGAAAACCACTTTGGCATCTGGAGGGTGCAGTCAAAGTAAGTCTTTGACTTGATTTTGAAAAGCCCTCTTTGCTTTTTTTTTTTTTACTTCCTCTTGCCTCCTAAAACATCTCCCTGCAAACGAGGTGCCTGCTTCCCTGAGGTTCTGCAAAGACTCATGTTCTAATATCCCACTTATATGCTCCATATTGTATCCAAAGAATCTCCTCACCCACCATCGCCATCAGAAGACTTCTTCCCTAAGTGGTAGGTGTTAGGAAAGCAATCTGATTACACTTGATTATACATATACCTCTTTAAAGTGTTGAAAAGCAAAGATGTCACCTTGAAGACTAAGGTGTGCCTGACCCAATCGCATCATATGCATGTGAAAGCTGGACAATGAATAAGGAAGACCCAAGAAGAATTGACGCTTTTGAAATGTGGTGTTGGCGAAGAATATTGGATATATTGAATATACCATGGACTGCCAAAACAACAACTAAATCTCTCTTGGAAGAAGAGCAGCCAGAACGCTCCTTAGAAGCAAGGATGGCGAGGCTGTGTCTTACATACTTTGGACATGTTAGGAGGGATCAGTCCCTGGAGAAGGACATCATGCTTGGCAAAGTACAGGTCAGCAGAAAAGAGAAAGACCCTCAATGAGGTGGATTGATACAGTGGCTGTAAACAACGAGCTCAAGCATAACAATGATTGTTAAGGATGGCGCAGAACCGGGCAGTGTTTCATTCTGTTGTGCATAGGGTCTCTATGAGTCAGAACCGACTCAACGGCACCTAACAACAACAACAACTTTTTCCCTCCCTAAGATCCTGATCTGGTAGCTTTTGGAGTGATCAGGGCATCTGTATTTTTGAAAATCTTCCTAGGTGATTTAGGCTGACATCCCTGACAAAGAACTCACGCATAGATAAGCCTGCTTTTCTCTCGTTGCTTGTCTTGGTCTCTTAATAATACTCATAGAATTTGCTTCCTGAGAGGTAGTTCTTTAGTTTCCTTTCTCTTATAAGAATTGAACAAGTTTTCTTAGATTCCATTCTTCCTGCCCAAATTCCTAGCTTATAAATTCCTCTACCTCCAGGTGGGGGTGGGGGCGGGGGGTGTTATTCAATAGGCAAGGTAAGCACAGTGTTTACTTTGCTTACCAGGTTATCTGTAGTGAACAATTTCGTATTTTTTCACCGCATCAAAAATTCTGCTTCTAGGTATGGCTGCCATCTGTCTCTCTCCCAACCCCACAGCACCTTCCTACAGAATCAAAGCCTCTTTTCAAATTTACAATCCCTGACAGGGGCAGATGACCCAGTAAAAAAGGTGTAAAAATGGTGTGTGTGTCAGAGGGAAGGGTGTCTGACCTCTTTGAACTTCACAAGGGAGCGGGAGAATCAAGATCAACAGCCCAAGGCTGAGTCCTGTGAGGCAGAGGTCAGATATGCCTCCTCTCTCCGCCATCTTTACCAATTCTAACAACACCAACTGTTCCCTTCTCTTCTGTGTTCAATGATTCATTTCAATGGCCACACAGAACTCACAGACAATACTCATGATTATGGGGTTTATTAGGGAAGCAACAGGTTATAATTCAGGCTCAGGAACACTCAGAATGCAGTTCTTCCATCAGGACAGCCTCTTCCCAGCCATGTTCACAGGTGCGCCTCTCTCTGGCCCCTTGGCCTCTGCCTTGCTCAGGCAAGTGTAACAAAGCTCTTTTAGTTCTACCAATGAGTGCCCAAGGGCACACTACTCTGCCAGCAAGGCTTCTGCCCAAAGGCACTCAGCTTTCTTGCTCGGTGGGGCGGGAAGTCCACCAGCCGTCTCCTGCTGCCAGTCTCTGCTGCTACCATTTTTCTGCCACCACATCTTGCTATCTTCAGTATTACAGCTGTCTCTCGGTCTTCTTCTTCTTCCAGGAGCTTCTTACTGCAGGGATGCTCTCCACTCCTGGCTGTTCTTGCTTGGTGGTGGTGGGATCCTCTCTCTGCTCTGACATTGGCTCTCTTTTTAAGCCTAGTAGGATGGCAAAACTGACCAATGTTCTTGGTGGGCCACAATTACTCTATTTGCACAGTCCCACCCAATCACCTTGGTAGGAGTTACAAGACCATGGTGAGAAAGGCCACACAAGAGCAATTCACTGCACCACATGAGGTAAGCATGGGTTTACTTGCGCTTACTTATTAATCTATAGTGAACAATACAGTGAATCTTTGATGTGGTGAAACCCATGTGAAATTGTTCACTACAGATGATCTGTACAGTGCTTACCTTGCCTATTGGATAATCTGCTTCCAGAGATTAGAAACAGATAAGGATCCACTACAGTCTTTGGAATTGCTTGGCTTAAATAAGGGCAGACACCACTCGTAAAACCTGATCTTACAGATGGTGCTTATTCCCTCTCCCATATCCCTTCTTTCTTCTTCTAGGACATCTCTTTTCTCAGTTCTCAACCCAGAGATTTTTGACTGTGTACAAAAATCGTCTCAGTTGTTGTGAATGTCGTATCATTCCTATTAATTACCACACAACACAATCATGACTGTGCATATTATTAAAATATATCAGATTTACTTTGTTTTTATTTCATGCTAACACTGAACTCTGTGTGTTGCTTTGATACCATGACAGTCTGCTCATAAATGAACAAAACCAAAAAAAAAAAAAAACCAAGGGGGACAATTTTGTGGCAACATTTCATTTGTGTTTGCCTGATAATTTGGCTTCATGCAACAAAACCCAAATGTAAACAACAGGCCTACATTTACTAGCATGGCAAGAGCCAGATAGTTGGGTATTCTCATCCCATATTTCAAATTTCAAAGCAATTGCACTGTCCCCAGTCTTCTACCACCACCAACAGAGGGTATGCATGTGTGCACGTGTGTGTGTGTGTGTTTATTTGGTGATAGAGGAAGGATTTTTGCCAAGGTATTTGGCAACATGTCCAATAATGTCACTGGGGACAAGGTAGAGAAATGCAGCCTGGATGATAGTCTCGCGGCTTCTTGGCTGGTTGAGTGACTGCATCAAAGGGTACTAATTAATACATCTGTGCTGGACTGGAAAGCAGTCTTTAACACAATGCTATAGGACCTTGCACGTGACCCTGTTGTCCAAGTGTTTTGATGTACAGTTAAGCTGAATATACCAAATTTCCAGATGACCTAAACCTGGAAGGACAGATTAGATGTCAGATTATTGAAGCAGCATTTAGAAGGAATTCAGCAGGATGGATGGAAGAGCTGAAACAAAAAGAAATGTAAAGAAATGAAATGAGGTAGGAACAGATGAAAAGGCCTGTACCAGTATGTGTCACCTAAGGGTTCCACCTTCCCAGAGGTTGATCAGGGGGATCCCAGAAGACCTCCAGGCTGGTCAGTGGGTCTGGGGTCCCTTGAGGGCTCCAGTCATGTAAAAGGTTAGTGAGAAGGACCCTGGAGATGCCCCACTCCCATCCAATAATCCATCATTCTCAGCAATTTGTACCTCTCTTGAGTCTAGCGGGTATCACAGTGCATGAGTTAGGTTACTTGTATGTCTATTCCGGCTCCTAAACTATAAACTCTAGGCTAAGGACATGTTTTACCCCTTTCTGAGCTCTGAGGACACAGTTCCTCACATAGGAACAAAGCAAGGAGCCCAGGGTATGAGGGCAGGGAGTTTTGTCTGCTTTGTTCGATCCCTTCTCTGCTCTATTCACAGGACTTGGAACAACACTCGGCCTAAGGCAGGTCACAGTGTGTTTGGTGAAAGAAAGATGACACATTGGGATGCTCAGTAAATCTCAGTCATTCATTCTGAGTGCATGGCCCGTTAATAAGTCCATACCTGGCTGTTCTCAAGGCTTCAGGAACTTTGACTCCTGCTTCTTTCTTTTGCTTCTCAGTTTGTAATCCATTCCCATCTCTGACTGCAGTGTGGGTGTATTCAGAAAAGCCCAGCTAGGACAAAAGCGTTTGGTGGTCCTTTGTGAAGACTTACTTCGTCCTCAATAAATTCATCACCATGTGGCTGGAAGTTAAGCGCAGGGGCCCTGAAGTCAGATGGGTCAGTGTTCAAGTTTTCACTTGGACAGCCACTGACTGAATTTATGACTTGGGGGAAATCATATATTTTCTTAAAGCCTTGGTTTTCTCATCTGTATAACGTGGGGAAAGCACTTACTGTGGAGGGTGGGTAAGGTATGTATAACATAAAGAGCAGTCTTAAGAAATGTCACCATGATTATTATGTCACCAAGGCCTTGGCTGGAGTTGAGCAGTGAGCGGGGAGGGAGAAGACTCTCTAGAGAGAATCAAGAAAGGGAGATTGGTTTAATTCTCTGTGTGTCCAGGCACCCGCTCCTATTAGACAAATAAGCTCCTGGGGGTGAGTGGGGGGGGGGGCGTGTAGAGGCCTGCATTGCTGAGAGAGCTCTGGTCTCCATGGTAACAGCACATTAGATTCTCATGCAGGCACACCTGGCATTCTCAGGTTGCTCCACCATATGGCACCTCATATATTTCATCAAGAAAGAAAAAAACTACCTTGACCTCTTCCCCACTATGCACGCCACTCCCCCCCACCCGCCCCCCATCTAATCCACAGTCACTGGAGCACCATAAGCACCTGTCACAGAGCTTGGAAACACAGTTCCAAAAACCATTCATTCAAAGGCCAGAACAGGCATTCTTGTTTCAAAGAGGTGCACAGAAGAGAGGTATCTGACAAATACATTCGCAACTTGTCGAAATGAGGCTGATGTCGAATCTGGCGGGCGCCCCCTGACCCCCACCCCTTGGCTGGTTAATAAAGCAGCCCCATTCATACCGTTGCTGAATGCAGAATCGTGCCCTTGGCCATGACTCATCTCATGACACTGGCTATAAAAGTGACCTCTCGAATTCTCCCTACATAGAAATGGCCATTGCACGCTCTGCTTTGAACTAGTTTAAAAGAAAAAAGATTTCCTGGTAGGTTTAAAAAAAAACATGCAGACAGCCTGCGTTTGCCGCGTGACGCAACCAAAGCACCAGGGCTGCTTAGAGATTTCCTGCTTGGCTTTAGAAACAGAGGCTTAAGAATTCAGGTTAAAAGAGATGTCAGAAACAGGGGACAAAAGTCACTGTTCCCTGCAGCATATCAAAGTCCTCTGTTTCAATGGGCACCTTATTGATTTGGTTTCTTCACACCACATTTCCTGGAAAGCCCATTTGAATTAGCCACGCATGCTGCTCCACCTTGCTTGGGTACAACCACAGTACCTTGTGGATGTCATGCTTCGTGAGGGGCCGTTGAAGACAATGGTTTAAAAAGCCACAGTTAAGAAATACTGGGATTTAGGATTTAGAAATGTTAGCTTACTTTATGGTGCTCCTGGTGTGTGCGTGTGTTTAAGTACCTTCTCTAGGTATACTGAGTAATACAAGTGATAATTACCAAATCTATCAGTCAAACATGGGGTGTGCTCTATAAAGTTTGTAGGTCATGTTTTGAAGCTGCTCCAAGTGCAGGGTTCCAGGATCATTACTAAGTTTTACTTCATGGAAAAGATGTGATGTTTAAAGCAATCAGGACTTCCATGTCACAGCAAACTTTCAGTGAGCTCACTGGCTCTTTCTCAGCAAATTCTCCAGCCCATTTGGTCCTGAGGGAACTCAGAGATTGCCTGGAACCCCAGAGGGTCCAAAGGTCTCCTGGAGCATATCTGACCTGCATATGCCAGGATTAGTCAGACTTCCCACTCCAGCCCTGTTCCTCCCAGCTCCTCCCTCTTACAATGAAAATCCCTGGATATAACTCAACAAACAAGCATAAAAAGACTCTGAAAGGTGGAAAGAAGGCCGACTGTCCAGGGACCTTGGGAGCTGAGTAACAGCAAAGTGGTGAGTCCCCTGAGTTTCTTTATTGCCTCCCATATATTCCAGGCAGGGCACTGCATCAGTCACCAGTCCAGAACTGCCAACAGGCACAGACAAAAACAGTTCCGAGAAAAGCCTGTTTCCTCTAGCCAAAAGACTAAAAAAAGAGCAACTTAACAACACAGAACCTTTTTGCCAAACACTAGTGGAAAAACTGTACCCCTCCTGCTGCTCAGTTTCAGCAGGGAAGAGCAAGGAGCTGATCTTCTACTCCAGCCCTCCAGCCTCCACATCCCTACCGACGCAGGTGGTACCACTACAATTTCCCTACCCGGTAGTGTCAATGGGGCTGAACAGAGACCTAATCTCCTATCCTACACTTGCGGAAAGCAGGTGACATTCCAATTCCCCTGGTATCTGTGGACTGAGTAGTTGACCTCCATTCCCCTGTTCGGTGGAAGCAGGCAGCACTCTGATTTCCCAGCTATGGCAGTGCTAGTAAAGTCCGATGATGAGGTGAGCCTCTGCACTTGCCCCACATCAAGAAGGCAGAATGAGATGGTATGAGACAGGGCACACCAATTTCCCTTTTCCCTTTGCTTGGTGTCAGCAGGTCCCAGCAAAGAGCTGAGCTTCTGCCCCAACCCTACAACAACAAAGTGGTGCCAGTCAGCCATCCACTTCCCTGCTCCATAGTGTCAGCAGGGCCCAGCATGGAACTCAGCTCACACCCACACTTGGAAGCAATGAGGTGGTGTGAGTTGGTGCACCACTTTTCCCAGGAAGATATCAGTGGGTTGAGCCATAACCTTACAAATTCAAGATACTGAATGAACTCCACTTGGGTTAAACTCAAACATTGGAATAAATGCCAACATGCATAATAATTTATATTCCTAAAAGCTAAAGAAAAAAAAAAAAAAAAAAACCTGACCACAACCAGACAGAAGCAATATTTTACTTACAGGGAGAGCTAATTTGAATGACAGCAGATTTCTCCTCTGAAACCATGGAGGCCAGAAGAAAGTGGCGCAACTTTTTTCAAGTACTGAAAGAAAAGTCATCAACCATGAATTCTATACCCAATGAAACATCTTTCAGGAATGAAAGGGAAATAAAGACATTTTCAGACAAAGAAAGACTAAGAGAATTTGTTTCTAGAAAACCTATCCTTTAAGAATGGCTACAGGAAATTCTCTAAACAGAAAGGAAATAATAAAAGATGAAAGCTCTAAACTTCAGAAAGGGGTGGGGGGAGAAGAACATCAGAATGGGTAAAAATAGAGATAAATGTAATATACTATCCTTTTTTTCATGAGTTCCTAAAATTATATTTGATGGTTGAAGCAGAAATTATAACACCATCTGATGTATTACTCAATGTATGTACAGGAAATATTTAAGAAAAGTAAAAAGTAAGGAGGGTAAAGGATTTAAATGGAAATAAGATTTCCACACTTCACTCAAAGTGGTAAAATGTGAATACAAGTGGACTGTGATCGGTTTTGTATGTATATTGTAATGTCTAAAGCAACCACTAGGAAAGGATGCAAAAGCAAGATACTTGAAAACACTACAAATAAATCAAGATGGAATCCTAAAAAAAAGTTTAAATACCACCAGAAGATAAGAAAAGAGAAAGAGAGGAATTAGCAAAGGAGGAAACAAACAGAAAACAAATAATAAAATGGCAGGATTAAACCTTAGCATATCGTTACCTTAAATGCAAATTGTCTAAATACACCAATTAAAAGACAAATATTGACTGAGTGGATTAAAAAGACATGATCAACAATATGCTGTTTATAAGCAGCTCACTTCAAATACAACATAAGGAGGTTGAAAGAGGATGAAAAAGATATACCATGCAAAATTAACTGAAAAAAAACACAAGTAGACACAATGGTTAAGCACAGGGCTGCTAACCAAAAGGTTGGTGGTTCAAACCCAGCCAGCACCTCTGTGGGAGAAAGACCCGGTGATCTACTACGGTAAAGATTACAGCCAAGAAAACTCTATGGGGGCAGTTCTACTCTGTCCTACAGGATAACTATGAATCGGAATCAACTCAATGGCACACAACAACAGTACCAGTGGAAAGGAGCCCTGGTTGCACAATGGTTAAGTGCTTCGGCTGCTAACTCAAAGGTTGGCAGGTTCAAACTTACCCAACAGCTCTGTAGAATGACCAGGTGACCTGCCCCCATAAAGATTACAGCCTTGGAAACCATATGGGGCAGTTATACTCTGTCACGTGGGGTCACTATGAGGCAGAAATCATCTTGACGGCTCGTAACAACAACAGACTTGAGAGCAAAGAAAATTACTAGAGACAAAGAGGGTCATTACATAATGACAAAAGTATCAAGACACCAGGAAGACATAAAGCAGTAAGACAAAAGATAAACCATCACTCTACTTTTAATAATGCATGTCTTTCTTCTCACTGATCTGTAAGAGCCATTGAGGGCAGGGATCGTGCCTATTGGTCTTGCAGTCTTGCCGCACCTGCTCCAAGAGGTGCTTGAGAAACATTTTAAACTAAACGCTGCTGTTGGATGCCAGTGAATTGATTCCGACTCCTAGTAACCCCATGTGACTGAGAAGAACTGCCCCACAGGTTTTCCTAGGCTGTAATCTTTATGGGAGCAGATTGACAAGTCTTTCTCATGTGGAGTCACTGCGTGCATTTGAACCACCAAGATTTCAGTGAGCAGCTGAAAGCTTACCACTCTGCCACCAGGGCTCTGGAAGTCAACTCAACAAGTCAACTCACAAGGACTCCCCTCTTCTCGAGGAAGGGCCTCAGAGGATGGGTTGGTGACCCTCTGCCTTGGCCATAGCTATGGGATTGATTCAAGAGTAGAGACTCCTTTCCTAGCCTGGGGCTATCAGATTTTCACTCCCAGGAATTTGAAATCCTCCCAGGAATTCTTTCACCCAGGTTAGACATGGAGAATCACTGAAAGCCAATGGAGCTGAGTCATGTCAATGAGAAAACCCTGGAGAAAAGGCCTCTGACCTCTGCTGTTAGTGTCCTCAGGGCTGCCTCCATTTTCACATTTCCTCTAGGAAATTGTTCCAGTTAATAAATTACAGTGAAACCTGTGAGAGCCGGAACTCAATAGAACTGCCTTGTTACTCTGGATCTTAAAAGCGTTCTGCCTTTGACAGGATGCAGTCTTACCACTTTTTATCACTCTTATCAGTAGGAATCCCTGGTGGTGTAGTGGTTAAGTGCTACCACTACTAACCAAAAGGTTGGCAGTTCGAATCTAACAGGTGCTCCTTGGAAGCTCTGACGGACAGTTCTACCCTGTCCTGTAGGGTTGCTATGAGTCGGGATTGACTTGATGGCAATGGGTTTGGTTTGGTTTTTTGGTTTATTAGTAGAAAATATTTGGATTTTCCTTCTCTGACAGGTTTCCACCTTACACAGGTTCTAGGTTTTACTTACAGTAAGTAAACAGAAATATCAGGGGCAGTTCTACTCTGTCCTATAGGCTTGCTATGAGTCGGAATCGACTCGACAGCACTGGGTTCTGGGTTAAATAAACAGAAATATCAACTATTAACTGAACACAATCTTTTTTGAGCAAGTAAATTGTTTTTAAAAAGGAAATAACATGAGGGAGAAAAAGTCTCGTAATCAAAGTTTCCACAGTGAATCGTTAAACTAAAAAAAAATTTTAAAAAGGTTCTACTTTGGTGAAGGTAAGATAATACACAGTACTGGAGAAGCCAGCACAACACGTGCAAAGCAAGGTCATGGAAGCTCCATAGATACATCCACACTCCCTGAGCGACCGAATTACTGGGCTGAGGACTGTGGGGACCATGATCTTGGGGAACAGCTAGCTCAATTGGCATAACAGTTTATAGAGAATATGTTCTACATCCTACTTTGGTGAGTAGCATCTGGGGTCTTAAAAGCCTGCGAGTAGCTAAGACACTCCACTGGTCTCACCCCTTTGGGAGCAAGGGAGAATGAAGAAAACTAAAGACACAAGGGAAAGATTTGTCCAAAGGACTGATGGACTGCAACTACCACGGCCTCCACAAGACTGAGTCTGGTACAACCAGATGGTGCCCAGCTACCACCACTGACCGCTCTGACAGGGATTGCAATAGAGGGTCCTTCTGTATCTGTGGTAGCTACTCAATTGTATGTCCAAGGAGGAAGGCCTTCTGATTGAGGAACTTGGACTGATAAACACAGATGTGTCAAAAGGATCATTTCTGTGCAAGTCCAGAAATTAGAAAACTGACTCTAAGCAAACTTTGACAGTCAAAGCCCCTGTTGTTCCAAGCAATGATACAACATTTTAGCCTTATTTGATAGTCTCCTAAGAAGTTTTTGAGCAAGTGAAAATATGGGATAAGAGTTGAAACCAACCTTAGGGTGCTGTTGTTCAATAAAAATTATAAGGTAATTTAATTTGTGGACTGGGGGCGCAATGGTTAACTGCTCAGCTGTTAACCAAGAGGTCAGCAGTTTGAACCTACCGGCTGCTCCAGGGGAGAAAGACCTGGTGGCCTGCTCCCATAAAGATTACAGCCTAGGAAACCCCATAGGGCAGTTCTACTCTGTTACACAGGGTTGCTATGAATCGAAAATCGACGTGATGGCACGTGACAATAATTTGATTTATACTGCACAAAAATCAAATGAACAATTGAAGTATGTTCTTTATTTTACACTTCTACCTTGAAGAATGAACTGTTTTTAGTAAATTTATACATTACTACTTTCAGCTTTGAGTTGACTTTGTCTGTCTTTCAGAATGCTTGTAATCCAGTTAAGAGTAAAACCAAATAAGACAAAGAGGGAACTAGTGTGTATCCCTTGTTCCCTAGGGTCAAATGAGATAGAAAACCAAGGTTGGATTTTTAATTCACAGTTGTATTGGTTGAAGCTACCACCTTGGTCCAATCCTAGTAGTTTGCTAATCTTAATTCACCCACTATGGGGACAGTTGGGTTTTGGGGAAAAAAGAAATTCCTTGTGGGTCCCGGCAGAACCTCAGTGATTTACTTACTAGTACCTGGCAATCTGCTTCCATAAAAATTGTTGTTATTTAGTGCCGTTGAGATGGTTCCAATGCAGAGTGACCCCATGTTCAACAGAACAAAACACTGCCCAGTCCTGCGCCATCCTCCCAATCGTTGCTATGTTTGAGCCCATTGTTGCAGCTACTGTGTCAATCCATCTCGTTGATGGTCTTCATCTTTTTTGCTAACCGTCTATCTTACCAAGCATGATGTCCATCTCCAGGGACTGGTCCTTTCTGATAACATGTCCAAAGTATGTGAGACAAAGTCTCACCATCCTTGCTTCTAAGGAGCATTCTGGCTGTACTTCTTCCAAGACAGATTTGTTTGATCTTCTGGAAGTCCACGATGTATTCAAGATTCTTTCCCAAAGTCATAATTCAAAGGGATCAATTCTTCAGTCTTCCACATTCTTTGTCCAGCTTTTGCATGGATATGAGGTGATTGAAATACCAAGGTTTGGGTCAGGCGCACCTTAGTCCTGAAAGTGACGTCTTTGCTTTTTAACAAAGGTATTTTGCAGCAGATTTGCCCAATGCAATACATCTTTTGATTTCGAGCCTAAAAAATCCTATGGGGGCAGTTCTATTCTGTCACGTTGGTTGCTGTGAGTTGGAATTGGCTCAACAGCACACAACGATAACAACCATATACTTTCCCTCTCCAGTGCTGCCCAGTGCTAACTTCCTCTATTTAGCATCTTAGACCTCAAGGGACTGAGGAGGCTGTTGACTATTTATGGCATCATGATAGATTATGGCACTGTCTTAGTTATTCAGTGCTGCTATAACAGAAATACCGTTAGTGGATGGCTTCAACCAACACAAGTTTATTCTGTCACAGTCTAGGAGGCTAAAAGTCTGAATTTAGGGTGCCAGCCCTAGTGGAAGACTTACTCTGTCGGCTCTGGAGGAAGGTCCTTGTCATCAATCTTCCCCTGGTTCAGGAGCTTCTCAGAACAAAGACCAAAGGATGTGCTATGCTCCCAGTGATCCTTTCTTGGTGGTATGAGGTCCCCATATCTCTCTGCTTGCTTCTCTCTTTTATATCTTAAAAGAGATTGGCTTAAAACAAAATCTAATCTCATAGATTGAGTCCTTCCTTATTAACATAACTGCCACTAATCTCATCTCTTTAACATCAGAGAGACAGGATTTACAACACATAGGAAAATCACATCAGATGACGAAATGGTGGACAATCACACCATACTGGGAATCATGGCCTAGCCAAATTGATACACATATTTTTGGGGGACAGGATTCAATCCATGACAGCACTATGGTAGACTATGGAGACTGTGCCAACTGAGATGCCCTTGGAAGCAGAGCCAGTGCTGACTGCCCGCTCTTGGCTTGAGATGGTGGTGAGCGGCATGCTTTCCCAACATGCTGGACTTTGGGATTTGCCTAGAGTCTCCTCTTGAGTGGCTGGGCCCTACATGTGGGGAATCTGCCCCTTAGCCACTGTAATACTCTTTTTATAGTCTCTCCCAAGAAACCTAGGGGTTCTTATGCGTATCCCGCCCCAAGTCTCCTGAGAGACATATGCAAATTAGGCCCCACAGTGACCTTATCTAAGAAACCATATCCATAAATTATCACAACTCTAAGACACACTGGGGTCAACCCGTGTACCATTTAAGTAATGCATTGAAATTCCCCAAGAGGTCCTATCCCACAAGATGAATGGAAATCTGAGAGGGGCTAGCCAGGAATAAACAGAAATCTTTCTTGTTTGTATCATGATGATACTTGGTAGCTGGAAAGGAAATTATTTACTTGAGAAACCTCCACAGTCACATTATGAGATCACTGGCACGTTGCTAATGATTTCTGTGCTCTTGCTTTATAGTTCAGTATTTGCTTAGTGGCCAGAATTTATAGGACGTGACACGGTGACAGGTTCGCACTAAGTCATTTATATTCTTGCTGATGCTGTCTTGTGACCGACAGCACACACTGTGAGTGAGCCAGTAATTGAGGCCCCGGCTGTGGCTACAGAAGGGTGGTCCTCCCTCTGGGCCTTTTAGGGAGAAATGCAGAATTGCCAACTCCCAGTCCAGCTGAACTCATAGGTCCCTTACAAGCACTTACTGACTTGTGCTTTTCTGAGTCCATTCTGGTTGATCTTTCTATGGAGCCATTCTCACTGCTAAGGAGTCCTAGTGGCGCTTGGCTGCTAACCAAAAGGTCAGCAGTTAGAACCCACCAAGCAGCTCCTTGGGAGAAAGACCTGGCGATCTGCTCCCATAAGGATTATAGCCTAGGAAACCCTATGGGGCAGTTCTACTCTGTCACATAGGGTCACCATGAGTGGGAGCCAACTGGATGGCACCTAACAACATCCTGGTACTCAGACTTCTAGCCTCTAATGTCATTTTATCCAGCAAATATCTAACCCAGGACTTCTCCTCATGCCTACCTGACCCCGTGCTTTCACCGTGATGCTCCAGCTGCAACATCTCAACTGCCTTTCCATGCTAGTCCTTCTGCTCTCTTTCCTTGTCTCTCATCCACATGAGAGACTCCACACTTGTCTCTCATCCCCTCGCTGGCTTCTGTGCCTGTCCAGCTCCTCATCTTTGGGATTAGATTTGACCTTTCATCTGTCCATGGATCTCTGTAGTTTTTGCTCTTGAGATTCTCCTGGACACATTCACACTGCCCCCCTGGCTGCTCCAGGTCATCATTCCACCCTGGCCTCTGACCAGTGTTCCCACTGAACACTCCAGCATCTCCTCCCTTGCCTCCCCTCATTCCTCCTTATCCATGAAGAGTCACCCCAAGAATCCAACTGAGCATTTCTAATGCACTCAGCTGCTAATCAAAAGGTTGGAGATTTGAATGCACCCACAGGTGCCTCAGAAGAAAAACCCAGTGATCTACTTCCAAAAGATCACAGCTGTTGAAAACTCTGTGGAGCACAGTTCTCCTCTGACACGCATGCGGTTGTCATGTTTCGGAACTGACTAGACAGCAACCGATGGTGGTGGTACCATGATAGGGTGGACTCCTCCTGTACCCTTTATGCTCTGCATACGTCACTATATGGGCTGTGCACTGAGGAGCAGTACAGTATGATGGTTAGTGCTACGCCTCTGGAGACCAGCTGCTGCCTAGGTTCAAATCCTAGCTTTACTTCTCTCCACCTGTGTGACCTAAGGCAGGTGAGATACCCTGTCTGTGCTTCGAGTTCTTTATGACTGTAATAATAGTAACTGCCTTATAGGGTTTTGGGGAGGATTAAATGAATTAATTCATATAAAGCATTTCAAACAAGGCCTAACACACAGTAAGTGCTATGTTTACTATTTTGCTAAGTTTCTCTTCAAGAGCTCAACCACCTTTTACAGCTTGTTTCTGTAATTTTGGGAATGCCATTATTGTGTTGCGCTCAGCATGCCTCAGCCTCCCAGCCTGAACAGGAAGGCTGGAATCAAAGCCAGGGTTAGTGGAGGTGGAGGGAATTCTGGATGCTTTTCTGTCTGTAATTTTTGAAAGGAGGTTTCTTTCGTAAACAGTTGAACTTAATAATTCCTGCAGAATAAATTTTATTGGAAGAGACGCCAATAAAAATTGACATTGCAATTTTAGCCTACTTTGTCAACTGACTCAGATTGTAGCTCTAAAACTCATCTGCACAGGAATGTCTCCATCCTCTAGGCTGGGTTACTGTCACAGCCCTGGGCTCCTTGTCTCTCAGGGTTCGGCGATCACCTCTTTTAACAACAGATGGCTTCTGCACCCTGCCAAGGACATTTGTGCTCGTTGCAAGGACGACCTTAACTTACTTTGCAATATGCCTCACGTTAGTTTTCTTTCTCTAGCAGAAGGGGCTGGAAGAAGTGCTTCAAAGCTGCGTATCACCATTGGACCAGAGAAATCCTAAGTGAGACCTGAGAGCTACAGCCAGGGATGCTGTAGCCTGGACCGCCATGCCTCTCTGGCTGCCAGCCCACACTTGCTCACACATGGGCCTGGGATTGTCCACACTCAGCAGGACCACTGAACCCACCTTGTGTTTCCATCAGTAACCCTGTTGGACAGTATGTATGTGGTTTTAATCCATTAAGGAATGGGTTTTCTTTGTTATGTTAATGAGACAGTATGTCTTAAGTCAGTCTTTTTGGGATATAAAAAGAGCAGATTAAATAAGGAAGCAGAGATGGGGGAAGAGAGATGCCATATCACATGAAGTTGGACAAGGAACCCAAGAATGAAAGTCGAAAAGACACAAGGACCTTTCCCCAGAGCAGACACAGACAGAGAGCCGTTCCCTAGAGCTGGCGCCCTGGATTTGGACTTCTAGCCCCCTAAATGGTGAGAAAATAAATGTCTGTTAAAGCCATTTGTGGTATTTCTGTTATAGCAGCACTAGATAACAGACAGGAGCCCTGATGGTGCAGTCGTTAAGAGCTCGGCCGCTAACTGAAAGGTCAGTGGTTCAAATCCACCAGCCACTCTGCGGGAGAAAGACATGTTGTTTGCCTCCGTAAAGATTACAGCTTTAGAAGCCCTATGGAGCAGTATACAGTATAGTTTAGAGACACCACACAACAACAAAAGCATAGAGCTGTAAGTCGGAACTGACTTGACCCCACCTAACATCTATATGCCAGGCATTGCACATCCCATAGGAGTTGCAAAGAAGAAAAGACGGTGCCTGCCGTCCAGGAGCTCACAGTTGGAGAGCAGGATCCGCAGACAAACACCAGCACGTGATAAGTGCCATAGTGAGGGCTGCATTCACAGCCATGGCCACAGGAAAGAGGAAGATACTGACTTTTCTGGCAAGGGATTTAGGGGAAGGAGATAAGAAAATCTTTCCAGGAAGACTACTATTGAGTCTTGAAGGATAAGTAGGAGTTTAGTTGGTAGACAGAGTGGAAAAGTACCTTATAGGCAGATACAGCAGTGTGTTCAAAAGCATGACATTATGAAAGCCCACGGTGGACAGTGCCCATCCACCACAGCTGTCTCTCCCCACTTCTCCTCTAGAGGGCGCTCCAGGCAGCTATCACAGATCATTGGAATCAGGGCTTGCCATGCTGGGAGTAGAGCTCTGTGTTGCTAGATGGTAAGAACGGCAGGAGACAAAGTTGGAAAAGTCATTTGGGGCCAGAATGTAAAAGAGCCCTACCTGTCATTTTGAGTTTCTTCTGTTCATGACAGAAGGCACCGGAGGGTTTAAGCTGTCCCTGCCCCTAACATGAGCAGATCCGTGTTTTAGAAATGAACTCCACGGATAGTGTAGGGCACCCGTTCGCCACTGCAGTGCTGCCACTCGCTGGGGTGATGTTACTGATTGTGGGATGCGTGGTAAGTAACTACACCTTATGGTTAGAGTGAGAGGCCCTGGTTAAAAACAACAACAACAAAACCAAACCCATTGCCGTCTAGTCGATTCTGACTCCTAGAAACCCTAAAGGACAAAGTAGAACTGCCCCATAGGGTTTCCAAGGGGCAGCTGGTGGATTTGGACTGCTGACCTTTTTCTGGTTAGCAGCCATAGCTCTTAACCACTGTGCCACCAGGGCTTCAAAGACAGTTAAGGGCTTGGCTAACTGAAAGGTGAGCGGTTTTCACCCACCCAGCAGCTCTGTGGGAAAAAAGACCTGGCAATCTATTCCTCTAAAAATTACAGCCTAGAAAACCCTATGGGGCAGTTCTGCTCCGTCACATGCAGGGACAGATCACCTAATAAGTAAGGTACACACGGGTTTACTTGTGCTCTCTTACTAATCTGTAGCGCACGATTTCACATGTGAAATTAGTAAGTAAACAGAATTAGCTTGCTTATTGTAAACCCGTTAGTACTGTGCTTACTGGTTAATCCGCCCCTGGTCACATGGGATTGCTATGAGCAGGAATGGACTCAACGGCACCTGGCAAGATAGGGTGTTGAGGTTTGCAAAAGATGTCCTAATAAGGGTGGGTTTAACGTTACTCCTATGATCTCTTTCACTCACACTGAAGAGACTGAAAAAAGGGGGCTGGGATTACAACTACTGTACTGAGAATTATGTTTCATCTTGGGAACACCCCTTGGAGGCAGCTGATTCTTATCTGGTAACTTCTCACTCCTGCCTCACATTACCTTTATAGTCCTCCACCTCTTTGAGTGTACTTATTATGCCAATTTATATTCTGGGCCCATCTGTTCCAACAATTCTGCTTCAGGTTGTGTCTGCAGTTTGGTTTGATGGCTTTCTTTTATAGCGTTTATACTCCTCAGGTGCCTGCTTATTTTGGCCTGTTGTTGTTGTTAGTTGCTGTCAAGTTGCCTCCGACTCGTGGCAGCCTTACGTACAACAGAACGAAATGTTGCCTGATCCAGCACCATCGTCGTCATTGTTGCTATGTTTGAGTCCACGATTGTGCTATCAGGTCAGTCCATCTCATGGAGGGGCTTCTTTTTCACTGATCCTCTGCTTTACCAAACACAATGTCCTTTTCTAGGGATTGGCATTTCTTGATGACATGTCCAAAGTAAGTGAGCCGAAGTTTCTCCATCCTCATTTCTAAGGAGCATTCTGGTATTATTTCTTCTAATATATTGGCCTAGGAGCTCATATTTCGCTGAAAGTCTCAGCTCCCCTATCTGGTAATGCATGTTGGCCAGAAGCCCCAAGCCAGGCCCTAGTTTGTATCCCTGTTGTTGAGTTTAAGGAGAGAGGAGGAAATGAGTTCCAGGTAGACAGTCCCAGGAACTACGGAACGACTGTGGTCTCTCCCCTTGACTTCCCCTGTTTGCTGACTCTCCACCATTAATGCCTCTGTCAGCCCTCAGGGGGAAGCAGCACGGGGAGTAGCAGGGTCCCCGGGTTTTCACAATCCAGCCCTAAGAGCCTGGCCCTCCTTGTTTTCATTAGCTCTCCGCCTCAGCAACATTGGGAAACCAATACTACCCAGAACTGTTGCTTCTATTTCTGTGGCACTGGGGCAGGCTTTGGTGGTCCCAAAGCACTATGGGAGAACCGCAAGACTCAAACATTGAAACCCTTCCACGACCTGTCCATCTGCTGGATGTCTCAGCACCCACACTCCACGCTGCCAGCCCCCCTTCCCCCCCCCCATGCCAATGGTGATGGTTAAGGTTATGTGTCAACTTGGCTTGGCTATGATTCTTAGTGGTTTGGCAGACACTATGTATCACCTCCTATTTTGAGATCTGATGTGAGCAGCCAATCAGTTGGGAAATGAGTTTCCTTGGGGATGTGTCCTGCATTCATGATATAAACGAATGTTCTGGCAAAGGTCACGGTCTCAAGCCTGCAATCATCTTGTCATCCTCTGACTTCCAAGAGTGAGCAGCCTGCTGTCTGACCTGCAGTTTTTGGATTTGTCAGCCCCTGCAACTACTGAGTCAGGAGAAGCCTCCAGCCTGCCTCCTGACCCACGGATTTGGAACTTGTCAGCCCTCAAAATTGTGTGAGCCATCCTTGGAAAGAATCTCTCTTTCTATATTTGTATATATTTATGCTTCCCCAGCTTTGCTCCTCTACAGAACCCAGCCTAAGACACCAGTTAACATCTTCCATCTCCCCAGGATTCTCTAACAGCTGCTCGTTAGCTCTTCACATCCCTGCGGGCTTCCCTCTTATGTCTCCAGTTTCTCTGGGATTGATTTTGGGGTAATGTTCACCCTCTTTTCAGCCATGCCAGCCCACTTCTCCATAAACCAAAGGCCCAAGTCTCTCAATTTAGTGTATTGCATGAAAACCAGGAGCTCTCCGGCATAATTATTCTAATATTAACTATTGCTACACTCAGTTTCACTTATTGAAGAAAAGGGTTAAGAATAATCCAAGGCTTTTTGCAACATTGCAACTTTGCAGCTTATTGATCAGCCACTGGTCTTGATTCCATACACAGAAGCTCTCTGAATGACCTACCTAACAGGTGTGGAATGCTCCTCTTGAGAATTTATTAAAGAACTACCCCAAGGCACAACACAGCATAACCAGAGATTCTATAGAAGAATACCTATCAAAAACAAGGGGGGGATATGGAACAGAAATTCAAATTCTCATAGAATTCAGACTTTCTGGAGCCATTGAGGTTGGATAAACCTCCAAAACTATTGCCCTGAGATAATTTTTAAACCTTAAACCAAAAATATCCCCTGAAGTCTTCTTAAAACCAAACAATAGTTAGCTTAGTTGGTAAAGAATGTCTGCCTTGGGCATTATGCTGTTCTAAAGAACTATCTATATGGGATCAAATTGACGATAACAACTTGAAAGGTTAGACAGGAAATTTAGGGGGCAGTGAGCTTATGTTAATGGAGGAGGAACAATTAGAAAAGGAGGGTGAGAATGGTTACACAACATGAAGAATATTATCAATGTCACTGTTGTGGGTTGAATTGTGTCCCCCAAAGATGTGTGTCAAGTTGGCTAGGCCATGATTCCCAGTATTGTGTGATTGTCCACCATTTTGATCTTATGTGATTTTCTTATATGTTGTAAATCCTGCCTCTATGATGTTAATAAGGCAAGACTAAAGGCAGTTTACTAACGAGGCAGGACTCAATCTATAGGATTAGATTGTATCTTGGGTCTGTCTCTTTTGAGATACAAAAGAGAGAAGCAAGCAGAGAAGAGGTGGACCTCATACCACCAAGAAACAGGAGCTGGGAGGGAGCGTGTCCTTTGCACCTGGGGTCCCTGTGCTGAGAAACTCTTAGACTAGGGGAAAATTGATGACAAGGACATTTCCCCAGAACTGAAAGAGAAAGAAAGCCTTCCCCTGGAGTTGGCCCCCTGAATTTGGACTTCTAACCTCCTAGACTGTGAGAGAATACATTTCTGTTTGTTAAAGCCACCCACTTGTCGTATTTCTGTTACAGCAGTACTAGATAACTAAGACAGTCACTGAATTGCACATGGAGAAATTATTGAATTGGTGTATGTTCTGCTGTGTGTATTTTCAAAAACAAAAAAGAAAGAAAGATGGAAACAGAAGCACATGGGGAGGGGCATCAAGGAAGTTTCCAAAACTGGACACCAAAGTCAACGTTCCTTGGAACTCAACAGATGACACCAGAACATATGAGCCCACTCCACATTCTTTTTATTGGATCGGTCTTACGTATAGATACCTGTTTTCATTACCTAGTGCTGCTACAGCAGAAATACAAATGGATGGCTTTAACAAAGAAAAATTTATTTTCTCACAGTCTAGGAGGCTAGAAGTCTGAATTCAGGGTGCCAGCTCCAGGGGAAGGCTTTCTGTCTTTGTCAACTCTGGGGGAGGGTCCTAGTCATCAATCTTCCACCAGCCTAGGAGTTTCTCAGTGCAGGGACCTCAGGTCCAAAGGGCATGCTCCCTTCCTGGTTCTTCATTCTTGGTGGTAGGAGGTTCTCCTCTCTGCTAGCTTCCATTTTTCATATCTCAAGAGGGATTGACTCAAGATACAACCTAATCTTGCAGACCGATTGCTGCATCGTTAACATAACTGCCTCTAATCCTGCCTCCTTAATATCATAGTGGTAGGATTTACAACACATAGAAAATCACATCAGATGACAAAATGGTGGGCAATCACACAATACTAGGAATCATGGCCTAACCAAGTTGACACACATTTTTAGGGGACACAATTCAGTCCATAATGACACGTAACGTCACGTCAACTGGACCAGAAACCAGTGTATCCAGCCTATATTGTATCAGCTCCCCACAGAGTTCAAAGAATTACAAATCCATTGCCCCCTTGACTTTTAAAGAGGATCAGTATAAGAAAAAATCATATTAAATCACTATTATATAAAGACCTTATATAAAGACCTGTATATGATTGATTACTTTCAAGGCTGAGTTCTTAGAAACTGATGGGCTTGCTTTTACAGTAAAACCTGCAAAAACCAGAACCTGTGTGAGTCAGAAACCTGTCAGAAAAGGAAAACGCAAAGATTTTCCTCTAAAAGGAGAGATAGAAAAGCGGTAAGACTGTACATGGTCAAAGACAGAAAACTTGAGAGACCTGGAAAAACAAGGCAGTCCCTGATGAGGTTGTGGGGAGATGGGAACTCTTATACACTGCTGGTGGAAATGTAAAATGGTACAACAACTGTGGAAAATGATATGGCATTTCCTTAAAAAGCTAGAAATAGAAATACTATATGATCCAGCAATCCTACTCCTAGAAATATACCTTGAGAAATAAGAGCCATGACATGACAGACATGTGTACACCCGTGTTCATTGAAGCATGTTTACGATAGTGAAAAGTGCTCATCGATGGATGACTAGATAAACTAACTGTGGTAAATACACACAATGGAATACTATGCAATGATAAAAAATAGTGATAATCCTCCAAACGTCTCATCACATGGGTGAATTTGGAGGACATTATAGGGTCTCTATGAGTCAGAATTGACTCGATGGCAGTAGGTTTTTTGGTTTTATACTGAGTGAAATAAATCAACCACAAAAGGACAAATTTTGTATGAGACCGCTACTATAAAAAGCAAGAAAGGGTTTACACAGAGAAAACGAAACAAAACCTTCTTTGATGGTTGCCAGGGATGGGAGCAGGAGGAAGGGAAAATTACTAACTAGATGGAAGACAGGTGTTAATATCGGTGAAGGGGAAAGCAAAACGCAGTGTGGGGGAAGTCAGCACAACATGACCAAGGCAAAGGAAGACACTAAGAGGAATGCAAGGATAAAGGGCAACTACGATAATTTCTGTAACATAGACAATCCTGCAACAATAGTTTTAACAAACAATAATTTATGAAAGGATATATAGGTAGATCGGTACGCTAAAAAGGCATGGGAGGGTCAAAAGGAGCACACCCACTTGTAGATATAGGTTTGGTGGTGAATATTTCTACACACCTAATTGTAGATACTGCATGTATATTAATACAGACAATAGAGCACACAGGGTACACAGTCATGGGAACTTCTTAGATATAACAAACACCTCATGGAGCGAAGTTCTTAGGCTCAAAGGTGAAGGACCATAGACTTGGGGGGACATTTACATCAATTGGCACAACATAGTTCATAAAGACAATGTTTTGCATCTTACTTTGGTGATTAGTCTCTGGGGTCTTAAAAGCTTATGAGCAGCCATCTAAGATACAGCTATTGATCTTTTCCCATCTAGAGCAAAGGAGAGTGAAGAAAACCAAAGCCTTAAGGGAGCAATTAGTCCAGAGGACTAATGAACCACAGCCAATACAACCCCAATACCAGAAGAACTAGATGGTGCCCGGCTGCCACTACCGACCACTCTGAGTGGGATCACAACAGAGGGTCCCGATCATAGCCAGGGGAAAAATGTAGAACAACAACAAAAAAATCAAATTCTCACAAAAGACCAGCTTTACTGGTCTGACAGAGACTGGATGAACCCTTGAGACTATGGCCCTAAAACACCCATCTGACCTGGAACTGAAGCCATTCCTAGAGACCACCTGTCTTAGGCTGGGTTCTCTAGAGAAGCAAACCTAGTAAAGTGTATAAAGATATATATATATAGATTTATATCAAGGAAACGGCTCACGCGATTGTAGAGGCTGAAATGTCCCACATCCGTTGATCAAGATAGAGGTTTCTCTCAATTCATGTAGATGTGGCGGTGGGCGAACCCAAGATCGGCAGGTCAGAGAGCAGGGCTCTTGCTCTCAGGCTGTGAATATTGCCGGATCCCAAATTTTTTTTTTTTTTAAGATAGGCAGATAAGCTGATAGCTCAAGTCGCAAGAGCCGGAGGTCAGAAGAACAGCAGGCAGCCGCAGAACGCAGAGCAAGCAAAAACCCAAAACGTCTGTTTATATTCGGATGCAGGCCCCATCCCCTAGGAAACTCCCTTTCAACTGATTGGCAGTCACAGCTGAGTCCATCATGGGAGTGATCACACATAAACATTGAGAGCCATGGCCCAGCCAAGTTGACACACAACATCAACCATCATACTACCTTTCCAACCAAATAATAGACAGGCCGGTAATATAAATAATGACACCCGAGAGGAACGTGCTCCTTAGAAAAATTAATTATATAAGATCAAAAGGGTAACATTTGCCCAAAAGCAAAGATGAGAAGGCAGGACGGGGTAGAAAATCCAGATGAAAAGAATTGGGGAACCCAGAGAGGAAATGGGGAGAGTGCTGACACATTGTGGGGAATGCAACAAAAGTCACGGAACATTTTATGTATAAACTCTCAAACAGGAAATGAATTTGCTCTGTAAACTTTCACCTAAAGCACGATAAAAAATTTAAAAAACAAAACCAAAAAACACGGCAGTCCCATTGAGTTCTGCCTCTGTCAGATTTCACCATACAGTAAAACCTGCCAAAGTCAGAACCTGTGTAAGGTGGGGGAGTCCTGGTGGTGCAGAGCTTAAAGAGCTTGGCTGCTAACTGAAAGTTCCTTTGCAGTTTGAACACACCCGCCACTCCTTGGGAGAAAGATGTGGCAGCCTGCTTCTGTAAAGATTACAGCCTTGGAAACCCTATGGGGCAGTTTCACTCTGTCCTGTAGGGTTGCTATGAGTTGGAAGTGACTTGACGGCAGTGGGTTTGGTTTGGTTTTTGGTGTAAAGCAAAGATCTGTTAGAGAAGGAAAACTCAAATATTTTTCACTTAAAGGAGCTTTAGAAAAGTAATAAGATCACACCCTGCCAAGGGCGGAAAACTGTGAGACCCAGAAAAACAAGGCAGTTCTGTCAAGTTCCAGCTCTCGCAGGTTTCAGTGTATTAAATGATGAAAGCTATGGATATGTGGGTATTTCTACATATATAATTGTAGGTGCTGCATGTTTATTAACGTAGACAATAGAGCACACAGGGGCACAGTCACAGAAACTTCTTAGACATAACCACACGCCTTGAGGGACAAAGTTCCTAGGCTCGAAGGTGAAGGACCATAGACTTGGGGGGGGGAGGTCTACATCAATTGGCACAACATAGTTCATAACTTGTGTGCCTTTCTCATTTTGCCTCAGCTCTCAGCCAAGTTCTATGCCCAGTCATAGAAACTATTCGTGGCCTAGATTTTGGAACACAACGCTCGATCCTCATTACTTGGTAGTTTGTTTCTTTCTTTCTTTTTTTTTAAAATCTTTTTAAGAGATTCTTATACATTTGTTGACTTTTTATTTTCATCACTCTTGCCTTTTTTGGAAGTAGGCGGTATATCATATTAACAGTTCTCTAGAAATAATTTCACACAGCAGCTTCTATTACAAGCTGTGTAAAGGTATCCTTTCCTTTAAACACGCAATTTCAACACATTTTTAAAGCTGTTAAAATAGCTACTTGTGCTATTGTACACACACACATATATGTATCGCCACAGGTTTCAAAAATCTAAAAATACGAGATACTGTGGGCACCATTTTAACTGAAAACTGCTTTAACGTGGGGGCACTCCTTTGTACAAGGCCATTAACATTTTGCTCAAATTCCTCGTCTTCGTAGCCCTAATTATAAACCAGAACAAAAAGTCACAGCAATTAGTACCAAGTGCTGAGCACCCACTACAATTAGTCCCAAGTGCTGAGCACCCACTACAATTAGTCCCAAGTGCTGAGCACCCACTACAATTAGTCCCAAGTGCTGAGCACCCACTACGCCCCAGGTGCTGTGCTACATGTTTCCATGTGATTGCTGATCCTCATCAACAACCCTGCAGACAAGCCCTTTTGTAACCCATTTCACTTATTGGAAAACTGAGGCTCAGAAATTTTAGGTACCTCACCTAAGGCCACACAGTTAGTAATGTAATAACCTAATACCGTATTTTATGCAAATAATGAGCACCTTCTATGTTTGTTTGCCAACCGCACCCTCCCCGCCTGAGGTATTTTCGTAAGCACACTATGCTAATTTTTTAAATAAAATTAATTAAAAAAATTAGCATAACATGCCTGCAAAAATACCTCCCAGGGGCAAGGCATGGTTGGCAAACAAACGTAGAAGGTGCTTGTTATTTGTGTAAAAATGCAGTACTGATAATGCTTTAAATCACTAAGTTCAAACCTAAGAAGTCCTGGTGGTACAATGGTTGAGTGCTCAGCTGCTAATCAAAAGGTTGGTGGTTTGAACCTACCCAGCAACTCTGCAGGAGAAAGACCAGGTGATCTGCTCCTGTAAAGATTACAGCCTAGAAAACCTTCTGGGGCAGTTCTACTCTGGCACATGGGGTCGCTATGAGTCAAAATCGACTCGACAGCACCTAACAACAACAACAACAACAAGGTCAAAACTAACCTGGTAGAGAACAGCCAGACCATGGTGATTAGTGAAAGGCTTGCTGGTTTAGTGGGCAGGGGACCTTTGCAAACACTGGTAAGTTTGTGGAGTGTTCGTGGTGTGTGTGTGTTGTGTGTATTTACCTAGCTGAAGATAACTTTATACCATCTTGTTGTTGTCACATGGTTCCTAGTCTTATTCCAAAATATGTTTCCCTAACCTATTTCTTAGAACTCCAAACCAGGCTACAGGAGTCCAGACTGCTGCCTGGCCCATTCCCACTTTTCCTAGCCTGCCATTTTCCACCTCAGCATCGCAGCTTCCGACACTAGGTTGCTTGACTTTTGGATGGCGTTTAATGAGTTGACAGCAGATTTATAAACATGTGGGTTTCTTCTTTAGCTAAAATTTGTTTGGTTTTAATTTTTTGGTAACGCTGTGCTCAATCATCCTAAAATCAAATTGTGTTTTTCAGCCCCAATAAGCTATTTCCTTCTTAGATCCAAGAGCTTTCCAGCTTTGAAGATAAAAGGACAGGCCATTTCTCAGCTCAAAACTTTCCATGACATATTGCTGGGACAAGAAGGGAATTCACAGACCTCGACATATCCCACAGAGTTCCTTCTAGAGAGAGGTGCCTGATGCAAAAGCAACAACCCTGACCTCTCCGAATTGTGAAGGACCCCCAACTGCCCGGTATTTCTCAGTACGGGGGAACACATGGGAGAACTGCATCAGACACCGGCCCTTGATGTGGGTGCTGTGAGTGACCCTGTGTGTAACAGAGCAGAACTGCCCCATAGGGTTTCCTAATAGGTTTCCCGTAATCTTTATGGGAGCAGATTGCCAGGTCTTTCTCTGCGGAGTTGCTGGGTGGGTTTGAACTACCGACCTTTAGATTAGTAATCAAGTGCTTAACTGTTGCACCACCCAGACACCAACTCTATCACTTGGTAAAACCAACTGAAGAATGGAGCCGAGGAGCTAGACTGTGCCCAGCGCCAATGACATCTTCAAAGGCAAGGGTGGCATCTGTTGGGAAAAATGGAGACTCATTTATAAACAATGACACTAAAAAATTAAAGTCTTCATTGAGAAAAACTTGCTTAAAATACACAATTTAATATATTAATGTTTTATTTTCCCCATGAGAACTGAGAAGCGATGAACCACCCATTTGCCTTGTTCAACGGAGCCTTCAGGGAGATTAACAGAGAACATTAAACATCGTCTATTAAAGAATTACATTTTGGTGGTACAACTCGAAGAATATAATCAATGTCACCAAACTGTACATGTAGAAACTTGAATCAGTGTATGTTTTTGCTGTGTATATTCCCAACAAAAAATATTTTTAAAAAGAATTGTATTTCACAATAATGAGCAAAAGGAAAAAAAAATTAGGAGACAAAGGACACTCTTCCCCCTCAGTTGATTTTCATGTTCAAACGGCACTATTAGTCATGGAGTCAGGAAAAGCCAAAGTTAAAAGCTCTTTGAATTTAGGATATAATTCAATTGTTTCTTGTGAAATACTGTTTTAAGTCTGTTTATTCCAAAGTCACTTCAGAATGCCATCTTAAGACTGTGAAATGCAATGAACGCTAATACTGCACTACTTCTTAAAAAAAAAAAAATCAAATGAGCATTTATTCAAACACAGACACACTAAATGTCTAAAATCATAGTATTTTTGAAAAACCAATGTTATGATTGATGGTATTATTTTAGTAATTCTCAGTCTGCTTCCTAAGCTCCCCTACCCCTTAGAATACAGAAAGAACACAACTTGACTTTTCAAGAATATTAAGCACCAACTAAAATAAATAAAATGCATGAGGTCAGAAGAACTAGATGGTGCCCAGCTACCGTTACTGAACATATTGATCAAAGATTTTATAGAAGATCCTGATCAAAAGGGAGAAAATGCAGAACAGACTATCAAATTCTCATGAAATCCAGATTTTCTGGAGCCATGGAGGCTGGATGAACCCCTGAAATTATTGCCCTGAGATAATATTTAAAACTTAAACCGAAAATATTCCCTGAACTCTTCTTAAAACCACACAAAAGAATGTCTGCCTTGAGCAGTATGCTTTTTCAAGATCTATTTATCTATGTGGGATCAAATCGACAGCAGCAACTCAAAAGTTTAGATAGGAACCTTAGGAGGCAGTGAGTTCATGCTTGTGGGGCAGGAGCAGCTCAGAAGAGGAAGGCGAGAATGGCTATACCACTGGAAGAACGTAATCAATGTCACTGAATTGTACGTGTAGAAGCTGTTGAATTGAAGTGTGTTTTGCTGTATATATTCTCAACGACGATAACCACAAAATAAAAAAATAACATGGATATGCATGTACAGATACGAAAGTGATTTCTTTAACATATTAGATGGGAAAAAAAGTATTGTAAAGAATATAGTGTGAGACCTTTTAAAAAAAAGTGGTGTGTTTGTGGATGTGTACGTAGGAAAAAAACAAAACCAAACCTGGAATGATAGCTGTTAACAGTTACTACACTACTTCTTAACTGTAAGATAGGGACCTTGATAAAGACTTTTGACCCTGTACAACTTCAGGGATATGTTTATACAGTACATTCGAGTTTTTAAAAAGTTATTGAACATAAGCAGAACAGCCAATTCCAAGTGGAGCCATTTGTTTTTTTTAAATGGCCACTTGGGCCCCACCTACTAGTTTGGCATTAAATAGGTCCAATAAAAACCACCTGGAGCCTGTTGGGAACAAGAACTGAGAATAAGGCAAACCCCTGGCTGCCTCCAAATAGAAGCCTGTTGAAATGACTTATGAAAGCAGGTGGACGATGATAGCTTCCCTCTAGTGAGTTTTCAAATGGCCACAGGACTTTTCAGTTCAACTATGGAGCCCTGGGGGTGCAACGGTTAAGCACAGCTACTAACTGAAAAGGTTGGCAGTTCAAACCCACCCATCATCTCTGCAGGAGAAAGACCTGGCGATCTGCTCCCATAAAGATTACAGCCTAGAAAAATCCTGTGGGGTAGCTCTACTCTGTCACATGGAGTCACCATAAGTTGGAATCAACTCAGTGGCACCTAACAACAACGAGGAAGGGTACAGGAACCCAGGGCTTGTAACAGCGGAGCTGTCATTGCCCCATGTCCAAGGGGAGAGAGAGGTAGAGGGAGAGGCTGCCAGAGCCCAGGAGAGCGATCCCCAGAGCAGGCCCTGTGGGTGGAGGCACAGCTGACCTGTGGGCAGCCTCACATGGAGAGAACCAGGGAGATCATACCCTAGCCTCACTCTCCTTCCCCATCCTCCATCTCCGGACAGGGCTTCCCATTGCCCAAACACATAAGGAAACCAGAGGCCGTGGGTCCCCTTTGGTGCAGCCCACAGAGGCAATCCTGGGAGGACAAAGCAGGGTGCGGAAAAGTAGAAAATGTACTTGGAGGGGCAAAGACCATAAAGATCACAGCCAAGAAAACTCTATGTGGACAGTTCTACTCTGTCACATGGAATTAGATTTTCAGAAGTAGACTGACAGTCCTTTTTTCCTAGTCTATTCTAGCCTAGAGGCCCTGCTGAAACCTGTCCACCATGGATAACCCTGCTGGTATCTGAAACTATGGTGGCATAGCTTCCAGCATCGCCTTGGAATTGACAGCACCCAACAACAAAAGCATGGTATTTAGCTCCCCTCCCAGACCCTGAAATGGGCCATAGCTGCCTCTTCCCGACTCTCCTCATTGTTATCAAGCCATTTCCTGCAGGGAGGACCTTCCCCTCCTCCCCCATTATGGCCCCCTTCAGGTTACCCTTCAGTCTTCCTGTGGAGTTCCTCCGTGACCTTGAGCATGACCCCTCATCCCACAGCAGAGCCTGTTGCTCTTATTTCCTTGGCTCTTCTGTGATGTTTTCTGGAAAGGACGCTGCTGTTGATTTGATTTTCAATACATAATAACCTCATATAACAGAGTAGAACTGCCCCATAGGGTTTCCTAGGCTGTAATCTTCACGGGAGCAGATTGCCTTGTCTGTCTCCCATAGAGCCACTGGGTAGGTTCAAACTGCCGACCTGTCAGCTAATAGCTGAGCACTTAATCGTTGTGCCACCAGGGCTCCTAGTGGAAATGATGCCACCCTTCTCTACTTTCTCACTCCATTTCTCCTAACTGAACACTTCAGCTCCTTAATGGCAAAGGCCAGGTCTCCTCCCCCCTGGCATGCCTAGGACCCAACACAGCACCTACTCCCACTGCCCTCAGGCAAGGCTGCTATGGTGAGCTGTGTCCCTGAGAGGTGATGGGGACTCCAAGAGGCAGAACACAGTGCGTTTACACACAGAGAGGAATGGACAGGCCATGCCTATGGTACTGTGTATGGAAGTCTTAAAATGCAAAGGCTTTTTTTTTTTCTTGTTCTCATTGTGGTTGTTTTTGTTGTCAGTTGCCTTCCAATCTGCTCCGACTCATGGTGACTCCATGTACAACAGAACAAAACGCTGCCTGGTCCTGCGCCATCTTCACTATCGTTGGTATGATCAAGTCCATCCTTGTGGCCACTGTGTACTTTGAGTGCCTTCCAACCTAGGGGGCTTATCTTCCAGCTCTATATCAGACAATGTTCTGTTGTAATCCATAGGGTTTTCGGTGGCTAGTTTTCTAAAGTAGATTGCCAAGCCTTTCTTCCTAGTCTCTCTGGAAGCTCCGCTAAAACCTGTCTACCATGGGTGACCCTGTTGGTACTTGAAATACCAGCAGCATAGCTTGTAGCATCACGGCAACACACAAGCCACCACAGTACGACAAAGTGACAGACGGGAGGTGGTCTTAGTCTTGAGAAAGGCTTATTTTGTTATCAGTATTTTCTCTAGAAGGGGGGAGTCCTCACTGGGACTGAGGTAAAATGATCAAAATCAGCTCTGGAAATACACATAGTCCCTGATTTACGACAGTGTTCCATTTCAATGACTGTCGTTAAGTCAATGCTGATGTTTAAGTGAAATACCTTTTTTTTTCTAAGTTTTCATTATTATTGCCTTTCATTTATAAATCCAATATTTATTTTTCTTTGGGGTTTGGAAACGTTACATATAAATTTATAGATATATTTTAATACATAAAACAAAACCCGTCAAGTCGGTTCCGACTCATAGCGACCCTATAGGACAGAGTAGAACCGCCCCATAGAGTTTCCAGGGAGTGCCTGGTAGATTCAAACTGCTTTTAATACATACATACATAAAAATGCACACATGGTAAAAATTTACTCCGATCGATGAGAAAAGTTGGACGACGTTGCACTTTGTCAGTTGAGGTAATGACTCTACTTGTGGAAGGTTCTGGATCATCTGGATTGTTCCTTGGAATGGGGATGGTGTTTCTAGCCACAAAATTAGTGGGAGTCGTCTGTATGGTCCTTTTGTTTTTTTCTTCATGTATTTTGCGTTAACATCTCACTGTTTCCTGAATCTACCTATCAACTTTAGCAAGGTGATCAGCATTTAGGTCTGTGTTTTTAAGCAACTGAAGCCCCTGATTTAGTTCAGAAAAAAACTCCAGCTTATCCTTTCGCTCTAAACTTTTTTGATAACTTCTCTCCTTCCTTTTCCTCATTATTTCTTTCTTCCTCAGCCTTTCTTTCCTCTTCAAAATCCATTAAGTCCTGATCTGTTAATTCCCCTTCTTTCTGACCTGTGAGCTGTTCCACATGGGATACATTCAAGTCCTAAATTCAGCATTCTTGCCATATGGATGATTTTCCCATCATTTCATATTATTCTGATCAAACGCTTGGAGCATGTTCACATAACTCAGCAATTTTTTCCATATCCCCTGCATGCATTTCCCAAACTTTCTGTCAGGAAGGTGCAATGTCCCAGATACCCTCACGGTCCTAAGTGCTGTTTGTGGTAACCTGGATGTGTTATAAGCTGGGGACTACCTATAGTGCTCATTTATGAATGCCTTGTCTTATCCTGGGGGCCCTGGTGGCACAGTGGTTAAGAGCGCAGCTGCTAACTAAAAGGTTGGTTGTTTGAATCTACTAGCCACTCCTCGGAAGCCCTATGAGGCAGTTCTACTCTGTCCTGTAGGGTTGCTATGAATTGGAACTGACTGGATAGCAAGAGGTTTGGTTTGGTTTTGTCCTATCCTGAGATAATTTATTCAGCAATTGTTTGTGTGCCCCTGCTATTAAGCAGCACCATGCAAGGCACTGGAGTCATAGTTCCCATCTTCTGGGACTGAGAAGAGAGTCAAATCCATAGATGGATGTTTCCTGTCAGAGTCGGCAGTGCTATGGTAGTATAGCAGTGCTGTGGGTGCCCTTAACGGGGACACCTAACACAGGCCGGAGAGATTCAGCAAAATCACCTGGAGACGGGGCCATGTAAATTGAGAACTGGAAGATGAATAGGAATGAGAGCAGAGGAGAGGAAGTGAAGAGGACATTCCTGGCAGCAGGAACTGCACGTATAAAGGCCAGGAGATGTGAGAGAGACAGAGCCTAGTGCATCCTTAGAACTCTAAATGGTTCCACTGGATAAAGCTGGGGTGGGTGGTGCTAGGTGTGAGATAAAGCCATAAAGGTAAACATTTTGAAATACTGGTGGCATAGATTTACAGAGATTACATAGATTTATGTAATCTATCTTTTACATAGTATACAAAAGGCAATTTGTGCCATGTTAAAGAATTTGGCCTATATCCTAAGAGTATCGTGATGGGCAGCCTCTAAGGTAGCAATGAGTTCGGGAGTTTCCCCCCCTATTTTATTTCTTGGAAGAGTTTGTGAAAGGTTGATGTTAATTCTTCTTTAAATGTTTGGTAAAATTCACCAGTGAAGCCATCTGGTCCGTGGCTTTTTTGTGTGGAGGAAGTTTATTTTATTTTTTTATTACTAATTCAATCTCTCATTAAAATCTATTCAGATTTTCTCTTTCTTTTTGGGTCAGTTTCAGCAGTTTGTGTGTTCCTAAGAATTTGTCCATGTCATCTAATTTATCTGATTTGTTGGCATATAATTGTTCATAGTGATTCTTCATAATCCTTTTTATTTCTGTAAGGTCAGTAGTAATGTCCCCTGTCTCATCACCGATTTTAGTAATTTGAGTCTTCTCCTTTTTTCTTGGTCAGTTTAGCTAAAGATTTTTTGATTTTTTCAAAGAACCATCTTTCCAAAAACCATAGAATCACCTGGTTTCTTTAATTGTCTCTATTGTTTTTCCATTTCCTATTTCGTTTATTTCCTCTCTAATCTTTTTTATTTCCCTCCTTCTACTTGCTTTGGATATAACTTGTTCTTATTCTCATTCCTTAAGGTGGAATGATAGGTTATTGTTTCGAGACCTTGTTTTTTTAATATAGGTGTTTGCACCTATAAGATTTCCTCTAAGCATTGTTTTAGCTGTATCCCATAAATTTTGGTATGTTTTCATTTTCATTTCATCTAAAATTATTTTCTATTATCCTTGGTGATTTCTTCTATGATCCATTGATAATTTAGGAGGGTGGTGTTCAGTTGCCACGTGTTTCTGAATTTCCAAAATTTCTTTCTGTGACTGATTTCTAATTTCATTTGTACTGGTTGGAAAAAATGCTTCAATACTTCAAAATATTTCAACCTTTTTACATTTATTGACACTTGTTTTATATCTTATGATATAGTCTGTACTGAAGAATGCTTCGTGTGCACTTAAGAACATATGACCTGCTGTTGTTGAGTGGAGCGTTCTATAGGTGTATGTTAGGTCTAGTTGGTTTATAGTGTGATTCAAGTCTTTTTTTTTTTTTTTTCTCCCTCTGTTTTTCTTTTGCTAGTTGTTTAATCCAGTATTGAAAGGGGTTTACAAAGTTTCCAATTATTACCCTGAGTTGTTTATTTCTCCCTTTTATTCTTTCAGTTTTTTTTTCCCCATGTACTTTGGAGCTTTGTTCTTAGACGCATATATGTTAATTATTGTTATATTTTCTTGAAGGATTAACCCTTTTATCATTATGCACTGTCCTTCTTTGTGCCTAGTAATAATTTTTGATTTAAAGTATATTTTGTCTGATATTAGTATAGACACTCGGGCTTTCTTTTGGTCACTATTTACACGGTGTCTTTTTACATCTTTTTACTTTAAAACTATTTGTGTCTTTTAATCTAAAGCCTCTTGCAGACAGTATAAGTTGAATGATTTTTTTTTTTTTTTTATCCACACTACCAATATCTTTGGAAACCCTCTTGGTGTAGTGGTTAAGTGCTATGGCTGCCTACCAAAAGGTCAGCACTTCAAATCCACAAGGTGCTCCTTGGAAATTCTAAGGCGCAGTTCTACTCTGTCCTATAGGGTCGTTAGGAGTTGGAATTGACTCGACGGCAGTGGGGTTTTTTTTTTTTTTTGGACCAATGTCTCCTTTTTAATTGGAGTGTTTAATTAATTTATTTTTAATGTAATTACTGATAAGGTAGGATTACATATGCTATTTTGCTACTTATTTTTTATATATCTTATATCTTTTTGTTCCTTTATTCCTCCATTACTGTCTTATTTTGTGTTAAATAGATATTTTCTAGTGTATCATTTTAATTCCCTGTTATTTCTTTTACCATACCTTTTTATGTTGCTTTCTTAATGTTTGCCCTGGGTGTTACAATTAAAATCTTAATTTATAACAATCTAGTTCAAATTATACTGGCTTAATTTCAATAGTATACGAAAACTTTGCTCCTACATATCTCTGGTTGTTCCCCCCTCCTTTGTGCTGTTATTGTCATACAAATTACATTTTTATACATTGTATGCCCATCAACACTGATTTATAATCATTGCCTTATGCAGTTGTCTTTTAAATCAACTAGTAGGAAAAAAAAGTTATCAAAAAATACATTTGTACTGCCTATCATATTTATCTGATGCACACCTTTCCTGACTTTAAACCAATCAATATCCCCTTGTTTTGTCCGAACAACTGCCTCTTGATCTATGTAAAGGTTCCTCATGAGCACACTTAAATGTTCTGGAATTCCCATCCTTCGCAATGTTACCCATAGTTTGGTATGATCCACACAGTCGAATGCCTTTGCATAGTCAATCAAACATAGGTTAACATTCTTCTGGCATTTTCTGCTTTCAGCCAGGATCCATCTGACATCAGCAATGATATCCCTGGTTCCACGTCCTCTTCTGAAACCAACCTGAATTTCTGGCAGTTTCCTGTCAATATACTGCTGCAGCTGTTTTTGAATGATCTTCAGCAAAATTTTGCTTGCGTGTGCTATTAATATAATTAATATAATTTCCACATTCGGTTGGATCACCTTTCTTGGGAATAGGCATAAATATGGATCTCTTCCAGTCAGTTGGCCAGGAAGCTGTCTTCCATATTTCTTGTCATAGACAAGTGAGCACCTCCAGTGCTGCATCTGTTTGTTGAAACATCTCAATTGATATTCCATCAATTCCTGGAGCCTTGTCTTCAGAGCAGCTTGGACTTCTTCCTTCAGTACCATCGGTTCCTGATCATATGCCACCTCTTGAAATGGTTGAATATCGACTAATTCTTTTTGGTATAATGACTCTGTGTATTCCTTCCATCTTCTTTTGATGCTTCCTGCGTCATTTAATATTCTCCCCATGGAATCCTTCACTATTGCAAATCTAGGGTTGAATTTTTTCTTCAATTCTTTCAGCTTGAGAAATGCCGAGTGTGTTCTGTCCTTTTGGTTTTCCATCTCCAGCTCTTTGCACATGTCACTATAATACTTTACTTTGTCTTCTCGAGAGGCCTTTTGAAATCTTCTGTTCAGTTCTTTTACTTCATCAAAGGTGTGCGTCAGGGTTGTGTTCTTTCACCATACCTATTTAATCTGTACGCTGAACAAATAATATAAGAAGCTGGATTTTATGAAGAATGGGGCATCAGGATTGGAGGAAGACTCATTAACAACCTGCATTATGCAGATGACACAACCTTCCTTGCTGAAAGTGAAGAGGACTTGAAGCACTTACTAATGAAGATCAAAGACCACAGCCTTCAGGATGGACTGCACCTCAACATAAAGAAGACAAAAATCCTCACACCTGGACCAATGAGCAACATCATGATAAACGGAGAAAAGATTGAAGTTGTCAAGGATTTCATTTTACTTGTATCCACAATCAACAGCCGTGGAAGTAGCAGTCAAGAAATCAAAAGACGCATTGCATTGGGTAAATCTGCTGCAAAGGACCTCACTAGAATTGCCTTTGATGTCCATAATTCTACCAACAATCTCTTCAAGGCAATCTAGGCTTTTACTATTAGGCAACTCAAAGCTCTTCTAGCTTCCACCCATTACCCATACCCAACTGCTTCCACATTTTAAGTGTATGCTAGAGCAGCACCCCACTCCCGGTTCCAAATTCTGTCTCAGTTATCTAATGCTACTTTAACGGAAATACCACAAATGGTTGGCTTTAACAAACAGAAATTCATTTTTCCATGGTTTAGGAGGCTAGAAGTTTGAATTCAGGGTGCCAGGTCTAGGGGAAGGCTTTTTCTCTCTGTTGGTTCTGTAAGAAAGTCCTTGTCTCTTCAGCTTCTGTTTCCTGGTTCCTTGGAGTTCTCCATGTGTCTTGGTGTCTATCTTCCCCCATCTCTGCAGTGCTTGCTTGTTTAATCTCTTTTCTATCTCAAAAGAGATTGACTCAAGATACACTCTAGACTAATCCTTCCTCATTAACATAATAAAGACAACCCATTCCCAAATGGGATTATAACCACAAGAAGAGAGGTTAGGATTTACAACACATATTTTGGGGGGGATGTAATTCAATCCATAACACTTGTTATTGTTTATTGATTTTTCTGAACTAATTCTGTAAAGTCTGTATTCTTCATCATGTGTGATCACTGCGGTCTGTGCTCAGTGAGCTCAGTAGGCAACTAATTGGATTGAGATTTCCAGTGAGTCTCCCAGTATTTGACAAGGACTTCTGTGTACATGTATGGTCATGCCTTCAACACTCAGCCAGGCGATTGACAACTGTGCCTTAGCCTTCACTTCCTGCTTGTGTAGAGTGTAGATTTCCAGGCCTTTCTTCCGAGGTGCCTATGCATAGACTCAAACCTCCAGCCTTTGGGTTAGCAGCCAAGCATTAATTATTTGCATCAAAATCATAAGTGAGAGCTTGGGACCATCTCAGGTCTTTTCTGAGCATTTTCACAGCCCCATATGCATGCTCATGGCCTTCTAATGTCCCAGGAATATGTTAAAGCTTCCGAAGCTACTATGGGTGTCTCCTTCAGCCTATCTTTTTAAGCTTTTTAGCTAGTTTGTTGACTCTCCCAACTGCTATTCACTGCCCCAGGCAGTCATGAAGCACCCAGCCACGAAGTTAAGCAACTGCTTCTATTTTTTTTTAAATGCCTCTGGAAAAAAGGCTTATTACACTGGTATGCTTCATGTCAGGTCAAATAAAGACAGCCTTGGAAATGGGATCTTCCAGAAAATAACCACTAGATCAAATAATGTCAGCTCTCTGGAAATGAGACTTTGAAGGCGCTCCAACCCTGTTTTGTTCCCTCCGATGGCTGCCAGGCTACTGACTCTCACCATGAGTGTGGACTGTTGATAGTCAAGGCTTTGCGGAGCTGGAGATGGGTGGGTGGGACTAGGGCAAGTTAAAATGCCACAAATCTCACCGTTCTTACTGAGATTCGGTCGTTTTTCTTGTATCAATGCTTCCCAGATCATTGCAAGTCCTCCTTTAATTTCCACGGTTCTAGAAAAGCTGATTCTGACCTTTTTTTTTTTGCCAATTTTCTTGCTGCTTTTATGGAGAACAGACTTTTTAGAGGTCCTTATTCCACCATTTTCACTGACAACTGATCAATCAGATTTATGATTTGGAAGAGCACTCTGACCTCAGTGTGTAGAAGACACTGGGGTTGGGGAAGACTGTAGTCATGGATGAGCGGGGAGCTTTGGAGTCAACAGGCAACAGGTGGTAGAGCCCACCACTGAGGTGGTGGCAGTGGGGATAATACTAACAACTCATCACATGTATTGAATGATTACAGTTTCCCAGGTTCTGTGCTCAATGCTTTGCATACTTTCTTGTACATCATACCTATTTTAAGGCAGAGAGCTCTACATTTAGAGAAGTTCAATAAAGAGCACACAGCTAAAATGGGACAAGAGTAGGTTTTGAACCTTCATTGTTGTTGTTAGGTGCCATTGAGTCGGCTCTGACTCATAGTGACCCCATGTATAATAGAATGAAATGTTGCCTGGTCTTGTGCCATCCTCACAATCGTTCCTATGTTTGAGCCCATTGTTGCAGCCACTGTGTCAATCCATCTCATTGAGTGACTGCCTCTTTTTCACTGACCCTCTTATTTTACCAAGAATGATGTCCTTCTCCAGGGACTGGAACTTCCTAATGATATGTCCAAAGTAAGTGAGATGAAATCTCACCATCCTTACATCAAATGAGTGCTCTGGCTGTATTTCCTCCAAGACAAATTTGTTCATACTTCTGGCAGTCCATGGTATATTCAATATTTTTTGCCAAGACCATAATTCAAATGCATCAATTCTTATTTGGGCTTCCTTTTTTTGTCCATGCATATGAGGCGACTGAAAAATACCATGGCTTGTCACCAAAGTGACATCTTAGCTTTTTTTAAAATTAGTGTGGCTTTAAAATCAATGCTTATTACTGCTACCCTATATTTGTAGAAGTTGGCTCAAGAATTATAGTAAAAAACAAAATATTTGTTAAAAATATTTATTTATGACCACCTATGTGTGAGGCAGAAACCCCGGTGGCGTAGTGGTTAAGTGCTACTGCTGCTAACCAAGAGGTCAGCAGTTCAAATCTGCCAGGCACTCCTTGGAAACTCTATGGGGCAGCTCTACTCTGTCCTACAGGGTTGCTATGAGTTGGAATCAACTCAACGGCAGTGGATTTGGGTTTATGTGTCAGGCACTGTGTTAGGGGCTGGGGATATGGTAGTGAGCAAGACAGAAAAAATAAAATCTCCATTCTCATGGAGTTTACATTCTAGTTGAGGTAGATGGACAATAAAGAAGAGCTACATAGGCAAGCTGTATCTTATTTTGGGGTTGTAATAAAGGTTAAAATAAAAATAAAGCAGAGTAAAGGGGGAGAAAGAGAGAACACATATGGGGTGGGTGGTGAAGACTGTTTAAATGAAGTGGCCAGGTAAGCCCTCACTATAAAACAAAAAAACAAACCCAAACCCACTGCTGTCAAGTTGATTTCAACTCATAGTGACCTCATAGGGTTTCCAAGGCTGTAAATCTTTACAGAAGCAGACTGCTATATCTTTCTCCCACAGAGCTGCTGGTGGTTTTGAACTGCTGACCTTTTGGTTAGCACTCGATCATTTTAAACACTGTGCCACCAGGGCTAGTAATATTTGAGCAAGGACCTGAAGCTAAGGGAGGAACATATGAATATCTATGTGAATTACATTCCAAGTAGAGAAAATAGCAATTGAAATGGCCCTGAGGCAGAATGTGTCAGCTTGTATAAAGAACAGCAAGGAGGCCAAGGAGGTGGGTAAAGCTGGGCGAGTGAAGGGAAGACTATGGGGAGATGAGGTCAGAGATGTAATGGGATCGAGATCACGTGTGCCTTACAGGCCACTGAAAGGGCTTTGACCTTGAGAAGCGATATGATTCAAAGAATCACTGTGGCACTTACATAAACAAATCTGTTCAGGGAAGTCATTGGCACATAAACCAGTTGCTCTGAGTTCACCCCACCTCATGGTGGTCCGTGTGTGTGAGAGTAGAACTCTGCTTCATACGGTTTTCAATGCCTGACTTTTCAGAAGTAGATTGCCAGGCCTTTCTTCTGAGGTGCCTCTGGGTGGACTCAAACATACAACCTTTTGCTTAGCAGCTGAGCGCTTAACATTTGTACCACCAAGGGACTCCTGTTGGCATGTAGATGGTATTTAAAGCCATGAATCTGGATGAGTGAGAGTAGGGTACAGAAAAGGACCAAGGGATGGGCAGTAATAGCCTAACGATGAAGGTGGGGCAAATGGAAATCTCAGACATAAACACTCAAAAAGCATAGTCCTTTGTGCCTCTCTAACCTTATCTCCCACCTTGTCTGGCTCTACAAAGGCATCACCTTCATCAGTGATACCCATGCCATTGACCTTGAATTCTAAGAAAGAAATACATTAACAAAGCAGCAAGCGTGAGAGGCTGCTGAGTGCCCCTTGTGTGCCAGGCCTCTCCAATGCTCGCTCACATGCCATCTCAGTAAAGATCAGTAGATACCTGGGGCAGAGTTCTGACATTCATTCTTAAAAGACTTCTACAAAAAAAAAAAGTTAAATTTTAAATAAGTAAAATCTCTGACATTTAAATGGGTAAGCTCCAGTTTTTGCTAAAATGCTTTCATATGGATTAGCTCTTGCCCAGGGATGTTGGATAAATGTGACCTTACCAGTAAAGCCAGTTGTCATTGAGTCAATTCCGACTCACGGTGCCTCCACGTGTGTCAGAGTGGAACTGTGCTCCACAGGGTTTTCAACAGCTGCGTTTTCAGAAGGAGATCACCAGGCCTTTCTCCCGAGGCAACTCTAGGTGGACTCGAACCTTCAGCCTTTGAGTTAGCGGCAGATCATGTTAACCGTTTGCACCACCCAGGAATGCCAAATGAGACCATAAAACAAAAAGAGGTACAAACAGCTGTTGTTGTGTGGACGCCAAGTCATGGTGACCCCGAGTCATGGCGACTCCGTGTGTGCAGAATAAAACTGTCCTCCATGGGGCTTTTAAGGTTGTGACTTTTCAGAAGAAGGTCACCAGGCCTTTCTTCTTACTTGTACCACCAGCCTTTCTGTTAGTAGTCGAGCGCTTGACTGTTTGTGCCACCCAACACTGCCTTGTTAGGTGCCATCGAATCAATTTCAACTCATATTGACCCTATAGGACAGAGTAGAACTGCCCCATTGGATTTCCTAGGCTGTTTTTTTTTTTTTTTTAATCTTTACTGGAGCAGATTGTCAGTCTTTTCTGCCACAGATGGGCTGGGTCGGTTTGAACCACCAGTCTTATTGGTTAGCAGCCAAGCACTTAACCATTGTGCCACCAGGGTTCCTTAGCACTGCCTTAACCCCCCCAAAAAATCATTGCCATTGAGTCAATTCCGACTCATAGTGATCCTATAAGGCAGAGTAGAACTGCTCCGCAGGGTTCCCGAGGCTGTAAATCTTTACAGACGCAGACTGCCACATCTTTCTCCCATGGAGCAGGTAGTGGGTTCAAATCTTTTGCTCAGCAGGGGAGCGCTTAACCATGTGCCACCAGGGCTCCTTAACACTTCCTTACTGCACATTATATCAGGGTGAGAAGAGCTGAGAAGCAGGGGAAGGAAGGGAGGCCAGAACTCATTGAAAACCAAACCAAACCTGTTGCCGTTGAGTGGATTCCAACTCATAGCGACCCTACAGGACAGGGTAGAACTGTCACATAGGGTTTCCAAGGAGCGCCTGGTGGATTCAAACTGCCGACCTTTTGGTTAGCATCCGTAGCTCTTAACCACTACACCACCACGGTTTCCTAATCCAGGATCAATGGCCATTCATTACTTGGTGCTTTGGCAGGTCTACTCTGTCCTATAGGGTTGCCATGAGACGGAATCAACTCAACAGCGCTCAGTGACAACAATGTGAATGTCGTTTGCTAGGGTGAGCTCATATTCCCCACTCATGTTAAATGTTCGCTTTTAGGGAGCTTGTCAGCCTGCTGAGGAAGGAAACACTTTGTCAGTATTGCTGATGCCAATGAGAGATCTCCATTCACCTCCTTCTCCCCATGGCCAGCCACTCAGGAGCCATCTTTTCATTTGGTGCCACATATGGTTGGCTCAACCCAACCAAGCTTTTCTCTTTAGCATCTTGTTGCTGCAATCTGTGGTTACAGTTTGTAAAGACTTAATAAACGGATGTGTTTTTTGATCCCCGAGGAAGGAAATGACAATTTCCACTTGGCGCTGTTTATCTGCCATCATGTTTGTGTTGCTGTTCAGAAACGGTGCAGAAAATCACCACAGCTCCTTTACTGCCTAACCGCCCATGCCGCTTTCAGTTCTCACGGACAGGCGCTAGTGTTTTCTGCAGGTTTTACTCAGACATTTGAATTATTATTCGCTAAAATCTTCCTTGTTCTTTCCTCTTGCCAACACATTAGGAAAGAAACGTTTTTCACATCTCAGAGAAGACTCAGTGGCTATTGTGTTCTTTCATTATATCCCAGATTCCTCACTTTGTCACAGGATATTAATGAAATAGAGGAAGCTTCTACTCCTGTGTGTGATGCAACTTTAAATTGGAAACAATGTTATTTCTTTACTATTCCTGAGCTTTAGCTATGTACCAAACAAAATGTTTACAGACATCATTTCCTGCAGTCTTCGCACCAACCAGGTGAGGAAGCTGTTTTTAATCCCATTGGATTGACGAAGCAACTGAGGCCAAAACAATTCACCATCTTTCCCACAGACAGCGGTGGTTCAGTGGTAGAATCCTCACCTTCCATGTGGGAGACCCAGGTTCAATTCCCGGCCAGTGCACCTCATGTGTAGCCTCCACCTGTCTGTCAGTGGAAGCTTGTGTGTTGCTATGATGCTGAACAGGTTTTAGCAGTGCTTTCAGACTAAGATGGACTAGGAAGAAAGGCCTGGAGATCTGCTCCTGAAAACCAGCCCAAATCTTATGGCTCAGAGTGGTCGGATTCACAACGGATCACGTGGATGGTGCAGAACTGGGCAGCGTTTCGTTCTGCTGTGCATGGGGTTGCCATGAGTTGGGGTCCAACTCCATGATGGCAGCTACTAACAACAACAATCCCACTGCCCTGGTCTATTGTGCATGTTGTAAAATACACACGTACATGGAAATTAAAAAGGAGATTAGGAATAGATCTAACAGAAGCTCTATTTTTTTTTCCATAACCCAGGGGATGTCTTGGACATCGGCTGGGAGGCAGGCACTTGCCTTCAGAGACCACTGCATCAGTGGTAGGAGCCATGGTGGTGCAGCGGTTAAGCGCTCGGCTGCCAACAGAAAGGTCGGAGGTTTGAACCCACCAGCAGCTCCACAGGAGAAAGATGTGGCAATCTGCTTCTGTAAAGATTACAGCCTTAGAAATCCTATGGGGCAGTCCTGCCCTGTCACATGGAGTCAGTATGAGTTGGAATTGACTCAATGACAATGGGCCTCTGTGGTTGCCCCCCAGCTGCTCTGCCTTTGATTTTTCCCAGGCTTTCTCAAGGAAAGCACCTGTACATCAGATTGACACATTGTTTCCTTAGACATTACTACCTCCAATCCGAGTACAGGCACGTCTCCTTGCCTCGGAGCCACTCTCTGTTCCAGGAGACTTCCTCTCTGTCCTGACCCATCCTGTGTTGATTTACACTTTACCTTTTAGCAATCAGATTGTCTCTGTTCTGACTCCTCAGGGGCACCTGCGAGTCTCCTGTCATGCTTACCACCTGCCCTTTCCATTTGCCGCTTGACCACTTCCTCTTTGATAGACTTTTCATTCATTTTAGACACACTTTCCACTTCCCCGCATAGCCTGTCAGCTCCACAAGGGGTGGGTTATGTCTAAAACCTGTTTTCTGAGTGCTAACCATAGTGCTCAGGAACAGTGGGGCTTCCCAGAGCCCATGGATCTTATAACTTACCACTTCACCTCCCTGGGAAATAGAAAACCAACGACTCTGTGTTGCTTTGTTGTTGTTGTTAGTTATCATCACGCTGGCTGAGGCCAAGAGCCTCATGTACAAGAAAAGGAGACGTTGCCTGGTCCTGCGTCATCTTCACGACTGTGGGTGTGCTCCAGTCCATGTTGGAGAAGGAGCTGTCTTAGGGCAGGCCAGCCTTTTGCGTTCCGGTCATGGCACGCAAGCAGCTCTTGCTGCTTCTCTCTAGGCATGCTGGATGTTGTCAGGTTTAAGTCCTGACGACAGAGGGAGATTAATTATGGGATATTACACTCTCAGCAGCCCTTACCTTGGACTATGATGTAAAGACCACCAACGCACGTAAGAACAGACTCTACTTGTTGCTGAATTAGAATGAAGGACCAGCGATTTCTGTTTTTACAGAGAAGTGTCTCTCCCGGGCTGCGCCTCCCTCCCTGTTTAACCAGGGACTTGGAGTTGTGGGTGCTCATTAACGTGATCTCAGTGAACACTGCTCGCTGACAGTTGGCCGTGGGGTGTTAGTTCTTCCAAAAAACACTCCTTTAGGTTTACTAGTCACCAGACTTAAGCTTCTGGGGCAAAGGAACCCTTTCCCATAAGCACACCGGTTATCAGTTGCTGGGGAGTCTATTCCAACTCAGTGAGCCTATATGTGTCAGAATAAAACTGTGCTCCACAGAAGTTTTAATAGCTTATTTTTCAGAAGTATATCACCAGACTCTTCTTCCAAGGCACCACTGGGTGGGCTTGAATCTCCAACCTTTTGGTTAGCAGCTGAGCACATTGACTCTTTGCACCTCCCAGGGACTTCCCCATAAGCACAGTCATATCCCATTTGGGTCAAATGGGACCTGTGCTTGTTGAAGGTGAGGTGAAGGAAGGAATAGGAACCCACTCACTCTGAGCACATACCAAGCCCCGAGCTTTCATGGAACACGTAGGTTTCTACAGTTTGAAAATAACTACAGGTCTCTAACCCATGACCATATTTCATACCAGGAGATGGCTCTTGAGATGGTTAATGTGATGTGTCAACTTGACTAGGCTATAATTCTCTGTGGTTTGGCTGGTTGCTCTTTCATAATGTAATCACCTGCCATAATGTGATCTGATGTGAGCAGCCAATCAGCTGAAAGGGGCGTTTCCTGGGGACTGAGGCCTGCCTCTGGTATAAATTGATGTTGTGGCAGAGCTCTCCCTCTCTCTCTCGATCCTGCACTCTTCTAGTCACCTGACCTCCAGTTCTTGGAACATGAGTCATCAGAAGCCTTCAGCCTGCTACCTGGCCTGCAGATTTTGGGTTTGTCAGCCCACAGAGGTCTCCAACCTGCCACTTGAGCCATGGATTTGGGACTTGCCAACCTCAACGATCGTGTGAGATATTTCCTTGAAGTAAATCTATCTCTGTTTTTATATATATGCTTCACTGATTTTGCTCCTCTGGAGAACCCAGACTAAGACATCTCTCTTACCTTGTTTCAAAATTGTATTATTTGGATAAAAAGCTACCATTAATGAACTTGCTGAGGAAAAATGCATTCAGAATTCAGCTGCAAGGAACCCCCCCAGACAACATGCCTTCTTTGACCTTGCTCCTTGGTTTTACAACAACATGCCACCTCCATCCGTGACCTGAGACCCTCCTCACATTCCTCCTCCTGAGGAACAAGGTCCTATAGCAGCATGGGAAACATGGATTCCACTTATCCCAGTGCCCCAATAAGGCCTTCTTTAAGTTAACTAAGCATAGGAAAACAATTAAAAACACACATAAAAATGAACATGAAATGCTTAAGCCCTGGTGGAGCAGTGATAAAGAGCTCAGGCTGATAACCAAAAGGTCAGCAGTTCAAATCCACCAACTGCTCCTTGGAAACCCTATGAGGTAGTTCTACTCTGTCCTATAGGGGCTCCGTAAGTTGGAATTGACTGAATGGCAATGGGTTTTTTGGGGTTAGTTAGTATTATACCAACCCTTGTCCTAAAAATATTAAAAATATACAATAAAATCTGCAAAAGCTAGAACCTCTGTAAGGTGGAAACCTGTAAGAGAAGGAAAACTCAAATGTTTTCCACTAAAACGAGTGATAGAAAAGTGGTGACTGTTCCCTGTCAAAGGCAGGAAACTTACGAGACCAGGAAAAACAAGGCAGTCCTGTCAAGTTCTGGCTCTCGCAGGTTTCACTATATATAGAGAAAGAGCTCTGGTGATGCAACGGTTAAGCTCTTGGCTGCTAACCAAAAGTTTGGTGGTTCAAATCCACCGGCCGCTCTGTGGGGGGAAAGACCTGGAGATCTGCTCCTGTAAAGACTACAGCCTAGAAAACCCTATGGGGCAGTTTTGCTCTGTCACGTAGGGTTGCTGTGAGTCGGAATTGACTTGAGGCAGGTGATAACAACATACATGTATGTATGTATATATACACACACATATATGTATATATGTACATATATGTGTATATATGTGACAACATATATACACACACATACATGTATATACACATGTTGAAGGTATCAGGGAGCTACCAAGGCAGCCAGGACTTGAGCCAACGTGAAGAGAAGGGAATTATGGAAAGCTGAGTCATACATCCAGCTCTGCTTTATCCCTTGAGCCATTTGCCGATTTCTACTTGCGGGTCAAGAGGCTGAGTAGAGCTTTCAGCAGTCTCACCTGGCTGGGAAGGCAACCATATAAATTCAGGACCTGCCAAGGGGAGGGGGCCCAGTCAACATACCAGGCTCCCAACTGGGGCAACTGAAGGGCTACCCGAAGGAGGTACGGTGAACCAGAAACAGGCCAGCCTTCACCCAGCTTTGAATTAGCTCATTTCAGGCTGCGTTATGATAATCTGCCCCTAGCAGGTCTAAGTGCTCTCCAAAAGCAAAACTAAACCCTCTGTGGAGACAGGTGGATCCATCTAGAGTCTCAAATTGTCTCTGTAATCTTATACATAGAACGTCCAGCATCCAAAAACCGGCAGCCGATAGATGTAAACTCCAGGCTGAGAAGCAGCCTGGGCATTTGGTGTTTTCTGTAGTTATGTGTACTCTGTGGAATGCTTCCCAGGAGAACCAGTGAAACTAGTTGACTTCGAGTCGATTCTAACTCGTGGTGACCTCAGGTGTGTCAGGAGTAGAACTGTACTCTATAAGGTTTTCAGTAGCTGATTTTTCAGAAGTAGGTTGCCAGGCCTTTCTTCCGAGGCACCTCTACATGGATTCGAACCACCAACCTTTTGGTTTGCAGCTGAGTGCTTAACTGTGTGCACCACCCATGACTCAAACCCACGCGATAAGGTTGATCATGGCAGCTACAGTCCTGAACACAGGGTGAGCTTTCCATGCATGTCCTCCATGCCTCCAAACTAAACTAGTGTGTCGATATGATTATTTTCTCCATCTTATAGATGGGGAAACGAGCTCGGCGATTTGACATAAGGCTCTCTGACTGCCTAGCCTGTGCTCTGAACGACAGAGTGGCCCTGCTTCACCACAAGTGTTATTATTCATACGTGTTGGTACAGTGCTGGGCTGGAGGTAGATGCTCAAACTATGGTTTAGCGTCAGTGCCTGGCGTAAGACCTGCCAAAGCAAACACTCATTTATCAGACACCACACGCAGGCAGACAACCCAGTGTGGAACGCCCTGCATTTATAAGACAAACACATCACAGCATTTGGCTGGGACCCTAGAGTGTCATCTCTGTTGTTGTTGGGTGCTGTTGAGTTGATTCCGACTCATAGCAACCCCGTGTGACACAGTAGAACTGCCCCATAGGGTTTCCCAGGGTGTAATCATTACGGAAGCAGATCAGGAGGTCTTTCTCCCTCGGAGCAGCTGGGTGGGTTTGAACAATCAACCTTTCAATTAACAGCCCAGTGCTTAACCAGTTATCACCCAGGGCTCCTTTGTCATCTCCGAGATAACTGTTAATGCTTAGTGACAATTGCCGAAGGTGGGAAAGAATCCCTGTGCTTCCTGGGAGGCCTGCCTGTCTTCAGGGACCAGGGACACCTCAGGAATTCTTGCCCTATTTTAGGGCCTGGTTGTTGCTGCTATTGCTAGCTGCCATCAAGTCGGCCCCCAACTCATGGCGACCCCACGCACAATGAAACAAAATGCTGCCTGGTCCTGTGCCATCCTCGTGATTACTTTCAGATCAGTCTGTTATGATCCATAGGGCTGTCATTGGCTGATTTTCAGACATAGATTGCCAGGCCTTTCTTCCTAGTCTCTCTTAGTCTGAAAGCTCTGCTGAAATCTGTTCAGCATCACAGCAACACACAAGCCTCCACCGGCAGACGGGTGGTGGCTGTGTATCGGCTGAGAATCGAACCAGGGTCTCCCGTATGGAGGGCAAGAATTCTACCACTGAACTGCCACAGCCCTCTCAGGCCCTAGAATCCCCGAGAAAGCTGCTCTAGAGAAGTTTCTCAGAGCTGTCAGGCATTCTTAGTGAGTATCTAGTTCAGGGGTTTTCAAATCCAGCTCCTCAGAGCCTAGTAGCTCTCAGAGCCACGGAGGTGAGGGAGGCAGCAGAAAGTGAACAGGTGGGCCCAACCTGCCCAGCCCATCTCAGCCAGTGCTGTTTTACCTTATCTGCTTTTAATATCGAAGCTCCACCTAAGATTTAGTATTTTTTAAATTTAACTGAAAAATTTTTAATAAAAAGAGGTCCCACTGTTTAAAAAACTTGTCAGTCTGTCTTTCTAATCTAATATTTTTATCTGAAAGATGAAAATTCTGAGGCCCTGAGTGCGTAGTTGACGTGGTCAAGGTCACATGTAATGGTCATGGCAGGGCCAGAGGCCAGCTTTCCCCACTACTTGGCTGGCGTTTCCTTCAGAACATCACAGCCCACGAACATAGCAGTATAAACTGCATAGTGCACGTTGACACAGAGCCTAGAGGGTAGTGGTAGGCAGGACCAGCTAGCAAGAAAAGACTTAGTTACAAATACATTTTAAGAGTGAGCTAGGATGGAAAACCTAGATGATCCCTTCCTCTGAAATAGTTGGCCCCCATAGAAAAAATACCTTTAGGTCCCTGGGTGGCAGAAATGGTTTGCTCTCAGATATCAACCAAAAGGTTGGAGGTTCAATTCCACCCAGCAGTGCCGTGCAAGAAAGACCTGGAGACCTGCTTCTGTAAAGGTCACAACCAAGAAAACCCTATGGAGCAGTTCTGCTCTGTAACATATGGGGTCGCCATGAGTCAGAATCGACTTGATGGCAATGGGTTTGTTTTCATAGAAAAATGTCTGCAAGTTCTGATCTAGAATGTCGCCAGCCTTTTATAGGCAGAAGGAGGGGGGATGCACAGCAAGACGCCACTTCCTTTGCTCAGGGTGGCCTTTCTATATTCTCTGCGCCAACTTTGCTCTTCCCATACCTGAGCCGCCCCCTGTGGGCCAGGTGGCCACATCACAGGCTCCTAGTTCTCACTTTACCTTTGAGAGCCATCCTCTGAACTCACGGGTGACTCTCCGCCAAATATCACGAATTTAACTTTGGGAAATAAACTTGAAGGTGGGAGGTGCTAACCATTTTAGGGAGAAGAAAGAGAAATTTGATTTGTGCTCAATGGTTAAATGCTTGGCTGCTAACTGAAAGGTTGGAGGTTCGAAGACCACCAGCGGCTCTGCCAGCAAAAGACCTGGTGATCTGCTCCCATAAAGGTTAAACCCATTGCTGTTGAGTGGATTCCGAACCACAGTGACTCTACAGGACAGAGGAGAACCGCCCCATAGGGTTTCCAAGGCCGTAATCTTTACGGAAGCAGACTGCCACATCTTTCTCCCGTGGAGCCGCTGGTGAGTTGGAATAGCCAACCTCTCCGTTAGCAATCGAGCACTTAACCACTGAGCCACCAGGCCCCCTTCTGTAGAGATTACAGCCCAAGAAACCCTGTGGGGGCAGTTCTGCTCTGTCACATGGGGCCACTATGAGTCGGAACACCAACTATACTGTGTTATGGTACCTGCTCAGGTGGCAGCTCATGTGTGACTCTGTTCTGGTCATCTCCAGGGTAACAGTCTTGGCCTTTTATGAATTCCAATGGTAACTTTGGCCCCTGCTCCCTCTTTTCCTTTTAATGACATTTGCTATAAATTGCCCAGTACTTTAAATATCTACGCTTGACTTCTTTTCCTTTACCGAAGCTTTAACCTTCCTGAGAGCAGGATCACGTCTTTACGTCATTTTCACCTCAGGACACAAACCTGATTTGTGAAGTCACAAGTCTGAAGCCTGGGAGTTATCCTGGACACTTCAGTGAGCCAAAAGCCAAACCAGTTGTCGTCAGGTCGATTCCAACTCATAACGACCCCATGTGAGTCAGAGTAGATCTGTGCTCCATAGGGTTTTCAAAGGCCGAGTTTTTGGAAGTAGATAGCCAGGCCTTTCTTCTTAGGCACCTCTGTGTGGATTCAAAACACCAACCTTTTGGTTTGCAGCTGAGCGTGTTAACCGTTTACATCAGCCAGGGACTCCAGGACATGGCTACCACCTCAGAAGTATTTCTTGAATCTGCTCCCTTGTCCCACCCCTGTCATCACTTTAGTTCATGCTGTCTGGCTCCAGAGGAGAGGTGCCCTGCTGGAAATTTCCCTCTCCAGAATGGCTGGCAGGTACACCCCCTGGGTAGGGGAGCGTCATTGAGCTCTGAAAACCTACAGCCCTTACACATTGGGGCCACAGGATGAATCCCCGATTCTACATCGATGCTTGTCAGGCTTCTGTCCACCTCACGGTTACTGAACACCCACCGTGTGCTGAGCACTGGGCTCCACCAGGCTGTACAGTGTTGAGGGAGGCTTGAATCTGTCCTCATGCATCTTCTAGACTAACGACAGTAACCAGGTAAACGAACAACCCAACCAAATCCAAACCCATAGCTGTCAAGTCGATTCTGATTCATAGTGACCCTATACTACAGAGTAAAAGTTCCCCACAGGGTTTCCAAGGCTGTAAACCTTTACAGAAGCTGACTGGAGCAGCTGGTGGGTTCAAATTGTTGACCTTTTGATTAGCAGCATAGCACTTGACCGCTGCTCCACCCGGCTCCTAAATTCTCTTCACAAATTGTCTAGGGGTGTTAGGAAGAAGGCACATCTTCTGGACAAAGTGGCCAAGGAAGCCTCTGTGAGGAGGTGGTGTTTCAGGAGAGAACAGCAAACGAAAAGATTTTAGAGCAGGAAGAAGACTCGGGGCAGAGGCAAGCCAGAAGCCCAGAGACAGGAATGTGCTCGGCCTTTCAGAAGGCCAGGTGAGTGGAGCACAAAGGACCAGCGTAACAGAGCGTGGTGAGAGCTGAGATTGGGGAGAACCGTGTGGGAGCTGGTACGAGAGCTGGTGCAATCTGGTGTGGGGTTCAGTGGGGACCCCAGGGTCAGACTGTCTTAGGTCCAGAGTCAGGCTCTGTCCCTCACCAGCTTGTGACTTGGGGTGTTAACTGAACCTGTCTCGACCTCAGTTTCCTCATCTGTAAAATGGGGATTATATAATATTCTATATCGTTCCTCTAAGGGTTGTTGTGGGGATTAAATGAGCTAGTATGTGTAAAGGAGCCCTGGTGGCCCAGTGATTAAGCACTTGGCTGCTAACTGAAATGTTGGTCTGAACCCACCAGAGGCTCTGGGGGAGAAAGGACCTGGCGATCTATTCCTGTAAAGATTACAGCCTAGGAAACCCTACGAGGCTGTTCTCCTCCGTCGTATGGGGTGGCTATGTGTTGGAATCGAGTCGACGCCACCTAACAACAACAACGACAACAACAACAATGTGTAAAGCATTTCGAACAGCCTCTGGTGCGTAGTGAGCATTGCTACTGAGAACTGTGGCAAGGCTCCTGAACCATTTAAAGCAGGCAGGCAGTGTGGTCTGATTTATGCTTTAAAGAATCATTCAGCTGTTGTGTGGAGATGGCATAGCAATGGGCAAGTGTGGAAGCTGGGAGGCCTCCTGGAAAGAGGTGACGGTGACCTCGCCCAGGGTGGAAATAGGGGAGGTAGAGAGAAAGGGGGAATTGGAGAGATGTGGTGGGTTAGGTGTGGGTTGGGGGGTGCAGTGAGGTTCCTGGGTGGTGCAAATGTTTATGCTTGACTACTAACCCAAAGGTTGGCAGTTGAACCCACCTAGCAGCACCACCGAAGAAAGGCCTGGCAACCTGCTTCTGTAAAGATTAGAGCCAAGAAAACGCTGTGGAGCACACATGGGGTGGCCACAGGTCAGAATCAACTCCACGGTAATAGATTTGGTTTTGGGGCGGTGCAGTGAGGGAGAGACTGACCCTCAGGTTTGTGGTTTGGGGAGCTGGGTGTGTGAAGAGACTGTACTTCAGAGATATTTGTCCAAGGTCACACAGCACATAGGTGGTAGAGCTGGCATTTGAATCCAGGTCATTGTGATGCCAGAAGTCCCTTTCTTCATCCTGCACAAGCCGATTTCCTGGGATCCTGGATCTTCCAGGCAGAGGGACCTCTGGAGACGAGCCTGGTGAGTCAGCGGCTTCAAACAGCAGACTCCATTTACAGAGGAGACAGCAGAGAACTGGAGGTTCAGTGCTTCGCTGCGGACTTGCAGCCAGAGGGGGAGAAGGCAGGTGGCTCGGACCTCCTGTTCCAGGCCAGCACTGGCTGTTCCTACCACGCAGACACTCGCTACTGAAAATAGCCCTCGAGTCCTTTCTGGAAAGCTCTCCACAGCTCTTGTGCGATAAACAACCTCCTTCTCCAAAGGCTCCGGGTAGGAAGAATCAAAGGCGGACCCACCCCTGCAGCTCTTTGCACAAGCTTGGGGTCAAATACAATTAGATCATAAACCAACGGGCAGGGAGGGAGGGAGCTGGCGTTCTGAGTGTAGCTGCTGCCCCCACCCCATGGAGGCGGATCCCATCCTGAAGCACTTGTGGGGGGCGTGTGGCAAAGCCCCTAACCCAGCTTCCCACTTAGGAAAATGAGCGAGGCCCCCAAGTTTGCTGTGACTTGCTGTTGCTGAGCTCCTTGCAGAGTGGACACAGACAGGCCCCGGCCCTCCCCACAGCCTCCTCGTTCCTGACGCACTGACCCTCCTCGTCCCTGTGCTCAATGCCGCAGTGTCCTGTCTCCAGGTTGTCATGACAATTTCCTCTGAGGAGCTGCTTCTGGAGAGAGAGACAGAGAATAGGGAACAGGGAAAAAAAAAAAAAAAAAAAAACCAATAAACACTAAAGCCAGGCCGAGTGAATCTGAGGATTTCAATGTGACTAGTCCATTCTACAAGGGGCCCTGGAGGTGCAGTTGTTAAGCAGTTGGTTGGGAACCAGAAGGCCAGTGGCAGCTCTGTGGGAGAAAGACCCGGTAACCTGCTTCTGTAAAGACTGCAGCCTAGAAAGCCCCGTGGGGGCAGGTCTACTCCGTCCTATAGGGTTGCTATGAGTCAGAGTCCAGTTAGTGGCAATAGGAACAGGAGTCCATTTTACAAAGGAGCTCTGGTGGCACAAGGGTTAAGCGCTTGGCTGCTAACCGAAAGGTTGGTGGTTCGAACCCAGCCAGTGACTCTGAGGGAGAAAGACCTGGTAATTTGCTCCCATAAAGACTATAACCTAGAAAATCCTATAAGGCAGTTCTACTCTGTCACATGGAGTCGCTGTGTGTGGGAGTCAACTTGATGGCACCCAGCAACAACGGTCCATTTTACAAAGGCCTCTTGCAAAAAATCGGAATTCTGTCCTCTACTAGCTCTCGGCCAGGAACTTTAAGCCCAGAATCCATTCCATAATGCTAATTACAGTAATAATGATGCTAATAATTAAATAAGGAGCCTTAAAATTCAGATCCCCTCTGGCAAAATCCATGAAAGAGAATTGGTATAATTATCCAGGCATTACAGCCACGCCTGAGTTGTAGGGGGTGGTCAGTGCTATCTGATAAAGATCTCATTCTCTGCTTCTTTGTCGCTGGCCATCTGCCCTTACAGTGTCTGTCTACCCAGATTGCCACCATCTGTCCAGCTGCGTCTCACTCATCCTCACAAACCCATCTGCGTAAAATGAGAAGAAGCAAAAGTTAACATTCCCGTTTCACAGATTGGTCATTGAATCTGTCAACAAACAGTGGGAAAGCCAGAGAAAGTGACCCTCAGCCAGACCTCAAAGTGTCCCACAGAAGAGCAGGGCCAGGGCCTGTTTGGACCAGGCATGGGGAAAATTAGAAACTGAGTCAACTTTATGTTTGTACCTATTTTTCCCTCATTACCAAACACATGCATGTTCATTGTGATAAATCTGAAAAATGCAGACAACCCCCTAAAAAGGTAAAAATCATCCACAGCCCTAAGAAAACAAAAACTAAATCCATTGCCATGAAATGGATACCTACTCATGACAGCCTCATGTGTTTCAGAGTAGAACTGTGTCTGGAGGGTTTTCAGTGGCTGTGATCTTATGGAAGTAGATTGCCAGGCCTTTCTTATGCAGTGCCTCTGAGTGGACAGGAACTGCCAACCTTTCACTTAGTAGTTGAGCACAAACCGTTTCCACCACTCAGGGACCTTATAACCATAATACCTGGGTTTATAACCCTAATACCTGCTCTTAATATTTGATGCATTTACTCTGTCTTATTTTCTCTGCATAAATAATAATCTAATCTAATATAAAAGAATAGGCTGTTATATGCTACCCTCTAATTCAGTTTTTCAGTTAAAACAAAATATGACCATCTTCTCATAGCATGCGAATACAAGCGGAGCTCTGCGGCTGCCCCATCCCTTCCACACCCTATAGCATCATCAGTGCCCTCTCCTGCCCGGGCTTGGCGGTAGAAGAGAGTCAGAGGAGGATGGACCCTGAGATGGTCTGTCTAAGGACAGTCATATTTCAGGGTGACTCCCGGTTGACTCCACCACCTGTCTGTCAGTTTGTTGTAATGTCGCGGCTTGCATGTCGTTACGACGCATGTAGTTATTCAAACACTAGCAGGGTCACCCATGGTACACAGGTTGCAGCAGAGCTTCCAGACTAAGCCAGACTAGGAAGAAAGACCTGGTGACCTATTTCCAAAAATTAGCTGATGAAAACCCTGTGGGTCACAAGAGGCTATTGCCCGATATAGTGCGTATCATGGATTGAATTGTGTTCCCCAAAAATCTGTGTCAAGTTGGTGAGGCCATGATTCCTAGTGTTGTGTGGTTGTCCTCCATTTTGTGATTGTAATTTTATGTTAAAGAGGATTAGGGTAGGATTGTAACAGCCTTATCCAGGTCACATCCCTGATCCAACGTAGAGAGAGTTTCCCTGGGATGTGGCCTGCACCACATTTTATCTCTCAAGAGATAAAAAGAAAAGGGAAGCAAGCAGAGAGGGGGACCTCATATCACCAAGAAAGAGGTGCCGGGAACAAACCTTGTCTTTCGGACCCGGGGTTCCCACACAGAGAAGCTCCTAGTCCAAGGGAAGATTGATAAGAAGGCTGACAGAGAGAGAAAGCCTTCCCCTGGAGATGACTCCCTGAATTTGGGCTTTTAGCCTACTTTGCTGTGAAGAAATAAATTTCTCTCTGTTAAAGCCGTCTACTCGTGGTATTTCTGTTACAGCAGCACTAGATAACTAAGACATGCTAGCAGATGAGCCCACTAGTTTTGAAGGCACTCAAAATAAACAGTGGCTTAAACAATGGACTTGAGCATACCAACAATTGTAAAGATGACACAGGACTGGGCAACCTTTCCTGCTATTGTGTATGCAGTCACCATGAGCCAGAGCTGACTCAACAGGGGCTAATCCTGGTTTACTACAGATCCCAGTGGAGTTGCCTCCATGCCCTTCAAGCTCCAAAACCTCCACCTTGTGCCTTTCTATGTGTTGGATCTTTGATGTTTCAAATCTGCACGGGCTTGGGATCATTAGAACTCAGGGACAATGTGGAAAGTGGACTTTTCTTTTCAAACACTGTTCAATCTTTCAATTCATTCAACCATCATTCACTGAGAGACCCTGGTGGGCCAGGCACTGTGAGGACAGAGAGATGAAGACATGATCTCTATTCTTATGGAGCTCATGAACTACCCTGGGAGACAGACACTTAAAGCAACCTGTGGGTAATACTCAGAAATGGCCACCATTTTACAGATGAGCAGACTGAGGTAGAAATGGACGGTTATCAGGGTGTGGATGTGTTGTTGTTGGTTGTCATTGAGTTGGCTCCATATTATATGTTGGCCCCATGTTCAACAGAATGAAATGTTGCCTGGTCCTGTGTCATCTTCATGATTGTTGATATGCTCAGGTCCGTTGTTGGGGCTGAGTTCTGAGTGCCTTCCACTTAGGGTGCTCATATGCCAGCACTATATTGACCAATGTTCTGTTGTGTGCCATAGGATTTTCACTGGCTAATTTCCAGAAGAAAATTGCCAGGCCTCTCTCCCTAGTCTGTGTTAGTCTGGAAGCTCCACTGCAGGTATTTGGAATACTGGTGGCATAGCTTCCAGCATCACAGCAACACACAAGCCACCACAGTACCACAAACTGACAGACGATGGGTGGTAGACTGAGGTTGAAATATAACATGACTATCGGGGTGTAGATATAACAACTCCTAATCTTGAGACCAAATGCCAGGTGATATTTGTGGTAGCTAGCTTCCAAGATGGCTCTCAATGAGTCTTCCTACCTTGTGTTTTCTCTTCCCACATGGAACCCTGGCTGGCTTTGAGATCAATGGTGTGCACTAGAGCTGATGTTATGTGACTTCCCAGGCTAGACATAAAGGGAATTGAGGTTTCCGCCTTGTTCTCTTAGATCACTGTTCCAGGGTAAGCCAGCCACCATATCTTGTGGATGTTCAAGTAGCCCTGTGGAGTGGCTCATGTTGAGAAGAACTGAAGCCTCCTGCCAACAACCAGCAGCATTTGTCATGTAAATGACTACCTTGGAAATAAATGGATCCTCCAGGCCAAGGCAAGCCTTCAGGTGAATGCAGCTGGGCCAACACCTCATGGTATCTGACTGTGATCTTGAGACCCTGAGCCAGCTATTTGCCTGGAGCAACAGAGAAAGAAGCGTCAGAATTGGAGAAGCAAATGGAATACATGGCTAATTAGCTCCATGACCGACTGCCTCCTTTACCATGAAACCAGAAGAACTAGATGGTACCTGGCTACCGTTGCTCAGCATTCTGATCAAAGTTTCTATAGAAGGATCCTGATCAAAAGGGGGAAAATGCAGAACAGAACTTAAAATTCTCATAGAATCCAGACGTTCTGGAGCCACTGAGGCTGGATAAACCCCTGAAGCTATTGCCTCGAGATAATCTTTAAACCTTAAACCATTTGAACAATAAAAAAAAAAAATTTTTTTTTTTTTTAATAATTTAGCTTAACTAGTAAAGACTGTCCACCTAAGGTGCGTCTGATCCAAGTCATGGTGTTTTCAGTTGCCTCAAAGGCACGCAAAAGCTGGACAACGAATAAAGAAGATCAAAGAAGAATAGATGCCTTTGAAATATGGTGCTGGCAAAGATTACCGAATACACCATGGCCTGCCAGAAGAACGAACACATCTATCTTGGAAGAAGTACAGCCAGAGTGCTCCTTAGAAGCAAAGATGGCAAGACTTCGTCTCACGTACTTTGAACAAGTTATCAGGAGGGACCAGTCCCTGGAGAAGGACATCATGCTTGGTAAGGTAGAGGGTCAGGGAAAAAGAGAAAGACCCTCAGGGAGATGGATTGACACAATGGCTGCAACAATGGGCTCGAGCATAACAACAGTTGTGTAAATGGCACAGGACTGGATGTGTTTCATTCTCTGTACTTAGGGTACCAATGAGTTGGAACCGACTCGATGGCACCTAACAATAACACCAGCCTTGAGCATTGTGCTCTTTAAAGAACTAGCTATATGGGATCCAGTTGACAACAGCAACTTGAAAGGTTAGATGGGAAGCTTAGGGGGAGTGAGTTTATGTTAATGGGGAGGAATAACTTGGAAAAGGAAGGTGAAAATGGTTGTATAACTTGAAGAATGTAATCCAAGTCATTGAATTAAACACGTAGAAATTGTTGAATTGTATGCTCTGCTGCGTATAGTCTCAGCAACAACAACAAAAATAAAATAAATTACATGATAAAAATGGCCCTGAGCCAGAACCACCCAGCCAAGCCACTGCTGAGTCACTGACCCCCAGTGACAGTGGGAGAGGTACATCAATTACGACGCTCTCTGTAAGCCACTAAACTGTAAGGTGATTTGTAGCACTGGATAACAACAGCACATAGTATCTCTGGTTGACATCTTGGGAGGAAATCCCAAATCAGCTCCCACTGACAGCAAACTTATTTTGTGCTATGCCCCATTCTGCAGGATTTGCATTCAACATCTCATTTAATCCTCACAACAGTTAGGAAGTAATGCCTAGGAGGCAAGTATCATTATTGTCTCCATCTGATGGATAAGGACGTAAGGGTTAGAGAAGGGAAAGACAGAAGATCAGACAGATATAAAGAAGTCCTAGGGTGCAGTGGTTAAGCACTCAGCTGTTGACTGAAAGGTTGGCAATTCGAATCCATCAGCTGCTCTGTAGGAGAAAAGATCTGGTGATCTGCTCCCGTAAAGATTACATCCTAAAAACCCTTATGGGATAGTTCTACTCTGCCCTATGGGGTCACTATGAGTCAGAATCTACTCAATGGCACCCAACAACAACAAACCCTAACAACAATAAGAAAGATATAAGGTGCCAGCACCAGGAGAGGAGCCCAAGCTCTTGACCAGAGCACTGTGTTGTATTTCCTTGAAAATGCTCAATTCAGGAAATGCTTATGAGATACTGCCATGTGCCAGGCACCCTGCAGGCCCTGGACATAGGAGGCAGTTGTGGCCCTGCGTCCACTATGCTCAAAGACTGGTGTCGCCCATCAGGCTCCCAGTGCAGGTCTCCAGCTGCTTCCCAAGCCCACACCTTCTCTCGTAGCAAGCAGGACTCCCCTGCTTCCTTCCCTTCTTGGCCCTTGGGTCTCTTGCCCCCACTTCCCCCGTAGCAGCAGAGAAGGTCTCAGCTCCCCATCCCCAGCAGTCCCTGCAGACACTCACAGGTCCCTCTCACATGGTAGGTTTTCTTGCTCATCACAGAAGCATGCTGGGAAAAGGAAAATAGCAAACGGTGGAGAAATGACAAAGGTCACAGATGCTTACACTGTTTGTATAGTGCAGATGCTTCATTCAACAATAGATAACAAGCATCTACCACGTGGCAAACACCATCATGGGCACTTGGGACGCATCAGTGAAGAAAGCAAAGATCCTTGCCCTGAAATGGTTTACAGGGTGGATCGGGGCAGGGTACTAGGGGAAGGAGCAGACAATAAACAATACACTTTTTAACTAGTCTATTGTTAGTTGTCCTCAAGTCAGCTCCGACTCATGGCAACCTCATGGGAGCAGAGTAGAACAACTCCATAGGGTTTTCAGGGCTGTAACCTTTCAGAAGCAAATCACCATGCCTGTCTTCCCAGGCACCTTTGGGTGGGTTTGAACTTACAAGCTTTCAGCTAGTAGTCAAGCTCCTAATTAATTGCTCCACCCAGGAACTCCAAAATAGTCTGTTAGAAGGTGAGACGTGATATGGAACAAGAAGAGTGGAGAGCAGAAGAGGACTTGGGAATGCTGGTGAATGGTGGTAGCAGGTCGCAGTGTTAATGGCTTGATCGGGGTGGCCCTGGCCAGGAAGAAGGGAAGGAGTAGGTAGAGTGATCAACTGTCCTGGTTGCCCTGGGCTGAGGAGTTTCCTGGAACACAGAACTTTCAGTGCTAAAACCAGGCAAGTCCTGGGCAAACCGGAATGAGTTGGCCACCCTAGGAGTTAGCCAAGCAGATATTTGGAGGAAGGTCACTCCAGGAAACAGCTAGATCAGTGATTCTCAAAACCCAAAACCAAACCAAACCTACTGCCTTCGAGTAGCTTCCAATTCATAGAGACCCTATAGGACAAGAGTAGAACTGTCCCATAGAGTTTCCAAGGAGAGGCTGGTGGATTTGAATTGCCAGCCTTTTGGTTAGGAGCCGAACGCTTAACCACCGTGCCACCGGGGCTCCAAGTGATTCTCGATTGGGGCAATTTTGCCCGTGTAGCCTTCCCCCAATCCCAGGGGACATTTGGCAATGTCTAGAGACATTTTGAGGTCCCTGGGTGGCGCAAAAGGTTTGCTGTCCTGGTGTTCTGCTTCCGTAAAGATTAAAAAAAAAAAGCAAACAAACCCAATGCCATTGAGTCGATTTCTGACTCATAGTGACCCTGTAGGACAGAGTAGAACTGCCCCATGGAGTTTCCAAGGAGCACCTGGTGGATTCGAGCTGCCGACCCTTTGGTTAGCAGCTGTAGTGCTTAGCCACTACGCCACCAGCCAAGAAACCCTATGGAGCAGTTCTACTTTGTAACACAAGGCGTAACCTCCGGTGAGAACTGATCCCTCAGCAATGGGTTTGGATTTTAGGGACATTTTTAGTTGTCACAATTGGGCGGGAGGGGGCATACCACTGACATTTAGTGGGTGGAGGCCAGGGATGCTGCTAAGCTTCCTGCAATGCACAGAACAGCCCCTAAAACAGAGAATTATCCGACCAGCTCTCGGCTGCTGACTGAAAGTTTGCCGATGCAAACCTATTTGGTGGCTCTGCGAAGACAGACCTGAAAATCTGCTTCTGTAAAGATCACAGTCTGGAAAACCCTTTGGGGGCAGTTCTACTCTGTCACATGGTGTCAGCAGGAGTCAGAAATGTTGGCACCCAACAACAACCGCAAATGGCAATAGCGTTGAGGCGGATAAACCTGGAGCTAGACTCTTGGTCTTTAGCTCCTGATTCACCTCTGGAATTTCAGTTGTCTTTTCTACTTTCTGTTTCCATTGCTGGGGGAGGAACATTCCTCTGATCATACCTAAAGATAAATTTTCCTCCATAAGGTGTCTCTAACTGCAATAGCTCAGCACATGGATGGGAAAAGTCAACCCACACAGACTAGCAGGGGCCTCCCTGACTGGACTCTGTCCGCCATCTTCCCCAGCCTCTAGCCCAGCCCTGGGCGCCTGTCCACACAGCCAGACCACTAAGCACTTCCTCAGTCTCTCCAGGAGAGCGTGGTTCTTTCTTCACCATGGGTCTGGCTAGTCTGTGCCGGATGGTAGCTCTTCAGCAGAAGGTTTTGGGAGTTTCTGCAGGCTCCAGCTTGGGTGACCCAGGCTACATGAAGAGGAGAGTGTCTTGTTTACTTTTCTGCTACATTGGGAATTTGGGAAGGTGAGCCATCCTCTTGACCCTTGGAAAAGAAGTAGGAACAAAGATCTTCTAGGATCAAGCATTTGAAAATAGCCTATCCCCAGCTCCCTGCTCCCACACGAGTGGCTTATCTGTGGCTTTTGGTGACACTCATTCTTTCTATCTCTGACCAATGCCCCTGCCACTGGCAGACAATGGAAGGGCATTGGTAGCCTGAATAGCTTGTTTCAGGGCCAACTTGGGAGGCTGCAGCTTGGTTTCATGGGGCTTCAGTTCCACAGGAGATTCTCACATCAAGGGGGATTATAAAGTATTTACCCAAACCCAGTGCTGTGGAGTCGATTCTGACTCAGAGTGACCCGATAAGACAGAGTAGAACTGCTCCATAGAGTTTCCAAGGAGCACCTGGTGGCTTCGAAGGATTGTAGATTTTAGATTCCCTGGGGCTGTGTTGTTTTAGGAGTCCTGGTGGTTAAGCGTTTGGCTGCTAAGTGAAAGGCTGAGTGTTCAAACCCACCAGCTGTTCTACGGCAGAAAGATGTGGAAGTCTGCTTCCATAAAGATTTACAGCCTTGGAAACTCTATGGAACAGTTCTACTCTGCCCTATAGGATCGCTATGAGTCAGCATTGACTTGATGGTAGCGGGTTTGGGAATTTTTTTTTTTTTTAATAATGTTTTATTGTGTTTTCGGTGAAAGTGCACACAGCAAATTAGGTTCCCATTTGACAATTTCTACACAAATTGTTTAGTGACATTAGTTACATTTTTCACAATTTGTCAACATTCTCTTTAATTCCATTCTGGTTGTTCCATTTCCAGGACTCTAGTTTCCCTGCTTCCCTTGTTTCCTCATCTTTGCTTTAGAGTCATTGTTGACCTTTTGGTCTCATATAGATGGTTTTTTAACGGAGACTCATACTCAGGGGAAATATCCTTTATTTGTGTGCCAATCTGTTATTTTCCTAAAAGGTAACCTCAGGGAATAGTTTCAGTTCACGGTTTAAAGAATGTCTCAAGGTGATAGTCTCAGGGAGTCCTCTAGTCTCAACTGGTCCAGTAAGCCTTGAATTTTAAGAATTTGAGTTCTGCACTTATACACTGATGGTGGGAATGTAAAATGGTACAACCACTTTGGAAATCGATTTGGCGCTTCCTTAAAAAGCTAGAAATGGAACTACCATACGATCCAGCAATCCCACTCCTTGGAATATATCCTAGAGAAATAAGAGCCTTTACACGAACAGATATATGCACACCCATGTTTATTGCAGCACTGTTTACAATAGCAAAAACATGGAAGCAACCAAGGTGTCCATCAACAGATGAATGGATAAATTATGGTATATTCACACAGTGGAATACTACGCATCGATAAAGAACAGTGAGGAATCTGTGAAACATTTCATAACATGGAGGAACCTGGAAAGCATTATGCTGAGTGAAATTAGTCCGTTGCAAAAGGACAAATATTGTATAAGACCACTATTATAAGAACTTGAGAAATAGTTTAAACTGAGACGAAAACATTCTTTTGTGGTTACGAGAGGGGGGAGGGAGGCAGAGTGGGAGAAGGGCATCCGCTAATCAGATGGTAGATAAGAACTACTTTAGGTGAAGGGAAAGAGCACACAATACAGGGGAGGTCAGCACAATTGGACTAAACCAAAAGCAAAGAAGTTTCCTGAATAAACTGAATGCTTCAAAGGCCAGTGTAGCAGGGGCAGGGGTCTGGGGACCGTGGCTTCAGGGGACATCTAAGTCAATGGGCATAATAAAATCTATTAAGAAAATATTCTGCATCCCACTTTGAAGAGCAGTGTCTGGGGTCTTAAACGCTAGCAAGCAGCCATCTAAGATGCATCAGTTGGTCTCAACCCACCTGGATCAAAGCAGAATGGAGAACACTGAGGACACAAGGTGATTATGAGCCCAACAGACAGAAAGGGCCACATAAACCAGCGACTACATCATCCTGAAACCAGAAGAACTAGATGGTGCCCGGCTACAACCTAAGACTGCCCTGACAGGGAACATAACAGAGAGCCCCTGAGGGAGCAGGAGAGCAGTGGGATGCAGGCCCCAAATTCTCATATGACTAGACTTAATGGTCTGACTGAGGCTGGAAGGACCCCTGTGGTCATGGCCCCCAGACCTTCTGTTGGCCCAGGATAGAAACCATTCCCAAAGCCAACTCTTCAGACATGGATTGGACTGGACAATGGGTTGGAGAGGGATGCTGGTGAGGAGTGAGCTTCTTGGGTCAGGTGGACACTTGAGACTATGTTGGCATCTCCTGCCTGGAGGGGAGATGAGAGGGTGGAGGGGGTTAGAAGCTGGCAAAAGTGACAGGAAAAGAGAGAGTGGAGGGAGAGAGCGGGCTTCTCATTAGGGGGAGAGTAATTGGGAGTGTGTAGCAAGGTGTATATGGGTTTTTGTGTGAGAGACTGACTTGATTTGTAAACTTTCACTTAAAGCACAATAAAAATTATAAAAATAAAAATAAAAGAATTTGAGTTCTGTTTCATGTTTTCCTCCCCTTCTATCAGGGTCCATCTACTGTGGCCCTGATCAGAACGGTCAGTAGTGGTAGCTGGGCACCATCTAGTTCCTCTGGCCTCTGGGTAGATGAGTCTGTGGCTTGTGTGGACTATTAGCCCTGTAGATTGCTTTCTTCTCTGAGTCTTTGTTTTCCTTCCATCTCTTGCTCCTGATGAGTAGAGACCAATAGTTGTATCTTACATGGCTGCTTGCAATTCCCTGGGGTTATAATATAAATTCTATGAGGGCTGAGCTCCTTTTTAAAATCATCAGTGAAGCCCAAGCACCTGAAACTGTCTCTGGCACATAGTAGAGGGTGTGACTTAGTTATCTAGCATTGCTGTAACAGAAATACCACATATAGGTGGCTTTAACAAACAGAAATTTATATTTTTACAGTTTAGGATGCTAGAAATTCTAATTCAGGGCACCGGCTCTAGAGGAAGGCTTTCTACCTCTCTGTCAGCTCTAGGGGCAGGTCCTTGTCTCTTTTCAGCTTCTGTTCCTTGGTTCCTCGATGACCGTCATGTGGCGTGGCATCTGTCTTTCCCCGGCTGTTCTTGCCTGGTTGCCTAATCTGCTGTTTTATATCTAAAAAGAGATTAATTTAAGACATGCCCTACACTAATACTGCTTCATTAACATAACCCTAGTAGCACAGTGGTTTAAGTATTTGGGTGCTAACCAAAAGGTCAGCAGTTTGAATCCACCAGCCGCTCCTTGGAAACCCTATGGGACAGTTCTACTCTATCCTATAGGGTCTCTACAAGTAGGAATCAACTCCCTGGCAATGGGTTAACATAACAAAGAAAGCTCATTCCCAGATGAGATTACATCCACAGGTATAAAAAAAACAAATCAAACCCACTATCACCCAGTTGATTCTGACTCATAGCAGCCTTATAGGACAGAGTAGAACTGGGTTTCCAAGGCTGTAATCTTTATGGGGGCAGATCACCAGGTCTTTCTCTGGCAGATCTGGTGATGGATTCAAACCACCGACCTTTAAGTTAGCAGCTGAGCACTTAACCACTGTGCCACTAGGACTCCTTTCCACACGTATAGAGGAATTTTGGGGAATACAATTCAATCCATAACAAGGTGCCATAAAGATTCATTGAAATGAATGTCATTCATAGGCTCTGCGAGTGGTCAGCTGGCTCCCTCCTACCCAAGCCAAGCTGCAGGCCTTGGGAAAACTTGCCAAGCCTGGGGGCTGTCCTTGCCTGGCCTCGGAGGCTAACGTCTCACCCCCATCTGGTGCTCGATGCTCCTTGAGGTGTCCCCCATTCTTCCGATGCCCTCTTGGCACGTAGTATAGACAGCCCCTGACCTATGACAGGATTTCGTTCCCATGACTCCATTCTAAGTTATTTCTGACGTAAGTTGAATACCTCATTTTTTTTTTAGTTTTCATTATTACTGCCTTTTATTATCAGTATCTTTATAAATCTGGTCTTCATCCATTTTTAGGGGTCAGAAACATTGCATATAAACTTACGGATATATTTTAATATATACAAACACTCATAAAAAAGATACACAAATCGTAAAACTGGACTCCAATGATGAAGGAGAGTCAGCCAACGTTGGCATTTTGCCGGTTGTGGTAATAACTCCACTTGTGGAAGGTTCTGGATCATCTGGACTATCCCTGGGAATGGGGATGGCATTTCTAGTCAGGAAATTAGTGAGAGTCGTCTGTACACTCCTTTGCAAAGCCATCAGCGTTTGGGTCTGTGTTTTCAAGCAACTGAAGCCCCTGATTTAGTTTAGGAAACTAAGTCTATACGGCAGTGGTTTGAATAATAAATCGTAAAACTGAACATCTGCAAGTGCACATTTGGGATGATGACATCAGCAAATTACGAGCTGTGACGTTTTATGTAGTCCATATTACTAATGATTAAAAAAAAAAAGAAGGATAAGATATACAAAAAAAAAAAGGATGACCGTAAACGCATTGGTCATAACTCGAATACATCGTAAGTCAGGGCCTACTTTTAGATGCTCAGTAAGTATTTGTTGATTTGATGAAGGAATCAATGGATGAGGTAGGCTCTGATAACTCCCTTCTGTTCTATGCCCATAGTCAAGGGCCAACCAAGATGAGCAAAGGGCATAGCTTTGAGTAGCTGAGGACTGTTGCCTTCTGTTTTCTTACAAGTCCTGTTTCTCTGAATGTGAAACACGAGCCAGCTCCCTGTCTCCCTCAGCCTCTTGCCTCTGTCTGTTGCCAGGCTGGAAATCACCACCAGTGACAAATGCTGGATGGCGTGATGACAGGCAGGTCCCACGTGAGCATGGCGCTGGCACCTGTGACTGCCAGGACTTTGCTTCCTGTGTACTTGGGGCAGAATGTTTGGAGAGGCTCCGCCACTTAGCAGCAAGGAGCTGCGGCAGTGACAGGCAGCCTCACCGTGCCAGGAGAGCGTGCCTGCCCAAAACGTATGGTGCGTGTCCAAGGGCTCTCAAGGTACTCGGAGCAGGGCCAATTTGCAATAATTAAGCAGTAAGACCCAAGTGAATGGGTTTGCTGTTGCCACGTGACAGATAGCCAGATGTCTGGGGTATGAATGGAGGCCCAGCACGCAGCTCTCTACATTGCACAGGAAATTGTCTTGTTGAAACCGTAAAAGACTCAATGACGAATACATGGGAAAAAAATGACAGGGACTCGATGCTAACGTGGTGGCTTGCTCCCAGGGCTTCTGCACACCATCTCTTTTACCTTGATGATGTCCCAGGAAGGCAGGGAGCTGGCCTGGTAGCTCTGCCTGTCATTGTCCAGATGGACAGTTGACCACAACAAAGAGTGTGCCTTATCCAAAGTGCATGCGGGGCGTTGATACAGGAGATAGGCATCGATGCTCCTGGTTCCTTCCTCCAGGCCCATCCATCGCTTGCTCCTGTGCTTTGGAAGGGCCTACTAGTGTCATGGAATCCCTGCATGGTGTAAACAGTTAACGCACTTGGCTGCTAACTGAAAGGTCAGAGATTCGAGTCCATTCACAGGTAGCTCGAAAGAAAGGCCTGGCAATCTACTTCTGAAAAAGCAGCCACTAAAAGCCCTATGGAGCACACAGCTCTACTCTGACACGTGAGTTGCCATGAGTCGCAGTCGACTGGATGGGAACTGAAACTGAACTAGTGCCAGGCTATGGGCAAGTACTTTTCGAGCATCATCTGTTTCATAAGAGCTCTATGTCAACAAACAAACAAAAAACCAAGCCTGTTGCCGTCGAGTCGATTCCAACTCGCAGCAATCCTGTAGGACGGGGTGGAACTGCCCCAAGGAGTTTCCAAGGCTATAATTTTTAGGAAAGCAGGCTGTTACATCTTTGTCCCGTGAAGCAGCTGGTGGGGTCGAATCTTTTGGTTAGCAGCCACGCGCTTAACCACTGCGCCACCAGGGCTCTTTTAGATCTGTCATGGATTGAATTGTGTCCTCCAAAAATACGTGTCAGCTTGGTTGGGCCATGATTCCCGGTATCGTGTGGTTGTCCTCCATTTTGTGATTGTAACTTTATGTTAAAGAGGGTTAGCGTGTGATTGTAACACCCTTCCTAAGGTCACATCCCTGAGCCAACGTAAAGGGAGTTTCCCTGGAGTGTGGCCTGCACCGCCTTTTATCTTACAAGCAATAAAAGGAAAGGAAAGCGAGCAGAGAGTTGGGAACCTCATACCACCAAGAAAGAAGCACCGAGAGCAGAGCACATCCTTTGAACCTGGGGTTCCTGTGAGGAGAAGCTCCTAGTCCAGGGGAAGATTGATGACAAGGACATTCCTCCTGAGCTGACAGAGAAAGAAAGCCTTCCCCTGGAGCTGACACCCTGAATTTGGACTTGTAGCCTACTAAAACCAAAACCAACGAAACCCAGTGCCATCGAGTCGATTCCAACTCATAGCGACCCTATAGAACAGAGTAGAACTGCCCCATAGAGTTTCCAAGGAGCGTCTGGCAGATTCGAACTGCCAGCCCTTTGGTTAGCAGCCATAGCACTTAACCACTATGCCACCAGGGTTTCCTGTAGCCTACTAGACTATGAAAAAATAAATTTCTCTTTGTTAAAGCCACCCACTTGTGGTATTTCTGTTATGGCAGCACTAAATGACTAAGACAAGAGCTCTGTATAGTAGGGTGTTATTATCCCCATTCTATATAGTGTCGCTATGAGTCGGAATTGATCCTGCGGCACTGGGTTTGGTGTTTTTGGTTTTATGGATGAGAAAGCTGAGACCCAGAGATCTTAAATTATTTACCGATGGCACACAAAAACAGCAATGTTTTTTTAAACAAACAAATGTGAGCATTATCACTGGGCATTATAATTGTTTTTCATCTACAATGACTATAAAATAAGGGGAAAGTAGCTTTGACTTACAGCTTGGTGAGTTTATATGACTCTAAAAAAAAGGCCGGTGTGTTGGTGGTTTAGTGGTAGAGTTCTCACCTTCTATGTGGGAGACCCGAGTTCAATTCCCAGCCGATGCACCTGGAGCCCAGCTACCATCAGTCTGTCGGGGAGGCTTGTGTGTTGCCATGGTGCTGAACAGGTTCACAGTGGAGCTTTCAGACTAAGACAGACTAGGAAGAAAGGCCTGGCGATTGACTTTGGAAAATCAGCCAACGAAAACCCTGTTGATCACAGTGGTCCAATCCCTAGCCCATCACGGGGATGGTGCAGGACCAGGCAGCATTTTGTTCTGTTGGGTATGGGGTTACCACAAGTTAGGGACTAACTTGATGACCAAAAAAACCAAAAACCAAACCCAGCGCCGTCGAGTCAATCGCTGACTCATAGCGACCCTATAGGACAGAGTAGAGCTGCCCCATAGAGTTTCCAAGGAGCGCCTGGCGGATTCGAACTGACGACCCTTTGATTACCAGCTGTAGCACATAACCATTACGCCACCAGGGTTTCCAACTTGATGACAGCTAACAACAACAGCATAAGAGATGCCCAATCACAAAAGTCAATTTCTTAAAGGAGCTTGTGGCAGCCGCTTTCCTGGGCTTCGTAAACATAGATAACATCCCACTGCTGTGGCCCTGTAGGGAAGTCCTCTCCAGAGCCACAGCCTGAACCAGGTGTTCCAGAGGTGCCTCTAACCTCCTGATTCTGCCAGATCTCCTTGGGTTAAGTGTGATGTATTGGCCGTCAGCCTATCTCCATTCCCCCACCAAAAAATCCTTATGATAACCAGATGCCTTTTTAAAAAGTGGGTAAATCAGAGTATCAGTTTGAGGACGACACATGGAGATTTGTCAGGAGCTGAAGGGAGGGAAAGGTGGATGGCTTATTGTCGGTGACACAAATTCATCTTATTAAGGAGTAATGAACGGTTTTGCTTGACAATTAATCACCAAAGCCTTCTCCCTGGAGCTAGAAGAAATGCCAGAACAAAGGTATGCTGGAAAGAACCGTGATAATGTCTATTGCAGAGGTTCGTGGCTGAAGCTGCTCATTCGAATCACCTGGGGAGATTTATAAAGCTAGCGGTGCCCAGACTGTGCCCTGTGGTGGCGGTTGTTGTTGTTGTGTGCCATCGAGTGGATTCTGACTCCTGGCACCCCCGTGTGTGCAGAGTAGAATTGCTCCATAGAGTTTTCATGGCTGTGACCTTTCAGAAGTAGATCACCAGGCCTGTCTTCCAAGGCACCTCTGGGTGGGTTTGAACTGCCAACCTATAGGCTAGTAGTCAAACACTTAGCTGTTTGAGCTGCCCAGGGCCTTCACCTAAAAACAAAAACCAAACTGATTGCCATTGAGTAGACTCCAACTCATAGTGACCCTGTAGGACAGAGTAAAACTGCCCCATAGGGTTTCCCAGGCTGTAATCTTTACAGAAGCAGACTGCCACACTTTCTCCTGAGGAGCAGCTGGTGGGTTTGAACTGCTGATCTTTCAGTTAGCAGCAGAGTGCTTTAACCATTGTGCAACCAAGACTTCTTAGTAGTTGACCTCTTAACTGTTCGCTCCACCAAGGGCTTCCAACTAGACCAGTTAAATCAGAATCTTTGGGGGTGGTACCGGGGCACCCAAATTTTTTAAAAGCTCCCCAAATGAGTCTAACATGCAGCCCAGGTTGAGAACCACTGAGCAGTAGCATCTTGTCAGAGCACCTTGACCCTCACCTCTATCTAAAGGCAAGGGTGGGTCAGAGGCAGGAGAGTGGGAATAGGATGTCACCTAATGTCTGCTGATGTCCTTTCTGCTCATGGGCTTTGCTCTTCCACATACTTTTCACTCATCTGGGGTCAGCCAAGATGGCATCTCTTACTGGTGTGCTCCATTTCTTAGCCCTCTTGCTTTTGGTGTTCGGGTAAAACAGGAAATTCTAAGACAGTCATTTTGATGAAGCCATTTCAGGTGGCTATTAGACACAGAAAGACCCATAATAAAATGTAAAATATGTTTATTGCCAAGATACAGATCCAGCAGAGCTTTCTAACCTTCAGCCCAGCCTTGAACCTTAAGCGCCCTGGTTCCCAGAGGGTGGGGGTTGGTGTCTCAGGAGACCTAGTGTGAAGTGCAGGCATGGGTTGAGAATGGCTATTTCATTTATTACTTGATAATAAATAGTTGAAAGCTTGCCAGCTTCTGCCCATAGTAAATTGTCCTTGGGTTAAAACAGGAGTAAAGCAAGTGTGTTGGAAAGTCCCTGCTAATAAAGGGACTGTGTCAGGTCTCAAGAACCTTCCTGAGAGAGCACTGGGAAGCTGAGGGGTGGGGGCGGGGGGGGGGGGTTGTGCTTGAACCAGAAACAGGACTTTGTAGGTGGGACCCTTAAATCCATGCCCTTTGCCCTCGGCTGGTGCATTGCAGGGTTTATTCTTTGGTACCGAGCTGGGTCCTATGAATAGCCCCACGGCTCTACCCAGCCACTCTTGAATCTGTGCCTGCAGCAGAGAAAGCACCCTGTGTGTGTTGATGGGGTGAACGTTTCCAGACCTGGGTCGGTGCCGAGGACCTGCCTAAGAAAACTGAAGAGAGCCAGCTGGGTTGGCATGAGCCTTTGTAAATCAGACGAGATGTAGCTGCAGACAGGAAGCACACAGGGGCATGTCACATTCACTCTGGAGGGTGAAGCCCCAGGCCAGCGCCGGGGCAAAGTTCCCCCATCACACCCAGGAGCCCACCCAGTAGGCCAAATGTTTTGTAACTTCCCTTTAATCTCCTGAAATAAAATTTGAAGAATTAAAAAAAAAAAAAAAATCCGTATGTTACTCTAACAGTAATATGAAGAAAAAGCTTAAAAAAAAAAAAACATACTAAAACATAAATATAATCACTAATAATTATTTTAATTTTAAATGATTTTATTAACATTTTTGTACTTTGAAAATTCTTAAAATTTAAAAAAGTTTTAAAAATTTGAATAAAAAAATAGTTGTTGTTGTTGTTGTTGTTGTTAGGTGTCGTTGAGATGGTTCCAACTCATAGCAACCCTATGTACAACAGAATGAAACACTGCCTGGTCCTGCGCCATCCTCACAATTATTGCTATGCTTGAGGCTATTGTGGCAGCCACATTGACAATCCTTCTCATTGAGGGTTTTCTTTTTCACTGACCCTCTCCTTTACCAAGCATGATATTCTTCTCCAGGGACTGGTCCCTCCTGATACGTCCAAAGCATGTGAGACAGTCTTGCCATCCTCACGTCTCAGGCACATTCTGGCTGTACTTCCAAGACAGATTTTATTTTTTTTGACAGTCCATGGTATAGTCAATATTCTTTGCCAACAACGTATTTCAAAGGCATCAATTCTGCTTCGGTCTTCCTTATTCATTGTCCAGCTTTCAAGTGCATATGAGACAATTGAAAATACCATGGCTTGGGTCAGGAGCATCTTAGTTCTCAAAGCGACACCTTTGGTTTTGAACTCTTTAAAGAGGTCTTTTGCAGCAGATTTGTCCAATGCAACACCATCTGATTTCTTGACTGCTGCTTCCATGGGCGTTGATTGTGGATCCAAGTAAAATGAAATCCTTGACAACTTTATTCTTTTCTCCACTTATTATAATGTTGCTTATTGGTCCAGTTGTGAGGATTTTTGTTTTCTTTATATTGAGGTGTAATCCATAAGAAGGCTGTAATAAAACAAAAAAATATATAAATATAATAAAAGAAAGCGCTTTAAAAAAATGTAAATAGGCAGACCCTAGAAGACTAGTAAGAGGCTTAGATGTTTGAGCTTCTATGTATAATCACACTCAATGAATGCAGACTGAATTTTTTTTTAATGGCAAGTTAAATACCATGACTGGAGCCACCGTGGCTGATGTATTTCCAAAACTGTCAACAACTCTTGGTAGAATTCTGAAAACAAACCTGCTAGTTTCATCCCTTGAAGTTTCAGTATGTATCTAAACCATCTGAAAAAAAGAAAAAAAAATTGGTGTTTTCATGTAAAACGGAGTTAGGCTCTAAGCTTAGATAACCATAGACAGGTTTTTCACCTACATCAATATCCCAAGTGATTCGAGAAAACTCTTCATTGTGTGGGACTCTCTCTCACATTTTCAGGATGTCTATCATTTCAAAACCAAACCAAAGCCATTGCTGTCGAGTCGATTCTGACTCGTAGAGACCCTGTAGGAAAGAGTAGAACTGCCCCAAAGAGTTTCCAAGGCTGTAATCTTTACGGGAGCAGATTGCCATATCTTTCTCCTGTAGAGCCACTGGTGAATTTGAACCACTGACCTTGCAGTTAGCCACCGAGCTCTTAATCACTGTCCACCAGGGCTCCTTTGTCTATCATCGCTGGTCACTGAAAACCTAGCACCTCCTCCCCAAATCACTGTGACAAGTAAAAATGCCCCCCCCCCCCCTTCAAAATGGTAGTTCTGCTCCTATTGAGAAATCAACTGATCTGGGTATCGAGCCTTTGCTTCCTAAACCTCAACCCAGACAAGTTATGGTGCTCTGACTCACAGTTCTCCTTCCTTTCTCAGAGTGTCCCAGCAGCTCTGTGGCTCTGATTGGGGTGGTTAGCACTTATCCTGATGTTGGTCCCTCATTGCTCTTCCTCGGCCTCCTCATTGTATACTGCTGCCCTGTTCTGATCACAGTGGAAAAGGATATTTTCCCCTCCAACGATTATTGAAGGAGCCCTGGTGGTGCAATGGTTAAGCGCTTGGTCTTCTAACCAAAAAGTTGGCAGTTTGAATCCACCAGCAGCTCCACGGAAGAAAAACCTAGTGATATGCTCCCATAGAAATTGCAGCCTATGAAACCCTGTGGGGCAGTTCTACTCTGTTGTATGCGGTCACTATGAGTCAGAATCGACTAAACAGCACACAGCAAAAACAATAATTATTGATATTTATTTGGTTACCAGAAGATACCAGGCCTGCCCTTGAAGATACTAGACCAGTTCCCTGAGGCTGGGTCGGATGATATGTGAGTGGCACTACCAGATGTCACAGCCCAAAAACTCCTAAATACCTTCTCTCCCCAATTGATTAATGAGTAGTAGTTCTAATACCTATGTCTAGCAGTCTCAGAAGATGTCTTTTAATTTTTCTGAGATGGGCATCAAGTTTTAATGTGCATAAGAATTAGCTGGAAAATGTCTATAAATGTCAGATTTCTAGAGCTCACCCCAGAGAGTTGAAGCCAGCGAGCCTAAAGTGGGGCTTGGGAACTTGCATTTTTAACAAGCAGCCCAAGAGGTCCTGACACAGGTGGGGTGCAGGCCATGCCTTGAGAAACACTACCTTGATTTGGGAGGTGGGCACAGCAAAAGTCTTTATCAAAACAAATTATGAGGGACCCATCCTGACACTGAAGAATTCCCAAAGTGGGTGTTATGGGTTGAAATGTATCCCCTAGGAGATATATTGACGTCCTAAACCCCAGTACCTGTGCATGTGTTCTTATTTGGAAATAGGGTCTTTGAAGATGTTATTAGTAAACGTAAGGTTATACTGGAGTAGGGTAAGTCCTAATCCAATATAACTAATGTCCCTATAAGAAGAGACACAGACACAAAGGGAAAACAGCCCAGACATAGAGGCAGACACAGAGGGAAGATGGCCATGTGAAGATGGAGGAAGATATAGGAGTGATGCATTTACAAGCCAAGTGTGATGGTGAACGTTATGTGTCAGCTTTGCTTGGCTATGATTCTCGATGTAATCATCTTCCATTTTGTGATTTGATGTGAGCATCCAAACAGTTGAAAGAGGAGTTTTCTCGGATTTGTGGCCTGCCTTCAGTATATAAATGGATGTTCTGGCAAAGCTGTCTCTCTCTCTCCACCCTGCACTCTTCTCATTGCCTGACTTCCAGTTCCTGGGGCATAAGCCTGCAGAAGCCTTCAGCCTGCCACCTGACCTGCAGATTTTGGGTTCATCAGCCCCTGCAACCATGTGAGCAAGCAGAGGTCTCCAGTCTGTAGTCTGATCCACAGGTTTGAGACTTGCCAGTCCCCAAAAGTGCATGAGCCATTTCCTTGAAGTAAATTTCCTTGAAATAATATATATATATATAAAACATATTGATATATATGCTTCATTGGTTTTGTTCCTCTAGAGAACCCAGGCTAAGACACCAAAGAATGCCTGAGGCTGCCAGAAGCTGGAGGAGGATAGAAACAATCTTCCCTAAGTGTCTTCAAAGACAGCACGGCTCTGCTGAATTCAGACTTCTAGCCCCAGAACTGTGAGAGAGTAAATTTCCATTGTTTTAAGCCACCCAGTCTGTGGTTGCCTCCAGCATCCAAGGGCACTAGGGCAGCAGGTGTCCACGTTAGGGTCTTACCCCGTCCCGCGGGGCATTAGCGTACATGTATGTGCAGAGTGGAGGTCTGTGGCAAAGACTTCTGTCTATTCTTCCTTCCTTTTCAGGACTTATCCCAATTTTTTGCTGGGCTCAGGTTGCTGGGGAGTAAAGACTACATTTCCCAGCCTTCCTTTCAGCTAGATGTAGTCATATGACTAGATTCTGGCCAATGGAATGCAAGCAGACGTGGTGACTACAAATTCCAGGAAGTACCTTTAAAGTGAGGGGCTATGCCCTTTTGTGCCTTTTCTCTTTCCTGCCTGCTAGGACAAGAACATAAATGATGGAGCAGCTATCAGCCACTCAAGGTGGCTCAAGGAATGGAAGCCACATGTGGCAGAGCCACCAACGCAAGTAGCCCAGGTCCCTGACTCCACAATCATCATAACAGCCTGGGATCGGCCAACTCCAGTCTTTGTGGGAATGGAAGGCAGACACAAACCTTGTCTTCTGTAAGCCACTGTCATTTTGGGTTTGCTTAGTTGTGGCTGAGTCTAATTCTTACTAATACAGAGCCTCAATTTAAGGCCAAGTGGCATTAAACCTAAGATTTAGCCCTGGCAAGAAGACATCCTGGAGGATCTGATGTTCCTGCTGGGCAATAACTTCTCTTAAAGAAGGAAGAATGGAGTCTTCCAATATCTCACTGCCACCACCTGTCTGCCCGTCTGTCCTACTGTGGTGCTTGCATGTTGCTATGATGCTGGAAGCTATACCACTGGTATTTCACATACCAGCATGTCACCTGCAGTAGACAGGTTTCAGTAGAGCTTACAGACTAAGACAGACTAGGAAGAAAGGCCTGTCAATCTACTTCTCAAAAGCAGCCAATGAAACCCTTATGAATCACAACAGAACATGGTCCAAGACTTTGACTGGCTTTCTTTGGATGCATCATCAGGAGGGACCGATCGCTGGAGAAGGACATTACGTTTGGTAAAGTCGAGGGTCGATGAAGGTGAGGGAAGCCCTCCATGATGTGAACTGACACAATGGCTGCGACAATGGACTCAGACCTATCGATAATTGTGAAGATGGTTCAGGATGGGCAACGTCAGAGCCTACAACTAAAGGCCAAATAACAACGGCCACAATATTCTGATGAGAAAAGCAAGGGGCCATTTTGAGTGTATGCCGCTCCTGGCCATTTTTCTACTCTGCCAGCCCCCATCCCTTACACACCTTAGGACTTGAGTCAGAGCTGGGGCTAAAAAAAACAACGGCCACAATATTCTGATGAGAAAAGCAAGGGGCCATTTTGAGTGTATGCCGCTCCTGGCCATTTTTCTACTCTGCCAGCCCCCATCCCTTACACACCTTAGGACTTGAGTCAGAGCTGGGGCTAAAAAAAACAACGGCCACAATATTCTGATGAGAAAAGCAAGGGGCCATTTTGAGTGTATGCCGCTCCTGGCCATTTTTCTACTCTGCCAGCCCCCATCCCTTACACACCTTAGGACTTGAGTCAGAGCTGGGGCTAGAGAGCCCTAAATAAGAAAAAAAGCCAGAAGGAAAAGGGAGAAGGGAGAGAGTCTTCCCAGTTGGATCAGGATATTGAAAAATTTTGACGCATCAGCAGGATCCAAGCTTCCTGTTGAGGTGCAGTGTCCTCCTCAGACCCAGCGAGGACTTCTGTGCCCTTGCCACTCAGTAGCAGCGTGGTAGAATTCTCGCCTTCCATGCAGGAGACCCGAGTTCAATTCCCGGCCAATGCACCTCGTGTGCAGCCATCACCCGTCTGTCAGTGGAGGCTTGCATGTTGCTATGATACTGAACAGGTTTCAACAGAGCTTCCAGACTAACACAGACTAGGAAGAAAGTCTTGGCAATCTACTTCTGAAAATCAGCCAATGAAAACCCTATGGATCATGATGGTCCATTTGCAACTGATCATGGGGAGGGCACAGGACAGGACAGAGTTTCATTCTTTTGTGCATAGGGTCACTAAGAGTTGGGGTTGACTTGCCAGCAACCAACAACAACAGCAACAAATAGTTGGCTCAGGATGACCTTCGCGACATCACCAGGGGTCTGGCGCCTTCAGCAGCATCAGTAGGTGCAGGAGCGGGTGCGGGAGCAGGAGATGCAGTGGGTGGACTCCAGGCAGCTCAGAGGGTCAGCAGGAGCCCGTGGCATGCATCCTGGGAGCCCCCCAGAAGGAACTGGAGTGCAGAGGTCCTAAGCTCCCGCACAATGTCGGGTGGAACCAGAGCAAGAGAAACACCCGAGCCCCCTGGTGTGGCCTGGGAAACACAGTTGATGTGAGAGACATGCTGGCAGAGGCCCATCTGCGCCTCTCCATCTGCTGGCCCACATCTGGGCGCCGCCCGTAAGGACATGTAAGGCGGTGATCTGTGCACCACACACTTCCCGGCCAACGGTGTCTTTAAAAACATCAAATCGTTCCCAGGCCACTTTGGGGTCTGAAGAATGTGTCTGTTTATCAAAGGCTCGGCAGGACCTGGAGGTTGGGAACATGGTTGCCCTCCCCCTTGGCATGTGTGCATACCTCAGGCGGGTAGGAGACGCGAGTCTCTGGAGAGAAGGGTTTAATGACTCATGGAAACACAGGCTTGGCAGCTTCTTTTGTTTCCTTTCATGTAAGGAACAAGACACCCACATGGAAAGGGCCCAGGGTTTTATGAATGGAGGCCCTATAAGCTCACAGCCGTCTGAGGTTCTCTATCAGGGGACTTGTAGGAATTCCTGAAGCCGAATTCAAGAGCACGGTTTAACTAAAAGCCTTCAAGAGGAGGTGGATTTTCCAGCGGCTGGATTCAGTTGTACTTTTGTGGCTTGGTGTCGTGGGCAGTGGGATCAGATAATGCCCTGTGGAAAAAGGTGAGGGCTGGGGGCGGGGGGGGGGGGCTCTCTGAACATTCCAGAAAACCACTGACGAGTACCTAATGACTCCTATGCTCTGCATTTTCGTCAAGATTAACTTGCATTTGGGCGGATGGGGAAGATTGTGAAGTCCCCTGAAGAAACATTCAGCTGGGGTTTCAGACCACAGAAATCCACATCATAGCTAGAAAAAGGGCCCTGTTCTTACAGAGCTGAGCATTCTCTGCCTTAGCCCTTCCCTCCTACCTGACTCCCCTGTGATAAATACAGGCAGCCTGTCCCTTCCTGGTTATTTACCGGCGTTTTGAGCGTGGTGATGACAGTACCTGGTGAGGTGGCTCTCTTGTTCCCTTGGAGCTGTCTTTTTTTGGGTTAAAATGTCCGAGAGCTGCTTTCAGGTTGCCTGGGATACCAATAGCTTAATAACCCCGAAGAGGCCGAGAGAGTATAAAATGATGATCAGAACGCGTGTCTGCCCTGGAGTCCCCTCAGAGCCTGCAGAGATGTCACGTGTGAGGGAACAAGCACTCACTCACACTAGCTGGCCACAGTCTAGAAGTCAGGGTATGAAAGAAGCCAGGCCAGGATGGAGAAAGCTGACAAGAGGCAAAGGAGAAAGCTAATATGAAGAGAAAATGTGGCTTCCACCTGGACTGCTTTTCATAAACCCAACTACCTCAAGCCTGGGAGCTGTTCAGGTCTGTGGTGTTCACGAGCCTGCACTTGCCCCACATCCACACACATCTTTTCATTTTTCTACATGATTTGATACAGACCAGAGGGGGGAAAAAAGCTCACCTCCATTCTCAACAATTGGTTAGTTCACCTGAGGAAAACACCTTCCCTCTCTCTCTGGTTCTCAGTTTCTTCAGGTGAAAATGAGAGTGTTTGATAGGGTTTCTGCGAGTTTCCTCCCAGTTCTAAAATGCTTCATGATTCCAAGAATTTTCTAGACTGATTTCTTGAAGCAATCAGATATTTACTAAGTCAGGCACGGTGGTAGGCTCTGGAAACACATAGGTGTATGGGACACTGTCCCTGCTTCCAATGAGCCCAGTGGGGGAAATAGACATAAAAGTAAATTCTTTGGATACAATGCGATAAAGGAGGTACTAGAATTGCATACCAGTTGCTGTGGGAACAGAAAAGACGGTGTCCATGTGAGCTTGATGAGATTGGGGCAGGACGTCTGGGCTGAGCCTTGAAGGATAGGTAGTCACTGTCCAGGCAGTCAGAAGCACTCTAGACACAGGGGACACATGTGGGAAACTAGAAGATGAGAAAGAGCAAGGAGCACTTGGGGCTCTGAAGACAGCTCATTATGGCTTGTTGTTGTCAGCTCCGACTCATGGAGACCCCATGTACAACAGAACGAGGCATTGCCTGGTCCTGCACCACCTTCAGATCGATGGTATGCTCAAGTCCATTTTTGTTTCCATTGTGTATTCTGAGTGCCTTCCAACCTAGGGGGCTCATCTTCTAGCGCTATATTGGACAATGTTCTGTTGTGATCCATAGGGTTTAACTGGCTAATTTTGAGAAGTGGATCCTTCATCCTTTCCTTCTGGTCTAAGTCTGGAAGCTCTGCTGAAACCTCTCCGCCGTGGGTGACCCTGCCGGTACTTGAAATTTTGGTGGCATAGTTTCCAGCATCACAGGAACATGCAAGCCACTACAGTACAACAAACTGACAGATGAGTGGTGGCCATTATGACTAGAACAAGAAAATGGCAGAGTATGAGGCTAAGTTTATAGGGACCATGTGCTTGCTCCACAGTGAAGCGAGAAGATCAGATTTGTATTCAAAGATGATCCTTCATTGTGTGGGCAGCGTGGGGCTGTTTTGGAGGTGGTAGGGCTGAAAGTATGGAGACTAGAGAGCCAACTGTTAGAATATTCTGAATGGAAGCTGACAAGAGTCTGAACTAAGGCCTGGAAAGAGGGATAGAGGTGACATTATTTAGGAGGTGGGATCAATAGGAATCTGGTGGGTGATGAAATTTAGGGACTGAGGAGGTGGAGGAGTTAGCATGAGTCCTACATTTTAGGTGACCGGCTGGACATAGTAACCATTAACCTGGAAAGGGAAGGCACCCTGGTGATGCAGTGGCTAAGCACTTGGCTGCTAACTGAAAGATTGGCGGTTTGAACCCACCTAGCAGCTCTGCAGGGAAAAAGACCTGGCCATCTGCTCCTGTAAAAATTACAGCCTAAGAAACCCCATGGGGCAGTTCTACTATGTCCTATAGGGTTGCTATGAGTTGGAATTGACTTAACGACACCCAGCAACAGCAACCTGGGAAGGAAATACAGGACAAGGGCAGGTTGAAGGTGTGGGTGTGGGTAACATGCCTAATAAATTTGGGATTTGGTGGGTTTAAGGCTACTGGAGGGTTTATAAGATGTGCTGGTGGCACAGTGGTTAAGTGCCCAGCTGCTAACCCAAAGGTCAGTGGTTGGAATCCACCAGCTGCTCCCTGGGGGAAAGATGTGGTAATCTGCTTCGGTAAAGATTTACAACCTTGAAAACCCTCTGGGGCACTTCTGCCCCAACCTGTAGGATCACTGTGAATCGGAATCGACTCAATGGCAATAGCTTGATTTATTTATTTTGGTTTGGAGGGTTTATAATGGAGATGCCCAACAGACAGCTGAGAACACATGCCTACCTGGATATTGGGAAGTCGACTGGGGCTGAAGACACACATTCGAGACACAATTTGGAGTGGAGGCATGAGGGGAACTGCAGAAAGATGAAATTGCCCAAGGAGAATGTGTCGAGTAGGGTGAAATCACCCCCAGGCAGATCCTTGGAAAATGTCAAAATTTCGGGAGTGGTTTGGATAAGAGTAGTCAGCAAAGGAGACCGGGAGGATGCAGCCCAGAGGAAGAAGGGGACCAGGAGTGACAGGAAACTTAAGGGAGAGAACGTGGTCAGGGAATCAAGTGAGAGAAGGGAGCTTGGAGGGTCATTGGGGATTCGACAAAAGTGGTTGAGTTGATGGATGGGGCAGAGACCATTTCATTCCATGGTGGGAGGGAGGGGCTGTGAGAAGAGCAAAGAGGAGGGGAGAGTGTTGACCCTTCTTTGAATCCTGTGAAGGACTCAGCTGGAGTGGCTCAAGTCAGGAGGCTCAACACAAGGCCAGCTCATCTGCAGCAGCCCTATCTTTGCTTTGGGTATCACTATGGATATTTTGGAGCTCTAGGGGCACAATGGTTAAGAACTAAGCTGCTAACTAAAAGGTTGGCAGTTTGAATCCACCAGCCACTCCTTGGAAACCCTATGGGGCAGTTCTACTCTGTCCTTTAGGGTCGCTACAAGTTGGAATTGACTCAACGGCAAAGGGTTTGGGTTTTTTTTTAATGGGTATTTCAATTCAATGTATTATAATCTATTGCCATCATAATTGGTCTTGATGGTCATATTCTCCCAAATTTGGACAGCGGGAGTCCCTTCGAGCCAGCTCTTGTGTCTTTTTGACATGTCCACATTAGTCTGAGTACTTCCTTGCTTTCTGGAATAGCAAAGTCTTCTAGGACCGGGGGGTAATTTTCTTGCCCCATTTTTTAAAGGAACCCAGCTATTTTGCAGAAGGGAATGGTCCTTAGAAAACAAAATATAAATGCCAGTGTGTTTATTTTACTGGGATGCTCTTGCTTTCTAAGCCCTTCAGTCATTTTTACAAATAATTATGGTGCTAACAGCTCAAGTTTTTTTTTTTTTTTTTTTGGTCAGGCTCTGTGCTGAACTGATTTATATGCATCATTTTAATTAATCCTCAAACAACCCTGTGAGTTAGTACTATTATCATTCTACATTTAAGTAAACCACATTTAAATGTATTAAATAACTGATTGGAATTAGAATCCAGGTGTGCCTGCCTCCAGAATTCAGTCTCCTAACTACTACCTGTAGCTTGAGTGCCTGAGATCTTCCTGGCACTGCCTCGATTAACATCATGGTCACTCATCTCACAATAACGTACAAAGACAGATATTTCCATTATGTCGTTATTGTCAGCTGCCATTGAGTCCGCCTCCAACTCGTCGCAACCCCACGCACAATGGAACGAAATGTTGCCTGGTCCTGTGCCCATCCCCATGATCAGTTGTAGCTCAGACCATTGTGATCCATACGGTTTTCATTAACTGATTTTCCAAAGTAGATCACCAGGCTTGTTTTCCTCGTCTGTCTGTGTCTGGAAGGGGTCCTGGTGGCTCAACGGTTAGGTGCTTGGCTGCTCACCGAAAGGTTTGAACCCACCAGTGGAAGCTCTGCTGAAACCTGGTCAGCACCATAGCAACACACAAGCCTCCAGTGACAGACAGGTAGTGGCTACGCATGCAGGATATTGGCTGGGAATCGAACCCAGATCTTCCACACGAAAGATGAGAATTCTACCACTGCACTACCAATGCTCTTATTATTCCCATTATACAGATGGAGAAACCTGAGGCTCAGAGGTGAAGTGATTTTGTCTTAGGGCGTTGCTAGCAAGAAACAGAGCTGGACGATAGATTTGGGTGCCTGGGTGCCTGGCTTCAAAGCCCTGCCTGTCCTCACCTCCCAGTCTTCAGGCCATCTCCCCTTGGGGCTCTGGGGCAGGAAGGCAACTGGGAAAGAGTGTCTGGAGCAGTGCTCATGGCTCTGACTCTCACCCCCCTGGATGTCCACTCACTGCTCCCCAGCTCTCCCTTCCTCCCTGGGACCCATGGACGGAGCTGGGGTCAGGGGAGGAGCCAGGACTGTGTGGCCACATCGCTTGTCTAGGTCAGAAGCCTGCATTTGGGAAAAGTGACTCTGGGACAGGCTTTTGATCTCTGAGTGTGCAGTGGCAGGGATGCATTGGCTGAGCCTCTCTGGAGCTACTGGAGGCATGGAGGAGCCCAGATAGAGGTACCCAGATCCCAGTGGGAAAGACAGACGTGGACTGTAGGGCCATGAGAACGAGACTCTTTTTTTTTTTTTTAAAGTAATTTGCTTGCCTTTAAAAAATTTTTTTTATTGTACTTTAGATGAATGTTTATGGAGCAAACTAGTTTCTCACTAAACAATACACATATTGTTTTGTGATGTTGGTTGCCAACCCCACAACGTGTCAACACTCTTCCCTTCTTGACCTTGGTTACCCATTACCAGCTTTCCTGTCCCCTCCTGCCTTCTCATCCTTGCCCCTAGGCTGGTGTGCCCCTTAGTCTCATTTTGTTTTATGGGCCTGTCTAATCTTTGGCTGAAGGGTGAATGTCAGGAGTGACTTCAGTACTGAGCTAAAAGTTGTCCAGGGCCATACTCTCAGGATTTCTCCAGTCTCTGTCAGACCAGTAACTCTGATCTTTTTTTTGCAGGGGGAGGGAGTTAGAATTTTGTTCCACATTTTTCTCAGCTCTGTCTGAGACCCTCCCTTGTGATCCCTGTCAGAGCAGTGGGCGGTGGTAGTCAGGCACCATCTAAGTTGTGCTGAACTCAGTCTGGTGGAGTCTGTTACTTGTGGACTCAGTCTGGTGGGGGCTGTGGTAGTTGCGGTCCATCAGTGCTTTGTACTAATCTTTCCCTTATGTCTTTGGTTCTCTTCATTCACTCTTGCTCCAGATGGGGTAGGACCAGTGGAGTATCCTAGATGGCCACTCACAAGTTTTTAAGACCCCAGATGCTACTGAACAAAGTAGGATGTAGAACATTTTCTTTATAAACTATGTTATGCCAGTTGAGCTGGATGTTCCCGGAGACCACAGTCCCCACAGCCCTCAGCCTAGTAATTTTGTCCCTCAGAGAGTTTGGATGTGTCTATCGAGGCTCTATGAGAGCAAAGGACTCTTGAGCTGACATTGAGACATGGTTTTGAATCCCATCTCTGTCATTTATCTGTGAGACTTTGGGTTAGTGGTTGTTGTTGTCAGGTGCCATCCAGGCAATTCAGGTCAATGGCAATCCCACATGTGCAGAGTAGAACTGGTCTATAGGGTTTTCAATGGGTGTGACCTTTCAGAAGTAGATCATCAGGCCCATCCTCTGAGGCACCTCTAGGTGGGTTCAAATTGCCAACATTTCAGCTTGTAGTCGAGTGCTCAACCATTTGCACCAGCCAGGGGCTCCTTTGGGTTGGTTGCTCCCTAAAATCTCTAAGCCTCAGTTACATCAGCTGAAAAATGGGGATAATCGCAGTTACCCACCTAGTAGGGTCACAACCCATTAAGCATTGCTGTCGAGTCAATTCCAACATGTTGTTTTGTGACACTGGTTGCCAACCCCACAACATGTCAACACTCTCCCCTTCTCGACCTTGCTTCCCCATTACCAGCTTTCCTGTCCCCTACTGCCTTCTTGTCCTTTCTCCTGGGCTGGTGTGTCCCATTAGTCTCGTTTTGTCTTGTGGGCCTGTCCAATCTTCGGCCAAAGAGTGAATGTCAGCAGAGACTTCAGTACTGAGCTAAAAGGCATCCGGGGCCATACTCCCAGGGTTTCTCCAGTCTTTGTCAGACCAGCAAGTGTGGTCTTTTTTACGTGTGTGTGAGTTAGAATTTTGTTATACATTTAGGTGCCTGTAGGACAGAGTGGAACTGCCCCTGAGGGTTTCCAAGGAGCAGCTGGTGGATTCGAACTGCTGACCTTTTGGTTAGCAACTGAGCTCTTAACCACTGCATCACCAGGGCTCCAAAAGGGTCATGAGGATGAAGAGATAAAACATATGAAGTGTTTGGCATGGCACTTGATATGTTGCACTGGTTAACATCTGGTTTTATTATTAGTTCTTAAGGGTGGGGAGTCCCCAGATGGTACAAATGGTTAACGTGCTCGGCTGCTAGCCAAAGGTTGAAGGTTTGAATCCACCCAGAGGTGCCTCAGACGAAATGTTTGGCAATCTGCTTCCAAAAAAATCAGCCACTGAAAAAACCCCATGAAACACAGTCCTACTCTGCACACGTGGGGTTGCCATGAGTCGGAGCTGCCTTAACACTGTGGTTGGCTTAAGGGTGGAGGTGCCAGCAGGGAACAATAGGAGGAAGGCCTGGCATGACACCTGGTCTTTGCTGGCCTCCACACCGTCCTAATGAGGTCGGCTCTTCTGTAACAGAGCCAGTGGCTTTTCTTAAAAGTAGCCAGTCTTTAATTAACCTTCAAGAGAGACATCTGTTTTGGAGCTGTGACTTGCCCTGTATAGCTCTGGCTGCCCCCGGAGAAATGGCTGATTCTGAGGCAAGGCTTCTAACAGGTTCATTCAGGTGCCAGCCCCTGCTGAGAATTTGTGTTTCCACCCCCACCACCCCCCCACCCGGTATACTGAATCATCTTGTTAAAACTGTAGATTCTGATTCAGTATATCGGGGGTGGAAATCCGAATTCTTGGCAGGGGTTTGAACCCGGTTAAAGCCCTGCTCTGGAGTGGGGGGAGGGCCTGGCTGGGGGTGGGGAGAACAGACACGGAGAGTGGGAAGGGGGCAATGGGGGGGATCAGCCAGTGGCCTCCAGGGAGTGCTTAGCAATCTCTCCTTCCTTTGGGTATTTTCTCCAACTGCCTGCTTGGCACCTCCCCTTGGAAGGCTGACAGGTACTGCAAACTAAGGACACAGAACTCTTGAATGTTCTTCCACCCCCTCCCCCGAATCTTCCCCGTCTCAGGAAATGGCAACGCCAGCCATCCTCTGCTTTATGCCAAACATCCCAGAGTCACCCTGCATCCGCTCATTCCCCCCACACCCCACAGCCAGAACCACCCAGCAAGCCCTGCAGGGTATCCCCATTCTGCCTGCTCCTTGAGTTTTAGGGGCCCGTACATGAGGGTCCCTCTTTCCCTCTGACGCAGGAGTCAGACCAAGGGAGGTCAAACCCTTAGGGTGAGGCTGTTTCACATTAGCCAGGCCCTAAGGCAAATCACTTACCCTCTGAGCCTCAGGCTTCTCATCTGTATAATGGGGATAATGAGGACATTAGTAGATCAGTGGTAGAATTCCGCCGTCCATGCAGAAGCCCCGGGTTCAAGTCCTGGCCAATTCACTTCATGCGCAGCCACCCCGTCTGTTAAGCTACTTAACCTCCTAAAACCTCCATTTTCTTGGCGATAAAATGGGGGAAAGAGCGACGACAGGGAGAGCAGGGTGTGGGCCAGCAGCTTACCGGCCTTCCCCGTGCTTCTCTTGCATTAGGCCAACTCACTCACCCAGCCCCGTCCCGGCACAGAGGGAGGGTGATGTGGCAGATGCGTAGGCCAGCAGCTCTTCTCTCCTATCACCAATGTCACCCTGGGGAGGAGGGAGGAGGTGTGGGGGGCCGGAGTGGTCCCCCCAAGCTTCTCTTCTGGGGAGAGAAGTTCCCTCTCCGTGAGGGCTTGAGACGTGGAGAGCGTTGCCTCCTAGAAGCAGCTGCAGCCTCTCCTGCCGGGACAACTGCCCACTCCGCTCCTCATCGGGTCTCCGTGTCCTCTCTGCCCCTCCACAGGCCACCTCCAAACAGCAGCCGGGGGGCTCTGCTAACACCTAGTCAGATTGCCTTGCTCCCTATTGCACATGACATGGAACCTGTGCCCTGAGGGGGTTCTCTTCACCTGCCCTTGTCCATCTCCAACTTGACCTCCTACCTCCTGGGTCATGTGCTCCAGCTGTTGTTGGGTGCCGTAGAGTCGATTAGACTCACGGTGATCCCCTGTGACAGAGTGGAACTGCCCCACAGGGTTTCCTAGGCTGTAATCTCTACGGGAGCAGATTGCCAGGTCTTTCTCCTGTGGAGCTGCTGCTGGGTTCAAACCACTGACCTTTCAGTTGGCAGCTGAGGGCTTAACGACTGTGCTACTGGAGCTCCTTAGTTTCTCAAATAGTCCCTGGCATATAGTAGGTGCTCAATTAAACATTTAAGGTGCGAGTATGGTGTCCAACGTCGTTCCTCTCCCAGGACCCTAACCTGTGTCTTACGAGATGGTTTGGAATCTTCCTTCAGGATCTGCTTTAAGGTCTGTGGTCGTGGTTATCGTTTTAGCTGCCGCTGGAGTGGGATGCTGACTCCTGGTGACTCCACACACAGTGGAAGGGAATGCCGCCCTCCTGCTCCGGTCAAGGTAGGTCAGAGCATCGTGATCCGCAGGGTTTTTTTTTTCTCTCCCCATCTTTTTTTTTTTTTTTAATCTTGGTGAATGTATATATAGTATACAACTGTTTCAACGAAGTGTTCAACAGTTTCTACATGTACAACCCAATGTCATTACTGGTGCTACTATTCTCACTATCCTTTTCCTCATGATTCCACCACCATTATCTCAAACGGAGGCCTGGTGGTGCAGTGGTTAAGCATTCAGCTGCTAACCAAAAGGTCGGCAGTTCAAATTCACCAGCCACTCCTTGGAAACCCTATGGAGCAGTTCTACTCTGTCCTATAGGGTCGATATGAGTTGGAATTGACTCGACCGCAATGGGTTTCGTTTAAGTTTGATTATCTTAAACTCGCTTCCACTGAACCTTCCCATCGAACCTTTTGAGTTGCCCCTGTCAATTTGATCTCACACAGATAATTCTTTAAAAGAGCACAATGCTCAAAGCAGGTTAATTAAAATAAACTATTTTTCAGTTCAAAGAAAACTTCAGGGGATAGTTTTGGTTTAAAGTTTAAAGATTATATCAGGCCAAGAGTTTCAGAGATTCATCTAGCCTCCATGGCTCCAGAAAGTTTGAATTCCATGATAATTTGAAATTCTGTTCTGCATCCTTCCCCCTTTTGATTGGGATTTTTCTATAGAACCTTTAATCAAAACATTCAGTAATGGTAGTTAGGCACCATTCATAATCCCTAGGGTTTTCATTGTCTGATTTTTTGGAATTAGGTTGCCAGGCCTTTCTTCCTAGTCCACCTTAGCCTAGAAGCTCTGCTGAAAGCTGTTCAGCATCATAGCAACAAACAAGCCTCTACTGACAGACAAGTGGTAGTTGCTCATAAGTTGCATTGGCCGGGAATTGAACCTGGATATCTGGCATGGAAGGTGAGAATTCCACCACCGAACCACCGATGCCTCCCTTTGAGGTTTTATAACCCTTCGAATTAGGAAATTCTTTCTGCTGGGCCAGGATCATGTCAAACCATGGTGTTTCAGCTGAAGCAACATAGCAGAGTGGTTAGAAGGAGTGCAGGGACTCGAAGACAGTTAAAGCTGGGTTTAAACCCAGGTTCTGCCACTTACTAGCTCTGCAAACCTTGGGCAAGCTACTTAACCTCTTAAAGCCTCCGTTTTCTTGGCGATGAAGCGGGAAAAGAGCACCTTCCTCCATAGGTGTGATGGTTAAATAAGATGATGCAGGTACAGCACCTCGCACGTGTACCGAATGTAGAGGTGCCACGGCATTTTATTTTTTTGTTTTACCTATTATTTTAAGAGCTGAATGGAGGCAGCTGGTTTCCTGGGGTGATCAGTTGGTGTATCTGTGATCGTTGCCTTAAGAATCCTACCCAGTTCTGCTTCTTTATGCCCGTGACCTTCTCTGTTGACGCTGAAGAAACTGAGACCCCAGGAGCCCTGCACCCCAGTCCCACTGATAGGATAAGCTGCCCTGCCTGCTGAGCACCATCCATGGGGGCCTGCCCTGTCCCCGTTATTCTGCCTACGTTGCCGTGTGGCGTGTTAGTGGCCTAGACAAAGCAGCTTGTTTGGGTCATTAGCAGCTGCCCATTAAAGATAAAGAGAAACCACAATTGAATCAGCTGCTTTACAGAGCTATTTTTAGATTTCTGGCTCCATAATAACCCTGGAATTTCCTATTTTCTTACACTGTACCTTGTTTTGTTTTAAAAGAAGGCAAGTCAGCCTGAGGCATTGAACAAATGACCCACAGAGACAGCTGAGCCTGGGGGGCTGGACCAATCAGAGGGGAAGAGGGCCTGGGTGCAAACACTGTCACTTTGAACCACTGAGCCAAGGACGGCCGTGCACGGTGTTGGTTGCTCCTGAGCAGAGGTTTTGAGAGGATCAGATAAAACGCAGTATGTGAGGTCACAGTCACCGTGCCTGGCACGCTGCAGGGCTCAGCAAGGTCTCCCACGTTTGCTCTGTGTCTGGCCAGTGAGCTCTTTGCCAGCAAACCCCGGCCATCTGTGTGTCCCAGGCTTTCAAGGTGCACTGAGCTTCCTGCTGCACCGCAGAAGGACCCCGGCGTCCGGGGTGCCTTCAGGACCCTGACCTCCATGACTGGGGCAGAGCCCATCACAGTGCCCACGGAGGGGAGCTGCCCCTGGAGGCTGGAGGCTGCTCAGCAGCGAGGCAGTGAGGGTGTACGCTTCCTTGAACTCTGTGTTGTTACTCTCAAGCTCTTTGTTGTCGTTGAATTCTTTGTTGAAATTCTAGAACCCTGTGTTGTTGTCGTTAGCTGCCTTAGAGTTTCCCCTGTCTCATGACAACCCCAAGTACAAAGGAAAACGTTGTCCAGTCCTGCACCCTCCGCATGATCGGTTTCAGATGAGACCATTTTGACCCATAGGGTTCTCATGGGCTGATTTTGGGAAGTAGATTGCCAGGCCTTTCTTCCTGATCCATCTCAGTCTGGAAGCTCTGCTGAAACCTGCTCAGCATCATAGCAACATGGAAGCCTCCACTGACAGACAAGTGGCTGCGCGTGAGCATTGGCCAGGGATGGAGCAAGGGCCTTCTACGTGGAAGGTGAGAATTCTACCTCTCTGAGAAGGAGCACAGGCCTCTGCTTCAGGCCCTGCACTGTCGACAGGGCACGAGAGGAAGGTAGCCACTTAGGGGTGGGACTCCTAGAAGGAGAGAAAGCTGTGCTAACCAGCAGCTGGGCCGTGTAGGCACGTGGAGGTGCAGATGGTCCCAATTAAACAGTGTATGAGTTCTGAGTCCCTGTGTCAGAAGGACAGCAGGGCCAGTTCCTTCCCTGGGACACTGGTGTGGGCCCTGGAGCACATTAGCAGGACCCCTGAGCTCTGGGATACAGGTCAAAAGAGTGACAAAAACGAAAAACAGCAAAACCCTCAGCTCCAGTGGCCACCTGAGGCCAGGCCTCTTGGGGACACTGGGGATGTGGGGCGGGGGGATCCGAGGAGAGGTGGTGATGAAAATATAAAACACCCGTGCCACACTGCAGCCTGGGCCTGCTGGCAGCTATGCTGTGTAGCATCAAAAACCAAAAACCAAACCCGTTGCTGTCAACTCGATTCCGACCCATAGCAACCCTACAGGACAGAGTAGACCTGCCCCACGGGGTTTCCAAGGAGCGGCTGGTAGATTCGAACTGCCGACCTTCTGGTTAGCAGCCGAGTTCTTAACCACCGTGCCTCCAAGGCTCCTCTATGTAGTGTGCTGCCCAGTTTTAGTTGGCCACTGTTAAAACAAAAATCACATTTAGCCAATAACAGAAATCGATTGAAATCGATTAAAGATCATTGAATACTGTTGTTGTTGTTGTTAGGTGCTGTTGAGTCAGTTCTGACTTACAGTGACCCCATGTGACACAGCAGAACTGCCCCATAGGGTTTTTCTAGGCTGTAATCTTTATGGGAGCAGATCACCAGGGTTTTCTCTGCATAGTGGCTGGCGGGTTAAGCAACTGAGTGCTTAACCATTGTGCCACCAGGGCTCCTTTTATTGACTATACAATTTGAAACCGGGGTAACATTTCAACGAGGGAGTCCAAAAGTTTCCAAAGATGAGAGATTTTCAAAGATTCTTACACCCCGCCTCACTGACACTTCCATGGAAAAAGGGCCAGAACAGTGTTTTCATAATAACCCATTGCCTTCCAGTCGATTCCGACTCCTAGTGACCCTATAGGTCATAGTAGAAACACCCCATAGGGTTTCCAAGGACTTTTTGGATAGCAGCCGTAGCACTTAACCACTGTACCACCAAGGCTGATCTTTCATAACAATTTACCCTAAACACACAGCTTCTAGGCCGAGCTTGGAGTCTCTGTTTTTCTAAACTGACTGCACATAGATAATTCTTCAAAAGAGCCCAATCCGTTAACATAGTTCATAAAGAAAATCTTCTACATCCTACTTTGATGAGTAGCATCTGGGGTCTTAAAATCTTGTGAGTGGCCATCTAAGATACTCCGTTGGTCCCACCCGGTCTGGAGCAAGAGAGAACAAAGAAAACCAAAGACACAAGGAAAGGTTAGTCCAAATGACTGATGGACCACAGCTACCACGGCCTCCACCAGACTGAGTCCAGCACAACTAGATGGTGCCTGGCCACCACCGCCCACTGCTCTGACGGATCACAAGAGAGGGTCCCGGAGAGAGCTGGAGAAAAATGTAGAAAATTCTAACTCACACAAAAAAGACCAGACCTACTGGTCTGATAGAGACTGGAGAAACCCTGAGAGTATGGTCCCCGGACACCCTTATAGCTCAGTACTAAAGTCACCCCTGGGGTTCACCCTTCAGCCAAAGATTAGACAGGCCCATAAAACAAACAAGACTAAAGGGGCTCACCAGCCCAGGGGCAAAGACTAGAAGGCGGGACGGGACAGGAAAGGTGGTAATAGGGAACCCAAGGTTGACAAGGGAGAGTGTTGACATGTTGTGGGGTTGGCAACCAATGTCACAAAACAATAAGTATGTTAATTGTTTAATGAGAAACTAGTTTGTTCTGTAAACAATAATAAAAAATAAAAGCCCAGGGCCTAAGGCAAACGGGTCTCAATAAGCTACTTATTCGGCTCTTGTTTGACTGAAAGGTGACCTTAGGAATCCAGTTTTCTCAATGCTCAAGATTCAAAAGAACATCTCGGGGCGATGGCCTGAGTGGGTCACCCCAACTCCATGAATCCTGGAAGTCTGGATTCCAGAAGAATTAAGGTTTCTGAAGTAAAACATGTTCCCCTGGGGGAAGGAAGGCAATGACTGGTGCTTGTTAAAAACCAAACCAGTTCCTGTGAGGTCAGCACCAGCTCCCAGAGGCCCCATGTGTGTCAGAGTAGAACTGCCCTCCGTGGGGCTTCTAATGGCTGAATTTCTGCAAGAAGATCACCAGGCCCTTCTTCTGAGGTACCTCGGGGTGAACTCAAACCTCCAACCTTTGGGTTAGCAGCCAAGTGTGTTAACCGTTCGCACCACCCAGGGACGCCACAGGTCCTGCAGGATAGGGGAAAAGAAGAAAGGGTAAGCCGATACATCCCAGTTCACTGGCTCTATTAAAAATAGGTTCTGGGGGGCAGTGCCGCCATCCAGGGCATCAGGGAAGAGTAGAAATCTGGGGGAAGGGGTGAGTCCAGAGAGCTGCTCCACAGAGCTACTCTAGTTTTCCCCTAAGCATGACGGACTCCATAATGGTCCCTCCCACCCCTTGACCTGTCTCTGGGCTCCGCCCCCATCCATGACCTGTCTCTGGGCTCCCCCCCGATCCATGACCTCCAACTCCACCACCAGGATGTAGGCTTCTTAAGGGGCTGAGCTCATTCCTCTTTGCGGTGTTCATACCCAGCCCCAAGTTCAAACTAGAGCAAGCACTGCCTAAGAGCAGGATCCATGAATAAGCATATATGTACTGAGGACCTTGAGAAGGGGTTTCTTCCCCAACCCTCTCTGCCCTTTCGCCAGAGGCAAAAGGCTAAATGGAGATTTATTTTTTCAGTTCCTACTTCTGCTTTCTCCAGAACACAGTTCCAACCGCAGAGGCTTTCTGCCTTAAACAAGGGGAAGCTGCCCTCTGCTGGTCACATTCGGTAATGTCACACACGGGTTGCGATCGTCAGGCGCCCTTTAAGAAGCTGGCTTGGTAGGCTTGTCTGCAATTTTTGTATTTTACTTATTTCATTTTCTAACGTGCGGCACACACCCCACCCCAAGTCCAACTGTTGTTTTGCTTGGGTGCCGTCGAGTCGATTTCAACTTACAGAGACCCCATGCGACAGAGTGGAACTGCCCCATTGGGTTTCCTAGGCTGTAATCTTTACGGGAGCAGATTGCCAGGTCTTTCTTCTGTGGAGCGGCTGGTGAGTTCAAGCTGCCAACCTTTCACTTAGCAGCTGAGTCCTTAACCGTTGCGCCACCAGGGCTCCTTAAGTCCAACTGTTGACTCTGTAAAATCCAGTTGAAAGTTAAGAGTGTGCGTTGGATATAGCTTCACCTTAGAAGGCAAGGGAAAGGTTAACAGCTGTAGAAAAGGAAATAAAAAATAATCACTAAACTCTCAAAGCTCAAACTCCCCACCAGGGCTTTGGACTTTTTTAAATCGCTCATTTATTTCCAAGTAACAGAGAAACTATTATCCTTTTGGGGGGAAGGGGATATTTCTCCTCTCCTCTAACACAAAAGTAAATGTATTTATTAATAACTGCTATTTGATAGGTTTTTATTTGATAGGAAAAGGAGCCCTGATGGCGTAACAGTTAAGAGCTCAGCTGTTAACCGAAAGGTTGCCAGTTCAAATTCACCCAGTGGCTCCGCTGGAGAAAAACCTGGTGATCTGCTCCTGTAAAGACAACAGCCTAGAAAACCCTATGGGGCAGTTCTACTCAGTCGCATGGGGTCACTATGAGTTAAAATTGATTAGAAGGCACCTAACAACAACAACAACAATTTGACAAGAAAGCAAGTGTATTCTAGTTGGTCAGGATGGTTGATTTAAGCCTAATCTTCTGATAAAAGTCTGCTCTTCTGGTTTGGGTCCGAGTGGCTGGCATGGGCATGGGGGCTGGGTGGCCTTGGAGAACGTTGAATTAATCCTCTCACGCCTGGTTTCAGAATTCCCATCAAGGTTTGTAAAGCATTGTTTTTATTCTGAACACGTTAAATGACATGCACACAGAAAGTGCTCGGAGTATCTACAACACTTACAGGAGTGAAACTCATTCAAAGGAGCTTCTTCTGCAGACGGAGCAGCCTGACCCCTGAGGATACCAAAAACCCAAACCCACTGCCATCGAGTCGATTCTGACTCATGGCGACCCCATGTGTTACAGAGCAGAACTGTGCTCCATTAGGTTTTCTTGGCTGTAATCTCTGTAGAAGCAGATTGCCAGGCCTTTCTTGTGCTGTGTGGTGGATTTGAACCACCAACCTTTAGGTTAGTAGGTGAGGGCAAACCATTTGCGCCACCCAAGGGCCTTCCCTGTGGGTTGTTGTTTTGTGCTGTTCAGTTGATTCGGACCCATAGCAACCCTATAGGACACAGTAGAATTGCCCCATAGGGTTTCCTAGGCTGTAATCTTATGCTTAACCATTGCGCCATCAGGGCTCCTGGCCCAGAGGATAAGCCCCAGAAATTTTTGGAGAAAACTTCTTTTACATCTACCATTTCAGGTGTTATTATGGTGGCAAGAGCGTGGGGTTTGGAGTCAGACGAATCCTGGTCCAACCCTTGGCTCTTCCATTTACTAAGTGGGACTAGGGTGCTTCTTTGGCCTCCCTGAGCCTGTCTTCTCTTCTGTATAAAGTAAGAGTACTGATACCACAACATTAGGTGGTCATGGGAATTAGGTACAGGTAGTCCCTGACTTACGACGCATTTGAGTTATGATGACTTGCTCTTAGGACCGTCGTTTTTTTGATGATTTGTCAATTTTTTTACATATGTATTAAAAATATATCTGCAAGTTTATATGTAATGTTTCCAATCCCCAAAGACAAGTAAAGATCAGATACATAAAGATACTGATAATAAAAGCCAATAAAATAAAAAAAAAAAAGAGGTATTTGACTTACGTCAGAACCGACTTAAGATGGAATGGTCGGAAGGAAACCCCATCATAAGTCGGGGGCTACCTCTCTAGCATTTGCAAAGAGCTTGACCTCAGTAAATGGTGGCCAATCACTGTTGATAATGGCTGACTATCAGTTCTGTGTGTCAAACATGCCTGTGGCACAAAAGGATTTGACTTCTATTGACAGAAAACTCTAGAGTAACTTCCCAATTGGACTAGGAGGATTGGGTCCCCAGAAAGATACTCTCCTTTTTTCCGGAGCGACCCTTTTGCTTGACTCTGCTACAAGGAAGTTTGTGAGGATCTCAGGTGACTGGAGCCTTGCTCCAGGCCTGAGCCTTTTCAACCTTCCAAGGTAAATTAGATTGGTGGCCCCTTCCCTAAGGCAGTGGTCTCTAGGCTATTCTGATTATGTTCCTCTGCCACGAAAAAGTTTTGAGCATGAACCCCCAGTATATGTATATTTATTTTAAATTACTTGCACATGCGTGTACATAGCTATGTTGTATTGTCAATCTATGTAAGAAATATTTCTGTAACTCAATCTCTTATTTTTGTAATATAATTTTAGTAGTATTTCTAATTTCATCTTCCCATATCTGAGTAGATTTGCTTGGGAACCCACTTGAGAGACTGTCTCTTCAGGGCCTGGGAGGGTCAGATCACCCCGACTCTTAGACACATCATAGGTTATCCTCACACTAGCATCCTACATCCCAGTGGGAGCTGTATTTCCGTCCGTTCCCAAAGTGTCCATGCCCTGGGAGGTTGCCATCCATTTAGCCACTCGATCACTAATTCTTCAAACATTTATAGGGAGCCTACCATTGAAGAAGGAGTCCCTGACTGGTGCACATGATTAAGCACTTAGGTGCTAACCGAAAGGTCGGTGGTTAGAACCCACTCAGCTGCTCCACGGGAGAAAGACCTGGAGATCTGCTTCCATAAAGATTACAGCCTAGAAAACTCTATGGGGCAGTTCTCCTCTGTCACGTGGGGTTGCTACGAGTTGGAACGAACACAACAGCACACAACAACAATTATGAAAGGATTCCCCAGGTGGTGCAAACGGTTAAGCACTCAGCTGCTACCCAAAGGTTGGAGGTTTGAGTCCACCCAGAGGTGCCTCAGAAGAAAGGCCTGTCCATCGACTTCTGAAAAATCAGCCACTGAAAACCCCACGGAGCACAGTTCTATACTGACACACATGGGGTTGCCATGAGTCGCGGTCAACTCAATGGGAACCGGTTTTTGTACTATTGAAGAAACACCATGTTGGGCTCTGGGTAAAAACAAGGACAAGGAGACTGTGAAGATAGGCTCTTAACCTTCTGGTCTGGTCTGACAGCTTCCTCGTAGGTTATTGTGAGGCCCAGCTGGTCTTCTGCACAGAAAGCACTTGGAGCAGAGGATTCTCACACGTGGTCAGGCTCTGTAAGGGTTATCACCACACCTGCGCGCCCTCTCTCCATCTCTCTGCAGACTTGGATACCCGTGACCACACCTACACCTGCTCCAGTGGCGCTCAGGTTATTGCTCAGGACTGGCTGGTTGAACACATCAGTTATGACGGAAATTGGATATTGCTATGGAACTATTAGTGATTGTCTGGAGGATTGCACACATTTCTAGACTTGATTTAGCCAAAGAAGTAAGAGTCCTACGCAATGTAAAAATGACTGAATTGTGTATAAGAAGTCCGAGACATGCAGAAATGGCAATCAAAGGAAGAGAGATTGAATAGCCCAGGAGAGCAAAATGAAACTGTGAAGACAGACCAGCCTTCTCCAGTCAAAAAGGAGGGGAGAATGACAAGAAATGAGAAAAGTGAAATCTGTAGGATTAACTGAACTGAAGAACCAGGCGAGGATCATGCACAGGCTGTAATCGATCCAGAAGACTCCGAGATAGGAAATATGGATTGCTGGGGGCAGTGGGTGCAGAGGGGCCGCCCTTGCAGCCTGGCTCCCAGTGCCCCCAGCAATGGATGGAAATACGGCAGAGCCAGACACTGGGAGGAATCTTACACACAATGGTGCTTTTCTACTAATTATTAGAATTTTCTACCAAGTGATATGCCACACCAGATCCAGGTTAGCTAGTTATGGTTGTTATTGTTATTACTATTACAACTGCAAGTTATTGGTTGTTCGGTGGTAGGATTCTCGCCTTCCATTCAGGAGACCCGGGTTCGATTCCCGGCCAATGCACCTCATACGTAGCCACCACCTGTCTGCCAGTGGAGGCTGTGTGCTCCTATGATGTTGAGCAGTTTTTCTGCAGAGCTTCCAGGCTAAGACAGACTAGGAAGAAAGGCCTGGCAATTGATGTCTGAAAATCAGCCAATGAAAACCCTGTGGATCACAAAAGTTTGATTTGCAACCAATCATGGGGATGATGCGGGACCAGGCAGCGTTTTGTTCTGTTGTGCATGGGGTTGCCATGTGTCGGGGGCCAACTCCGTGATGGCTGCTAACAACAACAACAACTGCTACCTCAAGAAGTTCAAGGTCTAATAGGAAAAACATACATAAACAAGTAACAAGAGCCCAGTACATTAATTGCTGCAATGGATATTTGAGTAATTGGCAAAATGACAAATTAGAAGAAACAGCTCTTGGGGACCAGGGGAGGTTCTGGCGAAGAGAGACACGTGAACTGTGTCTTGGAGAATAAGTCGGAGTTCGTGAGGTAGAGGATGAACTGCCTCTGGGGCACTGATGATGGACAAATTCGGCAAGTCGTGGAGTGAAGGGATTCCTGTGGAAAGAAGGGACAGTGTGTGAGTCAGATAGAAAAGGAAGACAGTCAGGTAGTTGCCACCACCCATCTGTCAGTTTGTCTTCCTATGGTGGCTTGTACGTTGTTGCCATGCCACTTGTATTCCAAATACCAGCAGGGTTACTCATGGTGGACAGGTTCCAGCAGAGCTTCCAGGCTAAGGCAGACTAGGAAGAAAAGCCTGGAGATATACTTCTGAAAATTAGCCAACGAAAACCCTATGAATGGAGTGTTGGAAGATGAGTCCCCTCGGTTGGAAAGCACTCAGAATACACAGTGGCTGCAACAATGGACCGGATCATGAAGATGGTGCAGGACCAGGCAATGTTTCATTCTGTTGTACGTGGATGGCCTTGAGTCAGAGCCAACTTGAGGGCAACTAACAACAACAAAAGCAGGTGTGCAAAGGCCATGTGTGCTGTGTGGGGGCGTTCAGCCTCTGACACACAGGAACGTGGAGCAATGCTGATCTCTAAGTGGGGCAGTAACAGGACTGGCGTGAGCTCCAGTTAACTTCTGAAGGGCAGAGTTCTCCCCCACCCAAGCGGGGTCACCGAAGCTGTCCCCGGTGGCGTGGCACCCCTGGGGGTCACTCAGAAGGAGCTCTGATGCACAGTGTGATTTCTTATGGGGAAGCAAGAGGCCAGCTGCTGGGCAGCCCGACTATCATTCCTAGAGCTTCCAGGCTTTCCTGGTGTCTTAGTCTGGGTTCTCTAGAGGAGCAAAACCAGTGAAATGTATATAAACATATAGAGAGGTAAATTTACTTCAGGGAAATGGCTCACGAAATTGTGGGGGCTGGCAAGTCCCAAATCTATAGGTCTGAAGACCTCTGCTGGCTCATGGGGTTGCTGGGACTGATGAACCCAAAGCTGCAGGTTAGGTGGCAGGCTGCAGACCTCTGCAGACTTACATCCCAAGATCCAGAGGTCAGATGATGAGAAGAGTAAAGGATCAAGAGAGAGCAAGCTTTTCCAGAACATTCATTTATATTCTGAAGGCAGGCCACCCTCCTCAGGAAACTCCCCTTTCAACTCATTGGCTGCTCACATCAGATCACGTCATGGAAGGCGATTACATTATACTACATTATGGAAGAACAACCAGTCCAGCGTCTGCCAAGCCACTGAGACTCATAGCCGAGCCAAGTTGACATATATTAACCATCACACTTGGGGAGACTCCTGGAAGCATCTGTCCTGGAGGCCTTGAAGTATGGAGAAGTCCCAGACATAGTGTTATGGATTGAATTGTGTCCCCCCAAAATACGTGTTATAAATCCTAGCTTCTATGCCTGTGGCTGTAATCCTATTTGGGAATGGGTTGTCTCTGTTACCTGAATGAAGCTGGATTAGAGTAGGGTGTATTTTGAGTCAATCTATTTTGAGATATAAAAGAGATTAAACAAGCAAGCAAGAGAAGCAGAGATGAGGGAAGAGAGATACCAAGCCACATGAAGATCGCCCAAGAGCAGAAGCTCAAAGACCTTCCTCCAGAGCCGACAGAGGGAGAAAGCCTTCCCCTAGAGCTGAGGCCCTGAATTCAGACTTTCTAGCTTCCTAAACTGTGAGAACATAAATTTGTTTGTTAAATCCACTCACTTGTGGTATTTCTGTTGTAGCAGCACTAGATAACAAAGACACATGGCTTGAGTCCAGAATCAGATCTCTTGTTCCACTGAAGGACATGGCCTTCTGAACAATGACTGGGTACCCACGCTCTGAGGAGGACTAAGTATTGAGAGATCTGCCATTGGACTTGGGGCCATAAACAGAGTCCACCCTGAAAGAGCAACTGAACTCCCAGGCTGGGGATGAAAGATGGCCAATTGCTTAAGACACATGGGAGCTCCCAGGCCATGTGGTCCCAGAAGTGCGAGGAGGGAAAGTCCCTTCCCTTGGCTTCAGCAAAGATCTACACAGGAAGGAGCCAGTGGGGTAGTTGTTGAGAAGGGTCTCCATTTGGAGTTGGGCCAATCTAGGTTTGAATTCTATCTCAGCCCCTTACTACCAATATCACCTTACTAAGGAGTCAACCTCCCTGTGCCTATTTCCTTTCTGTAAAACAGAAGGACGAGGGCTTTCTTACCTGGTTCTAGTGAAGATTAATTGCAATTTAGTGAAATAATCCATATAAAATGCTTAGCATAGAGACTGCCACCAGGTAATCACTCAATGAATGGTAGCTATTACTGACTTGGTGCCCTGGTGGTGCAGTGGTTAAGAACTCGGCTGCTAACCAAAAGGTCGGCAGTTTAAATCCACCAGGAGCTCCTTGGAAACCTTACGGGGCAGTTCTACTCCGTCCTATACAGTCGCTATGAGTTGGGATCGACTAAACAGCAACGGGTTATTACTGACTTGCAGTCCCTGCATGGTATAAATGGTTAACACACTCAGCTTTAACCCAAAGGTTAGAGGTTCAAGTCCACCCAGAGATGCCTCAGAAGAGAGACCTGGTGATATACTTCCGAAAAAGCAGCCATAATAAACACTATGAAGTACAGTTTGACTCTGACATACATGGGATCGCCATGAGTCAGAATCAACTCCACCGTAACTGTTTCATTTTTTAATCAGCAGGGAATGTACAGGTGGGTATGGGGTTTGGAATTCAATTGTGATGTTTGTCACTGCCTCTTCTAGACACGGCATTGAGTCCAGACATGGTGTAGAACTCACAGAAACACTGGATTCCGAAGTCTCTTGGTTCCACCACTGGGTGGATATGGGAAATAGATGTGTATGGAAGCCACACAATGATCGAATTCTGATCAATGAGAAGGAGCTAGTCTACAGAGCTAACAGTCTACAGGAACCACAGCCTCATCTACCTTGAGACCAGAAGAACTAGATGGTGCCCAGCTACCACTACCAACCATTCTAATCAGGATCCTGATAGAATGAGGAAAAAAATGTGGAACAGAACCTCAAATTCCTAGAACAAAAACAAAAAGAACCCCAGACCTACTGGACTGGTTGGGACTGGAGGACTCCCTGAGACTATTGCCCTGAGATACTCTTTAAACCTTGAACTGAAACTAACCCCTGAGGTCACCTTGTAGCTAAATAACAAATGAGCTCAAAAAGTAATGAGTATCACCGAAAATACTGTACTCCTTTAAAAAAATCATCTATATGAGACCAAATGGTCAACAATAACTTTAAACAAGGATGAGAAGGCAAGGGGGCAGGGAAACTAGATTAATGAAAATGGAACAACCAGAATGGAAATAAAGAGAATGTTCACGCATTGTGAAGAATGTAAATAATGTCATTGAACAACTTCTGTAGAAATTGTTGAATGGGAACCTAAAATACTGTGTAAACCTTCACCAAAAAACACAATAAAATATTAAAAAAAAAAATTTTAATCAATGAACTTCAGTTGAACATCAGGATTCCTCCAGGGTGGACAGGCTCCTTGAGGGTCAGGGAACATTTCAGATGGGACAGATTCAAGCATGGGGTCAAGGTGGAAAGAGACATGCCCCTTGGGAGGTTGGGCTGATTTGGTCTTTAAGCCCCTCCTAACTGTGAGAAATTGTATTCAAAGCAACCGGAGGCGGGGGGGGGGGGGGGGGGGCTTTGAGCTCAGATGTGCCTTTGGCCAAGTTGGGGCCTCAGTCTTCTCACCATAACATGAAGGATTGAGCTGGATGGTTCCTACAATTCCTTCTGCTCCCAAACCTCATGATTTCGTGTAAGGGTTTGGGAAGAAAAAAATCATATAAGAATTATAGTTTTTTTCCTGAGTTTTCTATTTAAAAATTTTCCCCCTTTTTAGAAATTGTGGTAAAATATATATAACAAAAAAAAATCTGCCAATTCAACAGTGTCATTGTGTTCATTACGATGTGCAACCATCCCCACTATATTTTCCAAATTATTTTGCCACCATTGAAAGAAACTCAAGGAGCCCTGGTGGCACAGTGGTTAAGGGCTGGGCTGCTAGTCCAAAGGCTGGCAGTTCAAACCCGTCCAGCGGCTCTGTGGGAGACAGACTTGGCTATCCCCTTCCATAAAGATTACAGCTTAGAAAACCCTGTGGGGCAGTTCTACTCTGTCACAGGGGTTGGCTGTGAGTCAAAAACTGACTTGACAGGCCCAACGACAGAAGCTCAGTGTCCCCTAAAGAAAGACCCCTCCTTTCCTCCTCCCTCCACCCCTGGTGATCACTAGTAAACTTTGGTCTCTGTACATTTGACTACTTCATTTAAGTGGGATCACACAATACTTGCCCTTTGCGACTGACATTTCACTCAGCATCACGTTAGCAGGGTTCAGTTAAGTCGTAGCATGTATCAGGGCTTCATTCCTCTTTCTGGCTGAGCAGTATTTCACTGCATGTAAGGACCATATTTGGTTTATCCGTTCATCTGTTGATGGATATTTATGTTGTTTCCACCTTTTGGTTATTGTAAAAAAGTGCTGCAATGAACACTGGTGTACAGGTCTGCGTTTTCCTTTTAAAGAAAAATTGAAAATCTGCAGAGAATTTTTTTTGGGGGGGGGAATAACCAATAACATATTTCAGCTAAGTTATTTGTATATTGTTTTCCAGCCTTGATTCTCCTGACATTACTTTTTTAAATATATAATTAGAATTTTTTTATGCCTCTGTTCCTTATAGTCCCTGAACTGTGGGGACAGTCTGTAGGAGACAGCCCACAGACTCAAGAGCAGATCCTGCCTGCTTTCAAAGGATGTTCTCATTGCTCTGCCTATGGCCGCACTGCTCCGAGTCCTGCTCACCCCTGCCCCACCTATTAGGATGGCTCATGGTCAGCCAGCACTTCTCCCACCCCACAGTCCTTCTCAAGCCTGTTTGCACAGCGGTGGGGGGGGGGCATGACTCCATCCTCACACAACACCCAGAGGTGATGGAAGCACCTGACGATGGAGAGCTGTTAGAAGTTCACCACACACACCACACACTCACACACTACACGCTCACATATACCACACACCACACGCACACACCACACACACGACACATACACACCACACATTCATACACACCACTCCCTCACACACACCAGACACTCACAGACCACATACTCACACACACATACACACCACACTGACACACCATATACACACGGCACACACTCACATGCCACATACATATACCATACACACATCACACACCCACACACCATAGAAACTCAAACACCACGCCCACAAACAATACACATAGCACATAGACACCACACAGTCACACACATCATACATATACACATCACACACTCACACACACCAGACTCACATCCCACATACACACACCACATACACACCACCAGTCACACCACACATTCACACACCACATACACTCACCACACATTCACACACCACATACACTCACCACACACTCACACACACCACACACTCACACACACCACACACTCACACACACCATGTGCCACACCATACATACATACAGACTGACAAACAAACCAGAACTTGGGACAAAATAGCTTCTCCAAAGCAGCTGGCGACCAGCATTAATCTACGGAAGGCGGAAGAACATTTCTCCAGAGAACCAAGCTAGCGCCCTGGCGAGAAGTGGACAAGAAGGAAGATGAAGAGTTAGGAAGTGCCCCTTCATTGCCAGGCACCGTGGGTGCTGTTGCGTCCGCCAAGAGAAGCAGCCAGGTACACCTCCGTACACCACTAAGGACAGCCGTGCCTGGAGTCATGCAGGTTAGGGTTCGTATGTGTGTTCCTGTTTCTCAGCGTGTTCATCTGTAAAACAGGGTAATAATAGCTCCAGACTAACGGCATTATAGTAAGAATTAAATAAGATAACACGTGTCAGTAACTCAGCACACTGTCCAGCTCATACTAAGCCAACCAGTTCCAAGTCACAAGAAAGAGCCAGACTCCTGGAGCTGAGAAGGCTCGTTCCAGGCAAAGGGAAGAGCCAGTGCCAGGCACCTAAGGCCAGACAGCCCCGGGTGCTCCAGGAGGAGAGAGAGACAGACAGCCCCAGGTGCTCCAGGAGGAGAGAGACAGACAGACAGTCCCGGGTGCTGGAGCCCAGAGGGCAGGGAGGGGTGATGGGACAGGAGGCTGGTGAAGGGTCGGGCCCAGAGAGGGCTTTGTAAATGAGGTCAAAAACCGCAAAATAAACCCATTGCTGTCGAGTCCATTCGACTCATCGGGACACTTTAAAGACCAGAGAAGTGTCGCATAGGGTTTCCAAGGCTGTGATCTTTACGGAAGCAGACTGTCACAACTTTCTGCTGCGGAGCGGCTGGTGGGTTCAAGCCGCTGACCCTTCGGTTAACAGCCGAGTGCTTAACCACTGAGCCACCACAGTACGACAAACTGACAGACGTGTGGGAAATAATCAGAGAAACATTTTTTGTTGCATAGCGTTTTCTGAGTGCACTTTCCTAGCCGTCCCGTTCTTTCCTTTTATTCGGGGTGAATCTTGCCACCAAGATCTCTGAGGCACCAAGGGGGAAATCCTTCAACTGTTTTCTTCAGCTGAGAAACCATCCCCAAAACCCCTGCCCATGGAAACTAAACTCGCCTGGGAACCGCAGGGGACCGGGTGTCCACCAGGGGGCGCCTCGGTTTGCGTCGGGGGACGGCAGCAGAGGGGCGGGACACAGCCAGGGCCTGCAGGCCTCGGGCGCAACAGATGCGCGCCCTAGCTCTGGGTGCCCAAGGCGAGGCCGGTGACTCAGCTTCCACGGGGCAAACTGGGCTCCTCCCAGCCCACGCTCTGCAGCCGGGGCTCTGTCTGGGGCTGCGCCCGAGGCCCGGGGCTTGGAGCAGAGCCCGGTGACGGCTCCCCGGCCGCCCGGCGGGCGCTCGCTCAGTGCCAGGGTCGCAGAGGCACTAATGGCTCCGCGGCAGCAAGGCCGGCCCCTCCGGATGCCGCCGGCGAGGAAGCGGCCCTGCCCGCGGATCCCTCGCCCTGGGGCTGGGCTGAGGCCACGCTGTGGTTCCAAGGAGTCTGGCTTCCTCAGCCAATGCCCATTCCACATCCATCCGTGCAGCTCAGTGATTCTCTGCCCTTTTTTTTTTTTCCCCCCTTAAAAAATTATGAATCTAAATTTTGTAGCCAGGGGCCCTTAACCTCAACAGGATCTCTCTTTTTCGTTGAGGGTCCTGGAATCAAACACTATTGGAAGCAGTTTGCTAACTTGGCTTTTATCCAGATGTTCTCTGGGGATTGTGGCCACATGTCTACGTTGCCATAACCAGCTCCTTCCCCTTCTCCATCTGGGTCCGGGAAACTTGAAGATAAAGGGCTAGGTTGGACTTCTGAGGAGTCCCTGGGTGGTGCTAATGGTTAACAACAGCTTAACACCCTGGGATGTTAACAAAAAGATTGGCGGTTCAAGTCCACGAAGAGGTGCCTCGAAAGAAAGGCCTGGCTATCTACCTGCAAAAACATCACCCATTGAAAACCTTATGGAGCACAGTTCTACTCTGACTCTAATGGGGGTCACCAGGAGTTTGACTTGCTTGGAGACTAACTGGTTTAGGCTTCGGAACACTTTCACCTTAAGAAGTGTGGGAGTTTTGATATTCACATTCCCACTTACGAGAAGTGGAATTTAAAAAAAAAAAAAAACGTTGCTATTGCGTGGACTCTATAGGACAGAGTATAACTGCCCTATAGGGATTTCAAGGCTATAATTAATCTTTAGGGAAGCGGACTGCCATATCTTTTCTCCCGCTGAGTGGCTGGTGGGCTTGAGCCACTGACCCTCCCCCAGGGCTTGACTACTGCGCCACCTGGACTCCCAAGTGGACATTTACTGAGCAGTTATTGCACGGGGCATGCTCCGCCCCATACTGAATGTTCACGTTGAATTCTCCTAGCAGCGCATTTACTGATGACTAAGTCAGAGCTCAGAGAGGTTAGGTAACTTACCGAAGCTTACGTCCCTAGCACTGGGCCCACCGCAGACCTGTCACATTCCGAGCGGGGCTTCTCACGCCTTGCACGCTGCCCATCCTCCGCTCACTCCCCCGCTGACAAATGGCCTTGATCCCCTAAGCCCTTACCTAGGCACCCAGTTAAAAAGGAAATTGACAGCTCCCCTTCCCTACTAATGGCAGCGAGGGGTGTGCAAAGGGGGGAGGGGCGGGGGGGAGCCTGTCCCGAAGTCACTGACCAACACCCTGATGAGAGGATGCCATCAGTGCGATCGACGTTTCCTCCAATGTCCTGACATTTGTCCAGCTTGTAAAAAAAAAAAAGCTTAGAGGCCCAAATAAATTTTAGCTTCATCATGCCCCCCACCGCCCCATGAGATCTCACATCTCACCTGTAAATCAGTGCACTTCGTGTGCGCGCGCACAGGCTCCTTTCCTCAAAACGCGCGGCCGGAGGAAAACGCCCAGGCGCCGTGCTCTGCCTCCTTCGTTGTTTTTTCAAAGTCGTGAGTCTTTGCTTTGGCTCAGGTAGGATCGTGTGTGGAATCCGATAAATGGGAAGTCTTTGTTGCTCAGCCACTTTTGAAAAGTGTCTATCGTGGAGACTTTTTTTTTTCCTTTTCTTTTCAAGTCTCCTGATTTTCTATGAAACCACTCTTTGCAAGAAAAGGCTTGTTGCAGTTGGACGGAGGCTGTTGTACTGGCTGGAGGACGCTAGATGGCGCGCAGGGCCGAGGCAGGAAGGAGACGAGGTATCTGCAGACACCCCAGAGTCTCTGGATTTGGTTTGAATGAAGAATGCTCATTCTTAAGTTGGCTTTTTTTTCTAAGAAAAGGAAACCTACCATTCTGACCCCACGGGAAAGTCAGCTTTTGTGTGTGTGTGTGGTAATAAGCCGTCTGTAATCTAGGGATCATAATTGAGTGAGGCTGAAATAGTGATAATATTAGAGGGCGATGGTAGTTAAGCGCTCAGCCGCTAAGCGAAAGGTCAGCAGTTCAAACCCACCGGCCGCTCTAGGGATAGATTGAAAACTCTATGGGGCGTTCTACCCTGCCCTGTGGGGTTGCCGTGAGCCGGCATCCACTGGGTGGCAATGCCTTTTTATGCGCAGTGGTGGTTCAGTGGTAGAATTCTCACCTTCCACGTGGGAGACCTGGGTTCGATTCCCGGCCAGTGCACCTCATGCACAGCCTGTCAGTGGAGGCTTGCATGTTGCTATGATGCTGAACAGTTTTCATGGAAGCTTCCAGTCTGAGCCTGACCGACACACGCAGCTCTGTAACCCTCATAATCCAGGGTGGTGGTCAGTAGCGAGGGAAGCTGTCAGTTCCCTCTTAAACTTATGCCAGAACTGAGTGCCCAGGTGGGAGTTTAGGGGGTCAAGGCTGTTTGTCAGTGGAGGAGTCGGGGGAGGAGAGGAAGTATGCAAGGCCTGAGAAGCCCTCTCTTTGGAATCTGATAGTCTTGGGCCGACTACTAGGTGGGTAAGACTAAGACAAGCTAAAAGGTTGAAGGTTTGAGTCCACCCAGAAGTACCTGGAAAGAAAGGCCTGGTAACCTATTTCCGGAATCAGCCAATGAAAATCACAATGAAAAATCACAATGGATCACAGCGGTCCGATCTGCAATCGATCGTGGGGGCGGCGCAGGACCAGGTAGCGTTTCATTCTGTCGTGCATAGGGTGGCCATGAGTCCAGGGCCAACTCGATGACCGTGACAACAATAACAGCATCAGGAGCTACCAACGTTTACAGGCACCCTCAGTAGCTGTTTCTCTTTCGGATTGTACACGCTTCCTCTCCGCATTTCCACACTGCCCGGGGCCCCCAGGCGCAGCCTCCCCCTCCACAGGCGCTGAGCCGATTTGCACGGCTCTGCTGCAAGTACGTGGCTTATCTGCATGCAGAGGACCGTATCAATTGAGTTTTAGAGCATAATGTTAGAAAAAGAGGGGGCATCCCTACCGGAGCTGAAAAGGTGTTTGTGAGATGGAATGCTTGTTATGTCAAACTCTCTCAGCCATGTACCCAGGCGCTTGCGCCCCATTTGATCCAGACTTAATTTAACTTCTGGGTTGGAGCTGTGCAACGTGCAAATATTGCTGTAGAAATCATTCCCATGGATTCTCATTCATTTGTTCTCCTAGGCTATTGCGGGTGGGTGAGAAGGGGGCCTCTAGATTACAGCCTTGTCTCTTTGATCTGGTGGGAGATGTCAAGGGCAGGACAAGAGATCCTTCAAGCTCCTGGACTGCCCTTCATCTGCTGGTTCCTGGATGGTGCAAATGGTTAAGTGCTTGGCTGCTAACCAAAAGGTTGGAGGTTCGAGTCCACCCAGGGGGGCCTCGGAAGAAAGGCCTGGCTATCTACTTCCAAAAAATCAGCTACTGAAAACCCTGTGGAGCATAGTTCTACTCTGACTCACATGGGGTCATCAGGGGTCAGAGTAGATTTGACAGCAAAGGGATTAAAGTCATGCAGGGTCTTAATTTTTTTCCTTTTAAAAAGGTATTTTATTATATTTTTGGTGAAAATATACCCAGCAAAACACACTCCCATTCAACAATTTCTGCAGGTAATGTTCAGTGACATTGGTTGCATTTTTCACATTGTGTCAATATTCTTGTTATTTCTGTTCTAATTGTTTCACTCCCAGTAACTCACTGCCCCTCAGTCTTCTCATCTATACTTTCGAGTAACTGTTGTCCATTTGGTCTCATACAGATAAGTTTTTAAAAGAGTACAGTATTCAAGGGTGTCATTCCTTACTTTTTGAGCTAGCTTGCTATTTAGTTAGAAGATGATTTCAGGGAATAGTTTTGATTCAAGGTTTAAAAAGTATCTCGAGGCAATAGCCTCGGGAGTTCTCCAGTGTCAACGGACCCAGGAAGTCTGGATTGTTTAAGAATTTGAGGTTCTGGTCCACATTTTTCTCCCTTTCTATCAGGATTCATCTGTTATGTTACTTATCAGAATGCTCAGTAGCAGCAGCCAGGCACCATCTAGTTCTTCCGGTCTCAAGGTGGAGAAAGCAGGGGTTCGTGTAAACAACCATTCCTGTAGTTCAGTTCCTCCTCTGATCCTTGGATTTCCTTTTTTCTCTTCTGCTCAGGATGAGTAGAGACCAATAGTTGTATCTTAGATGGCCACTCACAAGTTTTAAGATCCCAGACGCTACTCACAAAACTAGGAAGTAGAACATGAACTTTAATAAATACGGTAAAACTTGCAAAAGCCGGAAACTGTGTAAAGCAAAAACCTGTCAGAGAAGGAAAACCAAATATTTTCCACTAAAACAAACAATAGGAAAGTGATAAGACTGTACCCTGTCAAGGTGGAAAACTTGGAAGACCTGGAAAAACAAGGCAGTCCCTTTGAGTTTGGGTTCTCACGGGTTGCACTGTGTATTATGCCAATGGACCAAGTTGTCCCATGCCACCATGTGAGTCTTACTTTCTAACGCCAAGTGCTGGGTGTTCTGTTCAGTGGGAAGAGCTGAAGACTGTTGGGATTGCAGAGTCTAACTCCGCCTCTCCCTGTCTATGTTGGATTGTCTCCATCTGTTTGCCCACTATGTCAGGATTTATTCTTGGCTCTTCTCCACCCTGCTCAGTGCTCCAGAGGTTGATGCCCACGGAGTTCATCTCCTGTCCCAGCTCTTTTGCCATCTGGCTTCCAGCTGGGCTTCACTCTGGACTGGAGGGAAGAGAAGTCAGGGTAGTATTCCTCTGCTCCTTCCCTGCAGTGGGGGACAGGGGTCCTCTGGGCCACAACTGCTCTTGGGCAGCCCCTGTCCCCAGCCTGTGTCTCTCACTGGTTTGGGATAACACCACTTCCTGTCTTTGCCTGTCAGGCCTCAGGGGGGAACAACTTCACATCCTGTCACCTGGCTTGGTTGGTTGAGGCCTCTCCAGGCCTCTGTAAATAGTCTCTTCATTAGGTTCTCTTTGATCAACGTGCTGAGGTGCCAGGTCTTCCCCACCAGACCTCTGGCCGATTGACAGCCCTACACACCAGGGCTCATACAGGAACCTCTTTCAGCCCCTATTTCCTTCTTTCTAAAATGGGAACATGAATGTCTACCTGACTGGTTGTGTGGGTGGAATGAAATAACTGCCATGAGACAAGAGACATTCAACAAGGATTCACTTTATATATTAGAAGAAAAATTCTAGTTGCCAGCAAAGTGAATGGCACAGGTTAGATCCTTGATAAATGTTTTTACTTATTTATTTTGATTTTTTTTTTTTATGACTGAATAGATTGTTGTTGTCACTGTTGGGTGCCATCGAGTTGACTCCAACTCATGGTGACCCCATGAGACAGAGTAGAACTGCCTCATATGGTTGTCTAGGCTGTAATCTTTATGGGAGCAGATTGCCCGGTCTTTCTCCTGCAGAGCCGCTGGGTGGCTCCAAACTGCCACCTTTCGGTTAGCAGATGAGCGCACAACCGTTGTGCCACCAGGGCTCCTTACTGGATGGATGGATGGATGGATGGATGGGTGGATGGGTGGATAGGTGGATGGGTGGATGGGTGGGTGGCTGGGTGGATGGGTGGATGGGTGGATGGGTGGATGTATGGATGGCAAAGCATCTCACAAGGGTTGAACAGTTAGCACTTCGAGCCCCCAGACTTCCCCGATTGCACACACGCTGGTTCAAAGCACAGACTCAGGAGCCAGATGGCCTGCCGAATCCCAGGCACTTATAAGCTGTGTGTAACCTTGGACACATACCTTAATCTGTGCCTCAGTTTCCTTATCTGTTAAGTGTGGACAATGATAGAGCCTTCCTCATGCAGTTGGTGAGAGGATTTTATGAAGTTAATACAAAGAAATTCAGAGGCAGTGGTGGATCAGTGATAGAATTCTTGCCTTTTATGTGGGAGACCGGGGTTCAATTCCCAGGCGATACACCTCGTGCACTGCCACCACCCATCTGTCAGTGGAGGGTTGCGTGTTGCTATGAGGCTCAACAGGTTTCAGCGGAGCTAACAGACTAAGTTGGACTAGGAAGAAAGGCCTGGAGATCTACTTCCAAGAATCAGCCAGTGAAAACCCTCTGGATCACAATAGTCTGATCCAAAACTGATCATGGGGATGGTACAGGACTGGGCAGCGTTTCGTCCCTTTGGGTACGGGGTCGCCATGAGTCAGGGGCCAGCTCAAAGGCAGCAAACAACAACGGCAATATGTTTTCGAGGACTCCTAGGATGTAGTGAGGCTTGGTTACCCTCCTTTTTCCCTCTTAGTGGCTCCACCTCCAAAATGAAGTTGCCAAAGTCTGCTTGCCCTTGGTGTGCAGACCAGCATAGCTCCATGACAAAGCAGCAAAGTCCAATGGGAACTGCAGTTGGCAGGGCACACTGGAAGGCAGCAAGCTTTTGAATCTCATTTTCCCTAGTGATAATTTAGCTGTTACTATGTGGCGGCAATTTAGAGCCTGTATGAATAGGGTAGGAGCTGCTAGGTGGTGCAAATGGTTGACATATTCAGCACTAACAAAAAGGTTGGCAGTTCGAGTCCACCCAGAGGCACCTCAGAAGAAAGACCTGGCTATCTACTTCCAAAAAATCCAGCCATCAAAAACCCAACAGTTCTACTCTGACACACGTGGGGTCGCTATGAGTCAGAACCAACTTGATGGCAACTGGTGAGTACAGCTGGTGAAGGAACTGGACTCAACCAAACTCATCAGAGAACAAGCTGGAAGGCCCTGGGCCCCCGGAAGGCCCTGGGCCCCCAGCTCAGAGTCAGCAGAGAGACTTCTGAGATGGTGGGGCAAGGGGACATGTAGGGCTAGATGGCTTTCTCTCCAGCTATTTGGAGCCCGTTTAGCCTGGGAAGATGAGGGACAGTGTCTCTGAGCAATCTTTAGGCTCTTGAGGTGGAAGAGTCCTGGGAATCACACCCCCCCGCCCCGCCCCCACTGAAATGTAGCGTTGCCCTCTCCGTTCTAGAGCTCCCTGGGGTTGACTGGCATTGGCCATGGATTTTATCGCCCGTACTCTTCAAAAGGGTTTCCTTAGGTGTGACTCAGGGAGCCCTGGTGGTGCAGTGGTTAAGTGCTCGGCAGCTAACCAGAACGTTGGTGGTTTGAACCAACCAGCTACTCAGCAGGAGAGAGATGTGGCAGTCTGTTTCCATGAAAATTTACAGCCTTAGAAACCCTATGGGACAGTTCTACTCTGTCCTACAGTGTCACTATGAGTTGGAATCGACTTGGCGGCAATGGGTTTGGGCAGATGTGACTCTTAGATGTGAGCTCTGTGAGGTTGGAGATCCCGCCCACCTTGTTCATCATGGATGCTCAGGGCTTTATGTTCTGCCTGCTGTCAGGTAGGTGCCAGCGAATGTTTGTTCAGGTTGCTGTTGCAGAAGGAGAGAAGAGTTAGTTATGACTACCCCGCTGTCCCACCACCTGTCTGTCAGTCTGTCGTACAGTGGTGGCCTGTATGTTACTGTGATGCTGGAAGCTATGCCGCCAGTATCTCAAATACCAGCAGGGTCATCCATGGTGGACAGGTTTCAGCAGAGCTTGCAGACTAAGGCAGACTAGGAAGAAAGGTCTGGCACTCTACTTCTGAAAATTAGCCAGTGGACGCCCTATGGATCACAACAGAACGTTGTTGGACACGTTTGCTTTGGATACGTCATCAGGAGGGATTAATCACTAGAGGAGGACGTCACGTTTGGTGAAGTAAAGGTCGAGGGAGACCTTCAGTGAGATGTATGGGCATGACAGCTGCTATGATGGATGGAAACACGCCGGCGATTGTGAGAACAACGTTTACTTCCATTGTACATAAGGTCACCATGAGTCAGAGTCAACTTGGTGACAAAACCAAACAAACCAAACCTGTTGCCGTGGAGTCGATTCCAACTCATAGTGACCCTATAGGACAGAGTAGAACTGCCCCATAGAGCTTCCAAGGAGCAGCTAGTGGATTTGAACTGCCCACTTCAACTTAGCAGCTGTAGTACTTAATCACTATGCCACTGCAGTTATCTATTTATCACCTACCTACCTACCTACCTACCTACCTACCTACCTACCTACCTACCTACCTACCTACCTACCTACCTACCTACCTATCATCCCACAGCCAGGCCTCTTGTGGGTTTCTAGTAGTGATGGTGGGACCATTTTGCAGATGAAACTCTTTTTAACGTTATCTCAGCATTTTATTAACTTAATCTCCTGGGATAAGTTCTATAATGACCCCTGTCGCCTAAAATCAGCACCACTGTGCTTAGAATTACTGGAACATCTAAAACCAAAAAAAACAAACAAAATCAGGTCAGTTCCTACTCACGGTAACCCCACGTGTGTCCAAGTAGAACTGTGCAGGGTTTTCAATGGCTGTGATATTCTGGAAGATCACCAGGCCTTTTTCTGGAGGCACCTCCACATGGATTCAAACCACCAACCTTACAGTTAGCAGCTGAGTTTACCTTAACCATCCGCACTACCGGGGGACTGAACCATCTAGTGTGCGTCAGATAAGGACTGGGTCCCCTCTCACCTGCTTCTATGTAGAAATCCTTTTGAATGCTTTAAACTTTCTTCATTATTTCTATTTTCCATTTCTTCCTTTTCACAGACCATTTATAATTTTTCCATGCCTTTCCAAAATTACATTCTTAGAAGGATGATTTCTTGGCTATTAAATTCTTTTTGATGTAAACGCACATCAATAATGTTAGAGCTTTTCTTTGTTTTGTTTTAAAATGACATTTTATTGCTAAAGCATGCTTAACTTAACATATAATCCTACCTCCTGTGTCTTTCTGTGTACCACCAGAATGCTCCTTAGAAGCGAGGATGACAAGGCTACGTCTCACATACTTTGGACATGATATCAGGAAGAATCAGGCCTTGGAGAAGGACATGGTGCTCGGTAAAGTGGAGAGTCAGTAAAAAAGAGAAAGACCCTCAATGAGCTGGATTGACACAGTGGCTGCAACAACGGGCTTAAGCATAACAACGACTGCGAGGGTCATGCAGGACCAGGCGGTGTTTCATTCTGTCATACATAGGGTCACTATGTGTCGAAACTGACTCAACAGCACCTAACAACAACCTGTGACTTTTTATGTTTAACCCATGCCTTTAGTTTTTTCACATGGAGTTCTGGTGGTGCAACGGTTTCGTGCTCAGCTGCTAACCAAAAGGTTGGTGGTTTGAATCCACCTAGTGGTGACGTGGGAGAAAGACCTGGCTATCTGCTCCCGTAAAGATTACAGCCTAGGAAACCCTATGGGGCAGTTCTACTCTGTCACATAGGGTCACTCTGAGTCAGAATCGACTCGATGGCACCTAACGGCAACAGTTTTTTTGGAGGCTCCCCAGTGGACCGCCTCTCCTGTGCCTACTGGATGTCATCTTGCCTTTGAGAAGGCATTTCTCAGATCTTAGAAAGTCTTCTTGACCTGTCAGACATCAGGCAGAGAGATGGGTACCCCGCTTGTCTATTTCCCCTTTGTGTTCCAGGTAACTTTAATGGGATCGTCCCCAATTCCTTTCCTAAACTATGTGTAAAAAGATAAAGCAGCTCCTGCTCCAGGTCTGGTCCCTTCGTGGCTTCCTGAGGCTATGCAGTGACCTGGCCCTTGCCCCATCTGGCTGTGAGGTGCGCCCGGGCCCTCACCTGGAATGTGGCCCTGTGACTTTGACCTCGGCTTTCTGTTTCTATGTGGCAGCAGTCTCGGAGCTGTGTGAGTACATCTGAAGGTACTGGACTCAGACTCAACAGAGAACAGGCTGGAAGGCCCTGGGCCCCCAGCTCAGAGTTAGCACACAGACTTCTGAGACAGGAGGCAGCGCTAGATTGAGGACACATGACTCCTCGCCTTCAGGCTCCTGGGGCTTCCTCTGGGCTCATTTTCCTCCCAGGCTCACCCTAGGGGCCTGTGACTTCACAGAACTTCATCTGTCCTGTGTCAAGGTGAGTCTGCTTCCGCGGGGATTTATTACCAGATGATACCTGAGGGAGGAAGGGCAGGTATTTCCCAAACGTCACGGAGCGTGAGGCCCAGGTGACTCAGGGAGGTCAGAGCTGGTGCGCTGTAGCCTCTGAAATTGGCAGGCGGGGAGCTGGGATGGAGGTGCCGATGCTAACGACTGCCTGCCCCGCCTCTGCGCTGCGATTTCATCATGCACACCTTTGTAAACAATCCATTTAGCAGCCAAATTATACACTGGATAATTACAGCTTCCAGCCTCATGTCAGGAGTCCCCAGCACAACAACCTGCTTGCGGTGATATCACAGCCTGAAATGGGCGACATGCTTCTGCCGGAAGTCCTGACAAGACACCGGGAGAGGCTGAACGTGGAGGGTGGGCTGCCTTGACTGCTGTTAATTGTCTGTGTCGGGTCTGCGGGTCTTGTTTTGACAGTCCCGGAATTGTGTTTCCACACTTGATGAAAGCAATATGGGAACCCAGGCAGGAGCAGCTTGTCTTTGAGTTAAAAACAGTCAGGGTAAGATCAGCCCCTCTGGTGTTGAGGCGGGAGTCGCTTTTCACAGCCCTTCTCACCTTCTTTGGAGTCCCTGGGTGTGCAAATGGCTGAAGCACTTGTTTGCTAACCAAGGGGTTGGAGGCTCAAGCCCACCGAGAGACACCTCAGAAGAAAGACCTGACGATCTACCTCTGAAAAATCAGCTGTCGAAAGCACTGCAGAGCCCAGTTCTACTCCGGCACACGTGGGGCTGCCATGGGTTGGAGCTGACTCGATGGCAATGGGTTTGGTGTGGTTTTCTCACCTTCCTCACCTCACTTGAAACTGTCCTTCTCTCTTCCCAGGAAACACTGAGAGAGGCTATAAGCTATACGAGTGGGCTGAATAGGGGACGAGGCCTGGATTACAGCCAGCCCTGAGTGGTACAAACAGTTAACGAGCTTGGGTGCTAACCAAAAGGTCGGCGGTTTGAATCTACCCAGAGGCACCTTGGAAGAAAGGCCTGGTGACCTACTTCTGAAAAATCAGTCATCAAAAACCTTATGGGGCCCAGTTCTATGCTGACATATGTGGAGTTGCGGTGAGTCAACTCAACAGCTTTTTTTTTGGTTTGTTTTGCTTTTTAATATATATACATTTAAAAAGATGTATTTGAAGTTTATTCTGAGCCCTCAGTGGTGCTATGGAAATTGTTTTAATAGGACATGGAGGGGTACAAGGTAGAAGATGGCAGCAATGGGGGAAGCTGATGGACATCGCCAAGGCTGAAGAAAACTTGGCTATGGCCCTGGGCCAGGGAAGGAGGGCATATTCCTGAGAATTATTAAAAATGATACCTGGTAGTGATGACTGGATTTATGACCTTGAGGTCCACTTGGAGCTGGTGATCATTTACATCTCTAGTGATAGAAAGAGTTTATCGCTGGGGCAGACACAGTGAACCCCACCGCCATTTAGCTCGTTGTATTCCATGGCAAGTACCATTCTCTCCAACCTGTGGTTCTGTGGTTGACATTCTGTCTGCAGAGGCTCATGGTCTGACACAGAAGAGAGAACAGTGGAGAGAAAATGAAGGCATGAGTAAAGGAGTCCTGCTGGCCCAGTGGTTGTGTGCTTGGCTACTAACCAAAAGGCTATTCGGTGGCTCCACAGGAGAAAGACCTGGCCATTTGCTCCCCTAAAGATCACGGCCTGGATAACCCTATGGGGCAATTCTACTCTGTCACATGGTGTCACTATGACTTGGAATCGACTCGAAGGTACACAACAACAACAACATGCATGAGTACCCCTTGGTTTCCCCATCACAGAGGGCTTTGCCATCTCAGTTAAGTCTCCTCTTCTACTTCTGCCCTGTGGGAAGGGTCCTGCTATCCTCAGATGCCCCTTTGCATACTGATGCTACGGCTGGGGAGGTGTTTTTCAGGCAGTTTTGAGCAGAGAGGTGCTGGAGTGGCTGCAGAGTGTGAGGGAACTCGGTGGAAAGGGGAATGTGGGCTTCCTGTCTCTGATACAGTGTTTAAGAAACGCATATAATCAATATCATTAGCCATTAAACCAAACCCATTGCTGTCGAATCAGTTCCAACTCTTATCAACCCTATAGGACAGAGTAGAACTGCCCTATAGACTCTGTCCTATAGGGTCGCTAAGAGTCGGATTTTTTTTTTTTTTTATAGGCTCTCCGAGGCTATAATCTTTACCGGGAGACCTGGTGGTGCAGTGGTTAAGAGCTTGTCTGCTAACTGAGAGACTGGCAGTTTGAACCCACCAGCCGCTCCGAGGGAAAGTGATGAGGCAGTCTGCTCCCATAAAGATTACCGAAAAACAAACTAAGCCCATTGCCATCTAGTCGATTCTGACTCATATTGACTCTCTGTGACAGAGTAGAACTGCCCACATGATTTCCAAGGCTGTAATCTTCATAACAGCAGATTGTCAGGTCTTTCTCCTTTGGAGCTGCTGGGTGGGCACTCAACCGTTGCACCACCAGGACTCAATAGGCTTCAATAACTAGCTGCTGTCAAGCCTGTTTCTATTCATAGGGACCCTATACGGCAGAGTAGAACTGTCCCATAGGGTTTCCAAGGAGCAGCTGATAGATTTGAACTGCTGACCTTTTTAGTTAGCAGCTGAACACTTAACCACTGTGCCACCAGGGCTCCAGGTTTCAATAAACCAAAAAAACCCCAAACTCATTGCCTTTGAATTGATTCTGACTCATAGTGACCCGATATGACAGGGTAGAACCACCCCATAGGGTTTCCAAGGAGCACCTGGTAGATTTGAACTGCTGACCTTTTGGTTAGCAGCTGTAGCTCTTAACCACTAGGCCACCAGGGTCTCCTAGGACTATAGAAATAACAGTATAAGAACATGCATGATAATTAACATCTGGACAGCAGCCATTCGTTTCCTTATATTTCTGGAGGGCCCGGGGACAAAGGTCTTCTGGCATAGTCCACACTCTTGGGAGCTTTAACACACAAGCAGCCCTTCCGGCAGAACCCAAGGATACAGGTTCTGATCTGAATCCAAAAGGCTCCGCAGGAACTTAGGGGAAAATGCTCATTTCCCTCTGAAGCTCTCAACACAGGTTCACGTTCTTGTTCAGGAACGCTCTCCAAAGAGCTGCGTCTATGGTGCCAAGTTCACTGTGCGTTTCAGAGATTCTGCCCGTTGGTTCTAAGTCCGCTTCTGAAATTCTTTGTCGGAGCTATGATCCCATTTTTAAATTTGCTCAAGTGCTTCCTCAAATGCACTGGGTAATTGGCTGAGCTACGCTATTAACATAAATTTCCATATTTGTTTCATAACTAAAATATGACTAAGAATAAAAGGCCAATTACACCAAAATTGCATGAGTCGCCGTGATTAAAACAGTACGTGATAATTTTAGTCACTGGTTTCAGAATTCCGAGTGATCTCTTACTCATCACCTTGTACTTGTTCTCACCGCACTTTTATTGTATACTTAATGCTGTGGGTGGGAGCACTCCAGGTGGTGTGAAGGCAAAGTTGAAAGGTATTCCCAGACCTCAGGAAGACTAGAAGCAAATGGAGGAAAGACAGTCCATCAAATGGACTCATGTAGAAATATACACTTAAACCAGAAGGTGGTGGCCAGGCGCCTTTGAGAGCTTTGGTAATTCTTTTGGTCTTAAGTTGGGTGGTAGTGTATTCATTTCCTAGGACTGTTGGAACAAAGTACCACACTGGGTGACTCATAACCAAAAAACCAAACTCGTTGCCATCGAGTCAGTTCCGACTCATAGCCACCCTATAGGACAGAGTAGAAGTGCCCCATAGGGTTTCCAAGGAGCATCTGATGGATTCGAACTGCCGACCTTTTGGTTAGCAGCCGAGCTCTTAACGGCTCTGCGTGACTTATAACAACAGAAATTTATGGTCTCACTGTTTCAGAGGTTAGAAGTCTAAATTAGGGTGTCAGCCATGTTGATTCCTTCTGAAGGCTGAGGGAGAGTCTGGTCCAGACCTTTCCCCTCACTTCTGGTGACAGCTGCGATCACTCCACTCTCTGCCTCCATCTTCAGATGGCCGCCTGCCCTCTGCTTCTCTGTCTGTGTCTCTCCTCCTCTTCATAAGGCGTTACTCGTATTGGATTAGGGCCCACTCTCCTCCAGTATGACCTCATGTGAACTTAACTGATAGTATCTTCAAAGACCCTATTTCCAAACAATTTCATGTTCCGGGGTAAAGTCAGGACTTGTCCTACTCTCCTAGGCCTGTCATAACAAAATGCCACAAAGTGGGTGGCTTTAAAGAACAGAAATCTATTGTCTCACGGTTCTGGAGGCTACAAGTCCAGATCAGGGTACTGGTCACGTTGATTCCCCCGAGGGCTCTGAGATAGGCACTGTCCCATGCCTCGTTCCCAACTTCTAGTGGCTGCCAGCAACCCTTGGTGTTGCTTTGCTGCTTGTAGATGTATCTTCATGGCTGTCTTCCTGTGTGTGTGTCTCCATTTCTGGGTCTGCCCTCCGCTTTTATAAGACACCGCTTAGAAGCGATCAGGATTAGGACTCAACCTACTCCAGTGTGACGTTGTTTCATTTAATAGGTAATGAAAGAAAAGCTCTATTTCCCGAAACAAGATCACATTCACAGGTAAGGGGTAGGACCTTAACATATCTTTTTGGGGGGACACGATTCAATCCAAAACAGGTGGGCTTTGAGCATTCATTTTATTATTATGCTTCTTACCTATTGCCGTTGAATGGATTCTGACCCATAGTGACCCTATAGGACAGAGGAGAACTGCCCCATACGGTTTCCAAGGCTGTGAATCTTTACATAACCAGGCTGCCACATCTTTCTCCCGCAGAGCTGCTAGTGGTTTCAAATGCGAACATTTTTGTTAGCAGCTGAGAGGTTAGCCACTGCACTGCGACACCAGAGCTCCTTATTATACTTCATAGTCATATAACATTATTGAATTCATAATACATTAATATGATTGGATTCTTTTTTCATCGTAGTTTTAACTTGTACTTCTCTTATTTATTCTGTGTTTGTTTTGTTTTTTCAGGGCAGAGAATTAATGTTGTTGTTAGTCGCCATGGAGTTGATTCCTATTCCTGGTGACCCCATGTGTCAGAGTAGAACTGCCCCATACGGTTTTCAAGGCTGTGACCTTCTCGAAGCAGATTGCCAGGCCTATCTTCTGAGGCATCTCTGGGTGGGTTCAAATTGCCAACCTTTCAGTTAGTAGTCGAGCACTTAACCATTTGCGCCACCCTTATTGGACTGTATGGATTCTTTTGAATGTACCGAACGTTACTCCAGTTTTTTTTTTTCCCCCCGAGAAGAAAATAGTGGGATTGAGCAAGACTGAATACAGAAGGGTACAGCCATAGGCCAGGGGAAAATGCCGGGGGCATAGTCTGTGCTGGGAATTCAGTCCCTCCTCTTGACTGGAGAAAACTTTGGGAAGTGGGTCCTTTTTCTGTGTAATAAGGAGCTCGATTTTCCTGAGAACGCACAGCTCCAAAGAGTTTGCTTGTAGGTGTGTGGAAAGCTGGAAGGCATAATTGGGGCACCCTTTTTTGAGGCTTCTAGAAGAGCAATTAGCTCAGCCGACCCTCTTCATAAAGCAATGGCGCCCACCTGGTGACTCCCTGCTAGTGCTCACGGGCAACCTGTGCCACACAAACCTGTGAGAGCTGAGATTCTCCCCTTGGCAGCACACCCTTGGATTTAAGCCATCACCCAAGCACTATTGCTTCGGCCTTCCCATTGGGGCAAAATGTGGTTTTTGTGTTTTTGTACCTTTTCATGAGGCTGAATTCCTGAGGCAGAGACCTCCAGATTCTGGCATCAGCCTTACAAGGTGTGCTGAGACCCAAGGCTGGTGAGGCGGCCAAAAAGAGAGGAACTTCACCTCTCCTCCCTTCAACCACTGAATGCCATGGCTTCTACACCTTAGCAGTTGTAACATCGAAGGCTTGGGGGTGCCAGGGAGCAAAGAAGGAGCCACGGTGGCCACAGAGGCAGCTCCAACCTTGCCTTCTCCTTCGTTCTTGTTGCCTGGTCACCAAGTCCTATCTATTCGTCCCTTGCCATGCCTCCTTGTCCCCACTGCCACTACCCTCGTCTGGGTCCTGGTCACTGGACCAGCTTCCTCTGGGCTCTGTCCCTCCCAACCCACCATACTCCGAGCTGGCAGGCCAATTTTGTTTCCCAACTCCAGGCTCTCCCTATTTTCTGCAGAAAAAAGTCCCAACTCAGCCTGGTGTTGGAGGACTTTTGTGATGTGGCTCTAGCCTCTGCATCCCTCTCGTGGAGGCATCACACCCCTTCCCACTTAATCCCATGGAAATCTCACTTTTCTCTGAATTCTTACCCAGAACCCAATTGCCATCAAGTCAGCTCTGACTCACGGCAACCCCACGTGTGTCAGAGTAGAACTGTGCTCCACAGGGTTTTCAGTGGCTGGTTTTTTGGAGGTAGATTACCAGGACTCTCTTCTGAGGTTCCGCTGGGTGGACTTGAACCTCCAGCCTTTCAGTTAGCAGCTGAGCATGTTAACGTTTTGCACCATCCAGGGACTCCCTGAATTTTCACAGCTCTAAATTAATCAGGATCTTTGGATGTGAGGGGCAGACATGGACTCAGGGGCTCTTTTTATTTGTTTCCTTGATTACTGAAGGCTGGACAAGATCTAAAGAGGGGAGGAAAGTCTGCCTCATGGCAGGCACCGAAGGTAACAGGGTCAATCCTACAGCCAGGCTTTGGGACTCTGGGGGTTTGCTGGGAGCTGATGGCTCCAAGGCCACTCTCGAGTCATCTCACCACACCCGGAGTTGATGACTCCTGGCAGTTGGGTTGATTCAGTCCACCGGCCTTGCTTCCGCGGCTCTGCCAACACCACTTTCCTCAAACTTCCATAGCGTCTCTTCACCTGTACCCTCTACTGCCTCGTGCCACCCCCACTGCCCTCAACAAAGGCCTGAGGGTGGGGAGCCCCTGGAAGAGGACTGTGAGCTGGGCAGCACTTGGCCCAGTCCAGCCGGCTCTGCTCATGGGGAGCTGCTCAGCTATGGCCCTTTATCACTGTTGTTGTTATTAGGTGCTGACAAGTCGATTCTGACTCATAGCGACTCCATGTGGCACATTACAACTGCCCCACAGGGTTTTCTAGGCTGTAATCTTTACGGAAGCAGATCACCAGGTCTTCCTCCTGTGGAGCTGCTGGGTGGGTTCGAACCACCAAGCTTTCAGTTAACAGCCGAGTGCTTAACCATTGTGCCACCAGGCTTCCTTCCTTTATCAGTAGCTCTTTTGTATATTGACGTCTTCTCTTCCCGCCTGATTGTGAATCCCCTGGGGCAGGGCTGCATCTGTCCCTTACTGACATCCTGAAAGGTAGTGGCCCCCACACTGGGCTGAATTACCTAGGGAGTTATTCAAGCATATAGGAAAAAGAGGTAAAAATTTGACCACACTGGACATTTGAGACTGTGTTGGCATCTCCTGTCTGGAGGGGAGATGGGAGGGTAGAGAGGGTTAGAAACTGGCAAAACCGTCACGAAAGGAGAGACTGGAAGGAGGGAGCAGGCTGACTCATTAGGGGGAGAGTAAGTGGGAGTATGGAGTAAGGTGTATATAAGCTTATATGTGACAGGCTAACTTGATTTGTAAACTTTCACTTAAAACACAATAAAAATTATTAAAAAAATTTTTTTGACCACACTAAAACAAAACAATAACCTTCAGTATCGTTAACACACACACACAAAACAACAGCAAAGTCCATAAACCAGTCAGAAGACAAATAATAAGCAAAGGAAGATACTGGGAACACAGACAAACAAGCATTACTTTCTTTACAACGAGCTCCTATAAAGAAGGAGAATACATACAATCCCACAAACACCGGGCAGAGGATCCGAACTGGCCGAGCAGGAAACAGGAGTGTAAAGGGCCAGTAAACACACGAAGAGACGTGCGACGTGAATCCACACAAACAGTTAGGCTATTTTTTCTTGAATCCCATCGGCAGAGATGACAAAGTTTCTTAATGCCCGATGTTGGTGAGCCCCCCTTAACAGTCTTGGTGGCGATGGCAATGAAGGCAGCATGTGAGGGCCCCTCGCATGGCGGGGGGGGAGCCGGTAGTGCTTACACCTCCCTAAGTCTCAGAACCACATGTCGTTGTTGCTGTTAGTCGCCCTGGAGTCACTCCGCCTCGTGGAGACCCCGTGTGTGCAGAGCAGAACTGCCCCATAGGGTTTCTGTGGAAGCAAATTGCTAGGCCTTTCTTCTGAGGTGTCTTTGTGTGGGTTTGAACCACCAACCTTTAGGCTAGTGGTCCAGCACTTCACAGATTACACCACCCAGGGACTCCTGGTGGACTTTGTTGCTGTGTCGTTGGGTGCCGTCGGGTTGATTCCGACTCATAGTGATGCCATGTGACAGAGTAGAACTGCCCCATAGAGTTTTCATGGCTATGACCTTTTGGAAACAGATTGCCAGGCCTGACTTCCAAGGTGCCTCTGGGTTTGAACCACCAACCTTTTGGCTGATAGTTGACTGCTAAACCATTTGGTCCACCCAGCCAGCCTTGGAATCACATGATGAGCTTTTAAAAACACAGGTTCCCAGTCCCCACCCCCAGCACCACTATAACATACCCATGTGTAATAAAGAACAGCATCTGTGAAGTTTCACATGGTTATAGGGACTGGGCAAGTGAACTTCAGCAGACTTGGGGACAGTGGTGGTTCTGTGGTAGAATTCTCACCTTCCATGAGGGAGACCCAGGTTCGATTCCTGGCCAATGCACCTCATGGACAGCCAGTACCCTTGCTTGCTGCTGTGATGCTGAACAGGTTTCAGCAAAGCTTCCAGACTAAGAGAGACTAGGAAGAAAGGCCTGGCAATCTACTTCTGAGAATCAGCCAGTGGAAACCCCGTGGACCACAACAGTCTGATCTGTAACTGATCATGGGAATGGCATAGGAAGGGGCAGCATTTTGTTCAGTTGTGCATGGGGTTGCCATGAGTTGGGGGCTGATTAGATGGCAGCTAAAAACATCAACAACAATGATGACAACAACAAGCCTTGGAACTGGCAACCCCACTGCTAAGAGTTGACTGTCTAGAATCACCTGCAAAAGAAAGTCAAGATAAGAAGACAGTAACAACCAAAATATATGTGAGGGGTTACACAGATAGAAATGTATGCACATATATGCATATCTGTGACTAGGAAGGTGTACGTGTACCTATAAATGAACACATTTATATGTACGTGTAGGCATATCTATATACATGTTTGTGAGTGTTGCACATATAGTCATATATACAATAAAGCACATAGGGGCTACAGTCACGGACACCTCCCAGACATAACCAAACACCTTGCAGAATTGGTTTACTAGGTTTGAAGGCTTAGGACCACAGTCTAGTGAGATATCTTGGTCAATTGGCATAATCTAGTTCATAATGTTACTTTCTATATTCTAGTTTAGTAAGTAGCATCTGGGGTCTTAAAAGCTTGCGAGTGGCCATCTAAGATACAACTATTGGTCTCTACTCATCTGGAGCAAAAGAGAAGGAAACCAAAGACTCAAAGAAGAAACCAGTCTACAGGACCAATTGCCTACACGAACCAGAGCCTTTGCAGACTGGGCTTGATTCTCTGCCCCAGGGTCTCTGGAGCCTATCTAGAGACCAGAAGAACTAGATAGTGCCTGGCTACCACTACCAACCGTTCTGACCAGGGCCACAATAGATGGTCCCGGGTAGAATGGGAAAAATTGTAGAACAAAACTCAATATCTTTAAAAAAGGCCAGACTTAATACACCATCAGAGGCCTGGGGAACCCGAGACTATTGCCCTAAGATACCCTTTAAACTTTGAACTGAAACTCCCGGAGGTCACCTTTTAACTAAAAAACAGATTGGCTTGTAAAATAAACAATGTCTCCTGTGAGTACTGTGCTGTTTTAAAAAATCCTCTGTGTCAGACCAAACCATCAACATTTACCCTAAAACAAAGATGAGAAGGCCAGAGGGGGGCAGGGAAGCTAGATTCATGGAAACAGAACAACCAGAACAGAAATAATGAAAATGTTGATGACATGTGGAAAATGGAACCCATGATACTAAATAATATGTGTAGAAATTGTTCAATGGGAACCTAATTTGCTGTGTAGACTTGTACTAGAAACTCAACAAAACATTAAAAAAAAAAAAAAAAGAGGAGGAGAGAGAAAGAGAAGAATGTCCACTACAGCATGGTTTGTGTAGCATCAACAAGTCCATCAATAGTACCCCACCTGAATAAAGCAGGCCACGTTATCCTTTTAAAAAGACTTTAGAGGAACTCTGTGTACTGATCTAGTGCAGTCTCTGAGTTATATTGTGAAGGGAAAACAGCAAGAAGCAGAACGTAAACAGTATGATCTCATTCACCTCAAGTTTTAAAATAATACGCCTATATATTTTGAAGGAGACTTGCTGGTGCAATCATTAAGTATTTGGTTGCTCACCAAAAGGTCAATGGTTCAAACCCACCCAGCAGCTCCTAGGGAGAAACCCTGGCAATCTGTTTCCGAAAAGATTAAAAAAAAAAAAAACACCCACTGCCTTTGAGTCGATTCTGACTCATAGCGACCACATAGATTACCAAAAAACCAAACAAAACCCATTGCTGTTGAGTCGATTCCAAGTCAGCCACCCCATAGGACAGAGCAGAACTGCCCCATAAAGTTTCCAAGGAGTGCCTGGTGGATTTGAACTGCTGACCTTTTGGTTAGCAGCCATAGCTCTTAACCACTACGCCATCAGGGTTTCAACCTAGAAAATCCTATGGGGCAGTTCTACTGTGTTACATGGGGGCGTGATGAGTCAGAATCGACGCCACAGCACCTAACAACAGCATCATATATTTTGGTAAGTGCACTTTTTTTTTTTTTAAGTGGAAAATATACGAGAAGCTGATAACAGTGATTGCCTTTGGGAGAAGAATCTGGAGATGGAAGAGACATTTCTGCCTTTCATCTTACGCTGCCTGATTTTCTCGCTCTGTGCATCAATAAATTTTACTTGCAAACTTCAACCAGTGTTTTTTGTATGGTGGGATTATGCGACAGTTTTGTTTTCTTCTTTATAGTTTTCTGTAAAAAAAAAAAAAAAAAAAGAATTAAACTCCAGAGTCTAGGGCTATACATCAGATACACTGAGTTTGGGAGTGGAGGTGCCGCCGACTTGGGGCGCTAGCAATCAGTTTGTTGTGTGGTTCGAATGATCAGCCAGGTTTGGGATCGCATTGGGAGCTCCTGGGAGAGAGGCTTTCTCTTCTCTGGGTATGAGAATGTAATGTCTGGACTAGCTGCGAGGTCCCTGAGTGGCACAAACAATTTGCATTACAAAGCCCTGGTGACGCAGTGGTTAAGAGCCCGGCTGCTAACGAAAAGGTTGGCAGTTCGAATTGACCAGCTGCTCCTTGGAAACCTATGGGGCAGTTCTACTCTGTCCTATAGGATCACTATGAGTCAGAATCGACTAGATGGTTGCCTGTTGTGGGTTTAGTTCTTGTTTTTTTACCAGTCTAAAGGAGCCCTGGTGGCCCAGTGGTTAATAGCTACAGCTGTTAACCAAAAGGTCAGCAGTTCGAATCCACCAACTGTTCCTTGGCAACCCTATGGGGCACTTCTACTCTATTCTATAGGGTCGCTATGAGTCAGAATCTACTCAACAGCAATGGGTTTCCAGGACAAACCCTTCTCTGGCACTGTGGGCCACATCTGATTGCCTGTTATATTTCTACCTTGAGGAATAAGCTGTCAAGAAAAGACATACGTCCTTGGAATACATCCTCCTTGTTAGCAAAAGAATTATGATACGTCTCTGTTACTCCCCATAATGTGACTCTTGAATAAACTTTGATTCAACAGATTAAGGGCACAACCAGAATACGTCTGTCTTAGGCTGAGTTCTCTAGAGGACAAAAACCAGTGAAGCGTATATAAATATGTATAGAAAGAGATTTATTTCAAGGAAATGGCTCACACAGTTGTTGAGGCTGGCAAGTCCCAAATCCATGGGTCAGACATCAGGCTGGAGGCTTCTCCTGGCTCATGTAGTTACAGGGGCCGATGAATCCAAAATCTGCAGGTCAGATGGCAGGCTGCTGGCTCATGTGGTTACAGGGGCTGATGAACCCAAAATCTGCAGGTCAGATGGCAGGCTGCTGGCTCATGTGGTTACAGGGGCTGATGAACCCAAAATCTGCAGGTCAGACAGTAGGCTGCTGGCTCACATGGTTACATGGGCTGATGAACCCAAAATCTGCAGGTCAGACGGCAGGCTGCTGGCTCATGTGGTTACAGGGCCTGACGAACCCAAAATATGCAGCTCAGACGGCAGGCTGTTGGCTCACGTGGTTACAGGGGTCGATGGATCCAGAACCTGCAGGTCAGACGGTAGGCTGCTGGCTCATGTGGTTACAGGGGCTGATGAACCCAAAATCTGCAGGTCAGACAGCAGGCTGCTGGCTCACATTCCAAGAACCAGAGGTCAGAAGATGACGGGTGAGTATATAGGATCCAGAGAGGGCAAGCTTTGCCAGAGGATCAATACAAATGAGATGCAGGCCATACTCCCAAGGAAACTCTCCTTTCCACTGATTGGCTGTTCACATCAGATCACAAAATGGAGGATGATTACATAATATCTGCCAAACCACTGAGAATCACGGCCTAGCCAAGCTGACATATAACCTTAACCATCACAACTTTTCTTGCGATTTGAGTAATAGCTAGGTTTGTTCATTTAATCATTCATTCAACACGGAGAGCTCACCATGAACTAAGTACCTTGCTAGGTACTAGGTGGGTATACATAGGTGAACAAATAGATATGGCCTCTGCCCTTATAGAAGTTACAGGCTACTGGGGGAGACGGACATTAAGCCAATAACCACACAAATAAACAACAAATTTATGCATTTAGATAGCTGAATGAAAGAAAAGTACTGAGCGATATCAACAAGTATAGCAGGAGTTTCTAAACTATATGAAGAGGTTAGGAAGACACTTCTAAGGACACAACATTTAAGCTAAGAACAGAGGAATGAACAGTTATTTAGGCTAAGAGCCGGGACAACAGCATTCCAGGAAGAAAGAGCAGTCTGTGCAAAGGCCCTGAGGCACGGAAGGACTTGACATGAAAGGAGGCCAGTATGGCAAGCAGAATGAGGCAGGTACTGGAGGAAGAAGGGCTGGAGAAGCAAGCAAGGGAAGAATTTAGGCAGAATCCTCCATATAAGGAGCCCTGGTGGCACAAAGGTTAAGCACTCAGCTGCTAACCGAAAGGTCAGCAGTTTTAGCCCACCCAGCAGCTCTGCAGAACAACCTGGCAATCTGCTCCTATAAAGATTACAGCCTAGAAAACTCTATGGGGCAGTTCTACTCTGTCACGTAGGGTGGCCATGAGTCCAAATCAACTTGATGGCACACAACAACAACCTAGCCCAAGTTAAGGATTCTATATTTTATCCTAACTAAAATTCTTAGTCACCATTGAAGGTGACTTGAAGCAAGAGAGTGACATGTTTTAAACAAGACCTGTTTGGCTACTATGTACAGAATACCCAAGAGGCCAAGAGTAGACACAGTGAGACCAGGTAGGGGGTGTCATAAAACGATTATCTACCATTTTATCTTCCGATGTGATTTTCCTATGCGTTGTAAATCCTGTCACTATGATGTAATAAGATGGATTAGTGGCAGTTATACTGATGAGGTCTACAAGATTAGATAGTGTCTTAGGACAATCTCTTTTGAGATACAGAAGAGAGAAGCGAGTAGAGAGACGTGGGAACCTCATACCACCAAGAAATCAGTGCTGGGAGCACAGCGTGGCCTTTGGACTGAGATTCCTGTGCTGAGATGCTCCCAGACCAAGGGAAGGTTGATGACAAGGACCTTTCTCCAGAGCCGACAGAGAGAGAAAGCCTTTCCCTGGAGCTGACGCCCTGAATTTGGGCTTGTAGCCTACTGGACTGTGAGAGAATAAATTTCTCTCTGTTAAAGCCATCTACTTGCGGTATTTCTGTTACAGCAGCACTAGATGACTAAAAAGGGGGAGTTGCAGAAATCCTGATAAGAGTTTCTGGGGTCTTGGACTCGATAGTTGGTGGTTGTACAGTGGACAGAGTAGAAGAATTTGAGGCACATATTTTTTCAGTAGACTCTATAAGACTTGGGAGTGGATTGGCTACGGCTATGTGTATGTTAGTAAGGAATAAGGGGAAGGAAGCTGTAAAGAAGAAATATCAGATTTCTGATTTGAGCCACATGACTGAGCAGTGAGGGGTCAGAGATTTAAATGATAGATAATCATACAGTCATACAAGGGAATCATAACCTAGCCAAATTTACAGATATTTTAGGGGGACACAATTCAATCCATGACACCCCCTACCTGGTCTCACTGTGTCTACTCTTGGCCTCTTGGATATTCTGTACATAGTAGCCAATTCTTAATGAATATTAAGAATTCATTTTGAGTCCAGTCGATGCCAACTCACGGTGACCCCATGTGTGTCAGAGTAACACTGTGCTCCATAAAGTTTCTAACAGCTGGTTTTTTGGAATTAGATTGCCAAGACTTTCTTCTAAAGTGACTCTGGGTGGACTTGAACCTCCAACCTTTTAGTTAAAAGCCAAGGGCATTAATCATTTGTACCACCGGGGTACTCCTGTTCCTCATTAGGGGCCTGATGATGTTATGGGTTGAATTGAATCCCCCAAAAACATGTGTTGAAGCCCTAATCCCTGCGACCTTATTTGGAAATATGGTCTTTCCTATAAAATGTGACCAGTTTAATTCAAGAGGTCATACCAGAACCAGAATAGGATGGGTCTTAATCCCTTCTGAATGGTGTCTTATAAAAGGGAGAACAGACACTACACAGGAGGAGAAGCTATATGAAGACGCAGCTACTAGTCAAGGAACGCCAAGAGGCGGCTGGGGCTACTAGAAACTGGAAGAGACAAGGAAGGGTCTTTCTCTAGAGCAGACAGAGAGAGTTCGGCCCTGTCCACCCCCTGAATTCAGATTCCTAGCCTCCAGAACCGTGAGACAATAAATTTCTGTTCTTCAGAGCCCCCCACCCCCCAAAAACAAACAAACAAAAAAAGAGCTCAATTTGGGTTTTATTTGCATAGACGTGATTTGTCCAGGATAGGTAGAAATTTCATCTTTCTGTCTCAGCTCAGTGGCCATACCAGATCTTTTTCCAAAATGAGTTTGCCTAAACTTGTCTAGAAGTCACCGAAATGTGCAATAAAAAGTCCCACGTGCTCCCAGAAGAACAAGGGAAAGAAAGGAGCCCAGAAGCCTGTGCAGAGTCAGGGAGATTGGAGTAGAGGAACTGGGCATAAGAAGATGAGAAAGTCTCTCGATTCTGCCCCCTGCTGACCACCCTGTCACTTTGTTAGCATGGACCCTCATCATTTCTCCCTTGGACCTTTCCCACAGCCTCCTAATTCCTCTGGCGTCTCCTGCCCTGGGGGTGAGTGAAGGAATAAGTGCGGCCAAGAGACAGACCAGTCAGTCCGACCACCTCTCAGCACTGTGGACATCCCCAAGTCATATTCCTTGTAGTTTTAATTTCTTTAAGATTTTTATTCCCTTGCCATATGGACTAGGACTCTCTTTTTTAAAATTAAGCTTATTTTTCAACAAATGGCACTAACAACTGTATACAAGAAAATTTTGGAAAAGAGGGGGTGTCACGGGTTGAATTGTGTCCCCCCAAAATATGTGTTTATCAATTGGATTTGGCCATGATTTCCGGTAACGTATGATTGTCCATTTTGTCATCTGATGTGATTTCCCTATGTGTTGTAACTCCGATCACTATGATGTTAATGAGATGGATTAGCCCCAGTTATATTGATGAGATCTACAAGATTAGATTTTGTCTAAAGCCAATCTCTTTTGAGATATAAAAGAGAGAAGCCAACAGAGCGACAAGGGAACCTCGTACCACCAAGAAAGTGCCAGGAGCAGAGCGAGTCCTTTGAACTTGGGGTTCCTGTGCGGAGAAGTTCCTAGTCCAGGGGATGATTGATGAGAAGGAGCCAACAGAGAGAGAAAGCCTTCCCCTGGAGCTGATGCCCTGAATTTGGACTTGTTGCCTACTAGACTATGAGAATATAAATTTCTCTTTGTTAAAGGCACCCAGTTGTGGTATTTTTGTTACAGCAGCACGAGATAACCAAGACGGGGGGTAAAAAACACTCCCAGTTTCCTTACCTAAATACAACAACAGTCTTTCTTTTTTTGTTTTTGCACATAACCTTGCAGTCCCAGATACAGTCATTCAGTTCAACAAATACTTATTGAGTGCTTACTACCTTCTAGGCAGTGTTCTAGGCACCAGGGATACAGAACTGTGCAGAACAGACAAAAGGCAACCCGCATGCATATTTTAAAATAATGATAGTATAGTGTATATACCATTTTAAATTAAGCTTTATATATTTTAAGTTATATTTATATTATTATCTTAACACCTGTATCTTATGCAAATATGTTAAGATAATATAATTTATTAAAACATTCACCAATTTTTGATCAAGGACCCAACAGATGGATCCTGATCAAAAGGAGGAAAAACGTAGAACAGAATTTCAAATTCTTGTAGAAACTAGACTTACTTGACCCATTGTGACTGGGAAACCCCCAAATCGATTGCCCTGAGATAACCTTTAAGCCTTGAACTGAAACTATCCCGTGAAGTCATCCTTAAACTAAAAAACAGGTTAGCTTACCCAGTAAAGAATATTTGCCTTGAGCAGTATACCCTTTTAAAGAATTATCTCTATGAGGTCAAATTGACAATAAAAACAAAAACTTGTTGCCATCGAGTCGATTCTGACTCATAGCGACCCTATAGGACAGAGTAGAACTGCCCCATAGGGTTTCCAAGGAGCGCCCGGCGGATTCGAACTGCCGACCTTTTGGTTAGCAGTCGTAGGTCTTAGTCACTATGCCACCAGAGTTTCCAAATTGACAGTAGTAACTCCAAAACAAAGACGAGAGTTTAGGGGACAGACCGTCTAAGTTAGTAGTGGTGAAAAAATGCGGGTAGAGTTAGTGAGAATGGTGACACAATGCGAAGACTGTAACCAATAGTAAAGTCTATATAACAAGTGTACATGTAGAAAATGCTGAGTGGGAGTACATTTTGTTATGCATATTTTCATCAAAAATGAAAAAAAGAAAAAACACTCGCTTACTGGGGCCACAGGCTCTTTGCCTGGTCTATGAATGGTTTTCACCACTACTATTCCACCCCCTAGGGTAATGCTCGACACATAGAAGACACTCAGTAAATACTCCCTGAATAAAAAAAAGGCTTGTTGTGTCCAGTTTGAGGATTGCAATACAAAGAGGGTTCAGCTTCTGTTGGATTCATTTCTGAAAACAGGCCTTTTCAAACTTCCCACCAAAATTCAAACAGTAGGAGAACTGAACACTTGGGAGATCTGAGGGATATCAATGGTGTCTATAATGTATAGCTTAACTAACCTAACCCATTGCTGTTGAGTTGATTCCGACTCATAGCGACCCTATGGGACAGGGTAGAACTGCCCCATAGAGTTTCTGACAAGCACCTGGTGGATTCGAGCTGCCAGTCTTTTGGTTAGCAGCCATAGCACTTAACCGCTACACCACCAGGGTTTCCTCTATAATGTATAAATATACTTAAATACAATCAAAATAACGTGGGCCCAGAAAGATCTTGGTAGCCTATAGCTTTGAGTACTTTGAGGACACCCCTGGGAACTGCCCCCATTTCTTGGCTGTAATCTTGACAAGAGCAGATTGCCAAGTCTTTCTCCTTTGGAGCCACTGGTGGGTTCGAACCACCTACATTTGGGTTAGCAGCTGAGTGCTTCACCATTGCACCACCAGGGCTCCTTTTTTACAGCCTAGTGGGTATAAAATGACCCCTCAAGCCTGCTTTCATTTTTTATAACTTGAGAGATGGACATTTTCCTGTGTGTTGGTTTGCTTGTCATACTTTTACTTGGCTGTGCGTTTCCAGGGGGCAGAGGTCTTTCTCACACATGGGATGGGCTGGGTCAGCATACACTCAGTAAACCTCTTGCTGTCAAGTCAATCATGATGAAGAATTAAAGAACCAATCAATAGTCTCACTGACTTTGTTTCAGTGAGACGTCTGTCCAACTAAGTGTGACCAGAGGAAGTAGATTCCTTCGTTCTTATTTCCCGTCAGCTCCTGAGACTGCTCAGCACCGAGAGCTTTGGGACAATTCCTCAACGATAATTATTTTGCTGACGCCACCTTGACAGATCTGTTCAGGGCACACTGGTGAAACACTCGGCTGCTAACCAAAAGGTTGGCAGTTTGAACCCACCCAGAGGGTTTGTGGGAGAAAGACCTGGCAACCTGCTTCCATAAAGGTTACAGCCAAGAAAACCCTATGGAGTAGTTCTACTCCATCACATGGGGTCGCCATGAGTCAAATCAACTCGACAGCACCCAGCAACTACAGTTGATTCTGTGTCTGTCTTGGCCTAATAGACTGTCCAATCCTCTAGGGCAGATACGGGAGGGATTTACTCACCTTCCTGATCCCATGCCTAGCAGTGCCTGGCGTGTATTTTGGGCTCCATACAAACCTGTGAAGTGAGCATGAGGCAATACATTGCACCAACAACCTCCTTCCAAGAATGTGAAATGGGCTGCTTGAAAACTGACGTGATGTTAGTTCAGGTTCCTAATGCTAAGCTGTCCTTGGGTGGCGCAAACAGTTAAGAGCTCGGCTATTAACAGAAAGGTTGGCAGTTCAAATACACCCCAGGCTCCTTGGAAGAAAGAGCTGGTGATCTACTTGTGAGAGGTCACAGCCATTGAAGCACAGTTCTACCGTGAATCACACAAGGTTGCTGTGAGTGAGAACCGACTCGATGGCAGCTAATTACCTATGCTCTCTTCCACAATAGAAAACACCCAAGTCATAGAGATTTGATACAGTGAAGGTTTCTCTCTCAGTCACAGTAAGTCTGATGTGGAGCAGGTGGTTCTCCTCCATGTTGCAGCTACACCAGCTGCAGGGGATGAGAGAGATGGGACCTCTGGGGCAGGAAAAGAAAGAGATGGAGGAATTGCACCAGTTTTAACTACCTTAGCCTGGAAACGAGAGACAAGTGGTTTCTGCTCACATTTCATTGGCCAGCACTGGTCACATGGTCCCAACCTAACTGGGGGGTGGGGTGGGGAGGTGGCAGGATGTATAGGTGTGTAAGTAAACATTGTCTCTGCCAGAGTTGTGTGTGTTTGTGTGTGTGTGTGCAAGGATGTCCATCATAAAGATATATGTAAAAGTAGCCTTGATCTCACAGATATAATTCTTTAAAAGAGTACAATGCTCAAAGCAGACATGCTTCGCTAATTAAAATAAACTTATCTTTCGGTTCAAAGAAGACATCAGGGGATATTTTTGGCTTAAGGTTTAAAGATTATCTCAGGGCAGTAGTTTCAGGGGCTCATCCAGCCTAGATGGCTCCAGAAAGCCTGGATTCCATTGAGGATTTTAAATTTTGTTCCACATTTTTCCCCCATTTTCTATAATCTTTGATCAAAATATTCAGTAATAGCAGCCAGGCACCATCCTGTTTTTCTGGTCTCATAGCGAAGGAGGTAGTTGTTCATGGTGGCAACCAGACATACATTCGATTTCCTCCTCCAATTCCTGACTCTCCTTCTTCCTTTGTTGCTTCAGGTGAATGGGGACCAATTGTTGTACCTTGGATGGCTGCTAGCAAGTTTTAAGAACCTCAGGCACTATGTAACAACTAGGAGGTAGAACAGAAGTACTGAGAAACAGTATTAGGCTAATCAATTAGAATGTCCCTTGAAACTATGACCCTAAACCTCCAAACCATGGAAACAAATTTCATGGGGTATTTGGTTGTGCACAACTGGAAAGGTTAGATAGGAAACTTAGGGGGCAGTGAGTTTAAGATACTGGTAGTTGAAGAATGTAGAAAAGGATACCGAGAATAGCAGCACAACTTGAAGAATGTAACCAATGTCACTGAATTGTACATGTAGAAATTGTTGAAATGGTTTACCTTTCTTTGGTTGTGTATAGTTTTCACCCAAATTAAAAAAATAATAATAATCTTTAAAAAAATCGGTTCTTAAGATAGTGTCACAGGTTCAGTTGTGTCTCCCAAAAATATGTATCTCAATTTGGCTAGGCCAAGATTCCCACTATTGTGTTTGTCCACCATTTTGTCATCCGATGTGATTGTCCTACGTGTTATAAATTGTATCTCTATGATGTTAACAAAGCAGGATTAACAGCGGTTATGTTAATGAGGCAGGACTCGATCTACAAGATTAGATTGTGTCTTTAGCTAATCTTTTTTTGAGATATAAAAGATAGACACAAGAAGAGAGACGTGGGGACCTCATACCAACAAGAAAGAAGCACCAGGGACATAGGGTGTCCTTTGGACCCAGGGCCCCTGTGCTTGAGAATCTCCTAACCCAGGAGAAGATTGATGACAAGGACCTTCCCCTACAGCCGACAGAGAGAGAAAGCCTTCCCCTGGAGCTGGCATCCTGAATTCAAGCTTCTAGCCTCCTAGACTGTGAAAAAATAGAAGTCTCTTTCTTAAAGCCGTCCTCTTGTGGTACTTCTGTTATAGCAGCACCAGATAACCAAGACAGGTAGAGGTTTCCAAGTTGTCAATCTCTCCCATTGAAATGGCCTTCTTGTTCCTCCTTTGAGGACAGAAAACAGAGATGGAGGTACGTGATGTGAAACTTACTTGCCACCTGAAAAGCAGAGCTGAGTCTAAATGCAAAAAAACCAACACAAATAGACACATGTACATGTAAGCACTTGAAGGGTGTACAGGCCAGGTCAAAAGGGTGTGTGCCTACATGTGGCTGAATTGGTGTGTGCATAAGCTCAGTGCTAGTGAGCTCCCAACACTCTGATTTCTGGGCTTCTAACAGCTTTCTTCGGAAGCCCTGGTGGCGTAGTGGTTAAGAGCTACAGCTGCTAACCAAAAGGTCGGCATTCAAATTCACTAGGCGCTCCTTGGAAACTCTATGGGCTAGTTCTACCCTGTCCTATAGGGTCACTATGGTCGAATCGACTCGACAGCAACGGGTTTGGTTTTTGGCTTAACAACCATCTTTATCCCACAGGGTCATAATGTAGGCTGTGGAGATTAGAAAAGTCCCTGGGTGATGGAAATGGTTAACGTGCTTGGCTGCTAACCAAAAGGTTGCAGGTTCAAGTTCACCTAGAAAACCCAAAACCCACTGCCGTTGAGTTGATTCCGACTCATAGCGACCCTATAGGACAGAGTAGAACTGCCCCCAGAGAGTTTCCAAGAAGCGCCTCATGGATTTGAACTGTAGACCTTAACCGTCGCACTTAACTGCTGTGCCACCAGGGTTTCCAAGTTCACCTAGAGGCATCTCAAAAGAAAGGATTGGTGATCTACTTCTGAAAATTAGCCATTGAAAACCTCATGAATCACCACAGAGCATTGTCTGACTTGCTGTGTTTGGACACATCATCAGGTGGATCAATTGCAGGCGGGGGACATCATGTTTGGTGACATAGAGGTCCCGCAAGTGTGAGAGAGACCCTTGATGAGATAGATTGGCACAACAGCCACAACGGTGGACCGGAAGATGATGGTGGTGATCGTGAGGATGACGCAGGGCCAGGCAAGGTTTTGTTGTGTTGTACATAAGGTCACCATGAGTCAGAGTCAACTGGATGGCAGCTACCTATCTCTCTATTTATGCAATGTCTTGCTGTTGTTATGGGTGAATCCCCTTGTTCCGTTTGAACGATGGCCTCTTGGTCTATGTACAGGTTCCTCATGAGCACAGTTAAGTGCTCTGGATTTCCCGTTTTTCCTAATGTTATCCATAATTTGTTATGATCCACACAATCGAATTCTTTTGCATAGTCCATGAAACACAGTTAAACATCTTTCTGGTGTTCTCTACTTTTAGCCAAGATTCATCTGACATCAGCAATGATATCCCTCATTCCACATACTAAACCCTTTGCCTTCAGTTGATTCCAACTCACAGCGACCCTATAAGACAGAACAGAACTGCTCCATAGGGCTTCCATAGCTGTAATCTTTCAGGAAGCCACAGCTTTCTCCCTCTGAGCAGCTGGTGGGTCTGGACGACCGTAACCTGGTCTCTTGACCCCGTGTCTGAGAGGAATAGAGTGTGAAATTGAAATCCCAGGCTGCTGAACCTGAGGCCAGGGCTGGAGCGCCAGTCACAAGGAGCCCATTTGAATCCTGTATGCTCCTTCTGGCCTTCCCGAAAGTCACTGTGGAAAACAATCACCTGTCTCCCAGGCACCAAAGAAACAAACAAACCAAATCCATTGCTGAGGAGCCAATTCTGACTCACAGTGACCTCACAGGGCTGGGTTTCCAAGGCCGTAATGTTTAAGGAAGCAGAGTGCCCTATCTTTCCCCTGCAGAGAGGCTGGGTTTGAACCACTGACCTTTCGGTTGTGCTTAACCACTGTGCCACCAGGGGTCCTCCTCCTAGGCTCAGGAGCTGGCTCTCCTGAATCAGGTTCCTGCTGGTCTCCAGGCTGGGGGGCGGGAGGGAGATGACGAGAGGGTTGTAGAGGGAGGGAGTGATCAAGGCCCTTGGGGAAAAAAAGAAGCTGGTGGAAAAAGCGGGCAGTGAGGCTGTACTTGCAGGATGCTGGGCCCTAGGCCTGGAGGCGCTGGGCAGGGTGGGGGCTGACTGAGCATCCTGGGCTTTCTCTCCTTTGGTTGATAGATAGTTTATTTTATTTTTTGTTGTTGTTGAGAATATACACAGCAGGACATACACCGACTTGAACAGTATCTACATGTACAATTTGGTGATGTCCAAGAGAAAAATTAATAACAGACATCTTATTTTGATTTTAGCCCTTTTCTTACCCACAAAACCAAATATTAACCGTAAAAATTCCTGACCGAATCGTGTAAGCAGCTGTTTTCCTTTTTTTCCCCCTCTCAAAGTCGCTAATCTTTCGCGTTGGAAGCCAGGCTTACTTGATTAAAATTTCCAAAGCTATCCTGGCTGCAGGTGGGTGGAGGGCCAGAGACCATCCTATGACCTGTTATCAGTTGATCTCAGTAAAAGGGGGAGGGCAGGGTTCAGTCAATCAATTAAAATTAGCCAATGGATGAGTTTCTATCCTTCTCCTTCCTCTTCTCTTTATAAGCCTCCTTGTAACCAGCCTACTTCCAGCCATTTGCTTTTTTTTCTGGAATCAAAATGGTCTCCCTATATGGATAGGGACTAACGGCTTGGAATAAACCTTATGTTTCCATTTCTTTGAGTTTTGATCATTTTCAACAGTGACAGTGATTACATTCTTAAAGTTGTGTGACCATTCTCACCCTCTTTTTCCAAACTGCTCTTCCCCTGTTAACGTAAACTCACTGCCCCTTAAGTTTCCTGTCTAATCTTTCACTGTTGTCAGTTTGTTTCCGTATAGATAGTTCTTTAAAAGAGCGCAATGCTCAATGGCACCCAGCACGTTCTTACTTGCATGTTGGTGCTTCTGTCTCCCCTACGCGCAAACACCTCCTGGCATTGCACTTGAACGAGTTATCCAGGGCTGAGCCCTGCCTGAGACAAGGAGATTTAATAAAGAGAAATGAAATGTTCCGGTGAGCCCGTAATTGCTTTTAGGGACGCACAATCCAATGGAGTGTGGAGGGGGAAGGGCTGTGCTCTTAGCGGGTGCAGGAGAGGCAGGAAAACGCCAAGGGAGCCTGCTTAGCGTGACTGAGCAGTGACCCCAACCAAGGAGATTTTGCAAGTTTCCCACAGGGTGGCCCTCTCAGCTCCAGTTGGCAGAGCTGGCAGGACTGCAGGAAACCTGGTGGCCGGCGACTGACAGAACACGTGCCATTGCCTTAGTTACCTGTCTTCACCTGTCTCCCCATCATCTCACCTTCCTCACTCCAGCAGCTTTGGGACTTCTATGGAATTCCTGCTGCTATCTTCCTAATTCAGGAAGCTTCTCTGTGTCAAGTCCTGAAGTCCTGGCAGAAGCGCAGGCAGAAGGGGAGCAGGGGCTGGAAATGCCTGCTGAGCATGTTTTCCTTTTCAGGAATTGGTAAGGTGGTAGGTTGACGCCATGCTTGTTAGGATGAAGATGAACAGGTGGTAGAGGCAGTGGTGTGCGGGCAAGACAGTGAGGCAGGTGGAGAAGGTGGCTCAGGAGCTTCCCTGCCTGCCTGCTGCTTCCCTCACCAACCCAAAGCAGAGTCCTGCCTACCTGCCGGCCCACCCATTCCATCCCACCCTTATACCCCTATTGTTTTGTATTGTGGAGCTGCCATTTAATTGGTCCCAACTCATGGCAACCCATGCACAATGGAGAAAATGCTGCCAAGTCTTGAGCCACCTCTATGATCAGTTGTGAATCGGACTGTTGGGTTTTCACTGGCTGATATTTGGAGGTAGGTCACCAGGCCTTTCTTCCTAGTCTGCTTTAGCCTGGAAACTCCTGTTCACCATCATAGCAACATGCAAGCCTCCCCTGACAGACAGGTAGTAGCTGTGAATGCGGTGCCTTAGCCAGGAATTGAACCTGAGTCTTCTGCATGGAACCACCAATGTCCCCACACACCCTTGCTGTGCCCTCTCATATTAAAATCTGGTCATGCCCCTGCCCTTGGACCAGAACTGTAAAGCTGGAAGAAAGAGCTACAGCATGTGACTTACCTGCCAAATAGGATCTGCCATTGCCTAAGGGAAGGAAGAAAGACATTTGAAAAACTGAGAAAACAGAGCAACTTATCTCAGACAATCTTCCCTCTCTGGAGTAATCTGTACAGTTAATGCTTTTCAGAGAAGCTGACAATGTGCTGCTTTCCACAAAAGCTATTGTCATTTCAACATCATTTGGTCTAAGACTCAGCATACTGAGAGTGCTGGGGCAGCCAGGGTCCACTGGGCGTTGGTGCTCAGCAAACTCTTGATCCATTTAAATTCCTGCTGTCTTAGGGCTGGTCCCTGGGTGGCACAAACAGTTGAAGCACTTGACTGCTGACAGAAAAGTTGGCAGTTCAAGCCCACCCAGAGGCACCTCGGAAGAAAGGCCTGGCAATCTACTTCCCCCCAAATTAGTCATTGAAAACCCTATGGAGCACAGTTTTCCTCTGACACACACGGGGTCGTTGTGAGTCAGACCTGACTGGATACCAGCGGGTTGCACAGCAACAGAGGACTGAAAAATCTGGACAACGGCAGACAGAGCAAGTCCACTTCTAGAGCCTAGCCTGGAGAAAGACCGCCATGTCTCTAGGCTTTGCATTTATGAAGCTAATCGATCCTCTTTGTTGTTTAAGGAGGCATGAGTTGGGTTCTCTGCCACACAATTCGAAATGAGAAGAAACAGCCGCAAACACCCATTAATAATCGGAACATGGAATGCATGAAGTATGAACCTAGGAAAATTGGAACTTGTCAAAAATGAAATGGAATACATAAAGATCAATATCCAGACATTACTGAGCTGAAATGGACTAGCATTGGCCATTTTGAATCAGATAATCATATGGTCTACTATGCTATGAATGACAAATTGAAGAGGAATGGCATTGCATTCATCTTCAGAAAGAACATTTCGAGATCTATCCTAAAGTACAATGCTGTCAGTGATAGGATAATATCCATTCGCCTACAAGGAAGACCAGTTAATTGACTATTACTCAAATTTATGCACCAATCACTAAGGCCAAAGATGAGGAAACTGAAGACTTTTTATCAACTTCTGCAGTCTGAAATTGATCAAACTGCATTGGTAATTACTGGTGATTGGAATGTGAACGTAGAAAACGAAGAAGAAGGATTAAGTAGAAAACAAAGAAGAAGGATTAGTAGTTGGAAAATATGGCCTCGGTGATAGAAACGATACCGGAGAAAGCATGGTAGAATTTTGCAAGACCAATGACTTCTTCATTGCAAATACCTTTTCTCAGTAACATAAACAACGACTATACATGTGGACCTCACCAGATGGAATACCCAGGAATCAAATTGACTGCATCTGTGGGAAGAGACGATGGAAAAGCTCAATATCATCAGTCAGAACAAGGCCAGGGGCCGACTGTGGAACAGACAACCAATTGCTCATATGCAAGTTCAAATTGAAACTGAAGAAAATTAGAACAAGTCGACAAGAGCCAAAGGACGACCTTGAGTATATCCCACCTGAATTTAGAGACCATCTCAAGAATAGATTTGACTCACCAAATATTAATGACCAAAGACCAGACAACTTTTGGAACATCGAAGACATCACACATGAAGCAAAAGATTATTAAAAAGATAGGAGAGAAAGAAAAGACTAAAATGGATGTCAGAATAGACTCTGTAACTTGCTCTTAAACACAGAGTAGCTAAAGTGAATGAAAGAAATGAAGTAAAAGAGCTGAACAGAAGATTTCAAAGAGTGGCTCAAGAAGACAAAGTTAAGAATTATAATGAAATGTGCAAAGACCTGGAGTTAGAAAACCAAAAGGAAGAACACACTCAGTGTGTCTCAAGCTGAAAGAACTGAAGAAGAAGTTCAAGCCTCAAGTTGCAACAGTGAGGGATTCTACAGGAAAAATATTGAACGACGAAGGAAGTAGTAAAAGAAGATGGAAGGAATACACAGAGTCACTGAACCGAAAAGAATTCTTTCTACCATTCTACCATTTCAGGAGGTAACATATGACCAAGAACCGATGGTACTGAAGGAAGAAATCCAAGCTGCACTGAAGGCGTTGGTGAAAAATCAAGGCTCCCGGAATTGACAGAACACCAATCGAGATGTTTCGACGAACAGACACAGTGCTACAGGTGCTTACTCGTTTACGTGAAGAAATTTGGAAAACAGCTTCCTGGGCAAACAACTAGAAGAGATCTGTGTTTTGCCAATTCCAAGACAGGCGATTCAACCGAATGTGGAAATTATCGAACAGTATTGTTAATATCGGAGACCCTGGTGGCGTAGTGGTTAAGTGGTACGGCTGCTAACCAAAGGGTCGGCAGTTTGAATCTGCCAGGTGCTCCTTGGAAACTCTGTGGAGCAGTTCTACTCTGTCCCATAGGGTCACCATAGGGTTGCTATGAGTCGGAACCGACTCGACAGCACTGGGGTTTCTGGAATTGTTAATATCACACACAAATAAAATTTTGCTGAAGAGCATTCAAAAGCGGTTGCAGCAATATATCAACAGGGAATTGTCAGAAATTCAAGCCGAATTCAGAAGAGGATGTGGAACAAAGGATGTCGTTGCCGATATCAGACGGCTCTTGGCTGAAAGCAGAGAATACCAGAAAGATTTTTACCTGTGTTTTATTGACTATGCAAAGGCATTCAACTGTGTGGGTCATAACAAATTATGGATAACATTGCGAAGAATAGGGATTCCGGAACACTCGGTTGTGCTCATGAGGAAGCTGTACTTAGACCAAGAGACAGTCATTCCTATAGAACAAGGGGATACTTCATGGTTTAAAATCAGGAAAGGTGCAGTTGTATTCTTTCACCATACTTATTCCATCTGTATGCTGAGCAAATAATCTGAGAAACTGGATTCTATGAAGAAGAACAAGGCATCAGGATTGAAAGGAACACTCATTAGCAACCTGCAATACGCAGATGACACAACTTTGCTGAAAGTGAAGAGGACTTGAAGCACTTACTGATGAAGATCAAAGACTAAAGACTACAGCCTTCAGTACAGATTACACCTCAACATAAAGAAAACAAAAATCCTCACAACTGGACCAATAAGCAACACAATGATTAATGGAGAAAATATTGAAGTTGCCAAGGATTTCATTTTATTTGGACCCAAAATCAATGTCAGCAGAAGCAGCGAAAGACTTCTTTAAAGTGCTAAAAAGCAAAGATGTCACTTTGAGGACTGAGGTGCAACTGGCGATTTTCAATTGCCTCATATGTGTGTGAAAGCTGGAGAACGAATAAGGAAGAGTGAAGAAGAATTGATGCCTTTGAATTATGGTGTTGGGGAAGAATATTGAATATACCACGGACTGCCAGGAGAATGATTAAGTCTGTCTTGGAAGAATTACAGCCAGAGTGATACTTGGAAGCAAGGATGGTGAGGCTTCGTCTCACTTACTCTGGACCTGTTATCAGGAGGGACCAGTCCCCAGAGAAGGACATCATGCTTGGTAAGGTAGAGGGTCAGAGAAAAAGAGGAAGACCCTCAATGAGATGGACTGACACAGTGGCTGCAACAATGGGCTCAAGCATAACAACAACTGTGAAAACGGTGCAGGACTGGGCGGTGTTTTGTTCCATTGTACATGGTGTGGCTATGAGTCAGAACCAACTTGAAGGCACATAACAACAACAAAAAGACAACTAAGAATCCAGACTTCTACACTGTCAGTAAAAATGATCTGCCCATAAAGAATTTATTTGATGGGTAAATTGCATTTTTCGCCCAGAATACGGTGGCTGCCGTAGCTTGTCATAATTTATACAGCACCTGTGGGAACTGCTAACATGGCCTCATCAGCTGTAAACGGTGACTTGTGGCCTGGAATTAATTCTGATTATGAAATGCCTTTCTAAGAGGATAACAGGCCTTATATCAAACACTTTCAATTGGTTCCAAAAGAGGGGAGAGGGCAAAAGAGTAGAATTCGGAGAAAAAGGAAAAAAAATAAAATAAGCAATAATGATAGTAACAATACGACAAACACATAGCACTTAGTAGCACCAGTTGGAGTCCCTGGGTGGAGCAAATGGTTAAGTGCTGGACTACTGACTGAAAGGTTGATGGTTAGACCCACCCAGAGGCGCCTCGGAAGACAGGCCTGGCGATTTGCTCCCGCAAGTTCATAGCCTTGGAAACCCAAAGGGGCAGTTCTACTCTGCTCATATGGGGTCGCTATGAGTCGAAATGGACTCTACGGTAAACACCCACACCATGCACCAATTGCTACAAAAGAAAATCATGTTTGGTAGCGGGTCAGTGAAACCCAGGAAAGCCCTCTATAACACAGGTTGATACAGTAACCACAATGGACTCAAACATAACAATGATCACGAAGATGGTGCTGGACTGGCAGCGCTTCCTTCTGTTTACATGGGAGTCGCCATGAGTTGGAGCCAACTTGACGACAACTAACAACAGCACACACTAGTTACAGTTCTAAGTTTTATGTTGAATAACTCATTTCACCCTCACAACAGGGTTGTTATAGTGTGCCCTCGAGTCAATTCTGATTCATAGTGGCCTCATTTGATACAGTAGAATTGCCCATAGGGTTTTCTAGGTAAAGAAGGCCTGGTGGTACAATGGTTAAGTACTCAACTGCTAGCCGAAAGGTCAGTGGTTTGAACTCACCAGCGGCTGTATGGGAGAAAGATGAGACAGTCTGCTTCCATAAAGATTACAGCCTTGGGAACCCTACGGGGCATTTCTGTTCTGTCCTAGAGGATTGCTACTGCCGACCTTTCAGTTAGCAGCCAAGCGCTTAACCAGTGTACCAACAGGGCTCTGTTGGTGGTAGGTGCGGTTCTATTATTATCCGTATTTAACAGCGGAGGAGCCCGAGGCACAGAGAGATTGAGAGTGTTGCCCAGGGCCAAATGGTCACTGAGCTGTGGAGCCAGGATTTGAACCAGGTAACTCTTAGCTGCGGCCTTCACTGCTGATGACAATTAAAAACCGTGGAATCTGTTAACTCATGATTTTCTGCCTTTGAAGTACAATCAAGAAAACAAAAAACAACTAATAAAATAAAATAAAAGCTAGTGGTGGAGTTATACTTGGCAGGGTACTGGAAATAACTTGGCCAAGGTGCCGAATTTTTCCTCGGGTATACCCGAGAATATTTTTATGGGTCATTTAATGGGAAGAAGTTGATTGTGGGAGATTCCTCAAAATGCCCGGAAGAGCTCCCAGCTCCCTCTCCAATATTGGCTGCGGCTGGCAGCTCTGCCTCAGTTATTTGCAACGCACAGATTGTCAGAACCCAGCATCTCTCAAAATAGCCTCCATTTCCGCAGTGGAGTTAACAGAATCTGTGGACAGGAAGCTTGTCGAGAGGGCATTCTCGCGGCTCACCACCTCCCAACGCAGAAAGGCTGAAGGGGTGAGGCCAGCACTGGGGGAAGGGGCTCAGCTGAATTGTTGGCAGAAAGAAAAACATAATTGTTGCCCGTTTGACCGGACCCTGAGGAGTAAACTCTCCCTGGGGCTGAAAGGGTGAATAGAATTCTTTGTGGCTTATAATAGAGGCGGCAGAGAAGAAGCTTCTGGAGGAGGGAAGTGTAACCTGGGACTCATTTTACAAGCATCTGGGGATGTTTCCAAGGAGCCCTGGTGATGCAATGGTTAAGTACTAGGCTGCTAACCTAAAAGTTGGCAGTTCAAACTCACCCAGTGGCTCGGGGCGAGGGGCGGGGGGGAGACCTTGCAATCTGCTTCTGTTAAGATTATAGCCAAAAAACCATTCCGGAAGCCAATTCTTCAGACAAAGTTTAGGCTGAACTATAAGACATAAAATGATAATCGCGAAGAGTGTGCTTCTTAGTTCAGGTGGATACTCAAGACTAAATGGACAGCTCCTGTCTGGAGGCTAGATGAGGAGGCAGAAAGGGACAGGAGCTGGTTGAATGGACACGGGAAATCGGGGGTGGAAAGGAGGAGCGTGCTGTCACATTATAGGGAGAAAACTGGGGTCACATAACAATGTGTGTGTATACATTTTTGTATGAGAAACTAACTTGAGCTGTAAACTTTCACTTAAAACACAATAAAAAAAAAAACTAAATAAATATATGGAGTAAGATAAAATAAATAAATAAAGATTATAAGCCAAGAAAACTCTATAGGGCAGTTCTACTCTGTCACATGGGGTCGCCATGAGTCTGAATCGACTCCAGGGTACCTAACAACAACAGGGATGTTTTCTGGGGCCCAAGCCTTGGCATTGGTGTTTCTCCCCCTCCCTGAACTCCGCGATGACCACAGGAAACATTTCTTCTCGAACCATCTGGCATGGATTTTTCAACTCCGCGATGACCACAGGAAACATTTCTTCTCGAACCATCTGGCATGGATTTTTCAGCTGTGCCTCCTGAGGGTACCCAGGCCACAGAACACAGAGAGTCATCGTCCTTCTGTCATGGCTACTGTTGGCTGCTGTGGGGTTGACCCCTGACTCATGGCTACCCCCCACACAGTGGTCCTCTGCCATCCCTGTGATGGGTTGTGGATAGAACCGCTGTGATCCAGAGGGTTTCCCTTGGCTGATTTGCGACAGTAGATCACCAGGCCTTTCTTCCTAGTCAGTCTGCGAGCTTCTCTGAAACCTGTTCAGCATCATAGCAACACGCAAGCCTTCAGTGACTTGAGGTGCATTGGTTGGAAATCAAACCTGGGTCTCCCTCATGGAAACTGAGAATTCTACCACTAAGCCACCACTGCCCCAGAGGGTGGGGACTGAGCCTTTTATCATCATAGGCCAGCATTTAGTACAGCCCAGGTCTGCAGTGTTTGCTGAAGGAATAAAGATTTTCCTAGCCCTGGAGCAGAGGCCACCAATCAATTGTTGCTGTTGTGTGCTGTTGAGCTGACTCTGTCTCACTGTGGCCCCATGTGACGGAGTAGAACTGCCCCATAGGGTTTCCTGGGCTGTAATCTTTACAGAAATAGATTGCCAGGTCTCTTCTCCCATGGAGTAGCTGGTGGGTTCAAACATCAACCCTTAGGTCAGCAGCTGAGCGCTTAACCATTGCACCACCAGGGCTCCTTATCAAGCAGTTAACAGCTGCAAGGAGCTCCTCCACCATTGCTTCTGGTTCCCCAAACGAAATCCATCAGTGAAGTTTGGAATGGCCAAGGGACAGAAGGGCTGCCAACTCCACAGGCTTCTTGCTCAGGATCACGACCAGCTGCTGAGAGGCCGGAGGGCCTGGCTGACCAGCTCCTTAACAGCGGGGGGACGGGGGCATGAGGCCATTTTCTCTTTCTGTGCCCTTTACTGAACCAAAGTCATTGAGTGCCAGCAGGAAAAGCCTGCTTTTCTCCTCAATGGAGGCTTCATCAAGATAACTGGATTTCAAATGTAATTGGGGTTGGCGTGGCGTTGGTCTCATTAAGCTCTCCCTGTGAGCTGGGGTGCCCACAGAATACAAGGGACTTTCCAGCTTGGCTACGAAGCAGATCCTATCTTAAAAATCCATGCAATGTAAACCTATGTTAACACAACAGGCAAGCCATTGAAACTATTAATAACTTCAGCTGCGTCCTGCTGACAGTGGCCAGTCCGACATGGGAAATGCCGCAGCATCCCCAGCCTGAAACGAGGCAGTGGCAGGTCCATTGTCTTCAAGGATTCAAAGAGGGTCCACAGGAGTTCTATCCTAACCCCCAGCAGGGTGGCGCCCTGCACCACGAGACCTATCAGAGGAACCTGGAAGGTAGGTGTGGGAGGCAGCATATGGCCCCCCAAAGACGTCTCTGTCCCAATCCCTGGAACCTGTGCGGATGCTATTTTAGGTGGCAAAAGAGATTTTGCTGGTGTGATTAAGTTAAGGGCCTCGAGACAGGGGGATTATCCTGGATTATCTGGTGGGTCTGGTCTAATTGTAAAAAAAACCCCAAAACCAAACTCGTTGCCATTGGGTCAATTCCGACTCATTGCTACCCTATAGGGCAAAGTAGAACTGCGCCTAAGGTTGCCTAGTCAGTAATACAGTGAATCCTGCGACAGCTGGAACTTGAAAGGAAAACCAAAAAACCAAACCCGTTGCTATGGAGTCAATTTGGGCTCATAGTGACTCTATAGGACAGAGTAGAGCTGCCCCAAAGGGTTTAGAAGGAGCAGCTGGTGGATTCGAACCGCCATCCTTCTGGTTAGCAGCCGAGCTCTTAACACTGTGCCACCAGGGCTCCAACTTGATGGGAGGGCCTTGTTTTTCTGTGTCTTGCAAGTTTTCTGTGCAGTCTTATCACTTTTCTATCACTCATTTTAGTGGAAAATATTTGAGTTTTCCTTCTCTGACAGGTTTCTGCCTTACACAAGTTCCGGTTTTCATAGGTTTTACTAGAGAATGAGCCTTGGTGGTAGTGGTTAAGCATTTGGCTGCTAATTGAAAGGTCAGTGGTTTGAACCCACCAGCTGCTCCATGGAAGAAAGATGTGGCAGTTTGCTTCCATAAATATTAAACAAACAAAAAACCCATTGCTGCTGAGTCAATTTCAACTCACAAAGACTCTATAGGACTGAGTAGAACTGCCCCATAGGGTTTCCAAGGAGTGGCTTGTGGATTTGAACTGCTGACCTTATGGTTAACAGCTAAGTTCTTAACCATTGTACCACCAGGGCTCCATTGCATAAATATTGGAAACCCTATGGGGCAGCTCTACTCTGTCCTATAGGGTCACTATGAGTTGGAATCAACTCGATGGCACACAACAATAATCTTCACAGGAGCAGATTGCTGGACATTTCTCCTGAAGAGCAGCTGGTGGGTTTGAGCCTTTCAGTTAGCAGCTAAGCACCAGCAGGGCTCCTTGTTCTGGTCGCAAAGGTCCTTATAAGAGAAAGAGACAGAGAAGAGTCTGAGTTAGGGAAGGAGATGTGATGATGGAAGCAGAGGGGAGGGGGAGGGGGAAAGGAAGGAGAGAGAGAGAGGGCAGGGCCTTGAGATAAGGAATGCAGCCTAGAAACTAGAAAAGGCAAGAAAAAGAACCCTCCCCAGAATCCTCCAGAAGAAACATAGCAACTCCTTGATTTTAGGACTTCTGACCGTCGGAACTTCCAGATAGTAAATGTGTATTGTTTTAAGCCACTAAATTTGAGGTGGAGTCCCTGGGGAGTGCAAACTGTTAATGTGCTTGACTGCTAACCGAAAGGTGGAGGTTCGAGCCCATCCAGAGGCACTTGGGAAGAAAGCCTTGGCAATCTGCTTCCTTAAAATCAGCCACTGAACACCCTATGGAGCACTGCTCTGCTCCGACACACATGGGGGGTCACCATGAGCTAGAGTGGACTTGACTGCCCAAGCCCATTGGCATCGAGTCGATTTCGACTAAATAGCGACCCTATAGGGCAGAGTCGAACTGCCACATAGAGTTTCCAAGGAGAGCCTGGTGGATGCGAACTACCAACCTTTTGGTTAGCAGCCGTAGCACTTAACCACTACGCCACCAGGGCTTGACTGCAGCTGGTGTAAATTTGAGGCACTTTGTTACGGTGCTAATAGGAAAGTAATGTAGTCGGCAATGGATCTGAGCTGCTTCTGGTTAGAACCTGTTTTCCGTTACACAGCACCCTGCCCACTTCTTGATTTCTGGGGCAGGGTCAGTGCATAGGAAGGAAGGGTCACAGGGTGGGGAGGAAGGGTCAGAGGGTGGGGAGGGAGGGTCAGAGGGTGGGAAGGGAGGGTCAGAGGGTGGGAAGGGAGGGTCAGAGGGTGGGAGGGAAGAGTCAGTGTGTGGGAAGACGTTTCCCCAGGCCCAGTGGGTCCAGAAGTCTGGTTTCTATGAGAATTTGAAATTCTGTTCCACAATTTTTTCTCTTTTTGATCAGGATCCATCTATTGGGTCCTTGATCAAAACGTTCAATAATGGTAGCCGGGCACTATCCATTTCTTCTGGTCTCATGGCAGTAGAGTTAGTAGTTTGTGGAGTCAATTAGACCTGCAGTCCATTTCTTTCTCCAGTTCCTGGGTCTCCTTCTTTCTCTGCTGCTCCAGGTGAATAGAGACCAATAGCAGTATCTTGGATGGCTCCTCTCAGAGTTCTTATTTCTTAAAAAAGTTTACATTTGAAAATACTTCTGAATGACCGCTCTCCCCATCCTCCCCACCCAGTCTCGTTTGCTGGCTGGTTTGTCTGATGAGACCCTGCCTCCTTACCCTTACACCTGGCTACCCAGCCTTTGTAAGCCCCCTGGGGTACAGGCTTGAGGCTGTCAAGCTGGGGGTGACAGGTGCCCTGCCCATCCTGTGCCTCAGCAGTGCTTCTCAAACCTTCCTATCCAAACAGACCCTCTGAGGATCTGGTTAAAGTGAAGATCCCAATACATTGCCTGGAGCCGGCGAGAGTTTGCATCTAACAAGCTCCCGGTGATGCCGGTGCTGCTGGCCCCGGCCCACACATGGAGCAGTGAGGACTTAGAAGGCTGAGGATTCAGTATCACAGCTCACCCGCCACACACAGGCTGGGCGAATCTTGCTACTCAAAGTGTGGTCCCCAAAGAAGGGGCATCAGTGTGACTAGAGACCTTGTTAGAAACACCGACTCTTGGACCCACTCCCCCGGGCCTGCTGAATCAGAATCAGCATTTTCACAAGATTCCCTGGACAGTCGCAGGCAGATTAAAGTCGGAGAAGCACAGGGTTAGAGCCTTGGTTCTCAGCCTTCAACTGCTTTACCAGTGGCTCTCAGAATTGGCCCCTAACCAGCAGCATTACCATCACCTGGCAACTTGTTAGAACTGCAACCAGTTCAAAGCTCTGGAATTCTTGCCTTTCATGTAGGAGACTCGAGTTCCATCCCCAGCCAACATACTTCATGCACAGCCGTCAACCATCTGTTGGTGGAGCCTTGTGTGTTGAACAAGTTTCAGCAGATTCACTTGGACTAGGAAGAAAGGCCTGGCCATCATCTTCTGAAAATCAGCCAGTGAAAACTATGGAGCACAATGGTATAATCCTGTTGTGCATGGGGTCATCGTGAGTCAGGGGCCAACTAGATGGCAGCTAACAACATTTTGGCTGGGTTCCAGGTATTTGTGTTTCTAACCAGAAGGAGCCCTGGTAGTGCAATGGTTAAATACTCAGCTGCTAACTGAAAGATTGGCTGTTTGAACCCCCCAGCTGCTTCTTGGGGAAAAGATGTGGCAGTCTGTAAAGATCACAGCCTTGGAAACCATATGGGGCAGTTCTACTCTGCCCTACAGGGTCTCTATGAGTCAGAATTGACTTGACAGCAATGGGTTTTTGTTAACAAGTTCCAGCAACCACACACCAAGAACCACTACCTTAGATCACACCTCTAGACTGGTGACAAACATGCCCTCAATCAGAAATTCTAGAATGGACCCTGTGAGCATGCCTGGCCCAGTATGTGGATTCTAGGTCTGCCCATTTTTCTCTAACGTTGAAATTTTGGTGCATTCTTATTTTACAGCATTTTTATGAAATGACAACATGGTCGAGGTGCAGCTCTGCTGGTAACTGTATGGCCTTGAACAAGGAATTCCATGTCTCTGGACTTCATGTCTCCATTTAGAAAACGTGAGAGTTGAGTAAAAATCATAAAATGCTGTGCTTTAGAGCCTTATTTCAATGTTTCAGGTGAATGCAGATGTTTTAAATTACTGAACGTTGGCTTTTGCATCATTTATTGGTCACATCTATGATTTAGTCAAGTCAAGAATGCATCCCTCAACTATAAGTGGTACAATGGAATAATCAAATTCCTTTTCCTCCCCATTTTATTTGTTGTAAAAACAATTTTTAATATTATAAAATAGCAAAGGCAGTCTGAGAGGTTAAGGACTTCATTTCGCTCTAATATACTAGCTGCTCTCGTTCTGCTGCTTCCTTCACGTCATCGCTCAGGTGTGCCTGTATACGTCCCATATTGTAACCACGTTATGGTTGTTAGGTACTGCTGAGCTGATTCCCACTCATGGTGACCCTATGTGTGCAGAGAAGAACTGTGCCCCACAGGGCTTTCACAGCCTTTCAGAAGCAGATCACTAGGCCTTTCTTTTGATCCACCTCTGTTGTCATTAAGTGCCATCGAGTTGATTCCGACTCATAGGGACCCTATAGGACAGAGCAGAATTGCCCCATAGAGTTTCCAAGGGGTGACTGGTAGATTCGAACTGCCGACCTTTTGGTTAGCAGCTGAGTGCTTAACCACTACACCATCTGGCTTCCACCTCTGAGTGGGTTCAAAGCACCAACCTTTTGGCTAGTAGTACAGCGCTTAGTCATTTGTGCCATCCAGGGACTCCTTGTAGCCATACAGCATGCATACATGTGTATTCTGCTTTCTCACTTACCATTTGATCATAAACGTGACACCAGGCATCTGTAAATAAATTAGCTTCGCTATGGAGTCCCTGGGTGGTGAAAACGGTTCATGTGCTCAGCTGTTAACTGAAAGGTTGACAGTTCAAACACACCCAGAGGTGCTTTGGAAGAAAGGCCTGGCACTCTACTTCCCAAAAATCAGCCACTGAAAGCCGTATGGAGCACAGTTCTACCCTGACACACAGGCGGTTACCATGAGTCAGAACTGACTCGGTGCCAACTTTTTTTTTTTTTAATGAAGTTATTACCATTGGCATTTAGCTCTGTTTGGCTAATTTCATAGGTTTAATTGGTACACCCATTGTGCAACCATTCTCACCCTCCTTTTCCAAGTTGTTCCTCCCCCATTAACATTAACTCACTGCCCCCTAGGGTTTCTATCTAATCTTTCCAGTTGCTGTTGTCACTTTGATCCCATATAGGTAGTTCTTAAAACGGCATAATGCTCAAGGCAAACACTTTTTACTAGTTAAGCTAGACTATTGTTTGGTTTTAAGAAGACTTCAGGGGATAAATTTGGTTTAATTTTTAAAGATTATTTCAGGGCAATAGTTTCAGGGGTTCATCCAGCCCCCTTGGGTCCAGAAAATCTGGAGTCAGTGAAAATTTGAAATTCTGTTCTGCATTTTTCCCCTTTTGATCAAGATTCTTCTATAGAAACTTTGATGAAAATGTTCAGTAGTGGTAAGTGGGTACCACCCAATTCTGGTCTCATGGCAAAGGAGGCAGTTGTTCAAGGAGCCAATTAGCCAACATTCTGTATCCTCCTCCTATTCCTGACTCTCCTTCTTCCTCTATTGCTCCCGGTGAACAAAGATCAATTGTCATGACTTGGATGGCCGCTTGCAAGCTTTTAAGACCCCAGGCACTACACAATGAACTAGAAGATAGAACAGAAGCACTAAACTTGTTATTAGGCCAATTAACTGGGACGTTCCATGAAACCATGACCCTAAACCTCCAAACGAAGGACCAAATCCCATGAGGTTTTTGTTGTACATGAGCACCCTCATCAGCTGCTCTTTTTTTTTTTTGTCATTGCTGTAAACATATCTCTCATGCAAGTTTTTCCAGTTCAGCTTTTCATAGGTGTACAACTTATAGATAGCAATTACAGCAATTGGCTGTGCACCCTACCTGTAATCAATGAGATTTTTCCATTATCGTTGAATCTCCCTTTCCCCCTTCTGCCCCTGGTAACCACTAATAAGCCTTCTTTTTCTATACATTTGCCTTTTCTTGCCTTTTTATATAAGTGACGTCATACAATATTTGTCCTTCCGTGACGCTTTTCATTGTGATTTTTTATTATTAGAGATGTTGACCATTTTTCTTTGTATTTGTTTACTATATACACTTACTTCATTTCCTTATGTTTGAACTGTCCCTGTTTAATTGGGACAATCATTAAAACGTGCCTAGCACAGACAACTGGGATCTTCAAAAAATTAAACACTTACGCTCACCAAAAGACTTCAGCAAAAGAGTAAAAAAGAGAACCTACAGACTGGGAAAAAAAAAAACTAGCCATGACAAATCCAACAGAGATCTAATCTCTAAAATCTATAGGAAAATCTAACACTTCTACAACAAAAAGACAAAGAATCCAATTAAAACATGGGCAAAGGACGTGAACAGACACTTCACCAAAGAAAACATTTAGGCAGCTAACAGAAACATGAGGAAACGCTCATGATCACTAACCATTAGAGAAATGAAAATCAAAATGACAATGAGATACCATCTCACCCTGACATTACTGACACAAATCAAAAAACCAGAAAGTAACAAATGGAGAGGCTACGTGGAGCTTGGAAATCTTATGCACTGCTGGTGGGAATACAAAATGGTACAACCATTTTGGAAAACAATATGGCTTTTTCTGAAAAGCTAGAAATAGACATACCATATGATCCAGCAGTCCCACTCCTAGGAATATATCCTCTAGAAATAAGAGCCATCACATGAATAGACATACGTACACACATGTTCATTGCAGCATTATTCACAATAGCAAAAAGATGGAAACAGCCTAAATGCCCATCAACAGATGAGTAGATACACACAATGGAATACTACTCAACAATAAAGAACAACGATGAATCTGTGAAACATTTCACAACATGGATGAACCTGGAGGGCATTATCCTGAGTGAAAGTTAATCACAATAGGACAAATACTGTATGAGACCACTATTATAAAAACTCATGAAAAGGTTTACACAGAGAGAAACAATCTTTAATGCTAATGAGGGAGGGGAATGGTAGGGTGGAGAGGGAAAAACACTAACTAGACAATAGGTAAGTGGTAATTTTGGTGAAGGGTAAGACAGTACACAATTCTGGGGAAGTCAGCACGACTTGACCAAGGCAAGGTCATGGAAGTTTCATAGACACAACTCAGTTTCCTGAGGGACTGAATTACTAAGCTGAGGGCTGGGGACCATGGTTTTGGGGAACATCTAGCTGAATTGGCATAACAGAGTTTATAAAGAAAATGTTCTACATCCTATTTTGATGTGTAGCGTTTGGGGTCTTAAAAATTTATGAATGGCCATTTAAGGTATTCCATTGGTCCCATCCCGTCTGGAGCAAGGGAAAATGAAGCAAACCAAAGACACAAGGGAAAGATAGTCCAAAGAACTAATGGACCACAACTACCACAGCCTCCACCAGACTGAGTTCAGCACAACTAGATGGTACCTGGCTGCTACCACCGATTGCCCTAACAGGGATCACAATAGAGGGTCCCAGATGGAGCTAAAGGAAAACGTAAAACAAAATTCTAACTCACAAAGACCAGGCTTACTGGTCTGACAGAGCCTGGAGAAACCCCAAGAGTATGACCCCTGGACACCCTTTTAACTCAGTACCGAAGTCACTCCTGAGGTTCACACTTCAGCCAAAGATTAGACAGGCCCATAAAACAAAACAAGAGTAAATGGGCACACCAGGCCGGGGCAAGGATGAGGAGGCAGCAGGGGACAGGAGAGCTGGCAATGGGGAGAAGAAGAGAGTATTGACATGTTGTGGGGTTGGCAACCAATGTTACAAAACAATATGTGTATTAATTGTTTAATGAGAAACTCATTTGCTCTGTAAACCTTCATGTAAAGTACAATAAATAAAATGTGCCTAGCACAAGACCTGTCACCAACAACAATCTCAACAAATACTAGTTGCCTCCTTTCTGAACGTCATTTCCTCCTCTGTGTAACGAACGGCAGGGTGATGTCAAGGTTGAATGAGTTTGTGAAAAGGACCCAGCAAAGTGTCCATCACATATAAAGGGTAGTTCTCCTAGTGTTCTCTGCCCATGTGTTAGGGCTTGGTGGTGTTCTGAATTTCACTGATGTCTACTTTAACACTGAAGTTTCCATGAATATACTTTGGTAAAAAGTGAAGTCTTTACTTGTTGAATTCACTAATGCAGTTTACCTCATTTACAAAATTGGGGTAGTAATATACCATTCATTGAGTAGAGGGTCAGCGAAAGAAAAGAAGACCCTCAATGAGATGGATTGACCCAGTGGCTGCAACAATGAGCCCAAGGATAGTAACAATTGTGAGGATGGTGCAGGACTGGGTAGCATTTAGTTCTGTTGTATGGAGGGTCACTCTGGGTTGGAACCGACTTGATGGCACCTAACAACAACAACACTCATTGAGTTGTGAAGATTAAATGAGATGATCTATGTAGACTTGTGCGTGGCACAGAGAAAACGTCCAATAAACCTTCACCTTTATTACATGCTCTGTGAAATTTACGTCCAAAGAGATTATTTTTAATTTCAATAATCTCTGCCAGATTGCTTTCCAAAAATTTTAAGTGGGTATCATTTAAATTTAGAAGAATATTCTGAACTTTGAGTTGAAAGACTTATTTGCATCTTAAAAAGTCTCAAGCAACACAGTGTACTGAGCCTGTTCCCAAAACTCCCACTCAAGGAACAAGGAGAAAACATTATCGAAACAAAAACATTTGCAGAGTGCCAAGCGGAAATAACTACGGTTGGGAAGAAAGCAACTTTAAAAAATTATTTGTTGGTGGCAAACACTGCTTTTTTTCTCCCTGCACTTGTATCAACAGAATCTCTTGAGTGGGAGCTCGTCCAACATTATGAAAAGATTTACCATGGAATGTGGAGTAACCATGATTTCAAATGGAAGATAAATATATATGTGTGTGGGAGTGTGTATATGTGTGTGTGAGGGTGTGTATATGTGCATGTATGCGTGTGTATATAGATATAAGTGTGTTTATATGCATATATTATTAGCTTTACATATGTGTTTATGTTGATATATATACATAGAAGCAGTCCTGGTGGTGTAACAGATAAGTCCTCGGCTGCTAACAGAAAGGTTGGCAGTTCGAATCCACCCAGCACTTCCATGGGAGAAAGACCTGGTGATCTGCTCCTGTAAGGATTACCCATTGTCATCAAGTCAATTCCGACTCGTAGTGATCCTACAGGACAGAGTAGAACTGCCCTGTTCCCACGGCTATAATCTTTACGAAAGCCGACCGCCACATCTTCATCTCATGGAGCGGCTGAGGAGATTGAACTGCCGACCTTTCGGTTAGAAGCTGAGCGCTTTAACCGCTGTGCCCACCAGAGCTCCGTCTGTAAAGATTACAGCCTGGAAAACTCTATGGGACAGTTCTACTCTGTCACATGGGGTCGCTGTGAGTTGAAATTGACTCAGCGGCATCTAATAACAACATAACAATAAAAAAATATACATATAAATATATATTTTTCGTGTTTCTGAAAACAGGAGACCCCAAGGAGGGGCCTCCTCATTTCCTATGACTCAGCAAATCAGTGTGTCTAAAGTGCTTCTTGGCTCGCACAGCATTTCTCATGCATTTCCTAGTTTGAGCCTCACAATGACCCATGAGGGAGGTGAAGCAGGTCTGACAATCCTTAGAGACGAAGGAACTCACCCGCAGAGAAGTTCTGGCTTGTTCAGGATCCCACAGCTGCTAATAGGCTGGGACTGTCAGTAGGTTTGTTGGCTTAAAGTCTACTAGCTCTTCAAGCAAAACTCAATGGTCTTGGTCAAACACATTCTAATCCACGTCTATGTGCAGAGAACATTTCTGAATCTCTAAAAATAATTCCCAATCCATTTTCAAAAACAGGCGTAGGAACTACCTCTCCGTGATGCACCCGGCCCTCACCTCACAATACACAGTCCCTCATTTTCAGAGCCTTGGAGCTCCCTGAGTTTGTTAAAGCTGCTGATATGGCAAAGGGACAGTACCCAAAATCATACCCCTGAGGCCTCTTACAGGCGAGAATTTGCCACCTCCAGCTTGTCGAGCAGGCAGAAAGGGCTGAGGACAGGTACCTCATCAATACCGAGGGAGAACTGAGCATGCTCCACGCCTCCGGCCCATCTATGGTTCTCATGAGCAAGTGGCCTAAAGTAAGCCATGTGACCTAGAGTAACGCAGAGAGCCTAGCACTGGAGGCCCCAGATGATGCGATAAGATTACAGGCAGTCCCCGGATTACGAACATCTGATTCACCGACAACTCGTACTTAAGAACGGACCGCCATAAAGCTATTATATTAAAAATTGGAGTTAAATACAATGGTTCCTAACAACAAACACATGCAATACTTTATGACACTCATGAAAACATTGTGGGGTTTGGAAGTGTTTCCTGAGTGTTTTATATACGTAAAACCAAACCCAACCCATTGCCTTGGAGTCAATTCCGGCTCATAGCGACCCTATAAGACAGAGGAGAACTACCCCATAGGGTTTCCAAGGAGCACTTGGTAAATTGGAACTGCCAGCTTTTGGTTAGCAGCCACAGCTCTTAACTACAACGCCACCAGGGTTTCCTTATATGCATAGAAAGATAAAATATATATTATATACTAAAACATTCGACTGACTCTAAACAAGAATCTTATGTACCTGTTGCAACTTACCTACAAATTCGACTTAAAGACAGATTTAGGAATGGATCTTATTCGTAATCCGGGGGACTGCTTATACCAGCAAATGGTGACTGAAGCAAGGTTAGGCAAATAGCCTTCGTAGGCGTATACCGCGCATGGTAAATATTGATAATGCCATATCCAGAGATGTTTTGTGTCATAGGCAGAGTCCGCTCCTGCCTGCATACTTGTCCTTGCGAGGAAGGACACCATTGGCCTCTGGCTGTTGCTACTATTCTCCCACCATATTTACTGGGGTGCCTGCTAAGATCTCTGGACTCAGGTCAAGAGGCCTGGGTGGGAGACGTGGTCCACCATTGAATAGCTGTGGGTCTCGGGCAATGCACTTTACAGTTGGGAGCTCTGCTTCCTTAACAGTGAAAGGGCGATAACAGTATTTGTTCTTCTGACGAAGTTAGGGAGAACAAAGATGATAATGTGCGTGAACCAGAGTTGGAAATGCCAAACGACTTTTTTTTTTTCCTCCCAGGAAAATTTTTTTGTTTGATGTTTTTCCAACCCGCAGAGGACAATATGCTGGCGGTTATGGCGAAATAGTTCAAAGAGATACAGTAAAGCCTGCAAAAGCCGGAAACTGTGTAAGGCGGAAACCTGTCAGAGAAGGCAAGCTCAAAAATATTTTGCACTAATAGAGAGCGATAAAAAAGTGGTAAGACTGCACCCTGTCAAAGGCGGAAAACTTGCGAGACCCAGAAAAATAAGGTCGCCCCTTGGAGTTCAGGCTCTCACAGTTTTCGCCGTACAAAGAAAGAGCTCCCCGCTTTTGTTAAGGCCAATCGAGTGGATTCCGGCTCATAGCGCTCCCATGTGACAGAGTGGAACTGCCCCATAGGATTTTATTGGCTGTAATTTTTACAGAAGCTGATCACCGGGTCTTTCTTGCATTGTTGCTGGGTGGGTTCAAACTGCCAACCTTTCAGTTAGCAGCCGAGCGCTTAACTGTTGAGCCACCAGGGATCCTTAGTGCACCATTGCTGTTGTTAGGTGCCACTGAGTCGTTTTTGACTCATAGTGACCGTGTGTGACAGATCAGGGTTTTCTAGGCTGTAATCTTTATGGGAGCAGATTGCCAGGTTTTTCTCCCATGGAACCCCTGGGTGGGTCTGAACCGCCAACCTTTCAGCTAGCAGCCAACTGCCACCAGGGCTCCTAGCACACCATTACTGACTTCCACCCTCCTGAGATATCGAGTCTGTACACGTCCATGCTTTTATGCTGGTTCATGTGTAGGCAATTATGCATGTAGACTGGGGTTTGGGTTTATTTCTTTTTACTAAAATGGAATTACACCAAAGACATGAGTCTGCAGCTTGCCTTTCCATTTGATGTTATGTCGTAGACGTCCCTATAAGTCTGTGGGTATCAGCTTAACTTGGTCTTTGTTTCCTTCACTTCTTTATGAAGGCACACACCTATGTATACATGTGTGCTTGAGTGTGTATGTGTGTTAGGTATGCAATCACATCATGATTTAAAAAAATCTCCTCCTTCCCCTGCGCTACTCATAATGACACCCTGACATCGCCCCTTCTCTAGCCAGCCTTCGTACTTTCCTCCACGCTCACGTGTTGTTGCTGTCAGGAGCCGCTGTGTTGGCTAGGACTCACAGCAACCCCACGTATAACAGGATGAAACATTGCCTGGTCCTGTGCCGTTCTCACAATCCTTGCTATGTTTGAGCCTATGGTTGCAGCCACTGGGTCATTCCATCTTCTCGAAGGTCCCCCATTCCTTTGTTGACCCTCTACTTTACCAAGCATGATGTCCTTCTCCAGGGATCAGTCCCACCTAATAATACATCCAAAGTATGTAATGGAAAATGGTTTGTGCTCGGCAGCTAATCAAAAGGTTGGTGGTTTGAACCAACCCAGCAGTGTTGAAGAATAAAGGCCAGGCGGTTTCCTTCTGTAAAGATTATTGTTGTGTTATTCTATGCCATTGAGTTGATTCCAATTCATAACAACCCTATAGGACAGAACAGAACTGCCCCATAGGGTTTCCCAGGTTGTAATCTTCAGGGGAGCAGATCAAAAGTTCTTTTCTCTTGAGGAGAAGCTGTTTGGTTCGAACTGATGACCTTTCAGTTAGCAGCCAATTTCTTAACCATTGTGCCATCAGGGCTCCCTCTCCGTAAAGATTACAGCCAAGAAAACCCTAAGGAGCTCAGCTCGACTCTCTAACACATGGGGTTGCCATGAGTCGGAACTGAGTTGACAGCAGGGCTTTGCTTTGTTTTGTTTTTGTTTTTAAGAACAGTGATGTACTAAGCAACTGTGTAACTTCATCTTTTAAATCGATTCTTTTATTTCTATGGGCTGGGTTCCCCAAGAGCGAGACTGTAGGTTCAAAATAATGTGGATTTTTTATATTAATAAGTTCTGCCAGATTGTTTAAAGAGCGACTCATTGCTTAGGGGACACTGAGCTTCTGTTAAGGGTGATGAAATAATTGGAAACAGATGATGGTGATGGTTGAACAACGTGATAAACATAATTGATGCCACTGAATTGTATGTGTGAACAATATTGAAATGGCAAATGTTTACTACATACATATTTGCCACAATTTTTAAAAAGAGAGTTACAATTCATATTTCTACCAGCCATGGAAGATAGTACTCTTTTCCCAGCATCTCTGAAAGCAGTGCATATTGTTTTTATTTTAATTTTTGTCAGTCAGATGGGTTTAAAGTGCCAACTCACTGTTTAATTGTTGCTTTATTCTGTGTTCCCCTGACTTCAGACTTGAACATCATTTTATATTTTGGCCATTTGGATTGGGCAGTTCAGCACGTATTCTGGACCCAAGCAGCCCAGTTTAAAATTGCAGCTCGCTAGTTGTGTGACCTCAGACAAGCTACTTAATCATCCCATGCCTCAGTTTCCCCATATGTAAAATGAGGCTAGAAATACTGACCTCATAGCGGTGTTGTAGAAATTAAATGAATTAATGTATGTAAAGCCTAGCGAGCAGGGCCTAAAATACAGTGAGTACTAGCAAAGTATTAGCTATTATAATCTATAGGACTCGTTTAGAATCTTTGCCAGCTCAATATTAGCTTGTTTGCCTTATTGATTTGCAAGTGCTCTTTATATGCTAAAGATAGCCATCTTTTGTCATTTGTAATTCAAATAATTTTCCAAATCAGTTGTTTCCCTATTGGCTCCTTTATAGAGCCTTTTGCTACTTAAAAAGTTCATCTTTGTATATATTCAAATATGTCTGCTTTTTCTTAAATATATAGTTGTCTAAATTTTCTTTGAATTTTTTTTTTTTTTACATTTAAGCCATTAATTCTAGTGAGTTTTTTTTTGGTTGTTGTTTTATGTTCTGAAATTGAAATCCAAATTATTTTTCTTCCCAATGAATGATTTCTTGTGATAGTATCATTTACTAAATTTCCCTATGGACTTAAATATCACCTTTATTTTATATTAAATTCCTTATATTTTAGAATCTATATCTGGATTTTTTATTCTGTTTTATTAAACTTGCTAAGGAGCCCTGGCGGCACAGGGGTGATGCACTTGGCTACTAACTGAAAGGTCAACAGCTCGAACCCACCAGCTGCTCTGTGGGAGAACAATGTGGCAGTCTGCTTCCATAAAGATTAAAGCCTTGGAAACCCTATGGGGCAGTTCTACTCTGTCCTGTAGGTTCGCTATGAGTTGGATTCAACTCGACAGCCATGGGTTTTTATTAAAATTTCCCAAGTCTATGCTGTACCATATTAATTTGATTACAATGACTTTTTAGTATATTCTGATATGTTGTAAAAATAAAAATTTTAAAAAAGACCTCCTTCACCATTCTTTTTTTATACTTTTCTGGGCTGTTCTTGGGCATTTACTCTTCCAAATGAAGTTAAGGTTATTTGATTTGAATAAAACACAGTGGTGTCTGTATTAGTTATCTAGTGCTGCTATAACAGAAATACCACAGGTGGGTGGCTTTAAGAAACAGAAGAAATTTATTTTCTCACAGTTCAGGAGGCTAGAAGTCTGAATTTAGGGGGCCGGCTCTAGGGGGAGGCGCTGCCTCTATTGACTCTGGGGGAGGGTCCTTGTTGCTTTTCAGTGTCTGCTCCTTGGTTTCTCGGCCATCATGTGACATCTATTTCCCCCATCACTACTTGCTTGTTTAATCTGCCCTTTTATACCTCAAAAGAGGTTAATTCAGGACACACCCTACACCAATCCTTCCTCATTAACATAACAAAGAAAACCCATTTCCCAAGTGGGACTATAACCATAAGGGTTAGGATTTACAACACGTATTTTCTTTTGGGGGGCGCAATTCAATTCATAACGGTGTTTCACAAGATTGCAAGTTTATAGGACAGAACACTTGTGGTGGGTCTGGGGGCTCTGAAATCTGTGCTTTAGAGGAGAGACTAAACGTGTTGCCATCAAGTCAATCCTGACTCATAACGACCCCATGTGACAGAGTAAAACTGTCCCATAGGATTTCCAAGGCTGTAAATCTTTACAGAGGCATATTGCCACGTTTCTCCCGAGGAGTGGCTGCTGGGTTCCAACCACTGACCCTTGTGTTAGCAGCCAAGCTCTTAACCACTGTGCCACCAGGGCTCCTTACAGAAGACACCAGCGCTTGCATTTCCCGCTGGCCTCCCCAGGACAGCAGCAGCTGAGTGTTGGCCCCACATCATGGGTGTTACAGCTCAGACAGGCAATGTCCCGGAATGAAGAGCTCTGCCCACTGTGATTGCCGGGCAACTTTTCTCTTGTTAGGAGCCCTCGTGGTGCAGTGGTTAACTGAAAGGTCAGTGGTACCAACCCACTAGGCATTCCATGACAGAACGATGTGGTAGTTTGCTTCTGTAAAGATGACATCCTTGGAAACCCTATTGGGCAGCTCTACTCTGTTGTAAAGGGTGGCTGTGAGCTGGAATCAACTTGATGACACTGAGTTTGGTTTGGCTTGGGTTTCTTTCTTTGGGACTTTTGCTAATTGTCTACAGAGAAAGAGAAGCAGAAAGAACTGTGTCCTCGACTCTGGTCCAGGGAACTGCCTTGCAGCCAGCTGTCACAAGCATCTCTGGCCTTGTCAGTGAACGGAGGGGTGGTCAGACGATGATCACCAGGGTGACTGACAACCCTTGTGCTGAGCACACTCTTCAAGGTACTTGGGGCATCAGTGAATAAAGCAAGATCCCTGCCCTCACCCTGCTTGCATTCTCGATGGGAAGACTCACAGTAAACAATAAACATAATAAAGTAACTCATATTGTATGCTGTGGGGGCGTTGGTGGTTCAGTGGTACAATTCCCACCTTCCATGTGGGGGACCCGGGTTTGATTCCTGGCCAATGTACCTCAAGTACGGCCACCACTCATCTGTCACTGGAGGCTTGGGTGTTGTCATGGTGCTTAAGAGGGTGCAGCAGGGCTTCCAGACTCAGACAGACTAGGAAGAAAGGCCTGGCAAGATACTTCTGAAAATCAGCCAATGACAACCCTATGGATCACAACGATGCAATCACTCAGTTAATCATGGGGGTGGTGCAGGCCAGACAGCATTTCTTTCCATTGTTCATGGGGTTATCATGAGTTGGTGGCCAGCTAGACAGTACTAGCTAACAACAACGACATATAGTATATTAGAAGGTGGTAGGTGTTACGGAAAGAAGAGAAGATGCAGCAGGGGGAGGGGAAGGGGGGGGTGTGTGTCTGTGTACAGGAGATGGCTGCAGTCTTCACTAGGGTGATCTTTGACGCGTAAAGCCCAGTTGCCAGCAGAGGCCAGTCACACAGGAGAATTGGAGCTTTTCTGGTATTTAGGCCTCTAAGACCAGACGGCAGCGGGGGTTTTTAAGATCTCCAGGAGAATTTTTTAGAGCCTTGAACACAGCTTTTGGGAATAGAAAAAAAAAAAAATTTTTTTTTGTTTCTTCTTTTAATACTCAATTTATTAAAGCTATACATTTTTAAAATATCTTGTTTCTGGGGCTTTGAAGTTTAACTTAAAAATCTTATAATTCTGGGTTAAAGTTTAGTAAATTTTAACAATTACATTCAATTGGCTTTTATAACTTCGTCAATTAAATTCCCTTAAACATTTACAAATAATTCTATTTTTTTTCTCAGTGCTCTAATTAGACTAATGAAACCTTTTGAAGAACTTGTTATTTTCATAAATCTGACACGTTAAACTTATGAAATCAGAAAATCAAACCCATTGCCATCAAGCTGATTATACCTTATAGCAACTGTACAGGACAGAGTAGAACTGCCCCATAGTGTTTCCAAGGACACTTGGTTGTTTTGAACTGCTGAACTCTTGGTTAGCAACCGTAGCTCTTACCCACTACACCACCAGGGCTATAAATATGGTGACTTAAATTCTCTTCCATTGCCATTAAGTCAATTCCGACTCATAGAGGCCCTACAGGATAGAGTAGAACTGCCCCGTAGTGTTTCCAAGGACACTTGGTTGTTTTGAACTGCCGAACTCTTGGTTAGCAACCGTAGCTCTTACCCACTACACCACCAGGGTTATAAATATGGTGACTTAAATTCTCTTCCATTGCCATTAAGTCAATTCCGACTCATAGAGGCCCTACAGGACAGAGTAGGACTGCCCTGTAGGGTTTCCTAGAAGCGGCGGGTGGATTCCAACTGCTGATCTTTTGGCTAGCAGCCTGATCTCTTAACCACTGCTCCACCAGGGCTTAAGCATTCTAATATTATTTACTAGTTTAGTAAATCCTCTTATACTTTTCAGCTTAAAATCTTAAGTCTAAATCAATTACATATTGAATTGGAATCTCAAGGCTAATCCCTTATATGCTGCAACAAACTGACTTCTCTTAAACATTACTGATGGTATATGTAACAAATAGACATAGATTATTCCCACACTTATATAAAAATAAAGAGCCCTGGTGATACAGTGGTTAAGTGCTTTGCTGTTAATCAAAATGTCGGCAGTTCCAACCCACTAGCCACCCCGTGGGAGAAAGCTGTGGCAATCAGCTTCCATAAAGATTACAGCCTTGGAAACTCTATGGCACACTTTTTCTTTGTCCTACGGGGTCACTGTGAATTGGAGACAGCTCGACGGCAACAGGTAAATAAAAACAGGTGGGTCTAATTTTCTTCATCATCTCTATACTTCTCGTTTTCTCAGAGTTTGGGTCCCTTACCTACTAAGGAGACAGTTGTCTCAAGCAAGTCGTAGTTTTCACCTCAGAAGGCTGAATGAAGTTAGGCAGAAGGCTTTCTCCTGGAGACGAGACTTGATTTGTTCCCAAGAGCCTGGCGACTGGGAGCTGTAACAGGGATTCCAAGACACCCAAGGATAGCAGTTTTCGTTAGCTGTCTTTGAGTCCGCCCTTGCCGCATGGCAACCCCACACACAACAATGAAGGGAAACGCTGACCAGTCTTTCACCATCCTCACAATGGGTTGCAGGTTGGACCATCGTGGTCCGCAGGGTCTTCATTGGCTGATTTTCTAAAGTAGGTCACCAGGCCTTTCTTCCTAGTCTGTCTCAGTCTGGAAGCTCCACTGAAACCTGTTCAGCAACATACAAGCCTCCGTGACATCCAGTGCTTGAGACATGAACCTGGAGCCTCTTGCCTGACCTGCAGATTTGGGGGTGTGCCAGCTCCTGCAGCCCAGTGAGCCAGCAGCCTGCCGTCTGAGCAGGCAGTTTTGGTTTCTTCAGCCCCTACAACCGCGTGTCTCAGGAGAAGCCTCCACCCGGACCCATGGATCTGGGGACTTGCCAGCCTTCACAGCTGGGTGAGCTATTTCCTTGGATTACCTCTCTCTCTCTATTCTTACATATATATGTTTCACTGGTTTTGCTTCTCTAGAGAACCCAGCCGTAGACAGGAGACATTTACCTAATTCCTTCTTCTGATATGAATCTTCACCCTCCTTCCCAGTGTGTGGACAAGCCCCTTCCTTGATTGGTTGGTTTGTCGTTTCCTTGGCTCTCTGAAGACATGGTCATGTAATCCTGTCTGACTCCAAAGACCCTTTCAGGCCCTCAGCCTCTGTCACACCTTTATGATCACTTCATAAACTCTTAACTTTACTGCCTGGTTTGGAAATAGACTGCTGCCCTTCCTTCATACTTCCCCATCTGGCAAGTCCGGGACTTTCATAGTTACTTAAAACACATCTAGTTAGAGCCATAATCTCTCTCATGTATTTGGCTTTATGGGCCCAGCACTAAATAGTACTATTGACAAGGAAAAGGTTTTGTTACTTGTGAGGGGTTCTTTTTAAAAATTATGTCCTTCAATTGGCATAATGTAGTTCATAAAGTTATGTTCTACATTCCTAATTTGGTGAACAGCGTCTGGGACCTTCAAAGCTTGTGAGCAGCCATGTGAGGTACAGCTATTGGTCTCTGGCTTGTCTGGTGCAAAAGAGAATGAAGGAAGAAACTAATCTACAGAACAGACAGTCTAGTTCTTCTGGTCTCAGGGTAGAGGGTGCTCAGCTACCATTACCAATCACCCTGATCAGGGCCACAATAGATGGACTCTGATAGAAAGGGTGAAAAATGTGGACCAGAACTCAAATTCTTAAGAAGTTCCAGTCCACTGGACCAGTTGAGACCAGAGGACTCCCTGAGAAACTATCCCCTGAATTCACTTTTTAGCAAAATAATAGATTGGCTCAAGAAGTAAAGAATATCACCCGTGAGTACTACGCTTCTCTAAAAAGTATGTATATGAGACCAAATGGTCAACAATTACTCTAAAGCAAAGAGGAGAAGACAAAGGGGTAGGAAAAGCAGAGTACTGGTTAAGTGCTTGGCTGCTAACCAAAATGTTGGCACTTGGAACCTACCCAGCAGCTCCGAGGGAGGAAGACCTGGCGGGAGGGATGGGGAAATATTGAGATACACAACCTTCGCTGTCACTCGGCTCACTTTTCCAAATGTTTACCCATGATGGTAACATTCTACCAATTGTATCATTTTGTGTAAGGTGTCACCCTGAGCTATTGGGACATACACCAAACCAAACCTGCTGCTGTTGAGTCAATTTTGACTCATAATGACCCTATAGGACAGAGTAGAACTGTCCCATAGGGTTTCCAAGGAGCAGCTGGTGGATTGAAACTGCCGACCTTTTGGTTAATGGCTGAAGTCTTAACCACTTCGCCATCAGGGATTCCTGTTGGGATATAAGTGTGCAGTTTTTACTGTATAAACGTTAGCTGAAGAAAATATTGCTTTGAGAGAGACACAAGTCCTTTGAAGTCTGGGTATTAAAAGCTAGAGGGGTTCTACCCAGAAAATGCTCCCTTAGGGGTGCTCTGAGGAAAGGTAGTGAAATGTGCTCTTGAGTTCAATAACGCAAGGAAAGGGGGTGGTAAGTTGGGGGTGGGTGTTGAAATTCTAAATGGCATAGTGGGCAAACCAAAAAAAACAAAACCTGTTGCCATTTGAGTTGATTCCCACTTATAGTGACCCTACAGAACAGAGTAGAACTGCCTCATAGAGTTTTCAAGGAATGGTTGGTGGATTTGAACTGCCGACCTTCTTGGTTAGTAGCCAAGCTCTTAACCTCTGCGCCATAGGGCTTCGTGGGCAGCCAAGAGGGTGGTATTTGAATAAAGGCCTAATGGAGAAGAAGGAGGACACTCTGGGCGTTTCTGGGGGCAGAATGCCCTGGGAGCGGGCACTAGCATGTTCTAGCAGGAGCGTGGCTAGCATGTTCTAGGGAAATCAAGGAGGTCAGCTGGCTCCTTGTGAACGCAGCCAGGTGAGGAGGATCTTAGTAGGAGATGGGGTCAGAGAAATAAGGAGCCCTGGTGGTGTAGTGGTTAAGCACTTGGCTTCTAACCAAACGGTCAGTGATTCCAACCCACTAGCCGCTCCACAAGAGAAAGATGTGGCAGTCTGCTCTGTAAAGATTGTTTTTGTTGTTTTGTTATTAGGTGCTGTCAAATTCGTTTCCACTCATAGAGACCCTATGAAACACTGTCCAGTCCTGCACCATCCTCACAATCATTGTCTTGCTTGAGCCCATTGCTGCTGCTACTGTGTCAATCCATCTTGTTGAGGGTCTTCCTATTTTTCACTGACCCTCTACTTTACCGAGCATAATGTCCTTCTCCAGGGACTGATCCCTCCTGATAACATGTCCAAAGTATATGAGACTTAGTTTTGCCATCCTTGCTTCTAAGGAACATTCTGATGGTACCTCTTCCAAGACAAATTTGTTCATTCTTCTTGCAGTCCATGATATCTTCAATATTCTTCACCAACACCACAATTCAAAGGCATCAATTCTTCTTCGGCCTTCCTTATTCATTGCCTAGCTTCCCCATGCATATGAGGCAAATGAAAACACCGTGACTTGGGTCAGGCGCATCTTAGGCTTCAAGGTGACATCTTGGCTTTTTAACACCTTGAAGAGGTCTTTTGCAGCAGATTTGACCAATGCAATGCATCTTTTGATTTCTTGGCTGCTGCTTCTGTGGGTGTTGATAGTGGATCCAAGTAAAATGAAATCCTTGACAACTTCAACCTTTTCTCCCTTTATCATGATGGTGCTTATTGGTCCAGTTATCAGGATTTTTGTTTTACTTTATGTTAAGGTGTAACCCATACTGAAGGCTGTGGTCTCTGATCTTCCTCAGTAAGTGCTGCAAGTCCTCTTCACTTTCAGCAACAAGGTTGTATCATTTGCATAATGCAGGTTGTTAATGAGTCTTCCTTCAATCCTGATGTAACGTTCTTTGTCATATAGTCCAGGTTCTCAGATTATTTGCTCAGCATACAGATCAAATAAGTGTGGTGAAAGGATACAACCCTGATGCATGCCTTTCCTGACTGTAAACCAATCAGTATGCCCTTGTTCTGTTTGAACAACTGCCTCTTGATCTATGTACAGGTTCTTCATGAGCACAATTAAGTGTTCTGGAATTCCCATTCTTTGCAATGTTATCCATAATTTGTTATGACCCATAGAGTCAAATGTCTTTCCATAGTCAATAAAATACAGGTAAACATCTTTCTAGTATTCCCTGCTCTCAGCCAGGATCCATCTGACATCAGCAATGATATGTCTCTGGTTCCATGTTCTCTTCTGAATCCGACTTGAATTCCAGGCAGTTCCCTGTCGATGTACTGCTGCCGCTGCTTTGGGATGATCTTCAGCAAAATTTTACCGGCATGTGACATTAATGATATTGTTCAATAATTCCGCACTTGGTTGGATCAACTTTCTTTGGAATAGGCATAAATATGGATCTCTTCCTGTTGGTTGGCCAGGTTGTTGCCTTCCAAATTTCTTGGCGTAGAGGAGTGATCACTTCCAGCGCTGCCTCTGTTTGTTGAAACATCTCAATTGCAGCTGTTTTTTCTCATTTTGAGGCCTTGTTTTTCACCAATGCCTTCAGTGCAGCTTCCTGATCACATGCTACCTCCTGAAATAGTGGGATGTCGACCAGTTCTTTTTGGTGTAGTGACTCTGTGTGTGCCTTCCATCTTCTTTTGATGCTTCCTGTGTCACTTAATATTTTCCCCACAGAATCTTTGACTATTGCAACTCGAGGCTTGAATTTTTCTTCAGTTCTACTGGCTTGAGCAAAGCCTAGCATGTTCTTCCCTTTTGGTTTTCTAACTCCAGATCTTTGCACATTTCATTATAATACCTTGTCTTCTCAAGCTACCATTTGAAATCTTCTGTTTGGCTCTCTTGCTTCATCATTTCTTCTATTTGCTTTAGCTACTTGACATTCAAGAGGAAATTTCAGAGTCTCTCCTGACATCCATTTTGGTCTTCTTTTTCTTTCTTGTCTTTTTAATGACCGCTTGCTTTCTTCATGTATAATGTCCTTGATGTCATTCCACACCTCGTCTGATCTTCAGTCATTGATGTTCAATGAGTCAAATTTATTCTTGAGATGGCCTCTAAATTCAGGTGGGATATATTCAAGGTCATACTTTGGCTCTCACAGGCTTGTTCTAATTTACTTCAGCTTCAACTTGAACTTGCAGAAGAGCAATTGACGGTCTGTTTTGCAGTTGGCCCCTGGCCTTGCTCTGACTAATGATATCGAGGTTTTCCATTATCCCTTTCCACAGATGTAGTCAATTTGATTCCTGTGTGTTCCACCTGGGGAGGTCCATGTGTATAGTCGCCATTTATGTTGTTGAAAAAAGGTACTTGCAGTGAAGCAGTCCGTCGGTTTGTCGTACTGTGGGAGATTGCATGTTACTGTGATGCTGGAAGCTATGCCACTGGTGTTAAAATACCAGCAAGATCACCCATGGCAGAAAGGTTTCAGCTGAGCTTCCAGACTAAGACAGACTAGGAAGAGGGACCCAGCAATCCACTTCTACAAAGAATTAGTCAGTGAAAACCTTGTGAATAGCAGCAGAACATTGTCTGATATAGTGCTGTAGGTGAGCCCCCCAGGTTGGAAGGCATTCAAAAGACTACTGGGGAAAGGCTGCCTTCTCAGAGTAGAGTCAACTTTAATGACATGGATGAAGTCAAGCTTTTGGGACCTTCATTTGCTGATGTGGCAGAACTCAAAATGAGAAGAAACAGCTGCAATCATCCATTAATAATCAGAACATGGAATGTCCAAAGTATGAATCACATGATACCAGATGTCACCATGGTGGTGGTTACATCATCATATGACTGCCAAACTGCATTATAAGTCCCAGACCTCTGAGAATCATGGCTCAGCCAAGTTGACACACAACCTTAAGCATCACAGTGCTTAAGCGAGAAATTAAAGGTGCAGGAATTTTAGACGTGCGAAGGAGCCTTGGTGGCACAACGGTTAAGCACTTAGCTGCTAACCAAAAAATCGGTGGTTCGAACCCACCCAGTGGCTCTGTGGGAGAAAAGAACTGGAGATTTGCTCCGGTAAAGATTACAGCCTGGGAGACCCTATGGGGCTGCTCTACTCTGACTCATGGGGTTGCTATGAGTAGGAATCAGCTTGAGGGCACCCAACAATACAAGGGATGCTTCCTTCTTCATTTCCCAACGTAGTCCCCTTGGGTCCCATGCCCCACACAGCACCTGAAATCATCACTTCTCACCCTTTTGACCCAGTTGACACTGACCATAGTGACAACATGCTAATGATGCATTTGGGGAGCAAGTAATCATGGTAGATATTGTTCGTAGGACACCTACTACGTGCCAGGTGCCATTGTTGTTGGATGCTATCGAGTCAATTCCAGCTTATAGGGACCCTATGTGACAGAGTAGAACTGCCCCATAGGATTTTCTAGGCTGTAATCTTTACAGGAGCAGATAGCCAGGTCTTTCTTCCGAGAGCTGCTGGGTGGGTTTGAACCACCAGCCTTTGGTTAGGAGCCGAACACTTAACCATTGCACCGCCAGGGCTCCTTGCCACGTACCATACTGGGTGCTTTATATACACGAGTTCATTTAGAGTTCAAAACCCCAATGAGGAAGCTGAGGCTCAAGGTTAAGTACCTTACTCAAGGTCACAAGCTAGTAAGTTTACTGAGTGCGATTCAAACCCTGGACCTTCTGATGCCAAAGCTAACGTTCTTCACACTATTCTCTACAGACTGTGTGGCAGCATCTACCTCGAACATTAAGGTTTTTTCTGGGATTGTTGTTGTTAAGTTCTGTTGAGACCGTTATGGCTCATAGTGATGCCACGTGGCAGGGTAGAACTGTTCCGTAGCGTTTTCTTGGCTGTAATCTTCATGTTCATGGGACCAGATCGCCAGGTCCTTCTTCTGTGGAGATGCAGGGTGGCTTCAAACTGCCAGCCTTTTGGTTAGCAGCCAAGTTCTTAAGTGTTGTGCCACCAGGGCTCCGTTTTATGGGGTCACGATTAGGACTCTTAGTGGTCAGGTGCTTCCCCCCAACGGACAAGTCTAAGTGGAATCCCCTGGGGGCCAGGAATGAGCTTGTCTGGCAGGGAAGTGGTGGGGGGTGGGAGGTGGAGCTGAGAATGGAGGTGAGGGGTTGGAGGAGGGAGTGGGAACAGAATGTTTCCTCTGAGCTCTCGGTGGGACTGGGCCAAGCCACCCTCTGACTTCCCCACTGGGTGGTCCACACCCCGGCCTTACGCATTATTATTGTATTTAGCTTGACAATCATTTAAACTAACGACCTAGAAAATCTCCAGATGAATCTGACCACCAGTGCCCAGACGTTTCAGTGAAGAAGCTGCTACTGTGGAGTCGGTGCTGGAGAACAGCTACTTTACAGGAAACTTGGTTCCGTTAGCCATGTAAAAGAAAACAGGGAAGAAAAGAGGGTTCAACCCTTTGCCAACGAGTCATAATGAGCCTACAGGACAGAGTAGAACTGCCCTATAGGATTTTCTAGTCTACAATCCTTATGAGAAGAGCCTTGGTGGTGGAGTGGTTAAAGCGCTCCGCTGCTAACCAAAAGGTCCGCAGTTCGAACCCACTAGGTGCTCTGCAGGAAAAAGATGTGGCCGTCTGTTTACGTAAAGATTACAGCCCTGGAAACCCTATGACGCAAGTTCTACTCTGTTCTCTAGGGTCACTATGATGAGTCAGAATTGACTCAAGGACAATGGATTTGGTGGGTTTAATCTTTATGGAAGCAGATTGTCGGGTCCATCTCCCCCTGGAGTGGCTAGTGGGTTCGAACCACCAACCTTTAATTTAGCAGCCCAGTGCTTAACCATTGAGCCACCAGGGCTCCTTACAGATGGGTTCGACAGGGGGATTTCAAACAAAGTGGAGTTACAGCCACAGCTTTTTTTGCTTCTAATGCTGAAGTATGGGGAACTCTTTCATTTCTACCAGTCCTGGGGGGCTGGAGGTATAAAAACATGCTATACAAAATGCACCCACCAAGCACATTTTATGAACTCGACTCTCCAACGAGGCTTTCAATTTTTGAAACCGTGGCTTTAAAAAGCCCCTGGGAGCTATGCACAAGAATCTCAGCTAATCCCATAATAATAAAAGCCAGCAGCTAAAGTGCTGCTCAAACAATGATGACCAATACCCCGGCTGCAAGATGGATGGGAAGGAGAATTTCCTGACAGGGAGAGTTAGGAACTCAACCTGGCCTCCCTCTCCTCCCTTAGCAAGCACAACAAGGCTCATCTTTCTTGTCGGGTTTGCTGAGCTGGCCTGGGGGCAGAGATGGATGAGGGGACCACTCAGCATCCTTTTCCATTCTGCAAGTCTGAAGACATTCCTGCGGACCTATCCCAGGGGAACTGCCTTTGCCATTCTGGGCTGACTGATTGAAAATCCAACAAAGTTCACTCAGTGAGCGTTCTCTGGGCAATCACCATTTGCAAAGCCCAGGGAAGATCTGGGGAAGAAAAGATAAAGAATGGGGTTTTGACCCTACGCTTAGAAAGGTGACATCTAAGGGGAGAGGGAGGAGTATCCAGAGCGTTGTGGATTGAATTGGTTCCCCTCAAACATGGAATCCTAACCTTTATTCCTGTGGATGTAATCCTATTTGGAAATAGGTTTTCTTTCTTATGTTAATGAGTCTATACCAGTGTGGGGTGAGTCCTAAACCTAATCACTTCTGAGTTGTAAAAAAGAGAGTACACTCTTCAGCCAAAGATTAGACAGGCCATAAAACAAACAATAATACACGCAGCTCAGCCATGTATACGAGTCTAAATGGGCACACCAGCCCAGGGGCAAGGACCAGAAGGCAGGAGAGGCTAGAAAAGCTGGACGAATGGAAATGGGGAATCCAAGGCCGAGAAGGGGAGAGTGTTGACGTGTCGCGGGATTGGCAACTGGTGTTACAAAACAATATGTGTATTAATTGTTTAATGAGAAAATAATTTGCTCTGTAAGACTTTAAGCACAATAAAAATAAAAGAGAGAGAAGGGAGATAGGCTATACACAAATACACCAGTGAATATATAAAACATACTAGGCTGTTTAAATGCTTTGAGGCTGAGCCAGAATGAAGAAAGATTTTGAACAGAGAAATAACATCCTGTAACCTGCTCTGCATGCTCTGTTGAGAACAGATGCTAGGGAGGAAGACCGGAAGCTGACAGAACGGTTAGGACAACATTGTAAAAGATGATAGTGGCTTAAACAGTCCTGGCAGTAGTAGACATAGTGAGAAATGGTTGAATTTATATGTATATATACACACACACATATATTGATGGGAGAAAAATGACATTTATTGATGGCTCGGATGTGGGTTATGATAATAAGAGTGGTCAAGGATCTTAAGATATTTACTTTGGGCAGATGATAGGGTGGAAAGGCCATTTACTGAGCAGGGGGAGAATGTGGTTGTAGCAGGCTTGTAATTATTTTCTTGTCTCTTCCTCCACTTTATTATGGACTCCTCCATTGGAGCCTTCTTTCCTTCACATCCCCAGTGTTTGACACAAAGGAGGTGCTCGTTCATTTCCTTTATGCTTGATGAATAAATGAATTCCTTGGAAATGTAAAATAATACTTTTATTTCTTGTATTCCATAATAATGTAAGCTCCACTGGAGGCATGGACTTTGTTTAGTCACCGCGGACTCTACAGCGGCTGAACAAAGCCAGCATAAAATGTTCTTGAATTTTTGTTACATTCTTCCCATTGATTTAAAAAAAAAAAAAGAGCAGAGTAGACATAGAGGGAGGAGTGCTGGTGGTGTAACGGTTAAGCACTTGGCTGCTAACCAAAAGATTGGTGATTTGAACCCACTCAGCAGCTCTGTGGGAGAAAGACCTGGTGATCTGGTCCCGTAAAGATTATAGACTAGGAATCCCTCTGGAGCAGTTCTACTCTATCCTATAGGGTCGCTATGAGTTGGAATCGACTCGATGGCACCTAACAACAACAGACACGGGGGCCCACAGAAGCTGGGGAGACAGATGCCACGTGAAGAATCAAGGCACTTCAGTCAGAGCCACTGACAAGGAAGTAATCACCATGGTCAAGACCCTGATTTGAGCTTTTAGCCTGCAGAGCTGTGAGAAAATTATTTTCTGTTCTTTAAAGACAGCCACTTGTGGAATTTGTGTTACAGCAGCGCTAGGTAACAAAGACAGGTAGGAACCTAAAGGCGAATGGAATGGGTAATAAGTGGGCATTGCAGCAAAGTGTGGAGGGGGGTTGGAGGGAGAAATAATTTACGGTGACTCAGGAGGAAAGGGGTGAAGTCTTCCAGGAGAGGTGGAGACGGGGGAGACTCTAAGACTAATGACCCCTGAAGTCATCTTAAAACCAAACAACCAAAAAAAAAAAAAAACACCAAACCCAGTGCTGTCGAGTCGATTCCAACTCGTAGCGACCCTATAGGACAGAGTAGAACTGCCCCATAGGATTTCCAAAGAGCACGTGGCAGATTCGAACTGCTGACCCTTTGGTTAGCAGCCATAGCACTTAACCACTGTACCACCAGGGTTTCCAACCAAACAACTGAAAAAACCAAAACTCATAGCGACCCTAGAGGACAGAGTAGAACTGCCCCACAGAGTCTCCAAGGAGCGCCTGGTGGATTCAAACTGCCGACCTTTTGGTTAGCAGCTGTAGCACTTAACCACTATGCCACCAGGGTTTCCAAACGAAACAACAGTTGAGCTTAACTAGTAAAGAATGTCTGCCTTGAGCATTATGCTCTTTTAAGACCTATATGGGATCAAATTGACAACAGCAACTTGAAAGATTAGATAGGAACCTTGTGGGGCAGTGAGTTGATGTTAATGGGGAAGGAACAACTCAGAGAAGGAGGGTGAGAATGGCAGTACAACTTGAAGAATGAAATCAGTGTCACTGAATGGTATACGTAGAAATTGTTGAATTGATGTATGTTTTGCTGTGTGCATTTTCAACAATAACAACAAAATAAACAAATAGTAATAATAAAAGACTAATGGGAGTTTAGTAACTAGAGAAGGGGCAAGCGACCACAGGCTGAGGGAACAGCATAAGCAGAGACATCCAGGTGTGGCTGAATGGGTTTGTTCAGGTTACTACCAGCAGTATAGTAGAGTGTGGGTGGACGTGGAAGAAGGATGGCGCTGGGAAAGTAAGAAGGGCCAGACCGCAGACAGCCTTGAATGCTACACTCAACAAGAGTTTGGCCTTTGCCCTTTGAACAATGGTGAGGCTTTAAAAGGAGGGAATGAGTTGAACTTTAGGAAGGTAACTCCTGTGACGGTGTGAAATTAAAAAGAAAAACTTTCTTAGGGGCAACAAGCTTTGCTCACAAGGTCAAAGGACTGTTGCCTTACCAATCCAAGGTAGGAAGAGGTTCCAGCATGAGAAACCGTTGTTAAGACAGCTTTATCTTGATCCTCACTGAGATTCCAAATACCAACCATACGGTCATTTTTGTCCTTTGATAGTCTGGGAAGCAAAGCTTTCACTGGAATTTTCCAAGGAGGTTCCAATGGTAAGTCGTCACTCAATAAATAGTATTCTGGGTCCCTGGGTGGTACAGACAGTTAATACGGTCGGCTGCTAACCAAAAGGTTGCAGGTTCAAGTCCACCCAGAGGTTCCTTGGAAGAAAGACCTGGCCGTCTACTTCCAAAAAATCAGCCATTGAAAGCCTTACGGAGCAGTTCTACTCTGACACACGTGGGGTCGCCATGAGTTGGGGTGAATTCCACTGCAACTGGTGATGCTGGTCTATAGTATTCAAAACTTCTAGGGCCAGAGATCTTGAAATACCTCTGAGTGGCTTGGCTTGGCCCCTGGATTCTGGCTTTACATCCCTTGGCTTCACAAGGACCTCAGATATTATTAGACAGGACTAGCTTGTGAGAACACGGTCACACACACACGCCTGCACGTAGACACATGTATGCATGTGCACACACACACACACGTCTTCATGTGCACACACACACACAGTCACACAAACGTGAGGATAACAGGAATTTATGTGAACATCTACTTTCCAGAACTATGCTCTGGGACAGTATAGTCAGCCCAGAAATGTATAACTACACTGATGAATAACATGAGCCACGACCAGAATGTATTAAAAAAAAAAAAAAAGGCTTTTATCCTTTAAATGTAGAATTTTATACAGGTAGCAAGGGAACTAAAGAGAAAACCATAAAGAAAAGGAATTTGTGAGAAAAAAAGACTCTAGAAATTCTAAAGGTAAATTATTCCATGCACCTCTGGAAGCCTGGGGGAGGTAGGTTTGATGTGGAAGCCAAGGGGTTGCTGGGAGCCAGAGCTGGAGAGAAAAACTGGTCTAGACTGTCAGGAAAACAATGGGGAAACCTGGGGGTGGAGGCAGGGTCATTTAGTGTCCTGAAGGCAAGAGCCAATATGAGACTCATCGGCAATGGGTACATATATATATGTATGTATGTATGCATGTATATATATACATATACATACACAGGGGTAAGTGGTTACAAGGCTCAGCTGCTAACTGAAAGGTTGGCGGCTTGAATCCCCAACCGCTCTGTGGGAAAGAGATGTGGCATTCTCCTCCCATAAAGATTTACAGCCTTGGAAACCACATGGGGCAGTTCTACTCTGTCCTATAGGGTGGTTATGAGCTGGAATCAACTCGATGGCAATGGGTTGGGTTCGGTAAGCTCTGCTCCAGAGACCCAGAATCTTCCCAGGGAATGAGGACTACCATATTTAGCAAAAACCAACAACAAAATCCAGGAAGTTCAATTAAGTTTGAATTCAGATAAACGACTAATAGTTGTTTTTTGTTTTTTTTTTAGTATAAGCGTGTACTGTGTGATATTTGCAACATTTTGTTGTTAGGTGCCCTCGAATAGATTTCAACTCATAGCGACTCCGTGTGATAAAATAGAACTGTCCCATAGGGTTTTCTAGGCTGTCATCTTTGTGGAATCAGATTGCCAGGTCTTTCTCCCACAGAGGTGCTGGTTGTGTTTGAATTGCCATCCTTTTGGTTAGCAGCTGAGCACTTAACCGTTGCACCACCAGGGCTCCTTGTTTGTAAAACACTTATACTAAAAACTTGTTGTATATCTGAATTCAAATTTCACTGGGCGTCCTGTATTTTAGCTGGCAAGCCTACAGGGAGCCCCACAGGGCCTGGACAAGCCATCACTCGAAGCAAGGGTGCAGGGAGTCAAGCCTGGACGCCAGCTTCCAAGTGGCCCAGTGAGGATCAGAGGTGCCAAGGGGTCTCCTGTCAGAGCAGCAGTGAGGGAGAGAGGGGCACCTACACCCATGCATGAGAGTCAGGAGTGGGTGCAGAGGAGGCTGAAGCTGGCTGTGACGGAGCAGAAAGACCACATTTCTGAGGCGATATGGGCGGTGGGGTCTATGAGATGGTGGTGGTTCAGTGGTAGAATTTTCGCCTTTCATGCAGAAGACCTGGGTTCGACTCCTGGCCAATGCACCTCATGCGCAGTCACGACCCACCTGTTAGTGGGGGCTTGTGTGTTTGTATGCTGCTGAATAGGCTTCAGCGAAGTGTGCAGACTAAGATGGACTAGTAAGAAAGGCCTGGCGACCTGCTTCCAAAAGTCAGCTAATAAAAACCTTATAGATCAAAAACGTGTGATCCACAAATGGCCCTGGGGATGGTGCAGGACGGGGCAGCATTTTGTTCTGTCGTGCATGGGGTCGCCACGAGTCAGGGGCTGACTGATAGCAGCTAACAACAACATGAGGAGTTTATTAACTCCAGGTTATGTAAGACATATCTCCGACGAATTACCACAGGAAACAGCTCAAAATACACCGAAAACTCACCAAGCGCAGAGCTGGACGCACAATAAATGTTGGTTAAAATCAACTGCAAGAGCAATTACCAATGCCAATTGCCACAGAGTACAGCAGAAGGACCCCTAAAGGAGCCGCGGAGTTGTGTGTCGGGAGCACGGGGTACTCTGGGGCTTCGAAATGGTAGTCGGCCAAATAAAGTAATCTCAGTTTATAATGACTCTGTAATTCAAATGAAGTAAAATTTCTAAACAGATTAGTTCTTATCCAATTTATTTTGCTTCAGGACATTTTAAACTCGATTTGATAAATATAGCTTACTGCAAGAAAAGGAAACTGTTTATGTCTTATTGCCTAGATAAGATCCCCATCCCTGTCGATGAGGCAAGAGGAATAAAAAACCTTGAGCATAGGGTCTTCGTAAATACTGGAGACAGTTTATCATTACATTGACTAAGAGAAAACCCTTGTGAGAAATATATTAGTGAAACTGTCAACAATTTGTACGTATTTTTCTTCGTTTGTTTAGACTGCATGAAAATTACGTAAACTCTAGACAACGCATTGGGAATAGGTTGAAAACAATTTTAAAAATATTTAAAACTAAGTGTAATTTAAAATGCTCAGGAGGCATAAGCTTCTTTTGGAGGAAAAACAAGCAGGAAACAGAAGTTTCTTCTTGCAATTCTTGTTGTAAATCTTTCTAAATTATTCATTCCCCTCTCCTGTCTTAGTGGGTAAAGAACTTTGAGTCTCTCCAATCTTTCTTTGACAATCAAGGATCTTGTCTTGTCTTGGACAACGTGAACATATATGAACAAGATTACAAGAATCACAGAATTATAGACTATCAGACTCAGAAGGAGCTTGGAGAATAATCTCCCAACCTCCTTTTTTATCAAAAGGAAAATGGAATTCTAGAGGCAACATGACTTGCAGAATACCTGGGTGGTACAAACGGTTTACGTGTGCAGCTGCTAAATGAAAGGTTCAAGTCTGCCCAGAGGTGCCTTGGGAGAAAGGCTTGGCAATCAGCTTCCAAACAACCAGCCATTGGAAACCCTATGGCGCACAGCTCTACTCTGACACGCACGGTGTCGCCATGAGTCGGAGTTGACTCCAAGATAACTGGTTTTAGAACTACAGCCAGAATCCGAATTTCTTTCTTCTTATCCTGGGCTCTTTCTACTGTTTATGTTATATACTTCAGTGTAGCCACAAAGGATGGATTTGAATATATACTTACCCCAGAACATAACTGTTATCAGCCTATGGTTAATTTTCATCTTGGGTCCTGGAATGTAGCTCCTGAAAATACGGTGAGTTGAACATTCTGTCTAGACATGCTCCTGTCCATTGTAATTTCCCTGTAAACACATGTCCCTGTAAATTCTTAATGTGAAATGCATTCATAGCGTTGTTTCTCTGTTTTAAAAGGTTGAGGTGGTGGAAACTAAACAAACCAAACAATGCCTGAATCCCGCAGACAGCCTTGTGTTTCCATGGCAGATGTGCAAGGATTTTGTGTGTGTGTGTGTCTTAAGTCAATCATTTTTATTTATTTATTTATTTTTATTTTACTTTAGATGAAGGTTTATAAAACAAACTAATTTCTCATTAAACAGTACACGTACTGTTTTATGTCCTTGGTTAACAAACCCATGACATGTCAACACTCTCCCTTCTCGACCCTGGAATCTCTATTACCAGCTTTCCAGTCCCCTCCTGCCTTCTAGTCCTTGCCACTGGGCTGGTGTGCCCCTTTAGTCTCATTTTGTTTTATGGGCCTGTCTAATCTTTGGCTGAAGGGTGAACCTCAGGAGTGACTTCATTACTGAGCTAAAAGGGTGTCTATGGGCCGTACTCTCTGTATTTCTCCAGCCTCTGTCAGGCCAGCAAGTCTGGTCTTTCTTTGTGAATTAGAATTTTGTTGTACATTTTTCTTCAGCTCTGCTGGGACCCTCTATTGTGATCCCTGTCAGAGCAGTCAGTGGTGGTAGCCAGGCATCATCTAGTTGTACTGGACTCAGCCTGGTGGAGGCCGTGGTAGCTGTGGTCCGTTAGTCCCTTGGATTGAGCTTTCCCTTATATCTTTAGTTTTCTTCTTTCTTCCCTGCTCCCGAAGGGGTGTGACCAGTGGAGTATCTTAGAGGGCCGCTCACAGGCTTTTAAGACCCCAGACGCTACTCACCAAAGTAGAAGGTAGACCATTTTCTTTATAAACTATGTTATGCTAATTGAGCTAGATGTTCTCCGAGACCGTGGTCCCCACAGCCTTCAGCCCAGCAATTCGGTCCCTCAGGGAGTTTGAATGTGTCCATGGAGTTTCCATGACTTTGCCTTGTACTAGTTGTCCTGGCTTCCCCAGTATTGTGTACTGTCTTACCCTTCACCAAAGTTACCACTTATCTATTTAGTGTTTTTCCATCCCCATCCCTTCCCTCCCCCATAACCATCAAAAATTTTTTCTTTTTGTGTGTAAACCTTTTCATGAGTTTTTACAGTAGTGGTCTCATACGATATTTGATTGACTTATTGCACTCAGCATAACGCCCTCCAGATTCATCCATGTTGTGAGATGCTTGGCAGATTCATCATTGTTCTTTATCATTGCATACTACTCCACTGTGCGTATGTACCGCAGTTTGTTGATCCATTCAGCTGTTGATGGGGATCTAAGTTGTTTCCATCTTTTTGCCATCGTGAACAATGCTGCAGTGAACATGAGTGTGCATATGTCTATTTGTGTGACAACTCTTATTTCTCCAGGATATATTTCTAGTAGTGGGATTGCTGAATCAAATGGTATTTCTATTTCTAGCTTTCTAAGGAAGTATTTTTTTTTTTAAGGAAGTGCCATATCGTTTTTCAAAACGGTTGTATCATTTTGCATTCCCACCAGCAGTGCATGAGAGTTCCGATCAGCAGCCTCTTCAACATTTTTTATTTTCTGGTTTTTTTTTTGATTCTTGCCGGTAATGCTGGGGTGAGATGGTGCCTCACTGTGGTTTTGATTTGCATTTCTCTAATGGCTAGTGATCTCGAGCATTTCCTCACGTGTCTGTTGGCCTCTTGAATGTCTTCTTTGGTGAAGTATGGGTTCATATCCTTTGCCCATGTTTTAATTGGATTAATTGTCTGTTGTAGAGGTGTTGGATTTTCTTGTAGAGTTTAGAGATTAGGCCTTTGTCTGATCTGTAATTGCCAAAAATTTTCTCCCAGTCCGAAGGTCCTCTTTTTATTCTTTTGGTGAAGTCTTTTGATAAGTGTTTAATTTTTAGCTATCTAGCTTATCTTCTGAAGTTTGTGTGTGGTTGGTTATGGTTTATGCCCTGTTAATGCCATGTATTAGGGCCTCTAGTGTTGATCCTATTTTTTCTTCTATGAACTTTATAGTTTTAGGCTTTACATTTAGGTCTTTGTCTGTCAGTTTGTCATACTGTGGGAGCTTGCATGTTGCTGTGATGTTGGCAGCTATGCCACTGGTATTCAGATACCAGCAGGTGACCGTAGGTGGATGGATTTACATCTGGGTTCTCAGTTCTGTTCCATTGGTCAATGTATCTGTCACTGTACCAGTACCAGGCTGTTTTGACCACCGTAGTAGGTTCTGAGGTTAGGTAGTGCGAGTCCTCCTACTTTGTTCTTCTTCTTCATTGGTGCCTTACTTATCTGAGGCTTCTTCCCTTTCCTTGTAAAGATAATGATTAGTTTTTCCATCTTTTAAAGAATGTTGTTGGTATTTGGATTCGGATTTCATTGTATTTGTAAATGGCTTTAGGTAGAATTGTCATTTTCGCAACATTGAATCTACCCATCCATGAGCATGGTATGTTTTTCCATTTATGTAGATCTCTTTTGGTTTCTTGCAGGTTAGATTTATTCCTAAGTATTTTATTTTTTTAGGGGTTATTATAAATGGCATTGTTTTTCTGATTTCCTTTTCATCCTTCTCTTTATTGGCATACAGGAACCCAACCGATTTTTCTATGTTTATCTTGTATCCTGCTACTCTGCTGAATTTTTCTATTAGTTCCAGTAGTTTTCTCATGGAGTCTTTAGGTTTTCTATGTATAGTATTATCCACTCCACCAACCACAGCCGTCAAGTTGATTCCGACTCATAGTGACCCTATAGGACGGAGTGGAACTGCCCATAGAGTTTCCAAGGAGTGCCTGGCGGATCCGAACTGCTGACCTCTTGGTTAGCAGCCATAGCACTTAACCACTACACCACCAGGGTTTCCATAGTATCATATCATCTGCAAATAGGGACCGTTTAATTTCTTCATTATCAATTTCGATGCCCTTTATACCTATTATACCGTCTATACCTATTTTATTGAGAGTTCTTAATATGTGGATTTTTAAGCAATGGAAAACGAGTTCTTTTTAAAAAAGACAAATCAATTCTCTTTTATTCTATAGATGATACAACCTAAAGCTGTGATTTCCCCAGTTCAGCCACATCTTTCCTTTAATCAAACAGTATTCTAAGAATTATTTTATTTTGGTTAAGTGAAAGTTTACATCTCAGATTAGTTTCTCATTCAAAAATTTATACACACACTGTTTTGTGACACTGGTTGCAATTCCCACAATGTGTCACCACTCTCCTCCTTTCCACCCTGGGTTCCCTATGTCCACTCATCCAGTTCCTGTCCTTTCTTGCCTTCTTGTCCTACTTTTGGGCAGGAATTGCCCATTTGGTCTCATATACTTGGTTGAACTAAGAAGCATGTTCCTCATGTGTGTTACTGTTTGCTTTATGGGCCTGTCTAATCTTTGTCTGAAAAGTGGGTTTCAGGAATGGCTTCAGTTCTGAGTTAGGTGTCCAAATCCATAGTCTCGGGGTTTCTCCAGTCTCTGTCAGACCAATAAGTCTGGTCTTTTTATGTGAATTTGAATTTTGTCCTACATTTTCTCCCGCTCCTTCCAGGACTGTCTATTGTGATCTCCATCAGAGCGATCAGTGGTGGTAGCCGGACACCATTCAGTTCTGAGCTCAGGCTAGTGGAGGCTGTGGTTCATGCAGTCCTTTAGTCCTTTACTAATATTTTCCTTGTGTCTTTGGTTTTCTTCATTCTCCTTCGCTCCGGACGGGATGGGACATTCTAAGAGTTTTGCAAACATTAAATCATTTAGTCCCGAAAGCCTCTGCTCCCTTTAACATACCCAGGTTCCTAGACAGTCTCTCAGGCCACTCTACACAAGACTCCAACCAAGTGGGCTGCCCTTGGTGGGGGGGGGGGCGGGGGGAGGGTGGGCAAAATGCCCTCAAGCCCCTGTTTGAGGCCAGCAGACAGACTGATGTCTGGTGGGCAGTGGTCCCCTGGGCAGGAGGGCAGTAAGATCCTTGGTGAAGGGAGAAGGAATGTTTTAGTGCATGAACACGAACCCTATCATTGCAGCTGCTTTGTAAGAGCTAACGAAAGGCTATCTGGGGGAAAATAGGTGAATGCTACGAATGCTATGGGGTAGTGGTAATTCAATGGTAGAATTCTCTCCATTCATGCAGGAGACCCAGGTTTGATTCCTGGCCATTGCACCTCATGTGCAGCCACCACTCATCTGTCAGCGGAGGTTGTGTGTTGCTATGATGCTGAACAGGTTGCAGTGGCGCTTCCAGACTAAGATGGACTAAGAGGAAAGGCCTGGTGACCTACCTTGGAAAAACAGCCAATGAAAACCCTATACATCACAAAAGTCTGGTCCACAACCAGTCATGGGGATGGAGCAGGACTGGGCAATGCCGTGATGGGGTTGCCATGAGTTGGAGGGGACTCAACAGCAGCGAACAACAACAGGTGGATGTTTACTTCAGAGTTCCTTGAATTCCCACGTCAGTAGGATTGACAAGGCCTAGCTTCAGAAAATAAGGCACTTGTTCTATTGGGCTTTTTCAGAGAGCTGTTTTTCTCTAACACTGAACTGTAATCATAAGATAGACACCGCCCGTTTCCCAACGGCACAATGTTGTTGTTGTGGTTGGGTGCCGTTGAGTCTGTTCCAACTCATAGCAACCCTATAGGACACAGGAGAACTTGGCCCATAGGGTTTCCTAGGCTGTAATCTTTATGAGAACAGATTGCCAGGTCTTTTCTTCTGCAGAGCAGCTGGTGGGTTCAAACTGCTGACCCTTCAGTTAGTAGCCGAGCCCTTATCCACTGCACCACGAGGGCTCCTCAAATAAGAAAGAATATATGACCATCCTTCTGGTCTTCTCTGTTTTCAGCCAGGATCCATCTGACATCAGCAATGATATCCCTGGTTCCATGTCCTCTTCTGAAACCGGCCCGAATTTCTGGCAGTTCCCTGTGAATATACTGCTGCAGTCGTTTTTGAATGACCTTCAGCAAAATTTTGCTTGCGTGTGATATTACTGATATTGTTCTATAATTTCCACATTCGGTTGGATCACCTTTCTTGGGAATAGACATAAATATGGATCTCTTCCAGTCAGTTGGCCAGGAAGTTGTCTTCCATATTTCTTGGCATAGACAAGTGAGCACCTCCAGTGCTGCATCTGTTTGTTGAAACATCTCAATTGATAGTCCATCAATTCCTGGAGCCTTGTTTTTCTCCAGTGTCTTCAGAGCAGCTTGGACTTCTTCCTTCAGTACCGTCGGTTCCTGATCATATGCCACCTCTTGAAATAGTTAATATCAACTAATTCTTTTTGGTGTAATGACTCTGTGTATTCCGTCCATCTTCTTTTGATGCTTCCTGCGTCATTTAATATTTTCCCCATAGAATCCTTCACTATTGCAACTCGAGGCTTGAATTTTTTCTTCAGCTCTTTCAGCTTGAGTAACGCCGAGCATGTTCTTCCGTTTTGGTTTTCCATCTCCAGCTCTTTGCACATGTCATTATAATACTTTATTTTGTCTTCTCGAGAGGCCCTTTGAAATCTTCTGTTCAGTTCTTTTACTTCATCAATTCTTCCTTTTGCTTTAGCTGCTCGACGCTCAAGAGCAAGTTTCAGAGTCTCCTCTGACATCCACCTTGATCTTTTCTTTCTTTTCTGTCTTTTCAGTGACCGTTTGCTTTCTTCATGGATGGTGTCCTTGATGTCATTCCACAACTCGTCTAGTCTTCGGTCACTAGTGTTCAATGTGTCAAATCTGTTCTTGAGATGGTCTCTAAATTCAGGTGAGATATATTCAAGGTCATATTTTGGCTCTCCTGGACTTGCTCTGATTTTCTTCAGTTTCAGCTTGAACTTGCATGTGAGCAATTGATGGTCTGTTCCACAGTCGGCCCCTGGCCTTGTTCTGACTGATGATATTGAGCTTTTCCATCGTCTCTTTCCACAGATGAAGTCAATTTGATTTCTGTGTGTTCCATCTGGCGAGGTCCGTGTGTATAGTCACCGTTTATGTTGGTGAAAGAAGGTATTTGCAGTGAAGAAGTTGTTTATTATTAGTCATGTTTTATTGACTATGCAAAGGCATTCTACTGCGTGGATCATAACAAACTACGGATAACACTGCGAAGAATGGGAATTTCAGAACACTTAATTGTGCCCATGAGGAACCTTTACATAGATCAAGAGGCAGTTGTTTGAACAGAACAAGGGGATACTGATTGGTTTAAAATCAGGAAAGGTGTGCATCAGGGTTTCACCATACCTATTTAATCCGTACGCTGAACAAATAATACAGGAAGCTGGACTATATGAAGAAGAACCAGGCATCAGGATTGGAGGAAGACTCATTAACAACCTGCGCAGGAAGCTGGACTATATGAAGAAGAACCAGGCATCAGGATTGGAGGAAGACTCATTAACAACCTGCGTTATGAAGATGACACAACCTTGCTTGCTGAAAGTGAAGAGGACTTGAAGCAGTTACTAAGGAAGATCAAAGACCACAGCCTTCGGTATGGATTGCACCTCAACATAAAGAAAACAAAAATCCTCACAACTCGACCAATGAGCAACACCATGACAAACGGAGAAAAGATTGAAGTTGTCAAGGATTTCATTTTACTTGGATCCACAATCAACAGCCATGGAAGCAGCAGTCAAGAAATCAAAAGATGCATTGCATTGGGTAAATCTGCTGCAAAGGACCTCTTCAAAGTGTTGAAGAGCAAAGATGTCACCCTGAAGACTAAGTGTGGCTGACCCAAGCCATAGTCTTTTCAATCACATCATATGCATGTGAAAGCTGGACAATGAATAAGGAAGACCGAAGAAGAAATGATGCCTTTGAATTGCGGTGTTGGCGAAGAATATTGAATATACCATGGACTTCCAGAAAAATGAACATATCTGTCTTGGAAAAATACAACCAGGATGCCCCATAGAAGCAAGGACGGCGAACCTTTGTGTTATGTACTTTGGACATGTTATCAGGAGAGATGAGTCCCTGGAGAAGGACATCATGCTTGGCAGAGTACAGGGTCAGTGGAAAAGAGGAAGACCCTCAATGAGGTGGATTGACAGAGTGGCTGCAACAATCAGCTCAAGCATAACAAGGATTGTCAGGATGGCGCAGGACCGGGCAGTGTTTCATTCTGTTGCGCATAGGGTCACTATGAGTCAGAACTGACTTGACGGCACCTAACAACAACAACAACATATGACCAGCATCGACAAAATCTGTGATCTCTCAGAACTCCACCTTTTGATCGTAGCATGATTTGAGAGTAGAATTCAAGTTTAAGGAGTCTTTTTATACCAGGAGGCTCTGTGTGCAAACTTCGGGCCTTATTCCCAACTCTAACCCTCAAACCCAGGTTAAACCGGTATCACAAGCCACTGCACACGCAAGAAGAGCAGGCGTTTGTCCATTCAGTCCCTGCTTGGCAAGAATTCTTAGCCACTAAATGCCCGAATGGTTTGGTGGTACAGTCTTTTGCTTCATTCGTTTATCCACTCGTTCGCTCATCCAGCCAACAATTGCTGACTGTCCATTATGTTGCAGGCACTGTCTTTGGTATGATTTATCAGAACTCTTGTCATATCAGACTCAAACATCGTGGCGGCTTTGTCTATAAAAGATGGTGAATCTGCATGAATGGTCTAGTGGGATTTTGTCAGATATGGGCTCCAAGATGGGAACCTGAGGGAAAGATCCTATAAGACTTAGTCAAATTTTTCTTTGCACACCCTTCAGGCAGGAGCCTGTTGGGTGAATTCAGCGTCTTCTCTGTCTACAAGGCAGTATAGCCAGCTTTTCTTCCGCTCTTGGAATGGATGGCCATTTCCTTCAGCCACACATTAAAATCTTGCTTGGTTTTTAACAATGTTATACTAAACAACGGAGCCCCTCAGTGGTGCAAATGATTAATGTGCTTTGCTGCTGATGGAAAGGTTGGAGATTCAAGTCCACCCAGAGGCACCTTGGAAGAAAGCCTGATGATCTACTTCTGAAAAACCAGCCATTGGAAACCCTATGGAGCACGGTTCTACTCTGACACACATGGGGTCACCAGGAGTCGAAGTCAATTCAACGGCAACTGGTTTTACACGAAACAAAAGTAGTTCAGGAAAACATTGTGCAGTTGATGGTGGTCAGGTATTCTCTACATCCAATAAAACCCTGACAAGTAAAATATCTGTTTTCAAAACCCAAGGGAATCAAAAGGTACAAAATTGTGGAACAGAACTTAAAATTCTTGTAGAAACCAGACTTACTGGGTCCATTACAACTGGGGGAACCTCCAAATCCATTCCCTGGAAACCATATTTAAATTTTGAACTGAAACTATCCCATGAAGTCATTTTAAAGCTACACAACACTTTATCTCAACTAATAAAGAAGGTTTGCCTTGATCACTGCACTCTTTTAAAGAACTATCTATATGAAATGGAGTTGACAACAGTAACCCTAAAGCACAGATGAGAACTTTAAGGGGCAGAGAGTCTAAGTTAACGGTGGTGAAGCAATATGGGTAGAAATGGTGAGAATGTGCCACAATGGAAAGTATGCAGCCTTTGTCATTGTACTGGACATGTAAAAGCTGTTAAATGGGTGTGTGTTTTCTTGTGTATATTTTTGCAAAATAAATAAAAGTAAACCCTGAGGGGAAGGTAGTGAGTGGTTCCTTGCTGGCTGTAGAGCCAGGACATCTGAGTAAGAACACCATCTCTGACACTCCTTTGCTCTGTGACCGTGGGCAGGTTATTTAACTTCTCTGCTGCTCAGTTGCTTTATCTGAAAATGTAGATGATAATAATACTCAACTCATGGTTGTTGAGAATGAAATGAATTAAAACATGTAGAGCGTTTAGAATAACTAAACTAGTTGTCATCAAATCGATTCCGACTCATGCAGAGTAGACCTACACTCCATGGCTGTAACCTTTGGAAGCAGATTGCCAGATCTTTCTTCGAGGCACCTCTGGATGGGTTCAAACCACCAACCTTTCAGTTAGTAGTCAAGAGGTTAATCATTTGTATCACTCAGGGACTGGCAAATCGATCAATCAATGGATAAACAGATTAAGAGCTGGATAGATCTCTCCAGATCTTTCTAGTGTTATCTAGGCAGATAATGAAATCATCTTCGTTGAATATATCTATAATGGATTACCTCCTAGAGATGAGATTCTTCCTGAGGAAGTAACATCCGAAGACCCACAGAGGCCCCCCAAGGGGATTCCCTGGAGGGTTGGTGAGTGGCTGAAAGAGATGGTCAAGTGTCACTGCCATGGTGAATCCCAAGACTCCAGTGAAGCCACTGTTGGCCAGTGACCAGGAAAGGGCTTTTAAAGCATCAGAGCAAAACAGATCATCTTGACAGACTCAGTCGGCTGTGGTAAACATTCATTATCTTTGTTGTTCGTGGGGTTGAATTGACACATAACACATCGACCCCCGCTGATGCAAACACAGGGGTCAGCACCAGGAATCTGGGGAAATGGTGGAGTAACACCCAGTGGAGTGGATGCAGGCTGCGTAGCCTTTTGGATGCCTATGGAGACCAGTGAAACCAGGGCACTAGAGGAATTAAAAAAGAACCTTGGCGGCACAATGGTTAAGCGCTAGGCTGCTAACCAAAAGGTCAGCAGCTTGAACCCACCCAGTGGCTCCACGGGAGAAAAGACCAGGTGATCCACCCCTGTAAAGATTACACCCTAGGCAACTCTATGGGGTAGCTCTACTCTGTCACACGGCGCTGCTATGAGTCAGAATTGACTCGACAGCACCCAACCACAACAACAGAGGAATTAAAGGCCATGCAGTCCCAATGTATCCCAGTTCGCTTCCTTAGTAAAGAGTAAGAACCTGGTACTCTCTTCCTGGGATGATTGCCAGGTCTGCCTCCTAGTCTCCACCTGGCCCGTAATCCTCAAATCACAGAACATACTCAATAATTGCATCGACATGTGCCATGCTTTTCCAAACACCCATGCAAAAAGAATTACCCAACTGAGATCCTTCTTCCAAAGTATTTCTGCTCTAAGACGGAAAGTACAGCAGATACTCATGACAAGTTGAATGTCATCAATGTGGCTCTTTCATTCTTTTATTGTTAATATTTTATTTATTTTTGGTGGCAATAAACACAATCAAACGTGCACCCATTCACAATTTCTACATGAAATTGGTTACATAGGTCACACTGTGCCACCATTCTGTCTCTACCCGTGTTGTTTCACCACCATTAATTAGGCTGTCTGGTACGGGGCTCCATTAAAAAACCATCTATAGCAGGCCCAAAGGTCAACAATGACTCTAAAGTAAAGAAGAGAAGACAAGCGGGGCAGGGAAACTAGAGTACTAGAAAACGGAACAACCAGAGCGCAATTAGAGAGAATGTTGACACATTGTGAGACACGTAACTGCTGTCATTAAACAATTTGTGCAGAAATTGTCCAATGGGATCCTAATTTGCTGAGTAAACGTTCACTGAAAAAACAATATTTTTTTAACAAAATTAGGCTCTCTGCCCCTTAAAGTTCTCATCTGTGCTTTAAGTTAACTGTTTTCAGTTTGCACTCCTATAGATAATTCTTTATAAGAGCGCTGTGAGAGACAAACCTTCTAAAACGTTCTTTATTAATTGAGCTAAACAGCTATTTAGTTTAAGGATGGCTTCACGGGATAGTTTCGGTTCAAGGTTTATTTCTGGGTATTAGATTCAGGGGCTCCTCCAGGCTCAGTAAGCCTGGTTTCCATAGTGGCTCATTCTTTTTTTTTTTTAATAATATTTTACTGTGTTTTTCTGTGAAAGTTTACACAGCAAATTAGCTTCCCATTTGACAATTTCTACACAAGCTGTTCATTGACATTAGTTACGTTTCTTTACAATGTGTCAATATTCTCATTAACTGTGTTCTGGTTACTCCATTTCCAGTATTTTAGTTTCCCTGGGGCCCCTTGCCTTCTCGTCTTTGCTTTAGAGTAATTGGTGACCTTTTGCTCTCATATAGATGGATTTTTGTTTTTATTTTTGGTACAGATGGTTTTTTAATGGAGCCCTGTATTCATGGGTAATATCCTTTATTTTGTGTGTCAATCTGTTATTTTGCTAAAAGGTGATCTCAGGGGATAGCTTCCGTTCAAAGTTTAAAGAACATCTCAGGGTGATAGCCTCAGGGAGTTCTCCAATCTCGACTGGCCCAGGAAGCCTGGACTTTTTTTAAATTTGAGTTCTGATCCACATTTTTCTCCTGTTCCACCTGAGTCCATCTACTTTGGTCCTGATCAGAATGGTTGATAGTGGTAGACGGGCACCATCTAGTTTTTCTGGTCTCAGGGTAGGTGAGACAATGGCTCCTGTAGTCTATTAGACCTGTAGGTAGTTTCTTCTCTGAGACTTTGGCTTCCTTCGGTATGTTTTCCTCCTAAGGAGTAAAAACCAGTAGTTGTTATCTTGTGGCTCATTCATTCTTAACATCTTCCCTCTCTTGGAGCAGGCTACGTGGGACAGCTATTGGAGAGGGCAAGGAAATGTTAACCAAGCACTTCTAATTAGACACAAGTGCTTCCCTTCCCTGCCTTTGTAGCCCGTGGGCTGCTCTCTTTCTTCCTTGCTCTCACAGTAAAAGGGGAACAAGAATCCTTTCCAGTTGCCTTTCTTTTCATGGTCTGCATTAAGGGAGAAACATAACCTGGCTTCCCCCTAGAGACACACCATTGGCCAGGAAGTTGAGGGTGTTTCCAACTGTTGTGCTCCTATTACTGTGGGTCTTCATGGGGAACTCAGCTGCAAACAGATGGTTTCATTGTCACGTGTATTCGCTGGAGTCACATGTCACAGCCACCTTAGTGAAGTGTTGTACTTCCCTATTGAAAGCCCTTCTCACCAACTTCTGGAAGTTGGGGTGTTGGGTTTCTGTTTTATTGTGCTGTAAGACATCACTAGAAGTCCCAATGGCTCAGTTTAAAGAGCCTGGCTGCTAACCAAAGGGTTGGATGTTCAAACCCATCTGCTGCTCCATGGGAGAAACATGTGGCAGCCTACTTCTGCAAAGATTTACAGCCTTGGAAACCCTATGGGGCAGGTCTACTCTGTCCTACAGGGTCTCTATGAGTCAGAATTGACACGGCAGCAATGGATTTAAGACTTCATTGATTCATTCCCAGTTGTAGTGAACAGACCATTCATTCATGCAATTCATTCATTCATCACTCATTCGGTGTTCATTTAATAAACGTGGGCCAGACACTCTGCTAAGAATTGGAGCTATAACATGGAATTGAACATAGCCTTCTCCTAAGGAGCTTACGTTTTATGGCTCTATCAGTTAGGTCTGGGCAGAAAAGAGGTGGAGCATTTAAATGACTCATCTGAGGAAAGGTTTTTTTTTTTTTTTTAATTGATTTTGTTTTTTTGCTGTTGTTGCTGAGAATACACAGAGCAGAACGTACACCAATTCAACCATTTCTACATGTATAATTCAGCAACAGTGATTACCTTCCTCACCCTCCTTTTCTGAATTGTTCCTCCCCCATTAATATGAATTCACTGCCTCCTAAGCTTCCTGTGAAACTTTTGGAGTTGTTGTTGTCACTTTGGTCCCACACAGATAGTTCTTTAAAAGAGCACAATGCTTAAGGCAGACATTCTTTACTAATCAAGCTAGAGTGTTATTTGGTTTAAAGAAGACTTCAGGAGATGTTTTTGGTTTAAGGTTTAGGTTTAAAGATTATCTCAGGGCAATAGTTTCAGGGGTTCATCCAGCTTCCATGGCTCCAGAAAGTCTAGATTCCATGACAGTGTGAAATTCCGTGCTACATTTTCCCCCTTTTGATCAGGATTCTTCCATAGAATCTTTGATCAAAATATCATCTGAGGAAAGTTTAATGAAGGGACAATTTACTGAGGGGAAGGGGGGGTTAAGGGAACCAGTAAGCACTGTTGAGGCCCCCAGGAGTAGTAACAGGGGAAGCTATCACCACAGCAGCCTGAAGGGGAAAGGGGAGGAGATGGTGCTATCAGAGCCTTGAGAACTAGAGCCCTAAGGGGTTTCAGTCCGAGCGCCCATCTGACAGGAGGTGTAGCTGGAAGGAAAAGAAATTCAGCCAGAATCTTGTCTGGCAGGGAGAGGTTGGGGGGCCAAACACCTTGACATTGTCCCTTCCCACCTTCAATCGCCCGTGGCCAAAGCTAACTGGTAGCTAGAGGACAAGAGAGCCATATGCTGCAGATCTTCAAGTGAGCATCCTGGCACAGGGCAGGCAGGAGAGGGTGGAGGACGGACATGGGGTCAGAGGGGATTCATGAGCAGAGCGACCTTGGGCTTCACCTGTGGCTGAGGAATGGTCACAGCTGCACTCAATCAGCTCTCGTGTGTACCACAGAACGCCAGAATGGGGGTGCTCAGTGGGTCCCAGACACTGGCCTCAGTGCCAGGAGCCTTCTCTGTGCTGACAGCTGGTCCCCAGGGCATGACCTGGCTGACTCCAGGAGCTAGAATGAAGAGGCGGTGTGCAGTCAGGAGAAGCAGCCTTGGAACTTCTCATGTTGTTGTTGGGTGCTGTCAAGGCAATTTCAATTCATAGTGACCCCATGTGGCAGAGCAGACATGCCCCATAGGGTTTCCTAGGTTTGAACCTTTATGGAAGGAGACTGCCTGGTCTTTTCTCCCACTGAGCAGCTGGTGGGTTCAAACCACTGACCTTTTGGTTAGCAGCCAAGCACTTAACCATTGAGCCACCTGGGCTCCTCAACTTGACTATTTAAGAGTTAATTATCCAATTTATGGACTTTTTTTTTTTTTCCTGACTATACTTGACCTTGGGCAATTGTTCCTTAGGATCTTCTCAAGATGTTGGATTTGGCAAGAAAGAAAAAATGAAAGTTATGTTCAGTTCCTGTTCCATCTTGGGTAAAATGTTAAATGGAAATATATATAGATATGTGTATGTATATATGTATGTTGTTGTTGTTGTTTGCCGTCGAGTCAATTCCCACTCACAGTGACCGCATATGACAGAGTAGAACTGCCCCGTAAGGTTTTCTTGGCTGTAATTGCCATTTGAATGCACTGAGCAGTTCCAAGGGAGAAAGACCTGGCAATCTGTTCCTATAAAGATGACAGCTTAGGAAACCCTATGGAGGAGCTCTACTCTGTTACATGGGGTCACTGTGAGTAGGAATTGACTTCATGGTGTCTAACAACAACATAGGGGCCAAAGAGGTTCCAGTGGTCAAAGTTACTTATGGCGTGGCTGGGCCCTTCTTCAGCCTCCACCTCCAGGATTGAAGGCAGCCCGCACCTGCTGCTAAAGCGTAGCCTGAGAATCTTCCGGGGTTCTACCTTCACCCAGTCAGTGGCATCTCAGGTACCCAAGCCCGTTGGCTCAATGTTTTAGCCTTTTAACTGATATTTGGTGTAGCAAGAGGCTCCCCATGAAAGTCTGTCGCCCTCTAGATTATCTGCCTTGGATACTACGTTAATAAGAAATTATTCTTGTTCCAGTGCCCTTGGGAATTATCTAGGTCACACTTGGCTGTGCTGTCCCTAGACCCGCAGTGCTTATGGGTGACAGTGAGGGAGACCACCCCTGCTAGGCACCCGCCAAGGCATTATTTGCACACCAACCAGACTTTTGTCTTCAGTGGGCAAAACCCCCTTGTTGTTAGTTGCATTTGAGGTGGCTGCAACTCATAGCGACCTTATGTACAACGGAACAAAATGTTGCCCAATCCTGTGCCATCTTCACCATTGTTGCTAATTTTGAGTTCATTGTTGAGGCCACTGTGTACTGTGAGTGCCTTCTAGCCTAGGGGACTCATCTTCCAGCACCATATTAGGCAATACTCTGCTGTGATCCATACCACTGTGTACTGTGAGTGCCTTCTAGCCTAGGGGACTCATCTTCCAGCACTATATTAGGCAATACTCTGCTATGATCCATACCACTGTGTACTGTGAGTGCCTTCTAGCCTAGGGGACTCATCTTCCAGCACCATATTAAGCAATACTCTGCTGTGATCCATAGAGTTGGCACTGATTGATTTTTGGAAGTAGATTGCCAGGACTTTCTTCCTAGTCTGTCTTAGTCTGGAAGTGTTCCTGGAACCTGTCCACCATGGGAGACCCTTATGATATTTGAAATTCCCTTGTTGTGTGCTGTTGAGTTGATTCCACGTGACAGAGTAGAACTGCTCTATAGGGTTTCCTAGGCTGTAAGTCTTTACAGGAGCTAATAGCCTGGTCTTTTCTCCCATGGAGTGGCTGGTGGGTTCGAACTGCTGACCTTTCAATTAGCAGCCCAGCTTTTTTACACTGCATCACCTGGACTCCTTGCAATTCCCTTAAGTCTGGGCCATTTGAATTTCCTGCATGGGCAGTCTGCCATTCAGCAGGAGACCATAGCTACCTCTCCTTTTTCAAGCCTGAGCTTTCAAACACTCACTCACTTGCCCACAGAAAGCAAGACTGAAGAAGGAGGCAGGAGGACCCGATGCCAGCCCACAGAATAGAAAGAATTGTAACCATGTGTTCATTTTCTGGTCGAGATGTCAAGAAAGTTTTCTACAGTTAGAGAAATTCCTTTAAAAGAAGCAAAAATCAGTGGGTCTCATTCTTTTGTGAATTCTCTTTCTTTTTCCCCTTTTATTTTCTCTATTAGAATCCATAACTAGTCTAAAGAATACATCTTCCTACATAATAGAAAGAAAACGGAGCCCCAGGTGACCTTAATAATACTTTATAGAGTATTTTTCATCTTCAAAGCCCTTTATAAATACTAACTAATTAATCCCCTTAGCAATAAAGTACTGACTTTGTTTGCTTCCAGGCTTAATGTCAGTAGTGGACTGAATTATAAATCTCCCTGTGGAGTCATTTGGCATTTTTTTTTTTTTTCAAATACTCAAAGTTGGTTGAGGTGCTTTTTCTGTCCAATTCTGAAGTCAAATAAAGAAAAAAAATCGCTAGTAAAGAATGGAGAAAAACAGCCTTCTTGCCACAGCCAATCTATCCCAGTTGTCAGCGTGCATCTGCTACAGGCAGAAAATGTTTTCAGCACTGAATCTCAGCTATGGCTTTCTGGGTATCAACCATGTCCTATGATGACTCAAATAGAAAATTCCAGAAACAAACACTTAATAATAGATTCTGTGCAGTGCACTTTCAGACGCTCTATCATTTAGAGTGGCCCAGTGGTTTAGCGCTTGACTGCTAACCAAAAGTTCGGCAGTTCGAACCCACCAGCTGCTCCAAGGGAGAAAGATGTGGCAGTCTGCTGCTGTAAAGATCACAGCCTTGAAACCCTGTGGGGCTATTCTACTCCGTCTAGAGGGTCGCTATGCGTAGGCATCGACTTGACGGCAATGAATTTGATCATTTAAGTATGAAAGAGGTGTGTGCCAAAGCCACCTCAAATTCCACACGCCCTAACAGAGCTCAAGATCTTCCCCAGAGCCTGCTTCTCCTTCATAGTCACTTGGTTTAGTGACCAAACCAACTCACAGCCACCCTATAAGACAGAGTAGAACTGCCCCACAGGGTTTCCAAGGCTGTTATCTTTATGGAAGCAGATTGCCACATCTCTCTCCCGAGGAGCAGCTGGTGGGTTCAAACAGCTGAACTTTCGGTTAGCAGAGCGCTTAACCAATGCACCACCTGTGCTTCCAGTTTAATGAGTGACACCATTATTCTCCCAGTGACTTATGGTCACTCTGCCCGAAAGCAGTCCAAGTTGAGTCCTCAAGGCAGGGACCTACAGAATGAAAACCTTGAATTTCTCCTGCTCAGAATCCTGTCATTTCTGGCCTGACAGCCCAGAACCAAGGAGCCCAGGCTCTGTGGGAGTGAGACTCGCCTGTGTGGCTGCCATAATGACCAGTACTTTAAACAAATGGTCTCTGTGGCCCTTTCCTTCTCAGTGCTGGCAGTAGACAGCTGTCAGCCTTTGGCTTGTGCTGTTTGAGAAGTCACACCCGCTTTCCCCAAGTCCGCCATGTCTGTGTCCACTTTCTCATTTTTAACCCTCCCCCCCACCCCCTCTGTGGCCACACTTAGGGTTAAAGGTCCCTGTTTATAATAAAATTCTATTTTTACAAAGGTTCTGCTCCTAGATTCTTTTTTCCCTGATTGCATGCAGGTTACAGTGTCAGCAAGGAAAATGCTAGGCCCAAATATGCTCTGAGTCTTCATGGCAACTAGGCTTGGACCGGGCACCTTCAGAAAACCACCACAATGTTTAAAACTTTGGAGCTTGTAGGAGAGGTGAGGATAGATGTCATGTCCATGAAAATGTCTGGGCTTACACCATAGTATGCATGCCATGGGTACTACAGTCTGATGCACTTGACTCTAATCCCGGTGGTACCACTTACTGGAATCTCTGGGTGGTACAACTGGCTAATGTGCTTGGCTGCTAACTGAGAGGTTGGAGGTTCGAGTCTACCCAGAAACACCTCAGAAGAAAGGCCTGGCAATCTACTTCCAAAACATTGGCCATTGAAAACCCTATGGAGCACAGCTCTCGTCTGATACACATGGGACTGCCATGAGTCAACTCAGTGGTTGCCATTACTGGGCAGAGCCTGCAAGTGTGGAGCCAGGATTCAGACACTTGGACCAATTCCTTAACTTCTCCCTGAGCCTTGGGTTTCTCATCTGTAAAATGGACAATGCATATTCTACCCCACATGGTTATTGGGAGAGGCAAATGATCACACAAGAAAATGCATCTAAGAACCTCAATTTGGCACTTGGTAAGTACCCCCTAACAGCGAGTTTCAGGGAACCCTGGTGGCTCAATGGTTAAAGCAATCAACTACTAAACGAAAGGTCAGCGGTTCAAACCTACCATCCCCTCCATGGGAGAAAGACGTAGCGATCTGCTCCCATAAACGTTCCAGCCTTGGGAACCTGATGGGGCAGTTCTATTCTGTCCTACAAGGTTGCTATGAGTCGGAATCAACTCTAACGCAATGGGTAGAAGCTAGTTTCACTTCCTTTTCATCTCCTTTTGTGGTTGTAACTTCTCGGAGCATCTATTTCAGGTTCTTTCTTGATAAACAGAGATCAGTTTCAACCCAGATATTCAGATCTGCTAGGAGAGGGAATCCAGTGAGGACTCTACAAAGGGCAGGACCCCCACCCAGCCATCGCCCCAGGTTCAATGACTTCTCAGCCCACATCCACACAACTGAGACTCACGCTACTTACCAAAGGTCACATTCCAATGCAGCTTTGTTGCCGAGGACAACCATGACTATCGGGCTATATTATTCAGTGCACTGCTATGTTATCTCTCTCACAACATAGAGACAGAACACGTTCTAATGAAGAGTGGGGAGGAAAGGACTCAATGGCATCAGGACATCCTGAATACAACTCTGAATGCGACCCTGGGAGGAGGAGGCACATAGACACCAGGTGTTTGCTGCCCCAGGAACACTCCAGAATATTGTTACTGCAGAAAACCAGAAGGGGGCTTGTAGAGCCAGGAGCATCTCAGGCTGCGTCGATGTGTTCTTACCTGTGATATCCATACTGAAGGGCAGGGGCTCACGTTGCTCCAGCACTGGGTACAAAAGATAATGGCTTGTAAACAACACCACACGGCAGGCAGTGGGGAGAAAGCCCAGTCCCACACACGAGGTCAAGTCAAGGAAGCTCACCAGCTTCAAAGGATGGTACCGGAGACACAGCAGGACAGGAGGAAGGTTACATTCTTAGGGGTGCTGTTGTTAGTTGCCGTCTATTCGGCTCCAACTCACGGAGACTCCATGGATAACAGAATGAAATGTTGCCCAGTCTGGCACCATCTTCGTGATCGTTGGTATGCTCAGTCCATCGTTTCGGCCACTGTGTGTTTTGAGCGCCTTCCGACCTAGGGGGCTCATCTTCCAGCCCTATATCGGACAACGTTCGTTGTGATCCACGGGGTTTTCACTGGCTAATTTTCATAAGTAGATCACCAGGCCTTTCTTCTTCCTCTTAGTCTGGAAGCTCCACTGAAACCTGTTCACCAAGGGTTTTTGTCGTTGTAAGTTCCTGTCAAGTTGATTCTGACTCATGGCGACCCCATGGCGACCCCACGTGTGCAGAGTAAAACTGCTCCATAGGGTTTTCAAGGCTGTGAATTTTTGGAAGCAGATCACCAGGCCTGTCTTTTGAGGTGCCTCTGGTAGGTTCAAACCACCAACTAGTTACCCTGCTGGTATTTGAAATACTAGTGGGATAGCTTCCAGCATCACAGCAACAACACAAGACACCACAGTACGACAGACAGACAGATGGGTGGGGGATTCTTAGGAAAGTTTTGGCAAATAGCCTTAGGAGTTAAAGAACAAAGGAAAAGGGTCTTCTCAGTGGGTAGAGCACAGGGACAGGGACCCCAGGCTGAGGCTAAGACCTGGAGCTCAGGCAGACAGTAGAGATGATCTGTCTCTGACCAGGCTGCAAAGGTGCTGTGGCAGACGATGCCCAGCTCTAAAGAAGAGTCGCTGGCACCAGCCCCAGAGGACAGAGGGCACCGGCCACTGGGCAAAAGTCAGGACAGAACGTTACTGCTGTAGGGGGATTGCAGTACCAGATGAGGCCAAAGATCCAAACCCAGGAGGGAGTCGTTGTTGTTGGGTGCCGTTGAGTGGATTCCAAGTCACAGTGACCCCACTTGACAGAGTGGAACTGCCGCATAAGGTTTTGTAGGCTATAATCTTTATGGAAGCAGATCATTAGGTCTTTCTCCGACAGAGCTGCTGGGTGGGTTCGAACCACCAACCTTTCGGTTAGCAGCCAAGCTCTTAACCATAGTGCTACCAGGGCTCCTTCCAGAAGGGACTGCAAGGGCCAAAATGAAGGGTGGGGCAGCTAGCACATGGCGGCATGCCATGACATGGTGCAGCAGACCCCCACATATCTGTGACGCAGCAAGAAATCTCTCCTTGGCTCTAGAGAGATCAGAAGTTGACCAAGTGCTGCCTTCGCAGCACGTATACTGAAATTGAATGATACAGAGAGATTAGCATGGCCCTGCCCAAGGATGGCACACAAATTTGTGAAGCGTTCCGTATTTTTGTTATGTGGCCCTTAACCGTCAATAGAAGTGATGTTTCCTTTTTAAATATATATTTAAAAAAAGGAAGTTGACAAAAAAGGGCATCCTTTCCCCACGGCCCGAGATTCAAGCATGGGTAATTGTCATGGATTAAATTGTGTCTCCCCAAAATACGTATTGACTTAGGCCACGATTCCCAGTATTATGTGGTAGTCCTCCATTTTGTGATTGATGTAATTTTCTTATGTGTTGTAAATCCTAATCTCTGCTGGTAGTTAATGAGGCAAGATTAGGTTATGTTAAAGATGATTAGGGTGGGATGTAACACCCTTACTCAGGTCACATCCCAGATCCAACTTAAAGGGAGCTTCCCTGGAGTGTGGCCTGTACCACCTTTTATCTCACAAGAGTTAAAAGGAAAGGGAAGCAAGCAGACAGTGGAGAACCTCATACCATCAAGAAAGCAACACCGGGAGCAGAGTGCATACTTTTCACCCGAGGTCCTTGCATTTGAGAAGCTCCTAGACCAGGGGAAGATTCATGACAAGGACCTTCCTCCAGAGCTGAACGCCTTGCCCTGGAGCTGACACCCTGAATTTGTGCTTCTAGCCTCCTAGACTGTGAGGAATTAGTCAATGCTCAACCATTTCCAGAGGTAACATGTGATGAGGAACCGATGGTACTGAAGAAAAGTCCAAGCTGCACCGACGGCAGTGGCAAAAAACAAAGCTCCAGGAATTGATGGAATATCAGTTGACATGTTTCAACAAACGGATGCAGCACTGGAGGTGCTCACTCGTCTACGCCAAGAAATATGGAAGACAGCTACCTGGCCAACTGACTGGAAGAGATCCACATTTATGCCTATTCCCAAGAAAGGTGATCCCACTGAATGCAGAAAGTAGAGAACAATATCATTAATATCACACAAAAGCAAAATTTTGCTGAAGAGCATTCAAAATCAGCTGCAGCAGTATATTGACCGGGAACTGTCAGAAATTCAAGCCAGATTCAGAAGAGGATGTGGAACCAGGGATATCATTGCTGATGTCAGATGGATTCTGGCTGAAAGCAGAGAATACCAGAAGGATGTTTACCTGTGTTTTATTGACTATGCAAAGGCATTCGACTGTGTGGATCATAACAAATTATGGATAATGTTGCGAAGAATGGGAATTCCAGAACACTTAGTTGTGCTTATGAGGGACCTGTACATAGATCAAGAGGCAGTTGTTCGGACGAAACAAGGGGATACTGATTGGTTTAAAGTCAGGAAAGGTGTGTATCATGGTTGTATCCTTTCACGATACCTATTCAATCTGTATGTTGAGGAAATAATCCGATAAGCTGGACTGTATGAAGAAGAACGGGGCATCAGGATTGGAGGAAGACTCTTTAACAACCTGCGTTATGCAGATGACACAACCTTGCTTGCTGAAAGTGAAGAGGACTTGAAGCACTTACTGAGGAAGATCAAAGACCACAGCCTTCAGTATGGATTGCACCTCAACATAAAGAAAACAAAAATCCTCACAACTGGGCCAATGAGCAACATCATGATAAATGGAGAAAAGACTGAAGTTGTCAAGGATTTCATTTTACTTGGATCCACAATCAACAGCCATGAAAGCAGCAGTCAAGAAATCAAACAACACATTGCATTGGGCAAATCTGCTGCAAAGGACCTCTTTAAAGTGTTGAAAGCAAAGGTGTCGCCTTGAATCCTAAGGTGCACCTGACTCAAGCCATGGTATTTTCAATCGCATCACATGCATGTGAAAGCTGAACAATGACTAAGGAAGACCAAAGAAGAATTGATGCCTTTGAACTGTGGTGTTGGCGAAGAATATTGAATATACCATGGACTGCCAAAAGAAGAGACAAATCTGTCTTAGAAGAAGTATAACCAGAATGCTCCTTAGAAGCAAGAAAGGCAAGACTGCGTCTTACATACTTCGGACACGTTGTCAGGAGGGATCAGTCCCTGGAGAAGGACATCATGCTTGGTAAAGTACAGGATCAGCAGAAAAGAGGAAGACCCTCAATGAGATGAATTGACACAGTGGCTGCAACAGTGGGCTCAAGCATAACAACTATTATACGGATGGTGCAGGACCGGGCAATGTTTAGTTCTGTGGTACATAGGGTGGCTATGAGTCAGAACTGACTCAATGGCACCTAACAACAACAACAACAAGGCTGTAAGAAAATACACCTCTGTTTGTTGAAGCCATCCACTTGCGGTATTTCTGTTGCAGCCGCGCTAGATGACTAAGACAGTAATGTACACGTTGGGGAGAGCACAGAGAAAGCCCTGAGAGAGGAAACGTATCATGGTTTGAATTGTGTCCCCTATACACGTGTGTTATAAATCCTAACCCCTGTATATGTGGGTCGCTATGAGTCGGAATCAACTAGATGGCAACATGTTTGGGTTTTTTTGGGTTTTTGTACCTGTGATTATAATCCCATTTGGAAATGGGTTTTCTTTGTGATGTAAAGAGGCCATATCAGTGTAGGGTGTGTTTTAAGCCAATCACCTTTGAGATATAAAAACAGCAGATTAGGCACAGAGAAGCAAGCACAGATGGGGAGAGAAAAACGCCGCATGAAAATTGCCAAGGAACCAAGGAACAGAAGCTGAAGAAAGACAAGGACGTTCCCCCAGAGTCGACAGAGAGAGAAAGGCTTCCCCTTGAGCTGGCGTACTGAATTTGAACCTCTAGCTTCCTAAACTGTGAGAAAATAAATCTCCACCTGTTAAAATCACCCACTTGTGGTATTTCTGTTATACTAGCACTAGATAACTAAGACAAAATGGAAACAGGCTGACCCTGAGGAGGCAAGAGGTCCCATCTGAGACTCCCTTCTCTTGAGGGGTGGCTGACTTCTGCCATCCAAGGCCTCTTGACAGAAAGATGCTATCGGGGCACAAGAAACCAGCTGATCTGCTGACTGTGTGGAAAAAAGAATGGAAACAGGCTGACCCTGAGGAGGCAAAAGGTCCCATCTGAGACTCCCTTCTCTTGAGGGATGGCTGACTTCTGCCATCCAAGGCCTCTTGACGGAAAGATGCTATCAGGGCACAAGAAACCAGCTGATCTGCTGACTGTGTGGAAAAAAAGAATGGAGAAGGCAGAGATGAAGTAAAGGTACTACTACCCCTTGACCTGGCAGTTTTCTGGCGGCACCCCCATAGGCCTGCTGGCCAGGAGTTAGCATGGAGGCCTTTCTAGTTATAATTTTGTGTGGAGAGAACTCCCAGCAACAGGCGGAGAAGAGAGGTTCAGCCAAGGTAAGATGGAGGCCGTGAGTCTGTCAGGAAGTGACTCTGCCTGGTGGGAAGGAACCCAGGCGGCGCAGGGGTTAAGAGCTCGGCTGCTATCTGAAAGGTCAGCAGTTCGAACCCACCAAGTGCTCAGCAGGAGAAAAACACAACAGTCTGCTTCCGTAAATATTACAGCCTTGGAAATCCTATGGGGCAGTTCTACCCTGTCCTATGGGCTCATTATGAGTCGGAATCAACTCATGGCAACGGGTTTGGTTTGATTTGGCCTAGTGGGAGTTCTCTGACCTCAGCACTGCTTCTCAGCACTGAAAACACACTCACACACGTGCTTGTACCTATCAAAATATCTCTGAGAAAATTAGTACTTCCTGATCAGAAAAGACGCAAAGAAGCTCCAGCTTGAAAAATTAGGAGCCCTGGTGTCACAATGGTTAAGTGCTCAGCTTCTAACAGAAAGGCTGGCAGTTCAAACCCACCCAGAGGCTCAAGAGGAGAAAGACCTGGCAATCTGCTCTCATAAAGATCACAGCCTAGAAAACGCTATGGGGCAGCTCTGCTCTGTCACAAGGGGTTGCTACAAGTTGGAACTCACCCAATGGCACCCAACAACAACTTAAAAAATTAGCATCAGGAATAGACTTAAAAACAGAAACCACAGTGAAAAACATGCAAACGAAATTCAGGTTGAACTCTGGCTCAATAGTCTCTTCAGTTGTGAACAAAAATATCAAATGTGAAAGTGCTTCAAATGTATGGGCTAGGTGTGTTTCTCGGAGACTGCTTTAAATTATATTATTTTATATTAATATATCATCTTTCTCAGCTGTCTATTATAAATTTGGAGAGTTATTCCAATTAAAAAAAATAGGACTAGAGCTTATGTCATTTAAAATAAAAAATACTCAAGTGTGGAGCAATCCTTGACAAACTAGACATCTAAAGGAAAAACTGTAATTTTCTGAGAAAATGATTCTAAAAGGTCAGAAAGCATCAGCTGAGAATATGGCACTTGGGGATGGATTCCAGGAGAAGTGATATTTTCTATAGTGTCCTTGGCCTTTTCAGAAGCCCTGGTGGTGCAGTGGTTAAAGTACTTGGCTGTGAACAGATTGGGGCTTGAAACCCACGTGCTGCTCTGCGGTAGAAAGATGTGGCAGTCTGCTTCCATAAAGATTACAGTCTTGGAAACCCTATGGGGCAGCTCGCCTCTGTCCTACAGGGTCGCGCTATGAGTTGGAATTGACTCGACAGCTATGGGTTGGGTGGTGGTGTTGTTTACTTGGTCCTTTAATTTCCTTGTCTCTTTTCTACAGTAGGAGTCCCTGGGTGGTGCAAATGGTTGAAGTGCTTGGCTCCTAACTGAAAGTTTGGCCGTTCGGATCCACCCAGACTTCTGGTGATCTACCTGTGAAAATCAGCCATTGAAAACTCTGTGGCACACACAGGGTTGGCCTGAGCTGGAGCCATCTCAACTGCATCCGTTGCTTCTTTTTTTTTAGCCCCTAAACACTGCTTTTTAAAACTCCAGCCATTTATCGACCCCCAGCCCCAACAGTGTTTATCTTCGGGGCTATCTATTAATTGTCAGTTTATTTAGCAAACCTAGTTAGCCAGGGGTTGATGGATCTGTTTAATATCCTGCTTTTGGGCACACTGGCTTATCTTTACAGAAAATGTTATCAGGTGCCTGCTCAAAAGATCATTACTTTGATTTATTATTTCCTCTACAGCAAATATTAAATAATGGGGTATCTTGAAGCCAGGGCGGTACTCCTCCCCCCACCCCCATGTATTTTCAGTGCCTTTCTTGTTTCTCCATTGAAGTGCTGAGCAGGTTCAGGGCTGGAAGGCCTCAGGCGCCTAGCCAGGCCCTGTCCATGTTACCTGGATGGCGGATGGGGCGGGAGCATTTCCATGGGGTGTCATGGGGCTGCCTCACCAGGGAGCACTGTCAGAGGAAGGCGCTAATCATGGGCATGACCTTTACAGGAGGCCTGGCCCCATTCTCCCCATGGCTCCTGTGAGCTTCCGGAGGTTCTCCCTAGGGGCTGGGAAGCGAGTACCTGACAGCACCCTGCCCTCAGACAAGATACCTTATTATGAGTTTTATATCAGGGCTCAGCCAGGCACAATCCAAGATCCCCCAAAGGGCAAAGGCTTGAGGACGGGGGTGGGGTGGCTTGGTGGTGGTAGAAGGGGTGAGACCTGAGAACTCAGGAGTGCAGTGAGGCCTGAGAAGGCCTGGGTGAGCCCCCAAATGCAACATCCATCAGTTCCGGCCCTGGGCTTCCTTTCACGCTGGCTGTGGCTCTCCTGGGTCAGCAAGCGCTCCGACTTCTCCTAGAGTTCCCCAGGCCTGAGAGAAGACATCTCTAGCGTTGGTTTGGTCCTGTCTCTGGGGCTGGAGCTGAATCATCCACTCTCCCTTTCCTTCCATTTTTAAAATACTCGTATGAGTAATACTCTTAATATTTTCCATTTTAAGAGAAACTCATAGAGTTAAAACAGACTGCAGGGTTGTTATGCAGTTTTCACCAGATTTTTTTCTTAAAAAATTACATCTGTGTAATTATATATTGTATATATTATATATAATATATACAATATATAATTATATGTAGTTATATCTATATGTACAATTATATATATAACACATAAGTCCATTATATATATCTATATGTAAATTATATATACATGTAAGTCCATTATATATACATATCATACTTATACCTATGTGTATAATTATATATGCGTACCCTACTGGTAGCGTAGTGGTTAAGTGCTACAGCTGCTAACCAAAGGGTCGGCAGTTCAAATCTGCCAGGCGCTCCTTGGAAACCCTATGGGGCAGTTCTGCTCTATCCTATAGGGCCGCTATGAGTCAGAGTCGACTCGAGGGCACTGGGTTTTTTTGTGGGTTTATATAATATCCAAGTGCGTTATATTTAATGATTTTTATATGTATAATTATATGGAGCCCTGGTGGAACAATGGTTAAGAGCTACGGCTGCTAACCGCCAGCTGCTCTTTGGAAACCCTGTGGAGCAGTTCTATTCTGTGCTATGGTGTTGCTATGAGTTGGAATCTACTCGACAGCAACGTGTTTACAAGTATAATTTTAGATACATATGCTTTAGTCATCTAGTGCTACCATAACAGAAATACCACAAGTGGATGGCTTTAACAAAGAGAAATCTACTTTCTCACAGTCTAGTAGGTCACAAGTCCAAATTCAGGGCGTCAGCTCCAGGGGAAGTTTTTCTCTCTCTGTTGGCTCTGGAGGAAGGTCCTTGTCCTCAGTCTTCCCCTGGTCAAGGAGCTACTCAGGCACAGGGACCCCATATCCAAAGGATGTACTCTGCTCCTGGTGCTGCTTTCTTGGTGGTATGAGGTCCCCAACTCTCTGCTAGCTTCACTTTCCTTTTATCTCTTGAGAGATAAAAGGCAGTGCAGGCCACATCCCAGGGAAACTCCCTTTATGTTGGATCAGGGAGGTGACCTGGGTAAGGGTGGTGTTACAATCCCACCCTAATCCTTTTAACCACAGGAAAAATTATTATTTATAACACACAGGAAAATTACAAAATGGGAGACAACCACATATGGCCTAACCAAGCTGATACAATTTTGCGGGGTGGACAAAATTTAATCCATGACTATATATATATATCTATGGAAACCCTGGTGGCACAGTGGTTAAGTACTACAGCTGCTAACCAAAAGGTCTGCAGTTTGAATCCACCAGGTGCTTCTTGGAAACTCTACGGGGCAGTTCTACTCTGTCCTATAGGGTCGCTATGAGTTGGAATCGACTCGATGAAAGTGGTTTTTTTTTTTTTAAATATATATACACAACACATACAAGTCTATTATATACACATATGCACAATTATATGTATAATTATACATATAATACTCAAGTCTATTATGTATACACAAAGACCATTACATCTGCATATATATGATCATATCTTTATTATAATTACCTATACCTATAATTATCTGTGGAAACCCTGGTGGCTTAGTGGTTAAGTGCTACAGCTGCTAACCAAAAGGATGGCAGTTTGAATCCACCAGGTGCTTCTTGGGAACTCTGTGGGGCAGTTCTACTCTGTCCTATAGGGTCACTATGAATCGGAATTGACTCGACGGCAATGGGTTTGGTTTTTTTTTTTAAATAATTATCTGTATGTGTGTGTGTAAGTATATATACATAAAAAAAATAGATATATATATATATCCACACACACATTCACATAACCAAAAATTACTTCTTCCACTTTCAAACTCTAACCTAGTCAAGTGGGAGGACAATGAAAATGTCATGGGTGTTTCAGAAGCAAGATCCCTAAGTGCTTGTTATTTGGAGGAAAAGAAGGAAAGAAAAGAAAAAAAAAGAAAACAGTAAGAGGGAACTTTCAGTCTTTCTTACACTGCCTAATGACCCAATAACAGTGCCTTAGCTGCCCAGGAAAATTTTAAATGTATTTAGCAAACACATGAAAAGCAAAAAAGCAGCTCCCGTTCTAGGGACAAGGAAGACAGGAAAAAGTAGGAGGGAATTTCTTTGTGGAATAAACTGGGTGGGTGGGTGGGTGGGTGTGTATTACATAGAGAGAGAGAACAGAGAGAAAGGGAGCAGGAAAGAGATATAAGAGAGACAGAAGGAGAGTTCACAAAGGAAGAGAGGATTCCCCTCTGTTCCGATAGCCAGAACATTAAATATTAATGGCCCAAACTACTACTGATAATCCCATTGGCCATGAAGCCCCATCACTCAGCATTCTGTACTATTTGCTCTTGTTATTCAGGGTGGGTCACAGTATGGCGCCCAGGGAACTCCTGGTTGAGCTTCTGTGGGAATGAGGAGGGCGGCGGTGAGGCTCCAGCCCCCTCATATGTGAGTCTGAGCCCTGCCTCATCTCAGGGCTGCCAGTTTGAGGAGCACGTGGGTTGTGATCCTTTTGTTCCTTTGGAAGAAAAAAAAAAAATGTACTGAGGTAAAAATAGTATTTTAAACCCTTTAAGAAATAATGCCACATCAGAGCTGATGAGGAGGGAGATGGTTTCCTCTGGGAGAATTCAGGAGAGGCTGACTGAGCTGGGAGCCAATCAGGACTCCCACCCCTTCCAGGCACTCCCTGCCCAGCATCCCCTCAGCAATAGCCTTGAGGTCCCTACTTCCTTCTCTCACTTGCTTTTACGATTTAAAGGAAGTGAATTTGCTCAGGAAATTTCACTTGGTGCAGGAAGAGAAAGACTGGGTTTATTGCTCTAGGCTCAACCAGCATCGGTGTCAGCTCCTGCTTCTCAAAAAGTCCCTCGAGACCTCCTTTTTGTCACTTCTTGCAGTTGCTCCATTGTGTCTCCCCTCCCCTACACCCACTGTTTTTTTTTCTTTTTATTTATTTATTTGTTTTGTTTTCTTTATTTAAAAATATCTTCTCTTTTTCTTCTGCCACATAGGGTTTCCAAGGAGTGGCTGCTGGATTTGAACTGCCAGCCTTTTTTGGTTAGAAGCCCTAGCTTGCTGTAGTTGTTAACCACTGTGCTACCAGGGTTCCTTCTTTTTTTTTTTTTTTTTTCTTTTTGGAGCCGGCTCCATTGTTTCCTCTACACTGACCCTTTTGTGTGTGTGTGTGTGTGTGTGTGTGTGTATGTGTGGTGTGTGTGTGTGTGTTCTTTACTTAAACTTTTTTCTTTTTGCTTTGTTGCCTTTTTTTTTTCATTGTTCTTCTTTGCCTCTCTCCCACTTTTTATAACTCAGTTTATTCTTCTCTTATTTTTACTTCTGAATTCCGATTCTTTTCATTAAATTTCCATTTTTCTGATTTTGGCATTGTTTTATTTTCCAGAGGTGTCAGTAGGTCGTGCAGGGGGCTGTCTCTCCCTGAGGAAACTACATCCAGCCCCACGTGGTGGCTCCTGGGAACGGCGCCTGAGGGCTCCCAGCGACTCAGGTCCGGCAACTCCTCTCCACTTCTGAACCGTCTCTCCCTTCCCCTGCCGCTCAGTCTGTTTTCTAACTTTGCCTTTGATGTTCAGGGCTCCTAGCTTGCCATAAATGTAATCGTTTCACATGTTTTTTCGAGTCTTTGTTGTAAGGGGAGTCACCGGAAGCGCCTGACTACTCTGCCATCTTGGCCCCGCCTCCCTGGTATAGTTTATTGTCAACAGCATTGTCTTCTTCATTTGAGCACAATTTGTTGAGAATTACAGCTACATCAGATTAAGTAAACTTTGAGGAGTGTCTTAGTTATCTAGTGCTGCTATAACAGAAATACCCCAAGTGGATGTTTTAATGAACAGAAATTCATTTTCTCACAGTTTAGGAGGCTAGAAGTCCAAATTCAGGGCACTGGCTCTAGGGGAAGGCTCTGTCTCTTTTGGCTCTGGGGAAGGTTCTTGTCTCTTTCAGCTCCTGTTCCTTGGTTCCTTGGTGATCTTCATGTCACATGGCATCTGTCTCCCCCCATCTGTGCTTGCTTCTCTGTGCCTAATCTACCCTTTTTATATCTCAAAGGTGATTGGGTTTAAGACACACCCTACACTGACATGACCCCATTAACATAACAAAGAAAACCCTATTCCCAAATAGGATTACGCCCACCGGTATAGGGGTTAGGATTCCCACACGTATTTTGGGGGGATACAATACAGTGCATAACAGAGAACTTGTCTAGGAAACAATCGATGCCAGGGAAGGAAAGTACGCTGACTGCCAAGGGGGTACTTGGAATAATGTACTTACGTGCCCTCCTTTGGGTCCCCACAGCACTTTTTACTTTTATGGAATTTTCTTTACTCTTTGAGGGCAGGAACTGAGTCTCCCATGAGCTAAATAAAATACAATCAATAAGATAAAAATAAAAGCTCCTGGTGGCCAGTAGAGATTTTTCCTGCTGCCACCACCATTTAGCTTGTTGGTTCATCCCCTACAACACCTGGCAGAGGGCTTGCAGAAGTCAGGTGCTCAACCCCTTGTCCCTCTCTCCCAAGTGGCATGGAGAAGGGAAACCAGGGCCATCATCTTAGAGCTAAAAGGGTCCTTGTTATGAATAAAACCAATAGGAACTCACTTCACAAATAGACCAATAAGCAACATCATGATGTTGTTGTTGGGTGCCATTGAGTAGATTCCGATTCACAGTGACTCCATGTGTTACAAAATAGAACTGCCTCATAGGGTGATCTAGGCTGTAATCTTTACAGAAGCAGATCAGCAAGTCTTTCTCCCACAGAGCTGCTGGATGGGTTCGAACCTCCAACCTTTCGGTTAGCAGCTGAGGACTTAACCATTGTGCCACCAGGAAGGAGAAAATATTGAAGTTGTCAAGGATTTCATTTTACTTGGATCCACAATCAGCACCCATGGAAGGAGCAGTCAAGAAATCAAACAACGTTACCTTGAGCAAATCTGCTGTAAAAGGCCTCTCTAAAGTGTTAAAAAGCAAAGACGTCACTTTGAGGACTAAGGTGCACCTGACCCACACCACGGTCTTTTCCAGGCAAAATGTATCCAATATCACTGAATAATTCGTGTATAAATTGTTAAATGGGAGCCTAATTTGGTGTGTAAACTTTTACCTTAAACACAGAAAAATATTTTTAAAAACAAATAGAGGACTGGGGACTAAAAACGCATACAATTTTCACCTAAGCCCTCTATTATCCCCAAGGAGGTGAGACCTGAAGAAACAAGGGGTGCATGTACGTATGTGATTGTCTTAGATGCGGCGCTCACGCACTCACGTGGAGCCAAGGCCACACATGCTGTCTACGTCAGCACCATCTCATACAGACAGTGCCAGTGGTCTCTGCCACCCTAGTGCTCATTGTACACCCTCCTGTCATGGCTCCTACAGCTGCTGTAACAGAAATACCACATGAGTGACTTTAAAAAAAACTGAGAAAATTTTCTCACAGTTCAGGGAGGCTAGAAGTCTGAATTCAGGACGTGACTTTCGGAGGAGGGCCTTCTTTATTCATAGCCCCGTGAGTTCTTTGTATTCCTTGGCACACTTCGGAGTTCCATGCTGTTCCTTGGCATCTGTCTTCCTTCCGTGTGTGTCTGTGTCTATTCTGCTCTTTTTTATAAGATATTTGTGAGTGATTAGATTTAGGACTCACCCTGCTCTGGCATGACCTCATTAACATAACAAAAGAAAGCCCATAATTCCAAACAGGGTTCTGTTTACAAGTGCAGGGGTTAGGATCTCCATGTTTCTTCTTGGGGGACACAATTCAGTCTATAACAGCTACCGAAGACAGGCAGATACTTTTCAAAGGCCACGTAGCACAATGGCCTGTCCTCCACCAGGAAAAGATCAATTGCCCGGTTCAAAGGCAAATCTTAATGAAAGGGCCCTGGTGAAGCAATGATGAAACTCTTGGCTGCTAACGAAAATGTCAGTGGTTAGAACCCAGCAGCAGCTCCATGGGAGAAAAGATCTGACGATCTGCTCCAGGAAAGATTACAGCCTAGGAAACACTATGGATAGTTGTACTCTCTCCTATAGGGTCGCTATGAGTCAGAGTCCACATGACAGCACCCAACAACAACATACCTTGTTAACACCCACCGTCTTATTCCAGCTTCACAGCCCCGTTGAGAAGCAGGCGTTGTGTAGCAGAAAGAGTACAGGGCTTTGGAATCAGACCATCTGGCCTTAAATCCCAGCTCTGCCAGTTACTAGATACTTTACTTTGGGAAGTGCCTAATAAGCCCAAGTTTCCTTCTCTGGAAAATGAGGATAATAACGCCTACCCTACCAGGACAGAGAAGAATGCCAACAGGTATAAGCTTTTGGGCAGCTTAGAACAAAAATTCTTTCCTCAAGACATTTTATTTCCATTTGTCAGAAAATTATCATAAACAGCATACAGTGCTATGATGACTCCTGAGATATGACTCCTTTGTGTAGTTCAGCAGGTAGAGCTGGGGAGGGGGAAGCTCTCAGCCCAGAATAGGGGTGAGTTGAGCTCTCTGGCAGCTGCCACCAGACAGAGTAGGCTTTATCCCCATTCTGTCTCAGGGAGGAAGCTTAGAGAGGGGTAGTACCAGGACTGACACCCAAGTCTACTGGCTTCTCCTCTAGTTCCCCTTCCTTCATGCTTAAAATCCACCTATGGACGAATCCTGATCAAAAGGGGGAAACTGTAGGACAGAATTTCAAATTCTCATGGAATCCAGACTTCCTGGAGCCATGGAGGCTGGGCAAACCCCCAAAACTATTGCCCTGAGATAATTTTTAAACCTTAAGCCAAAAATATCCCCTGAGCTCTTTTTTAAACCAAACAATTGTTTAGCTTAATTAGTAAAGAAGTCTGTCTTGAGCATTGAGCCCTTATAAAGACCTGTCTCCAGTACTCTATATGGGATCAAATTGCCAACAGCAACTTGAAAGGTTAGATGGAAAGTTTAGAAGACAGCAAGATGTAGAAATTGTTGAACTGATGTATGTTCTGATGTTCTGCTGTGTATGTTCTCGACAATAACAACAGATAAATTTTAAAAAATAGATGGAAAAAAAAAAAGAAATCTGCCTTTAGAAAACATTTTCACCTTTCAGTAGAACATCCAGTTACGCATTTTGCCAGAGGCAATAATGTAGATGCACCTCATTTTTTTTTTTTTTTTTTTTTTTACAGGAATAGGACTGCTTCCTCCTGGCTGGAATGCTGAGTTATGGACAGCAGATATTATGATTCAAAAACCACAAAGTTGTCAGGAAGTTATTGAACCAGCCCAAAGTGGGCCATCAGAACTTGGCCAGATCCTCTCCACTCTATTTGTAGTCTGGATGTGATGACCCAGCCTCTGGTGACTCAGCTTCTTTATATGCAAAATGGGAGAACAATACTCAGCTTTCTTGCTGAGATATTATCAGATGGAATTCAGGAGCTTTTCAAAGAACAATTGAGAGAGATCCATAGGTACAGTGCCCTCCTCCAGAAAAGCGGCTTGCTAGCGTTTGTTGTCATTGTATGAAAACATCACCATTGTTCACGTAGAAAGCCAAGGCTGCATTTTTGAAGATCTCTTTCAAAGAAACCCATCTAGTGGATATAACTAAAGTCACCCAAGTAGGAAGTATGAAGGACATGCTTGGCTGCTAAATGAAAGGTTGGTAGTATGAGTCTACCAGCGGCTCTGCAGGAGTAAGACCTAGCAATCTGGTCCCATAAGGATTAAAGAAAAAACCAAACCCGTTGCTATCAAGTTGATTCTGACTCATAGTGGCCCTATAGGACAGACTAGAACTGCCCCATAGGGTTTCCAAGGAGCACCTGGTGGATTTGAACTGCAGACCTTTTGTTTAGCGGCCATAGCTCTTAACCACTGTGCCACGAGGGTTCCCCCATAAAGATTACATCCTAGGAAATCCTGTGGAGGCAGTGCTACTCTGTCACATGGGGTCGCTATGAGTTGGTATTGACTCAACGATACCTAACAACAACCACCACATGCTTCATTCACTTCATTCAATTTTTAATTTAGATTCTACTCCGTACCAAGCAATGAGATTGCAGTGGTGGACAGGAAACACAGGGACCTCTACTCAGGAGCTTACAGACTAACGGGCCTGTGGCTTAGAACCCAGAACCAGTATTTCAGATGGAAATTTTGACATTATTGTGGGCGACCAGGGAGCAAGACTTGTGGTCACTTTTATCTTGGTCCCCCATTACCCCCAATAATGTCGGGACTTCTCCATCTGAAATCCTGTCTTTGAGTTCTGAGCCACATGCCCACTAGTCTGTAATCTTGGTCTTCTTTCTGGCCAGGACTGTCCTTCAGTGGTGCAAACTGTTAAATGCTTAACTGCTAACAGAAAGGTTCCAATTGACCTGGGGTGCTTTGGAAGAAAGGCCTGGAGATCTTCTTCCAAAAGATCACAGCCTTGAAAACCCTATGGGGCAGATCAACTCTGAAACCAATGGAGTTGCCACGAGTTGCAATTGATTCGGTGGCAACTAGTAACTGGTCTGGTTGTCCATGGAGTAGCTTGTATTGGGCATCTGTGCTTTGTCTGCCCAAAATCCAGTCTCTCATCTGGTAAAGTTTCTGACTGGTGAACCATCCCTTCCCCACTCTTACTCCACGGGGCTGAGCTGAGTCTGACCCCACTCCTAGTGTGTAGGATGTGGGCACATGACTCTGACTGAGTCAATTGAGCTCCTCATCTACCTGGCCACATACACTGGTTGAGGGATGGGGTTGCCTGATAACATACAGGATGCCCAGTTCAAGTTGAAGTTCAGATCAATAACAAGTAATTTCTTACATATCTCCCAAACACTGTATGGGACATATTTATGCTAAGAAATGATTCGCTGTTTATCTTTCATTTGCTAAATCTGGCAACCCTATCCAGGGGGGCCAAGGAGAGCCCTCCCTGGGACTTTTATGGGATTATTGGCAAAAAGACACTCTTTTCACACTAAGATTGTGATAGTTGCTGTTAACCATTTTGGGAGGGTCTCCCTGAAAAAGGAACTGACCTGCTATGAGCAGAGCTGAAAGCTAGAAAGATTCCTGTGACTTCTTTAGAGCCCCTGGACTGGCTGCTGTGGTATAGCCCTGGCCTTTATGCCACCTCCTTTTCTATTAAGTCTGCCACTTGATATTGAGAGTCCAGTCCAGAACTAGGAGCTCTTGTGGTTCAGTGGTTAGGCATTCAAGTACCCAAAATGTCAGTAGTCCAAACGTGCCAGCTGCAGCCTGCTTCTTTAAAGATTACAGCCTTTGAAACCCTATGGGGCAGTTCTACTCTGCCCTACAGAGCCACTAGGAGTCAGAATCAACTCGACAGTAATGGATTTGGCTTGGAGTTTTTGTCCAGAACACACTTCATGCATTCTCTACTCTGCACTGCTTCTTCAATTTCCCATATTTTGAGGGTCTTTCTTTCTCTCTGGGTGGTGCAAACGATTAACACGCTTAGGTGCTAACCAAAAGTTTGGGGGTTCAAGTCCACCCAGAGACACCTTGGAAGAAAGGCCTGTCGATCTACTTCCCAAAAGCCAGCCATTGAAAACCCTACGGAGCACAGTTCTACTCTGAAGCACTTGGGGTCGCCAGAGTCGGCGTGGACTCCATAGAAACTGTTTTTTCCCTTCCTTTCTACCAAAATCTTTCCCATTCCTCAAAATTCACTCAATTCCATTTCTCCCAGAAGACGTTCTCTGACCATTCTGAAAAGACAGCCCTCAGTGTTCCCAGGATCGCATACTTGTGTTCTTTTCCTATGTCTGGTACCAGAGACCTGGCTTATTTACAGCCCTGGACTCTCCCTGCTTTAATTTCCTCATAAACACATGGCAGGAGTATGAATAAATAAATAAAAGCAAATAAATAAAATATGCCAGAGACTGTGGTAGGAACGTGGTTTTTAGAGCGGAAAGATCAAGTTTCTGCCCTCAAGGATCTCAGCCTAGAGAAGATACAGTCCAATAAATGAGAATTCTGGGCTGTCTTAGGCTGGGTTCTCTAAAAAAAAAAAAATAGGAAAGCGTATAAATATGTACGTAAAGGGAGATTTATATCAAAGAAAGGCTCACATGATTGTAGAGGCTGAAATGTCCCAAGTCTGAGGATTAGGATAGAGGCTTCATGTGATTCACGTAGCCGCAAGGGCTGGTGAACCCAAGATCGGCAGGTCGGAGAGCAGGGCTCTTGCTCATTGGCTGTGTATATCCATGAATCCCAAGATTGGCAGGCAAGACCGCAAGGCTTCTCCCGATTCATGTAGCCACAGGGGCTGGCGAACCTAAGATCAGCAGGACTCTGCTCACAGGCTACGAAGATCGAGGAATCCCAAGATTGGCAGATAAACTGATAACTCAAGACCCAAGAACTGCAGGTCAGGCAACAGGAGGTGGCCATAGGATCCAGAGCAAGCAAAAAGCCAGAACATCTGCTTATATTTGGATGCAGGCCACACCTCCAAGGAAACTCCCTTTCAACCAATCGGCTACTTACAGCAGATGCCATCATGGGGGCAATCACTTATAAACACTGAGGACCATGGGCCAGCCAAGTTGACACACAATCTTAACCACCACACGGGCCCTCCAAGAAGTGCTGTCAGAGAGGAGAGCAGGGGATGCCAAGATGGCTGCGAGAACAAGACTGAAAGCAGCAGGGAGGAGCAGAGGGAGACAGAGTGGCAAATGAGACTTCATTCAGAATTAAACCAAAAACCAAACTGGTTGCTGTCGAGTCTGTTCTGACTCATGGTGACCTTATATGTGTGTCAGAGTAAAACTGTGCTCCAGAGGGTTTTCAATGGCTTATTTTTCAGATATAGATGGCCAGGCCTTTCTTCCAAGGTGCTACTGGGTGGACTTGAACTACCAACGTTTCGTTTAGCAGCTGAGTACGTTAACTATTTGCACCACCGAGGGACTCCAAGGGGGTCACACTCCCAGTTCACAGCACACCAGGGACTGTCTCTCACTTTATTTGCTGATCCATTTATTCCCTTTTATCTCATTTCTCATTTTTATTCTCATCACACGGGAGACAACCGAGGTCATGTATTTAATGTGTATCCTTTCATTTGTATGAGTTCTTGAAAAACAATTACGCTGCTTTGAGTGCATTTTACCCATACGTGGCATGTGCTTTGTATCTGATTCTCTTTCCGGCTTTCTTCATTCAGTTCTATGTTTTAAGAACTACCCAGGTTGCAGAGCACACCTCCGCTCCATTGCTTTGCATCGCTTCTAGTATTCCACACCACATCTAGATTGCCTCCAGCTCCCTGTTCCCATAAGTGGTGCTGTGATAAGCATCCTCAAACATCTTCCCTTACAGACGGTGTGAGAATTTCTCTGGGGGCATTGCCAGGAATGCAGTTTCTGGGTCCCAGGGTAAACGGTGGGGGGCAGTGGTGGTTCACTGGCAGAATTTTCGCCTTCCGTGTGGGAGACCTGGGTCTGATCCCTGGCCAGTGCGCCTCATGCGCAGCCACCACCTGTCCAACAGTGGAGGCTTGTGTGTTGCTGTGATGCTGAACAGGTTTCAGCAGAGCTTCCAGACTAAGACAGACCAGGAAGAAAGGCCTGGCGATCTGCTTCTGAAAATCAGCCAGCGACAGCCCTGTGGATCACCACAGTCTGATCCGTAACTGATCACGGGGATGGCGCACGTCTGGGCAGCTTTCCGTTCTGTTATGCATGAGGTTGTCCTGAGTGGGGGCCACCTCAGCGGTTAACAAAGGAAGCTGTTGTTTCTTGGGAAAAGAGAAAACACAGACGACAGGATGGCTGTTTCAAAATGTCTGAGGGCAGGCTGTATGCCACAGAGGCTTTATATTTGGTCAGTAGAATGGCTGCCCTGTACTACCCCAATCTCCCCATTCTTCCAGAAGACCAAGTACAGGCTGGGTGAGCAGCACCGGGAGGCTCCATGGAACTATGGCTTTGTCTGCAGGCTGTAATGAACCAGCCCTGATATCGCTGTCCATCTGTGAAAACAGAATGGAATGAAGAGGGAGGAAGTTAGCATGGAGATTGTTCTCATCCCTTAAACAAGCAATTCGGCATTCCTGTGCCAAATGCTCACCTGGCTAAGCTCATCTCCCCAGTCTGTGAACAGCAGTAAAATGTTCTCGCTGCACTCCACCCCCACCCCTTACTCACAAAGGCACAACCCATTAACCTGATGGAAGTGGCTCTAGGCAAGCCCCTTCTGTCTTTCTGTGACTTTGTTTTTGCTTTAACTCACAATTTAATTTAGATTTCCAAATGGCTCCCCTAATTATAGGCTCTGCGTCTGGAAAGAAATGAAGGAAGGAGTAAATGTAAGGGATTGAATATACCCCGATGTAGTTATGAGACAAGAAGCCCTGGTTGCTCAGTGGTTAAGCACTTGGCTGCTAACCCAAAGGTCAGTGGTTTGAATCCACCAGCTGCTCTGCGGTAGAGTGATGTGTCAGTCTGCTTCCGTAAAGATTACAGCCTTGGAAACCCTACGGGGTAGTTGTACTCTATCCTATAGGGTTGCTATGAATTGGTTTGAGTGGCTTTAGTTATGAGATGGGCAGAAAGGGTAGCTTCTGTCATTCGTTCACTCATATTTATTATACACTGATGAGCACCTCCCTGGGCTCAGCACTGGACATATACTTGTTGCTGTAGGGTCAATTCTGACTCATAGCAACCCTATAGGACAAAGTAGAACTGCCCCATAGGGTTTCCAAAGCTGTAATCTTTACAGGAGCAGACTGCCAAGTCATTCTCCCTAGAAGCATCTGGTGGGTTTGAACTGTCAAACTTTTGGTTAGCAGCTGAGTGAGCAAAACAGCCACCATCTCTGCCCTCATGGAGCTTCCAGTCTACACCAAAAAACCCAAACCTGTTGCCCTAGAGTAGATTCCGTCTCATAGCCACAGCCTACAGGGGCCAACACTTACCTAACACCAAATCTACAAACCCATTTGCACTTCTGCCCATCTTGTCCCCCTTTTCCCCCTCTAAAACCAGTGAAATGACAAGAGATGAGCAAATTCAAATCAAATCAAAGACCATTTTCATCTGTGATGCTGGAAAACATCCAGAAGGTTGACAGCATGCCTTGCTGTGAGGCTGTGGGAGAACAGTCACTCTCAGGCATTGCTGGTGGGAGTGCCAACTGGTACAGATCCAGTGGAGGGGATTTGATAGCACAGTGGTTAAGCGCTCAGCTACTAACTGAAAGTTGGCAGTTAGAACCCACCAGCCACTCCATAGGAGAAAGACCTGATGATCTGCTCCTGTAAAGATTACAGCCAAGAATGGCCTATGGGGCAGTTCTACTCTATTACCTGGGGTCGCTATGAGTTGGAACCAACTCCGTGGCACCTAACGACAACAACATATCTTAGTCCACCATCTGTCTAGGGTAGCTTGTGTGTTGCTATGATGCTGGAAGCTGTTCTACGAGCATTTCAAATACCAGTACGGTTGCCCACGGTGAACAGGTTTCAGCAGAGCTTCCAGACTAAGACAGACTAGGAAGAAAGGCCTGGCCATCTACTTCTGAAAATTAGCCAGTGAAAACTTTATGGATTACGACAAAATGATTTCTGATACGGAGCTGAAAGATAAACTCAAAATACGACTAGGGAAGAGCTGCCTCAACAATGGCCTAAAACATACTAACAATCGTGATGATGGCTCAGGCCCAAGCAACATTTGGTTCTATTATATATAAGGTCACCATGAGTTGGAGCCAGCTTGATGGCAGGTAACAACAAACAACAACATGTATCTGAGAACAGGGAAGAACTGTGTCTATACATATCATTATTTATATGTATTAAAAAAAAAATTATGACATACATATTCTGTTTAAGTTTTTTTGGAAGGATATACTAAAACTAATAAAAATGGCGACCAGTGGGGCAGGAGGGAAGCAACTGAAGGGAAAGGCAATATAAGCTAGGTTATCTGAATAAACACTTATTTTATAGATTGGACTTTAGAGCCATCTGAGTGTTTTATAAAACAAAAGTTGAACAAAAAGAAAAATATAATTTCCCTCAAATATTGAAAGTAAAATACAACAAATGAACTTAAATGTGTATAAATTTAGTAACTTAATCACACAGAGAAGAATTATTTCAGGTGACGTTAAAACATAGTAATTAAACTGTGCATGTTTAAAACCAAAAAACCTATGCCTGTCAAGTTGATTCTGAATCACAGAGACCCTATAGCAAAGAGTAGAACTGTCCTATAGGGTTTCCAAGGAGTGGCTGGTGGATTCAAACTGCCGACCTTTTGGTTAGTAGCTGTAGCTCTTAACCACTGCACCACCAGGGCTCCATGTAGTAATTATACACAAACATACAGTAAAGCAAATGAATTTTTAAAATTGTACTTTAGATGAAGATTTACAGAACGAACTAGTTTCTCATTAAACACTTAGTACACATACTGTTTTATGACATTGGTTAACAACCCCACGACATGTCAACACTCTCCCTCCTCAACCTTGGGTTCCCTGTTACCAGCTTTCCTGTTCCCTCCTGCCTCCTAGTCCTTGCCCCTGGACTGGTGTGCCGTTAGTCTCATTTTGTTTTATGGGCCTGTCTAATCTCTGGCTGAAGGTTGGACCTCAGGAGTGACTTCATTACCGAGATGAAAGGGTGTCCAGGGGCCATACTCTCAGGGTTTCTCCAGTCTCAGAGGTCAGGCCAGCAAGTCTGGTCTTTTCTTATGAGTTGGAATTTTGTTCTACATTTTTCTCCAGCTCTCTCTGGGACTCTCTATTGTGATCCTTGTCAGAGCAGTCAGTGGTGGTAGCCAGGTACCATCTAGCTGTACTGGACTCAGTCTGGCGGAGGCTGTGGTAGTTGTGGTCCATTAGTCCTTTGGGCTAATCTTTCCCTTGCATGTTTGGTTTTCCTCATTCTTCTTTGCTCCCAAAGGGGTGAGACCAGTGGAGTATCTTAGATGGCCGCTCACAGGCTTTTAAGGCCCCAGATGCTACTCACCAAAGTAGAATTAGAATATATTCTTTATAAACTATGTTATACCAATTGAGCAAGATGTTCCTCAAGGTCATAGTCCCCACAGCCCACAGCCCAGCGATTTTGTCCCTCAGAGAGTTTGTATGTATGTGTCTATGGAGCTTCTATGACCTTGCCTTGTACAACTTGTACTGGCTTGCCCAGTATTGTGTATTGTCTTACCCTTCACTAAAATTACCACTTGTCTATTGTCTAGTTAGTGTTTTTCCATCCCCACCCCTCCCATCCTTTGTAACCATCAAAGATTATTTCTTTTTGTATGTAAACCTTTTCATGAGTTTTTACAGTAATGGTCTCATACAATATTTGTCCTTTTGTGATCCACTTATTTCACTCCGCATAATGTCCTCCAGATTCATCCATGTAATGAGATGCTTCACAGATTTATCATGTTCTTTATCGTTGTGTAATACTCCATAGTGTGTGTGTACCACAATTTGTTTATCCATTCATCTGTTAATGGGCCTCTAGGTTGTCTCCATCTTTTTCCTATTGTGAAGAGTGCTGCAGTGAACATGGGTGTGCATATGTCTGTTCATGTGATGACTCTTATTTCTCTAGGAATATACTCCTATATAATCTATATAATCCTACTTGTTGGATCATATATTTCTATTTCTAGCTTTCTAAGGAACACCATATCGTTTTCCAAAATGGCTGTGTCATTTTGCATTCTTGCCAACAGTACGTAAGAGTTCCTATATCCCTGCATCCTCTCCAACATTTGTTATTTTCTGTTTTTCTGATTTGTGCCAGTAATGCCATGGTGAGATGGTATCTCATTGTGGTTTTCATTTGCATTTCTCCAACGGCTAGTGATTGCAAGCATTTCCTCATTGTCTGTTAGCCACTTGAATGTCTTCTTTGGTGAAGTGTCTGTTCATTTCCTTTGCCCATTTTTTAATTGGATTATTTGTCTTTTTATTATAGAAGCATTGAATTTTCTTGTAGATTTTAGAGATTAGACCTTTGTCTGATTTGTAATAGCCAAAAATTTTTCTCCAGTCTGGAAGCTCTCTTTTTACTCTTTTGGTGAAGTCTTTTAATGAGCATAAGTGTTTAATTTTTAAAAAGCAAATGATTTATTAAAGTAATATCATTGCAACTGAAATTTTCATCATGAGAGAAATAGTATAAAGTCATGATATATTTTCTCTTTAAAAAAATTTTTTTTAGCTCTATCCACTGAAAAGATCTAGAAACAGTAATCAACTCAGTAGCAACGAGCATCCTTAAGACCCAGACTGTGGTCTCTAAATATCATCTTCCACTAAAATGAACCAGAAATCTTTGGAGAAATGGTAGTTTACAAATATGGGGCAAGGTAAGGCTGAAATATCTTATTGTCAGAAAATAAATAAATAAACTTATCAATGATTACGGTGGCTTCAAAAGGCCTCAGGGGTCATCTTGAAGGAACTATCTCTTGCCAAAGGTGGGACATTTTGATGACCAAAAGGATGAATAAGTACAATGGATTAAAACATATCAATTGTGTTAAAATTCATAAGTTTACATTAATGCTAAATTTATAAAACCTCATTGATCACATCCGGAGGATACTAGGGAACCAAACCAATATTCTAAAAACAAAGCTTGATTCTAAAAAAGAATCAAGTGCATATCTTGCATTTCCTGTATGAACTGTACCTCAGAATAACCAAATACTTGTTGAAGGAAAGTCACTCTCTAAGAATTCCCATCAGAAACAGCAGAAGGAATGATCAAATTAGAAAACCATCTTTTTGTAATCCCTAAAGATGCAGCGGATCAGCGGATCTAGGTAATGGTCATCAGTAACTGCTAAAAGCATTAAGCAAAAAATGATGTCCCTAGGTGGTATACCATGCCCACTGCTAACCAAAAGGTTGGTGGTTTGAATCCACCTCAAGGTGCCTTGGAAGAAAGGCCTGTCACTCATAAAAATCAGCCATTGAAAACTCTGTGGAACTATTAGGAGCCCTAATACATGGCATAAATAGTATACAAAACATTGCTAACAATGCACAAACACCAGGAGAGAAACTAGATAACTGGGAGCTCCTAAAAATCAAACACCTATGCTCATCCAAAGACTTCACCAAAAGAGTAAAAAGATTACCCACAGACTGGGAAAAAGGTTTTAGCTATGACATTTCTGATCAGCATCTGATCTCTAAAGCCTACATGATACTGCAAAAACTCAACAACAAAAAGACAAATAATCCAATTTAAAAATGGGCAAAGGATATGAACAGGCACTTCATTAAAGATGACATTCAGGTAGCTAACAGATACATGAGGAAATGCTCGCGATCATTAGCCATTAGAGAAATACTAATCGAAACTACAATGAGATTCCATCTCACTCCAACAAGGTTGGCATTAATCCAAAAAGCATAAAATAACAAATGTTGGAGAGGTTGTGAAGAGACTAGAATACTTATACACTGCTGGTGGGAATGCGAAATGGTACAACCACTTTGGAAATCGATTTGGCGCTTTTTTTTTTTAGAAAGCTAGAAATAGAGCTACCATATGATCCAGCAATCCTACTCCTTGGAATATGTCCTAGAGAAATAAGAGCCTTTACACGAATAGATACACGCACACCTATGTTCACTGCAGCACTGTTTACAATGGCAAAAAGATGGAGGCAACTAAGGTGCCTATCAATGGATGAATAGATAAATAAATTATGGTATATTCACACAATGGAATACTACACATCAATAAAGAAAAATGATGAATCCGTGAAACATTTCATAACATGGAGGAATCTGGAAGGCATGATGCTGAGTGAAATTAGTCAATTGCAAAAGGACAAATATTGTATGAGACCACTATCATAAGAACTCAGGAAAAAGTTTAAACAGAGAAGAAAATATTCTTTGATGGTTACAAGAGTGGGGAGGGAGGGAGGGAGGGAGGGAGGGAGGGAGAGGGCTATTCACTAATTACATAGTAGACAAGACCTCTTTTAGGTGAAGGGAAAGACAGCACACAATACAGAAGAGGTCAGCACAACTGGACTAAACCAAAAACAAAGAAGTTTCCTGAATAAACCAAATGCTTTGAAGGCTGGCGTACCAGGGGTGGGGGTTTGGAGACCATGGTTTCAGGGAATATCTAGGTCAACTGGCATAATAAAATCTATTAAGAAAACATTCTGCATCCCATTTTGGAGACTGGCATCTGGGGTCTTAAACGCTAGCAAACGGCCACCTGAGACGCACCAATTGGTCTCAACCCACCTGGAGCAAAGGAGAATGAAGAACACCAAAGACACAAGGTAATTATGAGCCCAAAAGACAGAAAAGGCCACATAAATTACAGACTACATCAGCCTGAGGCCAGAAGAACTAGATGGTGCCTGGCTATAACCAGTGACTGCCCTGACAAGGAAAACAGAGAATCCCTGAGGGAGCAGGAGAACAGTGGGATGCAGACCTCAAATTCTCTTAAAAAGACCAGACTTAATGGTCTGACTGAGACTAGAAGGACCCCAGTGGCCATGGTCCCCGGACATTCTGTTAGCTCAAGACAGGAACCATTCCCAAAGCCAACTCTTCAGACAGGGATTGGACTGGTCTAGGGGATAGAAAATGATATTGGTGAAGAGTGAGCTTCTTGGATCAAGTAGACACATGAGACTATGTGGGCAGCTCCTGTCTGGAGGGGAGATGAGAAGGCAGATGGGGTTAGAAGCTGGTGGAATGGACACGGAAATAGATAGTAGAGAGGAGTGTGCTGTCTCATTAAAGGGAGAGCAACTAGGAGTATATAGCAAGGTGTATATAAATTTTTGTGTGAAAGACTGACTTCATTTGTAAACTTTCACTTAAAGCACAATAAAAATTAAAAAAACAAAACAAAACAAAGAAAACCCCATGGAGCACAATTATACTTTGATGCACATGGGGTGGCCAGGAGTCAGAGTGACTCGATGACAACTGCTTTTTTTTGTTTTTTCGATGGTAAGACTATGTTCAGCTTTATACGAAACTAGTAAACTATGTTTCAAAGTGGTTGTACCATTTCGCATTCCCACCAGCAATGAAGGGCGTTCCTGTTGCTCTCCATCCTTGTCAGCATTTAGTGTTGGCAGTGTTTTGGATTTTAGCCATCCTAATAGGTGTGTGTAGAAGTCCCTGGATGGTGCAAACAGTTAACGCACTGGGCTGCTAACCGAGTTCACCCAGAAGCACCCCGGAAGAAAGGCCTGGCAACCTACTTCCAAAAAATCAGCCATTGAAAATCCTGTGGAGCACAGTTCTACTCTGATGCACATGGGTTGCTAAGAGTAGGAATTAAGGATGGCAAATAAGAACCAAAACAAATAAACAAACAAAAAAGCCTGACAAATGGGGCTGGCTGACAACACTAGACCCACTGATCAAACTTAACATCGCAAGATGCAAGACAACTAGGCATTACTGTGCCTCAGCTCCATCTGTGAGGACGTAGCCTTGCGCCTTACTTCTGTCTCTCCCGGACATAACAAAAAAACAGACCTGAATCTGAAGATGCAAACTAACAGCTTGGAGAACTCACAAGGGAGAGAAGAATGTGCTAAATGACACCTGCTGCATGCAACCAGCAACATCCAGAGTGTGAGAAACTCTGCAAGACCAAAGACCTGGTTTTTTCAACAAATGACTAGAAAAAAAGGGAAGGGAACCTACAGATCAAAGAGATCTTTAAAAAAGCCTGTCAACAAAATGCAATGTGTGCACCTTACTTGGCTTTCAATTTGAACAACCCAATGGTTAAAAAAATAAAAACACACAAGAGACAATTGGGAAAATCTGAACACTGATGTTAAAAAATGACTAACTTTTGAAATGTGATAATAGGATCTGGTGATCTGCTTCCACAAAGATCACAGCCTAGGAACCCTATGAGGCAGTTTTACTCTGTCACATGGGCTCGCTGTGAGGCAAAATTGGCTCCACGTCACACAACAATAGTAGGAATTGTTTTGTGGTGATTTTTCAAAAGTCCTTATTTTTAGGGATATTTACTGAAGTATTTGTGGATGAAAGGTTATCATGTCTTGAATTTGTAATCTGGGGAGGGGGTGAGGAGTTGGGTGGGGTTATAGGTGAAATGAGATTGGCTGGGTCTTGAAGCTAGGTGGAGGGTACGTGGGGGCTCATTATACAATTCTCTCTACTTTTGTATGTTTGACATTTTCCATAATAAAGTGTTAAAAAATTGATGAGGTGTCTTTCCTTCTATAAAAGTCCTATCTGTTCATTTCTGTTCTGGATTCCATCCCATCTTCTCAAAGACTTAGTTCTCCATTTATTGCCTCTCTGACCATTGTAAATCTCTCTCTCTGCTGAGTCATTTCAACAACTTATAAACATGCTCTACTATCTTCCATTCTTAAAACTTCAGTTCCTCCCTTTACCCTTCTTAGAAGTCCCCGGGTGGTACAAATGGTTAACACGCTTGGCTACTAACCGAAATGTTGGAGGTTCAAGTCCACCCAGAGATGACTTGGAAGAAAGGCCTGGTGACTTAGTTCTGAAAAATCAACCCCTGAAAATCCTACGGAGCACAGTTGTACTTGGGTGCACGCGGGGTCGGCACGAGTCAGAGTCCACTTGATGGCAACTGGTATATTGCTGTTGTTACTGTCAGGTGCTGTTGAGTTGATTCTGACTCACAGCAACCCGCGTGACAGAAGAGAACTGTCCCATAGAGTTTTCTAAGCTGTAATCTTTATGGGAGCAGATCGCCAGGTCTTTCTCCTGTGGAGCCTCTGGGTAGGTTCAAACACCCAACTTTTGGTTAGCAGTTGCGCACTTAACTATCGCACCACCAGGGCTCCCTAACTGGTATATAATCCTACTGTCGATCCGATTTTCCTCTTCCCATGCACAGCCAAAACTTCTCTTTTTATACAAACACTTCTCAATTCCCCACCGTCCAGTTACTCCTCAGTCCTCTCCAATTTGGCCGTGGCTGAAAAAAATGGTGGGAAGGTCACCGTTGGCCTTCATGTTGTCAAATCCAGTGGATGTTTTTCTGCCGAATTCTTCCTTGACCTCTCAGCTGTATTGGACTGGGGTCACATCATATTTCTACTGCCTTTGCCCATCTCTCTTCTCCCAACTTGTGTCTCTCTCCCCTAACCCACAACACTCCCTCCACACCTGCTACCTCTCAGCTCCTCAACCTTTCTGGTTCTACTACTTTTCCCCATGCTGTTCCCTCTTTCTTCTTGGCTCTTCCTAGGGCTGGCTCTTCTCATTCTTCAGGTCTTCAGGTGGCTTCACGATCACCCTATCTAGTTAGCTCCCTCCCCCAATCTTTGCCATTGCACCTGCTTCATTCCCTTTATAACACTTATAACAAATTGTAATCATATTTGTTCTACAGCAGAATCTTGATCAAAACGGGGTATGTGTGGAACAGAATTTCAAATTCTCATGGAATCCAGACTTTATGGAGCCATTGAGGCTGAGATAATCTTTAAACCTTGAACTGAAACTAACCCCTGAAGTCTTCTTCAAACCAAATAGTAGTTCAGCTTAATTAGTAAAGAATGTCTGCCTTGAGCATTGTCTCTTTTAAAGAACTACAGGAAGTCCCCGGTTAACAAACTTCTGACATGTGGACAACTTATGCTTGCCCTTTAATGTTGTGTAAATTTGCCCTCACTTTGAATCGACTAAAGCAGCCCCTACTCGCAACAAATTCTTTATCACAATCACGTTCACTTGCTACATGTACAGCTTTTAAACCATTGAAAAGGTTTTGTGCCTTTTCTTGCATAAAGTAGGGCTAAATAAGAATCATATGCACCTTTCCGACTTACCTACAAAATCGACTTAAAGACATGCTTAGGAACGGATCTTGTTCATAACTCAGGGACTGCTTGTATCTATGTGGAATCAAATTGACAAAAATGACTCGAAAGGTTAGACAGGGAACCGAGGGGGCAGTGAACTTACGTTTAATCCCCCAACCCATAAAAAAATAGAGGAGGAAAATTCAGAAAAGGAGGGTAAGAATGGTTGCACAACTTGAAGAATGTCATCAATGTAGCTGAATTGAACACGTAGAAATTGTCAAATTGGTGTACGTTTTGCTGCGTATATTTTCAACAACACAACAAAAAAGAAAATAAACTATCTTTTTAAATTGTAATCATATTTGGATTATATATTCCCACTGGACTATAAGCTCCAGGAGGCAAGGAACCAAGTCTGTTTTTTTCATCACTGTAACCCCAGTAAATAGTACAGTTCTGAGCACAAATGGGCATTTAAATAATACCTGTTGAACCAAAGCATTCAATGTACTGTTAATCAAAGGACACCCTAACTTAGTATAAATATACATAGCAAAAAGGACTGTGGGAAAACACATCTGGGGTATTGATCTCCTTTGAGAGGGTCACAAAAGATTCCATGTGGCAATGATATTTGAGCTGAGATTGGAAGAGTAAAAGGGCATTGCTTAGGAAAAATGAGCAAACGGAATGAGAAGATGGTCAGCAGACCCCTACGAAAAGCCACAAGGACTTTTGAAATCAAAACTCTCACGGGAATAGGAGATTCCAGAATGAGAAATGGTCAGCTGACCCCTATGAAAAGCCACAAAGACTTCTGAAACCAAAACTCTCATGGGAATAGGAGATTCCACCACTTCCCCTGGTTGGGTGAGTCTGTGTGTCTCAGAGGAGTAGGTGACCTAAAGCAGGCTAAGACCATTCACCTGAAGGAGGTGCAGGACAAAGTTGGATCCTATCACCATCCCTGCCAGTCACTGTTGACTGGTTTCATTTAATCACTTGTTAACGGGCTCTGCTCCTAACCAAAAGATTGGAGGCTCGAGTCCACCTAGAGGCAACTTGGAAGAAAGGCCTGGCGATTCAATGTCAAAAAATCAGCCACTGAAAATGCCATGGAGCACAGTTCTGCTCTGACACACATGCGGTCAACCAGGAATTGAGGTCGACTCCACAGCGTTTGGTTTGGTTGAGGTTTTACTAGCAGCCAAGGCAGTTTGAGCAAGGTTCCATTTTCCTTGTTTCTTAAAAGCAAGATGGGTGTCAAGTGCGTTCATGAGCAGTCAAGAGTGAGCTGGGGCTGTGATCCCAAATCCCAGCTCTGGGGGGAAGTGTTTCTTAATGCCCAAGGGTGACAGTGCATCTGCCCTAACCTAACAGCTTCGCGTGTGACACAAGTCATGTTTACGCAAAGAAAACCTCACATACTGTCTCCTTCAGTTTTGCCCGCCAGATCTCCTTCCCTTAGATCTCTAGGCTTGGCCTCACAGATGGTCAGAATTCAAACATATCTTCCCTAAAAGCAGCTTTCAAGGGCTGGGAACCTGAGGAGCTCTCTGCCAAAACAACCGAATATGGCTAAGAGTATCTGGGTGATTCAAACATCCCCTTAAGGAACACAGGACAGGAAAAGGGCTTCTGAAGCTCGTTCAAATACACACACACAAATGTTGTTGTTGTTAGATGCCACCGAGTCACTGCTGACTCATAGCAATCCTATGTACCACAGAATGAAACACTGCCCGGTCCCACGCTGGGCTCACAATCGTTGTTATGTTTGAGCCCACTGTGGCAGTCACTGTGTCAATCCATCTTGTTGAGGGTCTTCCTCTTTTTCACTGACCCTCTGCTTTACCAAGCATGATGTCCTTCTCCAGGGACTGGTCCGTCCTGATAACATGTCCAAGGTATGTGAGACGAAGTCTCCCCATCTTTGCTTCTAAGGAACATTCTGGCTGTACTTCTTCCAAGACAGATTTGTTCATTCTTCTGGTAGTCCATAGAAGAAGTAAAAAGATTTTTCAAATATGTGATCTGTCCTTTGACCTAGTACCTCTGCCTTTAGGAACCTGACCTAAGGAAATAGTTGAGAGCAAAGACTAATGTATTAAACTGACTCCCTTATTAATGCTATTTGTTGTTGTAGTTGTTGTTAGGTGCCATCGAGTCGATTCAGACTCAGCAATCCCATGTGCTACACAGTAGAACTGCCCCATAAGGTTGTAATCTTTACTCATTTAAGGTACCCCGGTAGCACAATGGTTACGCGCTCGGCTGTTAACCGAAAGGCTGGCAGTTTGAAGTGACCACCTGCTCTGTGGGAGAAAGACCTGGCAACCTGCTCCCATAAAGATTACAGCCTTGGGCAATTCTACTCTGTCAAATTGGCTCACTATGAGTCAGAATTGACTTGATGGCACACAACAGCGACAATCTTTATGAAAGCAGATCGCCAGATCTTTCTCCCATGAAGCCCGTGGTGGGTTCAAACTGCAAACCTTTTGGTTAGCAGCTGAGCGCTTAGCCATTTTGCCACCAGGCTTTGTTTAATGCTATTTACACAGTGAAAAATCGTTAACAACCTAATTGTCCCCAAAGAGGGGGAGGGGTAAATAAATTTTAGCATGTCTGAACTAGTATGCTGCCATGAGAATTATGTTTAAAAGAGATTTTAATTACTTGGAAGATGCTCATAATATAATGTTAAGCGAAAAAAAAAATAGAATGAAGAAATAATTCTTTACACAGTATGAACACAAATATTTGAGTTCCTATATATTCATTGGCGCCCTGGCAACACAGTAGTTAAGAGCTATGGCTGCTAACCAGAAGGTCAGTAATTCGAATCTACCAGCTGCTCTTTGGAAATCCTATGGAGCAGTTCTCCTCTGTCCTATAGGGTCACTATGAGTCAGAATCGACTCGACCGCAACAGGTTTGGCTTTTATATATTCATTATATAGATAGATATATGAATACAAAGGAACAGAAATCATAAATCTTAATTCTGATTAATTCTGGTTGGTGAGAATAGTGCGATTTTCATTTGATTTTTACTATACTTTTCTGTATTTAATTTTTATAATCAGATGATACTATGTAATCATAAATAAACAGTAAGAAACTTTTTGATTTTTATGTTTTAATACCTTAGGGTTGTTCCTATGGAGGCAGTAGTGGCCCACTGGAAGAATTCTCTCCTTCCATGTGGGAGACCCATGTTCGAATCCTGACCAATACACCTCATATGCAGTCACTACCCGTCTGTCAGCGGACGCTTGCGTTGTGTTGCCATGACACTGAATAGGTTTCAGCAGAGCTTCCAGACTAAGACAGACTAGGAAGAAAGGCCTGGCTATCTACTTCCAAAAATCAGCCAATGAAAACCCTATGAACACAACAGGTGATTCACAACCAATTATGGGGATGGTACAGGACCTGGCAGTGACTCGTTCCCTTGTGCATGGGGTCGCCATGAGTCAGGGGCTGACTTGTTGGTAATTGACAACAACGACAGGGTCGTTCCTCTACTTTGTTAGGTTGTAGTGCCAATCCACAGAGATCTCCAACAAGACCTTTTGCGTGGGAATTGATGAACTCAAGTGTTTTGTTTGAAATGTGAAACTTTCTCTCCAAGGGCCTCAGGAACTCATGGTAAGAGACAGTACTGGGTGTTAAGTGCCTGCCCCTCTGCCCCAGCAACATTCAAGTCACTAAAGATGCCACACTTTTGTACTACGTCTTGAGCAGGAGTGAGGGGAAGAAGCCAGAATTCAATTCGTTGAAGAAAGATCTGGAAGGAGCTTTAACAACATCAACTAAAACCCTTACATGTTACAGAAAACCCAAGCCAAACCAAACCCATTACTATTGAGTCAATTCGGATTCATAGTGAGCCTATAAGACAGAGTAGGACTGCCCCACAGGGTTTCCCAGGCTGTAAAAAAATAAAAAAATAAAAATAAATTTTTTTTTTTTTTTTTTTTAATCTTTGTGGAAGCAGACTGCCGTATCTTATTCCCGAGGAGCGGCTGGTGGTTCGAACCGCCAAACTTTCGATTAGTGGAGAGCTTAACCACCGCACCATCTGGGCTCCCAGTTTGGTGAGCAACACCATTATTCTTATTGTTATTGTTGTTTACCTCAGACTAGAGCTCAGTTTTCCCAACTCTCGGGCAAAGCTGTTCTTATTGAACTCTCTCTTCCTTCTGTATCTTTTCTTTGAACTTGAACCTTGACAACCCCCCCTTTTTTACCTTTCTCTGCAGAAGTCAGGACCTTGCAGAGTAGACAGAGCAAAACCAAAAAAAAAACCAACCCCGTTGCCATCAAGTCAATTCCAACTCATAGCAATCCTACAGGACAGAATAGAACTGCCCCACAGAGTTTCCAAGGAGCTCCTGGTGGATTCAAACCATTACGCCACCAGGGTTTTCAGATACAGCAAAGGAAGGAAAAATATGAAAGATGAAAGGGGAACGAAAGAGAAGCGTGAAGACAAGAGTCCCTATATATGTAAGAATTTGCGTCTGCTCAGAAGAAATGAAGAAACAGATGCCAAATTCACTCTTTTGCAACTAACAGGTAAAGCTCAAAGCCCTTTCCTGAATCTAGAGAATGAATTATACCTTGCTGAAAAGTGGGGGAGTTTCTGGTTCAGGGGACACATTTACATGTCACTCCCCACTGATGCTCAGTTCAGTGTGAGGGACAGCCACGGGGGTTTAACATCAGCCTTTTTCTTCTGGGAGCCGAGAAGGAGGCGTTCAGGCAGAATCTGTTCTGTGTTGTCACAAGACTTTTCAGACGAAAACTTGCGTATTTCACGGAAATGTGTGCCTTTGCACTGAATCATTTGCCCTTGAGTTGATAATTTACATGCAAAAGTGGTCTTGTGGCATTCTTCCTTTGGGTGAATGTATAATCTCTGGGGTGTACTTTTTTTTTTCTGAGAAATTTATGGATTATTTTAGAAAGATGCAGCACTGACTAGCTTGTAAGAGAAGGAAATACACATTATTAAATCAGTGATTGGCTACGTTTTCTCTTTTCATACTGACAAAGTAAACTGTTATCATATACCGGTAGTTAAATTTGCCAAGAAATGTCTGTATTTTCTATATCTGATTTTGGAATCCATCTCGACCTTCATTTCAACAGATAGCGTATAGAAACGTCTTGACCCTCTTGACCACGGCAAAAGCTTTGACAAAACCTTGACTTATTTCAAGCTGTGTTTAATACACAAAAAAAAAGAAGAAAAGCTGAGATTTATAGAACCTGCTATACATTAGAATTTTCAAGATTAGTCATAATTTGCTTCAAAATCATTATGTGTAACCTTTTGCTCCTATTCTCTTCTCCTTCTCAACATGGCCACATGCAATTCCAATCACACCCTGTCTTAACAGTAGCTGCTGGTGGTGGACTTCACAGTTGTTCTGCTTGGCGCTTCTGCTTCAGAAAGATCTCTCTCCCGCTACACTGGGCCCTCTGCTTTGCCTTGCAGCTGAGAAACCGAGTTTTAATTCTGGTGGAACTCAGATTTCGGGGTTCCATGAGGTTGGGGTGACCCACCCAAGCTATCACTCTCAGATGATCTTTGGATCTTGAGCTTTGAAAATAACCATTTTTTAAAAAGTCACCTGTAAGTCAAACAGTGGTCTAGCCTTGGGCATTGTGCCCTTTTAAAGGAATTTTCAACACAGACTCCAAAGGTCAGACTAGAGCTATGTTTTAGGGTAAATCAGTAATGATTTTCATCATTCTTCAAGACAATGCAGGTTGAATTCCTTCCTGACCTCAATTTGTATTTTATCAGTTCCCTTCCAGCCCTTCTTCCAAGGCAATGTTGATAAAATGGTGTATAAGGATCTTTGGGAGTTCTTTCCTCCTTGGAATATTTTTGACTCTCAAGTTGAAATGTTGCCCTGACTTGCAAATCATGTATTAAATAGACTTCAATCAATTTATATTATTGGTTTTATTATGATTTTTGTTTTAACACAGCCGAAGTTCCAAAACACGGGAAATGGTCCAAGTAAAAGGCTGGCACCGGAGACAAAGCTGGCATTAAAGGACAACCCTGTTCTGCTACAAAAAAAAAAAAAAAAGAAAGAAAGAAAAAAAATGGGGGGAAAAGTGTGCAGATACCTTACAGTTTCCCTGGGCTGATTAAGGACGTGGACGGTTGGTTTTAAGGGCTTTAGCACCTTCTGGTTTTGAATGGAATCTTCTTGAGCGCTGGTATTAACAAGAAAGGATGTCTTAAAGAAAAGCCTCATTATCTGGTAAAACCTGCAAAAGCGGGCACCTGTGTAAGGCGGAAATCTGTCAGAGAAGGCAAACTCAAATAATTTCCACTAATACAGGGCAGTGGAAAAGCGGTGGGACTGCACCCTGTGGAAGGCAGAAAACTCTGGAGAGCGGAAAAGCAGGGCAGTCCAGCCACGATCCAGCCCTCACAGGTTTTGCTGTGCAGATCCAGTCCCTAGGGCACTCCCTGTAGTCGTCTGCTGGCTTCCAGAGGTGCCGTGAGGTACTGCCACCCAGAAGAGGCCCCTGTCATGGGCCACCTGTGTGAGTGTAGGGGCAGGCAAGGACAGCCACGACCTGTGCCATTCAAAGTGTCATTTTAATTCTGAAACATGGAAGTAACCTCTTCATTTCTGAAAACCTGTGTGTGCCACCTTGGTGCCTAGCTCAGGGGGCGTAAAATAAACCAGGAGACGGAGGAAAATGATGAGAGCCCTAATGTTCACATTATTTCTGTTTTCTCTCCTTCTCTTCTATCCCCTCCTCATTCCCACGCTGCTTACCCCTACCTCCCTCGCACCCCCTTTTATATGACAAGTTGGGAACATTTTCCTCTGGAGCACCGGGACCAGGCCTTTGGGTCCAGCCAGTCTCCACGCTTCGCGCATTCACAACGTGTGCGCGCTGTGTTTCGGCGTCACTCTCTGGCCGGGCTGAGACCACCTGGCCTGCCGACAACTTGGGAAGAGGCAGACCAAAAAGGAAGCAATCTCTGTTGAGAACCAGCGCCCTTGGCCTGAATTGTCAACCAGGATCTATGGGGAAGGGAAGTGAGCAGGAAGGAGGCAGGGACACAAACACAGAGTCTATGAAGTAACACAAGGAAGGTGGCACAGCTTTGCAGTGAAAACACAGTAAAGGTAGAAAAGCCAAGTCATGCTGTCCCACCACCCGTCTGTCTGTCTGTTGTACTGCGGTGGCTTGCATGTTACTGTGATGCTGGAAGCTATGCTATTGGTATTTCAAATGCCACCCATGCTGGACAGGTTTCAGCAGAACTTCCAGACGAAGGCAGACTAGGAAGAAAGGCCTGGTGATCTAGATCTGAAAATTAGCCAATGAAAACCCTATGGATCACGATGGAAGACTGTCCGATATAGTGCTGGAAGATGAACCCCCTAAGCTGGAAGGCACTCAAAATACACAGTGGCTACGGCAATGGACTCAAGCATCCCAACGATGGGGAAGATGGTGCAGGACAGGACAGTGTTCCGTTCTGTTGTACACGGGCTGCCACGATTCAGAGCCAACTCCGTGGCAGCGAACAACAAAGTCGTGCTTTGAACACACGGCCTGATGGAAACTTCCGAGTCAAGGCGTATCACAAAGGTTCGTTTTCCACACGTGTGTCAGGCGTCACGCTGGGGGCTTTCATAGACGTGGTCTCATGTAATCCTCACGAGAAACCCTGGCAGTGCATCTTACTATCCACCTGTTGCCCCGAGAAAACTGAGAACCAGAAGGGTCAGCACCACCATGGATGCAGCTTCCAAGACTCAGGGCTTCCAAGGACATGGGCGGGGGTCTTTCTCACTGTGTGGCACTTACCCACGCTCCAGAGGAAAATAAACAATCATCCCTTCTTCCCAATACCTGAAATCACAGGTAGCCATGGTAATGTGGATATTGAGGGCAGCGGCGGCTCAGTGGTAGAACTCTCACCTTCCACGTGGGAAACCAAGGTTCAATTCCCGCCAACGTCCCTCACGCGCAGCCAGCACCCGTCTGTCGGTGGAGGCTTGTGCGTTGCTATGACGCTGAAGAGGTTTCACGGAGCTTCCAGGCTCAGGTGGACTAGGAAGGAAGTGCGGGCACTTAGGAAAATCGCCCAGTGAACCCCCTGTGGAATGAACACAACAGAGCGTTGTCCCGTACAGTGCTGAAAGATGAGCCCCGAGCTTGGAAAGCACTCAAAATACACAGCGGCCACAACGATGGACTTGAGCGCACCAACGGTCGTGAAGGTAGTGCAGGACTGGGCAACGTTTTGTTCTGTTGTACGTGGGATTGCCATGAATCAGAGCCGACTCTATGGCGCCTAACAACAACACAGAACCCTTAGCCATTTGGGATCATGGATGGCACTGGGTGGTGGGGTTAGAAGCTTGCCTTTGACTTTGATCAGACGTAAGGCCCCTGGTCTCCAATTTCCTCACCTGTGAAATCTCTTTAACTCTCAGAACGGTTGCATTTAGAGTGAGGGTTGGCGAGACCGAATATACTAGAAGCACTTTATAAACTCGGTCAGGTGGGCTTTTCCACCCGAGTCTGAGGGACCATGTGGCTTCATGTGCCAGCTATCCCTGCCTTCTTAGCCAAGCCCAGGACTCCACAGAGCTCAGGGGTGATGCCTCCCTGTCTCTTTGTCTACGAGGCGGCTCTGAGGGGGTGCGGGGATCCACAGCTGTGTTACCCACAGCATACCCACAGAACACTGAGTAAATGCCCAGAAAAGCTGTAACCATAAAAATAGCTCAAGGAAGGTGGCGGCTTTGATTCTTTGTGCTTTAGTGTGGGCGGTATAGCCTCTTTCCGCACCACTACCTAGAAGCTGTTAGGAAAAACATCTGAAACACCAAATAAAAAGAGCTGATGTAGGGGGCTTATGTTAATGGGGGAACAACAACTCAAAGGAGGGTGAGAATGGTTGCTCCACTCAAAGGAGTCATCAGTGTCATGGAGAAGCTGTTGAATTGGTGTATGTTCTGCTGTGTATATTCTCAACAACAACAAAAATAAAATAAATTACTAAAAAAAAATGAAGCAATAGGGCAAAAAAAAAAAAAAGAGCTGATGTAGTTAACCCTCCCAGTACCAATTGTTGTCCAGTCAACACCGGCTCATGGCACCCCATGTGTGTCAGAGTAGAACTGTGCTCCACAGGGTTTTCAATGGTGGTGCAGTGGTTAATCACTTGGCTGCTAAATGAATGGTCAGTGGTTTGAATCCACCAGTCGATGTGCAGAAGAAAAGACCTGGCAATCTGCTCCTGTAAAGATTACAGCCTAGGAAACCCTATGGGGGCAGTTCTACTCTGTCCTATGAGATCTCTATGAGTTGGAATTGACTTGACAGCACAAAACAACAATAATATTTTTAGGACGTAGATCACCAGGCCTTTCTTCTGAGGCATCTCTGGGAGGACTTGAACCTCCAACCTTTCCATTAGCACCCAAGCATGTAAATGGTGTGCACCACTCAGAGGTTCCCAGAATTGGGGATAAAAACTGAAGCTCAAGGTGCATTTTAATTGGAAAACATTTTAACTCATTTTATCGCCCTGACTACCTTGCCTTTGGACTGGGCCATGTTTACTCTGAGTCGGGGAAAGAGTCCTCAGAGGATTCTGAGACTTCAGATGGAAAGGAAACCACGAATTGGCAAGATGCACAGTCGTGGTGTCGGGGAAATCCTGATTCTCACGGATGATGCTTCTAACTTGAAGAGTGGTAGGGAAATGATATTGGCCTGGGGGCTGGAACCATGGTCCTCACGGCCCTCCCTCCAACCCCAGCATCGCCTGAAAAAGTCACTCAGCGACTGAGGTCAGCACTTCCTCCACACGAGAGGTATGTCCTCAACAATGTGCAAGAATGTCTCGTGCTCCAACAGTTCATGAAGCTGTGACTTTTTTGGAATTTAGAGCCTGGGGTGGGGTGGGGGGGGCAGAGGGGAGGACGGCGGAGGAAGAAAAGAAAAAAGTTGGTGAGAGCGTAAGATGCTATTAAAGGACAAGAAATAGTATTTTTGGTGACTCTAAGGGAGCCCACATTGTGATGTTTCAGACAGATGTGACCAAAATGACTATACCCAAATAGCCCAGAAAGGGCTGGATTGGCCAGATAGCAAGGAGGTTTGCCTCAGAAAGTCTGGGCAGCAGCCTAAGGTGCGAACCAGCTGGAGCACAGACTGTGGTTATCAGAGCATTTCCTAACGCCGTGTCGTGGGAGACAGAAACACAAAGGAAGACAGGCTTAGCTCCAGACACCAAGGACACCAGAAGGAGAGAGAGAGACTCTGAAAGTCATTTTGGGTTTATTCATTTTTCCTGAGTGCCTACTATGTACGAGAGACCCGGCTATCTCCTAGAACAATGAGACCTTCCAAAGAATTTTATTGCTTGAGTTTTTAATTTTTTTCTCTTCTATTTTGGTGAAAGTATACACAACAAGAAGCCCTGGTGGCACAGTGGTTAAGAGCTCGGCTGCTAACCAAAGGGTCAACAGTTTGAATCCACCAGCCGCTCCTTGGAAACCGTATCTGGTAGTTCTACTCTGTCCGATAGTCCAATAGGGTCAATAAGAGTTGGAATCGAGTTGGCGGCAATGGGTTTGGTTTGGTAATGGGTTTATATGCAACAAAACATACACTCACTCAATTTTTACATGTCCGGTTCGTTGACAATGGTTACATACTTCACATTGTCTCACCATTCTCCCTGTCTTTGCCCTATTGTCTTACCACCGTTAACTCAGACTCTCTACCCTCTAAAGTTCTTGTCTATGCTTTAGGGTTACTTCTGTCATTTCAATTCAGATACTTAATCCTTTAAAAACATGCAATGTTCAAGAAAGAAAGGCCTGGTGGAGCAATGGTTAAGCTCTCAGCAGCTAACCAAAAGGTTGGCAGTTCTAACTTACCAGCCACTCTCTGGGTGGAAGATGTGGCAGTCTGCTTCCATAAAGATTACAGCCTTTGAGACCCTATGGGGCAGATATACTCTGTCCTGTGGGGTTGCTATGAATCGGAATCAACTCGATGGCAATGGGTTTGGTTTTAGGTTTTTGGTTTAAGGTGCAATCATTAAGCACTCAGCTGCTAATGGAAAGGTTTGTGGTTTGAACCCACCCGTCGGCTCCACATGAGAAAGACCTGATGATCTGCTCACGTAAAGATTACAGTCTGGGAAATCCTATGGGGCAGTCCACTCTGTCCTACAGAGTCCCTGTGAGTCAGAATTGACTCCATGGCAATGGGTTTAATGTCCAAGGCAGACATTCTTTATTTATTAAGCTGGAGTGTTGTTTAAAAATGACTTCATGGGATAGTTTCGGTTCAAGGTTTAAAAGTTGTTTCCAGGCAATAGATTAGGAGGTTCCTCAACGTGTCCAGTAAGTCTGGTTTTCAGTAAGAATCCAAAGTTTCTAAGGAACAACTTCTCATTTTAGTAATAATTGCTTCCTAGCTGAGGTATTTAGGAAAATATGAGCTCCTAGGCCAAAATAGGAGTCCCTGGGTGTGCAAATGATTAATCCACGGTTAACTGAAAAGTTGGTGGTTTGAGTCCACCTGGAGGCACCTCAGAAGAAAGGCCTGGTGATCTACTTTAGAAAAATCAGTCCTTGAAAACCCTGCGGAGCACAGTTCTGCTCTGACACACACGGGGTTGCCGGAAGCTGGAATCACCTTGACGGGAACTAGTTAAACTGGTATGACCGTCTACCTCTGCCAGCAGCTGAACTTAATTGGGCACTCATTTGCTCATTTTTTCCCTACAACAATGCCAAGAACTAAGCTGCTGTCTGTGTAGCGGATGAGAGTAGAACATGGAGTCTGAACACCAGGACTCAAACCCTGCTGTGGTCACTTGTTGTCTGTGTTACCTTGGATGACTTACTTAACCTGTGTCTCAGTTTCTTCATGTGTAAAGTAGGAGTAACAATAGTGCCTATCTTACCAAATTATTGTGAAGATTAAATTGTTTTTACCGTGTGCTATCAAGTGGATTCTGACTCACAACGACCCTGTAGGACCGAGTAGAGTGGCCACACAGGGTTTTCTAGGTTAAAATCTATATGGGAGCAGATGACCAGGTCTTTTCTCCTGCAGAGTGGCTGGTGGGTTCAAATCACTGATCTTTCAGTTAACAACTGAGAGCTTAACCATTTTTGCCACCAGGACTCTTTAAAGATTAAATTAGTTAACATATATAAAGCACCTGGAAAAGTGGCTGATATAATCTAAGTACTGTTGGCTATTATTAATATTATCATCATTCTTATTTTACAGATAAAGAAATTGGCCCAGACTACGGTCAGATAAGGTAGCCCTGGGTGGCACAGTTAAGCACTTGGCTACTAACTGAAAGGTTGGTGGTTTGAATCCACTCAGAGGTTCTTTGGAAGAAAGGCCTGGCAATCTACTTGTGAAAGATCAGCCACTGAAAACCCTATGGAGCACAGTTCTACTCTGACACACATGGGGTCGCCATGAGTCAGAATCAACTCACTAGCACCCAACGAAAACAACATAGAGACCAAAGCTTATTAGTGGTGAGCAGGGATGGGCAGGAGGGAGGGAGGAAGGGAGGGGCCTTGCTTACGGGACGCTGAGCTTCTGTTAAGGGTGATGGAAAAATTGGGGAATGGCTAAGGATGAGAGTTGAACAATGTGATGAACATAATTAATGTCACTTAACTGTACCTGTGGAGACTGTTGAAATGGCAAATGTTTTGTTACATATCTATTTATCACAATAAAAATAAATAAATAACCTACATAAAAAAAAAAGAAGAAAGATCTCAAATTAACAGTCTAACTCTACAACTCCAGGAGATAGAAAGTGAAGACCAAAAATCAGTCCTCGAAAACCCTAAGGAGCACAGTTCTACTCTGACACACATGGGTTTGCCAGAAGCCTAAACCTACAAGAAGAAAGGAAATAACAAAGATCAGAGCAGAAATAAATAAAAATAAAAAATAAAAAAACAATAGAGTGATCAATAAACCAGAAATTGGTTCTTTGAAAAGACCAATAAAATCAACAAACTTTTAGCTAGACTGACAGAGAAAAGAAAAGATGCAAATAACCAAAATAAAAAATGAAAGAGAGGATATTACAACTGACTCAATAAAAATAAAGAGAATTATGACAGAATATTATGAACAAACCATATGGCAACAAACTGGATACCTAGATGAAATGGAAAAATTCTTAAAAGCACACAACCTATCCAAACTGACTCAGGAGGAAATAGAAAGCCTCAGCAGACCCATAACAAGTGAACAGATCAAACCAGTGATCAAAAATCTCCCAGCAACAACAACAAAAAGTCCTGGATCAGATGGCTTCACTGGGGAATTCTACCAAACATTTAGAGAAGAATTGACACCAATACTGTTTAACCTCTTCCAAAAGATAGGGAAGGAAGGAATATCGTGTAATTCATTCTATGACACAAACATAACCCTGATGCCAAAACCAGACAAAGACACCATAAGAAAAGAGAACTACAGGCCAATATCTCTTATGAAGGTAGATGCAAAAATCCTCAGCAAAATACTAGCAAACATAATCCAACAGCATATTAAAAGTCATATACTGTGACCAAGTGGCATTTATTCCAGGAACATAGGGATGTTTCAACATTAGAAAATCAATCAATGTAATATACCCCATCAGTAGAACAAAGGAAAAGAACCACATGATCATCTCTATGGTTGCAGAGAAAGCACTTGATAAAATCCAACACCCTTTCTTGACAAAAACCCTGAAGAAGATTGGAATAGAAGGCAAATTCCTCAATATGATTCAGGGCATAGGTGAAAAGCCAAAAGCCAACATAACGGAGAATGACTGAGAGGTTTCCCCTTGAAACTGGGAATAAGACCCACACTCACCACTTCTAACTAATATTGTATTAGAAGTCCTAGCCAGAGCAATAAGACAAGAAAAAGAAATAAAAGGTATCCAGATTGGAAAAGACAAAGTAAAATTACTTCTATTCACGCATG